>NC_059339.1:86296886-87532719 GCF_018350155.1 Leopardus geoffroyi | reverse complement strand
TGTTACACTTATTCCTCATGACTTTATATTTATGCCCACTCCTCTGCTTTCACCGGTTTTAACTGGGCATTCTATATGATTCGGTTTCCTTGCTTTCCTTAGCATGATAATTACACTTCTTAAAAAAAGTTTGACCACTACACTTAAATGACTAGATACATGTAATAGAGGATATCCTCTGATGCACAGAAATTATTTACCATCAGTCAATTATGTCCTTGTGGTTTCACAGGACAAGGCATTTAACGCAGAGAAAAATAATGCCTATACATTTCCTCTAAAAGAAATGATGAATCTCATAAGCTCTCCAGACACTGACTATGAAGAATATCCTTATCATATAATTTTATTACTTTAAATAATCTCACAAGTGTTAAGATACAACTACAAGTACAAAATATTGTGAAGTCTATTTTGACCAAGAGAAAAAATAAATATGCTCTACATAAGTGTAGAGCAAGTCTCTGGTAGCAAAACAAACATACAAACAAACAAAAACCTATATTTGTATCTTTGAGTCCAAATTTCCAAATTCTTCCAGTCAATTAATTCTGCCATATTATTTTCCAATGTACTTTCTGTTCATACTTGCACACCTGTATTTCAAAAGAACTATCATGGTGCATCATTTCAAAAATAAATACGGAAATTTGGAACCCCAAATAAAAACATAAAAATGGTGAAAAGTCTAAATTATTCTTACTTTAAAGTCTGTCTAGGTCCACTGAAGAAGACTTTAAAACAATTCATTAATTTCAGTCATTTTACACGTATAGCTGACTCACCCCTTTTCTTAGAAATCAGTGTGAAATCACAGAAGATTACAGACTGAAAAATTTAAACAATCTCAAAACTGGAAGGGATAAAATTTGACAGAGATGCAGTGAAAGTGTCTGTAGGGTAAAGGAAACTTTTAAAAATAGTTTAAGGGACGGTCAGTAGAAATAAACAAATTCCTCATGTTCTATCCACCTAACATTGTGACGATAATCAAGCATGTTTCTTTATGAAATCCCTTTATTAGTGAAAATCTCACCGTCATCAGAAGGATACTGCTTCATACTGTTGTTGAGGGGATTAAATCAGAACATGTATGTCAAGTGCTAAGAGTAGCTATATGATAAATGAGGGCTGACAAAGCAGGGAACAGATATATATCACCCTAAACAGCTTATCATACGCGGCCACAGTCTTCAGCTCAGAGGGTCTTGAGTACAATATATGAATAGAAGACACTATCAGAAAAAGGCAAAATATGAATTGCTCTGAGTTTGGGCACAAAACGACATTAATGGAAGGCTGCATTGGTCCCAAATAGAGGTGGGCTAAAAAGAGCCAAAACAACAGCACCATAAGCAGCAATTGCAATAGTAACCATAATAGTTTTTAGTGAGAGTTATAATTTTTACATACACACATATATAGGTGAATATAGACCTAAGATGATTTGATACCTTTTTACTTATGCTAGAAACACACTGACGTTCAATTTAAAAACACAAGGTTTAAAAAAATATCTACTATTCATTTGTACTTGGGTATTCATATACTTACTGTACTATGTTGCTCTGAGATTTGTTGTTTAGACTATAACTCTTTTAGCACACAAATGAGAGATTTATGGGCTTAAAAAAATGTCCAAAAAAAAAAATCTTTAAATCATCTAGTCTCTCCTTGCCACACCACCCCTAGTTGTTTCCATGCTATCCTTCTTACAAAACAACTTTTATCTGTAAAATGTATCAAACTGTGAGTCATGCTTTTAATCTCGGATTTTCAAAAGTACTTACGTTTCTATCATTTCAATGCCAGCCATGACTTTTCAGTGAAAATACTGTCTGGCTATAATGATCCAAACAAAAAAAGACACTCTTGAAAATCTCCAGAAAAAAATATTAAAAAGATCTCAAAAACGAAATGATTTGTAGAAAGCAACTTACCCACTAAGCATGATCTCATATAATAACAACATTAAAAACATAGAGAAATAATTGTCTCCTGGAAAGAGGGAAACATAGCATGAACTTTCTCATAGAGGGTATATTCCTAGAAGCAACAGATGATAAGTAAATTTCATTAAACCACTTGTAAGAAATAGCTTTGAGTTTTACAGTTTGCTAGAATATGCCACAAAAAGATGTTTTGTGGCAAATTATGTTCACATTGTTGTTTCAGATGGGAGCTAGCTCCTCTTAAACATAAACATTTATGACAATTATTCAGGAAATTATTTTAACTTCTCATGACTTGTATAGCCAAAAACTGAACAAATCCTGGAATTGTAAATTCTATTAGCACTCTATCTTGAGATAGTTTTCTTTTGCTTCCTCTGAAATGATTTCAAGATTCCTCATTTCTCCCTCCTATGTATGATTCAATGAAAAACAGATTTACCTGGTCATATTCATTCTCATTATTTCTACATAAAATATTCCAATGTTTTAATGTATCTCTAAATGTACACAAGTCTAATCTCATATAATTTGAATAATCCAAAATTTTCACTTCCCAACATTTTCCTCATAAATGGCCAGCTGCCCCACATTGCTACATGATTCAACCATTAATATAAAATTGTAAATAAAGAATAGCTAATTACCCTAGAAAAGGGAATAAAGGGGCGCCTGGGTGGCTCAGTCAGTTAAGTGTCCAACTTTGGCTTAGGTCATGATCTCACAGTTTGTGAGTTTGAGCCCCACATCAGGCTCTGTGCTGACAGCTCAGAACCTGGAGCCTGCTTCAGATTCTGTGTCTCCCTCTTTTTCTGCCCCTACCCCTGCTCATGCTCTGTTTCTCTCCCTCTCAAAAATAAACATTAAAAATTTTTAAAAAGGGGCGCCTGGGTGGCTCAGTCAGTTAAGCATCTGACTTCAGCTCAGGTCATGATCTCACTGCTTGTGAGTTGGAACCCATATCGGGCTCTGTGCTGACAGCTCAGAACCTGGAGCTGCTTTGGATTCTGTGTCTCCCCTCTCTCTGCCCTTCCCCAGCTCGCACTCTGCTCCCCTCCCTCCCTGCCTCCTTCCCTCCCTCTCGCTCTCTCTCAAAAATAAATAATAAAGCATTGAAAAAAATTTTAAATAAAAATTAAAAAAAAAAGAAAAAAGAATAAAGACCTTGAATGCCAAGTATTGAGAATGTCTATATAGTTAAAATAATTATAAGGTAGTTTTGACAAAAAGTTACCCAATAGGCAAACAGAGCACAGGAAAATGATCTTCATGTATCTGAATATCTGGTATGTGACAAATATGTTATGTATCAGTAGATAAATATGTTATGTATCAGTGGATATTACAGGCTGAATCGGGTCCCGCACAAACTTCATATATTGAAGTCATAATCCCCAGTGCCTCAGAATGTGAGCATATTTGGATATAGAGTCTTCACATAAATAATTAAGTTCGAATGAGGTCATGAAGGTGAGCTCTAATCCAATACGACTGGCGTCCTTAAAGGAGAGGACATTTGGACACAGACATGTAAAGGGAAGGAAGATGATGTGTAGACACAGGAAGAATAGAACCATCCGCAAGGCAAAGAGAGAGTCTTGGACCAGATCTGACCTCACAGCGTCAGAAGGAACCACTCTGTGCTGACGCCTTACTCCAGGATTTCCACCTCCACAACTGTGAGAAAGCCAACAGCTGTGTCTACACTGCCCAGTATGTGGCGCTTGGTTAAGGCAGCAGGAGCAAACTAATTTCAGCGCTCTCCAGTAATTTGGGAGATTAGGGAAGGATCCCTCTACTGGAGCAATTAATCTGTGAAAATGTAGGGCAGGATGTTGAAGCTCCGTGGAGGAATTTAGGTTCATTTAACCCAACTCCCTCATTATAGAAAGAAGAAAACCGTGGCCTTTTACAGTGTGACTTGCCCTGTAATGCAGTGAATTATCAGTGTGGTTATCCTGGACAAGTAATGTTCTACCCTGTGCACTCACAGGCTTTCTAGATTTCCACTGTGTATATTGTTCTCAGGAGTAAGAGGATATGCCCAAATTCAATAGTAGGTATATATCTGTGTTCGGATTACAAGATAAGGATTCGCATAATTATAACCCTGGTTTCTTAATATTTATGTAAACAAATGGGCCTGTAGATACCCCTTTACACACATGTAGATGAAAATCTTTATGACAGATCATTTCAAGTAGAAAATAAGATAGGTACATATTCTGGATGTTTTATTTTGGAACAATAAAAATGGAGATGCATACTTTTTAATGTTTATTCATTAGAGAGAGAGAGACAGAGACAGAGAGACAGAGGGAGAGGGGCAGAGAAAGAGGGGGACAGAGGATCTGAAGCAGGCTCCGCGCTGACAGCAGTGAGCCTGGTACAAGGCTCAAACTCATGAACCATGAGATCATGACCTTAGCTGAAGTTGGATGCTCAACGGACTGAGCCACCTAAGTGCCCCAAATGCAATTCTGTCATATGATTAAATATAATGTTCACACATTATATATTCGATAAGAGTTGACAATATTCAGGACTGTTGATTAAGTGAAATGAATAGGTGAAATAAACAATTCCATACATTAATGTGGGAATAATATGGCATACTGCACTATATTTTAAAAAGCATAAGTAAATAGATGAATGGGTATGAAAACATTTATTCCAGAATTATTCATCGTAAAATATATTGGAAACAACTTGAATTTTTCCCAGTAAAAGTAAACTAAATATCCATGCCAGGAATATTATGCTGCCATTAAAAGGGAAGACTAATGTTTACGTTTATTCTCCTAAAGTAATGTCCAAGAGATTTACATTAACTAATGAATCAAATTTAGGTAAATATTTTAAATGTTGATATCAGTATGCAGTTACATATTTGTATGAGCATGGCAAACGTAGTTGAATGACCCATACTTTGAAGGCACAGTTAACAAGTGAGATAGCATCATGGAATATATGAACTATATCCATAGTTTATGGCAGACAGAAATTATTCTGCTAATTAGACATGGTAAATTTAAGAAGTGACTAAACTTTTCATTCTTTTGGTATTTGGTGACACTGGGTCTATTTCTATAAACTGAAATAGTGAAAAAGATACAAGAGACATTGAATGATTAAAAAAAGACCTGAATTTGATAACAAGAATCAACAAATACGCTCCTTTTTATTCATTTTAGATCGTTCCTTCCTGTAAGCATATATCTCTCTAAATTGTTTCCTATCTTCCTTTTATTGTATTTTACTTTGTATATAAATAATATCAGATTTACTGCAGAAAGACAAAACATAATATATTAAATGGGAGGATTTATTAGCCATATTAAAATTAGAAGAATGTTCAACATTTAATTTATTAAATAGAGGAGAGACACTTAGAGACACTGGCATTATTATATCTATGTTAAGACAGGCAATATTAAAAACACTTTTGAGATCCAAATTATTTTTTAATCAAAAGTTAGGAGTAGAAGCTGACTTCAAATGCGAAATAACAAGAAACAAAATTCGATTAGAAACAAATCCTTTTCAGGAGGGAAAGGTAAACTATGATCTGATTATATGGGTACAATTAAAATTAAAGACTGTTATGAGGCAATAATTTTCCTTACAACACTTCGCTATTTGTGGCTGGAGTTTAGGTATACACAGAGCACAAGGCTAATTCCAAAAAAAAACTTTACAGTTACTTACTTTCTTGAAAAAGGACAGAGACAGTAATAGTGAATTTACCTTACACTTGCTAAATTCTCTACTCTTTCCTTTGGGGTTTAATGCATATGGTGACAATCAAACACAAAGCTTTATCCTTATACGTATAAGGTTATAGTCAACAGTAGTAGTGATTGATATGTTTAACATACTTTATTTAATTGTAATCCTAATTAATAAACATGCTATCAGTTACAACACTTGCTGAGTCCCATGATTAGCCACCATAGGAAGCAACTTCTAGGTATCAGTGGCTAATAACAGATTTCTGGAAGTATATTAATTTAAGTCTATTCCTGAGACAGTCTCACAATCACTGTTCAAAATAAGTGGCATGTTGAAAAAATGCTGAAATTAGTCCAATTGCTTTAAGCAAATATGTACTGAAATATGTTAAAATTTTTACACAAAGATATTTCCTAGGTACAAAAAGGTATTAGCAGTTATAGTTTTCATGTGATGACTTTCATGGAAGCTCAGAGAGACATAGTTAAGTGATTTTTACAGATAGAAGAGAAGAGAGGCCACTGGCTGGAGAGGCAGAAACTTTAGCTCTAAATGCGCCCATTTTAGACAATGGAGACAATGGAGGGAGGGGTCTTCCTAGTAGCTAATCTGGCTCTTAGAACTGCATCAGAATGGACTTAAAATGCTACACAGAGGGGAAGGAGTTTCAAACGCCAGCTGCACATTTACCAGTAGTCTGACCTGGGTCAAAAATCTCATCTCTCTGAATCAGTTCCTCATTTACTATACAGGGAAAATAAGAATACTTATCCACAGGGCGGTCATACACAGAGTGATTTTTTGAAGCTTAACTGAGGTAATCAGTGAGAAGAATCATCATTTTGTTTTTATTAACACAGTTATAAGATGTTTAAAAGGCTTTCTTAAACAAATATAAATGAATGTAACATAAAAAATATACATATACATAATAGAGAATCTGTCCTCCTTACTGAGAGGAAGAAACAAAGTTGAAAGTTCAGAAACCCAAAATAGTTAAACTTTATAGGATAAAATACTGGAGAAGGAGTCACACAGAGAAAAAGCTCAGGAGTTCCAGAGAAAGGTAGCCTTGAGCCCTGGTCTCAGTGGTGACATAACTGATTCTTGATATCCACATACATACTTCCCATGGATGTGGACAGAACCATTGGAAAAGATGAGAAATAATGCCAATGAACATCACACAAGCCTGGAAATATTCCCTCTCCCCATCAGACAGAAACAAAAGTCCTTATAAGCCAAGGCACATTGGGGAGAGACTTAAAACTCTCCATCTTAATGGTGTAACAAAATTAATCCTAGATTAAATAAAGCTGCTTTAAACTTCCCCTAAAAATCACAAAAGCAATTTCAAAAGAATATAACTGATGCTCACTAGTGTAACTGTAGTTTGAGGACAAAACTCAACGGTATTTTCAGGAACATAACAAAATCCATCACCTGATTATCTAAAAACACAAAGTTTGGCAACCAATAAAAAAAAAAAATCACCAGGAACAAAAAAACAGCAGGAAATTATGACCAATAGAAAAAAAGAAAAGAGGAAATAATCAATAAAAACAGACCACGAATTGACACAGAAAATAAATATAACAGACATGATGGTTAAGCAGCCGACTTCAGCTAAGGTCATGATCTCAACGGTTCATGGGTTCGAGCCCCAAGTCGGGCTCTCTGCTGACCCTTCAGAGCCTGGAGCCTGCTTTGGATTCTGTCTCCTTTCTCTGCCCCCGCCCACTTAAGGGAGACTCTCTGTCTCTCAAAAATAAATAAATGAAACAAAATAAAATATAAAAGAAAATTACAGTATCTAGAGATGTCTAGATGACTCAGTCAGTTAAGCATCTGACTCTTGATTTCCACTCAAGTCATGATCAATCATGGCGAGGAGACTGAGCCCTGTGTTGGGCCCCGTGAAGAAGACATACAGCCTTCTTGGGATTCTCTCTCTCCTTTTCTGCCCTTCCCCTGCTTCTTTCTTCCTTCCTTTCTTTCTTCCTTCCTTCCTTTCTTTCTTTCTTTCTTCTTTCTTTCTTTCTTTCTTTCTTTCTTTCTTTCTTTCCCTCTCTCTCTCAAAATAAATAAACTTTTTTTTTTTAATTAACAGTATCTAGCATCAATAGCAGATTCAATAACACAGAGGAAAGGTCAATGAATTTGAATGTCCAGCAATAGAAATTACCCAAAATGACTCAGAGACAAAAACAAACCTGGAAAGATCTGCAGACAGAATCAATGACCCACAAGACGATATCAAGCGGTCTAATATATGTGCAACTGAATTCCCAGGAGGAGGAAGGTGATCAGAAAGTACTGAAGAGTCAATAGTCTCAAATTTTCCAAATATGACAAAAAATAAAATCACAAAATGCCAAAATCTCAATTGATTAGAAAATTCCTTAAGAAAAAAAAGACAAGAAAAACTAAAGCATATTCTAATTTAACACCGAGTTGTCAAAAAACAATAATAAAGAGAATTTTAAGAGCAGGCAGAGAATAAACACATGATGTACAAAGGAATGAGAGAAGACAAGAACAGGCATGCTATATAACCTAGGTGACAGTGGAAGGTCATGATTAAGCAAAAACAATGACAATGTATTTGATTCTGTTTAAAAGATAGGTACAAGTAAATTACATGTTACTAGTACAAAGGACAAGAGGAAGCCAATAGAATAGTGCTGTAAGGTCCTCATATTTTAAGGGGTGTATTGTTATTATTTTTAAAGTTCAGCTGTGATAAATTTATTACAATATCTACCGTGCTAATCCAAACAAAAACAGAGAGGTATAACTAATAAGCCAGACTGGAATGAAAAGAAATCACAAAAAAACAGTAAGATGGTATCATATCAATAATCAAAAAATAGGATTTAAAAAGAAAGAACTTTCAAACTGAAAGAAAAAGAGCAAGGCCCACCTTTATGTTGCCTTCAAAAAATCCACTTCAAATAGAGGCACAAATAAGTGAAAAAGAACAGCCAAGTTTTCCTTCAATGGATGAGCAGATGAATAAACAGTGGTCCATCCAGATCATGGAATATTATTCTGTGCTAAACCAGAAAGGAGCCATCACACCAGGAAAAGACATGAAGAACCTTAAATGCATAGCACTAAGTAAAAGAAGTCAATCTAAAAAGGCTGTATTAGTCCAACTATATGACATCCTGGAAAAGGCAAAACTACAGAGACAGTAAAAAAAAATGGGGGTTCTTAGGGTGACTGGGTGGCTTCATCTAAGTGTCTGACTCTTGATGTCGGCTCAGGTCATCATCTCACATTCGTGAGTATGAGCCCCACATTGGGTTCTGCGCTGATAACGTGGAGCCTGCTCGGGATTCTCTCTTTCCCTTTCTCTGCCCCTGCCCCACTCATGCTCGCTTACTCGCTCTTTTAAAAATAAATAAATGAACTTAAAAAAAATTTGCTTCTTAATGTCCAGTGGAGGGAGTTGAGGGAGGGTAGGTGAATAGGCACAGGATAGAGGACTTGGAGGGTAGTGAAGTGTTCTGTCTGATATCATAATGGTGGATTAATGTCATTAGACATTTGCCACATAAGAATTCTAAATATGTATGCACTTAAAAATATGAGGCCAAAATGCAAGAAGCTAAAACTGATAAAACTGTATAGAGAAATGGGCAAATTAACTGTTATATTTGTTGTGTGAATACACCTCTCTTAACAATAGATAGAACCAGCACAGAGAAAACCATTAAGGATATGGAAGACTTAAACAACACTATCAACTAACTTGACCCAGTTAACATTCACAAAACCTTCCGTTCATCAAATGTACAAAAACATGCATGTGTATGGGGAATATTTATCATGAGAAAACATTCTGCATCATAAAATGAATCTCAGTAAATTTAAAAGATCCCATCATCCAAAGTTTGTCCTCTGACCATATGGAATTAAATTAGAAGCCAGTAATAGACAAACAGTTGGGGCGCCTGAGTGGCTCAGTCAGTTGAGCATCAGACTCTTGATTTCAGCTCAGGTTATGAACCCAGGGTTGTAAGATGGAGACCAGCTCAGCGTGGAGCCTGCTTGAGATTTGATCTCTCTCTCCCTTTGCCCCTCTCCCTGCCGCTCACACACACACACACACACACACACACACACACACACACACACTCTCTCTCTCTCTCTCTCTCTCAAATTAAAAAAAAAATAGAAAACCTCCAAATATTTTGAAACAAAACACTTCTGAATAACTTATGGGTGGAACAATAAATGAAACACATTTTAAAACTGTGATTTGTAAACTCAGAATGTTTTATTTCAAAAACTGTTTTTTCAAAATAATTATTTAGCCACTATTTTCTTTGAGATACCAATAAAGTGAAGAAAGCAATTTATAAAAACGTTGATAAATGGCTAGAAAGTATTTCAATTAATGCTTAGAAATGACTCAAGAAACTGTGTTAGTTATTCTGTAACCTAGGCTGGGTAACTGATGCTCAGAGATGTGCTGCACGTACCCAGTCACACATACGCACCAAATTCACGGTCTCCCAGAATGCCCCACTGGATGAACTAATTTAGAGTATTCTGGACTATTTTTATCCTCCTCCCTCACCAACTTAGAATTCTATCTCCTTTTCCTCAATGTTCTGTCTATATCAACACCTCTAGTGTCCTAATTTGTTTACCTTAGGATGTGACATGCTCACGCCTGTGCAAGTTACAAATTTTGTTTCACCTTGTTCAAAGGGAGCAGGCTGCAGGAATTAATTCATCATTTAAACTATCCTCTCATTGATATTTAAGCACTAAAAAAGATGTCAGTGAATATCCTTTCAAAGTTGTGCATTTTTTGGATGATCTCCTAGTATCTCTTTATTTATTTTACTCTGGGAAAGAGAAGCCATTCTTGGACACCAGGACATGAAGTAATCTCACCTAGCACAGGAAGTACACCATGCCCAGCACAGGAAATACACCATGCCCAGCACAGGAAGTACACTACATCCAGGGGCCAAAACTGGGGGGATTAAATATCTGTTAACCCTTGGAATTAGTCCAGGAGAATGTCTTTTCTCCATTTTTACAGTGATATATAAACTGGAACATTGGACACACATGCACAAAGTAGTTATGTTATCTTGGTCAGCACCTGAGCTTCTCTGGTATTTCTCTAGGAGTAAAACTGAGATATTAAACAAATGAACAAACCTCAACACATCCAGACCTAGCAGGCTAAACCAACAATAAACAGCATTTCACCTGTGAAATTGTATATTATTCATGGTTTTAAATTCTATACGAAACCAGAGGATACAAGAGAAAAACTTTATGTCCAAATCAATACTGTTTTCATATGGTGAACTTAACAGAAATTTACAAAAAAATATTTATGTTGGCATCAATTTCTGATTTTTGTGCCCTAAAGCAACCATGTTATGGTTACATTTATATGTTGAATATTAAAACTTTAATTATTCACTATTTTTCCACACTATCTTGTATATGTTGAATGTAAAGATTGTGTGTGTACACACACACACACACACACAAGATATAGTTACTGATTTGTTAAAAAATAATTTAAAAAACCAAACTATGGTAACCTACTATTTTTAAAGCTATCCATCTGAACAACTTTACTGATTTGGGGAAATACTTTATTGAATAAAATCTTGGCATACCCAAATACAGTGCATTCAAATGCAATCTAATGTTTAAAAGTGAATATTCTTCCCAGAATTATAAATGTTAGTGGGGATGCAAAGATCAGCAAGGGTAAGATTTACTCATCTTCTGAGTCAAGAGTTATTGCTGTTACCTATACAAGAAGTTTAACTAGACTGTTCTTGGGTCTTGACTCTGTTTCAGGCAATGTATGGAGGCCAAGGCTGGCTGTCTTCCCTCCCTCTCTCCCATACCCTCCTATCTTCCCTTTCCCTTTTATCCTCCCTCCCTTTCTTTGTCTCTTCTCCTCCCTCCCTTTGTCTTGTCTTGTCTTGTCTTCCTTCCTTCCTTCCTTCCTTCCTTCCTTCCTTCCTTCCTTCTCTCTTTGTTTTTCAAGCTCAGTCCTCTAGTTTCTAATTGATTTTGTGAGCTCACTCATATCTTTCCCAAATTCCTTTTTCTGTTTAATTAGCCAGAATAAGTATCTGTTATTTTTAAGAAAGGAAGAATCATGGCTGGTACATAAACTCGTTAGTTTCAGAGCTTATTCAAATGACTTGTATAAACAACATCAAGGTGCTGTCGTTTATTATCCAGAAGCTCCATTAAATACTAAATTATAATTAAAATATTAAACTAAATTATAGTAGAATCTACAATTAAATATTACAATATCAAGAGTTTACAACCTGCTCTGGAAAAATACAGTGAAGTTTTTCTTAAAGCCAACAGTACATTATTTCTAGTAAAATTATTAATTTGGTTACTAAAACAACATAAATACCAAAAACAATGGGATTTAGGAGAGGAAAATAAAATTTAAAGAAGTTTCAACACGTAAATTTATTAGTTATAAAAAATTTCAAACTGTTAAATACTTAACTTGCAAAAGCTTATCTAGGGTATAGTTATGTTAAAGTGATGCAAAATATTTTTAAATACAAAAAACAGCAATTTAAACCCTTAATTTTAAAGTAATTTTTAATTTTTTAATGTTTATTTATTTTTTACAGAAAGAGAGAGAGAGAGAGAGAGAGAGAGAGAGAGAGAGAGAGACACAGAGCATGAGCGGGAGAGGGGCAGAGACAGAGGGAGACACAGAATCCAAAGCAGGCTCCAGGCTCTGAGCTATCAGCACAGAACCCAACGCGGGGCTCGAATTCACAGATCACGAGATCACGACCTGAGCCGAAGTTGGATGCCCAACTGACTGAGCCACCCAGGTGCCCCAGTAATTTTTGATAGGAATGCAATCTTGTGTCTCTAGATCCCCAGTGTATAAGTCCCACAAAAAATGAGAATTGTTTCTCTATGTTCAAATAAGAAAAAAAGAAAATTTCATTTGCAAATTCAACAGTGCATCCCTTTGCATGCTGAAGGCATTCCCAAGTGCTTTTCTACCTTTGATACATTGATGACAGTATGTTGGCAGATTAAAATTTTAAAAATGCAGAAAAAAATTCAATATTTTGAAATATTTGTGTGTACATGTTTTTTATTTATACTCCTCTCAATATACTTTTCTTCTGTGACTAAATATATCAGTAATAGAGTATACTCTTGAGATGCACCTCACAACAGAAGTAAAATGAGCACCTATCATTAAATAAGTGCTTCAGAAGAGAAAATAAGTGGGTTTTCTACACGTTCCTAAATGGAGTGACAAAATCAGATCAGTTCCACAGTGCTACTTAATTCATAAAGAAGCATGCTTTTTATGTAGAGAAACGAAAACTGCATTCCAAGATACAGTCTTAATTCAATGACAAATGTAATGTCATTATCTCTGTGGGTTGCAGTAATATTGGTTACTTAATTAGCATTATTTTCTTCAATAGTCCTTAACATTTACTGACCTGAATGTTACCAGGGTAAATCAATGTTATTGATGATCTTTACCTTTCACAATGTACAGCAACGTTTGCTGCCTGGAAGCTGTCAACAATGCAGCTTTCTGGGTTTTTTTTTTTCTTTCTTTCTTCTTTTTTTTAAAATGGTTCTTTGCTAAATAAAACCTTAGATTTTAAGTAGTAACACCTGGCTTCTATTAGTAAGCCTCCACACTTCTGAATGGTGTGAATAGAATTTTATCTTATCTAAATTTGGAAATATTAGTATTTCCCATATATAAAGGTTCTGAAGAACACTGTGAAAAAATGAACACATCAGATGACTAATGTGTGACCCTATCACTGAATTTTTGTAATGTTTTACAAACAACTAAAGAATATCACAGCCTATAGTTTAACAATGTTTATTCAGCATATCAAGTTTGAAAGGAGATATTATTTACAAAAAAATGAGAATCTATTTAAAGTTAGTGGTATTTCATTAATCTTAAATCTAAGGACAGGAATCAACAAAAATAAATAAAAATAATAAGACCTTACTACAAAAAAAAGAAAAGACTACAAATATATAGGGTAGCCGCCCAATTAGAAACAAAAGAATGAAGAATTTCTTTCTGCTGATTAACACCAACAAAAATAAGAATGTGATAAATATCATTCGCATCTGTGGAACTGTTCAAATAGCAGGGGCTGTGGGGCAGCTGGGGGGCTCAGTTGGGTAAGTGGCTGGCTCATGATTTCGGCTCAGGTCATGATCTCACTGTTCATGGAATTGAGCCCCTGCATCAGGCTCCACGCTGATAGCATGGAGCCTGTTTGGGATTCTCTCAAAATAAATAAGTAAACTTTATTAAAAAAAAAAAAACAAAAAAAATACAAAAAACAAAACAAGAGCACAGGATGAAAGGAAGCCTAAGTGAATAATTTCTAGAGAGAGGAGTTTTTAGATAAGAATATGTGTGTCTTGGGATCAGATCGTGAGCCTGCCTGAGGTCAGACTGAGAAGTCGTGCCAGAAACCTGAGACTTTGCTCACTGAAGCCAGGCCAGCCACACTAGTAACCACGGCATAGAGTCCAGCAGATGGACTGGAATCTGGAAGTTTCTGAAACACATCTGTTACTTCCTCAGCCTGACAACTCCCCTGCCAGCCCAGTTCCATGAACACACCCGTACGTACACAATGTGTGTGAGAAACGTGCCGTGAAGACAGTGCTGAACTACAGAAAAGATTCAGTCTCATAAATTCCCATGGTTCCCAGAACCTAAACTTGCAGTGGTTGAATCCAAATTTTAAAGTGACGTCTTGTCCTGTCCAAACTCAGAATCCAAGAAAATCAGAGATCAGAGATCTAGCTAAAGCTAGAGAAGCACAGTACTTGGTAGGTGGGGTGGTGTAAAACTTAGGAAAACTCAATCTTGTACAAGAAGTGGGCTGGTCCTTGATACATTCAGAATGGGTGAAATATAAATAATTATTTCCTTAACTTCATTACCAGGTTCAGAAATATGGGAAGTCTATTCACTGGTGGGGGGGAGAATCAAAGCAACAGTATACCACAACATTTTATATAAAATATTATAAACATCCATATAAATATTTATGTATTAATAATTATACATATATTAAATGAATGCATTATGTGTATATGTTATACATGTGTATATATGTACCTGTGTATGTATGTATGTGCCTATGTACATACATATTTATGCTATATACATTCAGCATTGTATTCTGGTCATCTATTTCTACAAATAAACATACCTCAATTATACTAGTGTGTTTTAAGACATTTTGCTAAATTTACTACAGTGTGCTTCAAAATTTGATGCAAAGCTCTAAAATTCTATAATAGTATAAAATAAATAATTTCAGAATAAATTTAGCATAAGTTTTACATGGTCTTTACATGAATAGCTACTAAATGCTGCTGAGAGATATTAAAGAAAACCTAAATAAATAGAGATGGACTAGAAACACATATTGAAAAACAATGTTTTGAAAATGACAATCAATTCAATTTATAAATTCAGTGCAATCCCAATCCAATACTAGCATTTTTTTTTTTTTTTGAAAAATTGACAGGTCAATTTTTTTGCATTACATGGCAAGAAAAGATTCTATAGTAGTCAACTGTCTTGGAAAATAACAAACTTAGAAGAATTGTATGATATGATTTTTTAATTGTTGTTAAAAACATATAACATTAAATTTACCATCTTAACCTTTTTTAGTATACAGTACAGTAATATTAACTGTAGGCACATTGTTGTGCAACAAACCTCTATAACTTTTTTACTATATAAAACAGAGGGACGCCTGGGTGGCTCAGTCAGTTAAGCGACAGATTTCAGCTCAGGTCATGATCTCATGGTTTGGGAGTTTGAGCCCCGCGTCAGGTTCTGCCACTGACAGCTCAGAGCCTGGAGCCCATTTTGGATTCTGTGCCTCTCTCTCTGCCCCTCCCCTGCTCGTGCTCTGTCTCTCTTTCCTTCAAAAATAAATAAACATTTTTTTTTTTACTATGCAAAACTGAAACTCTGTATCTAGTGACCAATACCTCTCCTTTTCTTCTCCCCACTCCCAAACCCCCATATTATTCTACTCTCGTTTCTAAAAGTTTTAGCTATTTCCTATAAGTGAATCAAGCAGTATCTGTCTTTTTATGACTAGATTATTTCACTTTGCCTACAGAGTGCTTAAGATTCACCCATACTGTAACACATGATAGGATCTCCTTTTTTAAGCCTGAATAACAGTCCATTGTCTGTATTTAAACCACATTTTCCTGGGGCGCCTGGGTGGCGCAGTCGGTTAAGCGTCCGACTTCAGCCAGGTCACGATCTTGCGGTCCGTGAGTTCGAGCCCCGCGTCGGGCTCTGGGCTGATGGCTCAGAGCCTGGAGCCTGTTCCCGATTCTGTGTCTCCCTCTCTCTCTGCCCCTCCCCTGTTCATGCTCTGTCTCTCTCTGTCCCAAAAATAAGTAAACGTTGAAAAAAAAAAAAACACATTTTCCTTATTCATTCATCTATTAATGGTAGAATAAAAGAGAAAAACATACAATCATCTCAATAAGCACAAAATAAGCATTGACAAAATCTGTCATTTTCATGATATAAATTCAATAAAATAAGAACAGAAGATAAACTTTCTAACCTCATTAATAAAAAAAAACTATAGCTAATATCAAACAACATAAAAGTAAATAAAAGTAACACTACATGTGTTTAACATCATGCTAGAGGGTTCTAGCCAGTGCAATCAAGCAATGAAAACCAACAGTAGACTAAAGTAAACCAGGTGGAAAGGGATGTGATAGCATGATTGTATATGCAGAAAACTATGAAGAATCAAAAAAGAAAAATATCTGATAAAAAGGAGTGCAGTTTGCCACGATACTGCATTCAACATCAAAATACAAACCTCAATTTTATTTTTATCTTCTAAAAAAAGAGCACAGAAAATACATTTTTAAATTATATTCCATTTCCAATAACATGAAAATACCTAGAAACACTAGCCTTAGAAACACTGTGGAATATATTCAACAAATATTTTACAAGACTTGAACCTAAAAATTTCAAATATTGCAAAGGGTAATTAGATAGCTAAATATGGAAATAAGCTATGTTCATGAATGGGAAGATTGGATATTTTTAAGATTTTAAATTTGATCTATAAATTCAATGTAAAGCCAACCAACATTGATAGAAGAGTTTTATAAAATTACTGACAGGCTTATTTTATTATTTTTTTAATGCTTATTTACTTTTGAGAGAGAGAGAGTGTGAGTGGGGTGGGATAGAGAGAGAAAGAGATGCAAAATCCAAAGCAGGCACCAGGTTCTGAGCTGTCAGCACAGCGCTGGATGCAGGACTCAAACTCACAGACCGTGAGATCATGACCTGAGCTGAAGTTGAACACTTACCCAACTGAGCCACCCAGGCACCCCTTGACAGGCTTATTTTAAAATTCAAATGGAAAGGCAGACAACATACTACATAAACAATTGTAAGCGAGAAGAACATATGTAGATAGCTTAGGCAATTTGACCTTAACATTTAGTATAAATTTATTGCTTTCAAAACACTAATGGAATAAATTAGACATTCTAAAAATCGACCACAAAATTCGATGGCCAATAGATTTTTGAGAGATGCACCCAAGTAATTAAATGAAAAAAGATGGTCTTTTGGGGCGCCTGGGTGGCGCAGTCGGTTAAGCGTCCGACTTCAGCCAGGTCACGATCTCGCGGTCCGTGAGTTCGAGCCCCGCGTCAGGCTCTGGGCTGATGGCTCAGAACCTGGAGCCTGTTTCCGATTCTGTGTCTCCCTCTCTCTCTGCCCCTCCCCCGTTCATGCTCTGTCTCTCTCTGTCCCAAAAATAAATAAACGTTGAAAAAAAAAATTTAAAAAGAAAAAAGATGGTCTTTTAATCAAATATTCCTGGAACAACTGTGTGTCTGTTAAAGGGAAATAAACAATAAACAAAAACATTGATCTTACATCATACACATAAATATACACATAAGTAATTCAAAATGGTTCATTGTACTAAATGTAAGAGCTAATCCATTAAACTTTACCTAACATTGACTGGGTGATTTCTTAAACAAGAAAAAAAAAAAAAGCCTATCTACAAAAAATATTTAAGATGCGTTTCATAAGTATTTAGAAAAATCTTTTCTATTTTTTTGAAACACATAGTTACAAAAAGCTTATATGCAAAAGATAGACAAAAAATGCAAAACATCTATCAAAGGACTACTAGCCAGTCGATATAAAGAACACTTAATATGAAATAGTAAGAAAACAATCCATATAAAACAATGCCCAAAATATTTGAACACTGAAAAATATATACAAATGCCACTAAGCACATGAAGAGATGTTAAAATATCATTCGGCATCAGAGACATGCAAACTAAAACCACAGTGTGATATACTACTCACTGGAACTGCTAAGTTTCAAAAACTGACAATACCAAGTGTAGGTCACAATGCAGAGCACCGTTGATACTAGTTGGAAAACAGAATGGCACAGCCACTTTGGAAACAGTACAGAAGTATCACAAATTTTAACATTCACTTACTACCTGGCCCAGAAGTTCCACTTTTAAGTTATTACCCGAGAGAAAAAAAGAAAACAAGTATGTGCTCATGCAAAGATGACTGGGTAAATATTTATAACAACATTGTTCTAAATTGCTACAAGTTGGAAAAACCAAAAATGCCCAACAACTGTCTAGTGTATAGGTAGTTGGAGTTTACCATATTACATAGTATTAATCAGAAATACAAATGAATGAGATATTAATACAGAGAATAACATTATCCTAATGGGGAAAAGCCAAACACAAAAGACTATGTAAAGTGTGCTTAAATTTATATGGAAGCCTAAGAAAGAAAAATATGTGACAACAGAAAGTAAATCAGTAGTTTCTTGGCTCAGGGGAAGATTGCCTGCAAAACTGAACAAAGAAGCATTTAGAATAAAGAAACTTGGTGTATTCTCTGATTATTGTAACGGCTGCCTGTGTACAATTACCAAAAGTCAAGAAACTACCTTTTAAATTAGTATATTGGATTGAATGCAAATAAAATCTTAGCAAAACTCAATGCATAAATTAATAAAGGAGTAAAGGCCATACAGAAAGTACTGGATCAAATCTCAAAGAACTGCTCTCCTCCCATTGGCATGGATTTCTTAACTTATTTGAGCTTAAAAGTAGTGAGAGAGATACACCAACAAAAAGACAGGGAAACCAGATTCTCTGTCATGCCTCACCCACTAGAGAATAAATCTCCATCATTCATTTGACTTTGTGGTCATCAAAGGCTCAAACCATGACACAAAATCCCCATTAGCTCATTAATTGATGATGGATAAGGGAACCAATAAAGTGCTATAATCAGTTCCAGGAGCATTCTGGAAGCTGGGACATTAATAGAAGAATAGGACTGCTGGGGTGATTAGAGAAAAAAATAACTGATGTAAACAGGGCTACAAACCACAGTTTCTGGAATTATTTGGCCCTCTGGACTGAAGATATTTGCATCACTACTGAAATACACACACACACACACACACACACACACACACACACACACAGTGATCTGTAATGTCACTAACCATGGTACATTTAATCAACAGTGGATACTGAATGAACTAATTATGCCTTTGAACTTAATGAACTTAATCCTCAGATAGTCTTTCCACTTGTATTATGTTGAATGGGTATGATACTCCTTTCCAGTTACAAATATGCTGAGAGTAAGGTTGTTATTTTAACTAGCCAACAATCCAAAAAAAAAAAAAAAAAAAAAAAAAACAGAGCAAAACAAAACAACAGTCCTTCACACAGGTTTATCTATCAAAAGGCAACATTATTATTTGAAAACGTTTACCTGAGTTTGTCACAACCTTCCCTTACCCCACTACAGAAAGGAAGTGAGTACTTTGATCATTTATTTATTTTTTTTTTTAATTTTTTTTTCAACGTTTTATTTATTTTTGGGACAGAGAGAGACAGAGCATGAACGGGGGAGGGGCAGAGAGAGAGGGAGACACAGAATCGGAAACAGGCTCCAGGCTCTGAGCCATCAGCCCAGAGCCTGACGCGGGGCTCGAACTCACGGACCGCGAGATCGTGACCTGGCTGAAGTCGGACGCTTAACCGACTGCGCCACCCAGGCGCCCCCTGATCATTTATTTTTTAACAAATTTCCCATATTCTCATTATTTTTAACGTAATAATTGCACCTAAATTATATAGGGATAAAAATGACCTGAAATTGCACAATCTGTCAACCAGGAAATGGGTGTAGCTCAGGAACTGTTTTCTTTTTTTGAATGTCTAATTTTAATTTATGTTAAAATATCAACTAGTTTTAACTACGTGTTTAATAGGAAAGAAGAAAAAGGATGATATTTTTCCTATATTTTTTCCCTTTAGGCCATCTCTTTAATCTTAGGAAGCTTTAGTTTTTTTTATTAAGCCAACTATGTCAGCTGTTATATACATAGAGAAGCTGGACATTATTTCTGAAGTTTTAACAAGAAAGCAATTCCATGTTTTGACCCTGAGAGAATAATGTGACAGACATCCGCCCTCCTCCCCCATCACTGGCCTATTGAGGGCACGCATATTCCCTCTGAAAAAGAAAGATGACTGCAACAGCAAAACAACAAAATGCTGGTCGTCAACAAAACTAAAATATTTTTGTTCATTGTTTTGTCAGCCTTAAAATTCTTCTAAGTATAAATATTCTGCCATATACTTGAAATGGAGTACAGGAAGACATAGTATTTTTTTTTTGTCATGTAGGGAGGGCTCTCAGCACGTTAGCATCAATGTCCAATACCTCAAGTATGAAATGGAACATTAATTTTCATTTACACCTGTTTGGAGGAAATACTAGGATTCACTTTGTGGTCCCCAGTACAGAATTCTATAAATTTAGTAGGCTTGAGAAAGTAGTGGGGACATATGTTCATGGTTAAATTGTATAAAACTATTGTTTTCTCTAAAGAAGGAGTAATGGTTATATTCGACTCATGTTGTTGTAATAACTAGATGAGCTAATACCCTGACCACAGGTGAACCAGCTTCTCCAGGAAATCAGGAGGGTTAAAAGAAAACTCATCAGAGACTATTGTTTCCATTGAAAAATAAGAGTGCAGACATGGTTCCCCCCGAACATGAGAGAAGAAAAGAAGGGTAGGAAAAGGAGATGAGGCCAACAAGCACACTGGAGAACAAACATAAAAGAGTGGATAGAGTGACAGGCAAAATCAGACACTTTCTCGGTCCCTGGAAATCTATTTCCTTCTGAGGCAAGTGGCTCTTCTGGTATTAGATCTACGGACTGTTTTCTACATCCCTTGTGTTTAGGACACTTTAAGTATATATAATAACATGTACATTAATCTATTATTAATATATTAGTATATATTAAAGCCTATGTAATATACATTAATGATATATTATAATATATAATTAGATTTATTAATATTTTATCAATGTTACCTAATTATATATCAATATATAATTACACATATGTAATTGTAAACTAATTAAAGATAAAAATTTAGGTTTTAAATTCTATATTTTAGGTGAGTAGTATTTCATTCAAATATAAGAAATATGTATATTAATAAATTGAATTATTTAGAAATATGGTTAATCTGTTGGGATAATGAATTCTCACCATAAGAAAATAAGGAAATGGATGTCTACTTTTTGTTTTCCTTTTAAATGACATGACACATCATAAATTTGTTGTTAGGTCTTATGTTCATGGGGTAGAACACAGTTTGCTTGCAAATTCCTGAGTATGATTGCGATATCTCCCAAACTTCTGAATATGGAGCAACAATAGAATAGAGAAAGTTAAGAAATGTTGCCTATTGGGATTAGCCACTCTAACCTGAAGATAGACTAATCACTTGTCATGCTTGAATAAGATCTACATATTAAACATCTCCCATGTGTTTCTTTTTGACTTCACTTGAACATATTTCTGACTTTTTGTATCGTTAGGGATATTTAAGAATAAGGGATATTGTTCAGTAGATAGTAAAATAAAATTTACAAAACAAAACTCAGAAGCACTAGTACATCAATAAAAATGATATATATGCAGTTAAACCACATTAAAAAGAGTGAAATATCACATATGTACTTTCTTATTGATCCTTCTTTTTCTCAGAAATGATGAGTAGGGTAAAGGAGGGGAGTGCATTTGGACATTTCAGTGCATATGAGGAAAGCTTTAACAAATTGGGGAATGTTGCATAGTTCATGAGAAATCACATCAGGAAAAGGGCAAATAATAGAAAACATAAGCAGCAATGAAAGAGCAGGGAAAAAAGAGAAAGGAGTGTTAGTTAAGGCAAGATAATCCTCTTAACAGGAAGTAAGTATGGCTTCTCATATACGTGGAGAATTTGTGACTGTGCGAAGCATAAATTCATATTTCATTACTGAATTTCTCCACAGCATTATTGTCATTGTAAGATAACAAAGTTTCTCACATAACATACTTCACATGCAATCTTGCAGGTGTACATTCTTTAGGGTCTGCGTACAATTTTCAGTCGCAATTAAATGTGAGAAATATTCAGTCATCTGTAGTGTTTTCACTGAATTCACACTCATCTGTTCGTATTGCAAAGAGATGTCCACTACCTGAGATCTAATATAACGAGAACGCACACTTTTTTTTCTTTTGCATTATTTTTACCATGACTTTTCAGTTCTTAGCCTCTCTTTCTGGAGACACGTGCATAAATACAAATACATGGACAAGCACGTTTTTGATCTTGCACAATATAAATTTTAACCTCCTTTGATTTTAAGCTTTTTGACATCAGCATGTATGATAGTAGAAAACTAAAATGGTGAGATATAACATCAAATTATTACTCGTGACCACCATATATTATTTGAAAAGGACAGTAGTTGGCAATGGCAAATTGTATTAAATTCATTCGTTAAATGTGTATTTTACTATTCTGATTCTTAGAACAGATTTCTTTCTCAAACATTTGCTACCATCTTCTATCAATCCACCATATTACACCTGAAAAGGACTGCAATGTCTAATAGGTGTTTTTATGTCTTTTAACAGTATGCACGGTGAAGTATTTTTATGTCCATGACCTCATTTGGTCTACAACTCAGGAACACAGAGTAGATGAATTGGGAATTCAACCAGGCTTCTTTCTCAAAATTATAGACAATATATCTAGTAAATGATGAAATCAGAGTTAAAACTATTGCCTAGAACTTTTAGGCAAAAAAAAAAAAAAAAAAAGGTCAGTTCAGAATACATTGTTTAAGAAACTGATAGAAGAGCAAAGCATCATAACTATCAAAAAAAAAAAAAAAAAAGAAAAAGAAAAAGAAAAAAGTATAAAGAAAACAGAACAGGGTCCAAAGAAGCAAGCAGCATAGGAAATGACTTGTTTGAGTTCTACTATGGAAAGCAACAAAGACTAAAAACCTGACATGGTATTATTTGTCAAGGAGACCCACTAGACACTTAGCGGCAGGTTGATTATATAAGATATTTCCACCGAAAAGGGGGCAATGGTATTTACTGATAAAGGTGAACACCTATTTCAGATGTGGGCTTGATTTATTTATTGGCTCACAGAATCTTGTACAGCATCATCATCCAAGAGCTCAAAGAGTCTAAATCACCAACATAGGATAACGTATAACATTTTCTTTGACCCGGAAGCCCACAGAGTAATCCCATGACCATGTGATCCATTGGTCCTACCAATATTACATCATCCAGACGCGAATAGTTTATGGAATGTCCTTTTAAATGAGAAGAACAGACACATGGATATTGATTTCTAAGTACTTTGTTCCACTTGAATCCATCATGGCTCAATGGGGAGATAGTTGATTCCCAGGCAGGGAATAGGAAAGTACAAGATGATCCAGAAACTTTTTTTTTTTTGCCATATAGGAAAAAAAATGCACAAAAAATGATGAGTACGTGTCCAAAGGCTCTGGAACTAGCTTGAGGGAAGCTATGCTCGTCCTACTAGAAGAATACAAGTATCAAAGTTTATAATGAAAAAACAAATGAAAAAACAAATGAATGAGAGCTTTGGATTACAGCACACTGAATAAAATATAAGTCCATGTATACAACCATAATATAAATAATAAATTTTAAAACTAACTTAATGGGATAAAGAGAAAGCTCGCTCTTGAAGTGAATGCCTGTGATGGAAAGAGATCATCACAAGTCATACTTTGGCTATCACCTTAATAGTAATGATACAAGTGGCATGTTTAATAGAAGCCAAGACAGTTGGCATGTTGATGCTAAGTATAATGGCATACTGTCAGAATACCCCTCCAGACCAAAGTGGGAAAGAAGGAACACGGTGAATTTATATTGATGAAAATGTGGCAGACACCAACTTGCCCAGGTAAATAATTTTAAAATCAGCAAAGGATAGGTCAATGTAGTGTACCTACTAATGTGATGTGCCCAGAAGAGCATATCATCATTTAAGTATATATTCCTGCCAAGAATGAGTGACCAGAGTCTGATCAAGAGAACATTTCAGATGAGCAAATGTGAGGACCATCCTACAGAATGAAAAATCCACACTCATAAAGACTGTCAAAGACAGGGCACCTGGGTGGCTTAGTCAGTTAAGTCTCTCACTCTTGATTTCAGCTCAGGTCATAATCTCATGGTCCTAAGATTGAGCTGCACTGTCAGTGCAGAGCCTGCTTAGGATTCTCTCTCTCTCTCTATCTCTCTCTCTCTCTCTCTCTCTCAATAAACAAACAAACTTTAAAACAGCTGTCAAAGATAAGAGGGAGGGAAGGACTGTTCTAGATTTAGGGCCACTGATAGTTAAGACAAATAAAACGTGTGTTCCAGAACAAAGTCCTGTAAAAGAAAACGAAACGTTGCCAAGTCAGCAAAATTTAAGTGAGAAATGTTGGTTCAATTGTAGCATTTTGTCAGTTTATTTTCTGCATGAGTGGGTTGTGTGATGTCAATAATTGAGAGTGCTCATGTTTGGGGAGGATTCATGTTAGAGGATTTAGAGCTGATGGGGCAGTATGGTGTGTGTGTGTGCAGAAAAAGTAAAGGAACAATGTGATGAACTATTACCAGGTGGGAAGTTGGGGAGAAAGATGTGGCATTCTTTGATTCTTTGCAATGTTCTTGCAACTTTTGTATAGGTTTGAAACAATTTTGAAAAAAAAAAGTAATATAAATTGTTTTGTACCAAGAGGTCAAACCAAAAATTAAGTTAAATTCACATGGAAGGAAGGAAGGAAGGAAGGAAGGAAGGAAGGAAGGAAGGAAGGAAGGAAAGAGAGAAAAGGAGGGAGGAAGGGAGAAAGGAAGGAAGAAGGGAGGGAGGAAGGAGGGAGGAAGGGAGGGAGGAAGGAGGGAGGAAGGAAGGAGGGAGGGAGGGAGGGAGGAAGGGAGGAAAGAAGGAAAAGAAAGAAAGAAAGAAAGAAAGAAAGAAAGAAAAGAAAAGAAAAGAAAAGAAAAGAAAAGAAAAGAAAAGAAAAGAAAGAAGAAAAGGAGAGGGAAGGAAACATGGAAAAAATGGGTTAGTCAGATAACAACAATCTGTCCTGGAGTTTTGACACTAGAACATCATTGATGAATCTATTAAAAGTGTTGCTGTGGGTGTGACAGCAAAATCCAGATGTAAATGGGAAGTAAAGAAGCAGAGCGCATGGAAAAAAATTTTCTGCAACTTGGGAATAGCTATAGGGCTAGAAGGAATGCCAATCTGTTTGAAATGAGAAAGAAAGGGACCATATATGGAGAACAATGCAAATTTAGATGAGACCACATATATATTTGGGTAAGAGATAAAATGACAACTATAACTTCTAATGATATATAAACAAAGGGTCCTATAAAATACAGAAATAGTTAAAGGTTATCAACAAGTTAAAAAATCTCATTCATTACCCAAAATATTATGCTCCCTTTATTTGAGAAACTGAAGAAACTAAGTCTATGTGTTTAGAGACAAAATAAGGAGACTAAAGATTATCATTCTGGAAAATAGTGATGTAAACCGTATTAATTATTTATTTAGTCCATGAATAATGCTCTAGTATTAGTTTCAAGATAATCACCTACTACAAATCTGAAGAATTTGTATAAAGATACTTGACTTATGGCCTCTACACAAATAATTTACTAATATATCAAAACTTCCCAGATCACCCATTCGAGTTAAATGTGGATTTCAATTTTTCCAGTCACTCATTAGGTTTTAGATAATTAAACAATAGGATGTGTGAGTTGGAAAGAAGTATGAAGAAGTAAATTCTGTATCTTGTACTTTCAAGGGCTAATAATATAATAATAATAAAACAAAAGACATATGCCCAAATAATCACACAAGGTGTCCCATGGTAGGAGGCAAATAGAGCGCCCAGTGGCTTCGATAGTAATCAGTTCACCTGCAGCTCAACTTACCAGGGCAGACTTTTCAAGTATTAGATCTGGTCTTCCAGGGGAAGGTATGAGTTTTTAAATAGAGGCCATCAGGGAAAATATTTTAGTTGGAAAAGAAATTGCATGAACATGACAGGGACAAGAGTGCATGGGCCGTGTTTTGGGAGCGATCAGTCAACAGGCTGAGAGTTTAGAAAGAGTGGGGGATGGTTTTGGAAACACAGATTAGGGCCAACTGTGGGGGACAGAGGACCGTGAAGGAAGTTTGGGTTCTGTCTGTCCCAGCAGAAAGTCAGGGAATTAGGCAGTGTGTCCTCATTGGTCCCAGGACGCAGGAAAAGGTCCCACACTCTTAGATAATCACACTGGCAGGCCTTCAACCTTTGAGCCCCAAAATGAAAGCAACCCTTTTAGGCAATGGAGACCTGGAGGGTTTACTTTGCTTGCCCTTCATGCCCATCACCACAGCCTCCACACTCCCCCCGGCCCCCACAGGTGCTACTCCTCTCCTTCAGTGAAGCTGTCAGCTAGGGATGCGGGGGGCAGGGTGTCAAAGGCTGATCATTGCTCCCGGCTGCCATTTTCCTCTCAGGGAGAAAGGCACTCCTGTCCCACTGTTCTTTGGGCATTCTCTTCTCTCTTGACCACTTCTGATTCTGTTTCCTGCTATCAGTTATTAGCTTCTAATCAATAGGTGCACAGCTCCTTCTCATGGTCTAGTTGTCCTTCCCACAGGCACCTCTGCTGTTAGCCCTTCTGGTTCTTGCTTTGCATTTCCTTGTTCTTTCTCTTCCTTAAATTTCTTGCACAAGCAAGTTTTTTACACACTGTCCTGTGTCACTGGTCTATGAGCACATTTCTTTTCCTTAGGTTGAAAAATTCGCCAATCACATTCATTTTCTGTGCTTCTTGAGTCTTAGATTAGATATATCTGTGTGGCGTAGGGAGCTTTTTACTTATTTCCAGGTTTGGGGCTGTTGAAGTTGACTGAAGCTATTACGTAAGTGTGTCCTTTCTGAAACTGCCCCAGCACCTCAGGAAGTTGTGATTCCCCTGGGTGAGAACTGAGGCTTATTCACTTTCATGTTGTCTCCAACTTCTGGTGCTGCGTGTGGGTTTATTGGATTTCACCTCTCCGTCACAACCGTTCTTCCTCTCTTTTGCCAACTCCCCATCTTCCACAACTATCTTCTCTGACTCCCTTGGAGGCCACAACTTCTAGCACCTATTAGGAGAATAGTGATATCCATAGAAATGTGCTGTCTCTGGATAATCTACAATGGTGCCTGAGAGGTGGTGCTGACCGTGAAACGTATCCGTGATCGACCTTCACAGTCTTTTCCTTCAATGGAGCTCTGCTTGTGCAGAGAGCCATGTAGGATTCTTTTTTCTTTTTTTACAGTTTATTTATTTATTTTGAGAGAAAGGCGGGGAGAGGGACAGAGAGAGAGGAGAGGTGGGGAGAGGGGAAGAGAGAGAGGGGAGGTAGGTAGAGGGGCAGAGAGAGAGAATCCCAAGCAGGCTCCATGCTGTCAGCTAGAGCCAGAAGCAGGGTTCCATCCCACAAACTGTGAGATCATGACCTGAGCCAAAATCAAGAATCAGAAGCTTAACCGACTGAGCCACCCTGGTGCCTGAGCCATGTATGATTCTTTAAGATGATCCTCAGAAACCTCTCTCTTTAGATATGAGAGGTTCGCATCCAATTACTCTATTGAATAAGTATTTGTAAAATTTATATATAATTTTTTATCTGAAAATTGGTATACCAATTGGCACTTTTGTAAGTACTTAGGATGTACTGGTAGAAAGAAAGAAAGAAAGAAAGAAAGAAAGAAAGAAAGAAAGAAAGAAAGAAAGAAAGAAAGAAAGAAAGAAAGAAAGAAAGAAAGAAGAAAGAAAGAAAGAAAGAAAGAAAGAAAGAAAGAAAGAAAGAAAAAGAAAGAGAGAAAGAAGGAAAGAAAGAAAGAAAAAAAAAGAAAGAAAAAAGATCTCTACTCTCATGGACCCTACATTCTACAGGGAAAGGCGGAAAACCGAAATTAAAAAGGATAAATCAGTCAATTGTGCATCATTTTACAATATGAAAATCATTGTAGAAAAAAAAAGAAAAAAAATAGATGTGATTAAGGCTAGAGAGAGCCAAGATTTCCTAGCTTTGTAAATGAAGAATAATCAGATAAATTACATGTTTGCAGGCAACTTATTTTGGCATATGATGCAAGGGACAGCAATGGGAAGGATCAAACACGGAAGGAAGGAAACTCAGTCCAGATGCCAAGCCAAGTGCCTTCCAAAGAGTCCTGTAGAGCAAATGTCAGCATCGTCCACTCAAGGAGCCCGTGGAGGGAACGCTTAGGCACCGGCTCCGGTCACATGCTGGAAAGGGACGTTCCCTGAGATGTGGTGTCCCACACTCCCAAGTGCATCTGCACAGTTGAGTTGGGTTGTGCCTGCTTCTCAGGATGAAGCGGAAGACACGCACCAGAGTGAAAGTCGCAGACACACGGTGCCCTCAGATAAAGCGGCACCCAGCCGGTTGCCACAGCAACGGCTGGAGCAAAAGGAGGGGGAGAGGAATCTGGACATGCCCAGTACACTGGGATTGTGGAGGCTGTGATTTAAAGGTGACGGTTTTATGTGTGTCTCACTCAACAAGGTGATGTGATCAAAGGCTTCAATTAGGTAAGAGAAGCAGTGATACAAATACACAGAGGAAGAGATTCAGTCGGAGGTGACAGCCCGCACAAAGGTTGAATGGTTTTGATCAGCAGCAGGGAGCCTAGTGAGGTTGGACTTAAGGAAATCAGTGGGTGACTAACTGGCCAGAATGGGGCCCTACAAATAGGGTTCTGATCAGATAAGGCTCTGTTGGGCAACTGTAAGAATTTACACTTATATTCTGAGTGAATTAGGAAGGCAGTTAAGGCTTTTTCAGATAAAACATAACACGGGTTTGCCTTATTTTAGAAATCAAACTTGAATCTTGAAATAAGAGCAGATTCGCATGCAATTGTTAGTAATAATACAAGAGATCTTGTCTACCCTTCGCCTAAGTCCTCTACCATCAACATCCTGCAAAACTTCTACGATATCACAACCAGGATGATATGCTGCTTAAAAGCCACTGATTTTATTCCTATTTCCCCACTGTAATTGCAGTCATTTATGTGTGTGTACGTCTGTGCGTTTAGTTCTCCACAACTTTGTCATGAGCGTAGTCAAGGTACAGAACGGCTCTATCGGCACAGAAATCCCTTATATCACCCTTCTGCCATCACACCAACCTCCCTTACTCCTCGTCCATCCCTCGTCCTGACCCTTGGCGACCACTCATCTGTTCTCCACTCGTAGAGCTGTGTGATTTCCAGCATATCGTAGAAGTGGAGTCATGCAGTGAGCATCCTCTTGAGATGGCATTTTTTCTCTCTTTCTTGAATTGAGCATAATTTTCTTGAGAGCTGTCGGACAGTACATCAACCCTGCATCGATGGGCAGAACCCCATACAATGGCTGTGTCCCGGTCTGTTTACCCATTCGCCTGTTAGAGGAAGTATGGGTGCTTTCTAGGTCAGAACTATTATGAATAAAGCTGCTCCAAGCATTCATTCACAGGCTTTTGCATGAACATGAGTTTTCGCTTTTCTGGGATGAAGGCCCAAGAGTGCAACTGCTTGGACGTATGGTTACACGTATGTGTCTTTTGTAAGGAGCTTCGAAACTGCTTCCAAACAGGCTGTCCTATGTTATGTCACCACTATCAATGTACAAAGGAGACAGTTTCTCCGTATTATGTAGTGTTGTTGCTGTTTTTATTTCATCCCTTCTGATTGGTGAGCGGTGATGTGTCACCGTGTTTTTAAAAACGGGGTTATGGAGACATAATTCAGAGGATTTTGTCAGTGCTGCTTTATTAAAAAATCCTTTTAAATATTAGAAAACTAATCGCTTTAAAATGAAACCTTGTGAAACGTTGCCACCTACATCAGTGTCTACTGCTTTATTTCATTCTGAAACACCATACAGATATCGCCTAAAGGAATAAACTGTATAGAGAACAAATGACTCTCCAGTTAGACTTATGTGTCTTCATTTAAAAAGCTTTAATTAAAAATCTTTATGGATTACGGTAGGGACATTATATTCTGAAACATTTCTTTAAAAGACGTTGATTTATGGACCCAGGTTGGGATCTGAAATGAGACTACACCAGGAGGGGCAATTCACTGAAGCATCTGGTCATCTGATTCTAGTGCAGTCTCCAGGCTTTTAATTACGATCTAATAGTGCAAACGGGGATTCGGATGGACTGTCTACATGTCAGATTTTCAGTAAGTGAACAGAGAAATAGATGCATTCTCTGCCTGAGAAATGTGAGAAGTCACTCTCAGACATATTAAATGTCCTACAGACCTTATCTCATCAGATTGAATCCTGCTGGATCAGAGAAAATACCATCAACTCACACTTATGATATGCATTTCTACCAACAACTCCCATGCTTAAAGGGAAACAATTTTCTAACTGGTAAATTTTCTGGTTGTCATTTAATGAGGGAGCAATGGCATGGTTTCCAAGACAGAGCTGCTCTGGAATGTGTTTTCATAATTTTTTATTCTATCTTGCAGATTCCTTGATGGCCTGAGAAAACACTGCTGACAAATTTTTGTGTGTGTACTTCTGAAATAAGACTGTATTTAGCATTTTCCTGGCTACTTCCTCAATTTTACCTGGTGCAAATATGCATTGAGAGAGTGAACAAATATCTTAAAATATCCTCGAAGGAGCCCTGAATAGCAGGGGTTTTAGGATTTAATAAGTCTGAAGAAACTGGTCATCACCTAACTTTGATCAAGAGAAGTAACACGGATGGAATGTCTTTTACATGCTAAGTACTGTCAGCAGATTTTGTACCTAAAAGTACAAACTCACTTTCTCTTATGACCTCTTTATTTTTATGTGATGATGCATTACAGTGAAGTAAAAGTATTAATGAGAAGAATAGGCTCCTAATGTAAGGAAATATAACGATATCCCCAGTTTTAAACTTGGAAACAGCAGATGCCATTCTGAGAAATTCTGCAAAACCATATGTAATGCTTAAATAAGTGAAAAAAATTGAAAAGGCAAAACATAAATATTATTTGTATTCTTAAGCTTATTTGCTTACTTGGGGTGGGGGCAGAGAGAGGCAGAGAGAGAATCCCAAACAGTGTCCACAGTGCCAGCGTGGAGCCCAGTGTGGGGCCCAAACTCACGAAACATGAGATCAAGACCCGAGCTGATAGCTATACTCAGATGCTTAACTGACTGAGCTACCCAGGTGCCCCAACATTCTTTGTTTTTTACATTAAAATAGACGAGTGGAAAATTGTTCCATTAGAATATTCCCATAAGTCTTTTCATTACAAATGTTTCCTTAGACATTTGCACACAAGAGCTATGTTTTCACTTTTGAACTCGGCCTTCTACTCCTACCTCACTGAATAGTGATATGTATCTGACCTCTACCAGACCAATCGAGTGATTTCTCCAAGTGTTTGTAAATAGAATGAAGTCTGCTGATTGCTTGTATGAGAAAACTTCAGGCTGGTTTCCTTCCAACTAATGATGGAAAATTAAGGGTAGACCACTTAGTAGGACAGTTAAGGTTTTATTGTTATTATTGCTGCTGCTGTTGTTTTAATGTTTGTTGTTTGTTTTTCTGTTTAGGGAGCTGACTTTCTAGGACATCCCAGCCCACTCGACCTAATCATATATAAAACTAGTCATGAGTATGTGTCTGAAATCTAATCCACTGATTCGTAACCCTCCTTTTAAATTGGAATCATCAAATGATCTTTACAATCTATCAGCATCTGGGCAGCACCGGTGAGCAAGTTTAATCTCTGAGAGAAGTGCCCAGATACCAGTACATTTTAAAAATTGTTCAGCCAATTCCTTTTTGAGCACCAGTGGTCTAGCCATTGATTTGATGGCCACTTGCAAAGTGGATGGTAAGTAAGTGTGTGAGCATCCCTTCTTGTGCCATCAAATATTATGTTGGCCTTTCAGAAAAGGTATAAGAAAATACTTGATGCAGGTTAAAGTGAAAGAACAGACCAGAAGATGCGTGTAGCAAGCAGTGGAAAGGATTAGACACGAAGGGAGAGGAAAAGAACAAAACGCAACAAAGCAACAGCACCAACAGGAGATATGGTACCCTAGAGGTTAAGGGTAAAAGAAAGGGTTGATTTTACTGTGAGGTCAGGATAAATGAGAGTAACTTTCCAAGTTGATTGGACTGATTCAATTAACTCAGAACAATCTGATGCAGACAGAACCTGGCTGAACTCTTGGGCAAGGGGGCCCCTGCCCTGAGCTCCATGCTTTGAAGAGCCCCACACATTACAAATGTACTTACACAAAGGGGATTCGAAATCACATGAGCATATCTGTCCCTCAGAAAGTGGCTGGATTCGAGTGTAGACGAGGCCTTAGGTAGGACAGCAGTGCATCCATCCATCATAACAGGGACGAGGGAAGTCATGTGACTAGCTTAACAGATTTGCAGTTAAAACCTGTGGAGGTTTGTTTTCTGATTGCTTTGGGTTTGTTTTCAATGAAATAATTAGTAAATGAAGTAATCATTAAGAATCAAAAGTACTGAATGTTTCAGAGCTTCCATAACAAACGAACTAAAATTTGCTTCAAAACTCCATGTTCTATTAGCATAGTCACTGAAGAATCGATAAGAATGACTGGGAAGTCACATATGTAGCTTGAAAGAGTAGAGCCAAAAAATACAGGGCCAGACTGATAGGGATCAAACCAGGGGGAATGTTTCACCTCTCCAGCTGGCACTTCCCAGGTGATGCCAGCCTTATCTGGTATCCATTTGTATAAGGATCATTAAGCTTTACATAAAAGGTGACACTGGAAGACAGGACATATAACTGTCACGAGAGGACCCAGTTAGTCTGACTACAGTATCAGATTAGTAGTGCTCTAGTGAGACAGAATTCTGAAAGGAACAGAGACTCGAGAGAGTAAATTACAATGATACTATAAAGAAGGATCATCATCATCATCATCATCACTGGGGAAAAGAAGAAAGGGAGAAGTTGGGGTGAGGAGGAAAAGGAGGATGATGAAGAAAGAAGGCTGGGTGGCTGAAGGACTGCAAGAAGGAAAGCCCACCTTTCTGCTATAACATCCACTCTGCACCGTTATTTGAGAGAACAAGGGACTTACTCTGTGTTTGAACAGGTACGCTGCTGAGACTATCGTTAGAACAGTTCACACACTGGAACACTCCAGCAGTAAACACGGAGTGAAGGATCGTTATGTTAAAATCTTAATGAGTATTACCTCGTTCCCCAAACAAAATGATGTGTTTGGTCCTATTCTGATGTCCATTTTACAGACGGACATTAGAGAGCTGGATATCTTCCCAAGGTTATCTGGTTGTGGAAACTGAGTTTAGAATCAAGAGCTAATCACGGCCAGGTAACATTGGGATGCCGTCCCCTCCCATCGAACCATAGACCAGTCCTGCAGTTAACTTACAGAGAGAGAAACCGGGAGAGGAAAAATAAATAAGAACTGGGGGTTTTTTGACATAGAAACACTGAAGAAGGCATAAGAACCTACAAAACAAGGTGGATAAAATACTGAAGGCAAACTGCCTACTTTACTCTGTGCCTGAAACCGAGGCCCGCTTGTACTTAATGTGGCTCTCTACCCAGATGCATACACAAATAACCATAGGCCAGTCAGAAACACTTGTGAACAAGTGTTTTCATTAAAATGTATTCACCTGATGAAACCTTCTAAAGCCTGAAGAAAATGAGAGCTGAGTAGAATATACAATTGGGAACAATGAAAATGAAATGGACTATTTTGAAGAATAATTACTTATGATAATTTAGTTTAACACAATATGTTCCATCAGCAAATATTTTCATAGGCATGCTATTACTTATCTTCTCTGAAATGCCTGTCTCATTATAAGTATAAAATAGTCAGATATATGGAGTGAATTTAAAGATTAGCAGTTAGATGTCTGACCTTGAAATTTATAGATTATAGACTGTTGAAGGTATATGTTAATTTATATCAAAAATGAAGTATTTAAGACACCTCTAAAGCCAGTCACTTCTCATATACAATCTTACTATTCCAAAGAAGAATGTGAATAATAGGTCTTTAATGAACATGACATTCTTAATACTTAATAATCATAGGTATATATTACATATATAACAATTTATATTAAATCAAATAAATTTTTCTAGTCCCTTAACTGGATGACACTAATAGCAAGATATAAGATATTAAAGTAAGTGCCCGCAGAGAAAGAGCATAACAGAGGAGGTACTGAAAATATTAGGCAAATTCATTTTCATTTACAGGATGCTTTTCAAATTTGTCTCCTCATTTATGTATAAATGGAACATTTTGTTGACTACGGAAATAAATTACTTTCTATTAAGTAATATTTCATTACTTAGCAAATATAATTTCCTGTATCAAATTTGCAGGTTTCATAATGTTCAAATATATAATGTAAACAAGAAGACAGCCAAAACATGATATTCTAAACCCTTAAAATAAGGTGAAAATAATCTTAGATAGAATGTAAAATTTAACAGGGTCAAATACAAAGTCCTCATTGTCTCCTTCCTCCCAACTTGTTCCTAAATTCTGAAACATCACGTGCCCTATTGTATAGTCTGGATAACCTTACATGTCCCAGCCTCCTGTCATTATATCAGGAATAGACTGAGGAGCCATATGGATCCATCCAGAGGCAAGCCTGTGAATGTGCAGTGAGAGCAGAGAGATACTTCCAAAGTAACTATATTCAAACATGTAATCGAGAAGTAACCATCAGAGTAACCTCTTTGAAACTCCTTAGTCCCTATGGCCCGCCCTCCCTGTCACTGCCCTTTTAGATTCTGGTAGTCAGCACAGGTGTCTGTATTTGCAACTAACTTTACACAATTTAAGAAATTATTATGTAAATAAAATTAAAAAAAAACAAGAAATTAAATTTGATAGCCGTCACTGTGAACAAATTTGCAAGATTTGGGTCACAAAATTTGTGAGATAACATATAAAATGAGAACATTTCTATGCTAAGCTACTGGAAGCAGAGAGTAATTTAATATGAGTATAAATAATAAAAATACACTCCAGAGGAGTAGGCTAATTCAATAATATATTTTACAATCTCTACCAGAATGGTAAATGTATTTATATCTATGGAATTAGTATTGTGGAAAATAGAAAAAGAAAGTGATTAGGAAAGAGACAGCAAAAAACATAAAGACATATAAAATATGTGAGACAATAAAAAATATAAAACTGATAATAATATGGACAATGTAATACTAAATATGATCCCTATGATTATCAGAATCATTTAGGGGCGCTGGGTGACTCAGTCAGTTAAGTGTCCGACTCTTGATTTCAGCTCAGGTCATAATTTCACCATTGGTGAGTTCAAGCCCCACCAGGCTCTGCGCTGACAGCAAGGGGCCTACCTGGAATTCTCTCTCTCTCTCTCTCTCTCTCTCTCTCTCTCTCTCCTGTCTCCTGTCTCCTCTCTCTGTCCTTCCCCCACTTTCTCTCTCTCAGAATAAACTTGAAATAATAAAAAATATATTTAAAAAATCACTTAAAAAACATAGGTCATGCACTTTTCAAGAACATATGTAACTTTGTCCATAACTGGCCATATGTCGGTTTAGAAAGCAAACCATGGATTAAAAAGGAATGCTATCGTTCAGTGTATGCTCTCTGACCCTGGTGGGAAAAGAGAACGGTCAATTAAAAAAAGGGTGAGGGATCTTGAAGCATTAGACAAAAAGCAAGTTATTTCTAAACGACCAATAGAACAAAATAAAAAAAGGAGTCACAAAAGTTAGAAAATGTTTTCACCTGAATGTTAATAAAAATACATTAAAGCCTATACATGTAGGTAAACAGTTGCTTAGAGAGAAATCAAGAGCCTTAATGTCAAAAAGTTTTAAAATCAATGATCTAAAATTCCATTTCAAGAATCTCAAAAGGAATAGGAGAGCAGATTTAAGCAATAAAGCAAAATAATAGTGGAAATCAATAAAATTTACATCATAAAATAGAAAAGTGAGGAATAGTTTTTATAAATATTAAGTAATTTGATAAACCCAACTAATACTGTTCAAATATAAAATAGAAACCATGGGCACTCAGCTAGCTCAGTTGGAAAAGCATGAGACTCTTAATATAGAAAGAACCCCACCTCACAAAAATCAGGCATACTACAGATGCTAAGGAAATATCATGATCAACTTTGAATCAACGAGTTTGAAAGTGAAAATAAGATGACTAAATGCTTTGAAAAACATAACTTATATGTTTACAAAAGAATAAGTAGATTTTAAGATCATTTAATATGTTAATAAAATAAAATTGGTTATTAAAAACTTTCTTAGAATGAACAGTTCAAGCTCCAGCAACTTCATCCGCCATTTTACCAATTTTTAACAGTAATCCAATATTGGGGAAGAGGGAAAATGGGGGATGGGCACCGAGGAGGGCACTTGTTGGGATGAGCCCTGGGTGTTGTATAGAAGCCAATTTGACAATAAATCATATTCATAAAGAAAGTAATCCATATTATTCAAATATTTGAAGAGGACAGAAAAAGGGACATTTTCCAACCCATTTTGTGTAAGTTTTAACCTTAATAAATCAAACATCAAATCCTTAATTCAAATCAAATCCAAAATCTCAATATCAAATCCTGACAAGGACATTGCAACAACAACAAAGGGCAGATGCCTCCATTATAAATATAGATGTAAAATCTTGACCAAAATATTAGCAGATCAAATCTAGTGATGTAGAAACTCCAAATCCATCATGAGAAATTGGAGTGTATGGCAGGAATAGAAAAATGTTTTGACATTTGAAAGCCAATTGATATAATTTAAAACATTAACAGGAAAAAAGGGAAAAAATAATGTATTATTACCTCAACAGAAGTGCTGCTGTTAGCATTCATTGTAGGGAACTTCTTTAATATAATAAATAGGTATCTGAAAAGGAAAAACAAACAAAAAAATACTTCAATGATTCATAATTAAGGATTAAATCATTTTCCTTTGGGGGGGGGAAACACTTATACACCCTATTGCTATTTCTATCTAGCATTATATTGTATATCTTTCCCAGGGAAATAAGACAAGCAAAAAAAAAAAAAAAAAAGAAAAAGAAAAAGAAATAGAAAAATAAGCATAGGAAATAAAAAACATATTTTTGGAGGCTATGATTGACTACAGAGAAAATCCAAACAAACTATACACTAATAGTAATTCTATTAGTAATTCTATTTATAATTAGTAATTCTATTAATAATAGCAAACTTAAAAGCTCTTGATAAATCATATCTAAGTAAAAATTCAATTGTCCAAAGACAGAGAATTTATATGAAATCTCATGGCAACCACAAAGAAAAATATCTATAGTAGATACTTTTTTTTAAAGATAAGGCTAATAATATCACTACCAAAAAAAAAATCAGATAAGCTATGAAGTGAATGTTTGTGCCACTCAAAATTATATGTGGAAACCTAATGTTCAATTTGACAGCATTAGGAAATGAGGTCTCTGGGAAATGCATAGGTCGTGAGGTTGGAGCCTTCATAAATGGGATTAGTGGACTTATAAAAGACCCTGTAGAGTTCCCTAAAGCTAGGTCCTCACCACACAATGAATCTGGCAGCACTTTGGACATCCCAGCCTTGGACTTCGCAGCCTTGAGAACACTGAGAAATAAATGCTTGTTCTTGATCAGCCAACCAGTTTATGATATTTTTTTTTAACAGCCTGAATGGACTAAGAATTGTAAAAAATCACGACATCATATGGAATATTGGCCTATCTTCGTTAAAGCTTCTTTAAGCAGATGAATACTTAGATGTGATTTTTAAGGAAGATATCACTGGAAAAAATTCTGTGAATCATTAATTAAGGAATTAATCGAGACCAATAATAAGTATATATAGGTGTTAGTTTAAGTCACGGAAGTGAATGAGATTAATCAAGAAAAGTAGGTAAGTGAGATGAACAAATGCACGAAACATCTTAACTGGCCTCTCCTCAAAGGCGGCACACTCTTTTTCACGGGTAGTATTTCATGAACAGAGGTAAAATGGCAACAGGCTAAATTGCTGTCCACCAGAAATTACTCAGGTAAATATGACTTCCTTTTGCATTTTGTTCGAAGTGGTCCAGGAAAAATGACTCAGAATTTTGGGTTTTCTTTATCTATTCAAAGTGTAAGATCCTTTGTCTTCTGCTAAATTTTTGCCCCAGTTTTATTTATGACTAAAAAATAAAGATTGTATGAATGTGTGTGTGTGTGTGTGTATATATATATATATATATATATATATATACACACACACATATATATGGTATACAACATATTTTAATATATGTATACGTTATGGAAGGGTGGAGCTAATTAATATATCTGACACCTCATATAATTTTATATATTGTGAGAACATATAGTGGTGAGAACGCTTGGAATCTACTCTCAGCAAATTTCAAGTATACATTATTACATACAGTCCCCTCGCTGTACATTAGGTCTCCAGAACTTATACATCTTATAACTGAAAGTCTATATACCCTTTGACCAAATTCTCCCCATTTTCACCACCCCCCAACCTCTTAAAACCACCACATGTAAGTGGAATCATACAGCATTTGTCTGTCTCTGACTTATTTCAATTAGCATAATATCCTCCAGATTCATTAGTAAATGACAGGATTTCCTTCTTTCACTAGGCATGGTTACATGAGTGCTGAGTTCTATCTATCCTCTCTCAGCTTTGCATTCTCCTTCTACATACCGCTCTCTGTGGCATCAGGGATGTAAGCCTACCAAAAAATAAAACCAAATGAACAAGCAAACAAGCAAACAAAACAAAAAGCAACGATAACTAAACTCTTTCCCTGCACGCTCATGAGTGAGCTGACTCTCTCACACATCCTGCCAATGGAGGTTTATGAGAAAAAGGAAGGAGTAAGGAAAGGAAGCATCATTTATCCTTTTGTTCCTAGTGATTCCCGTGTTAGTAACAGAAGCATTGAGGGATTTGATGGTGACCCCAGGGGTCTGGGCTCTCAGCAGGAGAGTGGACCCCCATTTTCAGACCACTGGTGATGTTCTTCTAATAGCAGCTGTGCTGAAAACTGGGACCTCCAGCAGTTTAACGGTCCATGTGGGCTGAGTTTCCATCCAAGCTGTAAAAGTTTCATGATCTTTGATAACAACTCTCTTTTTAATTTAGCTCCTCCAGGCCTTTCCAACTCAGTTGTAACCAACTCCCATGTGAAAATTGCCTGGATTAGAAATATCTACAGTTTTTATTTTCCTGACTGGACTCCAACTGATTAAAGAACAATGAGGCAGAGCAACACCAATTCCAATCAGTAATTTTACATCGGGGACTCAAATACAGAATTAAATTAGAATATGCATACTTCATATGTGATCTCAATTCAGTAAGTACTATTTCCATTGTTGTTATTAGTGGTCATTATCCTTGTCATCCTAGTTATAGAAATTAGCTTAAAATGACTTTTTAATTCATGTAATTTTTCTTTTTGTATCATTTTTATCATTTTTTATTAAGATTTAGTATCGGAATGTTTACATCTTTTCAAATGATGTATTCCTAAGTACACTGTTTCCCAAAAACTGTCCTAGATCCCAGACCATGTAGTTTGATAGATTTCAGGATGTAGGGGTTTCCTAGGGTTAAAGAGGTTTAATTTGAATCCTTAAATTTATGCGGCGCTTGGGTGGCTCAGTTGGTTAAGTGCCTGACACTCAGCTCATGTCATGATCTCATGGTTCCTGAGCTCGAGCTCCGTGTCAGGATCTGTGCTGACAGCTCAGAACCTGGAGCCTGCTCTGGATTCTGTTTCCCTCTCTCTCTGCCCCTCCACTGCTTGTGCACACACACTCTCTCTCTCTCAAAAATAAACATTAAAAAAAATTGAATCCTTACATTTTCCTCAATAGAGGCTAAAAGTAGAGACTACATATTTCCTTACCTGTTTATGTAGAACTTTAAAGTTCTCTGTAGTTAAAAATTAACATATCCATTCATTAAGTTCTTCCTCCCAAGAAACATCAAGGGAAGGGAAATGATATATTAATTTCCATGCATCTAAAATAAATGTTCAAATTTCTGGATTTGCCCTAAAAATAATCAGTTCAAGTTGACCACTTATTTTTGTTATTATTTATATAGATATGAATGTAGATATAGATACTCATCTCACCCTGAAATAGTTTAAGTGATTAAAAATCAAGGTTTCTAGTTTTCCAGGACAACAAAAATAACCAAAAAGCAGTATGTTGAAGAAAACTCAAGTAAGAAAGTTACCGTTTATAAAAAGAGTAATTAAGGGGCGCCTGGGTGGCGCAGTCGGTTAAGCGTCCGACTTCAGCTCAGGTCACGATCTCACGGTCCGTGAGTTCGAGCCCCGCGTCGGGCTCTGGGCTGATGGCTCAGAGCCTGGAGCCTGTTTCCGATTCTGTGTCTCCCTCTCTCTCTGCCCCTCCCCCGTTCATGCTGTGTCTCTCTCTGTCTCAAAAATAAATAAACGTTAAAAAAATTTTTTTAAAAATAAAAAAAAAGTAATTAAATGACAAATTCAATATACTTCTCGCACGATTTCAAACTTGGGCTTTTATTCTGTCACACAGACAGAATTTTTAAAAAGTCAAACATCAGAAAATGTTTGCTTTCTAACATAAATTTGGCAAAACACTCAAATCTAGCTCAACTTTATAGCAAATATGCCTTGCAAATTGTGTAATGGGTTATCTTCAGGGGCCAGGCCCAAGGCATATTTGATACCCGAATATTGTCAGTGCTAGATATTAAGAGGAATATTTAGGTGTCCAAAAGGAGAAAAGCTAAAACCAGTGTTCCAGATGATAGGTTATTGTGAATGCTTGTTTCTGTCACAAAATACACCTGACTACAAGACTAGAAGGCTAATAAAAATGGCCATACGAATCTCCATAAATCAAAACACATTTATTTCTCTTGCAAGGGTTTTTGGTTTTGTTTTTGTATTTGTTGTTTTTGCTGTTAGGGCAGGCCTACTGCAAATGAAACCCATTAAAACCTGAGGCATTGTTAATATTAGATCACATACAGTAAGAACGTTGCATATAACATGTGAGAAAGTTCTTCCACTGACTTAAATGTCTGGTAAGCTTATGCAAACATTTTATTACTGAGAATTGCCAAATGTGGACATTTATTACTGCGGACGTAACAAATGGACTAGAAAATACATTTATGGACAACTTGCTTAGTCCTGAAACCTAAGACATTTTAGGTCTAAAAAAAAAAAAAAAAAAAGCCAACTGCTAATGCTATTGTACCCTTGAAGGCAGAAAGTGGAGTTTATGGAGGGTGAAATAAGACTTACTGAATGCTGCAGCTTGACTGCTTTTACTACCTAAATGAAATGCAAAAGAGCTTGGTAGGGAACTCAAGAGTGAATAAAGGTGCCTAGGCTCTAAGAGGTTTTTAGGAATTTCAGGCAATGATCTCAATAATGTTTATCCAAATAGGTCATGACATTTCATAAATCAAAATAAATTGATTCATTCCTTTTTATTTCCATTTTAGTCAAGTGGAAATAAGCATTTAAAAAAAAGATCACTGACTCCGTATATTTGGTACTTGCAAAATCAGTATATCGCCAAGCTTGTTCATAGAATTCCCTGGATCAGTTAATGGAGTTATCTGGCCGTATTTCTTTTTCTTTAATTTTATTTATTTTATTTATTTTTATTTATTTTTATTTATTTATTTTTTTTTATATTTTTGGGACAGAGAGAGACAGAGCATGAACAGGGGAGGGGCAGAGAGAGAGGGAGACACAGAATCGGAAACAGGCTCCAGGCTCTGAGCCATCAGCCCAGAGCCCGACGCGGGGCTCGAACTCCCGGACCCCGAGATCGTGACCTGGCTGAAGTCGGACGCTTAACCGACTGCGCCACCCAGGCGCCCCTCTGGCCATATTTCTAAGGAGGAGTATTTATTTAAAGAATTATAAAGGAAAAAGTAGTATTACAATATATAAAATCTTAAATAATATAAAATCATTTCTTAATTGGGTCAAACAATTGATTTCCAGGTGTGCCTCTGCTCTGCACTTTTAAGAGATTTAGCACAGAATCAGGATTACACCAGACTCGTTGACCGCATTTATCGTCAAAGAAACTCGGTTCTCCACAAATGCGTTTCCATTATCAAGAGCAGTGCTTTTTCCAGGCCACTGTATTTGTATTGTATCCTCCCCAATACAAATGACGTAGCAAAACTTTGATCTCCTTTACTTTTCATCTTTATAGAAGTAGATCCGGTTTTCCTACATGTACCCAAACAACCATTATTGATTTTGGTTCTAACCCTCTTCGATCAAATATTAACTATAATGTATAAAATTACAGTGAACATTTTTGAGCATGGAACTATAGTAAATTAATCTATGGGATATAGTATAAAAAGGAAAAAAAAAACTTATTTCCAGGTAGTTCTTCACAGAACATATACAAATGGGTTGGGCTTTAGAATTGACACCATAGGGGAGCCTGGATGGCTCAGTGGTTAAGCCACAGACTCTTAGTTTCGTTCAGGTCATGATCTCACAGTTAAGGGGTTCGACCCCCACGTCAGGCTCTACACTGAGTGCCAGAGCTGCTTGGGATTCCCTCTCTCCCTCTCTCTCTGCCCCTCTCCTGGACATGTGCACTCTCTGTCTCTCTCAAAAAGATAAACTTTAAAAAAGAAAAAAAAATTGACACTTCAGGCATGCCTGGCTGACTCACTCTGTGCAGCATGTGACCCTTGACCTAGGGGCTGTGGATTTAAGTCCCATATTGTACGTAGAGATTATTTCAAAATAAAATCTTACAAAAAAAAAATAGAATTGACACTTTATTAGAATGTGATTCTTTTCTCTGTTTTAATGATCTTCAAAATAAGGTTTCTTTACAACAATTCCTTCTTGAAGGGATAAGGAGTTATTGTTTAAGGAGTACAGAGCCTCACTTTGGAAAGATGAAAAAGTTCTGGGGCTGGATGGTGGTGACGGTTAGATAACAATGTGAATGTATCCATGTCATTGGACATTATACTTAAAGTTAAAATGGTAAATTTTATGTTATGTATATTTTCTCACAATTTAAGAAATAAAACACAGAAAAGTATACCTTTTTATTAAAACAGAGTCTGTAGCTTTTGGAACCACTTTGTTTCACTCCTCATGTCACTCTTGTGACAGTAAAAGATTCTTCTAGTTTTCTTTTTCCCATTGGTTGTGAAAGGAGTTATCAGAAAAAGAGCTATTATCAATTTAAGAGCTATGAGAGTCAAGTCCAAGCATTCCGATTCAGAGACCTTTTGAAAAAGTCGTATTCGAGGATGCAACACGCATGTCTAGTCATGCCGGAAGATACCATCTGGAGGAAGGCTGACTTGGCCATGACCAGGGTAGAATGATTTTTTTCCCACTCATTAGCAGAGCGATGCCATTTGACTCTATATATAATGTGTCTTAAAATAAAACAGATGTGTCCTGAAGCGAACTGTGTAATTATTGGAAATTATGCTTTCATATTCACTCATTCATACAGACTTTACTAGGAACCAACATTAGGTGCCGGGAAACAAGATAAAATAAGGCACAATCATAAAGTCACCACTTCCTGAATGAATATTTTTCTCATAGAAGTAGGTTCGTTACACAAAGTCTCTTTTATTTGACACTAATCCTATGGAGATCTCTCATGTACTGCCTCAAGTTTGTGAAAAGGGGATAACAGTTAGACTTGGCTCACAGGTTATGGTGAGAATTAAGTGAGATAATCAATATAAATGTTGTCTCATTGTCCGGCACAAATTGACAGTCAACAAACATTAGCTGTTATCTTCATTAGTAGCAGTATTATTTAATAGGGGATAAAATATCTAGCAGTTTCAGGAAAGAACAGAATCATTAAACTTAAATATTTTTAGCTGAACTATGACACAGGAAATATCTGGCAGAAAATTTCTGACATGGATATTCTCATTTTAGGTAAAAATCTCTCTTAATAGTAATCATAGTTCAAGAGAGCCCAAAAACGGAAAAAGAAAATGATATTGGCAGTAAACAGATAAAGACTCAAAGTTAATTGATATGGGCCTAATAAAAGACCTAGAACACTAGCAAAGTTACTTTCTAAAGTTATTATAAGAATAAGAAAAAGATCAAACAGAAGATAAATTATTTCAGAATATATTTGTGAATACACGGGGTAAGCGGTGATTTCATTACTGAATGCATACCTAATTAAGTAGCTATACCAAGGATAATGACTAATGAATTAATATCAACTAGAGGAAATTAGCTAATGACCTGAGTCAATAGTCCATCCTGGATGTTTTATTAATCCTGCTGTTTAGCACATCCTGTGGGGTTTATCAACTGAATAAACCATTGCTATCAAATAATTATGTAAGATACAAACATAATCAGAATCTGAAAATAAATGGTAACTTCCAATAATGGCACAAATCTATCAAGATGTAATTATGTGGGTATAAATTGCTGGACTTATTTCCACATATTCCCATGAAGAAGTTCAAGGACCCTCAAAAGGTGAAAGATTTACTCTCTGACAAGTTATTTATACCCTTAGGGCTGTGACTAGAATCAGTAACAGTACTATTCTTGGGTTATTTTGAGAAATAAAGGAAATATTATCTACAAAATGCTATGTGAGGTCCCAGGCATATAGAAAATATTAAACAATTGTTAAAGCTTTCAAGAAGCAGAATGTGAAGGGGAAAAAAGAGTACAATTTTTAGTTGTTTACAGACTCAATATAAGCCAACAATACAAAGGAGCTACAAAAAATAAAAATAAAATCCCTTCTTTTAACTGCATAAGATAGAATGAGTGAGGTGATAAACACAATTTCTTCTGTAGCACACAACCCATTAGGAAGTGCTATGTTTTGAGGAGAAAATCGAAAAGTTGGCACATATTTGAAAAAAAAAAATAATAATCAAAATGGTTATAGGTTCAGACCCCATGAAGTAAAAGTTGAAAGATGCAAAGAATACAATTTGGAGAAGATAATATATCAAAATAAAAAGTATGTTTAAAAAAAAACTTCCCTATGAATGTTTATTTTTGACCACACACTGAATTTCTTTTCTTTGTAAAGTAAACAAATTAAGTGTAGACAGTATAGACGAACAGACTATAGTTTAAGACAAGTAGCTTTTTAAATAGATACCAGTTATCTCATTGACGTTATATAGGATTTGGAATTACCATATCATGATTTATACTAAAATAATGACTCAAACTATCAGGAAGATAGAGCTGTCTGAGATACAACGGAAGCTACGAGATTTTTCCAAACCATGAAAAGAAAAATACACTTACCCCAATACATACCAGGCAGTATTCTTAGACCCTGTAAAATTCTATAGTACTCACAGAATCCAGTTTAAGATTCTTTGACTTAGATGGTCTTTATTGTTTTATTCATTCCAACAGGACATGATATTTTTAAATATCATGATATTTTTTTAGATATTATGTGGCAAACACCATTTTAAGTGTTTTGATTTAGAGTTTTATTCTGTTGCTTATTTTTCTATAAGATAAATCCAAGTACACAAAAAACAATGTGATTTTACATGAAATACTTGTATTACAATAGTAATAATTTCCCCAAAATTCCACAGCTAATGAAAATATTAAAAAAATATCCAGGGTTACAGAAGCTTTAATTCTCAAATACCCTCTCTAAAAAGATTGTTTGAAGATTTAGAATAATTTCAGACAAAGCAGGATATTATAGCCAAGGAGTAATAGTACTAAGTTACTAGTATAATAAAAAGAATTCTCAGGCAACGGCTATGCAGAAGAGCTATGTCTCCAAATCAGACATTTCTAATAAAACCAGTTAAAAATTAAGCATATTTTAATACATATAAATTGTTCAAACAAAATTATTTGTTTCTTTAATTTTTCAAGTTTTTTATTTAAATTCTAGTTATTTAACACATAGCATAATATTTGTTTCAGGAGTAGAATTTAGTGATTCATCGCTTACATATAACACCCAGTGCTCATCCCAACAAGTGCCCTCCTTGGTGCCCATCACCCATTCAGCCCATCACCTTCCCACTCCCATCCAGCAACCCTATTTGTTCTCTATAGTTAAGAGTCTGTTTTATAGTATGCCTCCCTCTCTTTTTTTTTTTTTTCCATTTCCCTTATGTTTATCTGTTTTGTCTCTTCAATTCCACATATGAATGAAATAATATGGTATTTGTCTTTCTCTGACTGGTTTTGCTTAGCAAGTACACTCTAGCTCTATCCACATCATTGTAAATGGCAAGATTTCATTCTTTTTTGATGGCTGAGTAATATTCCATTGCATGTATATAAACCACATCTTCTTTATCCATTCACCAGTCTATGGATATTTAGGCTCTTTCCATAAGTTGGCGATTGTTGATAATGCTATTATAAACATCAGCATGCATGTTTCAAGTCAACATTTTTGTTTCCTTTGGATACATACCTAGTGGTACAACTGCTGGGTCATAGAGTAGTTCTATTTTTAATTTTTTGAGGAACCTCCATACTGTTTTCCAGAGCGGCTACACCAGTTTGCATTCCCACCAACAGGGTAAGACGGTTCCCCTTTCTCTTCACCTTTGCCAACACCTGTTGTTTCCTGTGCTGTTAATTTCAGTCATTCTGACATTTCATTTATAAGAATATCAGAAACTCCAGAAATACCCAAACTCTATAAAATAATTTCCTATTCTTAATCAAATTAAAATTGTGATGTGTTTGTGGAGAATTGTTTTTTAATTCACTATTCTTATGTATTTATTCTTCCAAATGTTGCTTTAGGTTAGCTTGTCAGGGTCCAAATGTAAAACACGTATTATTTTTTTTTTTTTTTTAGTTTCACTCATTTATGTATTTTTCAGCTCATTTCAGTTAATACTTGGTGATGTTTGCGCATGGATTGTATACATGGGGAGTGGGGTGGGCCAGACATTCTTAGGAAAGCAAATTGTGCTTATTCATGTACCCATTTCTAATGTTTACAAGAAGAGAGAGCCAAACAAGGAGACATACAAAATTTTACGTGTGGATGGGGATAATGATGACACCTCTTTTCTGCCCACTTCTATCGCTATTCCCTCTACTTCCCAGATCAGCCAAAGTTATAGTGTTCTGGGAATATGGATTTCATTATTTTCTTACCCTTTAAATGTGGCTCATAGTGGGTTATGATAAAATGTTAGAAGACAAGATAGCTCACTTATTTTGTCTCAGAGATACAAACCCTATAAACAGGCACAGTTATCTTAAATATATCTGCTTTCGTGCATGTGAATGCATAATACCAGTAATGTTTAGTGAAAGAAAAAAGGAGAGAGAAAAAGTGTTTTTTTTCCCCTCTCTCTTTTCAGATCCTTATAATCATGTAAGGAAAATTTAGATATAAATTTTCTCCATGACTCCGGTTAATTTTTTTTCCAGCCATTCAATTTTTTTTAATTATATATCTAATACCTTGCGTGATCACATCTCAAAATTCAAACCTACATTTTCTACTCGAGCACAAGGAATTTGGCAACTCAACCAGAGTGCTTCTATTACCAGTACTTATTATTTATACTCTGACTAATAATGATGGTGTACTAGAGCTAGCTGTGATCTTTCTATCCAATATAAAGCCTTTGATTCGGGGGGAAAAAAAGAATATAATTACATGGTATGTATTCCAAGAAAACTAGATATTTTTAAACATAAGCAGAAATTAGCTTAAATAATGATATATCAGGATACATAGCCTCTTAAAATCTTGTTTTATATTTTGCTTCAAATTTCTTGATCAGAATGTGACAGAATTTCTCGTAAACACAAAGCAGTCATGATGCTTGTTGAAATTTTTCCTTTTAACATACCATCAAGTCCTGTGATGTAAGTTTAAATTATCATAGAAAATATATTAAAAGTTGATTTTTTAAACTACAATTCTCCACCGGGCGCCTGGGTGGCTCAGTCGGTTAAGTGTCCGACTTCGGCTCGGGTCATGATCTCACGGTCCGTGAGTTCGAGCCCCACGTCGGGCTCTGTGCTGATGGCTCAGAGCCTGGAGCCTGCTTCAGATTCTGTCTCCCTCTCTCTCTAACCCTCCCCCGTTCATGCTCTCTCTCTGTCTCAAAAATAAATAAACATTAAATAAATAAACAAACAAACAAACAAACTACAATTCTCCAGGTTTTTATAAGGCTAAAATCGTTACTTCAACAAACATTGTGCGTGCTTAGCCAACAACTGAATGGTTATAGATTGACTTACTATATACACTGGGCACTCTTACAGAAACAGTTAAGAGGTATTTTCTGGGAACCAGGATTTCCTAAACAAGTGGAAAGAGAAATGTACAACTGAGTGTTTTGAGTAGTCTATTGCAATAAAGCTATGAACAGAGCTGTCGTTACACAAAGGAGGGGGGGGGTGTCTCTTTCTGAGTTTGTATGGAAATATTCAACAAAAAAATGAAACGAGAAAATTAGGTTTTGCTAACTACGAAGAAACTAGGCAGCTGGGTGATAAGGCATTTTGGTCAAGTGTTTAACATATGTATTTTTTTTGAGGGAGAGCTACAGTTTGAAAACAAGATTCAGGTCAAGCGAGATGTAACAGGGTAGATTTGGGAAGTCTATGAAAGGCGCTGTATAGAAGATGCTGAGAAACTGAAATTGTGTGAAATTAGTTGCAGCTTACAGCAGTGTGCGAGTAAGTGGGGCATGATACGAGCTACAATTCCACAGGGTATTAGACTCAGAACATTCACAGACTTAAGAGAATACTGATGTCGGTTCCTATTTGTCTTAATCTAGTAACCGGAAACTTCTTGAGTAAAGCACCCTGACATTCATCTATAACCTGTCCTCCCTGCAAAACTCTTCAGAGAATTATGGTAAATCATAAAGCTTATATGCCCTCATTAAAGTTCACATGCCCCACACTAAAACACTTGATTAATTTACAACAAGGAAAAATACAGATTAACTAACCTTGTTAAGGGAAATTATGAAGTTTTATTTCAGCTGGAATGCCTTCTTGTAGCAATGAAGAACGTCTACTCCTTAAGGTGAAGATTAAAACCTTCCTCCCTTGGATTCTTTGAGGTAAATGAGGCTGGAGAAAAATAAACTGTAAGACCTTGAGAAGGCTTTATTCCTTAGGTCGGCTTGGTTTGCCTCTTCTAGCTTGGTGGAAGAAAAACTGTACATGCATTTCTCTAAAATATCAAAATAAATCTGGGGCACCTGGGTGGCTCAGTCATTTAAGTGTCTGACTCTTGAATTTGGCTCAGGTCACGGTCGTATAGTTTGTTAGTTCAAACCCTGTGTCGGGCTCCAAGCTGAGTGTGGAGCCTGCTTGGGATTCTCTCTTTCCCTTTCTCTCTGCCCCTCCCCTACTCACTCATGCGTGTGCATGCTCTCTCGCTCTCTCTCTAAATAAAGAAACTTTAAAAAATAAATAGGGGCACCTGGGTGGCTCAGTCAGTTAGTAGTCTGACTTGCACTCAGGTCACAATCTCACAGTTCGTGAGTTCAAGCCCCACATCAGGTTCTGTGCTGACAGCTCAGAGCCTGGAGCCTGCTTCAGATTCTGTGTCTCCCTCTCTCTCTGCCCCTCCCTGCTCGTGCTCTGTCAGTCTCTCCCAAAAGTAAATAAACATTAAATCATAAATGTGTAAAATAAATCCATATCGTAATTAGCAAAACACTACAGCGCTGTAGAAGTCATATTATCTCCTATGTTTTGGGTATACTATGTAAGCATGAGTCTTTCTCAACTTTAATATGTGTAAATTGACTTGTTTCTTTATAATCATACAATATTTCTTTTTCTTCAAGTTCTCTATTGATAAACTTTTCTTTTTCTTCTTTTTATAAACATTTTCTCTTTTTCCCTCTTTCCTCCTCCTCCTTCTGTTCTTCTTTCTTCTCCTTTTTTTTTTTTTTTTTTTTTTTGACCGAATTCAGTTTTTATTCACTTGTTTGAGTAGTCTGCTTTGGTGTGTTTGTTTCTTGTCAGCCACTCCAAACAATACTTTAATAAACTTCCTTATACAAATACACTTACATATGGGGGCTGTTATTTTTGTACAAGGTAGTCACAAAATGTTGATCACAAAATGAATTTGTTTTACGAGATGCACTTTTAATCTTTTTTTTAAACTTTTTTTAACGTTTATTTATTTTTGGGACAGAGAGAGACAGAGCATGAATGGGGGAGGGGCAGAGAGAGAGGGAGACACAGAATCGGAAACAGGCTCCAGGCTCTGAGCCATCAGCCCAGAGCCTGACGCGGGGCTCGAACTCACGGACCACGAGATCGTGACCTGGCTGAAGTCGGACGCTTAACCGACTGCGCCACCCAGGCGCCCCCCTACTTTTAATTTTAAAAGGACTGCAATGTAATTTTTCACAAATAGCAGTCGCGATCCACACTTCCTTCAGAACTATGTGAGAAGCAATGGATCTTACAGAGTTTTTCTTTTCCTTATTGATCAGTTTGATACATGAACATATATACTGATTTGCTTTTGCTAAATTACTAAAGGGATACAGTTTTTACTTATCTTGATTGGGCATTTAAAACTATTGAACAGTGATTTGCCAATTCATGGGCTTTGCTCATTTTATTTTATGGTTTGTCCCCCCACCTCCCTAGTTAACTTTATATTATAAATATTAATATTTTTTTCCTTTTTTAGGAGTAATGTTTTTCCTGAAACACGTTTGGAGAAATTTTAGTCCTCATTTATGATGCATTAGATATGTATGCTACAGATGTCAGTCTTCAATTTCCTGGCTCTCTGGCGCCCTAACCTTATTGTTGTAAGCTCCTCAAATATATGAAAAAGTACTTAATTTTTTTTATTTTTTATTTTTTTTTAGTTTATTGAGAGAGAGTGAGTGCAAACATGAGCTGAGGAGGGGCACAGGGAGAGAGGGAGAGAGGGAGAGAGAGAGAATCCCCAGCGGGCTCTGCACTGTCAGCCCAGAGCCCCATGCAGGGGCTGGAACTCAGGAATGGTGGGATCGTGACATGAGCTGAAATCAAGAGTAGGAGTTGAATGGACTAAGCCACCCAGGGGGCCCCTGCTGTTTTTTGCTTTTGTGTTTTAAACTCTCACTCTCTTGCTTTCTCTCACAATCTGTGCCACCCACACTCCTTTTCAACTCAGTGAACTGGTCATTACTTACTTGTCTTAAGTAAAAAACTCAAGACTTCTCTTGACACAACTCTTTCCTCACCCCGTATATGATCAGCTAACTCTAAAATGCAGTCTGCCTCCGTGCTCAGATGTTACATCAGATGTTACATCCCAGTACATCATCAGATGTTACATCATCAGATCTTACGTCCCAGTAGGTGGGCCTTCCTGTGTCACCCAGTACCACCAGGCCTGCCTTCTCATTCCCACACCGGACAACAGCACCCTCCTAATCATTTCAAATGCCCTGTGTTTATTTCTTTCCTTTTGATGTTACAATGTCAGATGACCACAGATAACTAATATGTTAAGTGCAATTTTTAATTCCTATTGCAAAATAATATTTAGCTATAATAGGTACTCATTAAATATTTATTGAATGTGGATCCCCTAGAATTTTTTGCATACAGGATCATGAATCTACTGTGTGTGTGTGTGTATGCGTGTGTGTGTATGTGTGTGTATGTACAGAAAGGGCAAGGTTTCAGAGAGATACTAATTTGAGTTTTAAAAATTCTTCATCTGTGCACTTTAAATCTGAGCAACTATCTTTCTTTAAGACAATTTTTACCCACTAACTATTAATATAGTGCTGGCCCAGGTCTTTCCTCTAAATTACCATAATATGCATATTTGACCGCCTTTTCCTGATTACTATGTAGGGAAGTTAAATTATATACATTTAATTTCACATATAATTTTATCATGTTACATGTGATAAATATATTAAAGATAATAATTCTGATTTAACCTGATACTGCATTAAATCTATTTCATTTATGATAATATCATGAGCTCCATCATCCAAAACATTACCTCTTTAGCTGCATCTAATCTATGTTGAAGTATGCCTGAAGGTTTGTTCTACTCAAATGCCATTGATGGAAATGGATCAGCCTTCACATACCCTCACCTAACCGTTTCATGTTTGTGTTTCTCCTTGGGGTCCAAAGAGACAGCTATCCTGTTTCTGGTTGTGGCTATGTCATTTTACTTTTGCTTTTTATCATTTTGCTGTTATTCTGATAATGAATATATTATTACGTAGTGACTAGGTCAGAACGGGATCCTCCAAGTATAAACTCACAAAAAACATCTTGAACAGAAATTTAATGAGAACCTTTGATAATCTACATGTGTTAAAAATTGAATTGTGTTCCCCAAAATATGCTGAAGCCCTAACTCCAGTATTGTGAATGGGACCTTGGAAACAGGCTCTTGGCAGATAGATGATCAAGTTAAGCTGAAGTCATTAGGGTGAGCCCTAATCCCGTATGACCATGTCCCTATAAAAAGGGGGAAATTTGACCACATAGACAGATAAGCACATATAGAATGCCATATGAAAAAGAGAGTAGAATGAGGCATCTAAACGCCAGTCATATATCAAAGATTGCTAGAAAACCACCTTAAGCTAGAGGATAGGCATGGAACACATTTTCCCTCACAGACTTCAGAAGGAACTAACTCTACCAACACTTAGATCTCATATTCCAGCCTCCAGAACTGTGAGAAAAGAGCTTGCTGTGTTTAAGCCATCCAGTTTGTGGTACTTTGTTACAGTAGGATTAGAAAACTAATACAGCATCTAAATGCTATGAGAAACCTTCCATATTATTATTTTACACAAGTAAAATTTAATATGTAGACTCAAATCCAAATTCTATGTAACATATTTTCATTCAAAATACTCCGTACACATTTTGGAACTGTATAGGCTCCCTAGAAGAAATAAATATTGATGAAGTATTTATGTGGATACATATTAACATCATTAAGCCACTAGGTACCATGAGCCATTTTGTGATTATGATATTTTTTTAATTGGACTGTCAGAATGCTTCCTATAAACTCTGCATATATTTAAAAAAAAAAAACATATACACCATAAAATGTCCTTTGCATAGAAAATAAAAATGATATGTACAACAGTGAAGTTTTACTGACAAATCATTCAAGGAGCTCTAAATACTACCTTGAGAATACTTTCTGCTTTCTGGAAGATGCTTTGGAGATGATAGGTTAGCATAGCTTTTACCTTGATGTGTCTTCTGCTTCCTCCTTACCTCAATTCTCACTCTAGGCTAAAATAAAAGGACCACAGAAACAGGAAAACAAAAATAGTTTTGATGACATCTGAGAACTCTATCATTTTTTTTTGTCCCAGCTGCTTTCTTTAGCCTTCCCGATACCATATCTATAACAGAAAATTGATGTTAAATTTTGTCTTAAGTCTACAGCTCTCTCCTGAAACTGAACGACACAAAGAACCAACCACTTGATAAATCTTTTGCCTCTAGCTTAATTTCTTTCCTGTTACCCCACTCCTTTTTTTCTGACATAACAAATAAAGCAAAAGCAGAAGATTAAAAAAAAATCTTCCAGAGAAAAATAAAAGGCATTTACCTTGGTTATTAGAAGTAAATTACTATCCTGAATCATAATGTAGAAATATAGGACAGATTTTTATTCCTTTTTATTATTGGTGCTGAATAATTCAGTGGTACCCATTAGCAATATGATAACATGGCAATTTTATATTTAGACTTCCTTGTAGACACCACTGGCAGCTTGCTTTGAACACCTGACAAGTTGACTCTGCACTGACTCAGAAATTATTAAAATTAGTGACCAGGATAAAATGGTAAAACTTAGTTTTACTCTTCTTTAACTAAAAAGATATTCTCCCCAAACACTGTTAATATATTTGGCGTCCTTCTCTTTCTTTTTCTCCTCCTTCTGCTTCTCATTTTTTTTATTGTTATTATCATAATCTGTGATATGATAATATATATCATATCATATCATTGTGAGCATCACCAATATCATCAAATAAGAGTCAAGAACGTCTCAATCATGTTTAAGAGATAAAACTATGTCTTAACAGCCATTTTTTCTTATAATGTATTTTTTTTCATCTGAAATGGCCATTTTTCCTGTTTAGTTTCTGATTTTTTTAAAGGAAGTATACATTTTTCTTCATACACCTGCACTGTAATTCATAAACTGTCAAGCAAATCCTTTTGCACTTTTTAAAAAGCTGTTGCTTTTTCTGGTTGTTTTATTGCAAAGGTACCAAATTTAATCTTGCAGATATTAAATCATTTCCATCTGTCTGACAAAAAGTAAGTTTTTGTCCTAAGTTTTACCGTAAGGTTTCTGTAACTTACTTTGCCCCCATAAGCAAAGATCTTTTTTAAAAAAATGCTAAGTGGAAAATTTATAGGCATACCTCAGCCTACCGAGGACTTAATTCCAGACCAACACAATAAAGCAAATATCACAATAAAGCGAGTCAAGGGACTTTGGGTTCCAAGTGCCCATGAAACTTATGTTGACAGCATACTGTAGTCTATTATGTGTACAATAGTATTATGTCTAAAAATGTACATACTTTAATTAAAAAAAAATTTTATTGCTAAGAAAGCTAACCATAATCTGAGGTTTCAGCAAGCGCCTGCTGGGGGTCTTGCCTAGATGCTAATGGCTCCTGACTGGTCAGGATGGTTGTTGTTGAGGGTTAGGGGTGGCTGTGGCAATTTCTTAAAATAAGACAATAATGAAATTTGCTGCATTGATTAACTCTTTTTAAAAAATAATTAACATTTATTTATTTTTGAGAGAGAGAGAGAGCTCGAGCGGGGGAGGCACAGAGAGAGAGGGAGACACAGAATCCAAAGCAGGCTCCAGGCTCCGAGCTGTCTGCATAGAGCCCGACGTGGGACTCAAAGTCACGAACTATGAGATTGTGATCTGAGCCAATCATGACATGAGCCGAAGTCGGCCACTCAACCAACTGAGCTATGCAGGTGCCCAATTAACTCTTTCTTTTATGAATGATTTCTCTACAGCATGTGATACTTTTTGATGGTATTTTACTCACAGTAGATCTTCTTTCAAAACTGGAGTCCATCCTCTCAAAACTTGCTGATGCTTCATCAACTAAGTTGATGAGATATTCTAAATCCTTCCTTGTCATCTCAACTGTCTTCACAGCATCTTCAGCAGGAGCAGATGTCATCTCGAAAAATCGCTTTCTCTGCTCTTCTGTAAGAAACAAGTCCTCGGCCATTCAGGTTTGATCATGAGCTCAAATCAATTCAGCTGCGTCTTCAGGCTCACTGTTTCCACCACATCTGCAGTTACTTCCTCCGCTGAAGTCCTAAACTCCTGAAAGTCATTCATGAGGGATGGAATCAACTTCTTCCAAACTCCTGTTAATGCTGATAGTCTGGCTTCTTCCTATGAATCACGAATGTTCTTATTGGCATCAAGAAAGGTGAAACTTTTCCAGAAGGTTTTCAATTGACTTAGACCAGATCCATCAGAGGAATCGTTATCGGTGGCAGCTATATCCCAAATTACTCCTTGATCCATGAGCTGTAGAATGGATGTTGTGTTAGCAGGCATGAAAACAACATTAATCTCACTGTACATCTCCATTGCAACTCTTGGGTGACCAAGTGCTTGCCAATGACGAGTAATATCTTAAAAGGAATTTTATCTTTGAGCGTTGGGTCTCAACAGTGGATTTAAAATGCTCAGTAAACCATGTTGGAAACAGATGTGACGTCACCCAGGCTTTGTTTTCCCATTCATAGAGCACAGGCAGAGTGCATCAGCATAATTCTTAAGAGCCCTAGGATTTGCACAATGGTAACTGATCACTGGCGTCAACTTAAAGTCACCAGTTGAATTAGCCCTGAACAAGAGAGTCGGCCTGTCCTTTGAAGCTTTGTGGCCAAGCACTGATTTCTCCTGTCTTGGTACTAAAGTCCTAATGGCGTTTTCTTCCAATATAAAGAAGGTGTTTCATCTACATTTAAAATCTGTTGTTTAGTGTAGCCACCTTCATTCATGATCTTAGCTAGGTCTTCTAGACAACTTGCTGTAGGTTCTACATCAGTACTTGCTGCTTCCCCTTGTACATTTTTATGTTACAGAGACAGCTTCTTTCCTTAAACCTCATGACCCAATCTCTCCTAGCTTCAAGCTTTTCTCCTGTAGCTTCCACACCTCTCTGAGCCTTCACAGAATTGAAGAGAGTCAAGGCCTCTCACTGAATTAGGCTTTGGCTTAAGGGACCATTGTGGCTGGTTTGGTCTTCTATCCAGACCACTAAAACTTTCTCCATATCAGCGGTAAGGCTATTTCACTTTCTTATCATTTATGTTTCACAGGACTAGCACTCAATTTCCTTCAAGAACTTTTCACAACTACACTGGTTGGCACAAGAGCCCTCATTTTTGGCCATCTCCACTTTTCACACACCTTCCACACTAAGCTTAATCATTTCTAGCTTTTAAGGTGGGATACATGTGATCCTTCCTTTCACTTGAACACTTAGAGACCACTGTGGGGTTATTAACTGGCCTATTTTTCATACTGTGTCTCAGGGAATAGGGAGACTTGAGGAGAGGGAGAGAGATAGGGAGACATTCTATCAATAGAGCAGTGAGAACACACACAACACTCATCCATTAAGTTTTTTGTCTTCTATGTCTTATATGGGTGCTGTTCATGGTGCCCCAAACAATTACAGATCACAGATCACCATAACAAATACAGTGAAAATTAAAACATTTGAAATATTGCAACAATTACCAAAATGTGACACAAAACCACCAAGTAAGCAAATGCTGCCAGAAAAATGGTGCTGAGAGACTTCCTCTACTCAGGGTAGCCACAGACCTTTAATTTGTAAAAAAATGAAATATCTGTGAAGCATAGGCAATGAAGGGGAATAAAATGAGGTACACCTGTATGTCTTCATATATGGACATATTTCCAAATTTATATAGTGGAAATAAAAAGGAATATAAATTTTACATAAATCTGTATCTGCAATGCATCCATATTATGCAAGAATGAAATACGTTCACCATATGATCTCTGTCTCTCTCTCTGAATAATTGGAATATTAACAATGATTATTTCTGATTGGTGAAATAGTAGAGTTTTAAAGTCTCAAATAAATTCACTAGTGTGCTTTTAAACTTTGCACATATACATTTCTTTTATGCTATTAAAGAATATGTATTATTAAGATTGTGATAGAAGCAAACATTGTATATCCAATGAATTAAAAGTTAAAAGGAAAGATTTTCCTAAAAACCACAATGAATAAGATGTATTTGCACATAAAGATCAAGAGAAACACAATATTTACTTTCTTATATTACGTTATTTAATGTTCATATTATATTTAACGTGTAATGCCATTCTTAATTTCAAAAATTGCGATTGTTCAAATTTGCAAAAATATTTAGGCATCTTCTGTAAGACCTTTGGGGACTGAACTTAAATCTAAAATTGTTATTATGATTCTACTGCCTTCAAAACCAAGTCAAAACAGCCCAAGAAGATTGTCTTTTTAAATATTTTTTTTGTTCTACTTACATTTCTCATCACAAATTAGCGTGATTTCTGTATTTGCTTTTCTCGAATGAAAAGTCCAATTTAATGAGGATTATGTTGTTGATAACAATAATTTTAATAATAATTTTAAGAACTCACGAATCGAGAAGTGTCCTCGAAGTGCTCTTTCAATCTTTATTCTACAAATAAGGAATTTGAAAGGCTTCATTATTTGCATATCATATTATTTTTGGAAGTCTCTTCTTTTTTTTCCCCCTAAATTAGTGTGCATCCATGGGAGGTTTTAATTCATCTTTTAAGTATGGAATATAATCAACATATTTCTGATGATTGCAGTGAAAGTGTACATAGAAGAATTTCTTTGAGGCAAAGCAAAAAAAGCCCCAGAATGCTTACCTAGCTATCTTTTATTTTGTTTTCATTTTGACCTAATTACACAACATGCTCAAAAGTGTATACTTTATATAATGACCTCGAATCTATTTCAGTTGGTACAGGGTTCATGTATGTTTTATTGGTCATACCTGTAACAGATACTATTTCTAAGCAATAGTTGGGCAGCATGTACTATATATACCCCCTAAAACTGAGAATACTGAAATCTCGGGAACACATTTCATAAATTTAAAAAAGCTAAAATACTTTAAAGGCGCCTCGGTGGCTCAGTCGGTTGATTTTCCAACTCTTGGTTTCCACCCAGGGCATGACCCCCAGGGTCCTGGGATCGAGTCCTGCAATGTGCTCCACCCTGAGTGTGGAACCTGCTTGAGATTCCCTCTCTCTCCCCTCAGCCCCACCCCAGCTTGTGCCCTCTCTCTCACTCTCTAAAATAAAAAATAAATAAAAAATAGAAAGTTAAAATACTTTCATGCCTCAAGACATGCTGAAATTCTTTTGGATTGTTGATCACAATAGTTCCCAGATTACGGACTGAATTCTGCAATACCTAACGGTACAGTCTAATGAAAGTTTAGATGCTTCTTAGAGATAGACCCTAGAAAGTTCAATGACCCTGAAGAGCAGACCTGAAATATTTGAGCAGCAAGGGGGCCCATGTGGGCAGAGCAGAATAAGCAAGGAGGAAAGTAGTAACAGAAGAGGCTGGATACATGTGAATGGGGGGCGGTTGTACAGAGCAGAGACGTCCGGTAGTAATGTAAGATGAGGATATGCATAAGTTTAACCTTCTAGTATCCACATTAAATAATCAACACAAAATGCAATTCATTTTAATAATACATTTTATTAATGTAGCAAAAATAAAATCATTTTAACATGCAATCAATTCAAAAAATTCTTAGTGGGATCATACATATATATATGCACATATGCACATACATACGTATATATTTCTACTAAATTTTCAGCACCTTGCCATTTGGACTAGCTGTGTTATACAAAAACATACATTCTTGATCTATATTTTGAGTGAAATGGAAAGCCTGTGAAGACTTTGGGGCAGAGATATGGCGCTCTCTCTCTCTCTCTCTCTGTCCCTTTCTCTTTCTTAGTACAGTGGTAAAAATAAAACAATGGGTCAAAAAATAAATGAATTCAGTAAAGTCACAAAATACAAACCAGCATACAAAAATAAGTCGTGTTTCTATATACTAAAAACAAACAATTAAAAAAAAATTAAGAATGAGATGTCTGGGTGGCTTAGTCAGTTAAACATCCAACTCTTGGTTTCACTCGGGTCATGATCTCTAGGTTGCTGGGTTCAAGCCATACAGGTGGCTTGGGATTTTCTCTCTTCCTCTCTCTCTGCCTCAAAATAAATAAATAAACTTTAAAAAGAAAATTGAGAAAACACTCCCATTTTTAATAGCATCAAAGAGAATACAATACTTAGGAGTACACTAAGCCAAGGAGTTGAAAGACTTGTACAATGAAAATTATAAAACATTAATAAAAGGAATTAAAGAAGATGCATCAATGGAAAGACATCCTTTCTTCATGGATTAGAAGGATTAATATTTTTAAAAAGCCCATACTATCCAAAGCAATCTACAAATGCAATGTCACTTTCATCAAATTCCCAGTGGCATTTTTTACATAAGTACAAACGTAAACCTAAAATTCATATGGAACCACAAAAGACCTCACAGCTAACACAATATTGAGAAAGAATAAAGTCAGAGACATTACACTCCTTGATTTTAAAATATATAAAAAAAGCTTCAGTAATTAAAACGATACCACACAGGCATAAAGACAGACATGTAGAACAATGGAAGGAAAAGAAAGCCCAGAAACAAACCATCACAATACGGTCAGCAGACCTTTGACAAGGGTGCAAAGAATATACAAGAAAAGGAGAGTTTCTTCAACAAATGGTCTTGGGAAAACTGGCTATCCAAAAAAAAAAAAAAAAAAAAAAAGAAAGAAAGAAAGAAAGAAAAGAAAAGAGAAGAAAAGAAAAGAAATCAGATTCCTACCTTTCACTATCCACAAAAAATCAACTGAAAATAGATTAAGGACTTAAATATTAGGCATTAAACTATAAAACTTCTAGAAAAAACAGAGGGAAAAGCTTGACATCTACTCTTTTAAGTTAAAAAGTTAAAATCACAGGTTTGCGTGGAAATTTTGCACTTGTGTGTTGTGTTTATTTTGCAGTTAGAATACAACACTGTTAGAAGGATTCCAGAATGAGCTGACCCTGGAAATCAACCTCCTGTTTAAATCCTACCCCATTCGTTTACCCCTCTGTACCTAGTAATTACCTCACAGGCCATGCTTGATAAAGGTCAGTTACCATTATAATTCCTTTTTAAGACAGAGAAATTTTTTTCTTACTTTGGAAAACACTTGAAAAGAAAAGTTTGACCTCTAAGATAAGAGCAAGACTTTAGGAAATCTAATACAAAGCCTGTTTTTTTTTTTCTCAATGCATGCATAATAGAATGATAATAAATAGGGTGAAGACACAAATCCTATGTATGTTTGTTAGAAAGGCTTTTTCTGAAAAGATACAATTTATGGTAAACTTGAAACCAGAAGTGGTTTAAGCTATGGGAAGATTTCTAGGAGTAAATTTTCAATTAGAAAGAATACTATGTGTAACAGCCTAGTTAGAAAAAGCTTGACGTTTTTCACATCTCATGACTCACAATATCTCTGCAAGTGGAAATCATGGTGCCAAATGTATAAATGAGATAAATTTGCCAATTTTCCAAAAAAATTCACTTAAATGCTATATTTTTCTAACATAAGTCTATCTAGTTTAAATAATAATACTTTATTCCTATCCATTTATTTATCAGTAAATGTTAAATACTGTAAGGCATCTTCAGTTTCAGAAAAGTGAATATATGATTGTCGGTTTGTTTATTTGTTTTCTTTTTTTTTTTTTTTTTTCAACCTTTATTTATTTTTGGGACAGAGAGAGACAGAGCATGAACAGGGGAGGGGCAGAGAGAGAGGGAGACACAGAATCGGAAACAGGCTCCAGGCTCTGAGCCATCAGCCCAGAGCCCGACGCGGGGCTCGAACCCACGGACCGCGAGATCGTGACCTGGCTGAAGTCGGACGCTTAACCGACTGCGCCACCCAGGCACCCCTGTTTACTTGTTTTCAAGTAGGCTTCATACCCAGTACAGAGCCCAACACAGGGCTCAAACTCACAGCTCTGAGATACAGATCTGAGCTGTGGGGTACCTAGGTGACTCACTTGGTTAAGCATCTGACTCTTAATCTCAGCTCAGATCACGATGCTCAATCGTGATCTCAGGGTTGTGAGTTCAAGCCCTACATTGGGATACATGCTCGGCATGGAGCTTACTTAAAAAAAAAAAAAAATCAAAACAAACAAAAAAAAAAACTCTTGAGCTGAGATCAAGAGTTGGATGATTAACCCACTAAGCCACACAGGTACTCCTAATTTTGAAAAAAAAAAAATGTATTATATAAATTAGACCATACAATAATTGATTATATTTGTATCTAAAAGAGAAATATTAGTATTTGTATTTTCTAGCTTTTGATAGGATTTTAGAACTTTCCCAGTGAAAAAGAATGTAAGAGCTTATACAACCAGACATGATTTATAAAAATCCATATTATAAATATCACATACATATTTAAATGGAGCTAAATAAATTATATGTTAGCATACAAACAAATAAAACATTGAAGATGAGACTAACATTTTTTTAATTTCTTGAAAAATATATTAATTCCAATCAACATCTGTCAATCAAAATATATAAGGTGCCTTTTAAAAACTGATTTTTACTCTCATATTCTTCACATTCAAAGACCTGTACAGGATTTAAAAATAGGGGCCCAAAGAAGAGAGTCAACTGGTGAGTATCTAAAGGTACGAATGTAAAAAGTCAAGAAACAAAAAAGTCATTATCTGAAGATAACGAACCTAGAAAAATTCAAGAAAAGAAACGAAAACTTTTAAAACTACAGATGCCATAAAGTGTAAGGATATATAACAAATGTAAGAGGTATTTTTCCCCGCATTGTAACATAAAAAAAAATCTTTAAATAAAATATGAAAAATATCCCTTAAAATTACAATAGATTGAGAATTCTATTCATTTGTAAAACACACTTGAATCTCAAAACACTAGAAATTTTAATCGCCAGCTTTATACCACATCATTTTGTCCCCCAACAAAAACAAGATGTAGATTGTAGAACTTAAAGTAAAAACTTAAAATTTTGCAAGTTAAAACTGTATCTATTCATACAGCAAACTTAAGTGTATAGATTATAATTTATATATATTTTTATACATATATATGTACATATGTATGTGTATGTATGTGTATATATATATATTTATACATATATATGTATATGTATACATATATATTTTTATACATATATATGTACATATGTATGTGTATGTATGTGTATATATATTTATATATATACACACATATATATTTATATATATGTGTGTATATATATAAATATATATATACACATATATATATAAATATATATATATATTCCACTTGAGAGCCCACATTTCAGCTTTATCCCAGTTACTGCATGAAGCTGCACTTTGCTTATTTTCTTTAGTGTTTTCAATACATTTTGGGAGAATTGGGTATATTGAAAAAATATATCGGGCCTTTATCTCAAACCACATATAAACACCAATTCCTGGAATAAGAGAGCTAACTATGAAACCAAATTTATTTAAATCAACTTTAATAAATTTATGAAGCATTAAAATAAACAAATCTGTCATCAAAAGACAACCTCTAGCAATACAAGCCACAGAATGAGAGAAGCTATTTGCTACGTATACAATCAAGAAGACTGGCATCTAGACTATTTAAAGAACTCCTAATAACCAAACACAAAATGACAGCCTCAGAGAAATATAGGCAAATATTTAGACACCTACTTCACAAAAGAAGAAATCCAAATGATGATACATTATGAACAAATGCTCAGTTCTCTGAGAATCACAGTGGTGAATCCTTATGTATCTTTGCACACCCAGTAAATTGGCAAAATTGAGACTGAATAAAAAGGAAGTATATTTGATTTGTGAAGAATTCATATATATTGCTGATGGAATGCAACTTAGTACAACCACTTCAGAAAATCATTTTAAATAAGAACAAAGATATATATAACCTGTAACCAATCTACTTTGTTTATAGATACATACGTTAGAAAAATTCGTGTAAAGAAGCATCAGGGTATGATCTTCATTGCTGCATGATTTGTAAAGGCCCCATATTGGTAGTTATTCAAATGTTCATCAAACCTAGACTGGATAGATTTTGCTATATTCAGACAGTAGAATCCTATATTGCAAATGTTAAGATCGTTAATAATACAGAATACTTACTGAGTGCTTTCTCAGTGTAAGGTATCCTACTAAGGACTTGCATTTATTTGCTCATTCGAATGTTACAGTAAGTATCAAAGGTAAACACATTATCCCCATTTGACACATGATCCAAATCAAGGTACACAGTGCTTAAGCAACTTTCTGAAGGTTGCAAAACTAACAAATACGATCCAAATGTGGGAAATCTAAAATGCGGGAAATCTAACTTTAGATCTCTTGCTTTTAATTGCTATGGCTTACAGCTTAATTGCATGCATATGTGTAATGAGACTGGGCCTCTCTGATTAAGTGTGTACCAATCAGTGTACCTTTTCTGGATTAAAATTTGACTGTGTTAAAAAATTTTAAAGTGTGCATGCCATCTAACATAACAAGCCTTGTCTGAAAAAAAAAAAACAGGCATAACAAATATTCAGAGCTACAGTTTAATGTGCGTGTATAATGTTTGCTTTTTGCAGAAGGAATGAGTATATGTCTTTTCTAGAATAAATATAGTGATGGGTTGTGGGCACTCAGGGAAGCTGTAATCACTGGATTCAACATATTTTCACAAGAAACAAATAATCTTAGATAAGGGCATATGATTTATAGTATGTGCTACATTTTAATACCTCGTGTAGCAAAGCCTTCTTTAATAGACTGTGGGATAAATGGATATGTATATAGTGGATGGAAGAAAATAATTTGATTAGTGACAGGTGATTATCTCCAATTCCAACATTTTATCATTAATAATAATAATAAATGAATATCAGTTCGGAGGGTCTGGCCTTGGCATTTTCGATATTTTATCAGATATTTCTTCAGAAATGAATCACATGCACGTCAAATTTAGGGTTTACAAATTTGAAGAGAGTGTGAAAATTCTAGATGATAAAAATCCAAATTCGAAACTATTCTTACAGGATGGATTAAAGCTGAAACTGATGCGAAGAAAATTAAGAAGAATTAATGTCTGGTCTCTACTTATATTCCATCCCTACTGCTATCACATCCCATTGTCCCACAAAAGAAAATAAGTGTCTGTGTCAAATGGAATTCATCTTCTTTTGAAAAAAAAAATATCAGACGTTTTTGCTGACATGGTCCAGTGAGCCAATAAAATTATGTATCACGGCCAATCTTTAATGTTGCTTTCAACATATTTTTGGAGTGTCTTCATCCAGTCCTATGGCTTCAACTTTTATCACATGTGGATACTTCCCACATATAACCTGAAATTGTATTTTATTTTCAGGTCCCAGCACACAAGTGTCTAAGGATTACAGTGGGATTTATTTCCGTTACAATAAATACAAAGTGTCTGTCCAAATAGTGTGTACTAATCTGCCCCCTCTTTAATTTCTACTCATGGTTATAGTATCATTTTATCATATATGCTACAAACTTAATCAGTTTTATATTCCCAATTTCCCTTCCCTTTCATACCATCCATCGCTAAATGCTAAACAGCCTCTTTTAAACCCACTCTTCCTCTTCATCTCACATTAATTTAGCCCCTCAGAGACTCCTAGTGTTCCTGCCTCCAACAGCCCCCACGTTCAACCTAGTCTGGAAGCCATCATGGCAGTGAACTTTCGGCAATATCCAATCTAAGGATAACAGTTCCTAATAAACATATTTTTACCTTCTGGTCCATTCTCCCTGCTGCCATTGACCTCAGATTGACTTCAATTGACATCCCCCAAGGGATTACCTCAGCTGCAGAGAGACAGCTCACGAAATCACCCCCTTCCTAGAATGTCCTAAATCCAATAAAAGGTCCTATCAGCTTATTTGGGGACAATTCTAAGGGATCAATTGATACCCAGAGCCCATATGGCTGGTCAAGATGTAGAACCCACATCACATCTTGTCTTCTCCCGCTGCCCATTCTTGCTTCCCTTCTCTTGCACAGCCATGATCCCAAGGGTCCTCCCTAATATTATCTTGCACACGATAAATGTGTTTCTGAGTATACTTCCACTGTGGCAGTATAGGCTTGCCATAATGGGTGTGGCACTTTCAAAATTCTCTGCAATGGTCATTCCAACTTGCCGTGTGTTTGTTATCATCAGGGTCTCCTATAAGGAAGTAGGTTAACAAACAGGAATACATTTTCCACAAAATTAGCATCATGCTAAACCAAGACACGAATCCTAGAGAAAAGGAAACCAAAACAGCTGTCCTGAATACTGGAAAACTTATTATGGACAAAGGTAATAGCCAAAGGCTAGTCAGGAGACATATAAACCCTATCAATTATGTTAACAGGTAGAACTTAACTTAAAGGATAGTCAATTATGCACAAAAATATGCTAACGAGGGGACTAAGAAGGAAAAAAGAGATTAAGGGAACAGGATGGGAACAAAGCAGAAAACAGCTACCACACCTAGAGTAAGTGTGAAATTGCTAAACTTAGATGCTCAGACGAGAGGCATCAAGGAGCTCACAGGGAGCTCTGAGAAGATGGCTGTTCGGCTGATCCTGGAGGCTCTGCGGAGGAAGGGAAGCAAGGGGGCTGAGGAGGCCTCGCCAGTGACCGCCTGGTAGTGCTGATGTCCCTTGAGCGCTGAAAAGACCGGCTCTGGGAGTGTGCAGACATTGTGGAGTGGGTTCAGATGCCCCCGCGTGAATCTCCGCTGCCCCCATGGAAGGAAAGCACTGATTGGTACCCGCAAGAAAACGCCAGCGAGGGCAAATAGCTAGAAGCAATTTCCTTTTCTGCCTTGGTTTGCCGTCGCCCTTCACTGAACCCTAGCCCCGATTGGCAATGCAGAAACCTGGTGTCACAAAACCACATTTACAAGGGTGGCTTTGAAGCCAGGAGAATAGCTGATTAATTGTGGGCTCCCAGGAATAAGGGCAAGATGCTCCAGAAATGCAGCCAAAAACAAAACAAGACAAAACAAAGCAAACAAAACAAAACAAAACAAAACAAAACTCGTTTGGAGGGAAGAACATCTATTCCCCTTTCTTCATGCTTCTTCCATGGAAAGAAGTCGAGCTACAGCTCCATTCTTCATCTTTCAACCACCCTTCCCTTGGGGAAGAACCATCACTTCTCTGGCAGGTGGGTTTCGGAGAAGGAATGGAGCACAGTTGACCCAACCATCCCCGGAGTCTCATGGTACGTGTGTCCTTTGGATGCATTCTCAGCTAACTCGTGAGGGAAAGTCACCAGGATGGGCCATTCCTCTGCAGGGGAAGGCAGAGTCTGTGTGGATCTCCTGAGACTCAGGGAACGAGTTTAATTCAGTGGAAGAATTCTTAGAACAACTGTGTGATTGCATCAGAGTCAAGCCATATCCTGCAATCTAGTTTCACCTTTAACACGGCTAATATTTTGAGTTTGTCAGACTCTGTCTCGTATCCCAACTGGCTCAGAGCTCAGATCGGAAGAGGGGAGACAAAGATGTTATTTGCTGGTCTTTTAAATGTCCATACTTATTAATAACTAGATGTTTCCAAATTTTGAATTACCATGGATGCCAAGAACTCCTTTTTCTTTGGAGTGCTCCTATGAACTTACCTAAATCAGGTTTTGATTTGTAGAATTTCCCCCCTGGAAAGTTTCTATGCCTCAAACCAGATTCAGGTACATTGCAACTAGGGTCTACCCAAAGAACGAAAATGCCATAGTGAAATCATACACAATCCTCAGGAAGTGGAAATCTGGAATTTTTGAGAAAGTAAACTACAGAGAAAAACACGCAAATATATAGTGAAATTGCTTTACCTCTCTGCTACAAAAAACTATCTTCAGAGTTCTACCAACCTCTCAAAATGTACCCATAGTGTTTTCGCAATTAGATGGTATTTCAAAATTTCAAAACACACATTTGTAATGAATGGATATTCAAACTAACAGTAGCTAAAAGGATAGTGTACAAAAGGTGAGTGGATATGAAGTACGTTCGCTTAAGTGAGTAATGTTCTGCTACCCTACTTTGGGTTTGACTTTTTCTTGGTCGTTGATATGAACTAGAAAGATTAACATGATTAAATCTCTGTATGCTTCTCTCAACACTAACCCTATAAAGAGATTAAAGATTTTTGTAATCTCAGACGTGAATCACTGAATTACACTATATTCATTTCCACCCCAAAAGTGCAACAAAGTGATCAGATATCAGTGATCTCAAAGCAACTGAAAATACTTGATAATTAAGCCTCGCCTCTGAACCATATGAATACTCTCTGTCTCATTTTTGTGAATTATGTCAGGCAGAAAAATGAGGAATTTAACACAATCTATTTAAAAATACAAAAATAATAGGAATTTTAATGCAATTAAATTTCTATAGCCCTGCTAGGCTTCCCCCTCTTGTGTTTTTATGCACGAAGCTATTATTTCCATTCCAGTGACAGACATGAGTCCAAGCAGTAAATGGAACATCCCTCTTTTATTAGAGCATCTTTGTTATTATAAGTGAAATTGAGCTGGTTCTCATTCAAATCTTCTGTGTCTATGCAACAAGGTTTAGTCATGCATTAAATGAAGGTTTCAAATAACATTATGCTGGGAATTTGTTACATGTTAAACACCAATAGTTTTCTTTCAATATGTTTATTGGCATAACAGTATATGCAATAATAAAATATAATAACATTTTATAATGCTTCATTCATACCAATAGCTCCCTCAGCCAGCAGCTCTTCCAATGGTGAGTATAAAATTAATAAAGAGAATGAATGTGCGGAAGTGGCATATAAAAGATGTGAAAGGCTGAAAATATTAAGCAACAAGGTATGTGCCAGATATGATTCCTTTGGCATCAGGACCACTGTTTTAAATGTAGCTTTGGGAAAATGAATTTTCAAGGATTTGGAAACAGCTACGTGCAGGTGACACAGAGGAACGAAAAAAAGAGGAAAGGTACGAACAAAAGCTGTGAGTTGCTCTTTCAGATGCAATAGACAGAAGTTGTTTAGATAATATGATCTGAAGGCTTCTCTGCCCAAATGTAAAACCGCAGGGTGTACCCTAAGATGAATCCCTTTGGGCCCCCAGAAGTCTCTGGGGGGATTTCCATGATCTCCAAGAGAGAAGCAATCATAATTGATGACACAGTGAGAAGAATCAACTCACAAGAGATTGAAAGCAAAGTCACTCTAAAAGGCACACACAGGAAATGCCTGAATGGGTAATTGGTAAAAGCATCAACAAAGGGAGAAGAGGAAGCAAATGAACAGACCAGTTAGTAAAAAATGAGCTTCATAATTATACCCGGATCTAGATGCTTGGAATAATATTAACTATAGCTATAACTACCAAATGACATAATAGCATTGTAAAAAGCTTAAAGTATATTCTCTCCTTAAACTGTTTTACAGTTACTGTAACTGATTTTTTTTTTTTATACAATTAACTGGCCTCACAGCTGTGCTGGTAACAGTGTAGCCCCTGGTTTGGTCTGAGCAATTACTGTAAAGCTAGATCTAGTTATTTGCAAAATTCTATTTTCAATTTTCTCTGGAGGGAATAAGGCTTTTTGAAAGCTTGAGTTTTTCAGTTGCTAATAAGAAGTCTCATATTCAATAATACTGTAGTAGGGATGTTATATTTGCTAAATTCTAGGAACATCTGCATTCACATACACAGATTTATTGTTTTCCTTTTGAACTTACTTATCTGATGTAGGGGTTATGTCAGTTCAGTTAAAAAGGAGGATAAAAGAACAGTTACCATAAAACAGCCCAATGCTCCCCAGAGTCAGCAGAGAAAAAAAATGGAGACAGAGAGAGAGAAACAATTTGCTAAACTGATCATAGAATGATTTACCAGTCAACTAGAGAACACTTTACTGCAATGCAAAGGGATTTCAAACACAGATGAATAACACCAAGATTGTTTTCTTTATTTGCATTGCAAAAAAAAAAAAAAAAAAAAAAAAAAAAAAAAAAAAGATCAGTTGTCTATAAGAAGGTTCATAATTTTGTAATTTTCTACAGCCTGAACTTTTATTTTGACACAAGGGCCATGTTCATCTGAAGACAGTTACTCAGGTACTTTCCAAGTGCGCCACTGAGAAATTGAAATTAGAAATAATATATTGCCAGATGCTACAGTCTGAGGAGCCTTGTAAAAAGTAGTACTCAAGTGTCACTTTGAACAACACCTGTTAGACATTGCATGTGAAATGAAATGCTATTTGAACTTGTAAGCATGATTTCGGATTTACTATAATTCACGACTGTTACACATAGGAGCTTTTATAGTAAGCTAAAGACATCAGTTTCTGATGCTCACTTTGTAGAAAAAGTGACTCATGATACCTACTGATAACATTTTGTTGGTGTCAAAATATGCCAAGTAAGTCCCTCTTGTTAGGGTTCTGTTCTAGAAGTTTGATGCATGAGAATCTGGAAATGAATAATCTTTTAAAAACATTTAACTTCGGGGCACCTGGGTGGCTCAGTTGGTTAAGGGTCTGACTCTTGATTTCAGTTCAGGTGATGATCTCACAGTTCATGAGTTCAAGCCCCACATCAGGCTCTGTGCTGTCACTGTGGAGCCTACTTGGGATTCTCTCTCTCTCCCTCCCTCTCTCTCTCTCTCTCTCTCCCTCTCTCCCTCTCTCCCTCTCTCTCTCTTCCCCCTTCTCCTACATGTGCTCTCTCTGTCTCAAAATCAATAAATAAACTTAAACAAAGATATCTTAAATATTTAATTTTATAATGTTTTAGTGCTGAAATCTTAGAAAACAGTAGGGCATTTTGATCTATTACCAATAATATGCTGTGTCATTTATGACTATATAGCCATACAGTTCCATTTAAGTAAGAACATAGGAAACAATTATGATTTTTATATCATACAAATTATATATGTATATATATATATATCTATATGGATATAGATATAGATATCTATATAGATATATAGATACATATAGATATATATATAGAGAGAGAGTCAGTCAATCTAATTTTAGTAGCAAACTCAGCTTTTACTAGGTCAGTTTTTGAGGTTAAAGATGAAAGTATCTTGGGGTGCTTGACTGGCTCAGTCAGTGGAGCGCGTAATTTTTTTTTTTACATTTTTTAATTTATTTTTGAGGGACAGAGAGAGAGAGCGAGCACAAGTTGGGGAGCAGCAGAGAGAGAAGAAGGCACAGAATCCACAGCAGGCTCCAGGCTCCGAGCTGTCAGCACAGAGCCCGGCGTGGGGCCTAAAGTCACAGACCGTGAGACCATGACACGAGCTGAAGTCAGACGCTCAACCGACTGAGCCACCCAGGCTCCCCTCAATTCTTTTTCCAACATTCCCTTTGTCTTCTTTTTCTGACCCCTTGACTCTCCCCTAAGGTGTGATCCCTGAACCTCTCTAAGAAGCATGTATTTCCAGGCTGAGGAGTCACTTGTTTGGGTTTGTGGTATGTGTCCACGTCACTCCACTTTGATGCTTCAAACTGTGCTCTTTCCCTCTTCCTTCAAACCATCTAGCTTTTATTTTGTGCTACAAAATCGTATCACCTACTATTCTTTCTTGAAAGCATCTACCTCACCCTTCAACACTATCCTACAATCAACACAGATCTGATTTTCTGGCTCCATTTACTTTTGTCTAGCTCTGCTCCTTCTTCACTTGTAGTTATTTCAATATCGAACCATCAATACTCCAACATCACCATCCCTCAGATGGTTGATGTGTCATCCATTGAACTTCACCATCCCCCTGCCTCCGGTGGCATGCCCTAGACCTTGGTCATTTCTGAAAGCCGTACCTCATCCACAATTACAATGTCATGTCTCCCTCCCTGTGACCCCCCTTTTCCAATTTTTCCAGGGGACCGCCCCTTACTTTCACTTCCACATGCTTTCAGGTGACACCTGCAGTCCATTTATTCCGTCATGTTTTCTCAGCTCTCCTTCAGTCTTGTGACTAGGCTCTCCTTCAGGCCAGTGTAGACACAAAGTTCACCAACTCAGTTACTGTGGTGCACACATTCCGACTCTCTTCCTTGCCAATTCTGTCATCCTATTTGCCTGGCAAGGCAGTCACCCTAGGTGGGACTAATGTTTCTCCAACTCTTTCACTAAAACAGCACAGTGGAACATGTCTACGGAAAAATACACAGAAAAGTACAGCACCACCTCGCATCCGTGAGTCTAACGTCCTGTGTTGAGCTCTCTCCATTCACAGAAGAGCTCTTCATATCTTTTCTCTGTTCAGGACTTCAAGATCTCTGCTCCTGGCATTCTCATCCTTGTATGTCATGTAAAAAATAAAAATTATCAGGAATGGACCAAGCCACGTTTCTAGCACACACACACTCATCTAACTGCACCTTTGCCTTTACTTTTTGATTTAGAAATGTGGTCCCCCTGTCTATAGAATCATAACCCTCCCACCTGTGTACTAAGCTCGGTCTCATCCTGCCTCAGGAGGGCCTTTCTCTAAGAACGGTCCCCCCTCTATCGTATCAAAGAGCTATGCTACTCAAGAGTGGTCTCCTTGCCCACATTCCCTTTCCTCCTCTTCTCTCTCGAACCCTGCTCAACCGGGTTTCCACCCTCATCGTTCCACTGAAGTTGGTCTTCTCAAAGTCATCAGTGGCCTAAACTGCTAAATATAGTGGCCAGTCCTGGACCTCATTTCATTATATCCCTGAAGGCATTTCAGTGAATTAGTCAGCTGTGTTTTTCTTCCTAGAAACACTTTCCTCACTTGCATTCTAAATACAAGATTTTCCCAATTCTGTTCTCTCTGTGCTTTTTTTCTTCCCACCTCCTCAGCTTCCCTTGGTATCCATACCCTCATCTCTGCACATCTGAAGTTAGAGAAGTAGGTCAGTCCATGCTCATTTTCTTTAGTTTCTCTACACTTACTCTGTTGCTGCTGAGCTCATCTCTTACCATCAGTTTAAAGGCCCTGAAGGCTCTCAAATTATGATTCCAGTTGAAACTTAACTGGACTCTGTATTTTGTATTTACTCTCAACATCACATCTTGGGTATATGACAGATCTTCCAAACTTCTCATATTCTCTATCTACTGTGCCAACTTTTTCTTTTGCTTTTTAATTTTCTCCATCTCTATGAAGGACTACTCCACTTTGATAATTGCTCAGGTGAAAAAAAACTTTACCTCTGAAGAATCCTTTCTGTTACTATCTACATCCAGTCCATATGAAGTTCAGTTTCCATAATATTTGCAGATCTGCATCATTTTGCACCATCACTCACAATCAATATTTTTCATTTTGATGGCTTCAAATGCCTTCTAAATGGTCTCCTTGCTTCTGCCTGCCTTTTCTCCCTGTCCCCCACGCCCCCAGGTTACTCTATACGCATGAGCCAGAGGGATTCTTTAAAAATATAGAATTTGGGGGACGGGGAGTGGATCTAGATGGCCCAGTTGGTGAAGCCTCCGACTTCGTCTCAGGTCATGGATTCATGGTTCTTGAGTTTGAGCCCCACATGGGGCTCTGTGCTGACAGCTCAGAGCCTGGTTCCTGCTTTAGATTCTGTGTGTGTGTCTCTCTCTCTCTGTCCCTCCCTCACCCACACTCTGTCTCTCTCTCTCAAAAAAAAATAAATAAAACATTTTTTAAATGTGAAATTGGGGTGCCTGGGTAGCTCAGTTGGTTGAGCACCTGATGTTTGATTTCAGCTCAGGTCATGACGTCACGGTTTGTGGGGTTGTGCCCTGTGACAGGCCCTGTGCTGACAGTGCAGAGCCTGCAAAGATGAGTTCATTGCAACGTTCTTCCAAAGGCTCCAGTAATCTGTCCTTCTACCTCTCTCTCCTCCCCACTCTGCCCCTGACATGCTGGCCTGGGTTGTACGTTCACTGTATGGGGTATGCCCTTCTCACAGATGGCTGCCGGGCTCACTCCCTCATTTCCTTTAGTTTTCTGCTCAAATAACATCTGTAATAAGACCTTTCTTAATCTCTAATTCAACTTTAAATCACCAATCTCTTACTGCTAGACTCAAAGATAACCATTTCTTTTCCTGATGTATTACTGGCATCGCATCTTGAGAAGTGCACATTTTACTTGTTTAATTATTATCTGTTAGTCGTTGTCCACATTTCCCGTAGCCTGTAGCACAGACCTCCTACAAAAAGAGAATTTTGTTCTTTGGTTTAACTCTTACATCCCCAGGGCTTAGAAAAATGCAAGGCACTCAGTAAAAATTTGATAGCTAAACATTTCATTTCAGGAGTTTTGTGACATAACTCTCATTTGGCTTCCCACTTTGATATAATATTGTTCTTCTAGACAAGGTTAAAATTCCAGTCTTTTTAAATGTTTATTGAGTGGTAGAGACTTTTGCTTTTTTTTTTTTTCCTTTTGCCTGAAAGAAACACTAACCCCCCTCCTTTGCCTTATTTCTAATTGATACATTTCTTCCTATCTTTCATATTTTATCTTCTTCATAAATATTTGTTTCCTTCCACTAAATTTACTCTTTTGACTTTCAAAATTTTAATATTTTCTACAGTATTTTAGGGTATTTATATAGCCTAACCCCTTTTGCATCTTTTTTTTTTCCTGATCCTTCCTAAAGTGACTATTTAGGACAATATATTTATTATAAACTATCTTTATACATTTTAATGTATACTCATTGATTTAAAAGCATACACTCTAGACGCTTTTAGAATTAGGCACTTCCAGAACTTAGGCAATCATCTACATCAGGTACTGGTGAATGAATAATATATAGGAAAGACAAATATATAACTCTCTCTCAAGGATGCAAACTGACATGTAGAGTAATAAATAATTTTATTTATTTCATGGCACAAAGGAGGAGGTAGTAAATTTTCTCTATTGGGCTATCTCATCTATCTTTATGACTTAAAGAGAATGATTCTACATGAAATGTAAAAGTTCTCCATCTTTCACTTATAGTTCCTTTGAATTGTTAATTCCAACCTATTTTTAAAGCAAAAATCATCATCAATAACAATAAACAGAATATTACTAATACATTTATGTGCAATTTTATATATTCCTTTATCTAATATTAACAGCAAATTTAGTAAATAATTTCATAGCTATTGTGCTCTGTTCAGTATTTGAAAAAAAAAGAAAAATCTCAGGTTTAATAACAGCTCATATCAATTTTTGGTGTATTTCCAGCATTGCACAACTTCTTTTTCACCTATAGGTATTGTTAAAATAGGATGAATCACAGCAGTTCTCATACATGAGTGTACTAAAAGTCAAGATGTAGGTTTTTCATTTAAATTCGGGTGCTGGATTTCTTATGTAAACCCCTTGCTAAAAAGATTTAACCATATTGAGAAAGTGAAAAAACAGTATGGAATTATCCGACAAGGATTCACAATGAGCACTGTAGATGCAACATAAAGTCTTGGAAGAACAATACAGTAATCAAAGAAAAATGTGCATTTTTCTGTGTTGTCTAGTATTCACTCGAAGGCCTCAATACCACTTTTACTACCTGACATTCCATGTCCCAATCTATCAAACCCAAAAACAGCACCAAGTGGAGAGTACTTTTGATGATTAAGTAAAGAAATGAAATACAGCTCATCACTTCAGGTGTTGAACAAAGGGTTTGCTATTTTCACCTGAATTCTGATGAAACAAAATATAGTCACATCATTGGGGCACCTGGGTGGCTCGGTCAGTTAAGTATTGAAATCTTAATTTCCGCTCAGGTCACGATCTTACGTTTCCTGGGTCCAAGCCCTGCAACACAATGGGCTCTGAGCTGACAGGACACAGCCTCCTTGGGATTCTCTGTATCCCTCTCTCTGCCCCTCTCCCATGTGCACACTCTCTCCCACTCTCAAAATAAATATATAAACTTTAGAAAAGTACATATATGTATATATATATATATATATATATATATATATATATATACACACACACACACATATATATGTACACATATACATACATAGTACTTCTAAAAGTATATATAGTTACATCATTTATATATATAAAATATAGTAGTATATATATATAGTTACATCATAAATGTATATATATACACCCACACATATATATATATATATACATACATATATATGTGTGTGTGTGTGTGTATATGTGTGTGTTTATGTACTATATATATATACTACTATACTATATATACTATATACATGCTATATATATACTATATGTAACTATACGTATATGTGTGTATATATACACACACACATATATGTATAGTTACATCATAGAATGCATATGCATGTATATATGTATGTATATATATGTATATATATGTACATATATATGTATATATACATATGTATATATGTACATATGTATATGTATGCATGTATATATGTATACACACACATAACTATATGTGTATATATACACACACACACATATATGTATAGTTACATCATAGAATGCGTATATATATACACACATATACATATGTACGTATATATGTGTATACGTACATATGTATATGTATGCATGTATATATGTATATACACACATATATATATAAATATACTATACTATATATATACTATATATATACTATACTATTATACTATATATATATTACTATACTATATATACTATACATATACTACTATATATATACACATACACATATATATAATTACATCATAGAATGTATATGTATATACATACATATATGTGTGTATATATACACATACACATATATACACACATATATATATAAGTATATATACTATATACTATATATAGTATACTACTATACTATATATATATATATACACACACACACACACATACTACACTATATATACTATATATAACTATGTGTGTGTGTGTATATATGTATATATGTGTATATATATATATGTATATATATACATATATACACACACACATATATATATATAACTATACTATATACTCTGTCAATATATACTATACTATATATACTTTATATACATATATATACTATATATAATATATATATATACTATATAACCATATACATGTATGTGTACACACATATATAGTTATATCATAGAATGTATATATATACACACACATGTATGTATATAGTTATATATACTATATATATACTATACTATATGTACTATACTACTATATATACATATATACTACTATACTATACTCTATATGCACTATATATAACTATATATGTGTGTGTGTATATATATAGTATATATAGTATAGTATATACTATACACACACACACACACACACACACACACACACACATATAGTTGCATCATAGAATGCCCCCCACACCCTGCAACTTCTCAGACCTCACTTTTACCTTGGCTACCAATTTGTGTCAGGAATTCTAGACACTCATCAATATCCAGGTCCTCCTCTTCCATTCCTAAATTTATTTTGCAAGGAGGATCATTATGTAACTACATCCGTTCAGTCAAATATGAAGGAGAAATCTCTGGCTTTTCTCCAATGAAGAGGCCAACAGCTTCAATGACCATTTTGTTCATCCCAGGTTAACGCTGGTGTTGTAACCAAAGAACCACAAAACTGAAGCAATGTGCTTCCTTGAGATAGTGTTTAGCACAAAGACTCACCCTCTGCACTGATGGCAATATGACTAATAAATCTTTGCTTTGCTACGTCACTGAGATTTTTTTTTTTATCGTTACAGAAATTAGCATTAAGTACTCTGGCTAACACAGTAGTTAAGATGTTTATTCATGCAGACCTAACATTGGATGGATTTGACATAGGCAAAAATAACTCATTGTATTTTGATGCCCATAATTGAGATTCTTCTCTGGAAAAAATCTTATAGTTATAGTCTTACATGCTGAAATTTAAGAAACTCTCTAGTTAATTTTAACTGTGATAAGAATGGAAGTAAAAGTTATAAATATAAAGAAACCAAGGGCAAATAATGAGCTGTTAACTGTGAAAAACTATACTTTTAATGAAGGTACTATTTGAATAAGTTAACTTTTCCAAAGCAAAAAAAAAAAAAAAAAAAAAAGAAAAGAAAACCTCAAAATATGAATGTGTTGACAACTGTTTGGCTAAAAATCCGAAATACCAGATTCTGTGAAGCAACAGACTTACCCACAAATTGCAAAGTACACAGAGAAGACACTAATTGCAGTAACCACTCTTTAAACAATCATGTAGAAACGTATCAGCAGATAAGCTGTCAAAGAAGTTCCATTTAAGGTTTTCAAGAAAACATCACAAAAAAAGCTTTTGTTCCAAGGAAGTGGGAGATGTAGACTCTGTCTAATTATTTTCAGTGTACTGGCTGCTTATTGAAGGAAAATATTTATTTAGAGAACAGGTGAGATTTGCACTATTTAAATGCTCAAATTTTGTGTTTTTAACTCTTATTTCAGTAGTTTATGGGCACACAAACAGGAATCTAAAAAGAAGAGTGCCAACAATTTTAATTTCAAATGCAGGCTCGCGGAACTGCAGTGAATACGTACTGTTCTCTCAGTTCCCATATTGCACAGCCCATCATTTCCCCATTTCAGAGATATCCTGGCAGGCACAGGTGATGAACCAGATGACAGGTAATTGACATTTGCATAAAATAAAAGTGACTAAAAGTGTCATACAAGTCATTCAATGCAGATTTTTAAGAATGGCAACAGAATAACAAATGGGAAATGACTTACAAGTCTCTGTGTAATTAAAATTGTGTGATACGATATAGAAAAATAAAACTGCTAGATGCTGATAATCCTGTGTCTTTCAGAATTTGATTTTAAGAAGAAAACAACATACGGTCTTCTGCTTTCAGTTAAGATCTAGAAATCACAAGAGGTTGCCCCACTTACCCTAAGAAGCAGAATGAGATGGATAAGTTACAAAATCATACCAGCTTTTTCCAGCCATCACAGAGCTGAGGATAACAAGAAGTATAATAAAACCAAATTCCAGAAAATCTGAAGGCTTTGCGAGGAGATAAGAGACCATACCTGCTTTCTTTTCTGAAATGGCAGGAGTGGGAAAATGTTCTCAAGAGAGAGGTAAAGTTAAAGTATCTTAAATCTTAATGAATTTGCACTAGCCAGGTGTCGGTTGATACGGGAGATTAGAATCCTGAGGAGTTACAGTCAAAGACTGAGTCTCTTCAATCTGCCATTTTCCCCATGCATCCTCAACCAAGAGAACACACAACCTCCCCAGGCTGGGGCCAGTCAGAAGGGCGGTACCCTTCTCCACTACCCCAGGCACATGGGCCTTTCTGTGTGCATATAAAGCAGAGGGAAGAGCCCAAGACCAGAGGAAACCAAGTCCTGATCTGAGAACAATTGAAGATAGTGATGAATGAAATAAAGTCAAGAACCAACTCAATTCCATACTAGGTGAATACACAGTCCACACTCCTGCTTCAAAGGAGAAAGGGCGTGTTTCTAAATAACATGGGCTAAATAATCTTCACATTATAGTGTTCTTTCACACACGATGCCCTGAATAAAATTGAGACACATGAAACAGAATAACAGACAAATATGACCCATATTCAAAAGATGAATGTGTTTGTGTCAGATACAGGAGTCATAATTTTCTGCTTTGTCTTGTGCCTCATATGTCTAAATTTTATTCAGCACATTCGGTGTAATATATATCTATAGATCTATATCTACATTCATATATAGAGAGAGGCTATTGATGTTTAAAGCAAAATGATACCAATATATTGTGAGGTTCCTGACATATGTAGAAATAAAATATGTAAGTTCTTTATTTAAAAGGTTAAATTAAAAATGAATTATTTTCAGATTGACTAATAAATGTTACAAGTCTCCTGTTTATGTTCAATTTTTGTGTTGAAATAAAATTTAAATATACTCTGAAAGGATGGTCTATGTTTCAAGGCAAATTTTTGGAAATCAGTTTTTTTTTATTTTAAAGGTAAAACAGCCTCACTTATGTCTTATAAATTCATTTATATTTTAAAACTAAAAAGAATAGGATAATTTAAGTATTATGTGACATCTTTATTTCATGTTATTACAAATGCTGCTTTCAAACTTTATTAGAACAATATATTTTATCTTAATAATAGTAAGAGCTGTCAGTGTAAATGACATATTTTAGTACTGTACATATATGATTTCTTTATTCCTATAAAAGCAAACACACATATACCAGCATAGATACATTTTAAGCATCAATATCAAAATTTAATTTGTCCCGAGCACAATGCTAATATCAAACAAATGTAATGGGGGTTGTTCTGATTTAAGTGAATAATTAAGCAAAGATTTCATAGATAAGAAATAAAAAGCTCACAACATAAAAGGAACTATTGATAAATTTGTTTCATCAAAATGTAAACTTCCACTGTTCAAAAGACAATGTGATGAAAATGGAAAGCCACAGGCTGGAAGGAAATATTTGCAAACTATATATGATTAAAGACTTGTATTCAGAACATGTAAAGGACTCTCAAAGCTCAATAAGAAAACTAACAACACACACACACACACACACACACACACACACACACGCACAAATTGGAAAGAAATTTACCAAAGAAGAGATCTTAGTAAGTAAACATATGAAAAAATGTTCAAACTATTACTAATTAAGGAAACAAAAATTAAAACTAAGATACTATTGCACATGTATTAGGCTAATTTTAAGAAAATCAGATTTAAAAAAAAAAAATCAGATAATACCAAACACTAGCAACTCAAACTCTCATAACATTGTCTTGGGAAGTGAAAAATGGCACAGCTAGTTGGGAAAACAGTTTGGCAGGTTGTTGTTATTCTTGTTTTTTGTTTGTTTGTTTGAGGTAAACAGAAATGTGTCATATGATCCAGTAATCCTAAACCTAGGTTATTCACCCAAAAGAAATGCTAACACATGTCTATACCAAGACCCATTTTGAACTGTTTCTGTGCCCTTACGGTTAATAGCCAAAAACTGAAAGTAACACATGTGCTGTTAATCCAAAAGTGGGAGAGGAGGTGGGTGGGAAAGAGGGATTGAGCTCCAAGGGACAAGAGGGAACTTTCAGGAGAGACAGAAATATTCTGTATTTTGACTATGGTGGTAGTTATGTGACTGAATATATGTGCCAAAACAAAACTGTAAGACAAAGAAGAGTATGGATTATGCTGTGTGGAAATTGTATATTAATAAGCATCCCAAAAATGCATACATTAGTAGATTTTTAGTTCGGTTTGTTTTCATCAGGAGCTATTTAAAATATTTTAGGCTGAATGCCAATATTAAACAGATAAAACCAGGTTGCTCTCAATGGAATCAGGTGGGAAATCTGGGCGGTTCTGTGTGATTTGCTGCTCTAAAACTCTCACTGGTTTAGTTACACAAAAATGTCACATGTAGGTTAATAGGTTTAATCAAGAAAGACTTCCAATCATTCAAGTATAACTCAGAACAAAAAGTTGGCTTCTGCTTTGGTCATGAGAGTCCAGGGGATTTGTAAACCTTTTTATATTTCTGAACATTAGTTATTTATAATGCTTTTTCCAGAACAATCTCGATATGCAGCCCATCTTTTGGGAAACCTAATTATTTCAGGTCTATATTGTACTCTGGAAAACAATCACATATATGTGCATGACCTCATAAACACACACACACACAAAATAAGACTATTTTAAACTATTCTATCTAACAAACTATCTCTGTCTGAAATTGTAAATCATTCTGTCTGAATTATAAAATAAGGTTTTCACCCAAGTTTAAATTTTATTGTTTGTTGATATATTTGGATTAAGACGTAACTAATGCTAATTTTGTTGTTTTCATGTTAAGTATCAAGAGATGTGATTTTTTTTTCAAATTTCATATTCAGTGCCTGGTATAATTTGATATATTTACATTTGTTCAGTACATTTATTGTATAAATAATTACTTTAAAAATAGTTCTGATAAAAGGACATGAATTCTTGGAAAATTTGTTTCATATCCTTTAGGAAACTTAACATTATACGTCACAAATGAGAAAAGAAATAGGATCAACTAATGGGAAGTCAACAAGAACTGGGATTGAGAATTTTAAAAAATATATACATAGTTTACAATGAAATGCTCTCATTTATAATTCTTTATCACTTTTCCAAGATTTTCTCAACCATTCAAAAGTCTTACCTAAACCTGTCAGTCTGCTGGTGTTTCCCTAGGAGTTGAGCCTCTATATGCAAACTATTTATTATGGTTGCTAAGAGAGTATAATTCTGCTGTGTCCCTTCTTGAAAGAAATTGTGTTTATCGGTATGGATTTTTTTTTTAAACTAGCTGATGTATTTCAGAACTGTAAAATGCTGAGTTACATTTTATCTGCAAGTCAAGCTTTCAATTTATTCTCTAGGACTACCTTATCATTTATATTTTTATTTTATTCAGCATTTTTCTTTGAAGTTTCATGAACATTATTACAGGAATGCAATTTTTCATTAAAGTACACACACGTACAGAAAAGGACACAAATGGAAAATTAGTGAATTGATGAGTTGTCACAGAGGGAATATACCCGTGTAAACCACACTCTGAGAAAAATTAAGATATTATCAGCATCCTAACCCTTCTGCAGACCTTATCAGAGTCATCACTCCGAAAAAGATAACCAATATCTATACTTCCAACACAACAGAGCAGATTTGCTTGCTTTTAAGCTTGGTTTAATAAACCAATTCAGTATATACTCTCTTATCTTCACCCTCTCTCAGGCAATATTTTGTTTGTAAGACTCGGTGATATTTCTGTATAGTTTTATAGTGCCCCATTGCATAAATCTAGAATAATGAGCTTTATTCATCCAAGATTTTATACACATTTGGTATCTTTCTACTTTGTACTTTCACAAATAATGCTGCTTAAATGGTCCAGTGAAACCTTCTGGTGAGATATATATACCTTTCCAATGGGCACATAGATAGAAGCTATCTGGATAATAGAGCATGCATATTATCAACTATAATAGAGCCACTGAATTCTTTTCTAAAGTGGCTATACCTGTATTCATTTCTACCAATGTTGGAACAGAGTTCCAATTGCCCCAAACCCTCACCAACACTTTTTCTCTGTGAAAAAAAAAAGCCTCACCAGGCTTCTGGTGGATGTTAAGCAAGTAAGTTGTTGTTGTTGTTTCTAATTTTTGTTTTTAATGTTTATTCCCTTTTAGAGAAAGAGAGCGAGCGAGCGAGCGAAGGAGCACGAGTGGGGGAAGGGCAGAGAGGGAGACAGAATTTGAAACAGGCTCCAGGCTCTTTGTCAGCACAGAGCCCAATGTGGGGCTTGAACCCACGAACCGTGAGATCATGACCTGAGCTGAAGTCCAATGCTTAACCAACTGAGCCACCCAGGCACCCCAGGTAAGTTGTTTTAAACTGCAGATCTCTGATGATTAAAGATACTGAGCAACTGTTTTGATAACCATTGAATGCTTGGATATTATATTTTGTTAAATGATGTCTGTGCAAATTATATCTGCCTTTTTCTTTCCTGTTTTTCAGAAATCCTTTGTGTATTCTACATTCAAGTCTAGCAGATACACTGCAAATATTTTCTCCCAATCTGTGGCATCCTTTACACTTTTGATTAATAGAAGTTCTTAATTCTAATCAAGTCTAATATAGCATGCCTACCTACGTGGTATTATTTTGTATTTCCTTTAAGATATCACTGTCTACCCAAAGACCATAAATATATTCTGGTATGCTTTCTACCAATATCTTAGTTGTTTTACTTTTCCATTTACATCTAAGGTCAATTTAGAATTTATTTTTTCACATAGCGTAATGCAGGAACCAATTATTTTTTTCAAAGATCTAAAAGACCCAGAATCATTTATAGAAATGACATCTCTTTCCATATTGCAATGCCGTGCTATGCTGTGACAAATTAGGTAACCATACAACAACTTTCTGCTTCTGAACTTATGTTGAGCCAATATCACATTGACTTAATCATTATAGCTTTGATATAGCTCATAACATGCCATGGTGTAAACCTCCACCTTTGTTCTTCCTTAGACTCCCTTGACTCTTTGTATCTCTGTTTTAATTTTTGAATTCAACTTGTACACTTCCACTAAAATTACCTTCTAGGATTTTTCTTGGGTTGCATTTAGACATAGTGAAGGTTTTAGAAAATAAATATTTCTTTATATAATGACTTTTCAAATTCATGAGCGAGTTATTTCCCTTCATATCCTGGGTCTTTTTATGATTTTCTTAACAGTATTTGTAGTTTTAAATGGCTTTTTTGCCCATATTTCATTACATTTTTTTCTAGCTCTTTAATGATTTGGAATACTACTATAAATGGTATAGAAATATGGGTTTTTTGTTCATTTCCTATGTATTTAATGCATGTGACAAATCCATTTAATAATTTTAAGATTTTTTTTGTTCTTTGGTGTTGTATGTACAAAATAATATCATTTTTATCCCATGTCTTTGATCTTTATGCTTTTTGTTACTTTTGAATTCTTTATTTTCTTGAGCAGGACACTCTTAAAATATTAAAACGTTCATTCTTGAATTGGGTAGAATGGCAAGTGACTTTAGCCATTTATCACTAAGAATGATATTTGCCACAGGCTTTTTGTAGGTGTGCTTTACCAAATTAGAGAAGCTCATTTAAGCTTGCATTTTGCTATCAGATTTGTTAAGAGTAAATGCTGAATTTACTCAATGCTGTTCTCCGTGTATCAAGAGTAGCGTATGATTTTTCTCTACTAACGTTGGGGTTTACTTTCATCAAATATTTAAGTGACCAACAAAGGTTAAGAACTTTGTTCAAAAAAGGAAAAAAAGGACTTTACTCAGGATAAATGGGTAGCAAGAAGCACTTGGTGCCAATACCAAGTGGCAGCTAGGATAGAGTTTCTACGGGATAGAACAAAGTTGATTAGCAGGTATCAGGCGTGTGGCTTGAAAGGAACAATCCAAATGACAGCCCTACCTTAGTTTAAAGCTAGGTTCTCTTTTCTGCTTATTATGGATCTTTGATAAGAAATACAATTGCTGAGAAGTCTGTTTTGCTTGCTGTTTGCTATGAGCATTGTGAGACCTTTCCTGAATGTAACCCGCTGTGTAGTAGAATGGGTTGTAAACCTTCCTAAATGTAGTCTGATATGTAATGGAATGAGTGGTTGTACATAAACTAACCGGCGTTTCTCGCTTCTGTAAACCTGCTTGCTTAGCACATTCCTCACCTATCCCCTTCCGCCTTTTTTCTCTCCCACCACAAGTAACGGACAAAGCCTTCCCGCCAAAGGACAGACAAAGGACGCCCAATCAGAAAACCACAAATGTCCGTACTTTAAAATCGACTAATCAGGCCCCTCATAATTTGAAACCTCACCTATGCTGTTTGTCCCTGTCTATAAAAACCCTATACCAACTCTGATCGGGGCCTCTTAGCGTCGCCGGCAACGAGTGCGCAGAGGTCCAGGTTCGAACCTGCAATAAACGCCCCTTGCCGCTTGGCTTTGACTCACGACTCTGGTGGTCTTTTGTGGGAGGTTTAGGAACTTCGGGCATTACATGGCTCTGTAGGTGCACGTGTTCTTTCAGCCCATAAAAATGCTGCATCGATTTATTGAGGCACTGTCCAATTTCTCTCAAGGCAGTATATAGGTATTGCACATCTGTGTTAGAGTGTTCTATTTGATATTTTGCTTTTGTAGAAGATATTTATAAATTTTTATCATATATGCAATTGGCTTTGTTGAATTTGTTAATATACTAAGTTTATAGATTTTATAATATACAGTGATGTCAACTACAGACAATAGAGTTTTACTTTCTCCTTCATATTCTTTGATTTCCATTTTGTGTCTCATTTTATGGTCTGAGACCATCAGTCCAATGTGGAATAAAAGTTGTGAGAGCTCCTAATACCAGGGGATATCAAAAAAAAAAAAAGCACAATGTTGCACCATTAAGTACAATATGAACTGAAAAGTTATTTTTTCTCTGATAAATCAGATTATGTTTTATTCTCGTCCCAATTTTCTGTTCTTATTATAAATAGAAATTGAGTATTGTAATGTTTATTCTCCATCTTAATCATATGAATTTCATCTTTTTTCTTTAACACTGTTAATTACACTAACTGATTTGAGTTTTTGTTTGTTTGGTTGTTTTTCTTTCTGCCTATTAATATATCCCGGTTGCAGCTTCTTAAGCATCCAGTCCTGAATATATAAGCAAAAGAAAATCCAAGAACTTATTGTCAAAGATGTTGAAGTTCTTGGCTAGTCTGCCTTCTCTTTGTCTTTCAGAATATTCTCATGTGTATTTTATACATAATATTCAGGATTCTTAGCTGTACTTAGTAGCAGGAATAAGGAGAAATGTGTCTACTCCATCTTGACTATCTTGACCAAAACTAGAGAAGAAGGATCTAATTTAACCTTAATTTTTAAGGTTATCTTCATTGTTGTAGAATACTAAACTGGTGATTAGTTTCATTCAGCGCATTAAAAGCTGTATTCAATGGTCTTTTGCCTTCCATTGTTGTTGTTGTTTGTTTTTTTATGCCCTCAGCTTCATTCCTAATGTTGACATGTTGACACTTTCAAGGCATTAGATCTCATTCTCTGGCTGATTTACACGTTTTGTCTTTGTCTATGAATCTAGCATTTTTAGAAAGACGCATTTAGGTGTGGTTGCCTAATTATGTATCTTCACTGAGGTTTACAGAAGTTCTTGAATGTGCTGGGTTGAGATCTTTCACAAGTTTTAAAAGCATCTTGGCCATTGTTTCTTCAAATAATGTTGTCTCTTCACTTTCTTCTTCACCTTCATGTATAATAGATCTTAGACTTTGTCTCCTGTGCCTCTTGTTTCTATATTTTCCATTTTGTCTTCATAATTATGAAATTTGAATATTTTCTACTCATTTGATTTTAAGTTCACTGATTCTGTCTTCTGATGTATCATTTGAGGTTGAACTTCATTTCAGGTATTGTACTTTCAGTCTTAGAACTCAAATATCATTATTTCAATAATTTCCCATTTTCTCATTTTCCCCCATTTTTGTTCTTCCCTTTGAAGAAACTGATGAGTTATTTTAAAGTAATTTTCCACTTACTCCATTACTACAAATATCTGCCAGGCCAATTTTATTTTCTGTTTTGTTGTTTTCTCTCAGTTTTTGATCATATGATCCTATTTCTTGGCATTCCTCTTAATTTCAACTGAATTATATATGTTACATAAAAATTTGTAGAGGTTATAGATGGCATCAGACTTATCTAAAGGTTCATCTTTGTTTCTGGACAGATGGAATGGGGATGAACATCATCAACACAGGGAATGAGCAGGTGGACGGAGTTGAACTTATAGGAAGCTATTCCTGATGGACTTTTTGGGTTTTCATAAATAGCCACATTTATTCATCTTGGTCCCTCTGCATAATCCCAATTCTAATATTTGTCTCCTTAGCACTGTGAGATGGCAGAAAAATCTCCTATACTTCTTAGAAAATTCTGTATAGTCCCCCCTCCCACCAGGTATAACTTCATCATTTCACAGAAGCTTTTGAGGGGTAACTGGGTGTGTTTTGATTCCCCTGACACCACTGGTTTTTTGGTTTGATGTTAGTTTAGCCTTTGGTGGCCACCAAGATTCCTTATTTTTTCTCCATTCTCCAGAAGTGGTCATCTGTCCAAGCAAACTTGGATTCTCCAAGCTTGAGCTCAGAAATAGTAAATATTCCCAGAAATCAAAACAGCAAAAGATTATCAGAAAACTCCTCTGAAGTCTCCTCTTCAGAATTTTATCTATTCTACTCTTTATTTATTATATCTTCTACTCACTATTGACTTAAATAGATTAGATTTAATGTTATCTCAATTTTCAAAAGGTTTTCAGAGAGATCAGTTGTCTGTCACAAGTTATTTTAACCTACTTGAAAATGAATGTCTTTTTTTTTTTTTTAATTTTTTTTTTCAATGTTTATTTATTTTTGGGACAGAGAGAGACAGAGCATGAATGGGGGAGGGGCAGAGAGAGAGGGAGACACAGAATCGGAAACAGGCTCCAGGCTCTGAGCCATCAGCCCAGAGCCTGACGCGGGGCTCGAACTCACGGACAGTGAGATCATGACCTGGCTGAAGTCGGTCGCTTAACCGACTGCGCCACCCAGGCGCCCCGAAAATGAATGTCTTTTAACTTAACAATTCCACAAATTCCATTCCCAAATATTTCTATTTAGATTTCTTAATATGCACGCTGATATCCACACTGAAAATAACTGACTAAAATCTTCAAAGTAAATTCTACTATACAAAGATTTAGAAACACGTGTATATTTTCTGGTCTCTAGGTAAATTGCATACCTACTCAAGATGCTTAAATGGGACCCCTCCCTCATTCAAATAGAAAATACATCAAAACACCATAGTGCTAGACGTAGATGACAAATAGGAAGACAGATGATAGCTAAGTAAGTAGGTAGGTGGACAGATCGAGAGAGAGAGAGGTAACAGATGATTGAAGAAACTAAAATACAGAAAATTTAAATATATTAAAATAGGGTACTTTAGTAGGAAGTTCCTAAACCAGGACCCAGGCAATCAGGTTTCAAAGACTGAGATCTTCACTATATCAAATGCTTCATGAGAAAAATACAAAATATTAACTCTTATTAGAGATAGGCATGAGAAAACGCAAATATAGAGAAGATAAAAACCACCTATGGTCCTTTTGAAATATTTTGGCACACATTCAGTATCTTGAAGAGGTATCTGTAATGAATCATGTTCATTGCGGCATTATCCACAAGAGCCAAAGATACGAGATGCGTCCAAGTGTTCATCGACAGATGAACGTGTAGGGGAGCAGAATTTGCCACCCCTAAATATCTCTTTGCCATAAGGATTATTTTACACTGATTATTTTTAAGTCAAATTATATTTAATTTTTAACTACAAATGGGAGAAGCTCAGAAAAGCAAAGGTTGTTAAATAATAACCAATATAAATATGTACCAATATACAATTATGTACCTTAGGTTAATCATTTAATGCTTCAAAATAAGCTCAATGTTCAGGAAGACAGCATTAGCCACTCATTTCATTTTGAGACTGAGTCATCCTGGGATATTATTTCATATAGCAATAGTAGAAATAGGACTGTCAGGGTTTTTTTTTGTTTTTTTTTTTTTGCAAATATATGTCAGTGTATCTATTGAAATACACCTTTGTTTGCCTTTCCTTGTTTCACTTGTAATTTTTCTAGAACTGACTTGCCATAAGGAGATGCAAGGAGAATTATTATATATTATTTAATGGTTAAAAACATGAGCCAGTTTAGGATTAATACCCTGTGACGACCCAGACGAAACCATTCACCTCTCAGTAGTTCTTTAAATAGCCTTAGAAGGCCTCACGGAGGTATCAGTGACTTCCTCCCCAAATTCACGAGATTTTATCTGCCCTTCCTATACAGCTGTAAAGATATATTTCTGTGTGGAGAAAGGACACAAAAGAAAAGCCTCAATAGCAACAGAGTAGTAAAGGGAAAAGCTGTTTTTGTTGTTCAAAAGCACAGGTCACCACCTCTCTGCCTGTGATTAGGAATCATAGCATCCTGAAAGTTGCTGCTTGCCATTTACTTCTATTCACACCAATCCTGGGCATGTTGCCTCATTAAAATCATTAATCTACTTGTACGCAGGCAGAGGCCACATTCTTCTCTTTAAAAAAAATGTGTGAGGTTCTTTATTTTTCCCCCTAGCTAAATTGGATGTTTTAGTGGAAGAAAATAATTAGATAATTTTTAGCAACATCTGACTTGCAACTCACTGCAAGTATAGTCAAAAGCAGGGTCAGTAGAGAGACAAAAGGGAACCATTTTAATGGGAGCTATTGATCTACGGTAAAGTCATGATTAAAATAGACCTTCTGAGTTTTAGTTGCAAAGACCTACAATGTTCTAATTGCTATAACCTTCGGGGATCATCAGAAGGATAACAGTGCCATACAAAGGTTAGGACAGATTTTAGGGAGAAGCTGTTAACAGAATGTGACTATGTGGCACAAAAAAAATAGCATCGTAACTCAAAATACATCACCTACTTTTTTTTTTCTCTAACAAAGACAGGTTAGCAAAGCAAAATAAAAATTTGGATTTACATTTGTAATTACATATTAAGAAAAGGCAAACTAATACCATCAAAACTATCACTGGAGACAGTGAAGTCATAGAAAACCATTAACATTAAAGTCTGGTAGATTCTTACACTAAAATTGATGTGGAACTTCTTTTTTTGTTTGTTTTGCAAAGTTAAGGATATTGAATGCATGGACCTACGTTTTATATTTTGAAATATTAATAAAGAATTTTCAAATACAAAATACCATAAAGATGCCTCTAATACTGTTATCCATCAGAATTTCAAGATTTTTAATCTAAATTCAATGTTTGAGAGCGTCAAGAAAAAGTTGCACTGAACAGAGTTAAGCAAGCCAGGAAAACTTTATTCAAGACTATTGCAATAGAGTTTAAACTCAACTCCACTGAAAGAAAAGGCTGGAGAGATTTAAGCTCTAGGGTGAGTGAAGAGAAAATTACTGGGGGAGGGAGGAATTGATAAATGTGATTAGATCCTCTGGGTTTGCCAACTGATGGTGACTGTAATAATTGCAATCATTGGTAAGTTGGGCTCCTGCCCTCCAGAAAGACCAGATCGGAGAGAGGGGGGCTAACTATCTTCCTAGATTGCATTTCAAAGGGATGGCTTCCAGGTGTTTGAGAAAGACAATCCTGGGCTACAAAACTCACCTGAGGCTGGGAGAAGATTTACACCAAAAAGGGACAGACACTTGGCAGTCAAAAGCTCTCTACAGCAAATGCTCTAGTTTAGTGAAGATGAGAACATTAAGGCCATCTTGGTAAAGACGAAAAAGACTTATAAGGTAATTATTCAAAAATCAGTCAGTTGGATCAAGGGTAGTTCTTTTCTATCACTGTTTATATCTACCTATGAACTACAGAGGAGTTTGAGTACAATGAGTCTTTTGTAGGTAGGTATTTTAAGATAATTTTTCTATTCCTCCATCCCAAATGATAACAAAATCACAGTTAATTTAAGATTCCGGAGTATGAAGTCTTATGAGCGGTCTGAGAATTCAGGTATGAGACCACTGATTTGCACCTCTCATGAAATTAATTTTGGCATGACTTACTCAAATATTGGAAGAGATGAAAAGAGTCAATAGAGAGAGAGACACTACCAGAGTTATCGGTGCATTATTGGTATTGCTTAATGGTAATGCCTTAAGTAAAGCATAGGAGTTTTGACACTGGCCCCCAACCTTTGTTTCCATTAGTATAGTTTTATAGATGAAAAAATTGACACACAGCTATGAAGTCACAGACCCCCTCGAAACAAGAGTCCCTAGAAGCAGGGCAGTCAGAAAACATATTCTTAAATACTCTGTTAGGTGAACAGAATAATTTTCATTTTACAGATAAGGATCTGAGACTCTGAGGGCCTAGGCCACAAATATACCAACAGTCAAGTTGGATTTTTTTTTTTTTTTTTACTGTACTATGTCGATTATATTTATGCAGGTTGGTATTTCAATATTCAGAGTTCTTAAGTAGTCAATTATTTTTAAGTTTTATATCTTTCATTTTTACCTCTTGCAATCTCCTTTTATTGAAGTATAACTAACATACAATGTTGTACTAGTTTCAAAGGTACAACATATTGATTCAACAAGTCTATACAATACTCAGTACTCACCAGGATTGAGTGTAGTCACCATCTGTCACCATACGTCATTACGATATTATTGACTATATTCCCTATGCTGTACTTTTTACTTCTGTGACTTTTTATTTTATAAACAGAAATTTGTACCTCTTAATCCCCTTTATCTATTTTTCTCCCCACCCACCTCCCCTCAGGCAACCACCTGTTTGTTCTCTGTATTTAAGAGTCTGTTTTGTTTTTTTTTAGACTCCACATGTAAGTGAAATCATATGGTGTTTGTTTTTCTCTGACTTATTTTGCTTAGCATAGGACCCTCTACACCCACCTGTGTTAACCCAAATGGCGAGATTTAATTCTTTTTTATGGCTGAGTAACATTCCATGACACCCACACAAAACTCCCATATCTTTATCCATTCATCTATCGAGGGACACTTGGGTCGCTCTCATGAAATATCTCTTAAAATGTTTATTCACTCTCTGAGAAGGAATATAAAAACTATGAAGATGATGATAAAGAATAACTTGAAGAAGACAGGGTGGAAGAGAAAAAATAAAAGGTAACTTCTGTTATGGGTATATTCCTGTTTTCCAAAGCTCAAACACCCTATGAGAAATCAACCTAGAAAAAACTATAGTGGGTATTATAAAACAGTCAATGTATTTACAACATAATTTTCCTTCACTATTTGTTCTTTCTTTGTCCTCCCTTTGCATGTGGTCTGGCCAATTAGATGTTCAATATATTGTGGTTTTAACTTTGACAAGTGATTGCATAATTTCCACTGTAGGTAGCTTTGTTCCATTCCTTTATTTTTAGTGCCATAAACCATAATATATCCATGACAATTGTATAAGCGCCAAATATCTAAAAAGGTGTAATATGTAAAAAGTATTGGGTAATTATTAACTCTAAATCTCAATAATTATTCAAAATGAACACCTATAGCATCATAAAAATACTTATGCCCATGTGATTTTAAAGCCAGAGATTAGCTTTAGAATTTTAAACCATGAGGGGCACCTGGGTGGCTCAGTCGGTTAAGCTTCCGACTTCGGCTCAGGTCATGAGATTGCAGTTTGTGAGTTCGAGCCCTGCTCAGGCCCTGTGCTAACAGCTCAGAGCATGGAGCCTGCTTGTGTCTGCCCCTCCCAGGCTCGTTCTCTGTCTCTCTCTGTCTCTCAATAATAAATAAACGTTAAACAAATTAAAAAAAAAATAATTTCAAACCATGATATATCTTTGGGGATATTATTCACAGCTTCATACTCTAAATTGAATCTTAAATTCATTTACTAGTTACAAAAACATTTCCACGTGAAGAAAGTTATTCAACATTTATGGAAGTGAAGCTGATTGTCACAGGAATTTCCGGGCAAATTGTTAATATTAATCACCTCCACCCCCACCCACTCAACAAACCCCCAGATAAACTAGCAGTGCCCTAGTTTTGTTTTTTTCTTAATGTTTATTTTTGAGAGAGAGAGAGAGAGAGAGAGAGAGCAGGGGAGGGGCACAGAGAGAGGGAGATGGAGAATTTGAAGCGGGCTCTGCACTGACAGCAGAGAGCCAAACACGGGCTCAAACTCAGGAACCATAAGATCACAACCTGAGGTGAAGTCGGAATCATAAGCTTAACCAACTGAGACACCCAGGCACCCCATACCCTTGAAAGTTTTTAAGACTAACATGAAAACTCTTCCCAGATCACTAGCTTAGCCTCAACTTTGATCTTCAAAGATGAGTTTTTCTAGGTAAATTTTTATCTCCGGTTTCAAAAGAAAGAAAATGTATTTTGCTTCAGTTAAAGGAGGGAAAAGAATCAGAAAGCAAAAAAAGTTAATGAATTGGTTAATGGGGGAAAGTGCACCCATTCGATACTTTAATAATGGATTCTAGGGATGCCTGGGTGGCTCAGTTAAGTGTCTGACTCTTGATATCGGCTCAGGTCATGATTTCACATGAGATCCAGCTCTGCTTGGACAATAAGGAGCCTACTTGGGATTCTCTCTCTCCTTCTCTCTCTCTCTCAAAATAAATAAATCTACATTTAAAAAAACTGATGAAATTTAATCACTAATAAGTGTAAATCGGCACACACAAACAAAATATGCTTGATTATTAAATAAATTAAGCCCAAGTATTTTTATACTAGTAGTTTCTAGTATTTGAAGTCATTCATTTATCAGAGGGCATAAAATATTACACGATCAGTTAAAGGATGTTGTTCACTTTAGCACTTAAGCATCTGATTTATTAGTATGTTTTAAATGAAAAGTGGTGTAACTAATTATTAAAGCTTCCGTGGAATGTATTAAGAGCACATATATTAGAAAAGAGTGCCGGAGACTCAAAAAGAACTCCTAAATGCCACATCATGTTCTTGCGGAGTGCAAGGCCAGACTTTTAATAGCCCGATGGTGACAGTGCATATGCATCTAAGGGCAGAGCACACGCAGAAGCAGCTAATTAACATCAAACACTAATTAGTCCCTCAGTATTTAGCAATGAAGTATCAGCAGCTGTCTTAGATGCCATATGCTAATTAGCATTAATAAACTTCAGAAATAATTGTCTCCATTGTTCTATGTCATAATACTCCCTCTAATTGTACTTTGGAGAGCGTCGCCTATAAATGGTAGCAAGCATTCCATTGCATCGCTCGAAGTTTAATGAGCAATTTAGTGTGACTTGTGGCATTAGAAGAGAATATATACAGGAATGAGAAAAGATTAATGCCAATTTTTAAATCCATAATTAAGTTGTAGGCTGGTACTCGTGTCCCCAGCTATTCAAATATTCAGACAAGGGAGGTTGTTACTTTGGATCCAGATTATCTTCAGGGCAACAAAATGTGAAGTTTCGTCAAGGTAACCGGAGTCCCAGTCTCAGCCAGCGGGCTGTCACTGAAAGTCCAGTTTAGTCTCTCGCTGGACAGTTGAGCAATGCAAAATGTCCAAAGAAAGATGCTCTTACTTTGGAAAGAAAACTACTCCAACTCTCCTAATGTCAGCAAAAATCAGCAGAATGTATCTTTGGTAGTACCGTCTGGAGTAAATACGGAAGATGGCCACTAAATATCTTGGAAAATGTTTAACATTCCAAAAATTTTCACAGGTTATTGTTCTATGAAGTAGTCTTCAAGATAAAATTTAACGAGAGTGGGGTGAATACCTACAAACACGTGGACCAAAGACTATGGGATAGGATTCTTGACCTTGGGAAGTCTACAGTACCAATAGAGGAACAAACATATATGCAAATGACATTCTAAAAAATTAGTCAATTTAGGGGCACCTGGGTGGCTCAGTCGGTTGAGCATCTGACTTTGGCTCAGGTCATGATCTCACCGTTCCCGAGTTCAAGCCCTGTGTCGGCAGCTCAGAGCCTGGAGCCTGGTTCAGATTCTGTGTCTCCCTCTCACTCTCTCCCCCTCCCTGCTCACGCTCTGTCTCTCTCTCTCTCTCAAAAATAAACATTTTTTTTTAATTAGCCAATATAAAAATACATTTTGTAAATGCATACCTGGACCATTTTTAATAAGTGAGCGAAGAGTGTGGGACTCTATAACTGCAGATTACATATATATACAGGCAATGATACAACTGTTACATCATTTTCTATAAGCCTTTTTGTATTTTTGTTAGCATTATTTAACATATATCTCAGTAAGACATTAAAGTCTTTATTAAAATGAAGTTTTTATTTTCATTGATCCTAATTATCCATTTACACTTAACTTATTTACCTAAGTCTGTATTTTAAAAGAACCACATCCCTTATTAGTGTATGACCTTTCCTATAATGGCTAACAACCTTACATCATTTAATTTGCTCTTTTGAAATTCCAGGTAATGACCAAATTTAAAATAATAAGGGAAAAAAACTTGTGGTTACTAAGTAATACAAAGAATATCTCCTTGCATGATATCTATCCTAACAAACATTTATTAATTTTTATAATTAATGTTGATTCACATAACCCTTTACCCTGGTAAAGCTGACCCTTGATTCAGAAATGCCTTAAGGGTGGAAAGCATATTTAAGAATTCTATTTAACAGCTTAACAGGAATAACTTCCATTGACTAACTCAAATATTAAGAGTAAGATATTTTTAGAAAAAGTTTTGAGACAATGTATCATTGAATATTATGAAACATTCTTCCAGAGGGACAAACACATGTGTGCATGCCTGCACAGCCCACACACACTCCTAAATACACAATTCATATTTTACATTTACTATTGAGATCGGCCAGCTCTGGGCATGAAAGAGAAGAAGAAGAGGGAGGGAGGGAGGCAGGGAGGGAGGGAGGAACATGAGGAGGAGGGAGAGAAACAGGGATGGGGGAAGGGAGGGAAGGGGGGCCATTTGGTTTTGTTCCTGGTATAAATAATAAAATGCTCCCACGAGCCTCTGTTTTTAGGCTTGTTTTAGATGGCTCAGGAGTCTTGATTAGACATTGCTGTATGCTGTCCGTTTTCTGGATAAATTGAAGTGAGGCAGATAGCTACTTGACAATGGTTGATCTTAGAATGTGGGTAATTAATAACCAGTATTAGCAAATCCTCTTTTATAAGATCCTTCCGGAACACTGAGTCATAGGGTTAAGAAGTGAGATAATCTTAGAGGTAGAGTGGAAGAGAGCCAAAGCATAAGAGACTCTTAAAAACTGAGAACAAACTGAGAGTTGATGGGGGGTAGGAGGGAAGGGAGGGTGGGTGATGGGTATTGAGGAGGGCACCTTTTGGGATGAGCACTGGGTGTTGTATGGAAACAAATTTGACAATAAACTTCATATATTGAAAAAAATTAAAAAAAAAACAGCCATAAATAAATAAATAAATAAATAAATAAGTAAATGAAGTGAGATAATCTTGTCAAAATTATATGCTGATTCCTAGTTTTCTGAATCCTATTGGTTGAGTAGCTTCTGCATCTTCTTGGGGTATTAATAGTCTCGCCACCCTGTCACTATCATTACTATTAGCAGTAACAGTTTAAAATTATTGAAATGTCTCTATGAGTTAGCAATATATTAGAGATTTTAAATAACGTATCTTTCTCCATTCTTCGAACCACCCCATTCAGTACATACTGCTGTTCTTATTATTTTCATATTCCAGATGATAAAGTAGGATGTGAGGAGGGCAAAAAATATACTCCAGGGTATGCAGCTAGCATGCCCTTGGACTCAGAACGAACTCGGGGTGTGGTTTCATTGGACTCATTTTGTAGACAACTTTATATAAACACTACATTTGGCTGTTTTACTCTAATATTTGGATCACTATAAATAGTGTGTAAAATCTGGTTGGTCTTCATTCCTTTTTATTTTTAATCTACTCATTCTATTCCTCTAATATCTTACCGTGATTTGACCACTAGCAAAAGTTAATTTTAGTTTTAACGTAATTATTATTTTGGGGCTTTTTAACATCAAAAACCTCTATATATGTCTTCAGGTAAATAATATGTATCAGGCTAGGTTAGTCTTCATTACGGTTTTTTACATGATTAGCAGTGATTATGATAAAGTCATTATTTATTGCTCACAATGCTTCATAATATTATCCACAAATTCATTTAAATTTATATCTATGCCTGTGAACTAACATTAATAGGATCTATGAGTCTCCTTGTTAATCCAGTCTGAAACAATGTGAGCAAGTAACAGCTACAGGTCTTTATGAATTATAAAATAAATAAATATGCCTTTTTCATCAAGATTAGTTTTCTCCAAATTAGTAGATATGGGAAGGCGTGATTGTATATTCCTTCTTATAAATGAGAAACAGATGATCCAGAAGTAAAATGTCCCCAGATCTTTCTGGGTAACTATTAGACCTCATGAGAGTAGGAGGACGCTCTGTGTCAGTCAGGTTCTCTCTCTCTATCCCACCATTTTTGACACACTATCGGCTCGGTCCCTGATGGCAGGACGTGTGTGACTTACTCATCCTGACAGCTCCAGGGCTGCAGCAGTCACCATCACAGGGGACCCAAAATATAATTGGGCCCTGAACTTGAAAGTGCCGAGTAGCAGAAAAATACAGCAGCTTTTACTTAGAAAATACATTTTTAATTCCTTGAGAGAATAGACTGAAATTCCCAAACATAAAGAAGTGAAATGACTACCAAAGCACTGTGGGTAGTTTACTGGTAGAAATAACTTCTCAATTTTAAAGTACTTAATCTCATGTAAATAATGTAGGTACCTTTGAGTTTTATGTGAGTGCTGTCATAAGGATTCTGGAATAGAATTTACTGGTTTTCTTAGAATTAATGATTAAAATCACATAAAAATGAAAGAGTCAAGAGATTTTTTTCTTGACAAGGAGAATATATCTTATTTAATAGACAGGGGGGAAAAACATTTTACTCTACCTTACAAGAAAGTAAAATGTACAAATCCTTTTTCCCAAAATACATTAATTATTCTGTTCAAATACCCTATTCTTTCAGCATTTAAACAAGAACAGAGGTTTTCAAGGTTATTTATGCAGTTATCATTTATTTTATTTCCTAAGAAAAGGAAATGTAGTTGGTCTTATTTATAAATGCTACCATATATCCAGGAATCTTCACTGGATTATTTAAATGTCAGTTACATTTTTTACATTATTTAGCTGAGAATTGGTTTCCCTATTTGTACATGGGTGGATTTTAAATATATTATCAATCATGTAATATTTTACTTGATGGAAAACAAACAAAATAGAAAATGAAATGATTTGCAGGTTACCTGAATGAACAGCACATTTCAAGAAATAAAAGTCAAATATCAATAGTGCAGTTCTTTTGTTAAATACCAGATCCACATTGCCATTACCACGTGTTTCTTCTTCCTACTATTAACAATTGGAATAAACATCTCAAAACCAGAGGAATATTTCCCATCAAATAACCAATTTTTTTTTTATTTCACAGAGATTTTTAAAATCACTTCTCATTTTTATGACAATTTCACAGTTCTTACGGCATATCTTCTGTAAACGTATAGCAAGACACTGATGATTGTCAATGACATAACTACTTACATCTATTAAGATCTGAATTAGATTAAATATTTAGCATTATGTTGAGGTGTCTGGGGTAAATATTGTTAGTATTCAGGGAATTTTCCAGCTCCCCTATCCTTGTGACACTTAAGATTCTATTTTCAGACGAATAAATTATGGGGATGTGACATCCAGCATGGTGACTATAGTCAGCAACATGGTATCGTATGTTCGCAAGTTACTAAGATGGCAAAAATAAAAAATGTGTAACTTTGAGGTAATAGAAGTGTTAACTAGCCTTCTTGTGGTAGTCCTTTCATAGTATTTACAAATATCAAATCATTGCACTATACACCTTAAACTTACACAATGTCAGAAAGAGACCAAATATATATATGTATATATATGTATATATATATATATATATATATGTATACGTATGTGTATATATATATATACACATATATGTGTGTGTGTGTATATATATATGTGTGTATATATATATATATATATATATATATATGTATATTTACCCTCAACTTTGAAGGTAGGAATGGCCATGTGGCTTGCCTTAGCTAATGAAATTTGAAACTATCACTTCTAGTTGGAAGTACTTAAGAGTCATTAAGTGTATTAATCTGCATGTTCCCTTCCCCTGTGTTGGTAAACCCTAATAGCTTCTCGTGAAATGGCAGCATGGAGAGATATGGGAATCTTTGCTAGTCTGGATGTCTGAGTAAGAGAGCAATGAGCAGGGACCCACGTTAGACATGTACTGTGAATGGGTTTTAGCTTAATTATTTCAGGTTTTTATAAATAGATCATGAACCAAAAATAGATCATGAACCAAACATAAAATGAAAACAAAAAGTGCTTATGGAAAAGAAAGGCTGTATATCTTCACTGAGGTGGAGGCTAAATGGTATATATATTCATCAAAATTCACAAAACAGAATGCTTAAGATAAAATTTATGTATTTTTGTACAAGTTAAAGTTATTATATTAAAATTATTTATTGAGTATAAATCATATTTCAGTGGATGTGAAGAATAAGTTTAAAAAATGCACCCTGTGTATCAACTAGGATAAAATAACTATCCTCCTATGTGAGAAGAAAGAACATAAATTTCCTGAACTTCATAATTATTTTATTAAGTTTTTTCTTTTTTTTCCCTTAATTAGCACCACAGAAACTTTTTGGTTACACATACACAGTATTTCTTCCTGAAGGACTCAGTCTGATTATTACTATTGTTTTGTGTAATTCTTAGTTGAACTCATGCTGGGTAAGCATGTGAGATATTTGCTTTTTATTTCAAATAATTGGCCTTAATTTCAAATAGGTTTATAATTTCTCTGAATTTTCAAGTATTTACATTTGGAAGTTCTGAACTCAAACAAGGCCACTTTGATGGCCACGTCTCGCCAATTAAAAAATAAAAGCACATGACAGAAATGTAATATTCTTGCCATTCTTATATGGGATAAGAAATTTGGCAAACCAGCCATTCTATTTGTTCCACTCACATATTTTAATTAACTTAAGGTATTGAGGAAGAATTCTTGGCAAAACTCTCATCTTTTGAACATTCCTTCTCATATTGCAATAGAGACCTCCCACGGCCACTTCTCAACTCCTTTCAACATACAGTGTTATAATCACCTCCTGACTCACAGGGAGTCTGACTAGTGTTGGCCAGTGGTTTCTAGGAAGACACCAAAGTATTTACTTTCCAGGGGGTTCCCCAGTCCTTCCTTTTCTCCTAACACTTTAACCAAAGGAGCAGTGCTCCAGAATCCTGATGCCTCTGTTGCATTTTTATACATTAAAACAAACTATCAGAAAAGGAAATCAAGAAATCAGTTAAAACAGACCCATCCTACAATCCACCAATTGCACTACTAGCTGTCTCCCCACAGGATACCAGAATACTGATTCAAAGGGACAGCATGCCTCAATGTTCATAGCAGCATTATCACAAGAGACAAATTATGGAAATAGCCCAAATGTCCATCAACTGATAAATGGATAAAAAAGAGGTGATAAAGGGATGCCTGGATGGCTCCATGGGTTGAGCGTCCGACTTCAGCTTGGATCATAATCTCACAGCTCATGAGTTCGAGCCCCATGTCAGGCTCTGTGCTGATAGCTCAGAGCCTAGAGCCTGCTTTGGATTCTGTGTCTCTCTCTCTCTCTCCCTCTCTGTCCCTCCCCAACTCATTCTCTCTCTCTCTCTCTCTCTCTCTCTCTCTCTCTCTCTCTCAAAAAATAAGCATTAAAAAATTTTTTAATGGACAGAGGCTACAAAATTAAGAGCAAACAAAACCCCAAAAGGCAGAAGGAGAGAAATAATAGTTTAAAGCAGAAATAAATGATACAGAAACGAAAAAAAAAATTATAATAAAACAAATAAATGAAACCAGGATCTGGTTCTTTGTAAATATTAACAAAATTCACAAAGCTTTAGCCAGACCCATAAAAGAGAGAGAGAGAGAAAGAACTCAAAGTCACAAATGAAAGAGGAAAATTAAGAACCCACATCACAGAAATACAAATAGTAAGATAATAAGAAATTTTTATGCAGGGGCGCCTGGGTGGCGCAGTCGGTTAAGCGTCCGACTTCAGCCAGGTCACGATCTCGCGGTCCGTGAGTTCGAGCCCCGCATCGGGCTCTGGGCTGATGGCTCAGAGCCTGGAGCCTGTTTCCGATTCTGTGTCTCCCTCTCTCTCTGACCCTCCCCGTTCATGTTCTGTCTCCCTCTGTCCCAAAAATAAATAAACATTGAAAAAAAAAATTTAAAAAAAAAAAAAAAAGAAAAAAAAAAAAGAAATTTTTATGCCAACAAATTGGACAACGTAGAAGAAATGGATAAATTCTTAGAAACATGTAACCTATCAAAACTGAAGAAGAAATAGAAAATTTGAGATTCATTACCAGCTAAGAAATTGAATCAGTTATCAAAAAATTTCCAACAAACAAAATTCCAGGACCAAATGTCTTCATAGGCAAACTCTACCAAATATTTAAAGAAGAATTAATACCTATTCTTCTCAAACTATTCCAAAAAATAGGAAAATAAAAACTTCCAGATTCATTCATGAGGCCAGCATTATCCTGTTACCAAAGCCAGATAAAGATACCACAAAAAACAGGCCAATATTTCTGATGAACACAGATGCGAAAATCCTCAACAAAATACTAACAAACCAAATCAACCAATACATTAAAAAATTGTTCACCACTATCAAGCGGGATTTATTGCTAGGATGTAAGAGTGGATCAATATTTGCAAATCAATCAACATATGTTATATCAATAAGAGAAAGAAAAAAACATATTATCATTTCAATAGATGGAGAAAAAGCATTCACAAAGTACAACTTCCATTCATGGGGAAAACCCTTAACAAATCAGGATTAGAGGGAACATACCTCAACTTAATAAAGGCTCTATATGAAAGAACTGAAGCAAACATCATATTCAATGAGGAAAAATGGGAAGATTTTCCTCTAAGGTCAGGAACAAGACAAGGATGCCCACTCTCACTGCTTTTGTTCAACATCATAATGGAAGTCCTAGCCACAGCAATCGGATAACAGAAAGAAATAAAAGGTATCTAAATTGGTAAAGAAGAAGTAAAACTTTCACTATTTGCAGATAACGTGATACTGTATGTAGAAAACATTCAAGACACCCCAGGAGACCTACTAGAACTGACCAGTGAATGCAGTGAAGTCACAGGATACAAAATCAGCATAGAGAAATCTGTTCCATTTCCATACACTAATAATGAAGTAGCATAAAGAGAAATTAAGAAAACAATCCCATTTACAATTGCAATAAAAACAATAAAATACCTAGGAATAAACTTAACCAAAGAGGTGAACGACCTATCCTCTGGTAACTATAAAACATTGATGAAATAAAGTGAATACAACACAAAGAAATGGAAAGACATTCCATGCTCATGAATTGGAAGAACAAATACTGTTAAAATGTCTCTACTACCTGAAGCAATCTACAGATTTAATGCAAGACCTATCAGGATGACAGCAGAATTTTCAAAGAACTAGAACAAATACTCCTAAAATTTATATGGAACCACAAAAGACCATGAATAGCCAAAGCAACCTTGAAAAAGAAAAAACAAAACTGGAGGTATCAGAATTTCAGACTTCAAGTTACATTACAAAGCTGTAGTAATCAAAACAGTGTGGCATTGGCACAAAAATAGACACACAAATCAGTGGGACCAAATAGAAAGCCCAGAAATAAACCCACATGTATGGTCAATCAATCTCTCACAAAGGAAGCAAAAGTATGTGATGGGAAAAAGTGAGTCTCTTCAACAAATCACGCTGGGAAAACTGGACTACATGCCACATGCAAAAAAAAAAAAAAATTGAATCACTTTCTATCACTGTACACAAAAATAATGGATTTTTGATGAATGGATTTGATAAAATGGATTAAAAACCTAAATGTCATATATGAAACCATAAAAGTCCCTGAAGAGAGTATAAGCAATAATTACTCTGACACCAGCTGTAGCAATATATTTTTAGATATGTCTTCTGAGGCAAGGGAAACACAAGCAAAAATAACTATTGGGACTACATCAAAATAAAAAGCTTCTTCACAGCAAAGAAAGACAATCAACAAAACTAAAAGATAATTTACTGAATGTGAGAAGATATTTGCAAGTGACTTATCCAATAACAGGTTAGTATCCAAAATACATAAAGAACTTATACAACTCAATAGCAAAAAAAAAAAAAACAAAAAACACGCAAGTCATCCAATCAAAAATAGGCAGAAGATATAAATGCATATTTCTCCAAGAAAGACACATGTCTTGGAGACACATGTCTCCAAGAAGACATATAGATGGCCAACAGACACATGAAAAGATTCTCAACACCGTACACATACACACACACACACACACACACACACACTGGAATATTATAAAAAAGCAAGAAATCTTGCCATTTACAACAACATAGATGGAGCTAGAGAGTATAACGCTAGGCAAAATCAGTCAGAGAAAGACAAATACCATAGGATTTTACTCATATGTGGAATCTGAGAAACAAATGAACAAAGGGGGAGAAAAAGAGAGAGATGAACCAAGAAACACACTCTGAACTATACAGAGCAGTCTGATGGTTACAAAAAGGCAGACGGGTGGGGGTATGGATGCAACAGGTAATGGGGATTAAAGAGTACACATCATGAGGAGCACCAAGTAATATATAGAATTGTGACCTCACTACATTGTACACCTGAAGTTAATATAACATTGTGTGTTTACTGGAATGAAAAAAACTTTAAAAATATAAATAAAATTTTTAAAATGGGCAGAGAATTTAAATAGACATTTTTCCAAAGAAGACAAACAGATGGCCAACAGGCACATGGAAAGATCTTTAACACCAATGATTAGGAAAATGCAAATAAAAATGCAAATTAGCCCCTCACACCAGTCAGAATGGCTAGCATCAGAAAGGTAAGAACTAACAAGTGTTGGCAAGGATGTGGAGAAAAGCATACCCTTAAGCACTATTGGTGGAGATGTAAATTGGTGCAATCTCTATAGAAAGCAGTATGATGCCCCCTCCCCCCCAAAAAAATTAAAAATAGAACTACTGCATGATCCCCAATTCCATTTTTGGGTAATTATCTGACGAAAATAAAAACACTAATTCAAAAGGATACCTGTCCTCCTATGTTCACTGAAGCATTATATACAGGACACAGAAACAAAGTGTCTATGTACCTATCAACAGATGAAAGAATAAAAATGTGAGACATATACATACACACAATGGAATATTAGTCATAAAAAGAATGAATCATTTGCAACAACATGGACGGACCTTGAGATTATTATACTAGGAGAAAGAAGTCAGATGGGGAAAGGTAAATATTGCATAATTTCATTATATGGAGAATCTAAAAACGAACCCAAAACAAAACTCACAGATACAGACTGGTAGTTGCCCCAAGGGAAGGTGCTGGGAGTATGGTTGAAGAAGAACATGAAGTACAAACTTCCAGTTATAAAATAAGTTATGGGGATGTGATGTACACCACGATGATGCTCTCTCCCTCAAAAATAAATTAAAAAATAGAAAAAAAAAAGACAAACCCTATGGATTCTGATATGCCATTTACACCTAGAACTTAATGTAATTGTTTTTTATCTTTATGTGTATTTAAAATTTTTAGCCTTCTAAAACAATACACATGTAATCAAATACTTAGAGTTGGTGTTACAGTTTTTCCAACATTAGTTTCGTTTTAGTTAAGAGAACTGAACTACTGTGCATACATTCTCTGGGATTAGGAAAGTATTTTCAAATTTACAATATAAGCGAGTAATTAAATCCATATCTTCTATGCCTAAGCGAGCTTTTAAAGACTAAATTAAAAACTGAAGCTGGACTGTGCTCTAAAATTGAAAAACTAGACAAAAAAGCAGTCTCCGAATTGTTGGCAGTTGCCCCTGCAAATTCACCTGACTGTAAGCTTGAAAAAAGTTGCCTCCTATGTTCTCTGGTTGTTTTTTATTTTATTTTTAATGTTTATTTATTTCTGAGGGAGAAAGAGCATGAGTGGGGGAGGGGCTGAGAAAGAGGGAGACACAGAATCTGAAGCAGGCCCCAGGCTCCGAGCTGTGGGCATAAAGCCTGAAGCAGGACACCAGCCTGTGAACCAGAAGATCATGACCTGAGCCAAGGTCGAATGCTCAACCAACTGATCCACCCAGGCACCCCTTGATTCTTTAAAAAAAAATTTTTTTTAATGTTTATTTTTGCAAGAGAGACAGTGCAAGTAGGGGAGGGGCAGAGAGAGAGGGAGACACAAAATCTGAAGCAGGCCCCAGGCTCTGAGCTGTCAGCACAGAGCACCATGCGGGGCTCGAACCCACAAGCCGTGAGATCATGACCTGAGCTGAAGTCAGACGCTTAATGGACTGAGCCACCCAGATGCCCTTCTCTGGTTTTTTGTAAAAGTTAGTCAAACATACTCTATGTATTAAATCACTGATCCACTCAACTACTTTAACTTCTTGAAGAATACGGCTTACAGAGTATACTATTAGCCTGAGAAGACTATCATGAAAAAAATCCATGTTTAGATAATGTTTTTAACTTATTTTCAAAACTCGGTGCGGTGCACGAATAAAAACTTGCTATTGTCACGTACGTGAAGCACAACAGTACATAGGTACATCCCAGTTTTACTATTTTCCTTCACTGTCACTGTTTTTGTTACCCCAACTGTCACCTAAAGGCCCATGTATAAGTCACGGCTATTCAAATAAACTTTGGGTGTAGGACGTTATCTCTTAGGTACAAATATTTTCGTTCCACCTTAAGATATTCCATCAGTAAAAGTACTTTTATTGCAAAAGTATACTTTCATATTGTTAAATATTAGAATCAGCCAACATCATTTTCTATCACAATGTATTAACTTAAAACTAATTCTTCCCAAGCTGGAAGCTGAAAGGACTCCCAACGGCCAAAGCTGAATAATTTGAGCCACGAAATAAATAAGAACAGTTTAGGATTATAATCAGAGACAGGAAATTTTCGATACGTTTAAGGATTCTCTTCCCCAAACCCGATATGGGCAACTAGCTCCTGATATCGCTCACACCCTAGAAGGACTGGATCCCCGAGGGTGGTGGCAAAGCATCACGCATTGCCTTGGTGGCTCCTTTTTGGCTGTTTTAATACGTTGTCTTCCTCATAGGATACTGTACCCTCAGAAGGCAACTGAATGCACAGAGCTTTCATTATAAGATGCTTACTGCAGCTGCCGCTTTGAAAAAAGACAGGAGGAACTGTGGGAAACAGACCACAATGACCATACGTGCATATTCACTCAGGCCCCAAGATCTCTGACAAAACTTGAGATCTTAAGGTGAAAAATAACCTGAAAGGGCTTGAGTGAATTGCCCTTGGCAAATGTGGTCTGTTCTTTAGTAGGCAGGCAGAGATGTTTTGCTTAAAGGAAGCCAGCTGTATATAGCTCAGTGCATTCACTCCCTTCTTTGTCTTTGCTTCTATCTTAAAGATTCTTACAGGAACATACGTATCTGCAAGACTGCTCTGGTACACAAGATTCGTACAATAGCGGAATCAGATGTACATAGTTAACGTGCTTTGCCAAGCTTCTGTTGTTAATCATTGCTGATCTGTTTTTCCTGAAAACATATATAAGAAGATGTACAATAAACCTCGGTACCTCGGGCTGTTGGCTCGGGGTCCCCTGTGCCTCGCTACAGTGTCATCAGTTTTTCTCAGTTCCTTTGCCGCCCCAGGTCCATGGCCCTTTGAGGTCGACAATAATCTAAACATCCATGAGTCCATAGTGATATAAAAAATAGAATTAAGAAATAAATGGGAGAGTGGCACCTGGGTGGCTCAGTAGATTAAGCAGCTTCAACCCAGGTCATGGCTTCAACTATCGACTTCAACCCAGGTCATGGCTTCACAGTTCGTGAGTCTGAGCCCCACATCCCACTCTGCTCTAACAGTGTAGAGCCTACTTGGAATTCTCTCTCCCTCTCTCTATGCCCCTCTGCCACTCACACTTGCACTCTCTCTCAAAAATAAATAAATAAGCTTAAAAAAGAGAAAAATGGGAGATAAGGGACAAATCTCCCTTTCAGAAGAGTTCAAATAATAAATGTAAGAGGAAGAAGGAAAATAGAAATGACCGCTAGAATAGTAAAGTAATAGTTGCTGTAGGCAAGTACCACGGTTAGTAGGCAAAGGAAAAAGTGCATATTTGTAAATCATCAACATTATCTCCCACCAAATATTTATTAATTACTGTGGTACGTATGTCTACAAATTCCTGATACTCCTTTCTCTAGGAGTAATTTTTTTTCACCATGTCCTGAGTTTAGCGACTGAATTTTAATAGAGTATGGAAAATTGAGAAATACTAACTTTACAGTGGAAAAATCTGACAGATCCCACCTTAATGAAGTGATCATGATGTCAACCATAACAAGGGAAGTTATCTTGTACTTCTCGATAGAATAGGAACGCCTTCAGAATTTTTCCAAAAAAAATATTTCAAAACCCCAGCCCACCCATGAGAAAACATCAGTCAAACCCATGTGGAAGGACAAATGCTAAAAAGTACTACAAATACTTCTCAAAAGTATAAAGTCTATGAAAACACAAGGAAAGACCAGGAAACCAATTTATTTTAGAGAAGACTAATGACATATGTTGAAAAAGATGTAATGTTGTATCCTGAATTGAATCTTGGATCACAAGGACATATTTGGAAAACCTAGTGGTAAACAATCAAGTCCGTGGTTTAGTTAATGATGTTGCACCCTATTAAATTCATTTTGATATGCGTGTGATGGTTATTTAAAATAACATTAATCAAAGTTGCAAGATGGATATATACAAACTCTCTGAACTATCTTTACAATTCTTCTATAAGTCTAAAGTTACTCGGAGATGAGGTCATTTTTTAAAAGAATTGGCTGTTAAATATATACAGAAATTTTAGTACACATGACAAATTAGGTATGGGGGTTCTTGCATGTAGATGTGACTTGACAACTCTTTTTTCTTATGTTTTATTTATTTTTGAGAGAAAGTGTGAGCAGGGGGAGGGGCAGAGAGAGAGGGAGATAGGATCCCAAGTAGGCTGTGCGCTGACAGCAGTGAGCCTGATGCCGGGCTTGAACTCATGAGCCGTGAGATCATGACCTGAGTCAAAGTCAGAGAGTCAACTGACTGAGCCACCCAGGTGCCCTGTGACTTGACAACTCTAAAAGAATGTTATTGGTCAAGAATTTTAAATAATCATATCTTTTCATGAAGTGTATTCTCCTTATGTCTCAGAAGTTTCCGAGATAACACGGCATTTCTTCATATAGATTATAGAGTTTTACATATTGTTTTGTCTAATGAATGGGAGTAGGATGGCTGATTATTTTAAAAAAATATACCTACCTAACAGTAAGACCATATGAACTGAGCCTCCAGGACATGTTCTTTCAAAATCGCATGACTTCTCCTCATAGATCTTATCATATTCATATCTTATTGGAATAATATCTATTTTCTTTCTCCAAGAGTGTTTGGCTTTGTTTTCCTTTTTCTCATCCTGCTTTAAACAAACCATCTCTACCTTTTCTTTCAGTCACCGCTCCCTCATAAATTACTGGACTCAAGGCTACAAAACTGGTTTATTGTAACCAAATTAATCATCTCCATCTAATCACCTTGCTCATCTTGTTCATGTCCCCTGACAGGCGACCTGTCACTCCCTAACCTTACACTGCAGTGCTATCCATTTATTTCTGACTAGAGGCCAACCATGGGAATGACCTTGCCACTGTACATGTTTACAAATCTAAAGGTATCTTACTAAACCTTTCAGAATATGCATATACACCCACCCATTTATTCACATGTATATAGAAACATAGACTTAAAGCTATTTTTATTTGCAAGAGTACATATCATAGCTTTGGGCAAAAGATTGTCTCAATGCTGAATACTCAATGGATTTTTTAATCTCAATTATTAATCACATTTCCAATTATTATCAATAGAATTATTATTTATTCTATACTTTCTACAGAGGAAAAAATACTTTGAAAATGTGCTAATAAGCCAGTTGTTTTGTTACGGTCTTGGTTGATGTAATTGTGCGTAATACACACTTCACCATTTTATAGAGCTCTCAGGCCATTAGCTATAACCTATTTTATTTTTTTTTAATTTTTTTTAATGTTGATTTATTTTTGAGACAGAGACAGAGCATGAACGGGGGAGGGGCAGAGAGAGAGGGAGACACAGAATCGGAAACAGGCTCCAGGCTCTGAGCCATCAGCCCAGAGCCTGACGCGGGGCTCGAACTCACGAACCGTGAGATTGTGACCTGAGCTGAAGTCGGACGCTCAACTGACTGAGCCACCCAGGTGCCCCAGCTATAACCTATTTTAAAACAAATAACCATTTATTTCTATTACTTCCATGTAAGGCTTTACCTAGTTTGTGAGGAAGATAATGAGATAGGTGGAGGAGGTGGAGAAGGAAGGGAAGCAGGACTAGGAGGAAGAGGAGAAGAAAGGGAAGGAGGAGGAGAAGGAAGGGGGGAGGAGGAGAAGGAAGGGGGGAGGAGGAGGAGAAAGGGAAGGAGGAGGAGAAGGAAGGGGAGGAGGAGGAGAAGGAAGGGGAGGAGGAGGAGAAGGAAGGGGAGGAGGAGGAGAAGGAAGGGGAGGAAAGGGGGAGGAGGAAGGGGAGGAAAGGGGGAGGAGGAAGAGGAGGAAGGGGAGGAGGAGGAGAAAGGGGAGGAGGAAAAGACAGTGAGGGAGCATAGAAGGCCAAAAAGAGTGAGAAGGTGGAGAAAAAAGGGAGAAGAGTCAAGAAAGGAGAGATGGAAGAATAGAACAATAGGAGTCTGGTGCTTTGAAAATAACGAAACCAACACAAAGTTAGTGAAACAGGTCCTCAGAAAGAGGCCACCAAAGATTTTAAGCTGGGAACAGGGCTTTTGCAGTGAAAGATCATAGTTTTTGAAATGCTATTATTCTGAGGTCAAGAGACTCAACCATTTTCAAAGAAACAAGAAAAATCCTTATTACCAAGACACATACACGTTTTGGGTTTTCCTTGTCTTCTATATTTCTGTGTGAAAAAATTACCACAAAATGTAGGACCTTCTAACAGCACACATCTCTGATGCTCCATTTGCTACAGGTAAGGGTTCCCAGCAAACCTTAACTTGGTTAAGACCTACTCAGGGTCTCACGAGGCTGAGGTCGAGGTGCCAGCTGGCTCGTGTTTTCATCTTGAGACTCCACTGGGGAAAGATAAGCTCCCAAGCTCACTCAGGAGGTCAACAGGATTCCTTGCCTAGAGGCTGACAGAAGACCCCATGTACTCGATGACTGTCCGCTGAGGCCATTCTCAGCTCCAGGCAGGCAGCCACCTGCAACTCTCCCTGAGCCTCTTACAACACAGCTATTTGTGTCTTCTAGGCTAGAAGGAGAATTTCTTGCTCAAACCTACAATATGGAGTCTTCTATAACATAACAATCACAGGAGTGGCTTTCATATCAACTTGGCCATATTCTTTTGGCTAAAAACAGTTACTGGTTCCACCCACACCCAAGGAGAGGCGATTACAGGAGGGTGTGACTCAATGGGGTCTAGCGGCCGCCTTCACCTGTGTCCACAACACCTGAAAATAATAAAATCCTATATTAAAACTCTCATTCTTAACTTCATAAATGCTTTCATTAAGCTATAGTTGGACATACACTTAACTACTTTAAAAACATACTTGGGGCGCCTGGGTGGCGCAGTCGGTTAAGCGTCCGACTTCAGCCAGGTCATGATCTCGCGGTCCGTGAGTTCGAGCCCCGCGTCGGGCTCTGGGCTGATGGCTCGGAGCCTGGAGCCTGTTTCCGATTCTGTGTCTCCCTCTCTCTCTCTGCACCTCCCCCATTCATGCTCTGTCTCTCTCTGTCCCAAAAATAAATAAACGTTGAAAAAAAAAATAAAAAAAAATAAAAAAAAAAACATACAAAAAGGGGTGCCTGGGTGGCTCAGTTGGTTAAGCCTCTGACTTCAGCTCAGGTCATGATCTCTCAGTTCGTGAGTTTGAGGCCCCCGAGGGGCTCTGTGCTGATAGCTTGGAGCCTGGAGCCTGCTTTGGATTCTGTGTCTCCCTCTCTCTCTGCCCCTCTCCCACTTATGCTCTGTCTCAAAAATAAATAAACATTAAAAAAAGACACCTACAAACATATTTACTGTTAGGGTTAAACTTTATTTGTTCAATAATAAGCCGCTTCATTTTTATGGTATTTTAGGTCATTCATAGTGTAAGATATCTGCCATATTTCAAAAAAAAAAAATCTTCAGAAAAGGGCATTGCATTTTGCTTTCTTTTCAATTGACATTCACTCTGCATGTTGGGAAACATTCTGCAGGTGCTCTCACTGGAAAAGCACAGGATACTGAGCTTCTCTTCATCTGCTTCTCTGCATCAGGTTTCACACATTCTAGGGCTTTCAGGAATATGTCCATCCTGCTGATTCCTTCTTCCATTTTGTGTGTTTTGTTTTCTGTTTTATTTAGCCCTTCTTTGGCAGCAACAAGAATGGTTCAGAGTATGGCAGAGGCCATTCAGAATATGTCTTGCGCGATGAGGCTAACTGGTGCGGAATTCTCTGGTCAAACATAGCTTTATGGGCTGAACTGTGTGCCCAAAAATTCATATGCCAGCACCTCAGAATGTGGCTATAGAGACATAATCTTTAAAGAGGAGATGAAGTTAAAATGAGGTCGTTAGGGTGGGCTTTAGTCCAATTAAGTGGTGTATTTAGAAGATGAGGAAATTAGGACACAGAGTGAAAGGTACAGAGGGAAGGCCACAGAACACACAGGGGGAAGAAGGCAGCCGTCCACTGGCCATGGAGGAAGGCTTCAGAAGGAACCTGTTGACACCTAAATCTTGGGCTTCCTAACCTCCAAAACTGTAAGAAAATAAAGTTTTGTTACTTAAGCAAGTCAGTCAGTGGTAGTTTGTTATGGTAGCCTCAGCAAATGAACATACACAGGTCCACTGCTTCATATAAATCCTGTTCAGTTTTTGTTTTAGTTTTTTGTTCTATCATAACTTGAACCACAAACCTTTTGACTGGCGGTAGGGGTTGTCTCAATCCGCCCATCAGATGCGAGAATTGTAGCTACCCCCTGCGGCTGCCTGAAGGACCAGTCAACTGGGCCAAGATCTCCTGGTCCAGGCAATTGTCTTGTTTTCCATCCATTTGTATCACGATGCAGAGGAGGGAAGTGGGAGGATGCAATGCAAACCTGTACAAGGGTAGCGGTTAAAGTCTCCACTAGGGACGGCCAATACGACTCAGTGTTTAAAAAAAAACGTTTTGGGGGCACCTGGGTAGTTCAGTCGTTGAGCGTCCAACTTTGGCTCAGGTCATGATCTCACAGTTCGTGAGTTCGGGCCCTGCGTCAATCTCTGTGCTGACAGCTCAGAGCCTGGAGCCTTCTTGGGATTCTGTGTCTCCCTCTTTATCTGCTCCTTCCCCACGCACACTGTTTCTCTCTCTCTCTCAAAAATAAATAATAAACACTTAAAAAACTTTTAAAAAGTTTTCAAAGATGTTTTCTATTTTGAAGTAAATCTGAGAATTTTAGAGTCAAAGAGTCCCCATACTTTAATGGAGTCACAGGTGCTGATGATTCAGGAAGTGGTTTAATTTTGATCATCACCAGATCCAGAAAGCACAGAAAGTTTCATCAGTAATTTAACTGACAACATAGGAATTAAGACATAAGGGGCAGTATGAGAGAGAAAAAAAAAAAAAAAACATTAATATTCTGACACTGACGATGATTTCCACGGCCCTCCTGAGGGATGTTATTATTTATATTCTTAATTAAGAGCTGCTTCTCTGGCAACCAATTCTCATGAGAAATCAAACGGTGGTTTACTAAAAAGGCCTTGAAGCATTCTACTTGCATGACTTATATTTTGAGAAGCGGACTTTAGTATCTTTCCTGAATTCCTCTTTATTGCATTTGAAATACACATCCTTGACCTCAAGTGGTACTTGCATGCTTAAATACTGATGGATTTTTCTTGGATTTTCCTTTGTCTGCTCCTTGCTCCAAGGGTTAGAAGTTAATAAACCCTGAACCCAAATTTAAACTCTGTATTTTGTCTGCCAAAGGAACTCTGGTTCTCCATTCACCCTAGATATCCCAGATTGCTTTTCTGATGAAGGAATCAAAAGAGAACTCTATTTCTAGAAAGGCAGGATGAATTGTGTAATATTTTATATCATGTGTGATAGTAGTTTATAATAGTTTATAAAACTAGAATTGTTAAATGCAAATATGCATGTTTCAATGGCCTCATAATCCTTGAGAACAAAGAGGAATATTGGGAAATTTTCTGTGACTTCTTTCCACTGGAGGTGTCATTTTATGGCATGATTAAGTATCTGAAGATAATATAGCATGGTTAAAATATACAAACATGATTAAAATATACACACGTTCTAATTAAAAGCAAAATCAAATATTCTGTGTCTTTTCCCACATACCCAATTTTTGTAACATTATTAAATGCTCAGATTTTCAGGAACATATAAAATAAAAATGCTGATAGGAATACAACTTTTCCTCTAAATGCCTGTCTAGCACACCTAATTAGGTTTAAAATATAATTTAACACACCTTAGCAAGACAAAACATAGGACATTTTTATGAGTTTATGAGATTGGGATATAGATGTGATCGTCCAAAGGATATAATTTAACTCATGCGTTGTTGTTCTCCACATTTTCCTGAGACAACTAATTTGGAAAATATGTGCTGCCGTGTCCTGCCCCCCGTGCAGCTGTTGTCTTAAATGATTACTTAACTCAGATTTTTCATCAGTGAAGGTACCTGTCCATAACCAACTGAGAAAGCAATCTTTTAAAAATGATTACAAAAACAGTACAATACACAAAACTTTGGAGAGGTAAATTAACGGAAAATCAAGTAACTATGTTGATAGGCTCATATTTATTTCCCTGATGTGGTTTTAATATTTCCTACCCCTTTATATAAACAAATGTCTTATCCCTCCATAACATACATTTCAGAAGATTGTCAGGAATTTCATTTTTATTTCACTTGAGAAAGAGAGAACATGCACAGGAACTGGGGAAGAGCAGGGCAGGGGAAGAAAGAAAGAGAGAGAGAGAAAGAGAACCCCATGCAGGGCTAGATCCCCCCCAACCCTGGGATCATGACCTGAGCCAAAATCAAGAGTTAGATGCTTAGCCTACTGAGCCACCCAGGCGCCCCAGAAATTTCATATGTAAGAGGCTGCAGCAGTTAAAATATGAACAGCAAAATCCCAGGTAACTCTCTACATATCTTGGGGCATAATTACACATAAAAATGTCAATGAAAAACTATTTTTTAGCTTACCTGTTACATTTCAATTAAAGTCTATGGTACCTGCATGTTTCTCCGCTCCTAACCATTTGAAGACGACTTTGTAAGTCTTCATCATAAAATTTCTCTATAGGTTTGAACTTTCAGTGGTGAAATTTGGATTAATTGAAGAGCAATGAAAAAGAAGCTTCGAGCTTACTAAAGCAGCCTCTGGAAAACCCCTTTGCTAATGAAGAGCCTGCTGTGACCAAGTTTCAGTAGATTTCAGGAGCATCCTGCTTGGTCTGCATATCCGCCCTGTCACCTGACCTCATAGTGGCCCCTCCACCCTGTTATTCAGTCTGCTGGATAATCTTTCCTTGGAAAACAATAGAAACTGGAAAGAAGGAGCAGAATTTCTGAAAATGGGCTAGTCATTGTTTTTGAGACTTTATTTTTTAAAATGTTTCATAGCTGCATTTTAGCAAGTTTACAAAAGTAATTAAAGGAAAATGTGCCACTATCCACATTTAAGGATTGTATCATCTTTTTCATATATACATGTACATATAGATTAAATATATAGTCCAGTCATCTGACTGTATGATTTAAATGTGTTAATAGTGCTAATCTTCGTATGAAGAGTTTACAAATTGGTTTTCTCTCCTCTTTTTTCTGTGTGCTTAACTCTGTGCATGTGTGTTTAGGATTAAGATATAGGTTGTATTTTAGGTTATTTAATTGGCATATGATTCTTGTTTAATTATTTTGCTAATATAAAATATAAGGCAGGAATTATATTAACAAGATTATTTTTTTAATGAACCATGTAAATTAGGGGTGCCTGGGTGGCTCAATTGGTTAAGTGTCCAACTTCAGCTCAGGTCGTGATCTCACAGTTTGTGAGTTTGAGCCCTGCATTCACCTCTGTGCCGACAGCTAAGAGCCTGGAGCCTGCTTCGGATTCTGTGTCTCCCTCTCTCTCTCTCTCTATCCCCCAATCACAGTCTGTCTCTCTTTCTCAAAAAGAAACATAAAAAAAATTTAAAATAGACCATATAAATTAAATTTTGTAATTTAATTTCATAATTGTCTATATATTTGGTGATAAAATAAAAAACCCTGTACTCACAACTAGACAAATACCAATTATTAAAGTTCTTTTTAATGGATCTATGAGACCAGTAGCTAAATTACTAAATAAAGGTTTTGGTATTACATGAAAATAATGTTTAATAAGTTGCCCATTTAAAATGTATCATTAAAAAGACTCCAATTTCACATTTATAAAACAAGGTTTTTTCATTCTAGAAAAAAATAAGGCAATTAAAGAAGAGCACATAGTAAAACTTGTATTTCAGAAATCTTTGCAGAATCAGACCTGTAAATACAGAGAACAAACTGATGGTTGCCAGAGGGAAGGGGTGAAGGAATGGGCAGAGTGGTTGAAAGGGAGTGGGAAACACAGACCCGCTGGCTATGGAACAAATAAGGAATAAAGGACACAGTCTGGGCAATACGGTCCGTGGGGTTGTAATCGCATTGTCTGGTGATGGATGGTAACTGCACGTGAATACACCTGCCGAATCACTATGTTGTACACCTGAAACTAATGCAACACTGTGCATCACCTATATTCAAATTAAAAAATTCAAAAATAAAATTCATTTAAAAAACTTTGTACATTCTTAGCATCACAGTAAATGTGATTTCTACCTTCTTTGTGAAGACTGCTTGATATCATTTATTAAAAACCTTGAAAATAATTTACTGACATAATAAATAGCTAACTGTTTGGTCTTAGGGTAGAGTCAATTCACATGAATACAGTACATTTATTAGAATGTATTTGGCAAGGGAAGCTCAAGTGGAACGTTAGCAAAATTAAACTGAGAGCGAACATTCTTTTCTTTTTTTCCCCGTAACTGTACACAAGGTTCCAGGGATAGAAAAGCTATCCTCACCTATTACACATTGTATCTGACTATTAGTTGCTGAACAGACTTCACAAGTTGTTCTGCTCGTCGGCACCATTTCTGAATTTGAATTTGAGGTGCCACCTGGTGCGGGGAATCCACCCCTTGCCCTATGTCATGGTGATTGAGCATGGATAAACTTGCTAAAGTAGTTAGTGTCCCAAAGGTCCCAGAACAAACGTGGCTCATTCTTTATTCATCTTTCCTCTCCCTCCTGTAGCTTCAAATCCTATTTGCTAATTTTTTGGACATGACTAAATTTGGGCCAATATTAGTAAAGAAGTGGCCATTTGAAGCCATGAGAGAGCAAGTGAGATTCTATTCTGTCTTGATCGTCATCAATCAGTTTGTCATTTCAATCTTGATGGCTGATCCCTCCACCCAAAGTAATGTTGTAAGGAGAAGAAGAAAATCATTGCATACCCATGGCATAGAGAAACAACAGCTGTGAAAGTCACATTGTGGTAAGTAGGCTTTATCTTATTTCCTTATCAAAATAGGAAAGTTGCAGTTACAATATGCCCACTTTTATGATATACATCCAATACTTTCAATACTAATTGTAGACAATTTACTCTCGAATTTATTCCATCTCCATTTATAATATAATTCAGTTTTTGCTAACTCTTTATCATAAAGACAAACATGATATGAAGGGAGTGTAAATAGCACCAAACACAAGTGAATAATAGCAGTGATAATGTGATGAAACTTTTAAAAGCTAAAGACAGGTATGTTTTTATAGCTCATGCTAAGTGGAAAAAATACAGAACCTTAAACTTTTATACACTGAGCATACTAAATACGGTAAGTATCAATGTAAGTAAATACAGTGGAGTTAAGAGGAAATATGTAACCATAAGTTTAATGCTAGCTTTGTTTTTTGACATTTTGAAGATCAAATATGATCTGATAAAACACACCCCATTTGGGTGACGAGGCGGACAAAGCCAGTCAGCTTCCATCTTTAAAAAAAGGGAGACATTTTTACATAAATGTGGTCATTTTTCAATTATCCACATATAGAATTTGCTGACTACAATTTGAGGAGGGAAAAACAAAACACTTATAATGACTACCTTACTAAAAAAACCCTCAAGAGATAAAAGTTAACAAAAGCAGCATAAGAAAACAAAAGGGATAACTATCATTGACATATAGGTTGATCTATTTCATGTATATTTTTATGTTTTTGTACCATTTAATACATGGTGTTTATAATATTTTTCAAACCTACTATACATAAATAATGGCATATTTTAGGATGGGGACTACAGTTATCAAGAATGATACATTCCTTTAAAGCAATGTTCATTGGCAAGAAAGTAAAGCAAATTCATGTTTTAGACAAAATGTTCTACAGCACTCAGACCAACAGAATTTGGTTGCCTTGCCGAGCACTCCACTTCTTCAAGAAAGATAATTTGATTAAATTCCACCCTTAATTAAAGAAAAATAGAACCAATCAAAAAGATCTGAGGATTGTACTCAGAGTTTCTAATGTATAACCCACACACACATATGGACACAGACTCCAACCCAATGGCCTTTCATCTAAAGGATAGTCCATGAAAAGCTTGTTGCATATGCACATTTTTTTCTATGACCTGGTTTTTGGAAAGAAAGTGTTGTTCTTGGTTTCTGATTGAATTTTGAAATTAAACATCATTCAGCCTTGATTCCAGTCCCTTAATCCAATCATCAAGATAAATGAGAGATTATGAGTTGTTATAGTCTGAATACAACTGATTAGCTTGCTTTCCAGTTTTCAGGATTTGAAAAAATAAGGATATTTTCACCATTGCTGAATTAATTCATGAGTACAGGTACCTTGGGCTTAAGGTAACAGCTAGGGAAAAAATGGATTCTTTGCTCTTTGCAAAAGATGTTCATGACTTGGGGAATTTGCAGCTAGCGTTACACATTGTGTTTCCATTTTAATTGGTCATTTCTGCAAGATATCAACTATGGCAACATGCGGGATCTGGTGTGGTCTAAAGGATGAGAGACAATGGTGCGAGATTTCTCAGTATGTTATGACATAAAAGAACCCCAGACCTACTGGCATGAGGCTGTAGGTGGCTGTAATAAAACCATTTTCAGACTCTCATCATCGCTTTTAGAACTTTTTTAGAACTTTTCCTTATATTTGTAGGCCTAGTATATGATATATTGCTTTATGCTGACTGAATATCCAGTGAAAAAGGACTGCATAATTCTGAAAGTAAGGAAAAATCATGGTTACAGTTGTTTTTCTGAACTATTATTGCTTCTTACCTTGATATGTTTATCAAATGGGTGACTCCATTACCAATTAACCCCAATCCTGTTTTCTTGTTTTAAACCTTCAGGCTAAGTGTTTGTCTGTGTTTCAAATGACAGTACAACTCAATGCTATATTACATGCAGTTCTGGGGGAACTCTGAGGCAAAAGAAGGCATCAAACTTTCCTTATTTTGAATATGGGAGATATAAAGAAGACTCCTTTTCATATACTGACCATAGTAATAAATAAAGTAAAATAGAAGACAGAAGAAAGAGGTATTACTGAATGATAATTTGTATCAGGAAGCTCAGTGTCCAATGTTAAAAGAATTTGAAAGCTATGACTTGCTTTGATAACAGTTGTGATAATAAATGTGACATATGCACATTTTGAGAGGAGAAATATTGTGTCCAAAGGACAACATCAATCATAGGAAAGCAATGTTATTAATTAAAACAATGTCAACTTGGGTGACATTAACTTTTAGCATGTTAAAAATATGGCTCTCGTCTATAGAATCCTAAACCAAAACATACATTTTCCTATAATAGTTTGAAAAATGTTAGCCCATTGTTTTATGACTTTCATTATGGCCAATTAGAAATCAGGTGTATATCTAACAATTGTTGATTATAAATATAAATATAAAAATAAATATAAATATAAATATAAATATAAATTTTCTTTCTTGCTGTTTTTACTATATTTTTCTTCTACATCAGAATTCTATATTTTCATTTTGATCTGCTAGATAAGTTATTCCTTTTTGAACTATTCTCAGAATTTTGGTGCTTTTTCATATGAGAATTCATAATTTTCATCATTTTTAGAAACATATTCAGTAATTATCTTCAGGAACATGTTCTCATGTCCTCTCTCTTATTGAAATAAAAATAAACAAAACAAATTCAAAGAAACAAGAAAGCTATAATTTACATGTAGGTCAATTTATTTTATGCATATTTTTATGCCTATATACTGTGCAAATATTTGCTGCATTTTGGAGTCCTAATATATGGTAAGGAATCGAACATGCAGGAGGGAAATGAAAGTTACCAAGAATATTGTTTTTTGAATCATGGTTTATTTGTAATATGTCAGGCATGGTGACTGTTGATTCTGCCTCTTATGTCTCTTAATTACTTCTAAAAATATCTTCAATCTCTGACTTATCCACTCTATATTTTGGGTAATTTTTTACTTTTGTATTCCAGTTAGTAAAATGCTTTAGTCATGTATTTCTAATATACTGTGGATATATTACAAAATCAATGTGCTTTACTGCTCAATATCAATTTTTATCTTAGTATATTCTTTAAATGTAAAAATCGTATGGAAGATCCTTTCATTGATCTTTAGAGAGAGAAAAGTGAAATTTGCCCTTATGACTGAGTATTATAATCACTTTGTCAGACAGTGTTGATTACCTGCCCAGGAGATAGCCTCCCTTCTTTGTTGATAAAATTAATTCACTTAACTAGGTTAAGAATGCTCCTTCAGTGTATGTGAGGTGACAGAGATGAAGTCACTGCCTTCATGACACTACATTCTAGTGGCGGTGGTAGAAGGTAAATGTCCTGAGGATAAAAATATCTCTAAAAAAAGTAGAAAGCTTCAGCAGAGATTTCTTAGGTGGGGGAACAAAGAAGCAACTGCTGAAGGTATGATATGTGAAAGAGATACAAATTAAATGAGGGAGTGAGCTTGTGGATATCTGGCGGAACAGTCTTCTAACTATAAGAAATGTGATGCAGAGCCAACCTTATGATTTTAAGAAACAGGGCACAGTGTGTGTATTTTATGTGAATCCGTGGGGCTGCATGAGAATCCAAATTAATAGGTGAAAAGGAGGAAAAAAAAAAAGAGCTAGATCAGATTTCTAAATCTCAATTCTGGAAAGTCCCCAAATTATTTTTCTTACCTCTTTTGTTGCCTTTAGTTATACTTACTCCTATTTTGTATTTTAGGCAATACTAGAAAAAGGATTCTTTAAAAATCTAATTTCTACAAGTTTTAGCTACTACAAAGACACAACTTCTTTGAAGATTCATCTTGTTCCATAGGATTTTTCTAAAACCATTTAGTTCCACTTGCTAGTTTTCTTGTGAGTTACTGAGGATTTTCTCAATAACCACTCGTATTATCTGCGTCCTGAGATAACTTAACATCTTCCTACCTGAACTTCATGCCTTTTATTTCTTTTTCTTACCTTCCTCCACAGAAGAGGACCTGTAGCATACTGATTACAGGTAGTGAGAGTGGACGTTGTTTCCTTGTTAGTAGTCTAAATGGAAAGTGTTCAATATGTCATCACTGAGTATAAAGTTATCTGAAAGTGTCATAGATGCTCCCATTACTTCATCATATCTAATAGCCAAGCTACATTTTCAGTACTATCATTCACAGTTTTCACTATTTAAATAAAATTTTGCTTTTATAGTTGTGTTTTCAAGTGTTTTTTCTTGAAGTGCTTCTTTATGTTTAATAGCCCTGTTCTTGTGATATACATGCATTCTTTTATTTTTCCTAATTTTGTAATTTTTGTACGTTTGTAGTTTTCTTCTGCTCAGTGCATTGCCTCCATTTCTGAGTTCTATTTTTCTATTTGTTTCGGTCGATCTCTTTCCTTGAATGCAAAGGCAATAAAGCAGGGGAAGGTAGAGAGCTAATTGTTCAATATTTACTTATCAAAAACAATTATATATTATTACATACGATTTATATATATGGGGCGTAGGGAGACAGAGACAAAGAGATAGAAAGGAAGAAACCTGCAATATTCTAGGTATTGGGGACACAGCAGTGAACAAAACAATGCAGGGAGAATATAACTATATAATGAATATTGTGAAGTGTGGGAAGTTTTAAGGAGAAAAAAGAAAGGGAGGACAATAGGAAGTAATTGGTTATGAGGCATTCATGTGCCACCCCACAGTAAAGTAGCCTGGGGAATCAACAGCTTCTTTGAAGGACACATTGGTCATATATATATATATATATATATATATATATATATATATATATACACACACACACACACACACACATATATATACACACATATATATGATTATATAATATATATAATATATAACATATATAATTATATAATATTGATTATATATATATATATATATATATATATAAATTTTTTTTAACATAGACATATTCCCCAGAGAGGAACACTCCATCACATGCCGGAACAGAATTAGCTTGGCTGCTAGAATTCTGGGGGTCCACCGGGCCAATGGGGGCTCTCACTTTTCCATATGCACACAATTTATTCAAAATTATTCAAAAAATAGCACTTCCCTCCTAGCCGTGCTACGGCTGGTTTCCATTGTTCCAGAATCCCTCAAGATCAGCTTTTCTAAAGATTCAACTTCTCATTGCTTGCTACAATAGGAATGGAATGACAATAGCGGCTAAAAGAAGCAGATATTCTCTATTCTCACTTCAGCTTCTCCCCAAACACCTAGATTTGTAGGAAAATGATTCCTCAATTTTCTGAGCCTTTCAATGGCTGTGTCACAAAGAGGCTAACTTCTTGTCTCCTCCTTTGCCTTGCTCAATCAGTTCCTATTTTCCCACTGGTCTTAACATTTTCCAAGAAGGTTGCAGACCTCTCCTCTGGCGTTATCTCCTTTCCTGTGTTGTTTGTGAGGATTTTTATCTTTTTATTCATTCACCATCATTTAAGTGATATTCGGGAGGTGAGTAGGAAAGTGTGCATGTTTCCTCCATGTTATTTGCACAGTGGTTGTTCTAAAATGCAATTTGGATCATTTCCCTACTGGAGAAAATCCTCCTTGGTTCCCTCCTCCTCTGAAGATAGAGCTCAAACTCTTTAACATGATTGTCAACGTGTTTCCTGAGTTGGCACTCATAATAGCTGTGATAGAAGTTACAGTAACATAAGAATTACTATCAGTACTATTTTTTTAATGCTTATTTATTTTTGAGAGCATGAGCAGGGATAGGTGCAGAGAGAAAAGGAGACGCAGGATCTGAAGTACGCTCCAGGCTCTGAGGTGTCAGCACAGAGCCTGATGTAGGGGCTCTAACTCATACACCATGAGATCTGATCTGAGCCAAAGTCGGACACTTAACTGACTGAGCAACCCAGGCGCCCCAAGAATTACTATTATTATGCTAACGTTTATGTATCACTATGTGCCAAATCCTGTATTAACTCACGTAATCCTCAAAGCGTCCTATTAGATAAGGACGTGTTTTTCATCCCTCTTTTACCAATTCAAGAAAAATAGGCTTTCAGAAGGTATCTCACTTACCTAAGATAATACAAATGGCCAGCTGTCCGACCTAATGAACTTATTCAGATTCAAGACATTAAATATGCTGGCTTTTGACACCATTCTACAGCTGCTGGGATGGCATGGTCTGAAACAGTATACCGTAGTAGATGACTAATATAGCGAAGGGTAAGACAAGATAGGAAAAGACAGGATCTGGTACAAGCGCGTGAACACCATACCTGTAGTACAGTGCTCCTACCTCTGGCTTAATCTCGTCACTTCCTGACTCACTGAGCCTAAATCCTGTGCAACGCAAACTCCTTTAAGTCTCTCCATGTATCCTACTTCTCATCCTTTTTAAGTTCTCATCCTTTTTCTTCCCCAAGTCATGCATCCGACAATTCCAGGTGCATGAGACATACTCCCCAATGCCTACACCCTTCCAGCATCTCTTCAAATCTAATTAGGAAAACTTCTCATTTCTATCAAGCACTTAATCACAGTGTAGTGCAATCACCTACAATATGCCCGCATTTCCCTTAGCTTTGGTTTCATGAAGGATCATGTGTTTCCTCTTATGTATCCTCATTACCTCGCTTGTGCTGGGCAGTGTCCTCTATTTCTCAATGAGATTATAATAACTGTAATCGTTTCCAATTGGTGCTGCAACAAATTATTACACGTAGTGACTTAGACAAAATCTGTTCCACTCAATTACATTGTGGCAGCCTGGACATGTTTCTTTTTTGGAAGAAATATGGGAGAATATGTTTTGCAGCCTTTCTGACTTCCCTAATCCTTGATATGTAGGGGCAAGTCTTTCTTTCTTATATGAAATCACCTGCCACTGATTCTTGTGCTTCCCACTTTCACATTTAAAAATCCTTGGGATTATATCAGGCACACCTTAAAAACCCAGGCTAATCCCCCCATTTTATTTTTATTTTTTTAATGTTTTTATTTATTTTTGAGAGAGAGAGAGAGACAGAGCATGAGCAGGGGAGGAGCAGAGAGAGAGGGAGACACAGAATCCGAAGCAGGCTCCAGGCTCTGAGCTGCCAGCACAGAGCCCGACCCGGGGCTCGAACTCACGGACTGTGAGATTATGACGTGAGTCACCCAGGCGTCCCTAATCTCCCCATTTTAAAGTCAGCTGATAAGCAACCTCAAATCTTGCTGCTGCCTTCATTCCTTTTACCATATAACCTAATACAGTCACATGGGATTAGGATGTGAACATTGTTTCGTGTGCATGCACAAATGTGTGTACCACAGGGGATGGGGAGGAGCGTTATTCCACTTGGCAAGACAAAGAGTACCTATTTGGTTACCTAGTCTGATAAAGTAATGTGTTTGACATGTATTACCTGAAGCAATCTTCACAAATCACTCTGCAAGACACCTTTACCTCGGATTTGAAAAATGCTGCTCTAAGATGCACAGTGCTAAGTGCCTAAGATCTAGCAGTAAGTGGGAGACCCAGGATTCAAAAGCAAATAGAGAGTCCAATGTCCTTTTGTCTTTGTGCTTTAATGGGTTTTTGTCTTTGTATTTTAATGATTTTCTTTTTCTGCCCAAGATGTCTTACTCATTCTGTGAAATATTTTATTGCCCCCCCATACAATCCTACTGTGTGTCATACATTTGTGTAGGATTCTTTACCAACAGGCCACAAATGGTCTTCCTGAACAGTGGTCCTTCATGGAGCTAGCCACTCAAACCTTCCATTCTTTCTTTCCTGTTTTTCAGCCTAATGCATACTGCCAGATCCAGTCAAAGCACCAGTCTGGGGCGCCTGGGTGACTCGGTCAGTTAAGTGTCCGACTCTTGATTTTGGCTCAGGTCTTGAAGTCACGGAGAGTTTGAGCCCCATGTCTGCACTGACAGGAGACTGTGGGATTCTCTCTCGGTCCCTCCCCTACTCACAGGCACATACTCACACTCTCTCTCTCAAAATCAACAAACGTTTAAAAAACAAAAAAAGCACCTGGAGTATTCTAAATACTTCAACTGTACAGCAATGTTATTTAGTATGATTCCAGTCACTACTTAATATGCTTTCTGGTTTACAAGATGATTTTATATAATATGCATTAAATAAGTAAAACCTATAAAACATATATGTATCTAATATAAACAAAATATATATAATAGATTTAATTTTATCTCATAATCACAAATACCTATGTGTTACGTATTGAGAAAAGAAACTGAGATCTGAAGAATCGATTTCCCTTTTATTGCATTGGTTACACAGAGGTAGATGATACACAATGATGAGAGTCAATATTCCTCAAGAGATAAATTGCACGACAGGGAGTATGTTATCTTATTCTTTGTCTTATGCCCAGCACCGAGTCTCCACAGTGGGTATTAGATACCGCGTTAGTTTTATAGGGCTGTCCTAAAAAAGGCCTACAAACTGGCTGGCTTGAAACAACACATTTATTCTCTCACAGTTCTCGAAGCTCCAAGTCTGAGAGCAGGTTGTGAGCAGAACTGTGCTCCTCCTGACACCTGTAGGGCAGAACGTTCCTTGCCTCTTCCCAGCTCCTGGTGGTGTTCCTCATCTCCAAACCTTGGGGTTCCGTGACTGGGCAGCTGGGATGCTCCTGTCTCTGCCTCTGTCATCACTGGGTGTCTCCCCCTGTGGTTCTGTGTCTCTACTCTCTTATAAGGACATCAGCCACATCGAATTAAGAGCCTGTCCGTTTGAAGCATGGCCTCATATGAAATTCATTATATCTGCAACAACCCTATTTCCATACAGGGTCACATTCTGAGGTCCTGGGGTGGGGGTTATACGTCAACATATCTTTCAGGAGGATGCAGTTTAAACTCATAACCGATGTTTAAATCATTAATAGTTGGGTAAATTATGTAGTCGTATCTATACGTCTATTTAAGATATTTAGTATAGGGGCGCCCGGGTGGATCAGTCAGTAAGGTGTCTGACTTCGGCCCGGGTCATGATCTCACCGTTTATGGGTTCAAGCCCCACGTCGGGCTCTGTGCTGACAGCTCAGAGCCTGGAGCCTGCTTCGGATTCTGTGTCTCCCTCTCTCTCTGCCCCTCCCCTGCTCATGCTTTGTCTCTCCCTGTCTCTCAAAAATAAATAAATGCTGAAAAAAATTAGAAAAAAATATTTAGCTCAATACATACAGACGGAAAAAGTTTGCCAATTCCATTTTGAACTGCTAAAAAGCAGACGTGGCCCATGCTGCACACCAGTAAGAGTGGACCTTTGAAAATAAAAGACACACAATGCAGAGACAGTGGAGGGTAGCAAATTAAAAAGTCAAGTGTTGAGATTTGTTGCTCCCAACACTCCTGCTGGCTCTTTAGATGATATTTTAGCGAAAATGTCCTCAGCCTCGGTCCATGAAAGCGATCACCAAACTGATGCCAACAACCCATCTTTGACACTCTTTGCAGCTCCAAGTCCAGCCACTTGCTGATTTCACCACTCCTTCTCTGCTTGCTAATAAGTGAGGAGCAATTATATTATATACAAAGGCAGATTTACTGTGAAGCTAATGAAGATTAAGCTTCAGGCCCTTCCAATTGCATGGGCTCCTTCCAGGGCCTTGTAGTTAATTTAGTTTTAGTTATGTTGTATGCATTTTTAAAAGATTATCGCCCACCCTGCACAAGCTTCAGGCCTCACACAACCTGGATCTGTCTTTGAACAAATTCTAGGGGTAGCCAATTAATTATCTTACATTTTGATGGGCAGACTTTTAGTTCTCCAGAAATGGTAAAACTGTTCAACAGAAATGGTAAAGTGAAAATAACACATTTTAAGCTGGCATCATCAGAGAGTATCGTTCCGTGTGGCAGCCGACTGGAAGAACACTAGGCTCTCAATTTTTTGGCCCTTTATTTTGCAGGCATGTGGCGAAGGTCATTGCATTCAGTGAACACGTAAAGAAGAAATGGGAACCTCTCTGTGAAGGGGAGAGCACAAGCCTAACCAAGGAACATGGACCAGGAGCCACCTCATCAAAGAGGAGGGCATACACTGCGGAAGAGTCCTATCCTTGGGGCCACAGATGGACACACGGAGCTGGGTGTCACTCAGTGGAGCACAAATGAGGAAATGGTTAGCTAGTTAGCCTGTGGATCTAATTGAAGATTTGCTTTTTAAGAACTAAAACCTTCAGAAGTCAAGATAGTAACCATTAAATGGTAGAATTTAAAATATCGTGATTCTCAGGGACACAAATATTCTTGATGAAAGGTTGCAATGTGCACTTAGATCACAGCACATGGGCGGCCAGCCTTGCCACAATATTTGTCCTCTAGATCCCAAACCACCTCATCCGATACTCCATCTTGCTCCATTTTATCTCCCATGTTCCCATCTGGTTTTTATTCACATCCTCTCCTACGTTGACCAAATGTTGACCCTGATCACTTGTTTCCAGTTTAGGTTGTTTAAAATACTGCTGGCATTCACACTTACCTTTATCAGGTCTTTGTTCCAATTCCAATTTCCTGTTGAGGGTACCCTAGTCATACTCTTTAAGGAAGCTAGCTGTACTTCAAACTGACCTGTGAAAGTTCCCTATTCTTTCATCAAAACCTTCCAACCCACTAGGATGCAAAGAGAAAACTAGCCCATGGGGATATGACAAGATTAAGTGATTGGTTTAGCAGCATATGCAAAAATAAAGTAAAAAGTACAACTAATGTATTTCTCTGTCCTATTTTCTTCCCAACTTTAATGTCTTATGTAGATTTTCTGTGTTTAAAATAATTCCCATAAATATTTGTTTTTCTAGAGGATAGCCATCTCATGAAAGATCCAGAATAGAAACTGCTTATTCCAATAGGGACCGATATTCACAGTGCTGCTTAATTCAGCTTCCACAGAATGCAAAAATACATTTGCAATGCCAATATGCTCATTAGTTATTACATGAATTAAACTGCTTACCAGGCATCAATATTGTTACCTAACTAGAAGCACAACTTTTTAAAAAAATATTTATTTTGTGAGAGAGAGAGGGAGAGGGGAGGGGTAGAGAGAGGGAGAGAGAATCCCAAGCAGGCTCCACACTGTCAGCACAGTGCCCGACATGGGGCTCAAACTCACGAAACATGAGAACATGACCTGAGCCGAAATCAAGAATCAGATGCTTAACCGACTGAGCCACCCAGAAGACCCTAGAAGAACAACTTTTATCCACAGTTGCTTTAAGACAGCATCAACTATTTAAATGTGCCAGTTAATTTTCACTATGTTAAATATATTTCTGGATTTCAATAGTACTCATTTGAATTCATTTGGTTCATATCATATGTCCGTGACTCAGAATGTTGTTAAAAACACATTGCTACTTTGTAGTTGAATACTTCTAAAATATATTTTTATAACTGAAATCATTTCCTTAAACTGTGCTTTTAATTTGACTTCACAATCTAATAAAATAGATTTATTCAATTTGATATTACAAGTTGCCACCAACAGTCATAACTGACATAGTTATGTCTTCTCATAACTAGGTATCATTTCAGTGTCGCTTTTAATAATACCAGGAGCATTATGTTGTAAGATATATATCTATATCTATCTATCTATCTATCTATCTATAAATAGATAGATAGATAGATAGATAGATATAGATAGATATAGATAGATATAGATATACGCACACACACATATATGCATATATATGTATGTATATGTATATATATGTATATGTATATATATATATGTATGTATGTATCTGACACTATTTTGATGCTGCATTTTAAATGTTTGCAAAATAGTGAGTGATGGCTGTAAGAAAAATCTGCACTTCTCTGTAAAATTGCAGTTGAGTGTTTGAATTCCATAAGCTGCATGGAGAAATTAAGTTTTGTCTGTATTTTCCACTGTTAACCTAGATTCCAGAACAGTATCTGCACATGGAATGTGCTTAATAAATTTCCTGAAAGACTGGAAATGAAAAATGGCACCAAACAATTAGTGATGGAAATATTTCCAGAGAGGCTACTTTTAATTTATCCCCAAAAGATTAGAGGTAAGACTCTCACTTTCACTCTGAAGTAGTAATATTCTCATACCATGAACAGATACTATAAATCTTTGCAGAACTTTATAGATCATGAGTGAAGGAACCATTGTCAGAAGGTAATTCTTAAAAATGTCCCAAGGAAAGAGATCAATGTTCTTCTCAGTAGCACGAAGTCCACCAAATCCCGTCAAAACAATGTCAACCCCCCAAATGTTTCCACTGGCTTCTCTAAGGGACGGTACCACATGGAGGAAACAAACACTTGATGTATTCCAGCATATACAAATTGGCCAAAACTTTAAAACACAATTGTTTAATACCTAGACTATCGGTGGCACTGAGTACCTGTGCAGCAGCAAAGGTATTTTTTTTCAAAAGTAAGTGTTATGCCCAAAGGATCCACAGCAGAAAGCTACCGGATTATCCAGAGTTCTAATACCTGAACACGGTGTTAGAATCAATTACAGATTTCATTTCAAATTAAAACACCTTTCTAAAAAAATGTATGAGGAAAACTGAAGTCTGTTCATTTCAGATATTTGACTAACTGGTTTTATATGTTAATAAAATTCAGCCTGAGTAGTTCTGTGCATTAAACTTGGGGCAAAGGTCTCTTGACTTTGAGAGTAAAGTACAAGGTAAGGAGACGGTGTCAGGACAGGATTCACTCTTCAAATCAGGTAGATTTTTTTTTTGTCAGCTTACAGAGTGAGGCTTGCAAGTAATAGAGTCTTGGAGAGTTTTTCAAGAGTCACCAGGGACAACGGCGGTAGAATTTACTGTGTCCTCCAGGGGAACAGAAATGAACACCCTTGGAACTCCCACCCTACCTCAGTCTGCAAGCTCAAAATGTGCATTAAAGATATTCTCTCTTCTTTTTCTCTTTCAACAGGGCTGAAAAAATATCAAAACAATGGAAATCATCAGCTTCAGAGAGGAGAGCTTAAAGTTTCACTTACAAATATCTGAGGTGGCCTCATACCTGCACATAATTGGCCAATGGTGGATTTCCTAATAAAATATGCCTACTTAGTGTCTCTTTGGAACAGTGTTGGAACAGTGAAGGGACTGGCATTAATACATTTGGTGGGACCTGGGAGAAGCTGGGAAAGTAACAAAAGAAAACTTGCCACATGTGTCTAGAAATGAAGCCCCGTCACTGTCCAGCTGACTCTAAGCCGGATATTGAAAAAGAGAAATGATACCTCGTTATTCTCAATGTCAGCATACTATATAAATCCCTAATACTCGATATATGTGCTGTACAGAACTGTTTAAGTTAAAAGTGAAATAGTTTTGTTTTTTTTTTCTAAAATTTTTTTTCCAACGCTTATTTATTTTTGGGACACAGAGAGACAGAGCATGAACGGGGGAGGGGCAGAGAGAGAGGGAGACACAGAATCGGAAACAGGCTCCAGGCTCTGAGCCATCAGCCCAGAGCCCGACGCGGGGCCCGAACTCACGGACCGCGAGATCGTGACCTGGCTGAAGTCGGACGCTTAACCGACTGCGCCACCCAGGCGCCCCGTGAAATAGTTTTTCTTAAGCATTTTCTTAGATTTTTTTTTTTCCGTAGACCTCTTTTAGGACTACTTTTTCTCAGATCACGAAAGAGGAATGTTCACGACACACAAAACCTGACCTTTGTGCCAACGCCACAAACCAGAAATCTTACAGGTGTCATTGGCCTACTTTGCTGCCGTGAAATAAAAATTCATTCTGGAAAAACGATATCCTCCTTCAACATATAGCATCTATTACCATATATGGCCACAGAATTGATCACTATTTCACTAGCTATTTTTCTCCATTTAATCCATCCTGAATTGGTCTATCATGTCTATGTCTCAATATGTCAAATTTGTTACTCTGTTTTTGTATCTGTCCTTTGTTTGCTAACCCTTTCCTCAGAACACAGCGCCTTCCATTAATTCTCGATATGAAACATTATACATATACACACAAAAAAATTTATTCCCTAAACTGTAAGTCAAATGTCTGTGATAAATATTGCCTGACCTCATTAGAAAGTAATAATCTCTCTTTCATAAAAAATTATGCTGTATTTTATATATAGTTCTCAATTATTTGCACTTTCCAATATATATAATCATTTCCTTGACTATGTTCTCTACAAGAATGAAAATATTTTGAGGACCAATACTGAGGATTACTCATGTATTTTTATTTCCCCCCATTGCCTTGCAATAACTTCACATATCTTGATAAATCTCAGGCTTCGGTTTTCGGGTATTATGAGATACCCCCAAAAGACTCAGTTCTAAATCAGAAGACGCAGTGATTTAGCTTGACATCCTACAAACTCAGTCTGGGGAACTGACTGGGATACATCGGAATTACACTGCTTAAGTATGTTTGACATTGGGTCAACTGGCCTAACAATCTCAAAAATGTTTTAAGCAGCACTTAGCAACTAAAAATCCAATGACAGGACAAGGCATAAATTAGGGGAATTTAATACTGGCATCCCAAAGATAGGGGAGGGGGATGTTCTTCAGATAACTGTGCATAATAGTCAATATGCCAAACAAGGACTGGAAACTGAGGAACATTTCTGTCCGAACAATGATGAAACATAAGATAGGGCCCTGAGTAAACAGGATTGGAACTGGGGTGGCTCTGCAGTTTTCAAGCAAAATCGCAAAGAACATGGAATAGGAATAAGTCAGAAACTCATTTTCGTTGATTGGGCCAATGGGGTCAGAGGAAGAGGAGTTGCTTTACTTAAGGGTAATGTGAACACCCAGGACTTCCTTCCCCCAGGTCAAATCTACACAAAAGAGATTCTCCACAAGTACAACATTTCCTATGATCTGAATGAGTACATTGATTTTAATCTGCCCAAGATGGCGGGGGGGGGGGGGAGCGGGAAGCTGCTGCAAAGCTGTTTCTTGCCTATGTCAGGAAAGGCTCCATGAAGTGAGTGGCACAGAACCATCCCCAGCCCTGAATGCAGGGGGGAGGTTCTGGGGGGGGGGGCAGAGAAGGGGATGCCAAAGAGGTACCTAGCAACTGAAGGGTTACTACTTCATGATTAAATAACTGTAGAAATTACATTACTTTCAAAAACTTCTTCCTATGCTGAAGAACATTATTATCGATATTGGAAAGAAAACCGTGAGCATTAGCTGCTATTTTGTGAAATTCAACTAAACAGGATTTGCATCGCTAAGAAAACTTCTGTGGAACTTCTATGTCCATCTCAAGTGAACATATCTAGAATAGTGTCAGTCTCATAAGAATGAGCCACACTTATGACAGTAACTCCCCCTCCTCCTCACTTTACCCTTCTCCCAGCCTTAATTCTGTGCGTGAGGTAGAAGCTAACACTACCAGTATTTGAGGTGCATCCATTTTTATTAACATGCATACTGTACAGAACTCCAAAGGTAGTGTAACATGAGATGTGTGCAAATCGAATTAGGCTGTTAAGCCATCACGGTATAAGACATGGCATTTATTTGATATCCACAATTTGGAATTAAAAATGATGCAGCTATTTATTCACCAAATATTCATTAAGAACCCATCACATTAAAGAGGATATTTTCGAAGGTTAAGATAATTATATTGGCAAGGCACAGTCTCTACCTTAAAACTTCACAGCATGCACAAAACTGATTTAAAGACAGAAAATATATTATGATTATAGAATAAAGCCTAGGATGGACAAGTAGAGCAGGAATAAAATAATTAAATCTATCAACCTGGGATCACAAAGACTTCTGGAAAGATACTGTGCTTGAACTGAATTTTTAGGAATAAAGTGAAATTACAGCTGGATAGAATTGGAGGTGTGTTTGGGGCCAAAAGGAGCAGACAGCACGTGCTCCATAAAGAGCTTGTGAAATTGCATACTGCATTCAATGAACTTGTAGAATCCGGTATTAAAAAGCAGAGTGAGATAGTCTTCAAAATATGTGTAGCTGAGGATGTGATAACAGAAGCAAGATGTTGCAGGGTATTTATGGCATGCTAATGTGCTGGGATTTTATTCCATAGGACAAGTGTCAACATACTTTCTATGTAAAAGCAAGTACTCAGCTCTGTTCTTGTAGCATGACAACAGTCATAGATAACGTGCAAATGAATGTGGGAGACTGTGTCCCAATAAAACTTTATTTACCAAAACAGGCAGTGGGATGGATTTAATCTTAGGCTGAAGTTTGTCATCTCCTCCTATAAAGGTTCAGTGATTACAGAATGTATTGACATAATCATCCTTGGTATAAAAATACCTTGGTAGTTTTAGAGTGAATGGAGAGAAAGATGCCAGATTGAGTTAGATAAATCATTTTTCTAGCAATAAAGCTACTTTGATAGTTCAAGGTACTATGATAATTGAGTAAAAAGAATGGGTTATAACAACATTTAGGAAACAAATTCAATATTTAATTGATATGGGAGGGTACGGAATGTGCTAAGTCATGGGGTAGTGAATAGAAAGTGAATTAAAATGGAAAAATAAATTTGAAATGAAGAGTAAATGATAAACTCAAGATTAGACCCTATAGTGATCATAGTTACAGATGACTTTTAATAGCTGGGATCTCAGAAGACATATCTTGTTGTATTGATTGATTTAGTGGCCATCAGCCTCAACTGATAGTTAAAATCTTAAGGATGATATTACATAGAAATAGGGTATAGAAACTGATAAATACTATCGTGACACCTATTCACAGCAACTCTTATAGTTGCTCATTAAATAATAAACATGGGTTTCCTATGGGAAATCTATTCTCCTGCCCTCTGAGCCCACGGCATTTGGTCAGATAGATGCTACCCATTCAGAAATGGATCCTGATTGACCTAAACTAGTAGTTCTCCATTCTGAGGGGTCCTTTTACTGGTCCACTGGGTACAATTGGCAGTGCATGGGTATTTAGAGGCAGTGCATGGGCATACCAGCACTACTGGTATGATTTCCCTAGGATAAGGGGTGCTAACTATATCGAATGCTTAGACATTCAAGCACAAAGAACTGTCCTACACAAAACATCCATTGCCAAACACTGACCTATGCCAGTCAGCATACTGCACTCATTGTTAGGGTCCCGTGGACAGGGACCTGAGCTATTGGAGCCAAACACTGACTCAGGATGGCGATGGCTAGCAGCTGCAGAATTTTCCCTTAGATTTACATTTGGAAGCTCACAGTTTTTGGTTCTGCCAGGATTTTTTTTTTTTTTTTTTTTTTTTTTTTTTGTGAAAATGAATCTTACACATGGAGGAAGAAAATAAAGTTGATCCTGGAAAGGAGAGCATAAGTGAATCTTGGTAACATATTTTGAGGAACAAAGTGAAACTCAGTCTCCCCCTAGACTATTCTGTTACTTAATCAATTATCTTTTTGCATAATCCAGTTGAAAAGCTATTTTCAACTGAAAGAAAATCTATCTCAAAAGGAGCCATGAATAGAGAATCCTGGGGAATATAACAATTTAAAGTAAAATCATAATAGGATGGAGAGGAAGAAAGGATCAGAAATGACCAGTAACACAGAAGAACCAGGAGTAGTAATTTTATGAAATCCAACAGAGAAAAATTTTTAAAAAGAAATGGTCAACTGTGTCATCTGCTCAAGGATAATGAGACTTGATGAAAAGTTTTATACATGGCAATAGAGAAACCAATGTCCAAATCTGCCAACTTAATTTCAGGTGTAGAAGCCAGATGGCAACTTTACTACAATTGCTTTTTGGACCCATCTAGTTAGGTACCTACTTTTATCAAGACGTGATGAGATTACTTACACGGTACAAGGGCATAAAAAGGATGGAGAGATACCGGTATTAAATTTCTGATTGAAATGTATACAGTTCACAAAAAATAATTACTTGAATCATAAATCTGTATACACATATGTGTATATACATACTAAGCATCAAATGCTAGAACTACTGTTCATAATCGTAGTGATAGGGTGGGTTCATGACAAACTATCCTTACCGGGAAGTTAATGTAACACTAAACAGAGTCAGCTTGGCAAGTCTTCATACCTTGTTGCATAGAGAGGCTTCTCTTTTCCCAATGTCAAAATCATTATTACTTATTGCTCCTCCAGTGATGGCCCAGCTTACTCATGTGGGTGGAAATTAATGTCGAGTTCTCACTTGCTTATGTAACCTTGCAGTAAATAAGGAATAGCTGACAATACATCCTGGTAGATGCCAAGGAAACAATCTTAGGGATGGGTTGAAGAGAAAATGTTTCTGTACGAGGCTGGAAGAGTACTTTGCTTGGATTGAAGGGAGAGTATATGAGACATATGAGAAGGAAGACAAGATTTCAAGAAAACAGTATGGAGAAGGGTGTGACTGAAAATGATAAGAAACTCATTTTCTTCCCTAGTGATTGATCTGCGGGTGAACCATAGGCTTCTGAGTGAGCAAGTGAGGCCAACTATTTGCTGACATAGCCAATGCCTGGTGTGGTTTAGGATAAGGGAGAATTCCCCCAGGAGATTCTGACATGAGCACCATGGAAGTTAGAAGAGCAATGTGTAAGCAAAAATGGCAGGATCCTCTAACACTAAGCAACTGTAAACTAGGTCAAACCCACACAAAATCAGGAACTTTATAATTAAAGGGGAGAAGTACGCTGAAATCTCATACTAACTAGGGAGTTAATGATGAATTAGATTAATTAAATGTATTAATATAATCCCAGGATGTCTTATAAGTTAACTTCTTGGAAAATCGATACGTGGAGAAAGCCATACAAGAATGCACCATAAATACTTGAATCTGACATGATGTTTTAACAGAAGCTTAACATATGTAATTACTCAAAATTTACACTCTTCAATTACAGTCTTCATTGATAATAGGTTCAGAGTTACCATTCTATTTGTGCACATTTTGTCTTTACATTTTTAATGTTTGTTTATTCTGAGAGGTGGGATCGAGTGGGGGAGGGGCAGAGAGAGAAAGAGAGACAGAGACAGAGACAGAGAGAGACAGAGACAGAGACAGAGAGAGTCAGTCATAGAATCTGAAGCAGGCTCCAGGCTCCAAGCTGTCAGCACAGAGCCCCCTACACAGGGCTAGAACGCACAAACCACGGGATCATGACCTGAGCTGAAGTTGGACACTCAACCAACTGAGCCACCCAGGCGTCCTTGTGCCCACTGTTGAAAATAAGGTAAGGGTGTATTTTTCCCCTACTATCCAATCTGAAAAACATTCTTGTTGCAACCGCTCATGAATATTTTGGACTGGCTTATTATTTCTATCCTATGGTATGGTGGAAGGTGTTGTATATATTACCCAGGGTCTGCTGACAAAGAATAGCTTCTGACAAGTTTAGTACCTTAAAAATCAACAGAACACAAAAGCCCTATAGTCTTTGATAATTTCCTCTGTTGCCCTATTTTCACTGACTTTCCCCACCTACCCTGTAGCTAAAAGATCGGTGTTATGCAGAATATGGATCAGACCCACAGGCAGCTGCCCTGTGCAGCTGGCTCCCCCGTCAGAGCCCGAACGTGGTTTAGCATTCCTTTCAAGTCCCTTTTCATAACGGAAGTTGTCTGTTATAAAATCTATGCTGCGCATCTTTACAGAGCCCTTCATTAGAACGATGCGCACACACATCGCACACACACAAAAGTGGATCAAATTTTAATGGATAATGATGAAAATAAATAAGCACTTACGGAAGTTAAGAGGAATTGCTCTCCCTTTCTGATTGTTAAATATCCAGAAGCCCTGTTGCCTGTAATATCTGCTACCTTGTTCCTAGATTTGGAATGCAGAGGAATATTACCTCTCTACCTACGAGATTACCCTCCCCAACTCCTGGGGAAGGTTCACTATACAGGCCTATGGCCTGAAGCCCATTGCCATCACTTCTTGAACCAGGAACAGGTAAACCAAATGATCAGAATTTAGTTACATGTGGGAGGACTCCCCCACCTCATCCTCTCTTTAAATTCTTACAGTGACAAATTGTCATTTCATTGTTCCATGATAAAATAGACTTCCTATAGACCAAAAACTTAACACACAGGCGAATCATTTAATGATTTCCAACTATTACCTGCTTATTACCTCTTGAAGTGACATTCTTTACTAAGACTTTAATCCTGGGTTCTGTCCCTGTTATTGTCACAGCCCATTTATTTCACGGACTTGCTTTCTGTCATGTGCTGCTCCTATAAAGTCATCGGCACATTATAAAAATATGTATTTTTTTTTTTGTATTTCAGGTCCTCTCAGAGGCAGATACTGAACCAAGAATTCAAGTGTGAGTAATTTATTTGAAAAGTGCTCCCAGGAGGTGCGAGCAAGCGAATGAGAAACAGGATAGAAAAGTGGGAGAAGCCAAATCTGCCTGATACTGTGCAGAGCTCTGGACTGTGAATTATGTCCAGGAGCTATGCTGCTTTGAGACAAATGAGCAGGGTGTTTGTACTTCAAGTCAGGTAATCATCCACTAACAGCTTCTGCAGTACCCGAAAAGGGACATAAAATCCTAGCCACGTCTGACCCTCCGCACACGGTGAGGGGGCTCCGATGGCCCAAAGTTATCCCCCAAAGAAGACTGTATGGGCAAGCACACAGGAGCCTGGCAGGATGATGGCAAGGAAAGCTGGTAAAAGGGATCAAAGCCAACCCAGTGAGGTAGGGCTACGGGAAGCTGGCAGAGAGCTCAGGGCTACCTGGACCCCGGAGAGAAACTACTTCACTGGTCACAATTAGTAAAGTCCAATCACTCAGAATTCTCCGGGGAGTGGTCAAAGGGCCCTTCCAACTCGCCGACGGGCATTCTGTTCCAACACAATCTGCGGAACTAAGTAAGAAGAGTGGGGAGCCAAGGCATCTGGGCGAGTTGCCGCACCCATCTCCAATGGCTGCACGTTGAAGAGCTCCTTCAGCAGACTCTGCAGCCAAAGGGCAGCCCACTCGGCTTCAGGCTGTGGTGTAGCTATTCCCAGAGGATTTGGTAGCTGAATGAACGTTGGAATATACGGCATATCCCGCCTGGCTCTATGCTGCAGAAGATCTACGCTGCAGTTGAGGCACGACAGGATAAAAGAGGTTCCACTGGCTTGAGCAATATCTTTGGCATTTGAGAGGAATGAACAACTTGGTGCTTATAAGGGTGTCGAGCTGGGTGGCTGATGGCTGCTACTGAGTGCCTCTGAGGTGTTATAACAAGTAGAGAGCAGTTTCAGGCCGGATAGCTATTATCTTAAAACAAGCTATACAAGGCAGAGGGCTCCATGACGACAGTTTAAGAGACTCTCATCACCTGCTGCTGGAGAAGTGTTAGAGCAGAAAGTAGGCACAGGACTTAGTGGAATGAACAGTCAAATTTCAGAGAAGAAACATGTTCTGGCTCAGCAAATACCTCCATGCCAAAGTGAGGGTCCAAAAAAGGAGTAGCCCTTACACTTGAAGTGGGGATATCTCAACAGAAGTATAAAGGTCTTAATGCCTCTAGACTTGCTGAGCTTGTCTAAGAAACATGCTTGTCAGAGGAAATTGTCATTATTGATTAACTCTACAGACCATGATTTTCTATAGGTTATGACTTATGGCAGGAAATGATGTTTCAAGAATGTTCTATTACACATAGGATTAATGGGTCCCAGAAAAGCAGAGGCCAGATGGCAGCATTTAACTGTCAGACGCAGGAAGGGTGTAATTACCATATGTGGGTGGCATATTTGGAATGACAGCCAGTTTGGAATGGTCAGGATCTCACAGAGATATATAGTAATGGCTGAGGTACTATGATGCTTTTAAGGGCAACATAGATGAGCACCCAGCCAGACTATCGCTTAATGCGTATAATCAAAGGACATGAAGAAAGGAATATTTGAAGGCAGCCTCTCCAATGGAAAGTCGTGCAATATTTGCATGTATATCTTTCATATAAATTCTGCAGTCTACATGGAACCATAATGCCACGTTATCACAAATGGAAAAAACCTAAGGACTAACACAGACAACTGCATACCCCTACCTAGATACCTCTATTTAGCCTCTGTGTAGAAGAGGCAAAACAGAAAGCCAGGCATGCCGATCACTGCCCTAGAACTTTTCCTTAAATTGCTATTATACTGCAACAAGGGCAAAGATAGAACACAAATAAAGCTCTTTCTCAGTGAGCTCTCAGATTGCTTTAATGTTATAAAGCTTTTTTTTAAATGTTTATTTATTTTTGAGGGAGACAGAAACAGAGTGTGAGTGGGAGAAGGGCAAAGAGAGAGGGAGACACAGAATCTGAAGCAGGCTCCAGGCTCTGTGCTATCAACACAGAGCCTGATGTGGGGCTCAAACTCACGAACCGTGAGATCATGACCTGAGATGAAGTCGGATGCTCAACTGACTGAGCCACCCAGGCACCCAGCCACCCAGGCACCCACTCAAATCTTATCTCACTGTGTCCAATCCCCTGTGGATGCTTAAAATATTGTAAGACTTAGAGTGGTTTTTGAGAACAGGGAAAATGTTGGAGGGTGTTTTAATCTTGATCTGTTTAAACTACAAACAGTGAATTTGATTATTTTAAACCAAACAGTGCTACATGCTACATGCTGAATGCAAAAACATTCCATCTTTACTTTCACTCTAAAAACATTATTTTCCCCTATAAACAGTAAGAAAGGATCGGCAGTTGTGATGGTGTTCTTTAGCAACAATACTTGAGTTATCTATCTGATGATTGCTCCTCATGTCTTCACAAAAGGCTCAAAATATTGATAAGCAATATTTCAGACATAAAATCCACGTCCTCTCTCTGGTATATCTTTTGATAGAAATGGCATGCAAGACATCGACATAAAATTATTAATTGCAAATATAAAGTTTTATCTCCCTTATTTTCTGTTTATTTTTATCGATGCACATTCACGGTATTTGGCAATGCCCCAATCTACCTATAAACATCTCAAATGATTTATATTAAAGTGTTGATTCATTCAGTTTCTAAAAGATCGAGCCCATTCTCCTCGAGAAACAGCTGGACTGGCAAATATTTGAGGATTTTATTGACAAATTTTACCATCAGCCAGGTCAATAAAGGTAACTCAATGCTTCTATACTTCCATACATATTTGTTTATCTCTAAAGAATCATCATCTTGCATAAAATAACACTTGGTACTGTATGAAAAATCCTATTAAAGATATGAAAAGTGGGGTACTTGGGTGACTCAGTTAGGCATTCAACTCTTACATTTCAGGTTAGATCATGATCTCACGGTTCTTGAGCTGTCAGCACAGAGCCCTACGTGGGATTCTGTCTCCCTCTCTCTCTGCCCCTCCCCTGCTCACATTCACTCTCTCAAAAATAAACATTTTTTTAAAAAGATACCGGAAGTAATTCAGACTAAATTTTATGGTTTTCTGAAGCTAAATGTGAGTGCTATTACGAGAAGAGTTATTTTGTAGCATTACTTTTTTTTTATAATACGATCTTATGTGCTACTTTTATTTAGCTAATTTTCTGTGTCAATAAATTTATTTTTTAATATAATATGTAATTCGCTGCTAAAATATAAAGTATATTAATGTTACAACTCAATGGAAGCAAATAAATAATGGAAATTAATGTGAACGTAATCAACTTTGCAAATAAGATTTAGCAAATTGAAGACTTACGGTAGAGGGGTGAACATAATGCTGAATTATGACTTGTATGTGAAGAAGGCGTTTCCACTGAGCATATGCAAAACCTCAGGAAATTGTCCAAGGTCTCTGGGCTTTAAATTTCTTACCTTTAAAGTTTTAAAATTCCCAAATCTGGGTCACAGTCAAGTAAAAAGGGAATTTTCTAAGTCAAATATTTATGACTCAGATCAAAATGTGTCCTATCTCTGAGAAACTTGGAAACCTCTGGAATCAGATTCTTTAATAGTCATACTAACACAATTATCAGTAATTAAATATAACTTGGCCAAAATCTAAGCAATTCAAGAACAGATAGAAATGAGGAGGTGACGGTTCGCAGCGGTTTAAAAATACATTCTAGGAAGCAACAACCCTAGAAAAGGAAGAAGGTGACCTAGCCTTCTCTCTCTCTGAACATGCTAATGATAGACCAACAGGCAATGAGTCAGTGGTGTTTGCTTGTGGGAGAGTCTTTATTGATGGAACACTTTGAATGAGATGTACCTGGTTTGTCTTGGCTGCTTTATAGCAAAGGAACCTGAAATTATGGATTTATGGGGGTTGGCTGCCTGAAAAAAATATCAGGGAAGCTATGTAGGTCTAAAATGGTTGTTGTTCCATGAGAAAATCTTTTCTTTCCATATAAGTGAAGGGCTGCATACAATATGTGAAGACTCCACACGTGAAGACGTTTATAAAACTTATATGTTACATGCGGGCCAAGGATTTAACATAGAACTGAGGAGCCGTAGAGTAAATCTGGACTTCTTTCTGCTTTGTGTGGGCCCCTGGTTATGACCTGTGTATTCAAAATTATCAGCGAAGCTTAATACTAAGTCAGTCATCTGATTTCTAGGACCCTGACTTCACAATCTGGTATTTTGCATTATTTCAAAATGCCAAAATAAAAGGAGCTTTCTAACTAAAATAGCTCCTATGTTTTCTAAATTATCATATTTATTGCTGTGAGGTATCTACAAAGACCACTGTTTTATTTCTTTTAGACATAAAAAGAAGTCTCGCAAGCAAGTGTAGAGAGGTTTGGGAAATATTTTTCCTAACAGTAATACTAATAGTTAATAATTTTCCCTAATAGATGTTATTTCACAATTCATGTAGGATGGAACACAGCAAAAATAGAATCTCAGAAAAGTTTATCAATTACACTAAACCTCTGAACTATAAAGTATGAATATGTTTTCTTAGTGATGCAGGTGAGATTGACCCCATAGTCATGCAAACCACAGTGATCTTTTTCTTCTGGCAACATTTTACTTTTCAGCATGAATTGGACAAAGAGACACATACATCATGAAATGATAAACAGGCGATGCTTCCTGCTTATAACTATTACACATTAAATTGTGACTAATGAGGGGCGCCTAGGTGGCTCAGCCAGTTAAGCGTCCGACTTTGGTTCAGGTCATGATTTTATGATCCATGAGTTCAAGCCCCAAGTCAAGCTCTGTGCTGACAGCCCGGAGCCTAGAACCTGCTTCAGATTCTGTGTCTCCCTCTCTCTCTGCCCCTCCTCCACTCATTCTCTGTTTTTCTCAAAAATAATAAACATTTAAAAAAATTTTTTAATGGATTGTTACTAATGATGTGATCAATTTAGGATTCAGTGATACTGAGGAAGGAGGAGTTTAAGAGAAATGCTCCTGCTTTATAATTGGCAAAAAAAAAAAAAAAAAAAAAAAAGACTTTGTCAAGTTGATTAAGGTCATCTATGTTTAAAAACAATATTTAAGGGGCGCCTGGGTGGCGCAGTCGGTTGAGCGGCCGACTTCAGCCAGGTCACGATCTCGCAGTCCGGGAGTTCGAGCCCCGCGTCAGGCTCTGGGCTGATGGCTCAGAGCCTGGAGCCTGTTTCCGATTCTGTGTCTCCCTCTCTCTCTGCCCCTCCCCCGTTCATGCTCTGTCTCTCTCTGTCCCAAAAATAAATAAACGTTGAAAAAAAAAATTAAAAAAAAACAAAACAATATTTAAAATGATGTGTTAAGAATGCCACCAGAAGCACTTAGGTTATGCTTTATAAATCATGACAAAGTTCTTTTTTTACTCAGTATCAGTTTCAGTCAATATGTATATAGGTGAGTTTATGTTCTATATATATGGCAAGTCAATGATCTGATTAATGCCCATCTAGACAAAAGGTTCTTCCTCTTACTACAGCCATATTTTGGAACCTTGAAAAACATTTTAGGGGTGCCTGAGTGGCTCAGTCAGTTAAGCGTCTGACTTCGGCTTAGGTCATGATCTCACGGTTCATGGGTTCGAGCCGCATGTCAGGCTGTGTGCTGACAGCTCAGAGCCTGGAGCCTGCTTCTGATTCTGTGTCTCCCTTTCTCTCTGCCCTTCGCCTGTTAGCACACACTCTCTCTCTCAAAAATAAACACACATTTAAAAAAATTTTTAAAAAGCAAGAAAAATCTCTTATGACCTTGAAAGTTATGTATGTTTTACACATTATAATTTTATTCAGATAAACGTTTTCTAACAGTTAAAGATGGGAAGTCCCTAAAACACGCATACATACACACATGTTCGTACACATAAGTATGTGTATATATTTTAAATACATATAGTTATAGACAAATACATGTATTTTATAAACTATGTGCTCACTCCTTTCTCTGGAAAGGAAAGTCTGTTGCTCAGTTCAATGGTCGCTTAACTCTCATTGTGATCACTAAGGTGTCTTTTGTTAACGATCAAACAGATATTTTCAAAAATACTATAATTCACTATGATACTTTCTGCCCCTCAACTTTACAGTTGGCTCAACACACTAAAGTAATAACATAGCTAGAGTGCCAGAAAGAAAACAAAAGCACCAAGCAGCTAAAGAAACTTGGTCAGGTCTTGTGAGTTTCGGCAGCTCTAAGGACACCTTTAAAGTAGACTGAGGACCCTAAGGGGCTTCTTGTGTGGTTTATATTTACCAATATTTGTGTATTAGAATTAAAACTGGGATATTTTAAAAATATTTAGAAAGTAATCTAAAGTTAAACAAATAAGAATGTGTCAGCATAAGCAATACTTTTAATATAGCCATATTTCCCAAAAATACACACTGGAAATTGTACCATTATTTTACATTTTGGTAAATCCCTTTAACGTCAGCTGGATTCTCCCAACAGCTTCTGCATTTGATTTGTCACAATATCACCTGCTACGTATATAGTTTCTGGAAAACTTAATTATATATTCTCAAGGAAGAGGGAATGAGACAGCCAAATAATAACTTACTATTTGGAAAATAATCTCAACTTCCATACCTTAAAATGACTTCAAGGACGCTCAGGCTCTCCAGACCTTACTTTGAGAACCACATCCACACTCTTACAGAATCCGAGCCTGACATCAGAATCACTGGGGAATAGTTATTTCAAAGCCTCATCAATTTAAGAATACCAGGAATGTTATGCTATCAGAGACAGAGAATGAGACATGTTCATAAGCCTGGTTCAGACACAGCACCCAGGGGACCAGTGGACCCAGACACAGCCCCACATCAGTGCCTGCAGCTAACAGTATTTCCTGCTGGTGCTCAAGGACCCACGGCCACTGAGCTATACTCAGCAATTCCAAGCAATTAGTAATATCCTCTATGTCCTTTTCCTTGGAACCAGATCTATAATGTTCAGATATTCATACTTCGCTATTCCTGAGAAAACTAAGGTTTAGTTTTCACTTCATCTGTGAATTTTTCTACCAGAAATCTCTAGAGTGCACATAAGCACCAATATCACTCTCCGGCCCATCATGGAACCCACACGAATTTGGGGCCTCCACAGGGCAGGTTTATGGACCAAGGGGCAGACCACAAAACAGCCATCAGATCCGAAGTCTGCGTGAGAGCACGGCTTCCAGGAAGTTGCATTCCCACCACCTGCTTTCTGAACTCACAGCCGACAGTGCCGTATGCAGTGATATCAATATCTAAGGGGCATGAAGTTCTCCATCTGCTCTGCTTCATCAAGAGGGATGGAAGGAGGCTATTTTGAGGCCATGTGTACCAGACCTGCAATGGAATCACCAACCAAGATGGCTACCACCTGAGTAAGACTGACTGGGGTGGAAGCGAGCTAATCACTTCCCATTGCTCAGTTCCTTTTTTTTTTTTTTAATTTTTTTTAATGTTTATTTATTTTTGAGACAGAGAGAGACAGAGCATGAACAGGGGAGGGGCAGAGAGAGAGGGAGACACAGAATCCGAAACAGGCTGCAGGCTCCGAGCGGTCAGCACAGAGCCCGACGTGGGGCTCGAACTCACGGACCCTGAGATCATGACCTGAGCCGAAGTCGGACACTTAATCGACCAAGCCACCCAGGCGCCCCCATTGCTCGGTTTCTTAAACTCACCAGGACTGAGCTTCCTCAGTGACAAAAGGCAGATAATACGCCTACCTGATAGCATGGTTGTGTTAGCATATACTTGGCCCAGAGCCCGAGAGTAACAAATGTCAGCTGTTTGCTGTACTCAGTTCATTCCCAATAACTTAGCCCACCACTCTGCTAAATCCCAAGGCTGTTACAACTTTACCTTAAAAAAAAAAAAAAAAGAAAAATGAGAAAAAATTAATCACACCTTTCTGAATATACTTTGGGGGTATTTGGAGAATTTACAATTGTGGAAAGGCAGATGAACAGGATTGTTCCTAATGTTCTAAGAGGCTCAACATTTTCTTAGAGAAAATGTAGCATTTGTAGAGTAACAGACCTAGTAATAGCATCCAGAATTTGAAATTATTACTGACCCCCATTCAGATCCCACCCAGCTTTCTCCATGTAAACATTTCGTAAGGTTGCATTCCCCTGGGTGGTATGTGAAGGTGTGACGTGTGCATGTGTGTGTGTGTGTGGGGGGGGGTTGTATTTGTGGGTGATGCACAGGGTTCAGCATGCCAAGACGGACTTCTGCCTTAGTCACGTTTACGCTTGCGATTGCTTTTTAAGAAACGTTTCCTGAACAAGTTCAGAATGTTCACATATAAAATGGGAAGTACTTGAAATCATAACCTTCCATGAAAATTATAAAGATGCTTTTCAGGGAGATTTGAAAAAGAAGAGGCAGTGGAATACATGCATAACGGACTCAAAGGCCTGTGGAAACCACAAGGAACACAACCCAGACACAATTATCCTCACAACTTCTCGCACTTACTTCTGCTTTATTAAATACCCTTCGGTAATGATTGTGAACTTCAGTGAGCCTGTGTGTGCTGTTAATCACAGACGACAGCTTATTGATAGTTGGTATCATAGTTTATCAGTAATCAAATATAAGTGGGTTGAAGTTTTTATTAATAAGGACTTTACAGCTTCCTTTTGAACTAAAACATGGCAGTATAACTCATACAGAGATCACAAATTTACTAAGGAAAGCCTGGGGCTAGAATGGCTAATGCTTTAGAAATCAGATTACAGCACAGAACTCGCAGAGTGGCAAATACATTCACATATATTTAGTCGTTCACATATTTAATGAGCACCGGCCGCAGAGCAGGTGATTCTAAACAAGAGGCACAGAGACTTGCTCCTGCTGAATTTACTCTAGTGTTTTGTGTCACAGGGTCAGAGTTTATCTTGAACCAGAAGAGTTTCAAGAGAGTCATGCCACCTGTGGGGGTCCAGCAGCATCCAGGTATGCAGAAGGACACTTTCACAAATTATGCACATTAGAAAAACAGGTTTTTAAAAAATTCCAAAAATAGAACTCAAGCTCAAAGATCATACTGCTGCATCACAGAAGCACTGAAAGCTGACTCTTGATTCCTGAACACCAAACGTACAAAACGAGCTTTGGTTACATTATGCGGTATCCTTGTGAGATCAGTCCTCTCAAAGAATTACCTATGGGTTTAACTCAAAAAAAGTCGCCCAAGCTGACTATTCCTTGAGAAGAGATGGAAGAAAGCGGCTCTTAGAGACAAGTGGGAGCAAAGGGCCACAAAAAAAGATAGGGTACCAAAAGCATCAATGTGGTCCAAAGATACGGAGCCGCAGTCTCCAGTGGAGAAGCATGATCCTCACCTGGGGCGTGTAGGAATTGCAGTGAATGTGGTGGGGTTTGGAACACAGATCCATTCAATGGAACCATTTCCCAATACCCGAGAGCATCTAGTCTACTGTCTTGTATTAATCATTAGACTGCCCTTTTGGGGGGACAGGGTAGGATGAGAAAGGAGGAAGCAACAGCATCTTCTACATGATTGGTTTGATCTACATAGCCCCACAGAGTATTTATAAAAAAAAAAATATATCTGTTGATATTTTAAAAATCAGAAAGCACAGAGACTGCTTCATTGTGTCTCTGGTTTTATTCATCATTTTAAAGTTGCTTTCAGGGGCGCCTGGGTGGCTCAGTCGGTTGGGCATCCGACTTCAGCTCAGGTCACGATCTCACGGTCCGTGAGTTCGAGCCCCACGTCAGGCTCTGGGCTGATGGCTCGGAGCCTGGAGCCTGCTTCCGATTCTGTGTCTCCCTCTCTCTCTGCCCCTCCCCCGTTCATGCTCTGTCTCTCTCTGTCCCAAAAATAAATAAACGTTAAAGTTGCTTTCATTTTGAGATAACTGTATATTCACACATTTGTAAGAAATAATAGATTTTGTGCATGCTGTACCCATTTATATCTTGGGTTATAAGGGTTATATCTTGTGCAACCGTAGTGCAACATCACAACTAGGGTATTAGCACCGATGCAGTCAAGATACAGAACAGTCTGGGCCTCCCGCAAATGCCTGGTGTTCTCTTATAGCCACATCCACCACCCAGTCCAGTCCTGTTCCTAACCTTTGGCAACCGCTAATCTGTTCTCCATTTCTATCATGTTGTCATTTTAAGAATGCCATATAAATGAGATCATGTACTACTGAGATTTTTTTTTCCACTCAGAATTTTTCCCTGGAGATTCATTTGAGTCATTTCATTTATCAACAGTTCATCCTTTTTATTGCTGAGGAGTGTTCCACGGTATGGATGTACGACAGGTTTGTTAAACGCTCTCCTGCTGAAGGGCATCTGGGTTATTTCCAGTTTGGGGCTTTTATGAATAAAACTGCATGAACATTTTTTGTCCATGTTTTTTTTTTAAGAATATAGATGTTCATTTCTTCAGAATAAGTGGAATTGCTGGGTTATATGGTTAAGTATATAGTGTAAGAAATTGCTAAACTTTTTTCCAGAGTGGCTGCCTCATTTTGCATTCCCATCATCAATGCATGAGACATCCAGTTTCCCTACATCCTCTCCGGCATTTGGTCTTGTCACTGTTTTTATTTCAGTAATCTAGATAGGTATGTATTGATATCTCAGTGCGGCTTTAATTTTTATTTCCTTATATTATCTTCTATTGCATTTTCATACAAATGCATTGCATTTGTAATTTTTCATTGGACTTGAGATTAATAATTTCTCCAATCATTAAAAGTTAACATTTTTCAAAAGGAATGGGAAAAAACACTTAAATGTCCAGATTGTTTGGTTTCAGTGGAAGTTCCTCTTCAAGTATCAAATAGGCTCTCTGGAGTGAATGAAATTGCTTGCTAATTCTGATAATATTTTTCTTAAGCTTTCATATGTAAAGAAATTAGAAGGGCAATGTCTTAGTCCCTTTAGGCTATGATAACAAAGTCCCACAGACTAAGCGTCTTAAAAACAACAGAAATTTCTCATAGTTCTGCAGAAAACAAGAGAGGAAGCAAGCTCTTTCATGACTGTTGTAAGGGCACTAATCCCATTCATGAGCACCCCGCCCCCCCATTTCAACTCCATCCCACCCTACCCAATCACCTCCCAAAGGCTCTGCCTCTGTGATCACATTAGGGTGTACAGTTTCAACATATGGATCTTGGGTGGATGAAACATTCGGTCCATAATAGGAATATGTATATTGAAGGAATTCTTACATGAGTCTTCTGAACACAGGGTTGTAATCAACTCAGGCTCTACCTTCAAGGTCCAAAGATGACAAGACTCTCTGATTTAATCATCCAGCTTCCTTCACCACATCTCAAAAACATGACCTCAAATTCTTGTAACATTTACCTTTTCGCTGCTCTCAGAACAACATTTCTGTCTGCCTCAATCAACATGGCCGCTTTGTGACCACAACCATTAGGTTTTAACAATCCTAAAGTCCTCCGGACACAACATGATAAATTTAAAGACAGAACCAAAATGCCTTCACATTGTTTCCATTTTGTGCAACTAATTCTATTTAAAAAAAATTTTTAACAGAATGACTCGTTTCCAAATATTATATAGTATCATCCCTATCCTATATATTTGTAACGTGGGAACATCCTTTACAAATCTTTGGATTATCTTTTTCCTAAGAGAAATATACTTTGACTTATTTTCCCTATCTAAGTAAATATAAGGGATCTTATACTAATTTTATTGCTGAGATAAAAGGAAGCATAAAGAAAAATGAGCATACAAAAATAGTAAGTGAGAGATTAAAGACTGGGGAGTGATTAAAATAACTAGATTGTTTTCTATTGACAAAAGTTTCTGTTTTGAAACTATTCGTGGATGGATAGGATTTATCTGCATACTAGTTTAATGGAAATTTTGGTGTTTTAGACATGGTAATTGATTTTACAATTGCAAAGAGTCCAAGTTGACTTTGTTGATATTCACCCTCCTTATTGTTCATGAGCTAAAATTTGGGGTATTTGAGTTTTTAAGTAAGAAGGTCCCATGTGATACTCTTCATGCCTATCTATACTGTATTCTTGAAGTTTGCAACTTTAGGGAACTACCTCAACATATACAATCAGTGGCAAGTAATGATCTTCATGTGATTCTCATAGATTCCTATATAGAAGATGTCAAATAAAAACCAAAAAGGAGGCTGCAGTCTGAACATACTCTTAGACCAAACACAAAAAGTCACATAACCCAAACTGTAAACTGTCCCCATTTCCCCAAAATGCTAATTCTGACCTTAAACAACTTTCTTCACATAGGCATGACTTTATAAGTCCTTCACTAATCAGCTACAAACAAGTCAAGTTGTGCCATGAAAACAAAAGTTTCTAGTAACCAATCACAATAGAAAACAGTGTACTGACTCAGAAGTGTAGACTGAGTATAGGTATACGTGAAGAACAACGTGTGGAACACTGTTTTGCATGGGAGCTTAGACAATTTAATTTGCTCAAAACAGTAAAATCAAAAGCTTGAAATCCCTTGGGGATACAGGGGGGCTCCGTCCGTCGAGCGCCCAACTTTTGACTTGGGCTCAGATTCTGATGCCAGGGTTGTGGGATCCAGCTTTGCGTCAGGGCTCTGCGCTCTCTCTCTCTCTTCCCTCTGCCCCACTCTCCTGTTCGCATGCTCTCTCTAAAAACACCAACAGCAAAAACCCAAAAGCTTGTAATCCCTATTTTTGACAATGTAAAATGGGGTGCCTGGATGGCTCAGTCAGCTAAGTGTACTACCTCATTTCAGGTCATGATCTCAATGTTTATGAGTTTGAGCCCCGTGTTGGGCTCTGTGCTGACAGCTCAAAGCCTGGAGCTTGCTTTGGATTCTGCGTCTCCTTCTAATTCATTCTCTCTCTCCCTCTCAAATAAATAAATAAATAAATAAATAAATAAATAAATAAATAAAATTAATGGAAAATAAGAGTATTACATATAAAGTTCCAAAACACATTCTGGAGCAGTCTGATAAGAGACATATTTCAGTAAGTTAATTGGTAAAATATCTCTCTTGTGCATGCCCACACATGCACACACACAATTACCTTGCCCACATGTGTGTGCATTATGGTTTCTTGTTGTTCCTCTCCCCAAAGCATGTTGAACTCACCCTTAGTGCCTCCATTCCTGAAAACAATGCGGTTTCTCTGCAGTTACTTTGCTGGGGACAGGGGACTAGAAGTGAGACAACTAGAAATTCACCGGAACATTGGCTTCATTCTTCTAACACTACAATCTATCTGATGGATAGAAACCGCTGGGTCACAAAGCACTGATCCTGGTGACAGGACCATCCAGCAGCAGCACAGGACTGGCCCTGGCGGGGAGAAGCCCCTCGTCTCTCTGGAGACCCAGGAGATCATGCGTTCTAAGCTGAGCTGTAACTCCTCAAAGCTGAATACCTAACCACTTTGGGTTTGAGGTCTCCCTGTTTGCAAACTGTTTGTTTCTTGCTCAGTAAAATATTCATATCAAGTTAAGCTCTCAGTTTTCTCTCAACAGAAGTAATAGCCCTAGTAAATTATATCCCTTCAACTGGAAGATTGTAAAATCATTTATTTCTAAACCCTTTACAGATTTCTGTAACTATAGGCAAATAGTGCACAGAATAGTACTTGGTCCTAGACACAGGTGCTTCGTATTATAAATAATAGGAGTCAGGTGTCCTACCTAATCCAATGCTTTGGACATCAGACCAGCTGCCTGCTGGCAATCATACAATCGCCTGTCATGCTAATAGGCATTGAAAAAGGCATTAAACATGGTAAATAGAAATTGTGTTGACATCTTCAACCACTAACAAAAAGACAAGCTTCCAACTCCTTCCCTGAAATTACAAAGTGAAGACATAAATATGGCATACAAAAGGTTGTGGGACGGAGGTAGAGAGGAGACAGAGGGGAGAGGGGGTTCAACTGGAAAATACTTGGTAAATAAACTTCAAAATTATTAACATAAAAGACATTTCTAGGTCACTTAGAGAATATACACCTAAAGTTGACTCAGAATTGCATCTCTTATTTCTCTAGACATTTGAAAAATATATTTATATAAAGGGATAGCAAAAGTAATGCAGTGAGAAGAGATATCAAGGATAAATATTTAAATAGAAGAACAAATCCTCTATCATGAAGAAATTGGCAAGTTGCTAATATTAGCCAGAAGTTCTGCACCAGCACAGAATACCTCAATTCAGAAGGGAATCATGGAAACAATTACATACAGAAACATCTTTTCGATTATCCCTAAGACCAAATACACAAAGCTCAAAATCTTAAATCGTAAGAAGGTAGAGCTCCCAATAGTGCAACTAACACAAAGTCTTTCAAGGTAACAAGATACTCCCTATTTTCTGAAATTCTTAACTGCAGAGGCTGTGATGGAAGCTAGAATGCATGTCTTTAGAGAACAGAATGGCCCATTATAACAAATATGAAAAATATTTGAGGATATAATTTTATTGAATATGTAACAAAGATTACAATACATTCATCAAAAGAAGTAAATCCCCTGTGGGAATAACCCTGTGGTATGTTAGTGAACAAGTTTCCTCATCTGTCAATAGAAAAACTCAGAGTTATAATTGCAATTAACTTTACTAAGATCCTAGATTAAATCAGTGGTAGAACGACATATAAAATTCCAACCTACAAAAGCCAAACTCAGATTCTGCAAGGTCACAATTTGTTAATTCAGTATTTTTTCTTTCTCTTTTGGTGTTTATTTTTGAGACAGAGAGAGACAATATGAGTGGGGGAGGGGCTGAGAGAGAGGGAGACACAGAATGGAAAGCAGGCTCCAGGCTCTGAGCTGTCAGCACAGAGCCCAACACGGGGCTCGAACCCATAGAACGAGATCATGTCCGCGAAGTCGGACGCTTAACAGACTGAGCCACCCAGGCGCTCCTAGTTCAGTATTTTCTAAATATGTTGAATGATGATACAAATATTTATAAAATGTATATATTACAAATACATAATTTCCAAAATGTCACTTCTATACTAATCTTATATTTCACGGGGATATTCACCAATGTAAAGCAGAAACAGGCACAAACACATATGCACATTTAAGAACTGAGGATATGATTTCTCCTTCCAAAAAATAGCATTACCTTAAATAAATAAACATTAAAAAAAAAAAAAGAGGCGCCTGGGTGGTCCAGATGGTTACGTATCCGACTCTCAATTTCAGCTTATGTCACAATCTCATGGTTCATTAGATCTAGCCCTACATCGGGCTCTTCACTGAATGTGGAGCTTGCTTGGGATTCTCTTCTTCCCTATCTGCCTCTCCCATGCATGCACGCTCTCTTTCTCTCTCTCACTCTCTCAAAATAAATAAAGTTTTAAAAAGTAGCAATCATTCTTTATTAAGTTTCCTTGAAAATTTTGCTTACAGAGAGAGGCAAACCAGGAAACAGACTATTAACTACAGAGAACAAACTGATGGTCACCAGAAGGGAGGTGGGTGGGGGCACAGATTAATAGATGATGGGGATTAAGGAGGGCACTTTCTGTGATGAGCACTGGGTGTTGTATGGGAGTGGTGAATCCCTATTTTGTACACCTGTAACTAATATTACACCGTATGCTAACTGGAATTTAAATGAAAACGTGAAAGTAAAGTAACCCTCCCTTATTCTTAAAATAAAAAAGGCTTAAGCATTGTGTCACGATGGATTACAAACACTCCATGAATAAAAAAATAAATAAATAAAATTGTCAAAACAGAATAAGGAATGATTTTTGATGCTCCGAAGGTATTCACTTGGAATAATGGAACATTGTGACAATTTGGCCCATACCAGTTTGCTCCATCGACAGGAAATCTGTTCCAGAAACAGAAAGCCAAACCATACATATCTCAGGAAAGTATTTTATTGCTAGTGGCAGTGTAGTCAAAAGTTTTGAAACTCTGCTCATTATGTGAAGAAAGAGCTTAACAAGCATGCATGAAATACTGTACCTCCTCTAACTAGCTCCTCTTTCTGGATTTACCGGGTTTAATGAATCATTTAACAAAAACAGCCTAACTACCCAGGCATGTAAAAGTCAGATTCATTCATCACCAGAAAGCCTTGACCACAGGGACAAGGCAGGGATGTCTTACAAATTGGAATGAGAATTCAACCATTTCTTGCCAATGGTGTCTCCCACAGTCCAAGAAACGGTTACATAATGAAGTTTTTCCTTATCTTTTCCTTTTTAAACATTTTTCCCTTCTCAGTTTTCTTTCAGAAAAAAAAAATATATACATATTATATATTGTCATTGGGTGGCAAACATTCCTGAAATCTAGGGCGCTACATCGTCATATGTTATCTGAATAGTAAATGAATACAGGACAGAGTAAAACATGGGAAAATGTCAAATAAAATGGATACTGATTTTGGTGAGTTGGGGCCCTAAAGATCTCTGACCACTCAGAGGACATCTCAGGTAATACTACTATGAATGGACTTGTTAAACCAGGTTCCTTTCCTGGTCAAAGTCCTTTTCCAATAAGTTGCTATTGTATGTTGAACTCTTCCATGCAGAAGGATAGAGAACAAATCTCTTCTCTCAAGGCACTGATGGGCATAATTGTAGTAGGGCGGACAGACATAGGAGGGCCTGTGCATTTACAGGGGAAAGGGAAAGGTTAGGCTGATCACGCTTTTCCCTTTACAGATGCTTGTCTTGTAAAATGAAAAGGAAAACAAAACAGAAATAGCTTTCATTTCACTAATGTAAAAGGCATCTGAAAAGTTGAAGTGTTATCATATTTCCTGTCAGTTGCTGTACATGGACCCAGGAAAAGGCAGTTAATCTCTCTGGGTTTCAGTTCCTTTGTCTCTAAAATTGGGATATTAATTTTGACATCTGAGGGATTGTTTGAGAATGAAATAAAATTTTATTTCTGAAATCGACTTGAAAACACTTAAGTGCTATACAAATCTAAGTTATTAAACTTTTAAAGATAGGAGATGAGTTGAAGCTGACAGCTGAAGAAGGTAGAAATGGGTGTTGAATATTTATGTTAAACCTAGAAATTTCTACAGCCAGCAGTGCAAGTCAAAATTATTATAAGCTATTCTCCGAAGTTCTAAGATTGTTCAAAATGACATTTCTGCCTGACAGCAATGGTGGAATTCACCCAGTGATTCTTCAGGGAGTGGTTTACCCTGGTTTCACCTCTACAAGGTGACTGAAGGATTAAGACGGGGGAGGGGGGGGGAAAGAAGGAGAAGGAGAAGGAGGGGGAGGGGGAGAAGGAGAAGAAACACAGCTAATGATTATCTCCTTCTGTTTATCTTCCTGGCTCAAATGCCAGGGGTCTTTATAAGTCATGTAATTGAGTCATTTGTCCCTTTAAACCCACAGATGCTGCATCTAGACACAGACAATCATGGTTCCCAGCCTCCAGTTTATACCTCCACCTTCGTACCAGCTCACTGACAATCGCCACTTTTCCATACAAAGACAAGTACTATTAAAAAAAACAAAAACAAAAAAACCTGGGGGAAAATGGTTGGGGTTGAAAAGCAGGTATTTGGAGATTACACACTGGAAAAAATATAATCTCTGCTCACTCTCCGCGATAATAAAATAAATACTGGGGTGCAAACAAGTCAGACTCTGGGAGCAGACACACAGGTCATTGATTTAGCAAATGTACAAGAGAACACACACCAACTTCCTTCCTACTTTCCTTTCTCTTTTCTCTCTTACCTTCATTTTTCTTCCTCTCTCCTTTCCTGCCACATGACTGGATCTCTCTCTGTCCTGTGATTTTCCTTTAATGAAGTTCTCTCTTTTTCTTTGTATTCCTAATTATTTTTCCCTCATTTCCTCACTTCTTTCCTTTTGAGTTACATGTATGTTTTACCATAAAATATATTCCCTTTATAATTGAAAAAAAAAAAAAAAACACCCACACATGCATACAACGTTTGGATTTTAAAGAAATTAGTAGGAAAAGGCAGACTGAAACTGTTTCACTTCTCATGACCCCTCTAGAAGTTATAGGCTCTATCTGTACTCAACTATTGGCAATGGAATTATTCTCTGATATAAAGAAAGAAGATTCTGAAGGAGACACAGGAAACTCATCTCCTAACATTCCAAAATCTTTCTACATGAAGGAATTCCAGAGGACTTTTCTCGTACCTTCGCCAACACAAAAGAAAACTACATCAGGTGGAAGAAAAGGTGAAGAAAGTGGCCAGAGTGTTTCATGATACCACTTCTGCTATTGCCAGTAATACCAAATCAAGCCCAGAAAAGTTAGTTGACCGTAAAGACTGTGTCATGATGAATGAGAAAAGCAAAGTTCATCCGAACTCTCTGAGCGCACACATTGCGCCTTAGGAACAAATCAGACCTTTTCAGAGCTGCTTCAATACTCGCATGGGGTTAGTTTTCAATACCTTATAAAAGTTAATAAAAAATAAAGAAAAAATATAGTTCTTCCCTACACAAGCTCCCCAATAAATTGAGAATAAAGATTTATGCTTAGAATGTACATTAACTCTCTTGGACTCTAGGGTTGCCTTAGTGGACTAGTAACGATGACACCATAAAATTGCCTGTAAAGAAATTTAAGGAATGATAGTAATTCATGAAGTGCCTACTTATGAACCAGTCACCAAGATAGTTTTCCAGAGAGATCATCTAATTTAATCATAACAACTGTCCAAAGTAGAGATACATCTCTACCTTTACAATGAAAATAATAATATTAAGATGAATAACATTTTCGAAGGCAAAACCCAGAAACCCTTGGGTGGTAATACCAAACAACTCCTAAGCCCATTCCCTTTCCAGGATGATATGTGGCCTGACCTCTAATTGGAAAGAAATACACAAAGATTCTATAGGGCTTGTTTTTTGGTTACAATTCTACTTGATAACCAAAAAATAATACTAACAGAGTTCCTAAATGTTTAATCACATTTACTTAAATTACTCCTTTCCCTTAAGATATGAATGCTGAGTGGAAAAAAACTGTATATGTTTATAAGCAGGATACATTTGATTTTGTTTAAAGTGCTGTGATTTTTTTTATCATTTCTCATCATCATAACACTTTCATCTATTTCTCTCATCTGACATGTTTCTATGCAAAAACAGTTGTTCTAGAAAATGATAAAACAAGTCAGCTGGACCACAAAATGGGGAGTATGAGGACAGAAATGTAATAAGAGCCATAGCTGAAAAGTCGTGATGCAAACCAACAGTGGGAAAGCCTGCTACCTGCTATCAGGTAAAATGAGAGCCTTTTTCAAGTTTAAAGTTGACTAAATCTAGTTGCTTCCAAAACAAAGTCACACTTTTGAGGTAAGTGGATAACTTCAACAATCTTCTGATTTTCCTTCTCTTTTTTGTCATAAATGTGTTAGCACATTCTACAAATCTTCAAATCCCACTTCTCTGGGGCGGGTTCCTAGCAGCTTTGTAACAGGGTGTTCACCTGTGTGTGCCCCCCACCAAGAAACAAGGAGCCAAGCTTCATCCCATTTCTCCAAACATTCATCAGAATACGGAGAAACACACAGGGTGTCGATGGACGATGGGCAGTTTTCCATAGAATTTTTATAGGAGATAGCACTAGTAATCAAACGTAATGTTGCTGTGATATCCTTCCTATGTAACACATTCAAAGAGTCAGTGCTTATAAATTGTTTCACACACACACACACACACACACACACACACACACACACAAATAGGTCCTAACAAGGGGACAATTTGACGACTGTCAAACCAGTGTTCATGATACCCATTCAAATGTTCATCAATCCTGATGAGTAAACTATATTTAATAATATAAAAATTCAGGAAAAAAACTATATATATATATATGTGTGTGTGTGTGTGTGTGTGTGTGTGTATATACATACACACACATATATATATACATACACACACATATATATGTATATACACATATATATATGTATATATATATATATATATGTATATATATATACACTATTTTTTTTTTTAATTTTTTTTTCAACGTTTTTTTTTTTAATTTATTTTTGGGACAGAGAGAGAGACAGAGCATGAACAGGGGAGGGGCAGAGAGAGAGGGAGACACAGAATCGGAAACAGGCTCCAGGCTCTGAGCGTCAGCCCAGAGCCTGACGCGGGGCTCGAACTCACGGACCGCGAGATCGTGACCTGGCTGAAGTCGGACGCTTAACCGACTGTGCCACCCAGGCGCCCCTATACTATTTTTATTGTAAAATACACACACACAAACACACACACAAAAATAGGTCCTATTTGTGTGTGTAAAAAACACACAAAAATAGGTCCTAACAAGGGGACAATTTGACGACTGTCAAACCAGTGTTCATGATACCCATTCAAATGTTCATCAATCCTGATGAGTAAACTATATTTAATAATATAAAAATTCAGGAAAAAAACTATATATATATATATGTGTGTGTGTGTGTGTGTGTGTGTATATATACATACACACACACACACACACACATATATATATATACATACACACACGTATATATATATATGTGTATATATATATATATATACTATTTTTATTGTAAAATACCACATGATTGTAATGACTCTTTAACTTAGTTGATATTTGATCTGTCAATACATTTCCTTCAAAAACAACCTTTTTAAAAATATATATATGTGTGTGTGTGTGTATGTGTATATATATATATATATATATACACATACACACACACATATATATATATATGCTTACATTATACATGTATATTTGCATTTGAAAGAAGACCTAAATTTTTTTTTTAAAAAGGTTGTTTTTGAAGGAAATGTATTGACAGATCAAATATCAACTAAGTTAAAGAGTCATTACAATCATGTGGTATTTTACAATAAAAATAGTATTTTTTTTCCTTAAATACATAACTGTGCTGGAGGCCAGGCTATATAGTGTTTTATTATTGCCTTTTATGAAAACTGAGTACATAAGTAATAGAAGATAAAAAAAATTATCAATATGAATTTTAAAACTTTATCCCTTTAAGGAAGTGATTAACTCATTTATATAAGAATTCTTCAATTTCCATTATCTAAAAAAAAACTTATTTTGAACACTATATTCGTGGCACCCTAAGATTTATACTCCCTGAAGAAAATGTATTTAATGCTTTTAAATTATACTTCAATGTTTTGGCCAATTATCTTGATGGGTACGTCTCCCTTGAATTTCACAAAACTCTGTATTTGCTTTTGGTATATAGCCGACTCTCTACGTTTAAAATCAAACCATGCAGCCTATGGTGGCAAATTCTGACATGGACCCCTGGCATATAATTTCCTCCATTTAAACATAAGAAGTGCTGTGGATATAATGGATGTCATTCCTGTGACAGGTTATGTAAGAAGGTGACAGGGTTTTGTCTTTCTACTGAGGACCTTAGGACACCAAATAAATTGACTTGCAGTTACTCAAAAGAGAGATTACGCTGGATGGGGCTGATGACCTTTTCTAAACGAGTAGGTTTAGAGGAAGAGGTAAAGTCTGCTAACAGGGAAGAAAACTACCACATGGTAAGAGAGCATCATTCCATGTTCAAAACTAAACAGAGCTATAAAACATTGTATACTCTTCGTTACAATCTACGCTAGACTTTTCTTGTTGTTGTTTTAGGCTCTTTCCTTGGTTCTTTTGCAGTTTTTCCTAATACTCCCAGAATAATCACACTCACGAATATATCAGAGTCTTATATTTAAGTTTTTATGTTGATATGTCCATCTTTGGCCAATTCTTATTTTAACACTTGCCCAATTCTTCAAAATGTACCTTGTTTTCTTCTAGTCATTAGGGCTTAAAAGGGCCCCCCGTCTTGATGAGTTTGCACTTGGGAATACAAAAATCCTCGAGTTGGATGCAATGTAAATATTTCAAGATCCAACAGTTCAAAGAGTGATTTATCTTAATTTACTAAAGTAGCTACATCTTGAACTTACTTATCTAACATTTGAGGATTATAATTGGGGATTAGAAAAATACATATGGCAATTCTGTCTAAAAAGTTATTAATGTTTTAGCATGGCATTTGAAAGTAAAAGCATACTATATATTAGAGATTCTGTTCTAGAATCTCTCTCCTCCCCACTTCCCTATCTTTCTATGTCTCTATAGCTTTGTCTTCTCTGCTAATTCTAAGCATCTAACGATGATTTTCCTGGAATTTCATACAAAAGATTTCTTTCAATTTGGACTATAAGAAAAAAATGAATATTCCTATCCGAAGGCCACTGATTTATTTTTATCTTTTACCAAATGTACGTATTGGACTAATTGTAAAATATACATTTATGAGGAATTATTTTCATATAGTTCTTGAATTATTGTTTATTTTTTATTTTGTTTTTCTCTCGTTGCTCATCTTGTCTTGTTACATGGAGGTCAGGTTGTATCAATAACTGAATTGCAGGGAGGCTAAAATGATGACATATTCTAAATTAATTTGGAAAAGCAATTTAAAGTCATATAGTAAAAATTACCTTATTAAATTTTAATGAAAACCCTACAGACAGGTGTGAAAACTTGGCCATAGATAACACAGCTATTAAATGAAGGGACTGGATTTGACCTAGGAAGGCTGACCTCGGTGCGTCATGCTCTGTGGAGTTGGGTCGTATATAACCTCTGAGGCGTACAACAGGTTGATCTCTCTTCTCTCCACAGGGGAGCCTCAGTAAAGCATAGGGGAGACTGGGTCACACATCCTACAGTTTACAGAACACAATCAAGTACTTCCAGGCATGGTTACGTTTTTGTTTTGTTTTTCCCAAGTTCTAGACAACTTTCCCAAGTTCTAGAGAACTAAATCTAGAGAAGATAAACTTTAGTTCTAGAGAACTAAATCTAAAGAAGATAAACATATAAATAGATACATTCTGACAGGACAAGTGATATATACAGAAAGGGAAAGAGACCACTGGTGAGTAGTGATGAAGGGCAATCAAGACTTATGAGCGTAAAAACTCACTCTACACACTTCAAAACTAGTAAGGGGCCTATAAAACTTAAATATAACTCAGCTCTGTGTGAAAACCCTTGTGCTGAGCTACATCTCAGGCTTTGGGAAATAGAGTAGTCTTTTTGTTGTTTTTGATTAGCGTGCTTGTTAGTTGGTAACACTTGACTATAATTGGATTTGGTGCTAAAAAGGGTTATAGAGAAAAGAAGGACCGTATAAGCGATGGGGCCTCTGAACCACTATAAATTCTACTAAATGACTTCTTCCATTTACTTTAAGGAACTTTATTTTCAAGGCCTTGGAAAATGCCATCTTATTTTAACATAAGTTAAAAAGTATTTGAGTAGTTGATGTGTTGAGGAACATGGAGTCACTTGGGAAATAATACAAAAAAAAAAACATGTATTTTGGTTTTGAAAATTTTACAGAAAAATTGTATGTGGAAACTCCAGGAACGTAAATTTAGGAAATCTAAGGTATGAAAGAAAAAAAGAGTTCCATAGAAAAGGAAATCTTGATATCAGACATGGGTAATAACTTGAATCCTCTTGAATTTAATTCTAACTGCTCTTAATAAGCATATACCCTAAGTAAGGCACATAAGTGTTACAGAGCATGAAAAGCTATTACCCCAAATCACACAAATATATTTCATATATTTGGTGATATACAGATGATATACATAAAAATAGATACAAATTTACATACACTATATATATTAATTAGAAATACATTTTAATTGAAGTATAATTAACATACAGTGTTATATTAGTTTGAGGTGTAAAATAATTCAATAATTCTGTATTTTACTCAGTGTTCATCAAGATAAGTGAACTCTTATTCCCTTTTATCTAGTCTGCCCATCCCCTTCTAACCTCCCAGCTGGTAATCACCAATTCTCTGTACTTTTGTTTGTTTGTTCTTTTGTTTCTCAAATTCTACAGGAGTGAAATCATATGGTATTTGTCTTTCTCTGTCTTATTTCTTTCACCTGGAATTGTACTCTGTAGGTCCATTCGTATTGTTGCAAATAGCAAGATCTCATTCTTTTTTTATGCCAAGTAATATTGAATTATATGTATATATGTATGTGATTAGAATTTCTCTAAGCATTATTTTTTTAATCTCACAGAAAAAGATCTAGTTTCAAATTATACAAAATTAAAAGACCTTTAAAAGCAATGACTAAATATATATATCCCTATTATTTTCTCTCTTAATATCACTTACCAGAAGGAAAATACATCTATGAGCTTGTGTGGTTATACACACACACACACACACACACACACACACACATATATATATATATAAAATACTTAGAAATTTTCTTTTATAGATCTTTGGTTTTGATAAAGGCTTTATAATTCATGTTCTCTGTAACAGCCACATTTACAGGAAGAAGTTTCCTAAACTTAAAAGTGGTGGCATCCTTGCCTACTTACACAAATTCAATGCAGCATATATTATATTTTTAAATATGTTTTCAAATATTTTTCCTATCTGATATTTCTAAAAATATAGGTTTCTACCCAAAGCAATCTTGAGAACAGGATGGATGGATCACAATCCCAGATTTCAAGATATACTACAGAGCTGTAGGAATCAAACCTGTATGGTAGTGGCACAAAAATAGACACATAAATCAATGGAACAGAATAGAGAGCCCAGAAATAAACCTATGCTTTTATGGCCAATTAATCTATGACGAAGGAAGGAAGCATGCACAATGGGAAAGAGTCTCTTCAACAAATGGTGCTGGGAAAATTGGACAGCTACATGTAAAAGAATGAAACTTGACAACTTTCCTATATCATACATAAAAATAAAGTCAAGATGGATTAAGAACTTAAATGTGATCCCTGAAACCATAAAACTCCTAGAAGAAAACATAGGCAGTATTTTCTTTGACACTGGCTGTAGAAACATTATCTAGATATGTCTCCTCAAGCAAGGGAAACAAAAACAAAATCTAATTACTAGACTACACCAAAATAAAATGCTTTTTCACAGTGCAGAAAACCACTAAGACAGCAAGACAACCTACTGAATGGAAGAAGATATTTTCAAATGATATATCTGATAAAGGATTAATATGCAAAAGATATAAGTAACTTCCACAACTCAATGCCAAAAAACAAGTAAACCAACTAAAAAATGGACAGAGGGGCACCTGGGTGGCTCAGTTGGTTAAGTGTCCGACTTCAGCTCAGGTCACAATCTCACAGTGAGTTTGAGCCCCGCGTTGAGCTCTGTGCTGACAGCTTGGAGCCTGCTTCAGATTCTGTGTCTCCCTGTCTCTCTGCCCCTTCCCTGCTCACACTTTGTCTGTCTCTCTCTTTCTCAAAAATAAATAACAAAAACTTACAAAAAAAAAAGTGGGCAGAGGACTTGGATAGACATTTTTACAAAGAAGACATACAGATGGTCAACAGACACAAAAAAGGATGCTCAACATCACTAATCAGGGAAAAGAAAATCAAAACCACAATGAGATACCACCTCACACCTGTCAGAATGGCTAGAATCAAAAACAGAAGAGTGGTACCTGGGTGGGTCAGTCAGTTAAGCATCATACTGTTGGTTTCGACTCAGGTCATGATCTTATGGTTGGTGGGATCAAGCCCTGTGTCAGGCTCTGCACTGACAGCACAGAACCTGCTTGGGATTCTCTCTCTTAACCTCTCTCTCTGCCCCTTCCCTGCTCGCGTACTCACTCTATCTCTCTCAAGAAAACAAATGAACTTATTAAAAACGATAAGAAATAACAAGTGTTGGCAAAGATGTGGAGAAAAAAGGAACCCGTCCTGCACTCTTCCTGGGAATGCAAGCTGGTATAGCCACTATGAAAAACAGTATGGAGTTGCCTCAAAAAATTAAAAATGGAATTAATATATGGTCCAGTATCTTCCACCACTGAGTATTTACCCAAAGAAAATGAAAGTACGAATTCTAAAAGACATGCACCCTTATGTTTATTGTAGCATTATTTATAACACCTAAGACACAGAAGCAAATTAAATGTCCATTACAGATGAATAAAGAAGATGTGGGATGTGTATTTGTGTGTATGTGTATGTAATGTGTGTATATATATATATATTATATATATATAATATATATATTATTATATTATATATTATATATAATAATTATATATTATATTATATATTATATTATATATATTATATACAATATAATTAGGAATTAGGAATACTAAATATCTAAAGATTTCACTAATCAAAAGATAATTCAAAAAATAAAACGGTTTAAGATGTCAGAGTGATCACATATAAGTATTTCTTATCTATAAGATATCAAGGAAATTACATGAAAATATTACTTTTATTATAAACTCATATTAATATAGAACAGTTGGAGACCATCAAGTGATAAAATAGTTTAAAATATATCTGAGATTTGATAGAAGTTGGTGGAAGCATAATCCCAGAGAATTCACAGACAATACTGAAGCTCTGAGAGAGGAAGGAGAAAATACTGAGTACCAAGTTTATAAGTCAGGGGAGAAATAGAAACGTTATCTGAGAAATAGTATACTACAAATACTTCACAAAAGACTTACATCTACCATGCTGGGCAAGAATTGTAGGTTTTGTTTTGTTTTGTTTTTTCAAGAAATAATGCTTGGGGAGAAATATGCAGATCTTATCTATACAAGTGTATAAGCATTCTCCCCAATCTTCACCCAAAATGAAAGCCCTCAAGTCAAGAAGCCTGAACTTACAGTCCACCTTACACTGCCTTGTTCTTAAAAGTAAGGGGGCAGAGGATCTTGGGCTATTTGAGGAAAGCCTATAGTATGAAAGAAATATACTCCCTCTTCCCACCCCCTTCAGAAAAAAAAGAAAAAAAGACTAAAAGCTCAGGAAGAATACTAATGGTTCAAAGACAAGAAGTTTCATAACAAACTAAAACAAACAAAAATCTCTAATTAGTATCTCAAAGGGACTTAATGGATTATATCATGAGACAAGAGGCTGTGCAAAGAAAGTGTTCTTGGATATTAAAAAATATAATTGCCATAATAAATTAAGAAAAAAGAGTTCTTGGAAACTGAAAATATGATTGCTAAATAAATAATTAAATTTAAGAGTTGGATAAATGAAATTGCGACATTATCTCAGAAATGTGAATATAAAGAGACGGGGGAAAAATGAAACTAATAATTCCAAGAGAAAAAAAATAACTGCATGAAAAGAAAGAGAACTATAGCCGAGTATGTGAATATAGCACCAGTATGTAACAAGTTATAAGCTCTTTATGGAGTGTCAACTTCTAAGATCAAACACAAAATTACAAAATATTAAAAAAGATTTATGACGTTGACATATTAACATTAAAAGAAATACAAATAAATAAATGCACAATAAGCAATATTAAGACAAGTATGACCCACGGAGAAGAGGTATGTAGATACAGATATAAAGGAACGGATCACATAAGAATAAATAAGACAAAGACAGCTCATTAGAAAAAACATGTACAAAAGATCTGAACAGGTAGATCACAGATGAGAAATTCCGGGTGTCAATAACATATGAAAAATGACCCCTAGTCTTGCTGCCCCTAAATCCCATGGCATAACTAACAAATCCAAGTTCCCATACTTTCCAAGAACTCAAACAGAGAATAGTTTTCAGAATAAAACTGAACTTTGCCCTTTCCACTACATGAGTAAGACCTATAAGCCACTTGCATCCCAAACCTTGAGATATTTTCATGGTGCAATTAGTTTAAGCTAATGGCTTTTAGTGATTCTTCTCCTTCCTGAGTGATTTGAATCAGGGATGGACTCCCTGTTACCCAGATTGGGATGCTTCGGTGAAAACAGTCTGGAAACACCACTGCTATGTCTCCTCTTAGGGACTGAGATGGCCAGAGAAGCAGAGGAACTCTGAATCTGCTTGGAAACCTGGTCTTTTGCATCAGAATAACTCTGATCACTGCTTCCAACTTTTATGTGTGAGATAAAGATGCAGCCGTGGCTGTAATCGAGGGTGAAGGGCTGCTATGATTGTCACCACTGGAATGGTTGTAGACAACAGGGCCAGTGGCCCTCTGACTACCTTCTCCTATACCACTGTTAACATCACCCAGTTTTGAGTACTGGGCGAATCTCACCATATTTGTCTTGTAGGCCTGCAATAACAAAATTCCCCAGAGCGGATTTCTCGTAGTTCTTAGAGGCTAGAAAATCAAGATGAAGGTGCCCACAGCATAGGTTTCATCATGAAGCCACTTCTGCTGGCTCACAGGTGGCCAGCATCTTGCTGTGTGTTCACACGACCACTTATCTATGCGTGTGTGAGGGAAGGAAAGCTAGCCAGCACTCTGGTGTCTCTTCTTATCGAGACACTAAACTCCATGAGATCACAGAATACTACTACGGGCCTCCATTTAACCTCCCTTACTTCACGAGCTGTGATAAATTCGTGTTTGTGTGCAAGTGTGAGTACGTGTGGGTTTGTGTGCGTGTGTGTTATTGGAAAGATCAGTTTCTTGCATCTAATCTTTCTCTCTTCCCCACAGAAGGAATATAATTAGGTTTCTCCAATGATAATTGAATATTTGTCTGAAGTCTGCTCCTACTTACTTCTGCCACTCTTTGTTTTTCTCCATCTCCCATTCTTCTCTTCTCTTGGAAAATTCTGGAGACTTACTAATCAAGGTAATTTGTCATTATGTTTGTACTCTAGGAACTTCTAGCTCAGACAAATAATTAGAGTTTGAAAACAATATGAGCTAAAAGCAAAATAAAAAGGAACAACAAAAACAAACTGAGACATGGAAATGCCATGAACCTGCTCACTACTTATAAATAGATTTCTGGTTCAAACAAAAAGGGAAGAACTTATAAAGATGAATTTAAAATTCCTTAAAATTTAGTTTATGGATTCAAATTCAATTTCCAACAAATTATATTGGAAAATCATTCAGGTTTATGTAATATTCCAGAAAAAGATACATGACTACTTGGACAAACTAGAATAAGAAAATAACAAAGGGTTAGAATATACTATCTTCTATATTATATAAAATCAGTATGAACACAAAACTCTATTCACTAACAGAGTTTAAGTTATGCTTTAAACTTTAACAATTCTCAGGTTTGGTAATTCACTAGAAGGATGCACAAAACTCACAAAAGCCGTGATTTCCAGTGTTAGGGATTACCACAGCAAAAGGATGCAGATAAAAATTAACCACAGAAAAGGGGCCACAAGGCATGATCTAGAAGTCACCAGGCACAATTTTCTAGTTGTTCTCCCCAAAAGACATCACGGGGACAGTGCTTATTTCTCCCAGAAATAATGTTTGAGAAAACACATGGAGTACTGCTCACCAAGGAAACTTACCCAAGGCTTGGTGTGAAGAATTTTTATTGGAGAGGGAGTTGGTCACACGGATTCCTATGAATGTCTGTCCACGTGGCCGATGGCCTCCAGCCCTTCCAGCGGTCTAGCTGATATTGGGTGATCAAAAGCCCCCACAATAAATCATACTTTCAGCAACGGCGGTCTTTGATCAAGACCCCAATTAAACAAAGACACCTTTATCACACAGGACATTGCAAGGGCTCAGAAGTGACTTGTCAGGACCCAGGGGCACAAAACAAATCTCTATTTGGACAATGTTAATCCTTGACTGCACAAATATATAAGATTGTGTTTTACCAAATACAATTTAAATAAAGGTTGTTTTCTTAAAGAATTACTACCATGAATTTTTACAATGCCAAAAAAAAAAAAAAAAGAATTAATGTATTCAGCTATTCCTTAAAATAATAGGTTAATACAAACTTAATTAGGGGTGCCTAGGTGGCTCAGTCGGTTACGCTATCTGACTCTTGGTTTCAGCTCAGGTCATGATCTCATGGTTCATGAGTTTGAGCCCCAGTTGGGCTCTGAGCTGACAGCATAGAGCCTGCTTGGGATTCTCTCTCCCTCTCTCTCTGCCCCTTCCCCTCTCACACTCTCCTTATCTCTCTCCAAATAAATAAATATTTCTTTTAAAAATACAGACTTAATTAAATAAAAAAAAAAAACTTTGAATATGTGGACAAGGTCAAAATAGGAAGAAAGTACTAATTCTAATCACCAAAGTTAGCTTCAAGTGAACTTTATTTTAAAGGTTTAAAATGTACAAATGTCTTTGGGTGATTTATATAAACATATATAAATATACCTAAATACATATACAGAAACATAAATACATACAATATAAAGGCTTATACGTGAATATGTATATGTATGTATATGTAATACACTATAAAATAGAACATATAACATATTACAGTTTAATAAGATAGGAATTTTATAGAAAATAAATATATTTAATATTCTTATGAAGTGTATTTTAAGGCTAAAGATAAAGTTTGATATCATAATCTACTTATGTGGTTACATATTTGTGTATATTTAAACATGTACAGATGATGGTTATACATCTGTTATTTCAAAATAAGACTTGATAATACACAAAAAAAGTAAATTATTTTTTATACGAATTGGTAAAATTATTGCTATCCTCAGAGAGTAAAAAATAAAGTACTTAATTTTTGAAAAGACCATGTTCTGAATAATCATCATTCCATATTGCTGTGGTTTTCTAACAATTATTTCTTACATTAAAAAATATACTTTATGTTCATACATATTTATTCTCATATCTGTACTTCTGTCAAGTCTTGGTTTTACCTTTTCCAAATTCAGAATTCAAATTCAGAAAAAAAAAATCTATCATTTATGCCAAAGTTGTCTTTGGATTTCTATCAGATAATGAATGATTTATTCCTTTAACCTTAAAACTAGAAAGATAATAAAAACAGTTTGTTACTATTACCAAGTTTTAATTAACTCATGACTATTGTGGCAACTCTTTGTTTACCAAACTGAACTCATAGTGGGAAGAAGTGATCTGATAAAATCGAGAAGTCTAGCTTTCATAGTTTCAAAATATGTTTGCATAAATAACTTCAGTGGTTATATATCTCTCGGGTTAAAGAAAAAAGCACATATTCAAACACAAAGGCTATTAATATTTGTTTCTAGATTTTAATGCACATATGAATCAGGAACAATGCATGGCAATTACAGAGCGCCTCATGATATAAATCAAAAGGCCATTGAGATTTATCAATGGTCTCACTGTTTACCACGTGGTTTTATTCCCAGAGTAATCATGAATGACTTTTTTTTTTCTTTTGAGAGAGACAGCCCATGTGCGCGCGCACACACACACACACACACACACACACACACACACAAATGGGGGAAGGACAGAGGGAAAGGTATAGAGAGAATCTCAAGCAGACTGCATACTCAGAGCAGAGCCCTACTAAGGGCTCAATCTCATGGCTGTGAGATCATGCCCTGAGCAGAAATTAAGAGCCAGACGCTCAGCCAACTGTGCCACCCAGGTGCCCCATGAACAACATTCTTAAAAATCAATTGTGTGCAAGTTTCCTTGAGAAAAGATTCCACCGTCTTCCATTTTGCTAATGTTGGCTAATGTAATCAGCTATAATATTCACAGAAAAATTGGCTGCAGGCTTAAATTAACATCAGCAATTTTACTCAAAACTGTTGAGAATGTTTCTGGCATATCTTCTTCTCCTTGCTAAACTAATAACTTTAGCAAAACTACAAAACTAGAACACAAGCAAAGATAAAGCCCTCAAAGTCATAGGAAGAGCTACTGAATACTCTCTCAACGTTCAACCATCTCCAGAAGTCATGGATAGCCCAAATGGAGATCTCAGTAGCGGTAACAATCTCGACTTAGACCACTGGTCTAAGCATCTTATGCTTTGAGCTATAGCTGGCCAGAGAAAGAACTGTAGGACTTAAAACGTTGCACTGCCCCCTGCAATACCTTAGCTTCAAGTGTTCCTTTCCACCCCTTTTCTAAATCCAAATGGACCAACTACTGCTTAACTAGGGCAAGCATCTTGCATTCTCTGTATCTTATCCTGTGAATACTTTTATTTTCCCAAAGCTTCCAAGAATTAGAACAATGAATGATTCTTGGAATAAGACTAAACCATAACTGACCTTCCTCTATCTTATGAAATCTTTAATCTACTCGCTTTCTACAAAACAGCCATCTTGAACTGTTCCCATGCTGCAATGCTGTAATAAAGACTTAAGGTAGGAGCCTTTGATTGGTCTTTCTCATTCCACGTTTGTGATAACTGTCCATTAAATATTTCCTAGTAGTAGAAATATATGAGGGCCTAAGGTTTTTTTTTTTTTCCTATTGCCCCTAAGCATGTAAACAGTTCAAGAATTACACTGGATGTGACCATAAGTCCTCCAACTACATACACAATAAAGACCTGGTCAAAAGATGCCAGGTCAGCCCCATGACAAGTCTTGTTGAAACAACTATACTGTGTGATCTGCTGCACTGCCTAGATTCCCCCTTCAGAACCCAGAACCTCATTTCCTACTTAGCACATTGGTTCACGACTCTTTACAACTCAGGCATCTCCTGGGGAATTGATCTTGGTCAAAGAGAGCGGTCTCAACAAAGGCTATCAGGTCTCCCAGGGGTTACCATGCATCCAACAACATGATGACAGATTACAAAGGCCTGTAGTGAGACCGGTATCTTCCATTCCTTGGTGTCCTTTATTCTTGGCCTTTATTACTTATCTTGGTTATTATCTGTAAAATTCATTAACATGTCTGAAGGCTGTCATAGGATCTTGGTAAGGGATTCAATTCCAAACAGCTTCTCCCGGTACTGATGGTCTTTTGGAACAATGTACACAGCTTCCTGCTTCATGACACATCTCTGATATACTCCCCACTCAAATCAATGGTATTAAACTATTAAAAAATATGAAATATTAAACTATGATGAATTGTAAGCAATGAGCACTTTAGAAAAATTTTGAAACAATGCCATTGCAAAAAAAAAAAAAAAAATCAGTGTACCAAATTGGTCTTATCATTCACCAGTCTCTGTGATTGTTAGACATCACAAAGCCTTAATAATCAACATAAATCTATACTGATAATGTGAATAGTATTATTGGCTACAGAATGTCTTCTTAGTTATGCAGGAATAGAGTCATGAGGACCATTTTTAAGTTAGCCCATCAGGGTTTGTCTCAATTGTTAATGTTTACAGAACAAAAAAAAAATTTTAACTGAAACCATATTTTGAATTGACTAAGACAAACGACCCAATTTCTTTTCCCAAATCAAATTAGGCAAACTTACAACATCTGTCATGTGTTTCTGTTTTGCAGATCATACTGTGAAAATAGAGGCATTGTAAAGTGGTGGTATAAAATGGGATGGGCCAACCATAAAACCAGGGACTTAGAAAAATAAAAGATGCGTAAATTTCAAGAAGCAAACACAAATAACTCAGGAAAAAGGCAAAGTGATGTCTTTATGATGACAACTTGATCTTAGAGTTTGAATAAGTGAGAAGAAAAATTCAAGTTCATGAATATAAGGCATCTTGACGTAAAACCAGAACAATTAACATACGTTACAAAGAACCAATATATCAAGGAAAACAGGGAATGAAACAGAATAAATTTATATTTTAAGGAGGCAAGAGGACTTATCCAATAAGAGTGGTTGAGAGCAGAATGTATATCTTCTGTTAATCTAAGGCAATAGAAGCAGAGGCATAAAAGGGAAAAATGAGGATTGAGTTGTAAGTGTATCAGACACATTAATGTCAATGTGCAGCCTATTTTTACCCCTGGCTCTATAAGAGTAATAAAAATCATAATAATGGCACTCAGGGAAAAGAATTACATCAATGCTTGCTTTTAGTATCAAGGCTATGTGGATGGCCAAGTTCTCTTAATAAAAGTTCATTCTTTTAAAAATTTCAACAAGACCCAATGTAGTAGAGTAACATCAAGGACAAAAATAAAATTCACGTACATTTTTCACCACACGTCCAAATACTGTTTATGGTGTGAAAGCATATTCAGTTATGTTTCATTAAATCAGAGTGTGGAATGTGACATACTTTGACATGTGAGATTCCAAATTTAAACATCGTATCAGTCTCTTGGCTTGTCTTCTCCATCTCTGAACAGTGTTGTTTGGAAAGCAGACACTCTTAATTTTGAAGAAGTCCAATTTAACACAATATTCTTCTTTGGGTTGTGGTTCTGGTATCTTCTTAAAGAAATTTCTGTGTGCCTGTGTCTCTGTTTCTCTCCTCTTTTAAGAACACCAGTCATATGGGGTTATTTTAGCTTCTAAAAATATTTAAAATATTTTTAGATAAATATTTTATTTAAATATTATTTTAGCTTCTAAAAATATCTTGTAGATTTTGATCCCTCTACTTTTAAAGAATTTCCTAGATATTCCAATGTTTCTTTTTCAAATATAATTTTATTTAAGAATGCTTCATCAGGGGCGTGTGGGTGGCTCAGTCAGTTGGGCCTCCAACTTTGGCTCAGGTCATGATCTCACAGTTTGTGAGTTCCAGTCCCACTCCCCTGCTTCAGATTCTATGTCTCTTTCTCTCTGCCCCTCCCCCACTAGTGCTCTGTCTTTCAAAAATAAATGTTAAAAAAATTTAAAAAAGACTGCTTCATCAAAAGAACTATTTTATTTTTATCTAATATGATTGAATTCATAAACTGTTTTGGAAATAATGATTATCTTCAATATTGAGCCATCCAATTCAGTAAATTCATAACTAGTTATCAATTAGTAAAAGTCAATTCAAACTGAAAAATAAATACAATTTAATGGCTTCTTAAAAAAAAAGGTCTGAAGGTACAACTTCACATTAGGTAAGAGATCATTGTTTGGCACAGATTATACCACAACAGACTACTTTTCTACACTTTGACTCAGCTTTCTACAGAGTTAGCTTCATTTTCAGGCTAGATTCTCTAATCATGCCCCCCAAAAATAGTTGCAGTTGCTTCCTGGAGCTTGAATTGGAGGAAATACCATTCTAACCTCAGGTAAAACTTGGTTAGAGGTGGATTTCCAAAAGAAATGAGGGGTGCAGTTACCAGAAAGTCATTCTTCATCAAATTATATCTCATAGATACGTCATGACGACAAATCAATGAGAAACATCTTATGTTAGCAATTTAACAAATACTGATATAAATATAGTATTATTAATTGTGAAGTTAATCACTGGGAGAGGTAAAAAAAAAAAACTGAAATGCCAATAAGCAGTAGTCTCTAGTAAATAAGGCAAAGTATACACAGAGCTGATGCACGAAGATAGTTGCTTTCCACTAGAAACTCTACTCGACTTTATTTTATCAACTGCAGTTATTACCTTCTTAAATCTAACTCAGCAGCACCATACCATGACCCAATTCCAGACATACTGAGTGCCAGTAGTGGATGCGGTGACTGAAAATCTGCATTTTTACTGCAGCACCCCATAACTGTGTAAACAACTATGCTGCACGATACTGTAGAGACCGGTATCTGGTTGCTTGTGATGTAAAGCACGTGGCTAATGGTAAGGGTCTAACAAATGTTTGTTGAATTATTAAGAAGAATTGCTGAAAATGAGAAACGAAAAATCTAATATCCAACATTAAAACAAAAAAGCAAAGCAGAAAAGATAAATCATCTAACGTTCATTGTTAGATGGTGACTGTATTTTTGTATTGAGTAAATCAAGCTAATGATTTGCCATCCCCCTTCACCCCCAAAACAGCAAGGAAAGGTGAGACCCATCAAAGAGTTTTATGAAGAACAAATGGACCAAAATGCAATAAAAAGAAAGCAGAGGTGATGTGACTAGTACAAGTAGTTTCCTGTGAAACAGATTCCTGTAAGACAGGAAACAGATCTGTTCAGATACTTGAATACGACTTTCAATTCCTCAGCATTATCATTCATTTCCACAGGACAGGGGGACGCAAACCACATCATTTTAATTATTTAAAAAAAAAACTAAATAATATTTATACCCAAATGTAAATGTAGAGTCAGGTATCAAATGATGCCAATGAGGTAAATCATCTGACAAGAAAGAGCCATAGACTTTTCTCAGCTAATTGCTTTAAATTGTTATATTACATGAGAACAAATCAATGCATAACTGTTACGTTAGTATTTAACAAATAGTACTATAAGCCTATTATCAATACTTAGGAGATTTGTCACTAGGAGAGTTTAAAAAAAGAAATGACAAAAGTTGCAGCCTCTGGTGAAGAGACAGTGTAGACAGGGCACGTCAGTTCTTGACACACAGTAGGTATTTAGTATTTTCTGAATAAAGTAGGTAGCAAATGAAAGAAACACACTAAATATTGATAATATAGTCCCTCTTTAATCCTCCCTACAGAAATTATATATTAGAACCCTGCATTTATAAAACATTTATATCATTACTGCTAAGACTTTTGGGCAAAAGTGCATTTCTCTTTCATAAAGTTGCATTTCTGTTTCTAAATTGAATTTTCAACTCCCACAGTCAGACAATTAAATGCTGAGATAAGTTACCAGGGGAGGCGATGGCATCTGCAATTCTAGAACAGTGATATGGGACCTTTAAATTTGGTGCAGGCCTATCCCAAGGAGAGACAATGGTCTCCAGGGCTCTCCAGCCTCCAGCATTTTATTTGTCTCCAGGTGAAGACCATCAGCAGAGGCAAGTTAACTTTCTATCTCTCATCTCCTATTTCTCTGGCTTGTTGGTCAAATGGGTGTGTGAAGATACTTTCATTTTAATTAGGAAAAGATTATGCATTGCCACAAGAGGGAAAGCTTCCTTACTATCCTTACCCAAACCTCCCCACTCCACACAAAAAGAGTCCTCAAAATATGTACGTGTGTGTGTGTGTGTGTGTGTGTGTGTGTATCAAACAACATACATATGAAATGTTACTGGTTCTGTTTCTCTGGAGAACCCTAGTTAATACAGATGGTGTTTAAAATTAGCAATGTAACAACATTTTCATGGAAGTTTTCAAAAGATTGAGAGGAATGATTCTCTTGATTTGCAAACTTTTTGAATTAAAGGCCTGGACATTATGATTGATTGATTGATTGTTTGATTCTTTCTATCTATCTATCTAATTATGTTCTATAGTGTGCTACTTTTTAAAAATTTATTTATTTTTAGAGAGAGAGAGATAGAGAGAGCAGGGGAGGGGCAGAGAGAGCAAGGCACAGAGAGAATTCCAAGCAAGCTCTATGCTGTCAGCATGGAGCCCAAGGTGGTACTCGATCTCACCAAAGTGAGATCATGACCTGAGCCAAAACCAACAGTTGGATGCTTAACTGAGTGACCCAGGCGCACTTCCATTATGACCCTTTTTAAAAATCTACAACAGGCACTTTTCAACATGGTGGAGAAGGAGGGGGACCCAAAGTTCTCTCATCCCTCAAACACAGCAGTGTTGAAGCCAGAGAACTTGGAATTCCAAGAGTCTGGGTTGTAGAGTGACAGAGACATCTGCCATGGGGACAACTTGGCAGGCCATAGGGTTACTTCAACGAATGAATCAAAGCACATTTGTTGGAGGGTCCAAACTACCACAATGAATAAAGAGATAAAGCAACCAGAGTCAAAAAAATAGAGAACAAATAACACACTCTAAAAACACCTCCTGAAGGGCCAGGCCCTGACAGTGTATGGCCCCTCTTTAGTACAGTAGTGCTCGCAGGTGCAGGACACATAACAAGCTTTTAAAACACATAAGGGACAGAAAACTAGCCAAAATGATGAAACAGAAGATTCTCCTCAAAAGAAATTCCAGGAGGAAATGACAGCTAAAGAATTGCTCAAAACAGATATAGCCAATATATCTGATCAAGAATTTAGAATAATAGTAATAAGATTAATTGCTGGGCTTGAAAAGAGCATAGTAGACATAGCATCTACTGCCACAGAGATCAAGAACTAAAAATTAGTCCTGACAAATTAAGAAATGTTGTAAATGAGGTGCAAATTAAACTAGATGTGATGACAGCAAGGATGGAAGAGGCTGAGGGTAGATTAAGTGAAATAGAAGATAAAATTATGGAAAATGACGAACCTGAGAAAAAGATTAAAAAAAAAATACTAGACCATGAGGGAAGAATTAGAGAACTAAGGGATTCAATGAAGTGTAATAATATCCATATCATAGAAGATCCAGAAGAAGAAGAGAAAGAGAAAGAGGCAGAAGGTTTACTTGAACAAATTGTAGCTGAGAACTTCCCCAGTCTGGGAAAGGAAGCAGACATCCAAATACAGGAGGTACAGAGAGCTCCTTTCAGAATCAACAAGAATAGGTCTTCTCCACAACATATTATAGTGAACATGGCAAAATACAAAGATAAAGAGAGAATTCTGAAAGCAGCTAGGGACAAACGGGATTTAACCTACAAGGGTAGACTCATAAGGGTAGTAGCAGACCTGTCCACTGAAACTTGGCAGGCCAGAAGGGAGTGGCAGGAAATATTCAATGTGCTGAATAGGAAAAATATGCCACCAAGAATCCTTTATCCAGCAAGGCTGCCATTCACAATAGAAGGGGAGGTAAAGACTTTCCCAGACAAACAGAAACTGGAGGAGTTCATGACCACTAAACTAGCCCTGCAAGAGATCCTAGGGGGGACTCTGAGCGGAATGCTGCCAAGATTACAAAGGTCCAGAGACATAACCACAAGCATGAGACCTATAGATAATACAATAGCACTAAATCTATATCTTTCAATAAAAGTAAATGGACTAAATGCTCCAATCAAAAAACACAGGGTATCAGAATGAATTAAAAAAACAAGATCCAACTATATGCTGTCTACAAGAGACCATTTTAGACCTGAGAATACCTTCAGATTCAAAGTGAGGGGATGGAGAACCATCTATCATGGATAGTCAAAAGAAAGCTGGAGTAGCCATATTAACATCATATAAACTAGATTTTAAACTAAAGGCCGTAACAAGAGATGAAGAAGGACATTATATCACAGTTACGGGGTCTATCCATAAAGAAGAGCTCACAATTATAAACGTTTATGTGCCCAGTTTGAAAGCACACAAATATATAAATCGATTAATCACAAACATAAGCAATCTTATTGATAAGAACAAAGTAATTGCAGGTGACTAATATTCCACTTATAGCAATGGACAGATCAGCTAGGCAGAAAATCAATAAAGAAACAATGGCTCTGAATGGTACACTGGACCAGATGGACTTGATAGATATATTCAGAACTTTTCATCCAAAAGCAGCAGAATACACATTCCTCTCTAGTGCACATGGAACATTCTTCAAGATAGATCACATACTGGGTCACAAAACAGCCCTCAATAAATATAAACGGGTTGAGATCATACCATGCATATTTTCAGATCACAATGCTATGAAACTTGAAATAAACCACAAGAAAAAGTTTGGAAAATCTCCAAATGCATGGAGGTTAAAGAACATCCTAACGAATGGGTGAACCAGGCAACTAAAAAAGAAATTTAAAAATATACGGAAGAAATGAAAATGAAAACACAACAGTCCAAATCCTTTGGGATGCAACAAAGGCAGTCCTGAGAGGAAGATACACTGAAAACCAGGCCTATCTCAAGAAACAAACAAACAAAAAAAGTCCCAAATACAAAATCTAACAGCACACCCAAAGGAACTAGAAGCAGAACAGTGAAGAAACCCCAAACCCAGCAGAAGAAGAGAAATAATAAAGATCAGAGCAGAAATAAACAATATAGAATAATAAAAAAAAACAGATCAATGAAACAAAGAGCTGTTATTTTGAAAAAAATAAACAAAATTGATCAACCACTAGCCAGACTTCTCAAAAAGAGGACCAAATAGATAAAATCAAGAATGAAAGAGATCACAACCAACACCACAGAAATACAATTATGAAAAATTATATGCCAACAAATGGACAACTGGAAACAAATGGACAAAATCCTAGACACCCACACACTACCAAAACTCAAATGGGAAGAAATAGAAAATTTGAGCAGACCCATAACTAGAGAAGAAATTGAATCAGTTATCAAAAATTTCCCAATAAGTAAGGGTCCCGGGTCAGATGGTTCTCAGGAGAATTATACCAGACATTTAAAGCAGAGATAATACTTATTCTTCTCAAGATGTTCCAAAAACAAAAATGGAAGGAAAGCTTCAGAACTCATTGTATGAAGCCAGCATTACCTTGATTCCCAAACCAGACAGAGACCCCACAAAAAAGGAGAATTATAGACCAATATCCCTGATGAATATGGATGCAAAAACTTTCAACAAGATAGTAGCAAATCGAATTCAACAGCATATTAAAAGAATTATTCACCATGATCAAGTGGGATTCATTCCTGGGCTGCAGGGCTGGTTCAATATTTGCAAATCAATCAAAGTGATACATCACATTAATAAAAGAAAGGATAAGAACCATATGATCCTGTCAATAGATACAGAAAAAGCATTTGACAAAATACAGCATCCTTTCTTAATAAAAACTCTCAAGAAAGTCAGGATAGAAAGAACATACTTAAACATCATAAAAGCCATATATGAAAAGCCCACAGCTAATATCATCCTCAATGGGAAAAAACTGAGAGCTTTCCCTGTGAGATCAGGAACACGACAGGGATGTCCACTCTCACCACTGTTGTTTAACATAGTGTTGAAAGCCCTATCCTTAGCAATCGGACAACAAAATGAAATAAAAGGAATCCAAATTGGCAAAGAAGTCAAACTTTCACTTTTCGCAGATGACATGATACTGTACATGGAAAACCTCAAAGACTCCACCAAAAAGCTGTTGAAACTGATACGTGAATTCAGCAAAATCTCAGGACACAAAAATCAATGTACAGAACTCAGTTGCATTTCTTTATGCTAATAATGAAGCAACAGAAAGGGAAATCAAGAAATCAATCCCATTTACAATTATACCAAGAGCCATAAAAATACCTAGGAATAAACCTAACCAAAGATGTAAAAGATCTGTATGCTGAAAACTATAGAAAATTTATGAAGGAAACTGAAGAAGACACAAAGATATGGAAAACCATTCCATGCTCGTGGATTGGAAGAATAAATATTGTTAAAATGTTAATACTACCCAAAGCAATCTACACATTCAATGCAATCTCAATCAAGTTTGCACAGGCATTCTTCTCAAAACTAGAACAAACAATCCTAAAATTTGTATGGAACCACAAAAGACCCCAAATAGCCAAAGTTATGTTGAAAAAGAAAACTAAAATGGGAGGCATCACAATCTCAGACTCTAGCCTCTACTACAAAGCTGTAATCATCAAGACAGTATGGTACTGGTACAGAAACAGACATACGCATCAATGGAATAGAAGAGAGAACCCAGAATTGGACCCACAAATATATGGCTGACTAATCTTTGACAAAGCAGGAAAGAGTATCTAATGGAAAAAAAGAATCTCATTAGCAAACGGTGCTGGGAGAACTGGACAGCAACATGCAGAAGAATGAAACTGGACCACTTTATCACACCCTACAAAAAAATAAACTCTAAATGGATTAAAGACATACATGTGAGATGGGAAACCATCAAAACTCTAGGCAACAACCTCTTTGACTTCAGCCACAGCAATTTCTTGCTTGACACATCTCCAAAGGCAAGGGAAATAAAAGCAATAATGAACTATTGGAACATCATCAAGATAAAAACTTTTGCACCGCAAAGGAAATAATCAACAAAACTAAAAGGCAACCAACAGAATGAGAAAAGATATTTGCAAATGAAATATTGGATAAAGGGTTAGTATCCAAAATCTATAAAGAACTTACCAAACTCAACACCCCAAAATCAAATAATCCATGAAGAAATGGGCAGAAGACATGAATAGATATTTTTTCCAAAGAAGACATCCACATAGCCAACAGACACATGAAAAGATGCTCAACACCACTTATCAGGGAAATACAAATCAAAATCACACTGAGATACCACCTTACACCAATCAGAATGGCTAAAATTTACAACTCAGGAAACAATAGATGCTGGCGAGGATGTGGAAAAAGGGGAACCCTCTTGCACTGTTGGTGGAAATGAAAACAGGTGCGTCCGCTCTGGAAAACAGTGTGGAAGTTCCTAAAAAAATTAAAACTAGAACTACCCTACAACTCAGCAATAGCACTACTCGGAATTTATCCAAAGGATACAGGAGTGGTGATTCATAGGGGCACACGTACCCCAATGTTTATAGTGGCACTTTCAACAATAGCCATATTATATAAAGATCCTAAATGTCCATCCACTGACGAATGGATAAAGAAGATGTGGTTTATATACACAATGGAATACTACTTGGCAATGAGAAAGAATAAAATCCTGCCATTTGCGTCAACATGGATGGAACTGGAAGGTATTATGCTAAGTGAAATAAGTCAGTCAGAGAAATATAGATATAGGTTTTCACTCATAAGTGGAATTTGAGAAACTTAACAGAAGACCATGGGGGGAAGGAAAGGGGAAAAAATAGTTACAAACAGAGATGGAGGGAGGCAAACCACAAGAGACTCTTAAATACAGAGAACAAACTGAGGGTTGATGGTGGGGGAGTGGGGGAGAGGGGAAAATGGGTGATGGGCATTGAGGAGGGCACTTGTTGGGATGAGCACTGGGTGTTTTATGTGAGCAATGAATCATGAGAATCTACCCCCAAAACCAAGAGTACTATATATACACTGTATGTTAGCCAACTTGACAATAAATTATATGTAAAAAAAAAAAAAAAAAATATATATATATATATATATATATATATATATAAATAATAAAAAATCCATAAGTTACTATATTGCTAAACACAGTAAGTATTTTATAAGTTTAGCAAATATTTAAATTTTGTATATAGCTGAATATTTTAACAGAGATTAAGAAGTATTTTCTGGGAAAAAGTATCACACATCCATTATTTAAAAATGATTAATATAGCCATTTTAATAACTATAAAAGTAGTCCACATCAACTATTAACTGCAACTTGAACCATAAGTTTACTTTTTTTCACATGGCTTTTTTTTGTGATAAGTATAGGCTTCCTGTAATTTTCCACTATATTGTGATGCATAATACAGTGAAATATATTTTGCTTAGTCATATATATACATGTTGATTATGCAGGTAACATAGCTCATGTGATTTTGTGTGTTGTTGAGGAAGTTACTTATTTTCAATCTTAGATTAGAAAGTTACAAATTAATATCATCTAGGTTAAATAAAAAGTATTTTGAAAATTACTAAAATACATATTTATCAAATGGTTTCAAGGATTGAAACCTTGGATATCATACGTAAAGTATCTTTTATATTAACTGGCAATAGTAAGCTCACTGATAGATACTGTTTTTATTCCATATCATTTAGTAGTGACATTTGAAAATTTTGGAGTGGTCCAGAATACACCCTAGAAATGGTTAATCTATTGTAACACCTCATCAAAACTACTAGACGTACATTAGATGTATGTCATTACATACATTAGATAGGTTCATCTAAATCTAACACTACAGGAAACAAATTCTTAGCAGAATCTGCTGTAGACATAACTCATAGTGGGGCAAATTTCATTCAGAAATGCAGCCTGCTATACTACACAATAGCATCAATCTCTAGAAAGCACCATATTAATTCTGGAATTTGAAATTGCACACGATTTGTAAACTCACTCTTTCTCTAAAGATCTCATGAAACAAATGGACTCTGTGAATAGATTTGTCTCCTTTTAGTTACCTCAAAGTGCTATACTTAGGCTCATTCAATATTTAGCTAGTAGTCTTTAACCTAAAGTTCCAGTGGAAAAATGTGTTATGAGTCAAAGACTTAATTATACTCAAGCTCTGCCAATAACCTAATATACCAGTGTAAAAAAAGGTGCTTATTTTTCCTGGGCCTCAGCTTTCTCATAGGTAATAGGAAAGAGTTTGATGGTTCATCCAACTAATAATCCCATTCTAAAAATCTATGGCTCTTTGCAGAACAGAACTTCTAGTTAGGATAGCTGGTAGAAAACCTACAGTAAAATTTCAAGACACCTGCTAACAACCTTATTTTCAATTAAAGATTGATGCTCTATAAGTGATGGGTAGGAAAGTAGAAACTGGGGAGGTAGATGGAAAAATTCAACAGTATGGATGGATGGAGAGATAGGTTAGAGAGATAGGATGAGACAGAGATGCAGAGACACCACAATATGTCAAGAAGATCACATTTTGGAACAGTCAGACTTAATTTTCAATTCTTTCAATGAGACACACATTTATTAATCTCCCTGAGTTTCAATTTTATACCCTATAAAATGGTGATAATTCCTCCCCCAAGGTTAGTCTGAAAGTTAAAAGTATACATATCTAAAGGAACTAGAATGATTTTTTTTACTTCCTCTATTTTTAGCTATCTCTTCTATTTTTCTCTTTTGTATCAAGACAAAAATTCAGACTAAATTATAATTTAAGTTAAATATTTAAAAGAGAATTAATGCTGGATGCAATATATTCTCAGGCAGCCAAGTAAATGCTACATGAAATAAAGCAGCAAACGTTGAGTTCTTGGAACAGAGTTCTCCTTTGGACAGCAGCCACAGCTGGTGTTCTGCAGTGAAAACTCCAGTTCCAGTGCAATTAGATTACATAAATTATCTATGCAAGTGGTATAGAGTTTATAAAATATATGTCTTAATGAAGCACATTAGGCATGTGCACTATCATAGTGAGCATTAGCAAGATTATTCATATTTAAACATTGTGCTTTTGATTTTTTAATCAGGAAAACACTTTAGTTTCATGCAGTCTTGTTTTTTCCTAGGTTTCTACTTGCTAAGAATTTTCATGAGCTCTTCTAGGAGCTGTAAAATTTAAGCCTCATTTCATTTATTTTATTGTTTTCAGTCTGTGATCTGTGTACCACCTGCATCAGAATCATTCAGGGTTCTTGTTAAAAATGCTGTTTCGTAGGCCTCATCCAGACACTGAATCCGATTCTCATGGACATGTGCCCCAAGAATGTGGAATTTTAAACAAATCCCCAATGTGAATCTCATTCATTATCATTTTTAAAACTGCTCACTTATAGAGTCAGTACAATAGACGAGGAAGAACAGCTAGACCAACAGTTGGAAAATCCAAATTATCTTTGCAATTCTGGACACTGTGATTCTAGAAACATTGGCGGGCCCTGTTTGGGTAGGGTGAGCGTATTATGCCCCGCCAACCAGAAGCCTTTTGATGTTAATAAGTGACGGAACAAGCAAAAACTAGCAAATTTTCTAGGTAAAACAAAATATATGCTTGCTGAATTTGCGTCTATTCTATACTAATATTTAACAATTCCAGCAGATGAATATACTTACTAATATTCAATGCCTTTTTATGGTTGAAACTATTCAAATTATTGATAGCCAAGGGAGTCGTCAGTTCAGATTCTGATCCAAAAGCATTAATTCCCAAACCCACATATTTAAACATGCTGAGCGCATTCTGATACATGACTCACACGCCCACTTGGAGTGAAAGCAGAAACCCATTGTGACCACTATCATAGCATTGTGGAACACAATTGTCTGGAAGAAACTGAAGAATGAAGAAAAAGGGAATTATGCCTGTTACAAGCTGAAGGCTTCCATTCCCTCGTTCTTTCCTTCTTCAAAAATAAGTACTTGGCACTCACTGTAAACCAGATATTTCTCCTAGGTTTTAGAGATACAGCAACAAAGACATGGGTCTGTTCTCTTATAGTATAAAGTGTACTGATAATCTCTAGGCAGTGCAGGCTCAATTGGTAAGGGTTGGCTGACTGCCTATAAAAGCCTACATTTCACACTCTACATTTTCTTATCTACAAATATCATTCAGGGCACCATTAACATATATAACAACATATACAAATTTGATAGAGAGAGAGGATGACAGCTTGTGTTTCAGCTAGGGGGAGCCATATGAACGTGATCTCTCGTTAATGAGATGCATAACGGAGTCCTTGGTAGGCTTCCGGGGAAACTTTTAAAAGTGAGCGTGTTCTGCTGACTGCATTTTTGCTCTTGTCATTCTTCCTGCCAGAACACAGGTGAGATGCTGGAGCACAGAAGGCGCCATTTGCAGGCCAGCTAACCATGGCGGTACAGAAAGACAAAAGGATCATGGACGGACTACCTTTAGACTTGCCATCATTCACGGGCAATTATAGGCTAACCGTCAAATTTTAAGTTCATAAAATGAGCAAGAACTTTATGAATCATATACTAGCAACTATAGTTGTACAAGTAATTCAGGAATTCTACATCGATGACACTTTTGATCTTCAAAATAGAGAATTGTTCCTTGGCTTTCTATGTTTCCTAAGAAATGTGTGAAGATTTCCAGATATATAAAGTGGTTTGAGACCTTTTAAGATCCAGGTATTACAAAATAACCCAATGGCTTCAAAAATAAAACACCTATCTTAGCATTAAAATAAGAAAACGTTTGCCAATCTACACTATACAAACTACACATTTTATATTAAGTTTCCCTTAATATAATAAGTGAAAATATTAATTATAGACTGATAGAATCGAATGAGTTTTAACCATGTAGAATATTCCTTATAGTTTAAGCATTCATTATTTTATTAGAAAACTTATCTGTGAGACCAACAGCAGGCTCATCTCAAAACTTGAGATTCCAAAGAGAATGATAGCCAGAGTTACATTATGCTGAAGTCTGGGAAACACTGGGAAAGATGGGATACTGGGGCTCAGTGATGTATGTGTGTATGTATTACATACAGGAAGTATGTAATATCTAAACCCACTTATAGGAGAGGTTAATTTAAGGCAGCTAGAGTTATATTATTTAACATTTATAAGGTCTAAATTATCATTATTCATATTCATTTTTCAATAAAAATCCCTGCATTTTTTAAATCAGTACTCAATATCCCCTAACATATTAAAAGTCAATATTTAACATATTAGTATAGTCTTTCCTTCCTATGTTATAGTTGGGCGCACAAGCCCTATGCCCAGAGAAGTTAACGCATCAGAAGTTAGTAGGTATAACAGGGCACTAGATTCTTTTTGGGAAATGAGAAAATATGGACGCTGAACCCAGCCTAGGAGTCACAGCATCTCCTTCCTAGGTTTATTTTTTCTCTGGCTAATGTTGAGGAAATCACTTCACTTTGAGAGGCTTGAGGTTCAAAAATCATACCATTCTTTCCAGTCCTGACATTCTTTCAGGGCGGTTAAGTAGAAGTCCGGCTGACCACCTCGCCGTATTGTGTATGTATTGGGGGGGGGGGGAAGACCTATTTGTGGTTGACAACAGTCTGACAGGCAGACCCACATATTTCAATTCCCTGGAAGATAACACATGTTGGTATTTGGTGTGGCTGCAGTGTATTACAGTATTTGTTGCCTTGTAAAAATTTATTCTGTTGAAGACCTGGGATGTTATTTCTGGTGGTTTAATCCTTCCAGTTAGCTTTCAGCTAGACAAAGAGGGACACTGATCTTTTGGGACATACTGTGCAGTGTTTTGCCATTACAGCATTCAAAAGAATGTGAGACCCTCTCAAGATAACGGAGAAAAAAAAAAAGCTGGAGTATATACTGCCTAGAATATTGACCTCCTCTTGGAAAGTGGAATGATTTTTTGGAAAAAAAAATGGAGATGATATTTTGAAAGAAACTATTCCAGGTAGAATTTAGATGAAATGCCCAAGAGATATGAAATGCCACACATACAAACCCTTTGTTTTATGCTGTGAGGTTCTACACACAGTTCCCAGGCACAAGGCAGCTCATACCATTGTCAGTGTCCTGCTAGTGCATTTTGTTGGCCTGGGCACCACCCAGAACCAGAGATCCTCCCACGTTAATTCTATGTCACCACTCAAATTGATTGGAGTCTTGTGCTGGTTAGTTACAGCTCCATGGAGAAAGACCCCCATCTCCCTTATCAAATGGAAGTCAAATAGGCTATGTCCACCCCTATCTTGTCCTAACAGCATGAATAAGTTGCATGAGTACAGGGTTCAAATTCCCATGGCCTCTTTCCTGCTACAATTTGTAAGTAAAGACGAAAAACATATGGGCCCATTTCGCAGAAGAGTCTGTATCACTTGCTCACAGTACTTAGAAGGGGAGCATTACAGCACTACCTCTGCACTTTAGGTAGTGCCCAGCCCAGGACAGATGTTAACAACTTTAAACAGCATACCTGTTTATTTTGCCTACAAGAAGGTATGGCCCCAGGAACAATCTAAAAGAATCATTAGAAAGGGTGGGCAGAGAGATCTCTGAATTGAAAGAGAATATGAATACATTTGCACTCCATGCAAATGTTTGCCAAAGAGAAATCTTAGAAGAGAAGCAGCAGAATAATCACATGGACTGGTTGACCCATTCTTTTGATGCCAGTTTTTTTTTCCCTATCTTTGTACAACGGGGCCATGTTGAAAGTAGCCACTGGTATAGGTATGGAGTGTATACATAGACTCAGCACCATGGGCTTCCACTCACATAGCCAACATAGCTACAGTCACTGTTGAGAGCCTAACTTGCTAATTGCAGAAATCAGCACTGAGCCTTGATAAGGCAACATTTCTCTGGGGAGTGAGTCAGCCCATGGAGCAGGTTGATTACACTGGACCATTTCTATCATGAAAGGAACAGATCTTTGCTTTCACTAGCATAGACACTTTCTCTGTGAATTTGCCCTCTGTGTCCACTATGCTTCTGCCAAAACCAGCATCCGTGAAATTACACAATGTCTCTACCCTGGTATTCCACACAGCATTGATTCTGACCAAGAAACTAATCTTACAGCAAATGGAGTGAAATAATGGGCCTTTACTAATGGAATTCATTGGTCTTAGCATGTTTCCAATCAATTCAGCACAAAAGTAGTTGGCTGGATATCCTAGTGGGATAGCCTTCTGAAGACTTGCTTACCATGCCAGCTAGTGGCAACACTTTCTGAACCTGAAATAATGTCATCTAGGGTATGATCTATGCTCGAAACCAGCAAGATATATATGATATTGTTTCTCCCATGACCAAGATTCATGGATCTAGAATTAGGGGGTAGATACAGCAAGTGGTTCTTCTGTTAGTTCTATTGAGAAATTAGTGACAATGTTCTTGGGGTTCTGCTGGTAAGCAGTCTTAGTTCCGAAGGGAGGAATGCTTTCACCAGGAAACACAGCAGTAGTCTATTAAACTGGAAGTTGGAACTGCCACCGGAGTCCCTCATATCAGTTAGTCCGCGAGCAAATAGTACTCTGATGGCTAGAATTATTGACCCTGACTCGCAAAGGGAAATTTTGTTGCAACAACACAATGATGAGTATATCTACTAGGCAAGAAATATCTTTAGGCCACTCATAAATATATTCACATCCTATGATAAAAATTCAATGGAAAACTGCAGCATTTCAACATAGGCAGGACTGTGAATGACCCAGACTCTTCAGCTATGAAGGTTTGGGTCACTCTATCAGACGAAGATTCACAAATGGCTAAAGTGCTTGCTAAGGCGAAAGGTAAATAGAATGGGTTATGGAAAAAGATAGTTATAAATGCCAGTTAGGACTACATACATAAAAATGAGGACTTTAATAGGTAAATATTTCATTCTTACTTTGGTACAACATTTTTTGGGCAATAGATTGCCTTATTGTTTTCTTCCTCTCTCCTGTTCCTTATTTGACATTCTAATTCCACTAATATTTAAACACATATCTCACCATTTAAGATAAAGATGTCAAAGGAGGAGTATGAGTCAGCTTGCAGAAGAATGATCCTCACCCAAGTGGATACAGGGACCATCTAATTCCTTTTGGAGACATAATAAGCATGTTTTTCATTTGTAGACAGGATAGTTCCATCATAGGAGGTGAGAACATGATTTTGCTTTTGTGTTTATTTGGAAATTCAATAAGGACAAAAGAAGTACATGGGAGGCCAAATTGACCAAGGTGGTTTTGTCCTCGGACAACTTTGCAAGCTGTAACTACGTTCTACCAGAGTTCTCCTTCTTCTGTGATTCCAGATTAGGATTGGATTTAAGAAAAATATGTGTGTTATTTTTAAACCAGAACAGAAGCAGCAGCCTTTTTTACGAACCGAAGTTCAGTGTAGGGGGCCACACCCTGGGACAATTCACACACACTTCTGCTAATCTGTTAGTTCGCCTGTGTGTATAGACATGATTTAGGCTTGCAGGTCATATCACCTTCTAACCGTCGTGAGATATTCTTCGACTTCTCTGAAGCCTCGGCTAGGCTTTGTCCAACCCTGCAGGGAAAGCTACAAACTTCTGCAGATTACCCACATCACCCAGGTCACAGATGAGAAGCAAATACAGGCTTTAGTTTGCTCTTTCACATTTAAGTTCAACCTCTTAGGTTCCAATCTGTGTTTTTTTCAGCCCTACTGCATGTCCCAACTGCTGACCTGATGGTGACTTTAGGCTCTAAATCCCATGCAGCATGAGCAGCTCTGCACAGATGAGCTAACCAGCCCATACCGCGTAAGGCCTAACCCCTGCGATAAATTGCTTAGTGCATCTTACACAGACTAATGGTTCCCTGGCCTGACCCTAATAGAGACTATCATCAATAATTTTTTTTTTTATCCTGCCAAATATTACGGAGCTAGAGAAATCACATTAGTTTACTTTTCTAAGTCTAATTCTGACTGGAAAGCTCCATTTTGGAGAAAAATGTAGTTTCAACCATGTTTGAGCACGAATTCCACTCTATGACACAGAAAGTGGAGAAAAAGTACAAGTGTTGCACACATCAGAATCTGTGTACAAGATGCCCATCAGGCAGCCCCATGTGGCTTATTCTGTTAAATGTAGGCTCTCATGGGTTTCCTCAGGCTTGGCCCCCCCCAGGGCTGTGGCTGCTACTACCAAGGGCTCTTCAGAGTTCAAGGTCTACTCTCTCAAACCACAAGATCATGGGCCTCCCACCCTCACAGAAGCCACAAAGAGGGGCTTTGCTCTCCTTCACCGCTATCAGTCCTCTCAAAACCAATTCTCTCTTCCAAGCAAAACCCCAATCTGGGCTACTTATGCCCACATCCTTAGTATGGGGATTACCTAGACTCTTTATCCCTTCTGACAAAAATATACCATCTTATACCCAGCCAAAAGCCTATTGATACCTCCTTTAGAACAAAGAATTTTCTGGCCTTAAAGCCATGGTTGGTAACTTGAAAACAAGTAACATTATTTAGGATGATTCAATGGCACAGAACAAGTCTAAAGCTCGTTGTATTATGCTGGACAAATAGGTAAGTAATTGGCAGACAGTTATGTCATTTCCTACCCTTAGGGATCTTATAGTTTCCTGCCCACTTCCTTCTATTTCTTTCATTGGAAATATATAAAACTCCATTCTTAGTCCTATCTTTAAATTGGCATTACTTGCTTCCAACTCTGCTTGAGTGGTATTGGAAGAAATATTTGCCTGTTTCCCTAGAAAAATGGCAGAAGTCATATGAACACACAAACATCCACCAATATAAGGTACTTAGAGCACAAATTATCTGCCTTGGGACAAGGGAGAAGAATACAGCAAAAAATATATATAACAAAATCAATTTCTTCACAAACTCAGAACATTTTATCTTAACAAAACAAAACAATAAGCTATTGTAGGAAATTTCAGAGGGGCAACCTCAGTGCAACAGATAGGTACTGCTTAAATTGAAGTTTCACTTTTTAAGAAGCTACAAGAAATATATACAACATTCCTTTGGTATATTCAAACAGATCTATATATTCTAAATGTTTCAGAAGTTTTACTCTCGACTTCCTTCAATTAATATATGTCATTAGATAGCAGCTATATATAAAAACACATACTTAAATTGCTGCAATTAAGGGTATAAAAAGCAAGTCATTTGAACATTTCAAGGAAGGTACAATATTCTATACAGCCACACGTGCTAGTGACAAAATAGTCAGATGAATGAAGTACTTGTAAAGCACACTTATAAATGTTGATGAAGATACTTCTAAATATAAACCTCAGTCTCCGTGAATCTGTCTATAACATTCAACTCTCCTTAGGTGCACAGCTCTTACAACTACTGGATTCAGAAACCCAACATTTAAAATGTATTTTTAAAATTACACACCCACCCTTCTTATTTAATAAATATGCAGCTATTCACATTACTCTGAACTTTTCATTATCTCTTCACTACTCTATCATTATTAACAAGACAAATCAAAACAAACAGCTAACAATAAAAAATGCCGCCAGCTGCTTCTTGAATTTCCTTGACTCTATAAACATCTCTCTTACATCAGACAAAATGTCCTCCTCCCTTCCGCCTACCAAGCATGCATTCCGCCTGGCACTGTACCTGTAATGCCAGTCTGAAACAAGATTAGCACAAGAATATTTATGGGAGCAATCTTTCTTTTTCTTCAATAATTGGGTTTCATAGTAATAACAAAGCTCAGTAAATTACATATGCCCAATGAAATATATTATCCGTATGTGTGGAGAGTGTAGGAAAATCCCAAAATAAGTTAAAACAGAAAAGAAGTAAAGTGAGTTATTTTGTCCTGCCGTTATCACAGGCATAACATACATTCTTTGGAGGTTGATTACCCAGAGGCAGACATAGATTACTGCCTTTGAGAAGAAATGAAGCAAAAATATGTGAGAAAGAGACTTAAGCTGGTTCTCTCTAACCCCTATCTGCTCTTTTACACCAGGTGTGGGATGGAAGAATATAAGAAGGAATCCCTTCTGACAAAACTCATTTTCAGACTATTCAGATACAATATAAAAAGGCAATAGCAGCAGAGTTTCAAAGTAAGAAACAATTTTGCTACTGCCTCTCATAATCAATGTACATAATTGACTTCAAAGAACCAACTAATTTTTAGCAGAAGAACTAAAGAAACAAATTAATTTCAGTTGATTATTGGCTTTTTCTATGTACTGTGCCTTTTTTAAAAGTACAAATATTTTTTTTAACTTTTTAATGTTATTTATTTACCGAATCCAAAGCAGGCTCCAGGCTGTCAGCATAGAGCCCGATGTGGGGCTCAAACCCACGCACTGTGAAATCATGATGTGAGCCGAAGTCACATGCTTAACCACTGATCCACCCAGGTGCCCCACAAATAAAAATAAAAAAAAAACCAACCTCTTTAAAAGGTAACAGAACTCAGAATATCTACCTCTTTAAATTTCATAAATAATTCCAGCACTCAAGGTAACTTTAAAGCAGAAATCATACACGTATTTTCATCTGGTAGTTATTCCATACTCTTAAGTGACCCAATATCCAAAATAAAAACTAAAACTTAAATATCACAGTGTTAGTATTTATTACATTCAAGGATACCTCTGAACACAAGAGTTGGTGATCTCTTATGATCATGCCTTTAGTCATTACTAGTCGTACTTTGGGAATGATGCAATAGCCCTTTTCATCATTCACAAAACTGGTCAATTTAGTTAAACAATTAGTTTAATTCAAAAGCAGGAAAAATAATAAACCACTTTTGAAAGGGGAAAAAGTACATTCACTTACTTTTTATTCTGATTATTCCCGAAAAATTTCAGATAGAAAAGTGTATCAATCACGACGAACAGTGTAAGTTAAAAGTGTGATTAATGTAAAAACATACAAGGGCAGAGGGCAGAGCTAGGGCTATGGCTATAATTTCTTACCATAATAGTCTGTACACCTTCCACAGCCAACTATTTAATTTCTGTTACTTGGTAGCCAACTGAATGTCCATAACATAGAATTAAATGGCAACTGGTCACTAACTGCAACTGAACTCTCCCCAGGAGGGATAGTGGTGGGAGAGTGACATAGGGACAATGTAGTATGTTCCCAAGGTTGGAAGTGGAGCATTTTAAGCATAATCATGTAATAAGAGAGGTGAGCTAAGGAGACAAAGTAACCAAAAGGTTTCCTCTTTCAGTCTACAGAGGATAAGAGCAAAATATGACATCCAAATAAATACTCAGTTGTAACGAAAATGAAGGAAAGGGTCTCTAAATAACAAACTCAAAAGTTAAAGTCACAGGTCCCATTAATATCACTTAAGAGTCCTGAGTCGGATCCACTTATTTGAGGACCCAGCATATTTTGTTCCTCTCTAGGAAGATATAATGCAAAGATTATAATCAGGAAATAAGTAGGCCCTCTCTATTCTTACGTATCTCCTGCAGTGCATTCCAGAACTGGTTGATACTTCATAGTTTACAAAGGAAACAAATAAAAATAACTCCTGCAAAGAGGAGTTGATGGCTACTATCAGCCAACTTAATTACCATGATTAGAAAAGGAAACTGGTTGCAGCCAAAATGAAAGCAGTACCAAAATATGAGGTGAACCTGCCTGCCCTCAAAAGGTCAACAATTTTGCTTTTAAGAGATAAAGAGGATAATTTAAAACGATTGGTTGAAGGACTCCTGGGAAAGACGGTGTTAGCACACACATCCGTGTAAATAACAGAAAAGTACCCAAAGACTTGCCGAACAGACTCTCCACATCTAAATGTAGAGAAGGGGCCACATTGAGGAGAGTAGGTAGTGTGGAGACATGGTCGGAGTCAAATGACCCAAAGGTCCCAAAGGACTGTCCCCTGGAGCGAGGGATGCTGCAGGCATGGAGAGGGAAGAAGACCAGAACCCTCCTCCTGCATCAGGCACCCCAGGCATGGAAGACCCACATTAGGAAGATGAATCCCCACAACATTTTCCCTTGGAACCAGAGAGGCCTAAAAATCAGTGGGACTTAATACATGGAACTTTCAACATCAGCAGACTGGGCTCTGGAAGAGCTGAGAGGGTGGAGACCCCACGCTTAAAAAGACAGCACTAAGAAACAAACCCAAGGATATACGACACAGATGCATCTTTTTGAAAAACACCTGGGCTACGCAGGAAGCACATTTATTTACCGATCCCAGAGCATGTGCTGGAGGGTCAGGGATCTTTGGGAGACTTCTCCAAGTACAAAAGAACAGGCAGGAACCATTTCACTCCCCTTACCTGCCCAGTTCCAACAATCTGCATCTAGCTTGCTAAAACCATGTGCCCCACCATTGAGCTCGTCTGTGCATCCACACCTTGTGACCTACCAGCCTTGGCAGTTTTTAAAGGTAGCTACAAGTGCCCACTTATAGTAGCCCCCCGCCCCCATGGACTTTGCTGGCAAAACATGCCCCACCCCTACATTCTCCTGCAGACCTGCCTCCTCCCATATGCCCTTAGCCAGAGTTCATCCAAAGCAGTGCCATAGGCCTAGCAGTGTGTAAGCCGTCCTGACAAGGGCCAGCACCACTCCAAAGGGACTCCTGCACCAAGGAGAAAGAAGATAACCACACCCACCAGTCCAAAGGTAGCCCCAACAGTGGGCTGGGGGCTGACAGCTGGTCTGACTGTTGGCCTCACCCACCAATGAAAGCTTCCCAGAGGTCTACACAGGGAGAACATACAGCAGTTTTGCCAAATGTCTGGTCTGACTCAACTCAGGACACCACCACAGGGACCAAACACTGTCCACAATAGGCAAAGAGAGCCACTGCAGATGACTGGACTGAAGGTAAACATGGCTCAGCCAAAACAGTAGGGCCACACAACACACAGACGAAACACCCTGAAGTGCCAGGTTCTGGGGGACAGGGGTCATTGTACTGTAGGGCACTATAGGGTCTCTTTTTCATAAGGCTACTACTTTCAAGAGCAGGAGACACAGCAGATTTTCCTAACACATATAAACACACACAGAGAGTAAGACAAAATTAGGAGACAGAGGAGTATGTCCCAAATGAAAGAACAGGGCAAAATCACAGCAAATAAGCTAAACTAAACAGATAAGTAGTATGTCTGATAGAGAATTTAAAGTAATGGTCATAAGGATACTCGCTGGCGTTGAGAAAAGAGTGGAGGACCACAGTAAGACACTGAACAAGATACAAAACAAAAACTAATCAGAGATGAACTCAATAAATAAAATTAAAAATACACTAGATACAATGAATAGTAGACTAGAGGAAGCAGATCAGCACCTGAGAGGACTAATGGAAAAAATCATTTTGAACAAAAGGAAAAGAATAAATAAATGAAAATAGACTAAGGGAACTCAGTGACTCCATCAAGTGTAATAATATTTGCAGTATAGGAATCCCAGTAGGAGAGGAGAGAAAAAAGGGGACAAAAACAGTTTATTCGAAGAAATAATAGCTGAAAACTTCCCAAATGTGGGGAAGGAAACAGATATTCAGATCCAGAAGGCATAAAGAACCCCCAACAAAATCAACCAAAGGAGGTCCACATCAAGACATAGAGTAATTAAAATGGCAAAAGTAACAAAGAGAGACTTTTAAAAGTAGCAAGATAAAGTAAATCAGTTATATACAGGGAAAACCCCATAAGGCTGTCAGCTGATATTGCAGCAGAAACTCTGAAGTCCAGAAAAGTATGATATAGTCAAAGTGCTGAAAGAAAAAACAAAAAACAAATAACAGAAAACAAAAAACAAAAAACAAACAAAAAAAAAACCAAAAACCTACAACCAAGAATAATTCATCTAGAAAGGTTATCATTCAGAATAAAAGGAGAGGTTAAAAATTTCCCAGACAAAAAAGTTATAGGAATTCATGACCACTAAACCAACCCTACAAAAAACATTAAAGGGGACTCTCTAAGTGGAAAGGAAAGACTATAAACAGGAGTAATAAAAGCAGAAAGCAAAAAAAAAAAAAAAAAAAGAAAACAGTAAAATTAAGTATACTTATAAAAATCGATCCAGGGATTCCCAAAATAAAACAATGTAAAGTATGATACCATATACTTTTAACATTTGTGGAGCAGGGTAACGAATGGGTTCAAACTTAAGCAACCATCCACTTAATATACATCTCTAAGTGCAGAAGAAGTTACATACAAACCTAATGGTAAACACAAATCAAAAATCTGTAATAGATATGCAATAAAGAAAGGAAAAGGAATCCAAGTATATTACTGAAGAATCCCAGAAAAGCATGAAAGAAAATAACAAGACAAGAAAAAGAGAACTAAAACAAACAAGTAACAAAATGGCATTAAGTACATACCTACCAACAATTACTTTGAATTTAAATGTGCTAAATGCTCCAATCAAAAGATATGAAGTGACAGAATGGATTAAAACACAACACCTATCTATATGCTGCCTACAAGAGACTCATTTAAAACCTAAAGACACACACGGACTAAAAGTGAAGAGACAGAAAAACATTTATCATGCAAATGAGAGTGAAAAGCCAGCATAGCAATACTCACATCAAACAACATACACTTAAGGACTGTAGTAAGAGACAAAGAAGGACACTGCATAGTCATAAAGGGAACACTCCAACAAGAAGATGTAAGAATTGTAAATATCTATGCATCCAACATTAGAGCACTCAAAAACATAAAGCAGTTAATAACAAACATAAATGAAGTCATAATGTATAATACAATCATTAAAAACGTTAACATCCTACTTACATCAGTGGATAGATCACCCAAACAGAAAATCAACAAAGAAACAGTGGCTTCAAATGACACACTGGACCAGATGGATCTAACAGATACATTCAGAATACTCCATCCTAACAAAGCAGAATACACATTTTTTTCAAGTGCACATGGAACATTCTCCAGAATAGATCACATGTCAAGCCCCAAAACAAGTTTGAACACATTCAAAAAGACTAAAGTGATTGCATGAATCTTTTTTCTTTCTGACCACAATGTTATGGAACTAGAAATCAGCCACCCAAAAAAAATCTGGAAAAAGCACAAGAAGATGGAGGTTAAAGAGCATTGTACTAAACAACAAATGGATCGACTTAGAAATCAAAGAGGAAATTAAAAATACATGGAGACAAATGAAAATGAAAACACAGCAGTCCAAAATCTTTGGGATGCAGAAAAAGTGGTATTCAGAGGGAAGTTTATAGCAATATAGGCTTAGTTCATGGAGCAAGAAAACTCTCAAATAAACCACCTAAACTTACACCTAAAGGAGTTAGAAAAAGAACAAACAAAACCCAAAATCAATAGAAGGAAGGAAATAATAGATTCAAGCAGAAATAAATGAAGTAGAAACTAAAACAACAACAACAACAAAAATAACAATATTGATAAGCCTTTAGAAAGACTAATAAAAAAACAGAGGCAGGGGGATGCAAATAAAATCAGAAAGAGGAAAAATAACGGACTCCACAGAAATACACAGGATAGTATGATAATATTATGAAAAATTATATGCCAATAAATTGGACAACCTAGAAGAAATTGATAAATTCCTAGAAACATTTAACGTCCCAAAATTCAATCAGAAAAAGAAAAAAGAAAATGTGAGACCAATTACCAGTAATAAAATTGAATCAGTAATCAAAAAAACTTAAACAAAAGTCCAAATCCAGACAGCTTCACCAAACATTTGGTGAGCATTGTTCACCAATTTGCCGATTTTTTCCCAACCAGTCCAAAAAAGAGAAGAGAAGGAAAACTTCCAAACTCATTCTATGAGGCCAACATTAATCTGATACTGAACCCAAAAGAAGACACTACCAAAAAAAGGGAATTATAGGTCAATATTTCTCATGAACATAGATGCAAAAACCCTCAACAGAATATTACCAAACCACTTCCAACAGTACATTAAAAAAAAATCATTCACCACAATCAAGTGGAATTTATTCCTGGGATGCAAGAGTGGTTCAATATTTGTGAATCAATCAATGTGATACATCACATCAATGTGAGAAAGAATAACAACCATATAATCATTTCAATAGATGTAGAACATCCATTTGTGATAAAAGCCCTCAACAAAGTAGGTGTAGAGGGAACATACCTCAACATAATAAAAGGCCATATGTATGAAAAACCCATAGCTAACATCACACTGAATGGTGAAAAACTGAGAGCATTTCCCCTAAGATCAGAAACAAGGCAAGGATGTTCACTCTCACCACTTTACTCAGCAGAGTACTGAAGTTCTAGCCATAGCAATTAGACAACAAAAAGAAATAAAAACATCTGAATTGGTAAGTAAGAAGTAAAACTTACATGATTTGTAGATGACACTATATCTAAAAAACCTATAAACACCACCAAGTAACTCCTAGAACTAAGAAATAAATTCAGTAAGGATGCAGGATACAGAAATTTATTGCATTTCCATACAATAATAATAATGTAACACAGACAAAATTAAGAAACAAATCTCAGTTATAATTGCACTGAAAATAATAAATTACCTAGGAATAAAATTAACCAGGAGGTGAAAAACCTGTACTCAGAAAATCATAAAACATTGATCAAACATCCATTTAAAGACAACACAAATTGGGGCGTTTAGGTGGCTCAGTCAGCAACCGTCCAACTTAGGCTCAGGTCATGATCTCACAGTTCGTGAGTTCGAGTCCCATGTCGGGCTCTGTGCTGAAAGCTCGGAGCCTGGAGCCTGTTTCAGATTCTGTGTCTCCCGCTCTCTCTGCTCCTCCCCCGCTCACACTCTGTCTCTCTCTCAAAAATGAATAAATACTTAATTTTTTTTTAATTTTTTTTTCAACGTTTATTTATTGGGACAGAGAGAGACAGAGCATGAACAGGGGAGGGGCAGAGAGAGAGGGAGACACAGAATCGGAAACAGGCTCCAGGCTCCGAGCCATCAGCCCAGAGCCTGATGCGGGGCTCGAACTCATGGACCGCGAGATCGTGACCTGGCTGAAGTCGGACGCTTAACCGACTGCGCCACCCAGGCGCCCCTACTTAATTTTTTTTTTAAAAATTAAAAAAAAATAAAGACAACACAAATGGGAAGATATTCCATGCTCATGGATGGGAAGAAAAAATATTGTTAAAATGTCTTACTACCGAAAGCAATCTACATATTTAATTCAATCCCTATCAATATACTAACAGCATTTTTCACCAATTTTCAAATTTGTATGAAACCACAAATGAATACACAAAGCAAGCTTGAACTAGTAGGACAAAACCGGAGGTATCACATTCCCAGATTTCAAGATAAACTACAAAACTGTAATCAGAACAATATGCTATAGACACAAAAATAAACACATAGATCAGCAGAAAAGAATATATAGCTCAAATAAACCTATGCTTTAATAGTCAATTAATCTTTGACCAAACAGGCAAGAATATGCAATGGGAAAAAAACAGTCTCTTCAACAAATAGTGTTGGGAAAACTGCCCAGTTACATGCTAAAGAATGAAACTGGACCACTTTCTTATACCATAAACAAAAATAAATTCAAATTTGATTAAGGAGCTAAATGTGAGACCTCAAAACATAAAAACCCTAAAAGAGAGCAGTGGCAGTAATTTCTCTGACATGACCTGTGGCCACATTTTTCTACATATGTTTCCTAAAGCAAGGGAAACAAAACCAAAAATAAACTATTGGGACTACCTCAAAATAAAAGTTTCTGAACAGGAAAACACACACACACACACACACACACATACACACACACTACTAAAATACTGAATAGGAGAAAATATTTGCAAATGACACCTCTGATAAAGGATTAGTATCCAAAATATATAAAGAACATCTACAACTCAACACCCAAAAAACAAATATACCAATAAAAATAGGCAAAAGACATGAATAGACATTTCTCTAAATAAGACACAAAAATGGCCAACAGACACATGAAAAAAATTCTTAGTATCACTCATCATCATGGAAATGCAGCTGAAAACTCCAAAGAGATACCCTTTTACACCTGTCAGAAAGGCTAAAATCAGAAACACAAGAAACAAGTGTTTGCAAGGATGTGGATAAAAAGGGTCTCTTTTGCATTGCTGGTAGGAATGCACCCTAACAGAGTCACTATGGAAAAGACTATCGAGGTTCTTCAAAAAGTTAAAAATAGAATTAGCATATGATGCAGTAATTCCACTACTAGATATTTACCCAAAGAATCTGAAAACACTAATTTGAAAAGATTATGCACTCCTATGTTTATTCCAGCATTATTTATAATGGCAAAATTATGAAAGTGACTCGTGCCCACCAACAGATGAATACAGAAGATGTGGTACATACACACACACACACACACACACACACACACACACACGGGAATATTACTCCACCTTAAAAGAATGAAATCTTGTCATTTTCAATAACATGGATGGAGCTGTTGGGTATAATGCTAAGTGAAATAAATCAGAGAAAGAAAAATACCATTTGATTTCACTCATACGTGGAATTTAAGAAACAAATGAACAAAGAGAAAAAAGAGATAAACCAAAAAAGAAACACTTAACTATAGAGAACAAACTGGAAGGAAGGTAGGTAGGGGGTATGGGTGAAATAAAGAAAATTTAAAAACTCACCATGATGAGCACTGAGTAGTATAAAATGGTTGAATCACTACATTGTACGTCTGAAACTAATATGGCATGTTAACTACACTGGAGTTAAAATTTTTAAAAAATGTTTAAATATTGAAATACAGCTACAGTATCTCTTTTGTTCCCTCACCCACCACACTTCTTGGAAAATTCAATTTTATACAATAAAATTTCATCCACAGGGTGAGGCCCGATGATTTACCTGGAAAAATCACTCCTATAATTTCTATGAGACATTCTTTCAAGCTCATAGAATGCATGGTTTATAAAATTAATTGCCTTTATGTTTTAGAGCCAAGTATGCAAGAACCACGCTAAATCATAAATTAGGTAGGAGTTAATAACTGTTGTTAATAACAAAGATGCTAACCCTCTCTTTACAAGTATTTGTGGTGCTTCGAGAGGAGTATGGTGTGCTCCCTCTCTCATTTTCCCACCTTACCCTTCTCCTTACGTTTACATATTCCCACCATTTCCTTCAGGGCCATCCATGAAAAGTCAGCTTGTATTCTTCTGTTGCCATTATTCTCTATAATACTAGATGGTTGTTGAACTGCAAATATATGATGGTGGTTCTTTCATATGGAACATCAGATGAGGACTTAGGCATTCAGCTGGCACCCCTTCAAGGGTCTTCCCGAGTATAACTTTGTACCCCATATCTCTAATTGGCGTCACTAATGCTAGCATTCTGATCAGATTAGAGATACCTTGGAGTTGGCATCCAACCCCTACCTACATTTAGTTTTCTGGAGTCCAGTCTGTAAATGGCTGTTTTCATGCCTAGAAGTAACTGAAGGGAACATTGCCTGTCCTATCCACCAGCTAATCTCTCAGTGTCCAAAGGCTCATTCTCTTGTACTCACAGCTTCTGTGTAGGTCTAAAGGTATTGAAAGCAAACGATGATGCTACTTTGCTTCAGAAGAAACGAGAATTACTATCCCTGCACTTCCCATCAGGAATGGTGATATGGCAGAAATGGATGAGATAATACTATTTTACTAATACTTTTCTTGAGCTCTGCCTGCCCAGGTACTCCTCCTTTTATTCTTCTATGCGGCAAAGTCTACTTAACAATTTGGGCTTCACTGGAACCAGTTGCCTATTGCAATTTCTCCAGAAAATACTAGATGGCTAAAAATCAGAAGGCTACAGCACAAATTATTACATTAAATGTTGAAGAGTTTTTAAAGTTTTATTTTCCTTAAAATCACCTCCTGAAACAAGCAGGAAATGCTGCTTCTTTGTGAGGATGAACAGAAGCGATCAATATCAGTAGGTATTTTCTTTCCAATCTGTCCCTAATGGAGATGAGCCATGGCCCTGAAAGAATGGGTCCTTCAAGGCAGTACTAACTTGGTACCTGGGCTGGCAACTCAGTATTTTCCACAGAAGCACAATCTCCAGAAAAGTCCTCAGATCACAACCACCTCATCAGAGTACACGTTTCTATCTTCCATTAGGAAGCAAATGGCCTTTCACCTCTAAAGATGTCATCACAGAGGGCCCTGCAAAGTGCCATCCTGGGAATGCAGAGAACCTGCCAACGGAGGAGGCTACTTTGGCCATCAAAATGAGAAGCGAGAGTTTCTGGAAATATAACCATGGTGATGGCAATACGAAGATGAAGGCAGAGTTACAAGATAGAATTTACATGGTTTAGTGACTAATTTTGGATGTGGGTTGAGAGTTCTTGAGATTCCTGGATTTGTTGATGTGTGGATATTAGAGGCACAGGCCAAGAAGAAAGCAGGAAGTATGAGCCTGAGGGGAGTGTTGAGTTTATTTGTGGGTATGCTGAGAGTGAAGCCCCTGTAAGACAAAAAAGACAATGCATGTTGGGCAGTTTTAAATATGGTCCTGAAGCTCCCAATAGGTTAAACATAGAGCTCCCGATGCACAGTAACCAGTTTAGCTAGAATTGTCTCTGTGAACGATATGGCCCCTGGAGAAGCATACAGTGGGAGAAGCTGTCCAGGGGAAAAGCAACATTTCAGGCCAGAGGAGAGAGGAAACATTAAATTGGTTTTGCTTAATATGAATCAATCATTAATATTTCCTATAAATATTTAATAGATTTCTAACCATATCACTTGAATTATTTGAAAAAAAAAAAAGAAGTAAAATAAATGTGAGAAGTTACACTTTTCCAAAATGGCAACACAAGGCAGTAAAATGCCAGGCTACAATATGATGAAACAGACCGCAATCATCAAGCACACAGAGAAAGAAAAAAATAAGCAGAATGAGGGCTAATCATTAATGGCTAACTTGCAAAACTAAGGCTGCATATCACCCCCACATAGAATTTATGAATAATATGCAAATTAAAGAAGAAGCCAATGAAAATGAGGGTTATGATATTTCTAGGACAATTCAGAGAAATGTTTCAAATTATTTTATGTTAGTTGCTGTCTCACTGGTTTTTAATGTGCACCATAAAGAAAAGAGTGGCAACATTATATTCAGTGTCTTTGTTTATGTCTCTTGATGATACTGGTAGGGAATCTTTGATTAAAAACAGCAATCAAGGCACCACTAAGGGCAGATGTTCTAGATCACCGTGGGCTTAACTTGGACCACACTTTTTTTTTGTTTACTAGTAAAATTGTATATATGAACTTTCAAAGGTGAACATAGAACTATTACACCCAACACCTTACCATACTATGAAGATTCAAATAATGGAGTATTAACTATACTTACAACCAGAAACGTAACCTATTTTAGAAAAACATGCTTTCTTTTTAACCATTACGATCTCAGAGAATGTGAATATCTTTGGTCTGCAACAGCAGTTCAGGAAATAGGTTGATAGAGTTCAAGATGACAATTCTTATTTTTTAGATTCCAATAGAGTTAGCATACAGAGTCCTACTGGTTTCGGGTGTACAATACAACAATTCAACCATTGTGTGATTCAACAATTCAACAATTGTGATTCAACAATTGTGTGCACTACTCAGCGCTCATCGTAAGCGTATTCTTCCATTCCGCTCCGAATCTCCCTCCCCTTCTTCAGGTTCACGCTTACTTTCATGCTGAGTAAATAACTAAAATAGTAGCTAAACATCTAGTGCCTGATAATTTGCTTCAAATACATTTTATCAACTACTGTCATCTAACACTAGCCCAGAAACATTTAAGTTTCCAAGCCTAGGGAGGCTTTGCATTATTTTAGTTTATTCACTTTCATCAGCTTTCTATCAGGAACTTGGAAAAGGTTAAATCAAATGTCATTAGCTTTTTACTACCATAACCATGAATTCCTCATGATGCACTTTTTTAAAAAAAAGATGATATTTGGGGCACCTGGGTGGCTCAGTCAGTTAAGCGGCCGACTTCGGCTCAGGTCATGATCTCGCGGTCCGTGAGTTTGAGCCCTGCGTCGGGCTCTGTGCTGACAGCTCAGAGCCTGGAGCCTGTTTCAGATTCTGTGTCTCCCTCTCTCTGACCCTCCCCCATTCATGCTCTGTCTCTGTCTCAAAAATAAATAAACGTTAAAAAAAAATTAAAAAAAAAAAGATGATATTTTAGGAACTTCCTTCAAAAAAAAAAAAAAAAACATGCTTTTAGAACCTGATGCTTTTACAAAAGAAGACGAATAAAAGGTTTTTCTTGTATATCCTTAAAACCAAGTGCACTGGACAATGTCACTTATTGTTCTTCCAGAAAGAAAGTCTGTATATAACTAAGATATCACTGTTTTTACGTGCCCAAAATTCCTTCTCAAAGGAAGATCCTGTGAAATGAATTAAAAGAGAAAAACAGACTTTATTTCCATTAATGGTATCAATGTTTCTTGAAAAAACAATGTTGAGCAAAGTTTGTGTTTATTATTTTAATCCTGAAACCACAGAATAAGAATGTATGTTCCATATTCCTGATGTTTCCTCTCATGTGGCAGAATCTTTCACTAGAGTAACACTTCTGGCTTTGGCCTCCCTCCTTCATAGGATATAAGAGATGCCTTTTTTGTTTAGTTTTTTTTAATGTTTATTTTTGAGAGAGAGCGAGCGAACGCGTGCACAAGTGGGGAAGCGGGTACAGAGGGAGGGACACACAGAATCCGAAGTAGGCTCTAGCCTCCTAGCTGTCAGCAGAGAGCCCGCTGTGGGACTTGAAATCACTAGCCATGAGATCATGATCTGAGCCAAAGTCAGACACTTAAATGACTGAGCCACCCAGGCACCCCAAGAAATGCCCTTTTTGGTCAATGAGTTTGATGAGTTCAAGGAAAGTAACTAAATGTGCTCACTTCAGTCCTTGTTGGTTATTTTTTCTTTTTCTTTTTGAGATGCTAGCTGCCCATTGGTGGCTCTCACCCTACTCACAAGGGTAAGATATGTTGGGTTCAGCAATGTCTGTGACTGCATGGCTACATTTACTATTGTTACACGTCAAAGATAAGTTTTCCAAAAATTTGATTAAAGGAGTTGACATTTTGACAGTTCTTCATTGAACATGTGAATATTTATGAACAGAACAGTAAGTTATATATTTAATAATAAATATTTTTAATTAACTGTTTTTAGAATGTCATGTCAATGACCATTTTAACTGTGTTATAGAAAAGAAAACTATTAAAAATAAATATTGTTAATGTGGCCATTTCCCCTTTAATGTCTAGGAAAACCTTGACTTGATTACTTGTAGAGGAGCATGGGTTGCTGTAATTAAAACAATAATTAAAGTGTGGTATTACTTTAAAATATAAGCATACAGAAATAAAAACATACAAAAGTTTTTTTTTTTCCTTTCTTCCTGTATTTGGAGTTTAGAAATGGAGCATGCATCTTTAGAATCTTTTTTTTAATAGCAAGCTATCAGGCAAATTCTCAAGATTAAACTGGTTAAACAAATGATTATCATTTTAAATGAAAAACTATATAGCAATAGGGATACTCTGCATTTTAAAAACTACCTTTTACATCTTTAATTGTTTTAAACTGTTATTAAAAGTAGATATTACAAGATGAGAATTAAAATGAATATTTTACAAACTAGTGTGAGTAATAGGTTAGATTTTAAGTCTATTACCTGAAGCTGGCAAAAATCTAAATTTGAGCCACTAACTATATCTAGATAGGTAGATTTAGATAAGGCGTAATTTTTAAAAACTACACACAGCCTGTATTTATTACTATGTTCATGCATTTCAGACAAAAGAACTGAGAGCCCTTTACAGAATGAGAATTAATGATCAGCACAGAAGTACGTTGGCTATTTCAGAACAAATTAGGGCATATACGTGAGAGAATGTTTTGGCTTATTTGCATTTCCATAAGAAATTTCTAGAAAAATCAATTGATCTGTCCAGCTTTAATGATGAATTCTACCCTGCAACAAGTCTGCCTTGTAAATGCAGATGTATCTACACCATCGTCTGGCACCGTTAACAAGAAGGGCTTAAGCATTGCCATGTGTCACCAATCACGCTACCGGCTATACTTGGAAACTGTCACCACCTTCACTGGTGGAATCAGCTCAGCAGCCCACTCTTACATGTCTTTTCTTCGTCTCCTCCAGCATCATCTGAGCTGGACTAAATGCAGACGATTTGGCAAATTCCTTTATGAAGCAATTACCTGAGTCAGACTATACTCCCTCCTGTCCAGGATGCAGGATTGTGCTACCAGGTTGTGGGTAGCAATCTTACCAAGTTTCCACCACGTTGAATCTATTACCTGAACAGTTCTACTCACCAGTCGTTGCTGATGCTGTTGGATCTTCTGGTTTTTTTTTTGAATGACTCCGATTTTTTGTTCATCACTGAAGTTTATACATGGCAGCTCTAAAGAGAGGTTACAGTCTATAGGCTTCTGTCCTCCAAACACTTCGAGAGCTAAACGAGGTATCCTAACAGGAAGGACTCCTTACAGTGACATCCACATGTTTGGAATAAAAGGTCCGTCTTTTGAGACAGCTCATTTATGTTCATCATACAGTCTATCTAAGCTGCTTGGTTTTAGCGTGACCATCCTATTTTCTGAAGAGGGGAGTCGCACATGAGCCATTCTCCGGGTATCCACACTCCACCCCATCCCTTAAACTCTCATCCATTCCAAAGGGGGACTAATGAAAACGGTGACCTCCTGAGGATGAACAGGTACACCCCTCCTCAACAGGCGTTCCATTCAGCTGTGCTGACCATCAGGTTATCATATGCTTGGCCATTCAACAGAACAATGAAAGAGCAGTATGTTGTTATCAGCAAAATGGCACGTAATTTTACGTTTCCCCCCATTCCATAGTCACAAAGCGTCTACTGCCACTATTTGGTCCCTTAACAGCAGTATCACAAGTAAGCACTATGTGTTTGGGGTTTTTTTTGAAAGTTATACAATTCATTTGTATTTGTTCAAAGAGAACCACTAGATCCCATAGGTAACTGATTGAATCGATTTCTCTTCTCAACTGGAAAAGAACTCACTTCCAACACTCTACTGTACATCCTTATCTGGAACATAGCAGAGTTGAAATTCTCAACGATTTCCCAATATAATTGTTATAGAAGCATACCGGCTAGAGGGGATAGGGGATAGGAACCTTCTCTAATATTACTAGGTCAAATTAATATGTGGTTATATTTTTATAACTTTTCACTTTCACAAAAAGTTACTTGAAGTTCTCCACATTTTGAATTTCATAAAAATGTCTTACGTACAAATTATTTTCATACACCTTATTTCAAAATCTCCCTCTAAAAATGGATGAGATGGATGAATGATACTTACACAAATTGCTTCTGAAATAATGAACAGGATTTAAAAGACCATTCTAATTTTCCATAAAAAAAAAAAAAAACCTTTCTTCAAGCAGCTTTGTAAAACCTTTGTTTTCCCTGATTAAGAAGAAATGTTATATATAATGGCAGTATAATAAAGTTGAATTATAGCTTTAGACAACAGCATTGTTAGTATGCAATATAGGCGTTAGCAGCTTAGTAGGACTAAAATGTTCTGACGTAAAAAAAAAACAAAAACAAAAAAAAAAAACATACCGTACTACAAATGAGAAAGTGTTTCCAAGTTAGAAAGCCACTGGATTTTGTATTTCTTACTAAAAGTGGAAACTTAATGTGTCAAAACTTAGAATTTTATAGTTTTTGTCATATTCTAAAATTAAAAAAAAACATTACAACATAACGCAAAGCATACCAAAATAACACTAATATGTTGAAATCTTAAAGAGTTTTTGTTATTATTTCATTATGTCATTAAGATGAACAAAGGAACTGATCAAGGCAAACCAGTGATCAAAGATTTAAAAAGAAAAAAAATCAAGGGACAGTTTTAGATACAGCATTGAGGTTAGGACCAAAGAGGAGGTTAAAAAGACAGCATCTATTAGATATAGTTTCATGGCTTTGAACTCTTTCCCTGTACAATATAAAGACTGTTTTTGTTTGTTAAACTAAATTATTTGAAACAAAGGGTGACTACAGACTGGTGTTCTAGACTCCAAGCCAATGAGATCATCAGTTTGGGCTCTAAGGACATTTAGACTACAAGGATATATTGGAGGAACAGTAAGAGATAAGTGGCTTCAGAGATCTAAAGGGAAGTTACCCTATTTTCCAGATTTGATTCCGTAGTCTAACAATGGAATGTGTGTGATATGTTAAAAAATAAGAGAAGGGAAGAAAAGTGATGGAATAGAAAGAAAAAAAAAAACAATACACTGTAGAAAGCAAATTTATTTATGATGCAAGTGATGTGCTGGGTGCATTTTGTAGACTGCATTATAATATTTCAAAATTCAATGCCTCTTAGAAGGCTATTATTCACTATTCCCAAACTAGACTCATTCCTACTTCAGCCTCCTCTTGGCACTTTTCTCATCCTTGAAGATAAACCCTTTCTTTCTCTTTCTTACTCCTTAGGCACTATTAGGCACTCATTGTTATGGTTTGAAATGTGTCCCCCCAAAAACGTATGTGAGAGTCCCTCAGTAACTCAGAATGTATCCTTATTTGAAAATCAAGTCTCTACAGCTGTAAGAAAGCTCAAATGAGGTTGTTATGGTAGACCCTAACTCAAAATGACTGATGTCCTTGGGGGAGATTTAGACACAGAACACACAGAGAAAAAACATGTGAACATGAGGGCAGAGATTGAGGTGGTATTTCCATGAGCCAATGAAGGTCAACAATCATCAGCAAACCATCACAAGCCAGTAGAAAGGTATGGAAGAGATTCTCCCTCACAGTCCTTGGAAGTAACCAACCCTGGTGAAACCTTGATCTTGGCTGTCTACCCTCAGTGAGATTATACATTTCTGTTACCTAAGCCACTTAGTTTGTGAAACTTTGTTACAACAGTCCTAGAAAACTAATACACTTACTGAACATTTGCAAAACTGGAGACAAATTGATCTTGGCATCTCTATTGGATTTACATTATTGTCTCCATTGCCTAGAAAGAATAAAGCTGATCTGTGATTTTAAGAAAACGTTCATGGTCAAATAATTCAGAAGTCATAGAGCAGCGGTGTGATCCAAGATGTATATAATTCAGGTGATCATGCCTTTACTAACACAGTTCTTCAAATGCCAACATCAAACCATCAGGATGACGATGGTAACAGAAGTGAGTACTCACATAAGAAAAATATGTGGGAAGAGATGGTGTTTGGGTATCCCTGCTGCAACGGTTAAAGAGGCTTAGAGGACAGTTTCCTAAAGATAACTCCATTGGATTACACACAGGAGTCAGAGCTGCAGGAGAGAACAAAGATTACAGGCGATGGTGTAGCAGGGAATAGGGATAAATATGAATGAGTATCATTGTGGGCATGCTGTAATTCTAACAAATATACTCCATTAAAAAAATGTATTCTGAAAGCCAATAAAGAACTAAAATTATTTAAATGTGTAATTTGCAATTAGAATATCAAAATTATAATTAGCTACAAAAATTCAATACTGACTTGGATGTAAGACCCTAGACACTGAGGGGAAAAGAGTAAGCCAACAAATATGTAAATGTAGAAAATTTATTCCAATGCCTTTGCCTCATTATGGATTAAATAAGTGATCCTTTCTCTACAAAGTTAAAACACTCTATATCGTTACCCTGATCTAATTTTAAAATATGTAGTGTTTTGAATATTCATCATCAGCATGGACAGCTCTAATTTCTAAAATAAGTGAAAATGTTTTTGAAAGTATCCAATCCTTAGTAGATACTGTATATTATTTATTTCTCTAGAATCTACCTCCTGGTCTCCTCCTATAATGTTGCCATGTAGGCACCCTCATTCTCCCAATAATGCAGGCAGAGCAGAAAATCCATAATGTTTTTCGTTTCTTCTGTACATTCAGGTATGTAGCAATGCCCCCCTCCTCTTCCTCACCTTGCTACATTATGTACCCCAGCCTTTTTTACCCCTAACAAAGTAACTTCTTTTGTCTTTTATGAGACTTTTCAATTATTTTTTTAAATGCATTACCTGCTCCCAGCTTATCACATTCACCATTCTCTCATTACTGCTTGATTAAACTTCCTAAAATAAAGCCTTGTCTACACTCTATCTACCTAATTTTGTGATACCCACAATTCCTCAGGATAAAATTTAAAAGTCCTATCTTTACATTTTAAGATTTATCCCATGAGCAATTTCAAACAGCTTATCTATGCAGTGTTCCAAAAATAAACATTACATCTCTAACCTCTATGATTCTGTGTCCACCATCACTTAGAACACACTTGGAAATTTCTATCAGTTCATTTCCTATAATTAAAAATATGGGAGAGTAAATATTAACCAAAAAATCAGAATGTAAACCTGCAATAGGAATTAGCTCATAATTGTAGCTTTATAAATATTTGTTATACACACACACACACACACACACACACACACACACACACCGTCTATAATTGCTATTTGGTTCTAAAAGTCAATTATAGAATGATATTGGTAAACACTTATGATAATGGCACCCTATAATTATAGAATTAAACAGATTATAGATTATGTAGTTTTATTTTGAACTAAGCTATATTAAAAATCAAATTTATTAAAATATTAAACATCATTTTGCCCAGATGAAAATATAGGTAATACTTTGATTTTAAAGTTATTTATAAGTAAAATCAATTATTGTAATAAACTAGGAAAAACATGTTTTAAAAAGTCCTCTTTTCAATTTTGTTTATGCTTATTTATTTTTTGAGAGAGAGACAGAGAGACAGAGCACAAGTGGGGGAGGGGCAGAGAGAGGGAAACACAGAATCTGAAGCAGGCTCCAGGCTCTGAGCTGTCAGCATAGAACCTGACTCGGGGCTTGAACTCACGAACCAGAGATCATGACCAGAGCCGCAGTCACATGCTTAACCGACTGAGCCACCCTGGCACCCAAAAAAGTCAAAGCTATCAGAATTCTTTTCTATGCATCAATCTTCTCCAAAAAAAGTCAGTTTCCCCAGATTCTTTTTACTGAAGGACAGTTTTGAAGGCATTTAGATAACCTATTTCAAATCCAGTAATGGACATCTAAGAAGAGAGCACGTTTAGAATGCAATCTATTCCAAGAAATGGCAAATACTTTTTGATTTACCTTTCAAACATAATTTAGTGCGTCTCTTTCATTTTTAATATTTGTTGACGCTGGCAATTAGAGTATATTTTAGTTTTCACTCTAAAATCAGTTTTAAGGGGTGCCTGGGTGGCTCAGTTAAGCATCTGACTTTGGCTCAGGTCATGACCTCAAAGTTCATGAGTTCAAGTGCCACGAGCTCTCTGCTGTCAGTACAGAGCCCACGTCAGACCTTCTGTCTCCCTCTCCCCTCCCCCATTTGCCCCTCTCCCACTATCAGAAATAAACAAAAAATAAAATGTTTCAAATGTTTGAATAAAATAATGTATTAGAAATAAAAACTTTTAGCACAAGCCCTAGTATTAAAAATCAATGTTAATTGCCTTTCAAACGTAAATATTCATGTAATGTAACGTGTCGTATTTTTCACAACACTGGATTCGCCAGGTTGTTCTAGGATTCTATTAGAAAACATTCTATGAGATACTTCTGAATGTTCTATCCTCTTCAATTTTGAATTCAGAATTCCCTAAACTTCTTGGACAATAGAATCTCTTTTTGTGAGTAGCACCTATTATTACCCTATGAAACCAGTGTTGTAACATAGTTCCAAATTGAAAAGAAAAAAAACAACTTTGATGAATCTATATTTAATGTGAATTAGAAGGACATAGTGAAACAGTGACTATGACTGCAGACATCAAAAACTTAAATAATCTTGTCTACTGATATGCATATTGTCAATTTAATATCAAAATATTCAAATATATTAAAATATGTTCAAAATTATGCCAGGTACTATGCATGTAGAGGAGTATTTTAGTATACATTTTTCCCTTAAAAACACTACTCTCCATTGTCGCAAAATGACAAAAAAAATGTTTACAAACACTGATTGGAATGTAACTTGCATACATCTGAAATTCTATGGAAATATCTGTCTGAATCTATTGAAAAAAATTCAAATTTTCAAAGTTTGGAATTCATACACACAGAAGTCTGATTCAGACTGTGTCTATACTCTTGAACTATTAGAACTATTTCAGTATTGATCTGCTAAGAATTTCCAGTTATATTCAGTATGCACTTTAACAATTGGAGGAAGTAGGGGTTTTGATGATATCTTCACATAACTGTGGTATTGAAATTAAGTTATAATAAATATAGAAACTATTTATGGTTTTATTACTTGGCAAACAATTACAGAGGCATGGGGTTATTTTAAAATCTTAGCATTTAACAGTAATAATTTAATTTGCACCTTTAACTTAAAATTCACTTTCCGTGCTCTGCCATATTTAAAAAAGGAGAAAACATAAACATGAGGGTTTTCTATGAATTATCAAAGGAGAACAAATTTATGGAACATCTTCAAAAAATACAAAGTTCTGAAAATTGGCTCCATTCTTGAATAGCATTTTGATAATCATTTCGATATTCACAGTGAGTATCAGAACATGAAACTATTATATATTTGACTTGCTCAGCTCTGAAAAATGTCATTTCTGGCAAATTATGCTATAGAATATGACAGTCTACAGGATAGACACAAACACAAAACTAGTAATTCAAGTTGCTGAATTTCCAGCAGTGTGGTGGTTTTATAAAGGAAATGTATACATGTCATATAAAATGTATATAAATATTATATACCCGTGCTATGGAAGATACAGGATTGCACTTGGAGCATTGATTCAGAGGAAAGTAAGTACCCAATAATTTTCTGAAGGAATCATAAAGGAGCAAAACAAATTTCTTCAGCTCTTAAATAATAACACATACAATAATCCCGGCCACAAGAAATGAAACTGCTTGTATTTATTCATTTATTCAATGAATAAAGGTATTCATTTAAAAATGAAATACACGTGATCTCAGGGTTCGTGGGTTCGAGCCCCGCATCAGGCTCTGTGCTGACCGCTCAGGGCCTGGAGCCTGCTTTGGATTCTGTGTCTCCCTCCCTCTCTGCCCCTCGTCCACTCACACTCTGTCTCTCTGTGTCTCTCAAAAATAAATAAATAAATAAAAATTTTAAAAAAAATGAAATACAAAGGACAATGAAGTCGAATTCACAGGTTAAAAAGATATAAGCCAATAGAGAAATACGTGGAACATGAGTATTAATAAATCTTTAATTACTGGACGATAGGACTTCTCAGAGATTCTGTTACTAGGGAGACTAGGTACCTTGCCCACGTGTCCAGCCCATGCTTCTGGTATAACATTTTGTCTCCTAGCAATAGGCAGAGGACCCTGGGCTTCAACCTAAATGCCCATCTTTGTTCCCCACCTCTCCGGGAGCCACGAGCAACTTGGCTAAAGTACTTGGGCAACTGACCTGCTTTCTGCACGTTGGCTTAATCACGGAAGATGACGCTTTAAAATGGGACTGTTCATTACTGCAGCAGGAGTACAGAAGAGATTGGGTTTGGGAGGAGGCTGAGGCTTCACACTCTGGCCGTCCTGGGATTCTTCTCCACTGGCATCATTTCGTCTTGTTTGTACTTCATTCTGTTTGCTAAATTCTGCTTCGGAGTGGGACGGAAAATGTGGCTCTTGTGATTTCACAAGACGCACGATAATCTGAATCTCATGGCTCATGGATTGCTGGTATAGGGAGACTCAGCCTCTCTTGAGAAAACTGTATCCTAACACTTTGTCGCCTTGCGAAGTCAAACTTCAACTGCTATCTTGCTTCCCTGCATAGTGTAAGGAATGACTCAAGCTCTAGTTAACACACTCCAACATCATGCTATTTTTCTCATTCTGCTCCTGAGGCTCCTGTCTCCAGCCCCCCAACCACTGGAGTTCCAAACCACAGCAAGGGATGGCTTAATTAGCTCTTTTACTGCCCGTAACAAGGATGGACAGCATCCTTGCTGGGAAAGAAGGAGGTTTACCTCACCTCGGGGAAGTCAAGATTTAGTTGCATATCTCTTACAATATGCTATAAACTATACTAGTCTCTATATCGGTATTTCAAGTAATAGATACCTGGTTTAAATAAACACGCAAAACGTTTAAATTTACAAGCACACCCGTCTGGGGAGTCTGAGGTAATTGTGTTCTCAGAGTTCATTCAGTCATGTCATCAGAACTTTCGTAGTCCTGCATGTCTCCATGGGGTGGGTCAAGAATGACCACATCTAGGGGCGCCTGGGTGGCTCAGTCGGTTGAGCGTCCGACTCCGGCTCGGGTCATGATCTCACCATTGAGAGTTCGAGCCCCGCGTTGGGCTCTATGCTGACAGCTCAGAGCCTGGAGCCTGCTTCAGGTTCTGTGTCTCCCTCTCTCTGCCCCTCCCCCACTCATGCTCTGACTCTCCCTGCCTCTCAAAACTAAAGAAAGTAATGAAAAAATTAAAAAAAAAAAAAAAAAAAAAAAAAAGAATGACCACATCCAGCCTGACATTTCCACCACGGATAGACTTGGCTCTTCCTCCCATTCCCCTAGTAGTAATCCCAGTGAAGAGTCTGATTGCTGCTCTTTGAGTAACATGCCTATAACTTGAGCCATTCATTAAGCCAAAGGAATGAAGTACTGAGTTCAAATAGGACCAGATCAGTTGTCCACCCTTAAGAAAGAGTGGGGACGTGTGGGTGATGGGCAACACGGTGGTTTATTTTATGTGTCAACTTGAATAGGCCACAGTACTCAGAAATTTGGTCAAACAGGTCTCAATGTTGTTGTAAAGCTGCTTTTGTTAAGATTAATATTCACATCAATAGACTGTGAATAAATCATACTACCCTCCATAAAGTGGGTGGGCCTCATCCAATCAGTTGAAGGCCATGAGAGAAAAAAGACTGAGGTCTACGAGGAAAAGGGAATTCAGCCAGCAGATGGCCATCTGCCTCAAGCTGCAACATCAATTTTTCCCGAGGCCTCTGGCCTGCACACCCCGCAGATTTGGACTTATCAGCCTCCACAATCACATGGATCGTTTTTCTTAAAATCTCTTTTTTTACTTTCTCGGTCTCTCTAGATATATAGATCTATGTATATTGCAGAATTTCTACTACATATATTATTAGTATATTATTCCTCTGGTTCTGTTTCTCTGGAGAACACTAATAGTAGGCCCCCAGAGGTATGTACTTACTGGGGGTGAGGAAGAACTTATATTTGAAGGGATGTTGACTAGCATCAAACAACAGATGTCCTCTGCAATATCCCAAGTGCTGTCCTAACATGGCAGATAAGGGGGGAAATAACATGTCCCCTGAAAAACATTACAATAATTAGGATAAGCATGAAAGCATTAAACACAAATGAAATTAAAACTCAAATCTTCTAAACAAATGGCATATAAAGTAGTTTTTTAAAAAAGTGAAAAACCACATGAGAAAGAGGAAGAAAACACAATGGAAGCAAAAGACAGAGAAGTAACAACCGTTGTCATGCATGAACTGACATTTCAGTTACAGAAGAACAGGTGGAATTTCAAGAGGCTGATGTGAGAGACATTATCTATTCCAAATACAAGTCACAATGCAAGGGAAGGAATGGGGAAACACATGAAATATTCAGGAAAATGTTTAATGGAAAAGGTTTTAATTTACAAGAACAAGAGTGTGCGTTGAATTTGAGCTTTAAAGAAATAAATATGCATATTTATGAGGATATATATATACACACACATATATATACACACACTAAAAATTATTAATAAACTCCTGTTTAAACCTATATAGATATACAGATACAGAACTCTAGTTCTGTGTATTAGTGACTTAATGTATACACATATACGTACTAGCTCTGTATTCTGAGAAGGCCAGAAACAATACCTTAGTAACAATAATACGACTACCACCCAGATGTTGATCTCTAAACAGTAAACATTAAAGGAAGCGAGTTTTTTGGAAAAGAGATTAATTCCAGGACTAGAGCAGGGAAAATATAAGATATTTTCTGGCATCATTTTGTGATGCCAGAAAATAAGAAAACAAACCAACAAAAAGGTGTGGAGGCAGCTTATTAAAAGAACAGAGGAGACAACATGAATGAGGACCTAAGGGCCTGACTTAAAACAATTTGAGAAACAAAATAACTAAATGTTCATCAGTCTCTACTGATATAAACACATCTTTGGATAATTAAATATGTAAGAGAAGACAACTCTTCCTCTTCCTCACAGAATTCCAAGTAACAGAAAGTGGGGGGGGGGGGCCGGGGGCAAAAGAATCTCCAACAGGTAAAAACACCACAGTAATTGTGTTCCAGACAATGTGCATCAACAGATGTTAAAATTAGTGGACAAGTTTATACAGAGATAGGATTTTCAGAATCTCAAAGAATCTCCTCCAAGATCCTTAACTATGTAGTGAAATACAGTAACTTTAGGATGGAAACACTCAGTAAACGATCACTTAACTAAATCACCAGTAATAAGATACCTGCACATCCTTAATCCCTTGATATGATACACTGAGACACATCATTTCTGTGGTACTCTTGCAAAAAGTATATAAACTTACTCTAGTCCTGAGAACACAGCAGACAAACCCAAATTAAGGGACAGTCTACAAAATGGTCTTTGGGTGTCAAGGCCACGGAAGACCAGGGAGGACAGAGGTCATAGTGTGGAAAAGACTAAGGAATAATTAGGTGCAATAGGGCATCTTCAGGGGAATGCTTGGCTATAAAGAACATACTTGGAAAACATCAGTGAAATTAGAATGAGATCCATACTATAGTTAATAAAAATGTACCAATTCTAAAGTCTTTTTTTTTTTTTTGATAACTGTACCATGGCTGTGTAAAATAACATCATCAGAGGGATAGAAGTCAGCTTTCCATATTGTTTCTGCAGCTCTTCTAGAAGCCTAACATTCATTTGAAAAATAAAAGGTTTTAAAATTATATGTGTACACACACACAGGCATTCATGTCGACCATTTGTTTTCTACCGTCCTGTAGCCCCTACATGTGGTTTCAATGTTCCCACAGAGGGAAAGTCCTCTGGCCCCTACCTCTGGAATTAGAACCACCACCCGTGACAAACTCATATTACAGCCTAACAACATAAAACTGCCTCATCGTTTCAGGCATCAAAATAATTAGACATATGCATCACATAGCAATGTGGGATGAAGATTTTACTGCCACATGTAGTGAAATAGCCTTTCAATTTTCTTCACAAGCCTAATCAGTAACAAAGTCATTGCTAAAGAAAGCTTCCTCCTATGCATGTTTTTGTCATTGTCACTGACACATTTATGGAAAGCTTACCAGAAAGGGTGCCTGTTGGTGACAGATAACATGGCATTTAAAAAATAACTTATGCTGGGGGTACCCAGGTGGCTCAGTTAGTTGAGCGTCCAACTTTGGCTCAGGTCATGATCTCACGGTTCGTGAGTCAAGCCCTGCACCTGCTCTCTGCTTTCAGTGCAGACCCCACTTCGAATTCTCTGTCCCCCTCTCTTCCCCTCCCCTACTTGTACACTCTCTCTCTCTCTCTCAAACATTAAAAATAATAATCATAATTTATGTTGTATTTTGTTACTTAAACCATGATGTCACAAGCATATCTGAGTAAACACTGGTAAGAGGCTAGGTAGCAGCAAAAGGCACCATTCGGAAAAGAGAAGCATTGTTTAAAATATCATTTGATGAAAACCTTGGATACCCTGCCCAGAAAATTGCCCCTGTCCACACATACATAACATTTGGGGGGTCACTGGAGGGTGAAGCTATGAAATTTTATTGCTGAAAACAGCAGCACTTTTGTGTGAGGTAAGATGCGACAATACCAAATCTCCATGAGTGAATTTATGCTTCTAAGAGTTTTGCAAGGGACCATTTTTATTTAACTACATATCAATCACGGCAAATGAAATGTAGAGTCTGCATATTTAATTAAACTCACTGTATTAAAAGTTTGATCAAATCAAATGAATTATGCACCCAAACATTTCATCAAAAATACATTTTAGTATTTTTTTTAGGTATGATATACATAAACCTTCTCACAATTACATGCATAGTCTCACAAACTCAGTTCCCATAAGTGTCCTTGGACATTCTCGTGATTTCCATCATTAAAGCCACAGTTTAGTATGAAGGACAAAATGACACTCAATGTGACTTTTCCTCAACACCGAAGAAAAGCATGTGGGGAGGAATAGATCTCGATCCTTGGTGAATCTCGGGGAAGGGAAAGGTTAGAAGATCTTTCAACTCCACTCACTACACTACACTTGTCTTGTCTACACTAGCACTGCTTAAGCTTCCCTGGAAATAGATTATTTGTCACGCTTCTTTGAAGATTCTGATCCCTCCATTAGGAAATTTGTTGTAATCCTATAGAATTCAATTCACTCTAGCCTATTCTTCCCTGACTTCTTTTAGACCTTTATACTCACCTCAGATACTGCCTCCTATGTGTTTCCAGAGCCAACCTCTTCCACAAGACTTGCCACATCATACACAAATTATCTGCCAGAATGTTCCTTCCATAAGAACGGGGGCCATGTGCGACTTTGTGTGAGCACACTCCACAACCAATCAAATCTCAGTGGTATTTGTTCTCACGCTCGTCTGCAGTTAGACTGCCCATCTCTCTCTCAGGCTGTAGAAGGATGAGATGACGGTTTCAATCTGAAGGATGACGTCTGCTTGGACCGCACACTCCTCACAGCAGAAACTTCCAAAGGCATAAGTGGAAATGCTAGGGCCTGTTTCATTTCTGCCCACGTTTCATCGAACAATGGCAGTCACATGGCTAAGCTAAAGATCAATGGAGAGAGAAACCTATCCCTTCCATGGAGGCAAGAGGTGGGGAGGGGCAGAAGTAGATGCTTACAACTCACCCATCACAAGCAATGTCTGAGATGGTCTCTGGTACAAAGTAGGTGTTAATTTTAGTCCACTTAATTGTTCTCAACAAAAGATTTCAACTGTTTACCATTTTAAAAATCCTGGAAAGTAAACAGGTTAAAAGCAGAGTCAAATTCGGCTCAGTCATTAATTTGGAATCTGTCCCCTTCACTCCGCCATGATCTCCATGACGTCTTGCCTCATTAGTATCCTCACCCTTAAGTAGCGGGCTTGACATCTAGGAAGCGAACACTAAATGCTCACTGAATAAGGAATAAAGGAACATAAGTTAGAAAGGGGAAAAAAGACAGAACGAGATCAAAGCAAAGCTGAGATGAAGCAAAGCAAGCTTCTTATGTGCCAAGAGCAGCTCATCCCTCATGGAGCTCATAATTGGCGCTTCCGCATTTACTAGAATATCTGTTCTTTCCTTTGAAGTGATAGTCAAAAACTTGTAATTTGACTGGTTGTTATTGTAAGTATAATTTATCATAAGTTAAGCCTCTAAATTTGCTTTTGCTTGCTAATTTATAAGTCATATAAGATAGAAGATGAATATGTAAATGAGCAAGATTAATGTAGGTCTGAGGTCCACAGAACCACAAAATACATAATCATAAAATACTTATACCTTAGTGAACGCCAGATTTAATCTTGCTAGCTGAATTAGAATACAAAAAAAAAAAAACTAACAAAATAATCAATAAGTGAGACTCAAGAACAGAATTGTCCATGATCACGTGCCAATGAAGGTGCAGACTTGAGAAGGGAAAACTTCCTGTTGAGAGGGGGAAACTTCCTGTTGGCCTTTGCTCTTGGTTTCAGTGGGCCTGCATTTCCCTCTGCCTCCTTGATATTTGCAAATCATCTTACTATAAAAACATTATTAAAATTAACATATTCATATAGCATAAAAAGATTAGTCTCCTTTATATACAATTTCACAACTGGGGCTTTGTATCTGTGAAGAGATTTGTGCGACATCATGGACAGACTTCACAAACTTAACATTGAGCAAGAGGACAAAGTAAGAGAACAGGAAAACAGTGTATGGTTGCATTTATATAAAGTGAGGAAGGAAGCAAAACTAACAATGGGGTTAGAATCCAGGGGTGGTTACACTGGCAGAAGGGGAAGCGAGTGGGATAGGATAGTGTGGGGCTTGGGGGCAGCCTGGAGAGATGTTGTTCATTTACTCTCTCTCCGTCTAGGTGGTTTTCACACAGACCTATCTTCTGTATAGACTTTGCGTTTTACATCCTCATCACCACTCTTCCTCGTTGAACTTGCCCACTGACATTTGCAGGTATTAGGACACGGGTCTCTGAATCTTTTGGCATTGCCCCAGTCCTTCTCCCTGAAAGTCCTAACTCTCTGATTTAGAGTGCAGTCCTGTCCCGGGGTCTCTGCTACTGACACCAGTGTCTCTGTTTGCAGATTTCCTGGGAGACACCTTGACTTCTATCCTTTGAGAAGTCAGTGGTGTCCTGGATGATGTGCCCCCAACCCTTCTGTGCTCACAGCACTTTTCCTGGGCAATTCCATGAGGGATGATGAACAAATAACAAAGGTTTTTCTTTTAGGAAGTAGAGCAAATCAGGTTTGATTGGGAAAAGAGATGAAAGGGAAAATTCAGAAGATCCTCAAGCACATTCTTGGCAGATTTAAGGGAATGGTACACTTGAAAGTTGACGATCTAGAAACTGATACTCCTAAATACTTCCTGTATTGTCAGTTAGGAGACTGTTGCTCTGAGAGGGTCCCTAGAAACCCTTCAGTCTAAGATTAAAAGTAAAAAGAAAGGGAAAAAAAAAACTTAGACTTACTGTCAATTTTCTTTAATGATGTATGGATTCACTTGCCTCTGAGAAGCAGAGAGAGAGTTTGGACAAAGGGCATCAGCAGTAGGGAGTTTATCTCTACAGGAAAATCTGTTTATAGCAGCTGGATGTTAGGTAGACAACGTTTCTCTCTTCACTTGGGATTGGCAGTCCCCACAGTAATTACTAACACTTAGTGGTACTTAACTCCTCGCTGAGAACAATCCTAAGTTGGTTACATGTAATAATTCATTTGACTTCCCCACCAAAACAACTGGAAATGGGAACTATTACCATTCGCATCCTAAAAAGGGGAAATGCAGAGGCACAAAGTTAACGGTGTTTTCCTAAGTCATACAGCTAGCCATTCTGCATTTGAACCTGGGCCATTTGGTTCCAGAGCCCAAGATATGGTTTTCCAATGTTTTATCTCATTCTAGATGCAGCCTTGGGGTGGCTCATTCCTTCATCTGACTGATACTACTGTGTACTGAAGAAATTAATACTTTCTGAACCTGTACTGCATGAAATGTGTGCTGTTGAGTTCTAGGGATTCAAACGTGCCTAGGGAACCTTTAACATTTAATTTTCATTGGTCTTTAACAAAAGGTAATGTTTAAGTTGACATGCAGCTTTTACGAATTAAAAGCTGAACTATTATCTAAAACCCTAAGACCATGTAAAGCTCATAGGCCCATATATACATTACAATGCGATATTATGTATCAAATATTTATTGAGAATATATGTATCAAAACCTACTAGACACAGAGGGGATATTAACAAGGATTTAAGACCTTCTCTATCAAACCAGAGGTCCTCTAGGATTCTTGAGGGCATTTTCTGTAGGCCATCTCAGCAAGACACAAAAATACAGAAGCGATAACCTCAAAGGGATTTTGGAGTATAGCTTATGTCTAATGGAGTAAAAGTCAGTCTTTTGAGAAGACAATTTCAGCAAAGGCACTGCCATTTTAGACTGAAAGGGACAGAGGGAGTGTAAGCAGAAAGACTTAGGGGTCTCCAGAAACAGAAAGACAAGAGGTAAACTTTTGTGACCTAAGTCCTTTGGGTCCCCTACCTGCCCCAGCATACTTCCTGCAAAACTTCCTAGGAAGTGTCAGAATTATAAAGAAAGGAGAAAACCTCAGTAGTCAAGGAAACAAAGGGAATGCCAAAATTAACAGTCTCTGCCAGGCCAGGAAACAACCTAACTGTATCAGAGACAATAAATCAGTGGTAAAACTCCCAGTGCTGTTTCTGCAGTGAGCAAGGCCCTATATTCCCCATCCAAGATAATGAGCCCAAGACCCCATTCAATTTATACCAGCTCTCAGAGCCAGCCCATAGCCCCTTCTCAGACAGTTGCCTCTGCTTCATCATCATGTTAAAGTCTAACCCCTAGGAGGAACACGAGCTTCGTTAATGTAACACAGGATAGATGGATAGATACAGGCATGTTTCCTAAGTATGCAAATATCCACCCTATACCCACCCTCCACACAGGTGGCAAAACTCCCCTTTCTGAATATTCATCCTAACCCTAAATAAGAGGAACCCACTCATCCTTGCTTAAGAGTCACAACTTTGGAAATTATTCCCCCATTAAACAAGAAACTCATTTGCTGCAAATAAAGTTTCTTTTGTGTGCCAACTCCAGCTGCTGTAGTCTCTATCTGTAACTCACCGAGGAGTGAACTCACTTTAGATCCATTAGAGGAGCACCAAACAAAAGGCTACTGGAATCATGAAATTCCACTGGCAGGAAACAGGCTGATGAAACAAACTACTCAGGTGCAAATATATGTTACCTCTCATGAAAAAGAAAAAAGACAACCAGGAAACCAGAGGGTGGCCTCACTGCTCTCGAAAATAGGAGGCAGATTTTCTCCCGGGTAGAGAAGAGCAACGTGAACCAGGGGGAAGGAGCCACGAAGGCTTGCAAATCCAGTCTTGGGGTAAGTGGGAGGGAAGGCGGACCATAGACATGGGGCACATACCTACAGCCAGGCATCGTCTCGTGGATGCTTCTGTGCTGCTCTTCCACCGCAAGTCCCACTAAGCGTTGCGGATTTTCACTCATGTCCACGGTGCAGCTGTGAGGTCCTGACCGACCTGCTGTTCTTAGTCCTTCCAAAAGACTAACTGCAGGGAATAAGTTGAGGAATTCCCTGAGCCTGCGCTGACGGCTTAACAAGGCATAAAGAAATAGAAAGTCCCAGGATGAACACACCCAAGTTTGGGTAAACAAGATTCAGTAAATAATCTTAGGTAAACTGGGCAAAGGCTCCCAGTATAGGACAAAGGTATAGGAATAGGAAATCTCAGGATGCAAAATATCCAAGATGAGGTAAACAAGAAGGACCCTTACTGGGGCTCTAGTCTCCTCCCAGACATTAGCCTCTCTTGCATTTTAATCCTGCATCCTGCTCTCTTGCTGCACAAGAGAGAACTTCAGACAGAGTCCACAACAGCTAACAGCTTCCGGCATCCTAACTCAGTACTGCTTGGCAGTATGTGTGAGAGCAGGGGAAACAGTTCTTTTTAATGTTTTCAATTCTGAGTCTCCAATATTTTACGGCTGTAATTTCCATAGCACCAATTTCCTAAACTCCCGTTCCCCTCTTCTTTTAAATCTTGGACTCCCCTTTAGATTTTCTTCAAAGAATCTGCACATTGATTTCCCCTCTCCTGTCATAGTGTTATCTTGGCACAACTTTGAATTACTCTGGCATCCTCTACCTGAAATACTGAGTCCAATTTCATACACAAATCTCCCTTTCACTTTCCACAGCACAACTAAAACTACCCTCGCGTTTTCAACAGGTCTGGGATTTATAGTAAGAACACTGGAGATTAAAAATCATGCTGCATTGCTCTGAAGATTCTTTGGCCGAGAGCATTCATAGGGACCCACCTACGAGGCTTTCCCCCTTTGGGTACACATACTGCTGAGTTCTTAGAACTCGATTATCTGGACAGGAGAACAGCCTAGATATCACACAGTGTGCTAGAGATTAGCACCTGACAAGAAAGCAGAAAACACTTTTGAAACATCCTCATAAGAATCTCAGAAAGAGGAGCACCTGGGTGCCTCAGGTGGTGAAGCCTCCAACCCTTGATTTCAGCTTAGGTCATGTTCTCACAGTTCTTGAGATCCAGCCCCACATTGGGTGAGCCTGCTTGGGATTCTCTTCCACCACCCCCGCCCCCGCCCTGTCCCTACCCTGCTTGCATGCTCCACCTCCGCCCCCTCTCAAACAAACTTCAAAAAAAAAAAAAAAAAAAAAAAAGAGTCTCAGAAATACTAAGAGCACATATGCAAGGAGATATGAATGCTGAATTCACTTTGCAGTTAATGAGACAGAACCAGAACAGGAATGAATGGGTCAACTATTTCCATGGATCTACTTTGTAACAAACTTAGCACAACACTTAGCACATAGAATAAAATAACTCTTTATTCTAGTTCATGCCTCTGTGGGTGAGCTGGAGACTGGCTCATCTAGGCTGGACCAGGCTGGACAACTCTGCTTCAAGTTAAACATCCAGCTAGACCTGGTGCCTCACTGGAAGGCACACTCAGTTCTCCTCCTATGGGTTTATTCTAGAGCCTAGGGTACTTAATAGAAGCACTTCTCATTCATGGTAGAAACACAAAAGGGTCAGCCCCAACACGCAAGTACATTTCAAACCTCTGCTTGTGTTATGTCTACTAACATTACATTGGCCAAAGCAAGTCTCGTGGCCACATCCAACCTCAATGGAGCAGGATATAACACCTGTACCATGTAGATCAGGCAAGGGTGAAAACTGGCTGAATATATTTTACTCTGCCAAGTAGGGTAATTTAACTTAGACTATTTGCAGTTATCTTTATGGAGAATTTTAACACATGCCTAGCAAGATGTGGGCCTGGGAAGGGGGGAAGTGGAAGTTTCCAGTGAATAGAATTTATTTAGCCAAAAAAGGCTGAGAGAGAGCTATTGTCCCCTTATGTCCAAACTTAAAATGTAATATGATGATCAATATACTTAGAAACCAAAAAATCCTAAAAATTAGTAAGAATGCCCTAAAGATATAAGGCATAAAATGTAGAGTACTCACCCCAACTACATTTTACTGGAGAACACATACACCATATTTATGAATGATGTACAAGTATGAATCAATATCTGTAATGATCTAATAAGCATAAATATATATGTACATATATAGTTATTTTGCAAGTAGATAAAAGTAATTGCCACGGTAAGTGCATTTCCTAGGTATGTGTTTGGAAAAGCTTACTGGAGTATGTGTAAAGGGAGATAATGAAATAGGAAATGGGGACCAGGTACTTTAGACAAAACATTCTTAGCAGCTTTACAGCAATGTTTTTAATAACATGATAACATGATGTTAGTATTTGGGTACTTCCAATAAGAGAGGATTTCAGGGGCGGGAGCCTGAGTGGTTCAGTCGATTAAGCGTCCAACTTCGGCTCAGGTCATTATCTCGTGCTTTGTGGGTTCAAGCCCTGCGTTGGGCTCTGTGCTGACAGCTCAGAGCCTGGAGCCTGCTTCAGATTCTGTGTGTCCCTCTGTTCCTCTCTCTCTCTCTCTCAAAAATAAATAAGCATTAAAAAAAAAAGAGCTTTTCAAATAGGATGTTTTCCTTATAAAGTAACTTATATTTGGGGGGAAGAAAGGTGTCATATTTATATTATCTCCTACAATTCTCTGATGAAAACATTACAAATGTTGTCAAACTACTTACATTTTCCAGTACGTAACAGGTTTTACATCCAGACAATGTTTAATTAATTTCCTGATTAATTTTCTAATGCTCTTGCGTTTGGCAGCTGTTTTGACAAAACTGCCTTCCTCATTATAGAAATCCTACTTGCAAAAAGAAGTGAACCATGGCAAATGGACTTATTGAATTATCCAGCTCACCAATTATATAGTATAAAATTATTCATCCTCATATAATTTGATCAGGAAAGATCATTTATCTTTAGCAACTGTGTAAAATTACATATTATACTGCAGGATAGCTGCAATCTTAAAAGTGTCTGTAGTTAGAAAACTTTTAAAATGTATTTGAACACTGAATTATTGCCTATTTTCCCAAACCACTTTGTTATAAAAAAAAAAGGTTAGTATCTAAGTAATGGCTCCACTGAGCCCACTTCTCACCATTTAAAAAGCATCACTTAGTTGTTTAAATGCAAAATGTCTATCGGTTATTGTTCCTGGCTGCAATTTAGTGGAGACCTCATTCTTACTACATTTCAATGTTTATAAATTAATGAATTCAGAATCAATTCGTTTCCTAATAAAACTAACATAATTTAATTAGAAACTCTTCTGTATTATCATTATTATAGGTATATATTAGAAGCACTGTAGCAGAGCATTTGTAAAGGTTGAGCTGACACTTAACATTTCTTATTCATAGTGCTATGCTCAGCATTAATATTACTTTCCAATCTATTTATAGGTCTTTGTATCTTATCTTATTTAAAGACCATGCTTGATGTATTCGAAGATTACTTTTCTGTTACAGTTAACCAAGTGGATCTAAATAGGCTTATCAACTAAAATGAATACTCCAATGAACCAAACATGAGCATTTCAGCTATCATTTGAGCCTATACATACTAATTTTTTCCTACTTGGTCAGTATTTCTAGATATCTTGCAAGTAAAACATTATGTCAGGTAAATAAAAGTCAAGAAGGGTACCTAGCTTTACCTAAAATTTATCTATATTTTTCTATAATTGAATACATTTATATTTGTCTATAACATATATCACTTACATTAACTAGATATATGGATATATAATTTTGGGAAAATCTGAATAACAAAATATTATATAATGAAGTTACTCACTGAGATAACAGTGGACTAGGACAACATAAAGTTAATGCATGTTTTAGCATGATATATTTAACTTTTAATTGTCTTCGGTTAAGTTTGGAGTCCTACAAATGGTACTTTTTCCCCACAGAACAGCTGTCATTTGCTAACAATGGACAGACTGGACATACTGCTAACAATGAAGAAAATTTATATAAAATATGTGACTATCCTAAGATCTATTTTAAAAATCTCAATAAACGTTTTGCTATTTAGTAAGCCCCTCATCCCCAAAATTCTATAAACAATTTTGTTTACAAAAATCGTGCATATTCAATCAACTGGTGGTTCTGATATTGTGTTCACACTCTCATGAATATTGGATTTCAAGGGAAAAGCTTTATTCTTCAAAAAGGCTTTCCATTTTGGCTGTAAAATATTTTGTCCCACCATTACAGATCTAACAGAAAGAATCAATAATTTTTATGATATTATAGCATCATAATTCTTATTCCTTATAAAACCATATAAAATAAATAAGATTGCATTTTTCAAAAATAGCACATAAAATTAACTACATATAACTTTTGTACAATGAAAATTTCTATTAATATTATATTCTATCATGCAAATAAGAATGAATGAAAAATTTTTTTTAATTGAGATGTTTTAAATTCACTACGTTAAAAAGTATTTTTTAAAACATGACCAATTCACTACTGAAATATTTCTTAGAAACATACGGTAAATCCTTATCCTTGGCTTGCGAGAATTCATTCCAGAGACATGCTTGTAATCCCAAGCACTTGTATATCAAAGTGAATTTCCCCTTAAGAAATAATGGAAACTCAGATATTTGTTCCACAATCCAAAAATATTCATACAAAAATGACTGCAATACTGTAATATAATAAAGAATAAACAAAATATTAACAAAAATAAATAAATTAACCTTCCCTTATCTTTGAAATCTTTCGTAGCTGGTGTGAGGCAGACAAGAGAGAGGAGGGCTACTGTGTAGGAAAACTTTCACTAACAGAATCACTGCTATCTATTGGCTCAATGCAAGAGTTTTCTTTTCATGCAGCTTTAACAAGGAACCTATCCAATGACACTTGATTTGGCCTCCTTTTGAGAATTTCGTGGAAATGTGACTTTGCACTGAGGATCACCCACGATCCTACGGGGGGGGGGGGGGGAACCATTGGCTCAGTTGTGATCATGCAACATTTGGCATCCCATACTACTTGTGTTGAAAGACACCTGTCGTTTGTCAAGTTAAAATTTATTGGAAATGTTTGCTGGTCTTACAGAACACTCACGGAACAAGTTACTTGCAATCCAAGGTTATACTGTATTTAATAAAATAGTCTACATTATTTCTTATGCCCAGGATAGCATAAGAGCAGCAAAACTATGTTATTTCCATAGTTGTTAGTCAAAAACATCTTATGAAATCATCTAAAATTTTTATTGCAATGTGATGACTTGGTTTCTTTTTTAAAAAAGGGAAGAGTTTAATTTCTATTAATATGCAGAATTGATAACCATTCAAAAAATCTTCCTACAACTCTAATAGCTTGACCAGGTGTAATAAGCCGAATTCAAATGAAAATCAGAAAATACAAAGGAACAAGAACAATAATGAGTGTGAAAGCAATAGCAGTGAGTCTGAACTGATGGTGAAGCTCCCTGAGTGGGTGAAGAATGGGATGGGGCAGCAGCCAGATTAAGTAATCACAGATCCTGGATTTTAAAGGCACATGAATGGGAGACAGTACCCTGAGTTATCTTCTAGCAATGTGTCAGAACTGAAATTCATATGCATAATTACAATTTTATAACTAGCCTTTGGCTATAATGAAACCTCCTAACTCCCTTTATGAAGTATAACACTGACACAAACAAAAATAGTACAAACTAATAATGATCATAAAAAGAAAATTACAGACCAATATAATTATGAATATGGATGCAAGATTCTAAACAAAATATTAGCTAGGGAATCCACCACAACAGAAGCAAAATAACAGGCCAGGACCAACTGGGATCTATTCCAGGACTTGGAGGTTGGTCCCATGTGTGGAAATCAATCTACATATGATACCACAATATTCAGTCCAAGGAAAGATGGTACACGATTATCAGCTAACTTCATAATAGTGGGAAAGACTGACAAAATGCCACCATCATTTAAGGAAAAGAAAACTCAGGAAATGAGAAATTGGGAGACTTTTTTGGCATTAAATCTTCCTATAAAATGACAGGAATGATGGCCATTTCCCAAGGCTCTCGGAAGAGTCATGAACACACTACCTAAGGTACTGGTTACCTTTCCCTTCCTCTGGAGCACTTGCATTTGGACAGATTTGCTATATATACTTTTTTATTTCGAACTATTTTTTTTGTCTTACAGAAAACTTGTGGGGGCTCCTGGGTGTGCAAATCTTTATTTTGGCTCAGGTCATGATCCCAGAGTCATAGGATTGAGCCCTACTTTGGGCTCCATGATAAGCATGGAGTCTGCTTGAAATTCTCTCTGCCCCTGTCCTCAGTTTACACTCCCTCTCTCAGAAACAGTAAAAATGGTGCAGAGAACTCATATACACCTTATCCAGATTCCCCCAATGTTAATATGTTACATGATATTATAATTATCAACATCCCCAAATGATATTAATTTTATTAACTGGAGACCGTAGTAAATCTTTATCAGTTTTCCATTAATATGAGGTTGATACTGTTGCTCCCATTTTACAGAGAATAAACTGAATACCACAGAGAAAGGGGCTTGGCCAAGGTCACCAAGCTAGGATATGGCAAGGGTCAGAGCTGAACTTGGCTTAGTTTCTAAAAGTCGCCAGTGTTTTCCTCGTTGGTTCCTTGAACCTGCTCTTCCCTCTGCCTAGAATATTCTGTCCCCTTCCATTCTTAGATCCAAATTCTGCTTTCACAGAGCAGCCTATCCTGAGCATGCTAAGTGGTGTCCCTTTACTATCTCTTAGCTTCCTTCCACTTGTAAAGAAAAACAGCAAAAACACAATCCCTTTACATACTGTTAATAAGAGATATGCTTAAATCATAAGGGATCAGAAATTCTGACAGTGAAAGTATGGGGGGGGGGGGAACACTACCAAAAAAGTAGTTGGTTCGTTTTGCTTTACCAAAATCAGAGTAGGTATGAAGGAAAAAAAATCACTTATTAGGAAACAGGATCATCTCATAAGGAAGATAGAGCAACTCTAAACTCACATGGCATAATCTGAAGAAAAACTTCAAACTGAAAAACGTGATAAAACCCTTTGGTTCACCTGGGTAGCTCAGTCAGTTAAGCGTTCAACTCTTGGTTTCAACTCAGGTCATGATCTCATGATTTGTGAGTTCAAGTCCTGCATCAGGCTCTCTGCTATCAGCACAGAGCCAGCTTCAGATCCTGTCCCACTCTCTCCTTGCTCCCCCCAAATAAACATTAATTTTAAAAAGTCATCATCTAAGTAGCTATATGTAGATTTTCATTAAAACAAAAATTTCAGGACAATATGAAACACATTTTCTGATCAATTCTCAATTGCCAGAAAACTTCTGATTTGGAGAAGGGTGGAGTAGTTTATTTCTGACTCATTTCCTTACCCAGAGCAAACAGAAAACACAGGGGAAATCTATTCTAAATATAACAAGTGAAGATCCAAGACTCTAAGGGGTAGAAAGCCATGGACAGGTAAGCTGATGCTCTGTACTAACTTCTACCCAAGATATATCTGTCACATGTGTTCCATATGTGATTCCAAGAATCCCAACTTGGGAAAAGAGCCAAGACTGGGAGATGAACCACTAGCAGTCCTTGTGGCTGTTTGTTGGGGCAGGAGAGAGAAGACTAGACGCAGGTGCAGATAAATTGACTTAGGTGTGATAGAGAACTTGTTCTGAAATATAACCAGTTCCCTGAAGAAATCTGTCCAACAGAGCAGGCTGAAAAACTGCTTAGCAGAAATTCTTAGTAAAGCAGAGACATGCTGATTAAAGCAGAGAAATCATCAAAAAAGCCTGCTAGTAACTCAGTTTAAAGTCCAAAATAAGGTATAACCAGAGGAGTTAACTTTGACGTGTGTGTGGAGGGGTGGGGGGGGAGACTTAACTAACTTCAAATTTAACTTAACTAACTTCTAATTCAGATAATCAACCCCATATTATCAGCAAGCAGATTAACTCTGGTCAAAGATAATGTCATCAGGACTTTCTACAGGTTTTTTGTTGTTGTTTTCTTTTCATTCAAACTGATCTGCACGCAATCAAAAATTATTAGGCTCAGCTAGAAACAAGATCATATCAACAAAATCAAAAGGAAAAAAATATATATTAGAAGCACACAGACAAATGCAGGCATCAGATATAGATTTTAATGATGATTTACATGTTTAAGAGATTAAAAGATAGAAACACATGATAAGATAAATATTATATTACTCTGTCTATATCAAAATGAGAAGCAACTCAGGATAGTGACTTCTTACCCGGCAAGAGAATGACTCTAAAAATAGAAGAATGTTTTCTGAGACCACAATCTTATGTTTTCTTTCTTGATCTGAGTGCTAGCTGAATAGGTTGTTCACTTTCAGAAAATTCATACACTATACCCTTATGATTTGGACAATTTTTCAGTTTATACTGCAATAAAACATTTACTCAAATAGAATTAGCTAATCAAGAAGATCAACAAAAACTTAAAGATATGTCTGGAAATTAAGACACACATAGTAAGCATGGGGACACACAAACACATGTTTCTAAGTACCAAATAATTCTCTCTTCCGTGAAAGAAGAAATCTTAAGGAGATTATAAAACATTTGCAGCTGAATAATAATAAAAATCCTACCAAAATTTAGATATAGGTAATTGAAGTAGTTATTTTCAGGGAATTTTTGAGAAAACTATTTATAGAATGAATTATAAGGAAAAAAAGTGCTGAAAATAGTGCCTAAATATTTAACGTAAGTTTGATAAAAATAAAGGAAATGAAGGGAAATTTTGGTAAAGATGAACTTTAAAAGAAATTACAAAAGAAGGTAAAATAGACCATTTAAAAATGCTGTTTCTTTCATTAATTGGGGAAAACTAATAAAGCAGAAAATCTTGGATAAGACTTTTAAAGGAGTTATAAGCAGCAAAGAGATGTGAAAGATAACTACAGTTACAGCAGATGTCAGAAAAATGCTAGAATATATTATAAATGTCATCGGCAAATGCTTTTGGGAAGGGTGATTTCCTAGAAAAATATGCCAAAATATATTAGATACAAGCCAACACTCAATCAAGTATAAATGACATGAATATTTCTATCACAACAATTTAATTAATGATGAAAATATAGCCTTCTTTAACAGAGAAAAAGATATAACGAGTCAGAGAATGAAGGGGGCCTAGATAGCTCTGCAGGAATAAGTCACCAGAGCTTTCAAAAACTGCACCAAGAAATAGAAAAATGGAACCCTACTTTTGCATGCGGTAAATATAACCCCGATGTCAAAATAAGAAAAAAAGGGGAAAAATAAATTAAAAATAAATTTTACTGAACTTAGATACAAAATATCTAAAGAAATAATTAGCAGCCTAATCCGATTTATAAAAATGACATTCTCATGGTTCATGCTAAGAATATTTTAATACCAAAAAATCTATGCTATACTAACAGGTCTCTAACATGTACTGAATAAAAATACTTATAATAAAAATAAAATCTCTTAGAAAAGCAGAAATTTAAAATAATCATATTACCTTTAATGTGATCAAAGCCATATAAAAATGAATTTAACAAAATATTCATAAAATCTATCTGGAAGAAAGTATAAGATATTACCGAAAGCTATTAACAAAGACCTAAATAAATTGATAGTTTCACCAATTTTGGATGTGAAGACCCAATATCAAATACAAGCACATTTTTTTTCTTCTTTAGTAATTAGTTCACTAAAAAGCCAGTAAATATTCCACTTGACTTTTTTTTTTTTTTTTAACTGCAACCGCACAAGCAGACTATAAAGTGTCTGTGAGGGAGCAAGGGGTCAATAAAAGTCAAGACTTTTCCACAAAACAAAGTCTATAACATTCCTTCAAACAGACACAGAATCTTACTAGCAAGCTATTTATTCATTAGTGTTCTTAGTCACACAAAATATAATTTACATTAGCTTAAGGAAGAAAAAATGAATTTGCAGATACTGAAAATCCCAGAATTACTGAGATCTTGAGACAAAGAGGCTCAGGGCTAAGTGTCCAAGAACCATTTGTTAACTACAAAGCCAGTCTTACTACACAGAGAGTCACTGCTGCCATCGTCTGTGAGGCTAGGCAGTTGCCATCTCTGATCACAGGACCAAGTCAAGCTGTTCCAATGATGCACAGTCCCTGCAGCCACTGACACAGATACCACATGACTCAGACTTCATCCCCCCCACTAGCAAAGCACAGACACCTTCAGGCTGGTTCCATCTCCATACAGCTGTTGTGTCTGAACTAAAGTCTCCCACAATTGTATGCAATTGGAGCCACCAACACAATACGTCTGCGTTCTAGCCACAAGGGAGACAGGAAATGAAGGGCTTTATTTGTATTATAATTTGGGAAGATGAAGGTCAGAATAGGAGAAAAATTCAAATGTGGAGAAGGGACCTAATGACCTGGATACCCAGAAAAGGCAGATGGTGTCTACTTCTGTGTAATGAAGAAAATGCAGGAGGGCTCAAGAACTGAAATGAGAACGATGGAAGAGACCAGTAACAGCTTATAATGGGAAAAGCAAAATGCTTCCTCTTTTAGAGAAATATCAATGTAAGGAGCAAAACACACACAAAGTATATAATCCTATCTTCCATTTAGGAAAACAAGAACAAAAACAAAAAGGGATTATAAACAGAAAAATCAGTCTCAGATTTCAAGATATAGCATATTTGAGTAATGAAGAGTTCATGCTAGGAATACTTTGTTGTTATTAAATAATGTCCACAAATCTATGTAAGATATCCTCCAAAAAATTTTTAAAGGAAAAATAAAAGACTAATATTCAAGCCCAGGAGAGTAAACTTTAATGTCCATTAGCAATATGGATATGTGTTCCAACTCATAATCAGGAAAAAGAAATTAAAACAAGATTAGATTTTCCACCCATTTGATTAGCAAATATTTACAGACCTGACTATAACTAGTACTGACAAGATGTAAGGAAATGGGGACATTCAAACTACTGTTGGAAGAAGTAATTGCTATAATCAATATAAAGAGACATTTGGCTATATCCAGTAAATTTGGAGGTGAATATGCCCTAAGACCCAATGTACCACAGATCAGTAGAGATACATACAAAAATATTTACATGTATACAAAAGTATTTTTGCAACATAGTTTAAAATAACAAAACATTGGTAATCAGTAAAATGACCATAGGACATAAAACGAATATACTTTATATGTATGCCAGGCAACGTTCTACAAGTGAAATAAATCAACCAATGCTATAACTGTCAACATGAATAAATATCAAAACCCTAGTCTTGAGCAAAAAAGCTAGTTTCTAAATGATTTAATGACATTTGTAGCAAGTTTTAAGACCTACAAAACAGTATTAGATGATCATAAATGTATCTATAGGTTACAACAGTTTAAAATCACACACAGGAATGAAAAATAATAAATACAGGATAGTGTTTATTCATCAGGATATATTTAACAGTGGACTGAGATGAAAGAGGGGTGGAAAAGGGGCTTCAACTGTAGCTTTCATGTTTCATTTTTTAAGTGGGATTAACTTACATTAGTCTTGATTACAAGTAGTGTCCATATATATTTGTGCTTCTGAAAAAAACATCAATTAAGAAGAATGCTTGGTAGAGATAGGACCACATTCTTCTCCTACCTTGCTAATACCACACGTCTCCTCCTGTATTCTCCTTCATACTGCCCCATCCAACCTGCCCAACGTGGCAGGAGTCCCTCCAAAGTGGCTCCAGACTTATCTTATTCTGCAATCAGCCCAAACAGCAACTAGTGCCACTCCAAAGTGGCTACTGACTTGGGGAGAAAGGAAGATAACCACACATACCAGATGCACTGCAGCCCTAGGAGAGGGGGACAGACATGTGGTCTTACTGCAGGCCCCAACCACCAGAAAAAGCCTCTCAAGGGACAGTGCAAGGACAGTGTCCTGTTGTTAGGTGAAACCACTCCAGCTAATGGGCTGGGAGGTGTATAGTCTGACCCAACTAAGAGCCCAAGGCAGCCTGGGACTAGCCCCTAAATAGCACAGGGACCAAATTCTGCCCACTATAGGCAAAGTGGGCCACTGTGGTCAACTGAACTGGAGGAAAATGTGGCTCAGCCACAACAGTAGACACATCCAACCCATGTAAGAGATACTCCTGAAGCACATGGTTGTGGGGCACAGGGGACATTAAACTACAAGGAACTACAGGACACACACTTCATAAGGCCACTATTTTTAAGAACAGAATACATAACTGAGTTTTCTAATACACAAAACCAGAGAGTTAAACAAAATGAGGAGACAAGGAGTATGTTCCAAATGACACAACAGGACAAAATCACAGCAAAGGAACTAACTGATACAGAGATAATCAATATGCCTGATACAGAATTCAAAGTAATCATCACAAAGATACTACAGAACGTGAAAAAGAAGTAGAGTATCGCAAAGAGATCCTTAAGAAAGAAATAGAAAATATAAAAAAGAACCAACCAAAGATGAAGAACTCAATAGCTAAAATTAAAATACACTGGAGGAACCAATAGATTATAAGAAGCAGGAGATCAGTGAGCTTGAAGACAAAGTTATACAAAGCAACTAGACTGAAAAGAAAGCAAGCAAGCAATAAAGAAAGAAGAAATAAAAAAGAAAGAAGAAATAAATAAGAATAGACTGAGGGAACTCAGCGACATCATCAAGTGCAATATGATAGAATTTGCATTTTAGAGATTGCAGATGGAGAAAAAGAAAAAGGGGCAGAAAATTTACTTAAAGAAATAATAACTGAAAACTTCCTTAGTCTGGGGAAAGAAACAGACATCCAGATCCAAGAGGCACAGAGAGTTCCCAACAAAATCAACCCAAGAAGTCCACAAGAAGACATACAAGAATTAAAATAGATAAAAAGTAGTGGATAAAGAGAGAACTTTAAGAGCAGCAAGAAAAAGGAAAACAGTTATATACAAGGAAAACCACGTAAGGCTATGAGCTGATTTTCAGCAGAAAGTTTAGGCTAGATAGGAGTGGTAGGTCATATTCAAAGTACTGACAGAAAACTACGTATAACCAAGAATACTCTATCCAGCAAAGCTATCATTCAAAATTGAAAAAGTAATAAAGACTTTCCCACAAACAAAAGCTAGAGGAATTCATTACCACTAAACCAGCCTTCTAAGAAATGTTAACAGGAATTCTTTGAATGTAAAGGAAAGATCATAAGCAGAAGTAGAAGAAATAATTTCACAGGTATATACAAACATAATAAAAGTAGACTAATCACTAAACTAGTACAGAAGTTAAAGCACAAAAGCAGTAAAATCAAGTTTATCTATAAAAATCACTCAAGGGATTCACAAAATAAGACAACATAAAGTATGACACCATACCATAAATTATGGGGGTGGGGAGTAAAAATTTAGAGCTTTGAGAATAGGTTCCCTTAAGCAAACATCAACTCAACATAGACTGCTATATGCATAAAATGTTATATACCAACCTAATGGCAACCACAAATGAAAAGCCTGTAATAGATAAAAAGAATCTGTGCATATCACTAAAGAAAGCCATCAAACAACAAGTGAGTACAAGAAACACAGAACTACAAAAACTACAAAACAAGTAACAAGATGGCAATAAGTATATACCTCTCAATAATTTCTAGGAATGGGAGTAGACTGATGGTTCCAATAAAAAGATAGGATGACTGAATGCATATAAACGCAAGACCCATCTATCTGCTGTCTATAAGAGATACTCAACTTCAGTTCTAAAGACACATGCAAATTGAGGTGAAGGGATGGAAAGATATTGATCATACAATGGGATGCAAAAAGAAGCTGAGATAACAATACTTACATTAGACAAAATAGACTTTAAAGCAAATATTGTAACAAGAGGCAAAGAAGGACACTATTGAATGATAAAGAGAACAATCCAACAAGATTTAACAATTATAAATATTTATGCATCCAACATGGAAGCACCCAAATACATAAAGCAACTTTGAGAGGATATTAAAAAGAAGAAATTGATAGAGATACAATAATAGTAGGGAACTGAAACACCCCACCTACATCATTGGATAGATTGTTCACACAGAACAACAAAAAACAAACAGTGGCTACGAATGACACTTTGGACCAGATGGATCTAACATATATTTAGAATGTTCTACCTTAAATAGCAAAATACACATTCTTTTCAAATGCGCATGGACATTCTCTAGAACAGATCACACATTAGGCCACAAAACAAGGCTCAACAAATTCAGACTGACTAAAATAATGTATCTTTTCTGATCACAGTGGTATGAAACTAGAAATCAATCATAAGAAAAACATTTAGAAAGAACATAAATAAATGGAGGTTAAACAACAAGCTGCTAAACATTGAATGGGTCAATCGAGAATTCAAAGAGGAAATCAAAAAATACATGGAGACAAATGAAAACACTATACAAATACAAACATACCTCAGGAAGCAAGAAAAATCTCAAACAAACTAATCTTACACCTAAAGAAGTGAGGAAGAACAAACAAAACCTAAACCCAGTAGAAGGATGGAAATAATAAATATTAAAGCCAAAATAAATGAAATAGAGAGTAAGAATTAATTAAATTAAATATGAAATAAATAAAATACATAGAAGAAACCAATAAAACCAGAAACTGGTCTTTGAAAAAATCTACAAAATTGATAAACTTTAGAAAGAAAGAAGGAAAGAAGGAAAGAAGGAAAGAAGGAAAGAAAGAAAGAAAGAAAGAAAGAAAGAAAGAAAGAAAGAAAGAGGAAGGAAAAGACTCAAAATCAGAAATGAAGGAGAGGTTAGATGGTTAAAAGATGGTGGTGGAGGAGTGCCTAGGCTTGCCTTATCCCAGGAATACAAGTAGATAATGATTAAATCATCCTAAATACTCCAGAAGTTGCACTGAAGACTGATAGAACAAATTCCATAACTAAAGGTAGAAAAGAGGCCACAGAGAAGAAGGTGAGAAGTGTCGGAGACACAGCTTGGGAGGAAAACAGATGGTGGCCACTGCAGTTGGGATGGAGTCAAGGTCACAGAGACAGGAGAGAAAGACTAAGACACACAGGAGCACATGGGGGAAACAAATCCCCTTAGCGATTGGCTTGGAAACCAAGAGAGGACTAATTTCTCGACTTCTGGCAATCAGCGGGGCTTAAAGAATCGAGTTATAAGGTCAGCAGACTTCGGTGGCATAGAGTCTGGAGGGCATCGTGCTCTTCACGGAGAGAAAGTGTGCAAACAACCCACAGACATACAGTGTGGAAAGAGAGATTTGAAGGCACAGAGTGGGGGAGATTATTTGCTCATCTCAGAGAGTATCTGGAGAGGCAGTATTCAAAGAATGACCCCTTCAGGAACAAAGGAACTGGCTGGAGCCATTTCCCTCCCCTGCCCTTTAACATAAGCACAAGGCCCCTTCGGGAACCAGTGTAATACCAATACTCACTACCTAACTTGCCCACACCCTCCATCCCCTGCACTCTTCCCAGTCATGTTTGCCTCAGTTCCAGTACAGTGGGTTCCCTTCCCCAGACCAGCCCAAACCCCTACCAACACAAGGTCTCCTAACCTGGGGGTTTCATGGGGCCTTGGTTCTGGCAGCAGTGGTGACAGGTCTCAATTCACAAGACCAGAGCACAACTAATTAAAATGCACCACATTCAGGCAAAGGACCAAAACCCACCCCCCCAAAAAAAAAAATGAGGAAAAATAACAACCAACACTACAGAAATACAAACAATTATAAGAGAATATTATGACAAATTCTATGCCAACAAATTGGAAATCTAGTAGAAATGGATAAATTCCAAGAAACATATAAACTACCAAAACTGATGCAGACAGATAACAACAAACAAACAAAAAAAAAAACAAAACAGAAAATTTGAACAGACCTATGGTCAGCAAAGACATTGAATCAGTAATCAAAAAAATCTCCACAAACCAAAGTCCAAGACCAAAAGCCTTCATAGGTGAATTCTACCAAATTTAAAGAAGAGTTGGGGGTGCCTGGGTGACTCAGTCAGTTGGATGTCCAACTCTTGATCTCAGCTCAGGTCATGATCTCACAGTTCATGGGTTTGAGCCCCACCTCAGGCTCTGTGCTGACAGTGCAGAGCCTGCTTGGGACTCTGTCTCTCCCTCTCCGCCCCTCTCCTGATCTTGCTCTCTCTCAAAAATAAACATTTTTAAAAATCTTTAAAAAATAAAAAAATAAAGAGTTAATACCTATTCTTCCCAAACTATTCCAAAAAACAGAAAACTTCCAAATTCATTCTATGAGGCCAGCGTTAATCTGATACCCAAAACCAGAAAAAGTGATCACAAAAAAAGAGAACTATAGGCCAATATCTCTGATAAACATAGATTTAAATGTCCTCAACAAAATACTAGCAAATGAAATCCAATGGTACATTAAAAAAAGTCTTTCACCATGATCAAGTGGGATTTATTCCCAAGATGTGAAAGTGGTTAATATTCCCAAAATTATCAACATAATATATAAGTAACATTAGTAAGAGAAAGGATAAAAACCATACGGTCATTTCAACAGATGCAGAAAAATATCTGACAAAGCACAACAACCATCCACACAAAGTAGGTCTTGAGGAAACATATCTCAACATAATAAAGTCCTTATGAAAAACACACAGCCAACATCATTCTCAATGGGGAAAAACGGAGATATTTTCCCCAAAGGTCAGAAAAAGACCAGGATGTCCACTCTCATCACTTTTATTCAACACAGTACCAGACGCTCCAGCCACAGCAATTTGAAAACAAAAAAAAAAAAAACAAAAAAAAAAAAAAAAAAAAAAAACAACAAAAAAAAAAACAAAACAAAACAAAAAAAAAAAAAGGCATCCAAATTGGTAAGGAAGAAGTAAAACTATATTTGCAGATGACATGATACTATATATAGAAAAACTGAAAGACTCCACCAAAAACTTATTAGAACAATTCAGTAAAGCAGCAGGACACAATATCAAAGTACAAAAATCTGTTATGTTTTTATACACCCATAAGCAACAGAAACAGAAATCAAGAATACAATCCCAATTACAGTAACACCAAAAATAAGAAGATACCTAGGAATACATCCAACCAAAGAGGTAAAAGACCTGTACTGTGAAAACTATAAAACACTTATGAAAGAAACTGAAGACAAAAGAAATAGAAATACATTCCATGCTCATGGATTGGAAAAAAATATATATACTGTTAAATGTCTATACTACCCAAAACAATCTACACATTGAACACCATCCAACCAAAATACCAATAGTATTTTTCACAGAGCTAGAACAAACAATCCTAAAATTTGTAAAGATCCACAAAAACCCTGAATAGCCAAACCAACTTGGGGAGGGGGGGAGGGGAACAAAGCTGGAGGCATCACAATTCTGAACATTCTGAACTTTACATTATATTACAAAGCTGTGTTAATCAAAACAGTATGGTACTAAAACACACAGATCAATGGAACAGAAAACCCAAAATGAAACCCATAACTGTATGGTCAGCCAATTTATCTTTGACAAAGCAGATAAGAATATCAAATGGGAAAAAGTCTCCAACAAATGATGTTGGGAAACTTAGCAACATGTAAAAGAAAGAAATCTGGGCCGCTTTCTTACACCATATGCAAAGATAAATCGAAAATGCATTAAAGACTTAAATGTGAGCCCTGAAACCATAAAAATCCTAAAAGAAAACACATGCAGTAAGTTGTTTAACTTTGGCCATAGCAACTTTTTTTTTTTTGATGGGTCCCTGAGGCAAGGAAGCAAAAGCATAAATAAACCATTGAAATTACATCAAAATAAAAAGCTTCTGCACAGCAAAAGAAACAATCAACAAAATTGAGAGGCAACCTATGGAATAAGTGAAGATCTCTGCAAACGACATATCTGATTAAGGGATAACACCCAAAATGTATAAAGAACTTACAAACTCAACACCCATAAAACAAGTAACCCAACCAAAAATGGCCATAGAACTGAAGAGTTCTTCAAAGAAGACACAGCGATGACCAACAGACACATGAAAAGATCCTCACTGTCAGTCACTAACAGGAAAATGTGAATCAAAACCACAATGAGATGATCACCCCATACCTGTCAGAACCGCTAAAATCAACAATACAAGAAATAACAATTGTCAGTGAGAATGTGTCGAAAAAGGAACCCTCCTGCACTGTTGGTGGGAATGTAAGCTGGTGCAGCCACTATGGAAAATCGTACAGAGGTTCCTCAGAAAGTTAAAACAGAACTACCCTACGGTCCAGCAATCATACTACTATGTATTTACCGAGAGAGTACAAAACCACCAATTCAAAGAGATACATGCACTCCTATGTTTAGAGCAGCATTATTTACAATAACCAAATTATGGAAGCAACCCGTCTATGAGTAGATGAATGGATAAAGAAGCGGTACGCGTATAGCATGGAACATTAACTCTGCCTTAAAAAATCGAAATATTGCCATTTGCAACAACACGGATGCATCTAGAGGGTATGATGCTAAGTGAAATATCAGTATTAGAAAGAAGAATGCCATATGATTTCACTGATATGTGGAATTTAGGAAACACAACAAATGAAGAAAAAAAGAAGAAACAAAACCTGTCTCTTTAAATATAGAGAAGAAACCGGTGGTTGTCCTAGGGAAGGTGGTGGGGGTTTCGGTGAAGTAGGTGAAGGTGATGAAGAGTACGCTTAGCATAATGAGCGCTAATATACAGAGTTGTTAAGTCGCTATACTGCACACCTAAAACTAACATAACACTACATTAATCACATTGGATTAAAAAATTAATAAAATTTTAAAAAGAGACAATGTATACCACATGCTGGAGGACATAAAGGAGGTAACTCACCATCCAAAGCTCAGGCTGCCTCAGTTGCTTCTGTGCATGGACGCATCAAGAGCTCAGCACAAATTGCAACCCACCCCCCCCACCCACCCGCTGGCAAGTTTGATCTAGGAAACTGGCCACCCCAGCAATTCCTACAGTAGCTGGATTACCACATGCACAGACTGGATGATTGTTTTATGAGGATCCAAGATTCAGGTCCCTCTTGCAGACGCAGATACAGTGACCATACTCACCAAGACTGTTAGGGAAAAAAATCAGTACACCAATCAGCTTATTAACTTATAGATACAGAACTATTAAACAAGCCATGCATGCATGCCCTCTGATCCTTGGAGCCTCTGTCTTAGGAGAATTTAGAATGGAAACAAAAGAATAGCATGAAATGAGGGCAGGCTAAATTATCTGAAAAATGCAATGGTTAAAAACATTTACTTTGAGGGGCGCCTGGGTGGCGCGGTCGGTTAAGCGTCCGACTTCAGCCAGGTCACGATCTCGCGGTCCGGGAGTTCGAGCCCCGCGTCAGGCTCTGGGCTGATGGCTCAGAGCCTGGAGCCTGCTTCCGATTCTGTGTCTCCCTCTCTCTCTGCCCCTCCCCCGTTCATGCTCTGTCTCTCTCTGTCCCAAAAATAAATAAACGTTGAAAAAAAAATTAAAAAAAAAAACATTTACTTTGATAGCATGACAGTCACAGAACAGAGTTGGTTTGTGCCTGTGAGGAACCATTTTCTGTGCTGACAATGCTAAGATTCTTTCAGACTGAATTAACCTACCCGGGAGTGAAAACCTGTACTCTGACAATTCTTCTATCTCCAAATATCTCAGGGCACATTATGATGCTTTGAAACAAGGAAGACACTTCAGGAACTCCAAAGTTACCATTTCTCCTCACAAAACATGACAGCATGACTTGCTCCAACTTTAACCTAAAAAGGCAGTTACTTTGTTGATCGCTTCAGGTTTAAGATAACATTAATTGGATTGAGACAAAAAAAAAAAAAAAAAAATAGGCGACAACAACTTGAGGTTTCCGTAATCTATGGCAACAATTGCAGATTTTTCCACTACACTTAAACAGAAAGAATGTTCTTTATTCACCATTCCTTTCCTAGATCTGAATTGTAGAATATTGTAATTAAATTATCTGTTACACATTTATATTCTAAAGGAGAACCATTTCTCAAGAATTAGAGTTTATTTCTTGAATCATTAAGAAATTTAAATGAGACATATACCCTCATCAAATGACATTATAGTTACACATCCACAATTATGTTTCATACAATATTCAGCAGTTTCTTATAAAGGGCAATTACAACAATTATTATTTGGACACTTGTTATTTCTACCTACTACTAAAGGAATTCATGCAGTATTATTATGCATTCCATAAATTCTATGTTAAAATAATTAACTTCTGGTAGCTGATAGTGAACTGCAAAACAAATACTTTGCACAACTCAGGTATCCTAACAATGTGTGACACTATTTATTTGGCACTCCTTCAATTTCACTGTGTAAATGACATTTCCTTCCCAACATCATTTAGTGAATAGATGCATAGCTACTGTGGCATTTGACATTTGACCAACATTGAATATTAAGAGCTTTTTCTCAAGTGCAAGTACTTCAACATAAATAACTTATCTCAAGGACTGACAGCACCACAGAACTCCAGGTTAGGGTATCAGGCATTAGTGATGACGAACACTTCTAGCAGCAACTCATCTTCCTGTGCGACGCCATCCTAGACATTCACTAGCTTCAAAAGAGAGTCTTCTGTTCAGTACCCCTTTCTCAATATCTCCATCGCCAGAACTGGAAGTCAAGTATGAATAATAACAACCTAAGTGCAACGGTTAACAGAACTGTCGTAGTCCGTATATGGCCAGGTGTGCCTTGAGGCTCCCATTCTGGAAACTAAGGGTTTAGCTTGATCTTTGCTTTAGGGTCAAGAGACACTGCAGTGGGCTGAACTGGAGATCTCAGATGAATGAGTTACAACATCAAAGTCAGGAGTCAGATGCAGATTTAGAGAAGATACCCTAGTCAAGATTAAGGAAGGTACTTTCAACTGCCTTATGCCCTCTTCTACTGACTCACAGAAATCAAAACTGAGGTCTAATCGGAGTGGCAGATCTCACTATGAAGAAGAAAATTTAACATGTGAAAGACACTCAATGTTTTTTTTTTTTACTAGATAGACATTAAGAAGATATAATTTTAGGGGCACCTGGGTGGCTCAGTTGGTTAAGCATCCAATTCATAATATAGGCTCAGGTCATGATCTTGAGGTCATGAGATCATGTCCCGCATCAGCATGGAGCCTGCTTGGGAATCTTTCTCTCCCTCTCTCTCTGCCCCTCCCCTTCTCGTGCACTCTGTCTCAAAACACACATAAAAAAAGAAAATATAATTTTATATACTCATTTTATCATTGTATTATTGAGATAAGATATTTAATTAAGGCAAATTACCCTCACTTTGCAGAGCATTGGAAGCTAAGAGGATGCACTGCATCTTACGATGGTATAAAAAGGAACATGTTATAATAGACTTATCAGACTTAAAGAATACAAAAAAATCAGCATTTTGCCTTTATTTGTCCTTTAAAATAAGTGATACTTGATCATAAACTTGATCATTGTACAAATAACCATTATTTTGCATAGAATCCAAAGTAAAAATTAATATTAGAGATTAACATGTATTTACATAAAACCTTATTTTCCAAGAAATTGGATTACACTAAAAGCTTGTATGACTTTTAAAAAGACACATAAAACATGTTGAGCAATGTCATGTATTTTTTTAAATTTTTATTGTTTTTTAATGTTTGTTTATTTTTGAGACAGAGGGAGACAGAGCGCAAGCAGGGGAGGGGCAGAGAGAGAGGGAGACACTGAATCTGAAGCACAGAGCCTGACGCGGGGCTTGAACCCACACAATGTGAGATCATGACCTGAGCCAAAATCGGACGCTTAAATGAGTGAGCCACCCAGGCGCCCCAATGCCATATATTTTTAAACACATTTTTTTCCTAGTTTTTTAGCGCTCCATTATAGGACACCAATTAATTTATTCAATATTCTATTTTTAAATTAGATTATTTTCCATTTAAACTATTATATATTATTATGGAATTACATATGGATTGAGACAATAATTACCAAAGAATGCTCAATCAATGTGTGACATACTGTTGAGGAACTGAATGCTAATGCCACCTTGTGATATTAACGTGAGCATCATTAAAAGGGATACATTCTGTACTTTGTGCAACAGAAAAGCAATAGAAATTCCACAGAACCACCTACAAAATATTCTAAAAGTTGAGCAACAAATATAATCAAGCCTCTAGATCTTTCGGAATCAATAGAAAATACCCAGGATAAAGGAATAATTTATGTGATATCACACAGAAGCTACTGCCCAAATCCAGGATGAGGGACTTTCTATAGAATAAAAACAAAAACAAAAACAGAAACAGAAACAGATTTCCCCAACAAAGCATTGGCATTAGCAAAAAAAAAAAAAAAAAAAAGGAATGCTGTAAGATGAAGATTTCAGTTGGATTCTGGTAAGAGGGAGCACTTGGAAACAGGAGAAATTTGAGTGTGGACGGGTTATTAAGTCATCAAGGACTTTATGAGTAATTTTAGAATTTTGGGGTGTGATAATGAGATGGTGTTTACTTTTTATGGACCTTACAAGTTAGAGATGCACGTTGCAATGTCTATTGATTCAATGATGTGTTATCTGGGATTTGTTTCAAAACAGTACAGAATAACAAAGACTGATACACATAGATAAAATGTAGCAAAGTTGATATTTGATGCAGCTGTGTGAGGGTTCATTATAGAATTCTAATTTTGTGCATGTTTGAGAAGTTTCATAATGAGAGGTCAAAAATTATGTCTATTTTATGCTCATGGTTTTGTGCTCAAACCGACAACCTTTGTGGGTTATTTATTTTGAATAAATTCCTAACCCTTGTTAGAGTTATTACCAGTCTTCACTGAACTTACAGAATGCAATATACCACTATGTTAACTTCTAATTCTTTACTTAATACTGGGATTTACTTTTCAAAAATACATGCTTATTAGCTTTTTGAATCTCAGTCAATGACCTGTTAAATTCTTTTCTTTAATTCCTAAAGAATTTATCTACCAGTTTGATTTTTAAAGGTACTTCATTAAAAATATTAACCTGCCTGCCTCATACATTATAAAAATGAGCATTTAAATTTTGTCCCTCAGAGCCTGGAGCCTGCTTCAGATTTTGTGTCTCCCTCTCTCTCTGCACCCCCCTCCCTGCCGCTCACACTTTCTCTCTTTCCCTCAAAAATAAATTAAAAAAAAAAAAAAGAATCACAGGTTTAAAGTAAGAAGGAGTAGGGGCGCCTGGGTGGCTCAGTAGGTTGAGCGTCCAACTTCAGCTCAGGTCATGGTCTTGCAGTTCGTGAGTTCGAGCCCCGCGTTGGGCTCTGTGCTAGCAAACAGCTCAGAGCCTGGAGCCTGCTTCAGATATATATTCATATTCATTCATTTTCTCTCTCTCTCTCTCTCTCTCTCTCTCCCCACCTCCCTCCCCTGCTCATGCTCTGCCTCTGCCTCTCAAAAATAAACAAATGTTAAAAAAATTAAAAAAAAAAAGTAAGAAGGAGTAAAGCTTCCCCTGATAACTAGGATCTTGTCTGGTATTAGCAGAGAGGCCTCAGAGTATTCTGTGTTGAAACTAGTAATTTCATAGAAGTTCAGTATCAGAATTCCACTCAGTGACCAAGATGGATCCAAATAAACACCAGACCATCCCACAACAATAGCTGATCACAGAATAAATTTTGTCCAAGTCACAAAAATGATCAAAAGTCTCCTAATTTGGTTAATATACCTGATGGCTGCTTCTTTGACAATTACAGCTTTGGTCACGCTTCAGTTTTCTCATCTTGTGGATAAAGTTTATCCACAGTCATACACTGCTTCCTGACAACATCCAGTCTAGAGCAAAGCCCCACTTCCTTTACTGTCCCCTAGATCAGTTAATAAGCCTGAACCTTCTAAGCTCTTTCTAACATTCTCCGTACTAAGAGGGCCCATGGACTCCAACATAGGTGTTCTCCCATGTTGCAAAACATGAAAACATGAAAAATGTGTTCTCGCATGTTGCAAAACACTGTTCAACTATAGAGGTGTTCCTGGTGGCCTGGAACTGTAGTCAATTAACAAAAGTCATAAGCTGCTCTAATGTTATACAGTTGCTTCATATTTTCTCTTAATATGAACTTCCTGTATGGAATTTTAAAAAAATATTTCAGAGAGTGAGAGAGAAAAAAACATGAGCAGGGGAGGGATAGAGAGGAAGGGAGATCGAGAATCCCACACAGGCTCCGTGGTGTCAGTGCAAAGCCAGACACAGGGCTTAATCCCATGAACTGTGAGATCACGACCTGAGCCAAAACCAAGAGTCAGACACAACTGACTAAGCCACCCAGGAGCCCCCCTTCTTGCGATTTTTAATAATTAAAATATTAATACATATGAAATTTTATTTTGAATTTGTCAAAGAATGGTTATTTTTCTAAAATGATTACCTCATTTTAATGTACTGAATGATACATTTGTTACCTTTTTTCCATTATACCAAACACCACATTTAAAGAGTATTCCTCCCACTAAGGCATCAGAATAACAATGTACATAGACTTTTATGTGTAAGACTCAAACTTTGAAGTTTAGCTTAGTTTAATAAAGTATAAATAAAGAAGATATTCTGAAGCATTTTTTTAAATTCAAGAATGCATCCCCTTAGATGCTGAGATCTACTGATGCTTAAAATCTTAAGTCGTCACATTTTCATTTGCTTTCTCTTACCAGCTTCACGGTCTCTCATTTATCGATGTTTTCCCCAACTTTCCCGTCCTTCTCCCCGAATGTGCTTCCTCCTCTGCCCATCAGGTCAACTCTCATCATTCCACTCTCACCATTAACAACACCATTAACTCGAACGCTGGTGTGGCCATTCCTTCTCCAAACTCAGCCTCAGTCACACCATAAAGAACCTGATGCATCTGTCTTCAACTTCCTTTTTTTTAACCATCTGTGTCCAACCAATCAATACACTAATCGGAACACCTCACTCATGTTGGTTCACCCAATGCTAGCCAAGAACAAGGGACGCAGTGAGTGGTTACTGAAATGATCAACGTATCTGCTGCAACCATAGGAAAGCCGTTTCAGAGCACCCAGGAATGGTACAAGGAAGGCCCTATTCCTCCCTAGACTCCCTTCATTGCTGTTATTTTGTCAGCTTATTACTTACACTGTAGGAGAAGATCCACTCCCATTTACTGGTTTAATAAGATGTTAGAGAACTTAAAAGGATCTCGTAAATTGACGATAAGGCTTTATCGCCATCCAATCGCAGGTAAAGGAGTAATGATTTAGGATTCTGTGGCAGCAACCGAAGGTGCCCTTCTCAACATGGGCATCCAGCCTGGTTATACGGTACATAACAATAAACTTCTGGCTGCAGGCATTTTCTAGGAAGGGAAAGAGAGCGCAACAGCTAAGGAGATGTGCAGGGGCCAGCGGGTGAAGTCGGAAGGCGCAGGGCCTTTCTCCTCTCAGGTGTGAAATGAGCAAGTCTTTGCTAGGGGGCTGGAGCCTAAGGGATCTCCGCTGTGTCTCACGGACCTCCATAACCATCTGCTGAATTTGTCAACTAAATGACCTTTAAGCTCTGCCCAGGGTGTCTGGCCTATAACCCTCCTCTTAGAAAGATTCTTCTCAGTGAAGAATTTTTGTTTCATCTCCCGAATTGCCTCAGGGCACCTGCCAGCAGTTGTTAGTCTTCCAGTTTGGCCAGGAACTCTTATTTGGCCTTTAGGGAGACATTTTTTTTTCCACTGGTGTTACTACTTTATAGCTTTCTTCTACTGCACTGATATCTTTTCAATTATATCTCAATATAAACAAAGGTGTATTTCGCTAGTGGTCCATAAGGCAAAGAAGCATCAATAATTTTGTTTTGGTGTGTCATGCTCTGAAAATACCAATCTACCTTTCCCAACTTGATCTCAGGTTTTATCTCAAAGGCTTTTGGGGCGGGGGGGGGGGGTGGAGGGGGGGATAAACATCTATAGGGAAGGCATATAAACACTCACCTTTTAAAGTTGCAGTTTCTAGCAATGTTTCTGCATATTGGTAAATGACATCCTGTTGCTTAAATTAAAAGAGTCTGGAGCCTTCCTCAGTTGGTTCCCTCAAGCATCCGTCCTAATCCAATTCTACTATCAAAACCTAAAGTCACAACCTCCAAAGGAAAAAAAAAAACAAAATCCCAGCAACCTTCTAATCTGCGCATCCACAAAACCATCTTATCCCAAGCCATGTGGACAAGAGATATAATCTAATTCAAATGCCGATAGCTATTCATACACATATACTATGCATTTACCAAACAACTCTGATCTTTCAAAAATGTGAGTCAGGGGGGCGCCTGGGTGGCGCAGTCGGTTAAGCGTCCGACTTCAGCCAGGTCATGATCTCGCGGTCCGTGAGTTCGAGCCCCGCGTCGGGCTCTGGGCTGATGGCTCAGAGCCTGGAGCCTGTTTCCGATTCTGTGTCTCCCTCTCTCTCTGCCCCTCCCCCGTTCATGCTCTGTCTCTCTCTGTCCCAAAAATAAATAAACGTTGAAAAAAAAAAATTTTAAAAACCAACAAAGTTTGGGGCGCCTGGGTGGCGCAGTCGGTTAAGCGTCCGACTTCAGCCAGGTCACGATCTCGCGGTCCGGGAGTTCGAGCCCCGCGTCAGGCTCTGGGCTGATGGCTCAGATCCTGGAGCCTGTTTCCGATTCTGTGTCTCCCTCTCTCTCTGCCCCTCCCCCGTTCATGCTCTGTCTCTCTCTCTGTCCCAAAAATAAATAAACGTTGAAAAAAAAAATTAAAAAAAAAAATGTGAGTCAGGTCAATCCCCACACTGTCCCTTAAAACCTTTCAATGCCAGGAAATTTTAATGAAGTCTAACTTGTCACATGAGCTATACAATGCCCTCCGTGATTTGTCCAAACTCTACCCCTCCTCTTCCTAACTGGCATACTTCTCGCAGTAACTACCATATCAAGATGCACACGTTTCCTTTTCCTTATTAAGCTTGTAAAGCTGGCCCTGCCTTAGAATTGTAGGATTCGTCACTTCTTCAGCTTGAACCAGGCTCTTGCCTTGTTAACATCTTAACTCCAAGGTCACCTGTTCACAAAGACTTCCCTGGACACCCATCTTAGCCTCCCATTCTTGCTGGAATGCACTTGCTGTCGTCTGCATTTTTCTTCTTTCCTGGTCCACTGTCCATGTCTCCCTATTAGAGCTGAAGCTTCTCTCACTTTGGACTTGATGTATTTTGAATACCCATCTCTTTCAAGCATCTAGAAAAAAATGCTTGTTATGAGATGTTGTACTCAATTACAAATAAGCCAACTTTCACACAAAAGAATTTCTAGATAGATGCGGTTTCTATCAAAATGTCTCTTACACAAGCCTATGATTAGAATTAATGGATTCACTTATTACTGTGAAAGAGAAACACCAGAACTACATTGGAGTGCGGTTTTTGTCATGAAAGCCAAGGGGAGTATATTAGTTTCTTAGGGTTGCTGAAACAAATTACTACAAGCTGGGTGGTTTAAACCAGTAGAAATTTGCTCTGCCATGGTTCTGGAGAAAAGAAATGTACAGTTAAGATGTGAGCAGGGTCACCTCCCTCCAGAGACTTTGATGGAGAGTCTTCTAGCTTCTGATGGTTGCCCGCATCATTCCACAGTCTCTGCCTCCACGGTCATGACCCCCTTCCTGTTTGCATCCCCGGGTCTTCAGAAGGTCTTCTTATAAGGACGCCAGTCGTTGGACTAAAACACGTCCTGATGTAGTGGGACCTCATTTTTCACTCAATTGCATCTCCAAAACTCTATTTCCACACAAGGTCACATTCATAGATAACAGGGTTGGAACTCTATCGTATATTTCCGAGAGACACAATTCAGCTGGAGCTGATATTCTCACATCTCATGGTACTGAGGAGAACGTAACGAGAGCTGTTCAGTCATGGAATGCTAAACCAAATACACAACTAATTTTTCTAAAAAAATTATTACAAGTGGGTCAAGAAATCATTCTCATTCTACATTTTTACTTCTGCACAAGTATTATTTGAAACTATATCTGCATGTAAAGAGTTTGCCACGTAAACTGTAAGTACTATAATCCTATAATTGTTCCAATAGCTTATTTTAACTTCCTCTGTATGTATAGAGATAGACAAGGTTTATCACGAACGTAAGTGTTCTAGTTTAAGAGAGTTTATTTTTTCTTCCAAATAAACACATTGATCTATTGGCTTTAGATAGGTGTGCGTTTGGCAATAAATCAGCCTCCTGGATGAAAGTCTGCTCTAGATGGGCTCGACTCTTTCATGTGGTTAAGTTTAGGGAGAGGTGAGTTTACTGTGGGGAAATTCACTGAAATTCTATCCCATTCCATCCGTTGAGAAACCACCCATAAGGCTGTCGGTAGTAGAGAGTGCATACCCACACGTCAATGATGGCCCAGATTTAAAGTGTGATGCTATGACTGGTCCCGTTATCCAGATGGAAAAGCTGAGGTTCAAAGATTCATATACGTATTTATATTCCTGGGAAAATCCCACCTGTTTTTTTAATAAAGTCAAATTGTCTTGTAAAGGACCCAGACTATCAGTACTTCTCCCATAAAAGGTGTAAAGAGGCCTCTTTGTTAAAACAATATTTTCTAAAACACTTTTGTTTTAGAAATTGAAGATTAAAAAAACGCCTATTAAAAGAACAAGCAACTGAATTGTGCCTCATTGTGTAATCTTACTTTCTTAAGTAATCCTAAGAAATCATCGTGTAATCTCGCGAAATCATTGAGTAATCTTACTTTCTTAACACTGTTTAAAAACCTTGCCACTAAAAAAACAAAGACTGGGCATGATGTTTCCTACACTGCAACACAAGGATGGAACCGTGGTGGGAGAGAAATGTATTTATGCTAAGGGCACAGATGCATGTCTGCAAATACATTGTATAAACATGTACCGCCATGAATGGAAAATATATGTTGTTATTTTTTTTTCTTTTACATTCTTGAGGAGGTATGTTTGGTTGAGGAGGCTAGGGATAGAAATCCAGAATGTAGCCAGAAAGAGAAAGCAGGGACAGTCTACATCTCATCCAAGTGTAGCCCAGAAAGCAGGGTTACAAGTAAACCCGAACAAGTGCCCTTTAACACAGAATATTATTCATCTGGGATAATTATGTATGTGCATGTTGCTATAATGGCAAAGGCACAAATTGTCTTTTACTCCTCCTCTTCCTGACTTTTCCGTTCCCTCCACTGTACCAGTATCATTCCTGTAGGGAACCAACATTGATAGCCAGCTGTACATCTCCCACAACTTTCTTCCGCCTGATGTAATTGCATGTTCATTCACAAATACAAACACTTGTCATGATTTATAAAAATGGAGTTATGTGATGTTCATAATTGTGAATCTTACTTTTCTCAATCAATGGCACGTGAGAGAAATCCTCTAAAGCAACAAGATGGTAGTTCTAGTTCATTCGTTTCCTTTGTAATATCCCATGGAATATATACTTCACAATTTAAGCACCCATTCTCTGTTAGGGGTCCCCTACTTTTGTTTTCAATTTTTCATTGGGTTACAATAAAATACTTGTATTTCATTCTTTTTTTAATGTTTTATTTTATTTTTGAGACAGAGAGAGAGCATGAGCGGGGGAGGGTTAGAGACAGAGGGAGACACAGAATCCGAAGCAGGCTCCAGACTCTGAGCTGTCAGCACAGAGCCCGACGCAGGGCTCGAACTCACAGAGGGTGAGATCGTGACCTGAGCCGAAGTCGGAAGCTCAACCGACTGAGCCACCCAGGCGCCCCTGTATTTCATTCCTTATGATCGTGTTCCAGTCTATATGGGACAGATCTGCAGAAGTGTAATGGATGATTAAGATTTTATTATTTAAATAGGGGCATCTGGGTGGCTCAGTTGGTTAAGTGCCTGACTCGACTTCTGCTCAGGTCACGATCTCACAGTTTGTGGGATCAAGCCCCAGGTCAGGCTCTGCACTAACAGCACAGAGACTTCTTGGGATTCTCACTCTCCCTCTCTCAAAAATAAATAAATAACTTAAAAAAATATTTAAATAGATGCTCCCATGTTGCATTTAAATATTTCTGTAATAATATTTTTATAAGGGTTTAGTGTTTTGTTTTTTTTGAGGAGGGGGGAGTGCAAATGGAGGGGGTAGAGAGACAGAGAGAGACAGAGACAGAGACAGAGAGACAAAGAGAAAATCCCAAGCAGGATCCACACTAGCGTGGAACCTAATGTGGGGCATAATCCCACAACCCTGGGATCATGATCTGAGCTGAAATCAAGATTCGGATGCTCAATTGACTGGACCACTCAGACACCCCATAATTATTCATCTTTAACCTACCAATGTAAAAAGAAATAGCTTTGTAAATATCATAATTAATCAATATTGTCTCAATTTTAATATCTAATTTTATATAAATGTATAATTATATCTTTCATTTTTATAGTTGGATTTAAACTTCAGTAAACTTATTCATGTAAATTTACACAATTTTTAATTGATTCACTTGTGTTTTTGTCCACAATTTGTGAAGGCACCTTGCAGGTTAGTATTAATATGATTATTTAAGCCCTGTCATACACATTACAAATATGTTTTACAATTTTTGTTTTAGTTGATGATTTTGTCATGTTTTTTGAAGTTTTTATTTAGATTGTATTACTGAGTCTCATATATGTTGAGTTATATAGGATTGACAGGATATATATTCTGAGGTAACTCCCTTTGGGCTCATAGGCATGTAGGCAGAGTGGAAGTTCCCTTGTAGAGCGTGGACTTCACATAGCCAGTCATTCTACTGAGACTAGGGCATGAAGGAAAACAAGAATGTGACCTTGAAAGAAAGGAGCGTATCCTTCCCTGTTTCACCCTAGCATTCCATGATTTCATAAAGAGTTGATAAGTAGTTTAATTTTTTTAATAACCCTGTATTATAAGTAGGTCTCCTCACTGATGACTAGATACATACTTTTTTGGTCCTGTAAATCAGAACAACGATATGTTTATAACACAAAACCAGTTCTTGTCAGGAAGAAAAGTTCAGTTCCACTTACGCCCAAAATCACTACGGGTACCCACAACATCTAAGAGTCTCAGTTTCAAAAATTCTGCCCTATTGTTACTGAAAGTACATTTGGACTCATCAGAAAGTGAGCTATGATATTTAGTTCAGAAAGTCTGTGCCATGATTCTGGAATCACTTTAAAATTTTTCTCTAACTTTGGTTTTACAATAATGAAGAAAATACCCACCTCCTCAATTTCTCACTTGGAAATCTACTCCTGATGAATCAGACCCAACCTGATGAGCTTGCAAGTCGTACTAAGGTTCTCTCTTATAATGAGGACGGACTTACACTGGGTTAGATCACACCTCAATATCCATTCAGGCCAAAAGAATATTGCCCATGTCTTTTGTTGCAGCGTTCTTACTCATCACATAAGTACTTAATTATTTACCTATTTATTTATTTATCTTGAGAGAGAGAGAGCGAGCAAGCACATGCATGCACATTCACACATAAGCAGAGAGGAGCAGAGAGAAATGGAGAGAGAATCCAAGTAGGCTGTGCACTGTCCGTGTGGATCCCAATGTGGGGCTTGAACTCATGAACCCTGAGATGATGACCTGAGCCGAAACCAAGAGTTGGCCACTCAACTGACTGGAGACACCCAGGCGCCCCCATAAGTGCTCCTTTAAAAGCTTTCAAAGCTTATTTCTAATTCACCCATCAAAGACACTACAGTTCTTTCCTCTGCCCAAGTAAGATGCCCCACAATCTCAATGAGAATACAATTTAGCCTTCCAAAAAATTATGACAGACTTCGGTGTTGGTTTCTAAATAGGGTATACGATCTTCCTTAAATTCATACTTTGATATTGTACCTTTCATAAAAATGCTTAAAATAGGAGCGCCTGGATGGCTCAGTGGGTTAAGTATCCGACTTCAGCTTAGGTCAAGATCTCATAGTTCGTGGGTTCGAGCCCCGTGTCAGGCTCTGTGCTGACGGCTCAGAGCCTGGAGCCTGATTCAGATTCTGTGTCTCCCTCTCTCCCTGCCCCTGCCCCACTTGTACTCTGTTCTCTTCTTTTCAAAAATAAACATTTATTTTTTTAAATGCTTAAAATATATACTGGCTCTACTTAAGAAAATTAAATGGAAAATATACTGAAAATCACATTTGATTTCTTAAAATTATCCACCTAACTAGAATAAATTAAGCCACTAATAATTATTAGGAGACCAATCAAGAGTTTTGAGTATTTTAATTATGTGTTGTTACTGGACTCAAGAATACGTAAACCCGAGCACGCCAATCATTTCTTTCTACCAAGATGGTGTCTACACGACTGGCCAGGAGAACAGGGACCCCCTGGAGCCCGAGGAGGCCTGGCATGCCCACGAAGGCATCATCCTCCAAAGTGTTAATAAGGCAGATGCCAGGGTGGAGAGAGACTGAGATTCTGCCATAGTTTTTATTTCCAGATAATTTATCACTATGTATCTCATTGTAACCTATTGATCAATAAAGATTCCCCTCCCCCCACAAAACTCAATTGCAACAGATAACCAATTCAAAGTTCTGGCTACACCCTTGTAACCAGGATTCTGAATACTGCTCAACAACCCACACAACTTTACTGAATAAGAAGTAGTAATGCAATCTCAATTGTGTCTTCAAACACGTCCTATGCATTCTTCTGTTTCCCTAATCAGTCATTTCTTCCATTAGCGAGGATCTTCACTTCAGTCCATAAAAACATGGGCTCTGGAATGTGACTACTTGGGCATAAATGCTGGTAAAAATGCTTATTAACTGTGTGACATAGGGTAAATCACTTAACTTAAATTTCATATAGAAATGGAATGATAATATCTGTTCGTCAGCTTGTTACAGAAACTATTTGTATGATGTTAGTTCAAAGTCAATGCGAGTATATATTGCATACATTGCAACTATACCTTTTCTCATTGTCTATTTAAACTCTTCCAGTTCTGGGGCGCCTGCGAGATCGTGACCTGAGCTGAAGTCAGACGCTTAACCGACTGAGCCACCCAGGCGCCCCTATTGTGAATATTTTCAAGTCGCTCTCCTTCCTGTCCTTTGTAGCCACCATCTCCTCTATCAATCACCTAAGCATCAGTGTCACTTGAATCCCTCTCTGAACATCACAGAAATGGGAATGTATTATTCAACAAAACAGAAATTCCCTTCCTTTATGGAACTTACATTTTAGCGAGATAGTTAAGCATAATAAACAATAAACATAATAAGAATATTATTCTATGATATGTTAAAGTGATATGCTTAGTATAAAAAGAGAGCAGCGGTGCCTGGGTAGCTTAGTAGGTTAAAGGTCTGACCCTTGATTTCAGCTCATTATCTCACAGTTTGTGAGTTCAAGCCCCGCATCAGGCTCTATGCTGACATAGCTGACAGTGACATTTCCCAAAGCTTGAAGGAGCAGAGTATGTGAACTATAGGTCAACCTGTAGCAAAGCACTCCAGGAAAAGGAAAAATGGTGCAGAAGCCCTGAGGAGTATATCTGGAAGAGAGGTTTGTTTTTTTTTTTTTTTCTGGAGGAAATTAAGAAAAATTAATAATACTAATGAAGCCCATGAGACTGGAATAGAAATTGAATAGCAAGATATTAACAGTTACAATAGCAAGAGATCGCATTAAGTCAGATCACGTAGGGTCATTAGATCAATTTTAAATGCTATTTGAGAGAATGAAAAGCCACTCTATGGTTTCATAGGAAGGGAAGTGGTATGACTGACTCACTTTTTCAAGGATCACTCTGACTGCTCTGCAGAAATGACTTGGAACAGAGGGTGAGTGGCGAGACCTGAGGGTGGGGAGAAGAGAGAAGACGACAATGTCAGCTCTGACCGGAGAGTCAACACAGGATGCTGATGAGAAGCGGGGAGTCTTGACAGTTTGAATGCGGATCCAAAAGGATGCCTGGTCACACGGGAATATTGAGGAAGAGAGACAGGAAGTCAGCACTGACTCTTTGAAGACTTTCTTTCTCCTCCGAATTGTCGGTCCCTTGGGGTGTTGTTACCTTACTAACCCCACAAAAAGTTCACGGATTTTTTTTTCTAGTTGTTTGTAGGGGCGAGTAGTCTGAAAAACAAACAAACAAAAAAAGCCCTACCATTAATGGACACACTGGGGCCTCTCTCTGTAAGTCTCCCATAGATGGTCTGATATCTCAATTTAGATCTGTAAGTACTTGAAATCCAGATCTCAGCTAAAAATGAAATTGGGAAAATACAAATTTAATTTCACTCATTTGCTTAGTCCTGGGGTTTTTTACTGTGTGCATGTAGGCACACATACCTGTGTGAAATTTCATTCTATTAACTTTGTTTAAAACAAGTTCTGTAACATGTGCCTGATCTCTTTCTGAAAACACTGTACACATGATGATTTACATGAAATAACAGATCAATTCTTCCACATCAACTTAGAGAATTTTAAATACTCTTGCAACTGGAGCAAGAATTTAAAAAAATAATTTTAGTCCTGAGGTTTATAATAATAAACAATATGTTTTGTGAAAAGAAGACTGTTTTTTTTTTTTCTAAGAGAATACAGTTTAATTTTGACATCTTCAAGTTTCGACATAAAGGAGTGAGGCCCATTTAAACTGGACCATTCCACAGCTTCTTAGATGGAAAACTCATTGATCTATTTTGGCAATGAGAGATAATGAGGCAGGGAAAGACTCACAAAACCCAGAGCTTTGAAGCATATGCAGCTGCATATTAATGACTGCATCTGTTACGTTCTGCCCAGAGTTTCCTATCTGCAGAAAGTTGCATAACCACCGTCTAGAGATTTAAAAGGCTTCCATTAATTTGCAATGGCAGCAATTAGCAGAGATAATGCTAAGCCTTATGAGATTTCAAGCTGTCAGTGTTTGGTCATTTATATGTGGGGTTTTTGTAAACTTGCACCCATCGTTTGGTTAAATGCACTAATATATATATAAATGCTTTATTGGGTAAAATTATTCTACGTACCTAAGAATATTTATAAGTGACATTTGAAGTCCCAGAATTAAGCCCATGTGGTATATAATTATCTTCTAAAGATAGGAAAGAAATATCAAATCACACATTAAAAATAGTTAAGGGAAAATAAATTAGACATCAAGTTCACTGAAATCACAGAAATAGTAAGCCACTGTTGGAGAAATCTTGCAGTGAAGTCATGGTGTGAAGGAAAAGCATGGAATTACCTGTCAGATCAGAGTTAGAAGCCTTTCCCTGTTAGAAAATGTGTTGCAATAAGCAAATCCCATTTTCTAAGGTCATCAGATTTTCACCGGACAGACTTTGAGTTGAATACAGTGACATAAGAGGGACATCAGTGAGTTGGCAGAGTAGGAGACCCTGGATCCTCCTTATCCCCCAAAATACAGTAATTCAGCAAAAATTCACAGACAAGTTCTATTTACCAGAAATCCAGAAACTAAACAAAAAACTTCTGTGTTCCAGGAAACCAGGAATCCAGATTCACTACAACTGGTAGGGAGATTTGGGATACACTCTCACTAAAGTCCCTGACCCATGGCATGGTGCCATCAGATCAGAAAAAGATTCTGTAGCTCTCAGCGTCACCCAGGGGAAGCACTGTGCCTCTAATGCTCCATCTTCTACCAAAGAATGAATATGTGTCTCCAGGAAATCGGACAGGTCTGGTATTGGCTAGCCACCTAGGGGAGAACAGATAGTATTTCAAACTGGTAAAAGTCAAAGATCCTCTCCCATGGTCAGCCCAGAGCAGGTGGATGAAAAATACCAGTCTCATCTCCCCTCTTGGAAGAAAGAGAGTTGATCCACACATCCAATGCCACAAATTCCCCAGGATTGTGCAAAGAACCAGTATTTGACTGGTCAGCCTTGGAGCAACACGATCTAACCACCTAGGGAAGAACAAAGATGGCAATTTGGATTAACAGACAACATCGCACCCCAATCCCCCCCAGGTCAGGGCAAGGGGCCAAAGATCTTAGTCTCCTGTTTTTTCCCTGGGAAGGGAAAGAGGTGGTGAAGGCCCCCGGAATCTCTGGCCAGACAGACTGATGACGGTCTTCTGTATAAGGTCAGTCTGTGAGGACAGAGAGAGATCTGCTTTCTCTAATGTGCAGACACCAAAAGAGTACGTGAAAATGAGGAATTAGGTAAAAATGTTCTAAACTAGAAAACAAGATCAATCTCCAGAACTTGATCGTAATGAAGCTATTTGACTTGCCTGACAGAGAATTCAAAATAACTGTCATAAAGATGTTCACGGAGGTTAAGAGAACAATGCATGAACAAATATAGTAATTGCAATAAAGTAATAAACAGAAATCACAGCCTTAAAATACACAATAACTGAACTGATATATTCACTACAGGGGATCAACATTCAGATTAAATCAAGCAGAAAGGATTAGTGAATTCAAATACAGACCACTGGAGAGAATTCAGTCAGAAAAACAAAAAGAAACAAATGAAAACAATGAAAAAGCTTAAGGGACTATGGGATACCATCAAAAGGACAATACACACATATAGGAGTCCCAGAAGCAGATGAGAGGGAGAATCAGAAAGCTTATACAAAGAAATAACGGCAAACGACTTCCCAAATCTGGGGGAGGAAATACACACCCAGATCCATGAAGCCAAAGGACATTAAAAAATAAATCTGGGGCACCTGGGTGGCGCAGTCGGTTGAGCGTCCGACTTCAGCCAGGTCACGATCTCATGGTCTGTGAGTTCGAGCCCCGCGTCGGGCTCTGGGCTGATGGCTCAGAGCCTGGAGCCTGTTTCCAATTCTGTGTCTCCCTCTCTCTCTGCCCCTCCCCCATTCATGCTCTGTCTCTCTCTGTCCCAAAAATAAATAAACGTTGAAAAAAATAAATCTAAAGAAATCCATACTTTGACACATTGTAAACAACTGGTCAGAAGTTAAATCCAAACAGAGAATTCTGAGAGCAGCAACAGCAAAGCAACTTGTCACTTATAAGGAAACCCCATAAAGCCATTAGTGGATTTCTCAGCAGAAACAGTCCAGTCCAGAGAGGAGTGAGATAATGTATTCAAAGTTTTGGGGGCAGGGTGGGAAACACTTGCCAACTAAGAATACTATACTTGTCAAAAGTGTCCTTCAAAAAAAAAAAAGGAGACAAAGAATTTTGCAGAAAAAAAGCTGAGTTTGTCCCCACTAGGACTGCCCTGTAAGAATGACTAATGGGAGTTCTTCAAGTTTTTGAACAGAAAGGATGTTGAACAGAAACCTGAGAGCATAAGAAAATATAAAAGCTGTTGGTAAAAGTAAGTATATAAATACAGAATACTGTATTCATGTAATGGGGATGGACAAATCATTTATTATTGTAGTAAAGAAACTAAAAGACAGAAATATTCAAAATAACTCTAATCAAAACATTTTCAAAGATAAACAGTATGAACAGATGTAAACTGGGAAAGTAACATCAAGTAGCAGGAAAAGGTAAAGCGTAGAGATTTAGTATGCAACTTAACATGTGCTGATATCAGCACAGACAATACAAAGACTATCCATCAATCCCACTATGGGGTATTTGTCTTAAAGAATAGAAATCACAATCTTAAATGCGAGCAATGCCTATGTTCCTTGCAGCACTATTCACAATACTCAAGATGTGGAAACAACCTAAATACTCTTCAAGAAATGAACAGACAAGGACAACGTGGTATATGCATACAATGGGCCACTTTTCAGCATTAAGGAAATTCTACAATCTGTAACAATATGAATGAACCTTGAGGATATTCTGCTAACTGAAATAAGCCAGGCACAGAATGACAAATACTGCATGATTCTACTTCTATGAGGAATCTAAAATAGACAATTCACAGAATCAGAGGGGAATGGTGGTTGCCAGAAACTGGGCTGAGGGGAGGGCTATTAATCACTGTGCATAAACATCTGTTCAGGAAAGTAAGTTCTAGAGATCATGGGTAAAACTTTTGAGCTGCAGTCAAAAATAACAAACTTAAATATTTTCGGAGGGTAAATCTCATCTTAAGTGTTCTTACTACAATAAATATTCAGAAAGAAAATACCTTTACTTATGTCATCTGAGACAGTTAACCCAATTAAATCAACAACAAAACAAACATGAAAACAAAACATTTGGTAACTCCTAGCTTCTTACAGCCCACAAATGATCCCTAAGGACCCTTATCCAGTATTCTACAATTGATAACAGTGTCCAATGATTATACGAAAAGCTCACAGAAATATGCTTGTTCTCTACTCGCCATGCCTGAAGACTGAGGAAAGGTATTCAGAGTACAGGATGTCAGAACAGCAGAAAATGCTGCAAAAAAAAAACAAAAAAACTGAAACCCTAAGTCAGGATGAGTAAAATAAAGGTCTATATTTCTCATAGAAGAAGCCTGTTCCTGAGGTTGGTTCAGCCACTGAAGAACATATCAGGGTCTAAGTCAGAGTTCTAGTCTTCGGGATCCTTTCACTGCAGCACCCAGCAAGAAGAGATTAATAAAGAGAGAGGGTGCTTGAGTTAGGAAAGCAAAGGCTTTCCCAGGAACCTCCAGTCACACAGTCATTCAGAGTTACAGTGAAGACACTGCCTTTGTAAGTTTTCAAGTATCTTAATAGAATCTGGCAAATGAGTTAAAAACCGGTTAAATGAGCTGTTTGTATCTGCCACAACGGAGGATCTATCTACGGCTGGTAGAGGAGAAAATTAATTTATTTGATGTATTGTAGTATGTCCCAGCTCTGAAAGTACTGTTTAGTCTGCGTGAGGTCTACCAACTGTCTAGTATTTCTGTCTCCCATATTTCTATCTGGAGCTTTATAATAAACACACGATTTGAGGTATGTCAATACGACTCTTACTCAAGACCATAAAATCTTGCCAATGAAGAGGCCAGAGCTCCAAGTTAAACTATCTGGTTAAAGATGAAAACACAGATGAAATAAAAATTTAAATTGATATTTCACTGAATCTAACAATAAGTGTTTCTCTGCCCAAGTCCCCAGGTTGCGTTCATTGTCTACCTCACAAGAGAATGCAAACTTCCAGGAAGATAGAGATTTCACCTATCTTGTTTGCCCTTGAATTTACAGTGCCCAGCATTTGGCAAGTGTTTGGTGCTCAGTAAACAAATAATTGCTTTTAAGTTTATTTATTTTTGAGACAGAAACAGAGAGAGTGGGGGAGGGGCTGGGAGAAAGGGAAAGAGAATGTCAAGCAGGCTCCACACTGTCAGCACGGAGCCCCATGTGGGACTCGAACTCGCAAACCATGAGATGATGTTCTGAGCTGAAACCAAGAGTCGGACGCTTCACCGACTGAGCCACCCAGGCGCCCCAACAAATAATTGTTGAATTAATGAATAACTAGCCTCAATAAATGTTAGCTTACATTATCATCATTAACTACTTGGAGTAAATAAAAAGCTACTGGTTTTCCTGAACACCCCTCTTCTTATATCTGCAGGTATCTCTCGTCATCTCAGATCTATAGAACATTGTTCTACCTCCTCACAACTGTGGAGCAAGTATCTCTTGGCAGTGAAATCCCTTCATAAAGGATATGAACTTTCTCTCCATAGGACAAGACAAATCGCCTCACGATTTCTCTGAGACAATCGTGTCTGAAGTAAGTCTGCACACTGGGAGCATTCACATACTGGCATCTGCAGGGGGACAAAGTGACAAACAGAAACGAAGGGAAAAGACTAAAAAACCCAGTTATAGGAGCACAACTTGCTGGGATTTCTTGCTGGAATGACAAACAACTGCTCAGCTCCGCAATCCCAATGCCTTCTCCGCAGTACAAAGATGAACACACGAAATGACAGGTCAGAGTCAAGACTGATTTTAAAATTCTGTTTCAGTAAGTCTCTTCAAGAGACTTTGGGAAGCTGTTGTTCAATTAAAGTTATATCAAGTACAATTGGAGTAAAAGACTTTTTGAAATAGCAGCTCAGTTGTGGGGCACAGCCCCTTGTATATACCAAATTATTGTGGCTTCACATTGCTGATGGATTCATGGCGTACGTACAATTCTGGTTTCAGATGTTGTACTACGCAGAGCCCAAGCTTGCTTGCACCATTACTGGATATTAAGCTAACCGTTACACTATAAATTCTATTGACACCTTACCAGAAAATTGATTATGGCATAAAATTATTTGTTCAGTTGGTCTCACATATGGAAAATCTTAATTGTAGAGCTCTTGGACACAGAAATACGTCTTCGTGGCAATAGTAATAAAGAGTTGATTTTATCTACCGAGCTTGCAAATGGCATCTGTTATTCAGTATTCAAAGGAGGGCTTCCAGCATGCACAGATGGAAAAACAAAGCCCTTTCAAAAGTTGCATCATTTTAATGAAGTGTATTTAATATAGTATGGTACTTTTGAAAAATCATGAAAAGATTCACACTAGAAGAGCATTTGGTCAGCTTTTATAAATGCTCTATTTAGCTACTCTGTTTTTAAAAGAATATGAAAATTACTAACTTCAGTAAATTATAGTTTATTCCTAAAATTAGCAGAGAAGCTGTCCCTATTTCCACAGCCCCATATTCCCCTAACTGTCCCCATTGCCTCCTCTCCTTATTTAGGAGACATGTACCTACCAGATTGGAGTTTTACATGGAGAACTGTCTACAATGGATTCTTGCTGTTTATTCATGAGATGCCACTGTAGACAGGAGATTGCTATTCTGGATGAGTATCTTTATTCTTCACAGTCACTCCTTTCATCTGTTCTGCCTTCTAATGCTTTTGTAAACGGTTATTAACTAACCAGAAAGCCTACTAATGCCTGTTATTTTTATTGCCCCCCATTTTGGGGAGTTCACAGTTACATGTGTTATTTTCCATTATGCTGCTCCTGCTACCTTGATAAAGGCTGCTTCACGAACATTTCTCTGTACAATTTTTCCTTGGTAATAGAGATATATACGTTTTGAATACTAACCCTTTATTAGACATGTCATTTGTGAATATCTTCTCCCATTCTATAGGTTGCCTTTTAGTTTTGTTGATTGTTTCCTTTGCTTTATTTTCATAAAGGGTTAGTATCTAAAATACATACAGAACTTAATAAAACTCAACACCCAAAAAAAGAAACCAATTAAAAAATGGGCAGAAGACATGAATAGACATTTTTCCAAAGAAGATATCCAGATGGCTAACAGACACATGAAAAGATGGTCGACATCATTCATCATCAGGGAAATGGCCAAACTCAACAACACAAGAAACAATAGGTGTGAGTGAGGATGTGGAGAAAGGAGAACCCCTTGCCCTGTTGGTGGGAATGCAAACTGGTACAGCCACTCTGTGAAAAAGTATGGAGGTTCCGCAGAGGGTCAAACATAGAATTACCCTATGGTCTAACAATCACACTACTAGGTATTGACCCAAAGAATACAAAGATACTATTCAAAGAGATATAGGCAACCCAATATTTATAGCAGCCTTACCTACAATAGCCAAATTATGGAAGCAGCCCAAGTGTCCATCAACTGAGGAATGAAGAAAGAAGTGATGACATGTGTGTGTATATACACACATACATACACACATACAATGGAATACTACTAAGGCATAAAGAAGAATGGAATTTTGCCATTTGCAAACACATAAATGAAGCTTGAGTATTATACTAAGTGAAATAAGTCAGTCAGAGAGACAAATACCACATGATTTCACTCATCTGTGGAGTTTAAGGAAAATAATATGAGCAAAGGAAGGAAAAAAAGGGAGAGAACCCAAGAAACAGACTCTCACCTATAGAGAACTGATGGTTACCAGAAGGGAGGTGGGGAGGGGGAGGGTCTAAATGGGTGACGGGTATTAAAGAGGACATTTGTTTTTTTTGGATGAGCACCGGGTGTTTTATGTAAATGCTGAGTCACTAAATTGTATACCTGAAACTAATATTAACACTGTAGGCTAACTGGAATTTAAATAAAAACTTTAAAATGTGTACAATGAAAAAAAAATCAAATCTATGTTACTCATGGGAAAGTTTATGTATTGTAATATCACCAAACTTTAAGAACATTTTATCAACTTCCTACTCATTTGCTTGTTACTACTATCTGGTATTCATCACTTTTCACCATGATCTCAAAGACAGATGGACATTAACAATTCCACAAAATAATATTAAGTCAAAATTAAAACAGTAACCAATGATGATTATACAAGAGTTTCAATTATAAGGGAAAGTAAAAATACACATTTTTCCTAAGTATCTGAAAAGTAAAAAAATCTATATCACCTATGCTTCATCGATTATAGTTTGATAAATATTAAATTGCATGTCCTGTCACGATCTATGTTAACAGGAATGTCTGTGTTCTATAAATGGATGATAGAACATAGCTTAAAAAAGAATTCACAATAAGTAATTTGAAACATGCTATAGGTTTATAAAAGAATGAAAAAGAAAAAGAAGTTGTATTCAGTCAGGAATTGATTATTCATTTGTTAGACTCCTTATATCTTTGGGCTTCTTTTCTATTTTTACTGAAGGAAGTAGTATATATTTGGCATGTTTTCTTTGAAGGTTGATAAGGAAATTGTCAATAAGTATCAACAGGAATGGTTTCCAACTTAACTGGTCAGTCTTTGATTCGTGTTTGCTATGTTTCGTCTACCACTCTGTTAAATACTCAATGGGTAAACCGAATAGCAAACTGATGGGAGAAGTAATTTCTCCTATTTAAAATGTTTCCTTCTGTTCCAAACCATACAAAACAAAAGCAAATGATTTATTTGTCAGTTACAGCAAACATTTAGAATCGTCCTGTGACAAACACTTTGCCTGCCTTTGATGATACAACAAAGAATAAACCTCACCCTTTCCCTAAAGTAGCTCGCTATACAGTGTGTAAAAAGGCGCCAAAATAATTTATGTGTGATACGGTTGGTAAATGCAAGTATGCACCAGTCTCATGATTGTGTTCGTCTTCTTTCGCTACAATATACCTTGTCACCTAGAAAAAAAAATCAAATAAACTTGCCAATTCATGCAGTTTACTAGGTCATTGAACCTCTTATGTGCCAAGCATACAGGACTATGAAAATGGATGCTGACATAACAGTCACCTCGAGAAGCTTAGATTCTAGCATGAAAATAATTTGACTTCCATTGCAAAGATACTGGTTAATAATCACTGACCTGGGTTAATTTCATAGTAATTCCTATGCTGAAAAAATATACATATATACATATATCACTTAGGCCGTACCTTTCAAAAGTATATATAATACTATATGATCAGTTGTGCTTGTTCTTGATAAATGATTACTAGGCCAAATGGCTTTAAAAGTAATGCCCCTCCATGGCAGAACTCCCCTTCTCTCCTCTACTTTGCCCCTGTAAAGCCTGCTTTCCAAAAGCCCAATTAGCTCTAATGACTGGTGACTAGTACTAACCCATCATTGGAGCACTCTACAGAAGAGCACCGAGAATTGCCCCTATGGTCTTGAACCTTTCCATTTCTTTCTCTAACCGGTACAATACGCCTGCCTAGGGTTCCAGTCTCATAAAATCACGTGAGAAGACAATATAATTACTTAGAGCAAATAAAGACACGCATACATGTCCGCATGGCAAGAATACAAACACCTGAATCATAAAGAACGATGCTAAAACCCCAGCTCGGTCATTTATTCATGATCGAAAATTTATATACTTTACTGAGTCTAAATACACACATTTATACGACAGATATGCCAACACTCATATTAGCGTTGTTGGTGATACTCAATTAAAATTATAGAAAAAGTATCTAATAGATGCCTTTCCCATGGTGGATTAATGAGTTCATTTCTTTAGGTACCACATTCTATTTTGGCCAAGGACCTCACTTTGTGAAGCTTGAGAGAGTGGTAGATATCCCTGGTGCCTTGGTAACAAGAAGATCATTTCCCAGGGCACATAACAGTGTATCGTCAAAATAATCCCTTATATTTATTCTGATGTTTCTCTACCTTTAAACCTTTAGATTGAAAGTACATGAAATGATGCCACGTGGGTAAAACCCTATACTGACTTGCCACATAGTAAAAGGCCAGTACTAGGATTCGTGATTATATAGGAAACGTTTTAAATGGGTTTATGGTTTACATTTTCAGTTTAAATTGAGAACAAAATCCGGCTAATCGTATATCATTCTTCCACAAAGCCTGCAAGATAAAAAAAAAAAATAATAAATGTGGCATCAATATGATTTATGCCCCAATAGACAACTTTCCCTAAAAATCTCAGTTAAACTTCCTCTACAGCTAGCAGTTTTAAAGAAAAATATTGCAGTTTTCCCTTACTGCCTCTACTAGAAATAGTTCTAAAGTTAAATAACACTTTTTCTTTGTAGCACCATATAGAAATACAGAAGGGCCAAAATCTTGAGATGTGTCAAATTACTTTTGGAAATAATGACTTGTTGCCGTGGTAACCTAGAACCTAACGAATCTATCACAGGATCTCGGTCCAGGTATGAAATGAACTGCACCAGAGATTTTAAAATAGTGCCTCAGTTGCCTGAATCAGAAATGAGTTTCATATTGCCTTTTTCTTCAAGTATTAGATAATCTGAGTATCATCTCGCAAATGAACTCACTCCTAAGTCAGGTGTGATGATTATCATGTTTATCCAAAACCGTAGAGAGCTACTATGTTTACAACCGACTTTGAAATAGAACGCTTGCCCTATCTTGTAGGTAATCTTTGAGCATGTGTCCCTTTTGATTGTATTTTTCCTATCACCTGGCAGACATCAGTAGTTTTCTGCTTAGATACAGGTAAATCGCAGCCGCTTTAGAGTCATGGTGCCATTTAACAGTGTTTCTTAGAGCAAGTTAGGCACATTGATTAAGTGGAAAACAACAGAAGTGCCAGTGGGCAGAACAGTATATTCGTGCATGTAGCTATCCTACTTTCACTAACCATGAAAAAGGACAGACTGACTGTGACCATAGTGTGATAGGACCCTCTCAAGACAATCAGGGTTTCGGCACTTTGCGCTCAAGGCAGCCCGGGATGGAACGATGCTATGTCACAACTGAAGCCCGCTGACCACAGAGCTGCGATATTTCTTCTATTCTTTGAATGGACTCGTATTTACAGAATTTGAATAGCATCATGCCATGGCAGGAAAGTATTTAACCATCCAACATCGCTTCTGATCTTGGAGTCTACCCAAGACGTTCAAGTTTCTTTGATGGCAATGCGTGAAGCTGAGAGGAAGATTAAATACGTGTGAAATCTTTGAAGAATAAATAATGTACGAACCCCTCTGCTCCTGGAAAGCCTGCTAAATGTCTATGTTGTGTAACTGCCGGTGGATAAACTCCGACCCCACAGCTCCCAGGAGACAGTTGTCAGGAAACATCAGCCGCCGCCCCACTCAGCGTAATTAGCGAGGGGAGGGGGGGGGGCCATGGATCAGGACAGACTTGTGGTGAGGGGCAGCCCGCTACCGACTTTCCCTTGTCTTGGGTAGTCAGAGCTGCAGCTTCCCGTGGTATTTTAGAAATGTGGCAGTGGAAAAAAAAATTAACTTCCTTTGCCCAGATATACCATTCTAGGTTAGAAAATGCATGCAACAAAAACACTCAAATGTAAAAATGCCCAGGCATATGCCACAAAATCCAGTGACCACACTTCCATGAACTTCAGTGAGAAATCCTATTGTATGCTTTGACACGATGACGTTGGAACTCAGTGGTTACAATCGTCTCTCTCCATTCACTTCATGTTAAAAATTTTTTAAAAAATCAACTCAAATGCTGGAGATACAAAGACTGCTTGACCTGATGTTACCTATTGTCAGGAAGAGGACGAAAACACAAATTTCTGAAGGAGTGCAGCATCGTTTTGAGAGAGAGGCATGGATCTGGTGTTCTGAGAACTCCAGAGCAACACTCACTTTAGCCAAGCGGCTTTACCACGCATTCCCAGGGGAATACGAACCAGAAGAAAGTTGTAGACTGATTTGGAGAAAGTTTGGAGCTTATCAGAAAGGAAATTTCTGCTTTCGCAACCATTAGGGTATTTTAGGCAAGGGAAGAAGCATTAGCAAAAGCTCAGTGGAGGTAGGCAGGTGGCGCAGAGAGATTTGTGTTTCAGAAGAAAAAAAACATTTCTTAATGTTTTAAGACTAGAGGTTGGAAGAGTTTAAACTACAATCAGGGGAGAAAGTGAAAAAAGCCCTTAAGTATAGCAGCAAGAATATGGGTTAGGGATCAAGAGATAAATATGTAAAGGTGCTTGATGAACGGTTACATGTAGAGTAGCAGATATGCCAAAGAGCCTAGGAATATTTCGACCTGAGTAACTGGAAAAGCCACTTTTTAAAGAAGAAAGGTGAGGGACACAATGAGTTCCACTTTAAAGCACAGTGGACCTGTGGTGTCTTTCTTTGGGACATCCAAAAGGAGGTGCAGGAATGGCCAATCTGAATTTTAGAGAAGATAAAAAAAGATTTGAGAGACACAAGGATCAGTGGTAATAAAGCCAAAGCGTAGAATGACAGATTAGACTGGATATAAAAGAAGATCTAAATTCCAGTCTCAGCTTAAAAATATAGAACACTGCAAATATGTCCCTTACACCCATTTAACAAAGGCAAACAAAATCAACTAATTTTCTTTTTTTTTTTTTTATTTTCAACATTTATTTATTTATTTATTTTGGACAGAGAGAGACAGAGCATGAACGGGGGAGGGGCAGAGAGAGAGGGACACACAGAATCAGAAACAGGCTCCAGGCTCTGAGCCATCAGCCCAGAGCCTGACGCGGGGCTCGAACTCCCGGACCGCGAGATCGTGACCTGGCTGAAGTCGGACGCTTAACCGACTGTGCCACCCAGGCGCCCCTCGACTAATTTTCTTGATTCATGCTAGAACTGAAGATGTAGAGAAGTGGTTATCCCGTAATATGGCAGCAAGCAGTATGATCACAATCTGGGCAAATCTGTTTTCATTTATTTTATTTTAGAAAAAGCGAGAAAGAGCACGGGGGAGAGGAACATAGGGAGACACAGAAAGAATATTAAGACAACTCGATGCTCAACATAACGCCCAATGTGGGGCTTGATCTCACAACCCTAGGATGGTGACCTGAGCTGAAATCAGGGTTGAGCCAGATGCTCAACTGACTGAGCCACCCAGGAGCCCCAACAGCCTGAGCATATCTAAACTGAAATATATGTTCACCACGGAAGCAGGGTTAGAAGGGAAGGATTAGAAGATACCTTTATAAAGTCAATTCGATACATGTGAAGTAGTGTGATTATAGGAAGGGGTTCCAAGGTTAATTAAAAATATATATTGCAGGGGCGCCTGGGTGGCTCAGTCGGTTGAGGGTCCGATTTCGGCTCAGGTCATGATCTCTCTGCTCGTGAGTTTGAGCCCCACGTCAGGCTCTGTGCTGATAGCTCAGAGCCTGGAGTCTGCTTCGGATTCTCTGTCCCTCTCTCACTGTGCCCCTCCCTCGCTCATGCTCTTTCTCTCAAGAATAAATAAAACATTAAAAAATTAAATATATATATATTGCAAAATATATACACACACACATCAACAATCTGACAATCATTTTAAAAGTTTCAAAAAGAGGTATAGATAATAAATCAATACAATAGATTAAATGTAATGGGGGGAAAAAACTAACGTAAGAGGGAAAAAATTATGAAATGGATAGAAAATAGATAGCAAGATAGGTTTTAAACTAAGTTTATCAATAATAATTTTAGTTGTAAAAGTCCTAAACCAGTTAATAGACAGTCAAATTGAAAACAAAACCAAAACCATGTACATTCTGTGTATGAGAAACCCACATTAAATATATAAGGTTTGGGATGGCCAGAGTTGACTGCTGGTAGAAAACCATTCACAACTAACCAAAAGAAAATTGCAGTAGAAATTTCAGGAAAGGTGGATTTTAGAACAAGGAAAATTATCAGGGAAACTTACACAATAAAAATGAGTCCGTTCTTCAAGAAATGTAAATTTTACATGCACATGCACTTTATTTATTTATTTTTAATGTTTGTTTATTTTTGAGACAGAGAGAGACAAGGCACCAGCAGGGGAGGGGCAGAGAGAGAGAGGGAGACACAAAATCCGAAATAGGTTTCAGGCTCTGAGCTGTCAGCACAAGCCTGGCTCAGGGCATGAACCCACAAACCGTGAGATCATGACCTGAGCCGAAGTCAGACACTTAACCGACTGAGCCACCCAGGCACCTCCATGCACGTGCACTTTAAAACAGAGCGTTAAAAGACACAAGACCAAAGTATATGTGTTGAAGTAGACACACACACACAAAACCTCTTCTGGAGTCTTTGATGCCTCTCTCTCAATAAGTGGTTGGACAAGTAGGGAGAAAATTAGCAACGGTAATAAACCACCTGAACAGCACTATCACCCCCTTGACCTAAATGACCCTAATAGAACACTCCATTTAGCAAAACAGAATATGCATTCTTCTCAAGTTCACGTAGACCAAACAGAACATTTTCTGTTCCATGACACAAATCTTAACTTTTTAAAATTGAAATCAAGCAATGTACACGTTTATGCTATATATGAATTAAGCTAGAAATCAGTAATAGACATATCGGATCACTTTTCAATGGTCAGAAAGTATGACACTTATAAACAATGCAATGGTCAAAGAAGGGGTCTTGAAAAATTTACAAAAAAAGTTTGAATGAAAATAAGCAAATGGCATACCAAAAGTTGGGGAACACAGCTAAAACACTGCTTATAAGGAAATATAACACTAAGTAAATAAATGAGAAAAGAAAGATCCGAATTGATAACCTAATCTTTTCCCTTAGGAAATAAAAAAAATAACAAGAAAATCAATCTAAAACAAGCAAAATGAAATGAATAAAAATTAAAGCAGAAATCAACAAATTGAAACTAGAACAACCATGGAAGAAAATCAGCAAAACCAAAATCTGGTTATTTAAACAAATAGAATAGGCAAATCTCTAGCAAGAGGACAAGGAAAAAAGAGGATACAAATTAGCAACATTAAGAGTCAAACAAGGGAGGGATATTATGACAGACTCTACCGAAAGGGAGGGGACAAAAGGGGACACCAGACATATCAACAGACGTAAACTCAACAACTTAGATGGAAAGGACCAATTCCTCAAGAAACACAAAGTACTACAACGCACCCAATATGAAATATAATTTTAATAGCCTTGTATTTATTAGGAAAATTAATAATTTAATAATCCAGGAGAATCCAGGGATACACTCAGGAGCAGAGATTGGCTCACTCGAAGCAGGGGCTATGCAGTGGCTGAAGCCAGTCGAACATGTAAATAGTAATTTTGATAAATGCTGGAGGCCCAAGGGGTAGAGTGAATGTGAGCAACTCATGGGGAGGACAGTTCGATGGAGGGCCTCATATTTTAACAGGCTTCTCTTCCAGAACCCCTCCAAGGGTTCCACAGGAAGAACTGGAAAAGTTCTCCTGTGGCCCTGGCAGAAAAACAGAAAGAAAATCATTATCAAACCCTCTCTGACTCTTCTCCCTGATCTCCAGAAGCAAGCGATGGTTCAAAAATGAAGGAGAAATAAAAACTTCCTCAAATATATAATTAATTGAACAGTCACTAAGTAAATAAATTGTATAATTTGCAGTTACAAACCACCAATAAAGCAATTTCCAGACCCAAATAGTTTCCTTGGGGAATCCCATCAATATTTCAAGAAATAATACCAATTCTGCACAATTTCTCCTAAAATATACAAGAAGGAACACTGTCCAACGCATTTTATGATACCAGTAGTATCCTAATACAAAATGATTCAAAAACTTAAAAAAGAAAATAAAACTGCAATCTCTTATAAACACGGGCGAAATATTATCCAACACAAACTTGCAATATAGAAAAAAAAAGACATCATGACAGAGTACATCCTATGAATGTAAGAGTTTTTCAACATTTAAATCAGTGCAATTCAACATATTAACACACTAAACATGCAAAAATTTCTGATTGTATCGGTACATTTGCAAGGAATAAAATGACAAAATTCAATATCCTTGCTTTACAAAACTCTAACTGGGAGCCAACTAGGAACTTAAGGGGACTTTCTTAGCCTCTTTAAAACAAAAGAATCTATTAAATACTTAAAACTAACATAACAGTGAAAGACTGAGGCTTCCCTCCTAAGATCTGAAACAAGGCAAAGACTCTCACCAATACCCTTTGCCCCGAGCATCTTCTAATTAATGCACTAAAAGCAGGAAAACAAACAGAAAAAAATAAAACTTTCTGTAACGTCATGATTGTCTATATAGAAAACTCCAACCATCTATTACAAAAAAAATTCTCACAGTGGGATATAGAAGTTATCACAGGCAAGAAAAAAATGAACTGCAGCGTGAGCCCTGTGGAACTGCCTCAGAATCAAGGTATAAGCATAACCTGAAGTCTCGCTTACTGTACATACAGGTGGAAAAACAGGGAAACAGTTACGAATGTCTGGGTGTAAATGAGTTGGTAAACACATATACATGACTTCTTTTCTTTAACAGACCCAAGAAGCAATGATATCTCAAGCACATCCAGTACCCACACCTTGGTTGGTTGCTAAAACCATTCTCCAATAAAAGGACTCAGGGCTTCTTGAAGAAATAGCTCATTCTAGGACTGGCATAAGAATAATACAAAATGAGCCTGAAGCATCTTGTAGCATTAGAAAGTAATGAAGTACTCAAATAATATAAAGATGGGGATATCACAAAGGAACATGAGAGCCAAAATAAAGGAAACTTCACTATATATCAAATTTGCTTGTTTTCTTGTGAATTTCTATCTATCTATCTATCTATATATATATCTATATATATATATCTATATATTTTATATATATATATTTTTAATTATATATATATTTTTTTAATTTAAAAAGATATATATATATATTTTTAATTTAAAAAGAGCTAAGTTCCACCAGTGATTGAAACTTACACAATGGCTTTAATTTGGGCATGGTAGTTATGCGCACCTGCTGATGATGCATTTGGAAGGAACGGGAGGGGTGGAGGCAGGGGAGGAGACTTGATGAATGACTCATCCCATACATTTTTAAGTGATAGGATTAGTGCTTACAGTGTTTTCAATGAAACATATCAAAAGAAAAAAAAAATGTTATTGAAGCAATTACACTGTGAAACTAAGGCCTCCTATTCTAGAACATGCCTTTTGATATCTCATCAGACGAAATTCAGCTCTAAGGCAAGAATTTCTATAGATCCTCATTTTGGCAGTAAACTTTGTTGAAAACAAGGTTGACTCATGCATGTGGAAGGCATCACTGCTTTCCTAAATAGGACTTACCTATTTAGGAAATAAGAAGGAAAAAAGAGACATTTTTTTTTTCACGTCCACACAGATCCCTTGAAGATAGGACATTACATTTTTCTCGGTTCACTAGCAGCAATGAGCCTGAAAATGATTTGGTAGGCAGTAAATACTATGAAATAAATACGTCAATTTCTATTTATCATAGGATAAATTTAGACCATTTAGATCATTAAAAGTTGGCCTCTGACACTAGTGACATTTTGACATTCTCTCTAGTAGTAGCATCTTATCAGATGCATAAGGTGCTTAACTGTATGGAAAATCATGGGGACTACAAAGTATACCGGAGTTAAATCAAATGTACTTTCCCAAACATTAGTCTCAACATTAATATCCATGTCACCTACTTTGTACCCTTGAACCATTCTCTAGCATTCCCTTAATCACATTCCAACAAAGCAGGTATTAGTTACCTTTTATCATAAAACTCCTCATGTTTTACAAGCATCATATCATTTTGTATTAACTGTTTCACTAAACAACTCAAAGCAGTATCATCTCCATTAGTGGCCAAGGAACTTGAACTACAGATTTACTTTGAAAAGTCAAAGGAGGCAAGTTTTAAGAACACACTTAATTTGAACCCCTTTACTAATTTCCTGGTCTGCGGCACATGGCATTTGGATGTGGGATGGGAATAAAGTCTTTAGCAAATGGGGTTATCGGATCTTAAATTCCATAAAACACATTAGAAAAGGAACTACAAATCCACACATTATACTGTATTAATGCTGTGACCCTAACATTTACTCTTTCCATACGAAGACTCCCAAAGCTCTCCATGTACTAGTCATAGCGGAGGGGTGACTTTTGGAGTCAGCATGGGTGGTTTTAATATTCTTTTTTTTTTTTTTTTTTTTTTAATTTTTTTTTTTCAACGTTTATTTATTTTTGGGACAGAGAGAGACAGAGCATGAACGGGCGAGGGGCAGAGAGAGAGGGAGACACAGAATCGGAAACAGGCTCCAGGCTCGGAGCCATCAGCCCAGAGCCTGACGCGGGGCTCGAACTCACGGACCGCGAGATCGTGACCTGGCTGAAGTCGGACGCTTAACCGACTGTGCCACCCAGGCGCCCCTTTAATATTCTTATTAACACAAGTCAGTGGGCACAGTGCGATTTCCCTGAAAAGGAAGGCTCTCACTTCCTGCTTTATTTTAGCTAGAGCACATTTGTTTTGATGGTGAAAGTTACACTTAAAAATAAAACATTAGACAGTTTTTTTCTTTAAAGGTTTTTATCAAAAGAGATAAACAATGCTAAGGCAAAAAAAATTTTTTAATGTTTCCTCTGAAAAGAGAAGATCTCACATTTTTTTCGTTTAGAATTCCCACTTTTTCAATATTTTTGACTAAAACAACTATTATCTAACTATTCCTATTTTTTCTATTTTCCCTATCCTCTTTTCTCTGCATATTCAACATACACTCCTCACACATCTCATATACTTATTACTTTCCTGTTAGATCTTCATATTGAGTTCTAAGATTGGCGGTCATTTAAAAAGATATCCGAGAAGTATTTTTAATTAGGGAAGTCTGCTCTTCGCCTCTGAGTACAGGAAGCAGTGTTCAGGGCTTTATTAATTAACTGGCTTCATATTCTCTGAGCAGGTGACTGCCACCCTACTTCCATGCAAATTTTAAAATGGCACTCATCTCTCAAGACACTTTTTTTCTTTCAGAAAATCGTCACAATATGGAGGCTTTGTTATCAGTTGCCAGAAGAGACGATAAATACGTAAATCTACAGAGTGTGGACAACCTTCCCCCAGGGTTCGTCAGAATAACACATCTGTCTTTCAATTTGCTACTTTGAAATTCTATTCCTAAACTAATTTTGGATTCTAACAATCTACGACCTGAACTGTCTTATTTCACAGAGGACTATGCCTATTTTAAATACCTAATTTTTAGTTCCCATTTTATTCTGTATGGATAATTTATATATTTAGCTGTACATTTATATTTAGCTGTACATTTTATAACAAGTGAGGAAACAAAGCATCTTTTCACTGAGGTATTATAAAAGGATAAGGTTGTTAAATTTTAGTACTCTAGAAAACTGACCCCTGGGAGGGTAACTTAATACCTGTGAGTTCATTTTCACAAAATATTTTGAATAAGGCCAACTGATTAATTTTCAAGTTTCTTAGGATTTGACAGTGTATTCGTGGTAAGCTGCAGTTGGTAGAAAACTGGCACTTAAGAAAATTTCCGTAAGTTTGAAAGATTTTATTTCAAGTTTTCTTTTATTACTAATAACTGTGTTCAAGCTATTCTCCAAACTTGGAATTTACTAGCATCCCCTCAGAAAAGTGGAAGTTTGTACGGTTATATTCAGGCTCTCCTTCCCCACTTTCACCAGAACCGCTCTGATTTTCTTTGAACATAAAAAGCGAAAGGGTTGAAAGCTATTCAGAGCCATATGGTATGATAACGTGAGTTACAATTGCTCATGTTAAAAAAAAAAATGTTTTGTGGAAGTTGTTGGAGAATCGATCATGAAAGAGGAAATGATGCATATTGAAATAAGTTTGCCAGAGTCATCCTGATAGTTAATACATATTGAACACTTACTAAGTGTTTAGCTCTAATCGATGTACATTTATTAACTTCTTTGATTTCCAAAACAGTCCAATGGGAAGGTCATTTCATGCATATTTTACGAGAAAACTGAGGCACCCAAAAGTAACTGATCCAAAGTCACTCACCTAGCGAGAGATGGATGGACAACTTATTTTTTGAAGGATCAAATTCTAGAATAGCATTCTATTTTACTTTGAAGTTATCGCTGTTTGCTTTTTATTCAAACCCACTACTTAATCTCTGGCATATAATGGTGATTGACCCAAGCACATACACAGTAAGAGAAGGACACTGGTGGCTGAATTTCGACTTAAGAATTCACAGATTTTAACTTCTCAACCAAACCAAATATTTGGTTTCTCAACATGCTTAAGAATTTGAAAACTGCAATCCTTTTATCAAGCTCATAAAGCAAATGTCCTTAAATATGTAACATTAGCTCCCCATTTATTTTAGAGAGTTGACAATGTCACCCTTAGATAAACTTCAGATTTAATTATTTTGAGTATTTTTTTACTTTAAAATTTTGTATGTTGTATCTACTGAGGTGCATACTGTAAAGAATATTCAGAGTTTCAAGAAAATGATTTTCTTCCTTTTCTGTACCAATAGTTTAGATCTAACTGTGAAGCTATTCAATATAAAGACAAACAGATTTCAGTTTCTTTTCTTCTTCTACAACTTTATACTTACGTAAAATTAGCCCTTATAAAAATTGTAATTTTAGTATGGGTATTGTAGCATTTTTTTGATATGATGCTGTTATAAGGATCAAACGAAATAAAGCAGATAAAGAATATAATTCAGGTAAAGAATATAGGATATAAGGAACTTTTTTGCTTCTTATCACCTCATCTCCAATTTGTCTTTTTCAGAGTGACTGTCACCCCCAAAATTTGTATAATATTAAGGTCTATTGAGAATTAACTCCTGGCATCGATTTCAACAAAATTGGCTAATTTCCCCCTCTAAATATTACAGATTTATAATTAAATCATAATAGATCATAGCTGAAAATTAGGTAACTGAAGACATCAATTCCTAACTGATGGCAAGTTCAGCAAAATAATAAAGTATTTAGTGTACAGGTTGCTACATCTTTAGTAAAAGTAAATGCTAGTGATGAGGTAAACATTACATTGACTTTTTTCAATGGGTAAATAAGAAACCCCAGATGTGTATAAAAAACAAATAGAATTTTACATATACATTTTGTCAACACATATAGAAGCTCTATGCGTCAAAATAACAAAAACTAAAACTTTGTTATTTTGACAAGTATCTTACATGTTTCAATGTTACCAATGTCATTTTGAGATCAGCAACTATGGAAAAGAACACACAGTGTAGTGACTTTCTTTTGCTGTATAGCAAGTTGTCCACATCAGGTAGGATCGAGATTAAATACGGTGTCTCTCAAATAACAGTATAGGACATTTTCACGTAAATAGAAACCTCCTGTCAAACATTCCACAGGATTTCTCAGAGACTCCTAGTGCTAACATTAAAATATGTAACATACCTTGGGGTGCCTGGGTGGCGCAGTCGGTTGAGCGTCCGACTTCAGCCAGGTCACGGTCTCGCGGTCCGTGAGTTCGAGCCCCGCGTCGGGCTCTGGGCTGATGGCTCGGAGCCTGGAGCCTGTTTCCGATTCTGTGTCTCCCTCTCTCTCTGACCCTCCCCCGTTCATGCTCTGTCTCTCTCTGTCCCAAAAATAAATAAATGTTGAAAAAAAGAAATTTAAAAAAAATAAAATAAAATATGTAACATACCCTAAAAGGCCTAATCTGAAACACTCGATAGAAACATTTGATTAATGTCAAAAAGCCATTCAGTCACCCCTATTGTCAGTTTCAAAAGCCTGGTTGTTCTAAGGAGCCTTCAATGAGAAGTGGGTAAGCTATTCAATCTTATAATTTATTTTCATATCTCCTTTTTCTCATTAGCTCCATTGGTGTTATCATAACTGCCCCTAAAACCACTAAAAATAAGTCTACCAGTTTTGAGTTTTTTGTTCTTCAGGGACAGAAAAGCAATGATACAAAAAAGAATACTAAATTAAAAGTCGAACAATGAGTAATTTACTACTTGTTGTTGACATTCCATAGATAAACATTACGTGGAGAAGTGGTTTAACTGGGAGGTTTTCGAAAAATAACACACAACCCTGACAATAAATTTTGTAGCAGGACATATTTTTAAGGGTCAGAGTGATTCTCCAAAATCCAAATACTGCAGACTCCACTTTCAGCTCAGATGGAGTCGCTTGGAGCTGACCAATACTCTTGCTAAATACAACAGGACAAATACAACAAAAATCAGAACCATAAGTGGCCAGTAAACACGTAAGAACCTTCTCGCCCTTATTAGTTATTGGGGAAAAGTTCATTAAGCCCACAGTGACATACTATTACATAAGAATAGCTAAAAATAAAAATGAAAACAGCAAGTGTAGGAAAAAATGCGGAGCAATTAGAACCATCATAAAAGGACACTTTTATAGGTCAAAATGGTTAAATCACTTATTGAATAGGTTTTCACCTAAATCAACACATGTGGAAGCCTGTTTGGTAATATTTAACATTTATATGTACTGTGACTTAGCCACTCTACTACGACAGATAAAGTCAACAGAATCTGTACGTCTATAAGCTATACACAGAGGGTGGGGTACTATTAATTATTATCCAAAGCTGGAAACAAATATATTAGGTATTTGCAACATATTCATGCCATACAATACTATAAGTCAATGTGAAGTTAAAAAAAAATGGTATACACAATAGCAAGGGAAGATCTCACAAACATAACACTGAGGGGAAGAGAGACCCTAAGGAGTACATATGCATGGTTCCATTTATATAAAACTCAGAAAATACAACCGATGGTGAAGAAAATTGGCATAATGGTCACATACCTGACAGTCGGCTCAGGGACAACCTCGGTGGTGCTCACAATACTATTCCTGAGACAGATTGCTACTTATTACCGATGTACTTCCCGTATGTGCATTTTAATTAAAATTGTTTTTTACCAAAAGAATGAACTTTAAAAATCTGGCAAAAGTTCAGTGCTTTGCCCGAATGTGTTACTGCAGTTTTTCAGGAATAACATCTTTAAGTAAACTCCACCCCCAAGGTAGGACTCAAACTCGTGACCCCACGATCAAGCGTTGCATCCTCTACTGACTGAGCCAGCCAGGCGCCCACGGGAATAACATTTTGAATGCACTTGTACAACTGGATGGTCCCACAGCCAAGCCAGGTGGCTCCTTGCCTAGTGTGTGTGTCTGGTCCTCAGACTTTTGCAACAACTTCATTGCTGCCTGGAAGAGGGCATCAAGCTGCAGAACGGTAAGAAAGCGTCTTGATGTTTTCTTTCCATATTTTCTGTCTTGTTATCCCTTTTGTTTCATAGTTTTACTTTTTCTTTTTTCTCTGGTGATTTGAAATATATACATCCAAATCCCCAGGGGCGAATTTTAAGGCTTTAAACAACGTATTTGAATATAAATTATCTACAGCAAGAACAAAGCATTATCTGCTTTGGTGGCACACGGGTCCCACTCATATAGAATAACTTCGCTCCGTGGAATTCACGGAGTTCTCTCATAATTCCATCTTTACACATGTATTTTTGGTAAAGTTAATTTTTTTCCATATTGCAATGATAAACTCATTCAAATCTTTTAAGGTTCACTTTATCATTTTATGGCATTCTATTTTCCTTTACATTACTATTTTTATTTTATAAAAATGGTGTATCACTTCACAAATCTTAACCCCTTTAGTTGAATATCTTAATTTACTGTGATATCTTTTCCTATTGTGTTTAAAGGAACAGATTTCATTAAATATCCATGGGTTGTTTACATTCTGAGTCCTATGATTGCAGGTTTTTTTTGTTTTTGTTTTGCGTTCCCCCCCCCCCCCCCCGTTCCCTCTCCCCCAGGAATTTCTTTTTTTTTTTTTTCAACGTTTTTTATTTATTTTTGGGACAGAGAGAGACAGAGCATGAATGGGGGAGGGGCAGAGAGAGAGGGAGACACAGAATCGGAAACAGGCTCCAGGCTCCGAGCCATCAGCCCAGAGCCCGACGCGGGGCTCGAACTCACGGACCGCGAGACCGTGACCTGGCTGAAGTCGGACGCTTAACCGACTGCGCCACCCAGGCGCCCCCCCCCCCCCCCACGAATTTCAACTCCGGAATGTCTGTTGATTCTCAGGTCAAATATTTCTATCCCTACCTAATAACATTGGTTCTTTTAGCAAAATCCAAGACGTGTCACATTTTTGTAGGAAATCTGAGTCTTAGAAAAAAGTCTGAGCATTTGTAAGATTTGTTTTATGTTGTTGAATTAGAAACCATCGAATTTGAAGAAAAAATATATGGATATTAACTGTTTGTCTCAAGTTCCAATAAGCACAAACTGGTAAGGAAATTATTGTATGCAGAATGGGTGTGCATAAAAACACTAATAACGATGTAGAAAACACAAGTGTTCCATGAAAATCTAAAATAAAAATGCATTTGCTTATGAATGTAGTTTTAAAACACTAATAATCTTTCAAAATAAAGAAGTATGACATTCATACATTTATTCCAGTATTTTACAACACACTCAGGATGGAAAGTCTTAACAAAAAAATCTGAAAACTAAAGACTTTGAACAATAATATATTTACTAAAAGTACAGGTCAGGGATATTTCATATAACACAAATTAAAAGGCATCAAAAATTAAGATGTTGCATATTTTAAGTAGGACTAGATGGAATAACTTCTAATATTCTATCAAGTTGGTTGAAAACTACTGTCATGAGCTCCATCCACCTGCCCACCTAAATCCTGCTAATATGCAGACGGGGTAATGTGGTATTCTGAGCAGCAGCAGAAACCAAACAGACATAGGTGACCCCCCCCCCATGCTACATGCTTTACAAGTACGTAATTTCGCCCATGAATGGTCAACTCAAAACATGAAATAATTTATTCCAGAAATATTTATTGAGCTTCTATTTGCTAGTATCTTTGTTCATTTATGAAAATACAAAGAAGAACGTGCAGAAACGTTTTTCAAAGGGCTTAAGCTAAAGGCTGTATCTATACTTCATATAAAAAGTAAACGCTTCTAACAACATAGTGGGATATGTCCTAATTAAAATTAGTGATAATATAGGCATTGTTTTTATGATGGTCTCCTAGGTCTCATTTTTTTAAGATGAGAAAACAGAAGCACAAAGCACAATGGTCTAATATCAACCATCCTGCAGCGCTGATGTCAGGACTGAGATTGAGACAACCTAATTCTGGAAATTAAGGTCCTACCTACCACAACACTGTCTCTTGCAATGCTATAATGCCATGGGCACACAAAGACACTTTAACCCAGCTTGAAGATGCAGGTTCTTCCTAGCAAATAGGAAGCAAATCTCCTGGGACTTTCCAGGAAAAAAAATGAGGGCATTAGCAAAAAAGATCTCCCTCATTTTTTTTTAATATGAGAAATTTTTTAAGCATGTTTATGCTCCACAGAATGAGTCACAGAGGTAGACACTAGAGTTGATGGAGTTGAAAATATAGCAGAGAAATGGGATCAAATATGAATAAAATTAACAACAGAAAGAAGATAGAGCAATTATCCCAATGGTAACTTTTTAAAATATGTGAGATAGGGGCGCCTGGGTGTCTCAGTTAGTTGAGCATCCGACTTCAGCTCAGGTCATGATCTCACGGTTCTTGAGTTCGAGCCCCGCGTCGGGTTCTGTGCTGACACCTCAGAGCCTGGAGCCTGTTTCGTATTCTGTGTCCCCCTCTCTCTCCAGCCCACCCCTGCTTGTGTTCTGTCTCTGTCTTTCAAAAATGAACATAAAAAAATACATAAATAAAATAAAACAAAATATGTGAGATATTTAGAGAGATTTCTAATTTCTGTCTAGTTGTTACATTTGTACTTAGACCATTTTAAATGTTTAGTCCTAGTGTCTCAGTTAACATTTTAATATCTGGTGTTTTGATTTTTTAAATGGCATCCTTCAACTTACACCTGTTGGCTAAATAACAATGAAGTAAGGAGGTTCCGATTCTTCATCTCTTACATTGCTCAGGTGAACTATTACTGCTTTGCCAAGTCTGAAGCAGAGCATTAAAAAACAGAGTAAACATTGCTTAAAACAAGAACCCATATCCCACGCATCGTTAACGAATTACTTCGTTAACAGGCAAGAAGCTGGAACTTGCACTTGAAGGAAGCCTCTTCCTTAAATAAGAAAACCACCTAATACATACAGAGGGAAGAATACAATTAGAAAGGTACAATTTGGCAATCATACTAATAATTAAAGCAAGAATCATCAACGGACAGTAAAAACTGCAGAGGGAATTCTGGGGAATAAAAGGATATTCTCAAAAACACGACAATTTGCTATTAACAAGGAAAACACATTAGCTTTTCAGTAGACAAACTTGACATGCACCGTCTTCACCAAAGCTGACATTGCCAGTAACAAAGTAAATCGGCCTCATACATCATGAAATAACGCCATAAAAAGAACACCGTATCCCTTCTGTATGTTCTTGGCAATAGTGCAATTGAAAGAGATTTTACAGATAGATGGTCACTATTTTACTACTTGACTGAGGAACGATGATTGAGACAAAAGGGACATGAAAATTGCACACAAGGAATGATTAGGAAGTTTTCTATAAACACTTTCAGAATGATTAGTGAAATTTGTGTAAGATCTGTAAAATTAGCTAATAGCGCTGTTTCCATATTTTCCTATTTGTTTAAGTATGGAAACGTTACGTCAGAGACTATCCTCATTTTTAGGAATATTCAGGTCTGTAAGGTCAACAATTCTGAAATAATTTATGCTTCCCCCCAGATAATATACTAGTACAAATGTGTGTGCACGTGTGTGTATGTGTGGGAGAGAAAGAGAGAAAGAGAGAGGGAGAGGGAGAGGGTGGGGGAGGAAGGAGGGAGGTGAAGGTTACCATTTGGAAAATCAGCCTGAGGAGGATGTAAGAAGTCTTTGTGCTTCTCTTGCACCTTTTCTCTAAGCCTGAAATACTGAATCCAAATAAAAATTTAAATGAAAGTAATGCCAGCTACCCTATGGAATCTCCTGGAGATTTCTTTTGAGCATTATAATATCAAGGGATCTTCAATTTTTAAAAAATGTTGTTTAGCTATTATTTCTAAAACAGCTCTATGTGCCCATTCAATTGTTGCCAGAAATCTCTGCCTTGTATATTTGGCAATATTCGCACAGCTGTAAAACCCGACGATCGTTTATTTCCAGGCCAAAATAGATCTACACATATCCTTTAGGAATACCCTAGAATACCACCTGAGAGCGGTGATCAAAACTCAGACAGCCTCTCTTGTCACAGGCCAAGTTGCTCTCCTAAAATAATCAAACCCTGCCTAGAGATGCCACATGTCAACACCCAGTAGGTATGAAGACACAGGGAAACGGGTATAGTCTGTCGACTGGCACATACAGAGGAATCAGTACAACCCACTGGGTGGGCAATCTATAACAAGGCTAAGGAATGTACCCTAGCAATTTGTTAGCCATATCAAAACGTATGCAAAAATAGTAAATACTATAATATTTATATAGCAAACTCTTGAGGGCAACTGAACTATCCATCACTGTAGGCTTAGTCTAGGAGTCCAGTACATGAATGCTAGACAAGAAGCAGAGCACACAAGAGTCTGATTAGTCAAGTCAGGCAGCCTAAATTCACAGCTTGGTTTTTCTACTTACTGGCTGGGTCATACTTAGTCCTCTTTAAGCCTCCGTTCTGCCATCACAGAATTACTGGGAAGGTCAAAAGAGGAAGTACGCACTCCATTGGCCTCTACAGCAGTTGGGTACCTAAAGCATTCAGCACAGTGTCTGGCATAGATTAGATGCAAAATAAAATGTAGCCATTGTTTTATTATGACTTTATACTCATACCGTGGAATACTCTGCAACGAATACCATTCTATGGTGTCTTGCCACATACTGTGTGTACGTTCATTTTATATATTTAGTATTGAAGCGAAAAAGGATGCAAATAACATTAGAACTATGATTCTTTATGTGTCTGTATCTCCAGAGAAATATCTTCTGGGCTACATTCTAAATGCTAATGCATAATATTCTTGTTTTTCTTTAAATTTATCTTTTTTCTGAATGAACATGTAATTTCATAATTGGGGGGAAAGGAGTGTCATCTACTTTAAAAAAATTACCATCCCCAATATTTAATCCCTCCTCTTCAATATTAATCTCATTTATTTTATCATTTCGCCCAGAGAAACAGGAGGGCACACATATGCACCCCTACCACCACTCGGAGTGAGGGTATGTTCTTCAAGACCACCTCACCAGGCTTCCCTCAATCTTGCCAAGTGATTTTTTTTTTGATTCAGGCAATGAATTTTAAATTAATCGTCAAAAATCTCCCTTCTATTTGGATTTTGCATGAGGATTTTGGTATATTGTAATACTTGCACTTGAGGATTGTTTACATTTGTGCTGTTTGTACATACGAGTAGGGAAATAATTCTGATTAAAAGAAATTAGAAGTAATAACTTTTTAAGTCAAAAAAGTAATTTTTTAACAATTGTTTATTTTGAGAGAGAGACAGACAGACAGACAGCGAGCACATGTGGAGGAGGGGCAGAGAGAGAGGGAGAGGGAGAATCCCATGCAGGCTCCTCATGGTCAGCACAGAGCCTGACACTGGTCTCCATCTCAGGATCTGTGAAATCATGACCTGAGCTGAGATCAAGAGTCAGCCGGTTAAGTGACTAAGCCACCCAGGTGCCCAAGTAATATGTTTTTTAATAAAGTTGTGTTTTACAGAAAGACAAATATTAAGCAGAAAACTATACACTTCAGAGAAGATGGCATTGATGGCAAGGCGCGCCATTACTTTATTTCCTCCGCGACAAGACGTTCATCATTTTTATTGTAATATGCATCCTAACCTCAGAGATGTTAAATACAAAAAAAACAAAACCCACCAAGTTTTAGAAGAATGAATCATCAAATTTCCATAGAGGCTGTTTCTCTTAACATTGTATTATGGAGATTACTGCATCAAATCCTATGAGATGCATTAAAATGAGGTTTTAATTATTGGCTATCAACACAATGCGCAAAGAATTGAATCAGTGTATATAATGAAAAGGGTTAAAGCTCCAAAGAAAAGCACGTTTTAGTGAGCCCCATCCATAATTAAAACATGAAGTGCTAATAAAAAGTTGAAGCCCAGGGGTCGTTTCCCCCCCTCCCCCGGTTCAAGGCTAATAAAACAATAATCTGTGCGCAAATATTTTTTCCTTCTCTGTCCAACATACACCAGGGCTTAATGGAGAGTCAATAACCTCATTATGAAACTTGATCAAATCGATAGTATACAGACAGTGGTTAGCGATTCTAGGCAGCTTTGTCAAATGCATTTACTGACAGCAGAACATCCCCCTGGTCAGGAGTTATTGGGAACAGATCTTGAAAAGCACACTGTGATACAAAGAAGACACGCAGATGCCTTGTGCTTGAGACTAAATTTAATCACCTCCTGCTTGTGACCATTTGGCAGCTTTGGGAAAGTTCTCTCCAGAACCAACTCTCTGAAGCCGAGCTATTAAAGTGCTAATTAAAGAAAGTGCGCGGAAGACACGAACACTAGGAGTCTGGGGTAATTGGCTACAAAAAAGACAAGGCTGAAACACGTCACTTTGTCTGCTTCTCCTGATTAGACTCTAATTCGAATACCAATATTTCACTGCACGCCAAGGTGCTCTGGGAGAGATGTCTGCCTCTCTCTTGGTTGAATGGATGGCTCTTGTGTGAAATGGGAAAGATAGCAATTTTATTTTATATTTACTCCTCTGACACCCTCAGGATCAACAGGGAGTCCACAAAACCCTTCCTGTGCATCTTAACATGATTCATTAAAGATGAAGGAGGAAGAGGAAGAAAAAAATGTCATCTAATGAAGCAAGTAATTCTGTACAATAGAAGTTGCCCGGCAAGCCGATCATGAAACAATGGTAATTACATTTGAAGGGCTTATGCTGCCTGATAAACCAGTTCACAACGATGCATCTATTTCTAATCTGCTGCTAGAGTCCTTCATGAATGAGACACACTAGCAAGGGTGCAGAGTGGAAGCAGGGGAAGACACTGTGGGCAGGAATGTGTTTACACAAGTTGTGAACCATCTACCATGCTACAGACACTTCTCTGAGAGCTGCGTATGTGCCCCTTGGTAGTATTTCCTTCTTGAGTAAGAATTTGAGATAAAATAGGTTACGAATCTATGGAGGATGTCCTGTGAAACAACCAGTGAATTCCAAATTTTAAGCTCTTTGGAATTTTGAGAGAACTGAGAAGAAGAATTTTTGCAAAGGACACACATCAGCCACTTCTAAACTCAGAATTGGAGCTTGGACTCTAATGGAGTATATAAACTGCTATGTACTAAACAGGACTATTAACAGTAACAAAGGCAATAGTCCTTTTATAAGTGATTTGATCAAATTTGTACTTTAATACCTTTAAAATTTAAGTAAATGTGATACTGTTGAATAATGCAAATTCAATTCTTTTTAATGTCTATGCTGTTTCCCCAGCATGATATACTTGTCACTACAAAAAAGAGGCCAAAGCCTGTGTTCCACGGACATCGAAACAGACATGATCTTCGCATATGACATACTTACTCAACAAAGTCAATTCTATAATCTTTTAAAGACAGGTGAGTTCATGGGTTAGACTTTGAAAAAAAAAACTGAATAAATATTCAAAGCTAAAAAGTACCTCTGAGTTTGCCGTATTTACCAGAATTCCTTGTTTTTGAGATAATTTCTTAATTTGAGATTGCAGTGAAATGTGTTCTGGAAAGCACTGGTTTCACACAAGCAAGCATGCTTCAGAAGAGAGAGGGTGCTAATTCTACAAAGACATCTGAAGTGCCATTTGACATTCTAGAGGAAAGAGAAGTCACTGAGTCTGGACTCATTGCAGGTAAAGGGCCACAGGAACAGGGCTGCAGCACTGGGGCAGCAGAAAAGAATATTTGGGAGGAAAGACAGGACTTTGAATACATTAGCTGTCCTTTTCTCTCCCTGCTCCACTCACCTTTACCCATCTCCTTTTTGATATATTCAACAAAGTCTATGTTTGTATCAGTGAACCATTTTTGAAGACCTTGAAAGAGATGTCAAGAAAACACATGTGAATGTGATCTATCGACAGGAAGAAAGTACCAAGATAATGTAAGCCTCCAGTATTCACAGAAATGGGGGGGGGGTGGGGAATAGATGGACACAGCTTTTAGTCACTTGAGAACATACTATCAGATGACAAGAGTGTCACGTAGTAAGGGGTCAGAACCAACACATGGATTGGATATTGAGAAGCCGAGACATCTGACAAAAACTTCCAACATAGAAACTAAAAAAAGGCAAGCAGTGAGCACAGTCTTATATGAGGTGTGCCACATCATCTCAAATTCAGCATAATCCAGATTATTTTTGCTTATTTGCACATCTACGTTTAAAGTGCTGGCCACACCTGTGGACTCCTTTACTCTGGTTTCAATGTGAGCGCTTCCCCTCCTGGGCAAGATTACTTTTCCTCCTCTGTTCTAGACTTTACATAGCGCTATAAACCTGAGTCCCAACAATCCTCAGGTAGATCTTCATGAAAATCACTCAGTCGGAGTCAGATAACCTCTCCCAGTGTCCCAACGGATGCTGTGAATGCTTCCTTCATGTCGTTTATAGATCCGACAACACTTGTTCCTACTGTGGTTATGTGGACTAAGTTTGGAGGAAAGCGGGAGGTACCCCACGCAGAGCAAAGAGGGTAGTTTCCCTGGCAATCTTCCCCTCAAAAAAATGCTGCCAGGGACATAGAATTTGGCTTTAATCAAGTAGTGAGCAACAGGGCGCATAGGAGCTGAGATCTATTTTCCATCCCTACCTCCCCGCCCCCCTCCCTCCCACCAACAAGCTAGAAAACCATTGAAGGCAAGGGCATACAGTTTTTGTGCCTTCAGCACTTAGTACGGTGCCTGGCTGGTTGTTGATCAATGAACCGACAGAAGAACAAATGAATATTCATGCAATTTTATCAAAGAACAAAGTATCTAACCTGGTTTTGAATTTGTTAAGTAAGCAGAAAGCTCTACGCAAAAAGAACAAACCATGGCCACTATGGGGGGAAGCTCCTTGTTGCCAACGAGCCACTGGATGAGGTGCTGGAAACAGTGGCTACGAGGAGTCCATCTGTAGCCTGTAGGCTCTTGCCTGAAAATATGGCGGCAGGAAAGCAGAATCACCTGGTGTGGAATGGGGCATGTGAGAGGAGAGGGAGGAAACTGAAGTATGGGAGGATTTGGGGTAAACCAGACAATCCAGATGGTGCTAGACATAAACATGCAGAACAACATGACAGTGACAGAGCACAAAACAAGTTGCATCTGACAAGACTGCTGCTGCAGATAGAGTCCTATGCCCTGAACCAGGGCTCTAAATGACCAGCCTTATGGTCTCCAAAGGATCAGTGGCCCTGCTACACAGGTCCCGAGACAAATGTCGTTACGTATAGATAGGGTCTTAAGTTTGCTATTTGCATCACACACGGTAGATATCAAATAATAAATCATTGTACAGGTCCGTAATCCTTTATATTTATTTGGACCGTTAGGCTTTTCAAGTAGTTTCATATATATTACATAAAACAGTACCATGAGAAGGGGACACAGAGACAGGGAAACAGTTCTAATGGATCATCTGGCCTCCAATATCACTAATGTACTGGCCACAGCTACCAACTAGAATTTAAATGTCCTTCTGTAGCACAATAGAGAGTATATCTCGTCAAGGGGGGATGTAGATAGAAGGAGCAGAAAAACAGACTTGAAAGCCAATACTCTCCTATGGGGGCCAGAATGTGGTCTACCTTAACCAAATGCTATTACAGGTGAGCAATGCATTAAAATGTAACAAATATTTTGCCAGCAAGAAAAGTACATACATTTTAGAGAAACATTGATAAGTATATCCAACAGTGAGTTTACAGTTTAAAACTAATTACAGCAAAAGTAAAATTATGAAAACAGATTAACTAAGGCAAGGTTAGTAAACAGTGACTTTAGTATCAACCACTGGAACACGGACTTGAATTACCTCTTGGATAATAACAATATACTTGCAGTCAATCTCATAGGCGTCTTAGCTTACTTACATTCCATAGCAAATAACAGCTTCAAACAATAGCCACTGATTGAAGATCTCTATGGTTGGGACTGCAGGCAACTGACCAAGTCTCATGAGGTTACAGTCAAGGTTTTGACTGGGTTGCATTCTCATCTGGAGGCTCAACTGGGGAGGGGTCTGCTTCCACAGTTAAGTTGTTGACAGAATGCATCACCTTGCAGCTATGGAATTAAGGGCTATGGAGCCCTGCTGTCAGCTTCAGGTTGTTCTTAGTAATTTTAGACTTCCTGTAGCTCCTGCAGGCCACCCATTGACACATGGACATGTATTCCATCAATACAGTAAAATTCTCTGCTACTTAAAGCCTTTCAATTCAGGAAAACTCAATCAAACTTTTAAGATTTTCACTGAGTAAGTCAGGCTCCCCCAGAATAATCTTAATGAAAAATCTATTAATTTGGAATCTTAATTACATGTGTAAAGTCCTTTCACTTTTTCCACGAGTGACATTCCATCATGTTTACTATACTGTATAGTCTATAAGTTATTGGTTCCACTCATGTTGAAGAGAAAGGGTATACACAAGGCACGGATCCTAGGGGTTTGAGAATTAGAGAGATCCATCCCACAGTATGTCCAACACCATGGCTCTTTTTGACCACAAAGAAAGAATCCAAGTGGAGTGTAGGTGTGATTCAACTAAACTGCGTTAGTACTAAGAGACCTTCGGACACTTCCCTATTAGAAATAGGTTTTCAACTGGTTATTATGGAGATGCTCTTTTACGGTTTCATCGCCACTGCTTTTTTATATGTTTGTGCAGAATCTTTGGCAACAAAGCTGCTCTATTATACCCCCAAGTCTCATGGAGTCTTCTCCAGCTTGCCTAGTTTTGATGTCTTTAAAGTTGTAAGTTTGCAAATATGAAGAACATTTTTAAAGGAAAACTGAAAAATACCATTTTTGAGGTTAAATGAGTCGAATTTACGTGAGAAATTATATGTATCAGACCACGAGGTCATCTTTATTAGCTTAAGGGATCAGTCTGCATAGAAGCAAATAATTAGTTTTTGTGCCAGCAAAGAAAAGCACATAGACTTATTTGAAAGGAGAATTTATTCTTTGTGTGAACATGTAACTGTTTATCTTGAAACTATAATCTGAAATATTAGAAATAATTGGGCAAAATATGTCAAATTTTTAAAGCTGAAAAACTTATTAGGAGGGCAAAGTGAAAACAAGCAGGACATAGCTGCAAAGAAAGATAAAATGCCTTAAATGGAACTACTGCCTATCTTGCTTTCTAGGTCCAAAATAATGAAATACAAGGATCTTGCTTTCTTAGTGCCAAATACAATTTAAAAAAAAATTCTAATATATACGAACAAAATCTGTTTAACTACAAATATAGGACATACATTTTATGGTAACAAAGCATCGTTGTTACTATATTTTTCAGGTTTAAATAGAACCATTACGTTTCATGTGCTTATTAGTAAACTCTGAAATAAAGAGCTTATATTTTCATCTTTTTTCTCAACACTGAAAAACACAGCCTGACATGGCTTAATTATTATTTCAATTAAGGAGTATGTGGGGACAGAATAATGATACGTGCTAGGGTGCAGAGGGGGTTGTGGTCCCGTGTGTTCTGAAAAAAACTTATAGTTAGTCCCTTATCTTCCCCATTTAAGAATGATTACTACTAAGAACACCTAGGACGATGTAAAGCTGCTGCACTGAGGTAAAATGCTAATATTAGTCACAATTCTCTAAACTTTGGCAACTATGAAACCTGTTTTGACTTTGCTTTTAACTTGAATGGCATATTTTTTTTAATTTTTTTCATTTTTATTTACTTTTGAGAAAGAGCGCACGTGCAAGCAGGGAAGGGCAGAGAGAGGGGGAGACACAGAATCAGAAACAGGCTCTCGGCTCTGAGCTGTCAGCACAGAGCCGGACTTAGGGCTCAAATCCCCAAAACCATGAGATCATGACCTGAGCGGAAGTGGAACACTAAACTGACTGAGCCACCCAAGCAGCCCTGAATGGTGTATTTTCACATACTCTCAGCCCTCTGACTCTGCTTGGGAAAAAAATACACTGAGACCAGAGGCTAGGACTCAACTGCTCCTGGGCCAAAGGGGGACACAGGCTGGCGGGGGGGGGGAGTTCACAGTGAGAATGAGAGTTCTGACAATCAAACCCTGAACCTGCACTCAATTTCACTCTGTCCACACTGCAGCTGGTGCCTAGGACTTAACTAACCCTGAAGATATGCAAATAGAATACAAAGGATATTTAATTTTTTTTTTGTACACCATATCGCTGTGTTCAAACATGCTTTTGAATGAATTAGTTTAAAACCTGTAACAAATATGTTTTGATACCTAATTATTATAATTTTGTTGGAAATCCTCCTGTTAGTGATATTGATGGTGCTTTTAATTAGCTCATATATCCAAGGGGAGCATTATTTTTGCTAGGCTTAGGGTTCTACATCAATTCCATCCCTACACTTTTATTTTACAGAAGTGAATGGGGCGGGAAGGGAATGGGTGTTGCTTTTATGATGCTTAGTTCTCTAAAACATTCACATTGTTATGAGGCTAGTCTTATAGCAATTGTCTTCATAATTATCAGCTCGGAAGCTTGACTGCTCTTCCATTTTTTTGAAAGCAAAGTTGGAAATCACCCATCTTATGAAAGTTTTATTAGATCATTATCAGGTTGTTGGAACCATATATATATATATATATATATATATATATATATGTGTGTGTGTGTGTGTGTGTGTGTGTGTGTGTGTGTGTATACACATATATATGTGTGTGTGTGTGTGTGTGTATGTATATATATATATATATATATATATATATTTTAATTTTGTGTGTCTTCTTGGTATTTCTGAGACCTTTTTAAACCTTGGGGGGTGAGAGTCACTGTGGATTAAAAGCCTGGCTGTATATAAAGTCTGTCTCTTGCACACAGCAGGAAAAAGATGGTGTGAAAGAGGAGATACCAGAGAAGAATGGCAATCTGGGATGAAGCTGGCTTTGACCCTGTTCTCAGAATGATCCATTCAGAAGGGAAATGGAGGTTTAGAACCTAGAAAGTGCTACCCCAGTTTGAAGACCACTGATGTAGACAAGCCTACCTCTGCACACTTGCACTAGAAGATTACACTTTCCAGCTGACAAACTCAGATTTAATCACCTTTTCTCATGCAACAGATCATGTGGCAGATACAACTTAGTGTATATGTTTTCTCATTTCATACGGACCCATTTTGTGCAAAATAGGTGTGTCCTTATTTTACAAATGAAGTCACTAAGCTTCATAAAAACCGACTTACCATGGTCTAGTAAAAAGTGGAGATTAGACTTCAGGCCTCCTTGAAGTCCTGTCCAATGCACTGCACACTAAGGATCAGGAACATAAATCACCATGCGATCAAATATTCCAAAGAATAACACGGAGGACCTTCCAAAATATTTAAATCATATACAACTCAAGTCTTCTCTCTCAGCTCTTAGTGGAAATCACCTTGGGCATCCTTATGAACATACCAGCATTTCCTGCTGACTCCAAGAACTAAATGGCATTCTTTATTATGGAACGTAGTTCAAATGATAAGGGTGATAGCAAAACATTTGGACAGCACAGTACAGTGTCATGAGCCGGATAAGCCAGAAACAAACAAAAGCTAAAATCCTTTATAAGAATTGCCCTCTCAGCTACAGCTATATCAATACAGCCTAAACAAGAGGTGGCTAAAATTTAGCAAACCATGGGTACCCAGAGTATAGGCAAAGTCCTCCCTCGGTCATCCTTTAAATCAAGGATCTTTCCACAAGAAAGTGACAACAGGCAGGCCGTTAATACATGTGTTCAGTTAAGCATACGCAAGTGCATTTGTAGATATTTGTTGAACTACTCGTTTTAGGACATCTCTTCCTTCAAAAAACTTTACTCTGCATTGACTATAAGGCTAGCAGTGTTTGCCATTTTTGGATAAAACTGTTACGTCACTTATACCCATCGAGGAGTGCAGGTTTGGAGATCACGCATTGAGTCCTTCGTGTCTTTCCTATTCAGGTCTTCTGAGAGCTCCTGGTGTCTTGTGGGTAATTCTGTTCATATCACAGTCCTTTAACTTCATAGTATTTGATATTCTATCATGAGACACTTTCCTCTCTCACTGCTTAAAATAAGCTTGTTCCAGAAAACCAAATACTATTACCTAACACTTTCTTGCAAAGCCAACCTTTGACTTCCTTTTGTACTATTTAACTTTCCTATACATTAGGGTAAGAAAGGACCATCTACTTAAAATTTCTCTGTTTTCTACCCCCAAGTCCCAAACCAGAAGACAGGGTGCTTCAGTCAAATCAGTTCCATCCTGCCTCCCTCCTTCCCTTGGCATCTCTTGGAAAGAACAAACCTGAAAAGTGCAGACCAGTTGATAATCTTCAGGACTGCCTGATCCTCTAAAGGACCACATAGAAGCACGTTTTGAATAGAGTGTCATCTGATCTCTTTTGGCCCTTGGTCTAAAGGAAGCAGGAAAAACATATTGGGCAGATGAAGTTCCTGCTAAATAGCTTTTAGTGAGGAGTCATAAAAAATCATGTGTCTTCTCCTGTTGGACACAACACTGGGATTTCCTGTACATCTGTCAATGACCAACAACCCTTCCTGGATTTTGCTAGTCTTGAGTTATGATGTAGGAGGGCTGCATTAAATGCCCATGAGAAATTTCTGAACAATACTTGTTTTATATAATCTCAGAGAAATATTGATAAGCAAATGCTGTCCTATTACGATATATACTTTCTAAAATATTCTTTAAACAGCAGGCATATAAATCACACTCTACTAAGTGGCATTTGGTCCAATGAAGACATTTTTTCATTATTAATAGAAGCTGAATTTTATGTCACATTCGTGATATTAACTGTAGCAATAGCTTGTTCCCTATCAGTGATAAGTTTTGGTACAGTGAGTTTAAGACACCATTGAACTTTCACAAGCTTCTCATATTCATGACATTCTTTCATACATGCTTCCCAGAAGAGGGAAGGGAGGCATATAAAAGTGTGGGGCCAATGAATTCACTAACTTAGGAAAAATACTTTAAATATGCACATTATATCATTTGTTAATATGTTGAGAGTTAGAAATTGGGAGTATCTGAAATTCAGGTTAAATACGAGCCAAAATTTGAAAGAGAAACAGTTTCCTTAAGATGCTTATGATTCATCACCTAAAAGCTTTTAATATTGAAATTGTAATGAATGAAAATAAAAAAATGTATACATGGATGAATCCATTCATCCCCCCCCCCCAAAAAAAAAAAAAATCCTGGAAGAGCTCTGTATTCAAGTGAATGTCAAGGTCATCGTTAGTAGAGCATCTAACAAGGTCACGGCTTTGTCAATGTTGCTAAGCCAAGTGGCCTTTGAATACCTAGTATATCTATTCAAAGCTTGTTTAAATAAGTAGTAAATTTAATGTTTTTCAATGTTACTTCCAAATGTGTCAGCATATTCAATATGGTCATTGTTCTCCCCCAAAAACCTGGGTCATAACAGTTAAACTGATGGGGCATATTTTTACATATCAGAAAGTGAGAAATTATTTTTTTTTTTAATTTTTTTTTCAACGTTTATTTATTTTTGGGACAGAGAGAGACAGAGCATGAACGGGGGAGGGGCAGAGAGAGAGGGAGACACAGAATCGGAAACAGGCTCCAGGCTCCGAGCCATCAGCCCAGAGCCTGACGCGGGGCTCAAACTCACGGACCGGGAGATCGTGACCTGGCTGAAGTCGGACGCTTAACCGACTGCGCCACCCAGGCGCCCCGAGAAATTATTTTTAAAAAAGGACTTAATATTTATTTTTAAGCTTCCATAGATTTATGTTCTGAATTGCAATGAATACATACAAATAATTGCGTATAGTCATTATTTGAATTTGCATTTAAAGTGGTTTTACATACTAAAACACAAGGCGATCCAATCAAATGATAACAATTTATATTGAAAATAACAAAAGAATTTATATTCATAATCTTTTGTGTGTGATCGCTTAAATGACTTTTAGGTTTTAATTAAAAACTTCCTTTGTAGAGATCTAGGATAGTTATGTAATTTAGTTCCCTATGATAATTTGAGGAGAGGAGAAAATTATTACTAATTAATTTTAAAGCTATTTCTATCGGTGCCTTTATTTACAGCTACTTCTCAGAATTCAAAAATCTTTTTTTTCTCAGGTAGAGTAGAACTGGACAGAGAAACAAACCATCAGTTTTGCTCTTCTAAGACCTTTCACAGCTGAATAAAACTGTATTTTAGGGCAACAAAAATATGATCCTGACTTACTATGCATCTAAATCCTCATTTTTATAGCATTTATTTAATCTTGGGAATTTTATTCATCAACGACATATCACCTACCCCAACAAGACCTGTAAGTCATAAGTTACAAAACTCTAAATCTATATCATTATTCTTTGTGGTATAAATCATTTGCAAATCATTAACAAATCACTTAACATCCAAATCTCTATCAGTTTAGATAAATTCTAGTGAGCCCACATGATATGACACCTATTACAATTATAAATAAATAAAAAGTACATAACCCCCTAGTGATACAAAGTGATTATTTTTAGAAAAGGTATGTAGAATGTGTGTGTGTGTGTGTGTCTTTCAACAATATATGAACCAAAAGTCCCAAAGGACCTATACTTTTTAGTTCTGGGGGTTTAATTATACATTTTTATGCTTTGGGTAAATAGACATCTATTTCATTATAACGAGCAATTTAAATGCCCACTTGTAAAAAATACATAAATAAGATTTGGGGCACCTTGGTTGCTCAATCGGTTGAGCATCCAAATCTTGATTTCAGCTCAGGTCATGATCTCATGGTCATGAGATAGAGCCTTGCATCAGGCACTACACTGGGCATGGAGCCTGTGTAAGATTCTCTCCCTCTCCCTCTGCTCCTCCCCCATTCATGCATGCTCTCTCTTAAAAAAAAAAAAAAACAAAAACAAAAACAAAAACAAAAAACACATATCCAGGGATACTTGGGTGACTCAGTTGGTTAAGCATCTGACTTTGGCTCTGGTCATAATCTCTTGGCCCCTGAGTTTGAGCCCCGCGTTGGGCTCTGTGCTGAGAGCTCAGAGCCTGGAGCCTTCTTCCGATTCTGTGTCTCCCTCTCTCTCTGTCCCTCCCCTGCTTGTGCTCTCTCTCTCTTTGAAAAATAAACATTAAAATTGGTTTTAAAAAATTAAAAATACAGATTCTTATCCAATCCACATGAAATACAAGCACCTGCAATCCAATATTGTGTAATCTGAAAGTCAAATGGAATTTAAGATAATATTGCATTTTAAAAACATGCATTGAATCCACACATACATAGACGCACGTAAGTTAGTAGAGAAGGCCGAATTAAGTTACAGATGAACACCGTAAGAAGGGATCAGACTGTACAAAAAACAGGGTTAAACAACATATATTTGCAAATAATAATGCAGACATTTCTGACGTTGGAAGCTCCCTGAGTACATAATGTTCTGCCTACAGACGATGCTTCAGGCCCCCCCCCCACATTGTACATTACACAGTGACTTCCTCTCTTTCACGTTCTATTTTGTAATTGTTAGTATTCTTTGTATGTAAGCCAGGTAACCCAAATCTGGTTAACCTGAGCAAGAGAAAGTGTATGTTAGATTTACATGAAAGTGCTAATAGAAGAATTGGGGAGAAGCTGAAAAACCTCACATAAGAAAAGAGGAAACCGCTTGCCACAGCGATCTAAGAAGCAGAAGTGAGGGTTCGGTTTACTCTTGGCACTGCTAACCTGCCTTTTCCCTGTGTCATCAGGTCAAGATTCATATTCCATGAAGAAAGCAAAGGGACTTGGGGAAACGAGAAACAAATTGTCTGACAAAATCCTCTACTGTATTTCCTGATCTCATGACCATTTCTCAGCTTCCTCTCCGCACCACCCCCACCCCCTGCCTCACGTGGCCATGTGACTGGATTCTCCCGGAGTGTGAGTGACATGGCCCAAACCCAGTCTACTCTTGATGCTCAAGTACCAGCTCCCCTCTTATCCTGTCTCACTAGAACACAGCGGGGCTTTACGCTTAGCTTGTTCAAACGGACGAGGACAAGGCCCTAGGGCACGGTGGGTAAGTAGGAGGGAAATATCCTAGATCATTCATTTCAATAACCTTGGAAACCAGAACCAGCTTAAGCTGCTATTGTGTGGGAAAGAAAGAAATTTTATCTTCAACAACTAAATCACTGTAGGTCTGCCTCAGCCTAAGAACACTATCTACCTCCGGTTATATGCTACATCTGGGAATACCAAAAATAAAAGGCATTTGGCTAAAATAAAAAACACAAGAGGGGCGCCTGGGTAGTTCAGCGGGTTGAGCGTCCAACTCTCGATTTCAGCTCAGGTCATGATCCCATGATCCCAGGGTCATGGGATCCAGCCCCATGTCAGTCTGGGTGCTGAGCATGGGGCCTGCCTGGAATTCTCTCTCTCCCTCTGCCCCTGTCCCCTGTTTGTGCACTCTAAAAAAGATCAACCAAACCAAACCAAACAAACAAACAAACAAACAAGCAAACAAACAACACAGGAAACCACTGTTGGTGAGAATATAGGGAAAAAGGAACCCTTGTACATTGTTGTTGGGAATGCAAACTGATGCAGCCACTGTGGAAAACAGTATGGAGCTTCTTCAAAAAATTAAGAGAATTGCCATATGATCCAGTCATTCTATTACTGGGTATTTGCCCCAAGAATAAGAAAACGCTAATTTAAAAAGATGTACACACCACTGTTTATTGCAGCATCATTTACAACAGCCAAATTACAAGAACAGCCCAGGTGTCCATTGGTAGATGACTGGATAAAGAACAGGTGGTACATACACAACGGAACGTTGCTCAGTCATAAAAAGGAATGAAATCCTACCATGTACAGCATGGAGGGGTCTAGAGAGTATTATGCTAAGTGAAATCTCAGTCAGAGGAAGACCTCTACCGTACGATTTCACACATGGGGTATTTAAGATGACAAAAAAAAAAATGGAGAAAGAAAAAAAAGATACAAAACTCAGACTCTTAAAAAGAACTGGTGGTTGCCAGAGGGGAGGTGAAGGTAGGGGGGTGGGGGGGATGTGAGCAACAGGCGAAGGAGATTAAGAGAATACTTATCATGATGGAACACTGAGTAATGTACAGAAGGGCTGAATCACTCTACTGCAGACCTGGAACTCATAAAATACTGCATGTTAACTATATCAGGATTAAAATTAAAATATATAAATAAATGAACAAATGAAAGAAATAAGAGACATTTGTATTGACCAACCCACCAAAGCTGCACAAAATGCTAGAAGGATAACATGCTTCAGTAAACCTGAAGGATCCTGGGCTGGTGAAAGGACATCTGTCTTGGACAATTAGTACAGAATGGATGGTTGCAATGGAAGAAGGAAGGGCCCATGTTCCTGTTTAAAGTAGGATGTCTCCTTATTCTCTGGACTCCTCTTCTCCACATACTCAAGAATTCACTTTAGAAAAGGGTCCCTCCTTTAGCATACAAACATGTCCCCTCCCCACCCCCCTCAAGAAAAACCAAGAAAGTCCACAAAACAAACAAACCAAAGCTAATCACTCTTCTTATTTACTGTCTCCTTTCTGTCCTTCCCCTCTTTTGAGCAAAATTTCTTCAAGTATCGTCAATAGCTGCTGTCTCCAACACTATATACCATTTTCTCTGTTTAGAGTGATAAACTATTTCACATCTAAAGGGCACAGAGGATAATGTGAGAAAATAACCATATACCCAATTTTCCAGGAAAAGAAAATGATAAAAATAGTGGGAAAAGTGCCATTTATTCCTTTGATCATTTCACTACACACACATACATACGCACAGTTACAAATTGTACTGAATTTGGCATTTGTCATTCTTCTGCATTTATTTACACTGCCACCTCATGTGTGGAATCTCAAGACAACAGAGTTTTTACATTTTTGAAATTTGTTTATAGTGTCTTGCTAAATGAATCATTCTGCAATTTGCTTTTGTTTTAATGTTATGTTTTGAAACTTATCCACATTGACATGTGCAATCATAAAGCTCCTATAAATTCAGCATAAATCCATTTTCTCTCTGGCATATTCACTTCATGAATATTACACACATAATTCACCATTCTCTTTAGAAGGTCATTTAATACATATATATATATATATATATATATATGTATGTATAAGTATTTACAACACATATTATATCTACAATTGTATATGTCATTATACCTATCAGCATTTTGGCATCTTGTGTATTATTTTTGTGCGCATCTGTGAATTTCTTTTGTGGAGTTGTTTAGAAATTGAATATTCATGTCTTATATCGACTTTTAGAAAAGCTTCATGCATGATCTTTTCGAATCATACTTCTCATTCTGCCACTCTTAAATTTGTTCTCCTCTCTGATCTTCACTTTCCCATTTATTAGGTCTCTATCATCCAGTTTACCAATTCACTTTTCAGCTGTGTATACTGTCTGACCTCCTTTTTAATCCAGCCCCTGCATTTGAAATAAAGAATCCATATGTATTTTTGTTTTTACTTTTTAAATGTAAATTTCTCATTTCTCTTTGTTTCTGTTAAAATTTGTCTTTTTTTTTTTTTCCTGATCTGGTATATTCTGGTATATTTATTTGATCTGGTATATATCCTGCTTGTTTCTACTTTTATTTCTTTGATAATGTAAACATACTAATTGGAATCCACAGGAACTAATTCAAGGACTGCAAATCGGGGGTTGTTTCTGCTGTTTGTTCTTTTGCTGACCTCTACTCCTGGAAACTTTTTTTCTCATGTGGTTTGATTCAGACTGTGAAAGCATCGTACTATGTGTTTCTCCACAGTATTTTATTTTTGTTTTGCCAGGTGTCCGAGGTTATTTTAAACCCAGCATCACTCATTAATTTTTTAGCTTCAAGTTTCCTGCAAAACACAGAGACTGCATATTTGAACATTAAATTGAAAGCAGGCATGTTGTTACCAATTCTTAGGTGTGATTTTTATCCTGTTCAGCAGTCAAGTGAAGACAGACAAGATTTCATATGGTCTCTTTGACAGTGACCAGAATTATTTTCAATTCCATTTCTTCACTAAAATTGTAGCCCTTCAATAAAATTGGCTATATGAGAGAATTGCAGTAAAACCTTCATACTTTACAAAGGTTCAAAACCTTGTCTCTTTTTCCACCCTATATGATAATTAAAGAAGGCCTATGTGATGTTGAGATTGGTTGTGCCCCCAGATAGCTGATGCCAGAGGGACCTCGCACCATTCTGCCTTCCCACCTCATCTTTATTTTGGCCTGAAGGAATTTCCCTTACTTTCTGGCTAGCTCATCTGTTTATCTTAAAAATAGTAATTATTTTATATTATCCCTCACTTTTAAAAATAAGATTTATAGATTGCTTTTCCATGTTAGCGTTTTAAGGTCTTTCTACTATGAAATGTAATTGAGTATTGGAGGGTAAGAAGAAATATTCATTAAAGATCTATTCAACTTTTTAGAGCATCATGTACTAATTTTGTTTTTTAAACTGTTTTTATTTGTTTTGTTAAACACATAGCATATACTAGTCTTTTAAAACCCTTTTAATTGCGAGTTACTGTGATTGTAATAGTCAAATTTGTAACCGATTCTGAAAACAAACAAAATATTACTGATATTCTTGGCAATTAAATTAATACATGAGGAAAAAGATTTTTGATTTAGTTGGATGTGGGAGCAAGGTAATAGAATTCTATGCAAGTAAAGAAAACTTTAAAGAGTTTCTGAAATATATATGAAAAATAAATCATTCCCCAAAGCTAAAGAACATTGTTTAATAAAGGTACTGCTCCTAAATGCTATAGCCAAAGGGACAGACAAGAAATGATAAAATGGTAAAGACTGGGAAAGTACAATAAGCTAAATATTTTAAAAACAAACAAAAACTTAGTCATAATGACTTTATCACCAAGCTGTACATGAACCTGGAGCAAGTAACTAAATCATTTTGATAATCAGATTCCTTAACTGTCATAATCCCATGGTCCTATCACAAGTGCAAAGGCAATGCATTCCCTATTGTTTTGTGATAGAAAAGTCATAAACTAGATTTAACAATGTAAAGAGTAGCAGTTCCAGAGTTACTGAGATTATTACCCCATAGAAAAGCTGATTACTTAGCTATATGAACAATATCTTGACTATTTCACAGCACGATTCCATATTAATTAAAACTGCAAATTACTGTAATTTATCATGACTGATTTTTAAAAAGTCAATATATTCTCAAATGATAAAGGTAGATCTATACTTATATTCATAATAGTTATACCTACCCTTTTATCTCAAACCCCAATACTTTAGATCATCTCAAATTTGCCCAAAGGTATAGTGGGACTGGACTGTGTTTCAACCATCACTTTGGCCATAATATTTCACCTCAATTAAATATCTGTTTTTCCTCTTGCACAGGCGATCATTAATTAACAGCCACAATGCTATCAAAACAACAACAACAAAAACACAAGATTACAACCGTATGATATTTCAGCAATAGCTGTTTATGGCTTCCTGGTCTGGGGTCAGCTCGTGAATACTAGACAGCTCTGTTCTCATACCTGGACCTAGCAACCGAGCCACTTAGCTCTGCTTCAAATGTTTCTCATCAGCGTCTTGGAAAAGTTGAGGCAGCAGAACTGCAAGTCCAGAGAGGACTTGGTGGCTAAAGACTACAGGACAGGCTAGTCAAGAGCTGAAACAAGAAGAAGGCTGAGTATCTACTGAGAATTTCTGCAATTATTCAGCAAACTAACAATGAGTGCACGCAGGGAAGGAAAATTCAGGAGGCATTGGAAAAAGAAGCAAATGAGAAGACAGGGGCTGAAATGTTTAGTGCTCACACTGAGCCTGGAATAACACCTGTCCCCACCAACCATGTTGAAAATTGAAAATTCACAGGGTACTGGGTTAAGAACCAAGAACATTTTTGCTTCAAGTCTGGGGAATAATCAGGCCTAGTCTAATCACAACTCCCACCTAACACATCTTAAAAACCAAACCCCCAACAACTCAAACTGTTTCCAAGAAACTTAACGGTGTCCAGAACAAACCTCAAGGTATTTATGCAAACACCAAGCTTCCAGCATCCAACAATACAAAACTCACAATGTTTGGGATCCAGTCAAAATAACCAGACATGCAAAGAAGAAATGACCCATGCTGGGGGTGAGGTTAGAAATCAATCACTCAGAACAGACTGAGAATGACACAGACATTAGAATTAACAAGTAAGGTCATTAAAATAGTAACTGCATTTCACAAGGTTAACAAATTAAGTACAAACATGAAAGATCTAAAAAGACCTTAAATGGAATTTGAGAGCTAAAGACTGATATGTCAGATGATAAGCACATTGGAGGGGATTGATGGTAAATTAGATGTGTAAAGGAAAATATAGTTGAACTTGAAGATATAGCAATATGAACTATCCAAGTGAAACAGGAAATAATTTTTTTAATGAAAAAAGCATCATTGGTCAGTGACACAACTTCCAACAGTCCACTGTATAAGCGACCAGACTCCCCCCACTCCCACAAAGGAAGCAGTAAAAGAGGGAGACAAAAACATGCTGGAGGAAATAATGGCTAAAACCTTCCCAAATATGATAAACTATAAACCTACAGACCCACTAATCTCTATAAATCCAAAAAACAAGATGAGCAAAACTGCAAAGAATCACACAATCAAATGGCTCAAAAATCAAAGATAAAAAGAATGTCTTAAAATAAGTCAGATTTTGAAAACAAACATGAGGTAGGTAGCTTCATTATTTACAAGCCCTTACATGTGGGCTGCACACAGCAACTTGCTTCGACAAAGGCCCGGCTCCCTCTTTTAGACACACTTTAATATATGCCACTGGCTCCAAGGACCAATGTTGTCATCTTGTCACCTAAGCTGATCCACAGAACACATACTAGCAAGTTATCCCCCACCAAGGCAAGGACTGGATACTATTCACTCTTAAGACTATTTCTGCACTGAAGGACCAAGTCAAAGCAACATCAAAACTTCTGATTATCTAGTGTATGTCTTTCATTCAGGATGATACCCACAAAGAAGGAGGAAAGCAAGAGATAATTAGCTTTTACAGAAATTCAAAGTCCTGCTATTCACATAATAAACTGAGCAAATCCCTTGAAGATTATTTTTTCTTATCTAAAGTCATCCATTGCCATTAAAATGTCTCCAATCTCACAGAAATAGCTATGTGCTGTACAAAATGTTCTCCATAATCTGTATTGTGTGTTAAATAATAAGCAATGGTAAATACTAATAAGTTAACACACTCACTAGGTGTCTTACACCTTTGTCTTCTATCTTAACATACACTGCACCTAATCTTAGGGAATAATAACAGAATAAAACAACAGTAATTACCTTCTGTCCTTGGGTATATTAGAATAAAAGACTTAATATTCATATGAAATTATACTGCAGTGCATGTATGTTTGACATAACTATTAAGTTGTTCTGAAAATCCAATTTCATAAAACTGCCCTTGGTCATGTACCCTCAATCTATCCTCAGAGCTATATGTACCTCAGTTTGAAACTTACTTTTATAGAATTTGCCAGTATTCTAAAATACCCATATACAAAGAATTCCCAAGTTTAAACAAATTCAATTTAATGACAACATACTAACAAGATTTCATTTCATATATTATACTATTCTAGCAGTTCTTATATCTTTACATCCCATAAATTGGCAATATTAGCATCTTTTAATCAAAAGTTATGTTTGCATGAATTCTTGTGCAACACAATTACTAGAAGATCTCTCAAGATGAGTTGGGGCAAAATACTCAAAAGCAGCTTGGAACTTCTGATGAGCACGGGGTGTTACATGTAAGTGATGAATCACTAAATTTACTCCTGAAACCAATTATATTATATGTTAATTAACTAGAGTGTAAATTAAAAAAATGATACCAAAAAAAGCAGCTTGGATAAATGTAACAAATATTTTGTTTTTTCAAGGTCAAATTCCAGCATGTGAAAATGGTATCACATTAGTTCTCAAGGTCATGATTAGACATGGAAGTCTGTGGAAAAACAGTAACATTTGCATTTCATAGGACGTCTTATCAGTGACAGGTGTATCTGTTACATGGCTCATAAGATTAGGAAGGCCTGCTGAAGAGTAACTACCTGATAAAAAAAAAAAAAAAATATTTACTGCACAGTGATCCCATATCATGCTGCTAAACCAGGGAAGCATAAGTAAATGAACCCTCCAGACAGAAAAGACGAGGTTTTAACACAGCTCCAAGGGCAATATGATTCCAAAGAAATAGGAAATCATGTTATAGGATGGAAACCTGGTTGCCATGTTCTCATTCTAGGGATGACACCATTGATGCAGGTAATGTCAGGTAACTTCTCAAAGTCACACAGCCGGTTAGGGGCACAGCCCGAAAAAGATGCTTAGCTCTCCGATTTCCAATTCACTATTCTTTCCACATTGTTAATATATTTTAGAAACTTCATTTTGAGGATAAAATTTCAAACCAAAACAAGAACGAGAACTTCCCACCCAGGGGCTTTGAGGTGAGATCCTTAGTCGAATCCAAAGTGGGAAAAAAAAACTCATTAGCCCCAGTTAGAAAAGGATAGCCCTCCTCTTCCTGCTAAAATTTCTTCACATTTTGCTTTTGATCATCGCTAACAGAGCTCATTTGTACTGTTTCCTTTAATGTACCTCTGCCTCATCCCAGCTCTCCTTTAACTAAGGAAGATTTTCAGGTTTTAAAATCAAGCCTTGAGCTAGTGATGGCCAAGTAGATTGATAACTAAGCGGGATGCCTTATTAGCAGAGGCTGAAAACACTGAAAAAGCCCACAACATTCCCGCAAAGACTTCAGTGTTCATTTCTTCTCCTAGTTACAAAGTTACTTCTACTTTGTGGCCTAAATTGCTCTCTTGCTAAAGAATCTCCTCATTAGCATGAAGCTATAAAATATTAACAGAGGAATTATTCCTTCTTTGGAACAAGACACCTTGAACAATTTGCTCAATATATTTCCAATTTATACTTCCCAGTTCACAGAAGAAACCGTCTATCCAAACAGCATCAGAAAGGTGGTGGAGAATCAGCCATGGCAACACAAAAGAGCCAATAATCTACTGGAGAATAGGCTGCATTTCATCATGACAAACATTTTTACTGAAACCCTTGATCAAAAACTTACATGGGCACAATTATTCCCAACACAGTTGAAAGACTTGCTGAAATGTTTACAAGGGTTACACAATATTAACAGTCTTGACGGACATTTATTTTTTTCCCTATTGAGTTGTCCAAATATGTATTTGCATGTTTAAATTATTCCAACGATTATGGAAATAAACAAGATGTATCATGTTTGAAAGTATGACATTTTATCTCCCCAAAACACCAAATTCATGAGGAAATATTTTAAATCTGATGTGGGTTTTTCCTCCCAATATTTGGCTGCTCCTGTATTACATGTAATAGAGGTGCAATGTTGGTCTCAATAAATACAAATCATACAAAGCAGAATTTTAAAGAACTGATTGAAATTCACTCAAGTATTAATTTAAATATTCAAACTCATTAAATTTCTCAAATTTTCACAAAATGTTCTGCTATAGGGGGCATCAATTATGGATAAATCCCCCCCTTTAGCTTCGGATTTTTATGTAACACGGAACAGAAACCTGTCCTGTAATGTATACAAAAGGCTTACAAATCCAGCCTCCTGTGAGACGAACATACCAAGGAGATTGCCAAGTTTGTTTTTGGAATGGATTGTATTTGAAGCTCTAATAAAATACATTATGTTAGAAATTTTAATGAACAACGTTAGAAATGCACACTCTTCAGTTTCTCTTTTAAATGTCTACTGAATTGGGGTGCCTGGCTGGCTCAGATGAAGGACCGCATGACTCTTGAACTGAGTTCAAGTCCCACATGGGGTACAGAAATTACTTAAATATAAAATTAAAAAAAAATTGTTTACTACTTGCCATAAACAATTCTAATATTTTTTAAGTTTTGTTTTGCTTTGTTTTGCTTTTGAGAGAGAGACGGAGAAAGAGAATCCCAAGCCAGCTCCACACTGTCAGCACAAAGCCCAACTCACAGCTCATCATAAAACGAGATCATGACCTGAGCCAAAATCAAGAGGTGAATGCTTAACTGACTGAGCCACCCCCAAAACAATGCTAATCTGATATACAAACATATCTGATGCTGACCTTCCTCGAGAACCAAGATTCTTCTTCCTATGAAAATTTAAGCACGTATTCTCAAGAATATCTCACATCACTACTTAAAAATTCACACTGGTAATGGAAACATACACAACATTTTGTGGAGTCTAAATCCTCCCAATTTCAAGGTCAACACTTGCCATGAACAAGATTCACTGCTAGTCTCGATAGCCATGCAAGGCAGTCATACACAAAGACCAGAAACCATGCCTAACACTTACCTACTATCCTTTCAATACCAACACAGGAAGATTTAAGATACTCCAAAGGAAATTCATTTTGATTAAAAGTTAGCCATTATAACGGCTGCACAAAAGTCCCCCACAAATCCTTTTCTTAAAGAACAAGCATACTGGATATGAAATAAATCATAAATCTTATCTTTCTTACCCCCTACTTGTTCGGGAGAGAGTCCAGAGGCCGAGAGCCAACACCTTCCCAGAGATGGTCTTCACAAATGACCTCAGTTTCATTCTTGAACATAAAATCTTCCATCTACGAAAAATGAATTCAAAGCATTTACAATTATTATACACACACACACACATGTATGTGCCAATAATAACAAACTGAATGAAATAACTGAATATGTATAGACTTTTTAAAGTTTATTTTGAGAGAGAGAGACAGTGAGAGTGGGGGAAGGGCAGAGAGCATGAGAAGACAGAGAATCCCAAGCAGGTTCCATGCTCCCAGCACAGAGTCCCATGAGGGGCTTGAATTCACGAAAAAATGAGATCATGACCTGAGCCAAAACCAAGAGTCAGACACTTAACCGACTGAGTCACCCAGGTGCCCCCCTCCCCAAATATTTTTATTAAATGTCTTTTTCTTGGGGCGCCTGGGTGGCGCAGTCGGTTAAGCGTCCAACTTCAGCCAGGTCACGATCTCGCGGTCCATGAGTTCGAGCCCCGCGTCAGGCTCTGGGCTGATGGCTCAGAGCCTGGAGCCTGTTTCCGATTCTGTGTCTCCCTCTCTCTCTGCCCCTCCCCCGTTCATGCTCTGTCTCTCTCTGTCCCAAAAATAAATAAACGTTGAAAAATAAATAAATAAATAAATAAATAAATGTCTTTTTCTTTTTAAATTTTTTTCAATGTTTATTTGTTTTTGAGATTGAGAGAGAGAGAGACAGAGAGAGAGACAGAGCGTGAGCAGGGGAAGAGTAGAGAGAGAGGGAGACACTAAATCTGAAGTAGGCTCCAGGCTCTGAGCTGTCAGCACAGAGCCTGATGTGGGGCTCAAACCCACGAACCAGGAGATCATGACCTGAGCCAAAGTCAGACACTTAAGGGACTGAGCCACCCAGGCACCGCTTAAATCTCTTTTTCTTACAATATCCCAACCAGAATAAAATTTATTAAAATGTACTTTATCTTGGGAAAGAAATAATTTTATAGAAATTTTGGGAACATGGAAGCACTCCTAAAATTAAAAAAAAATAAATAATAAAAATAAATTAGACCATTAAATGTCGTCTCCTGGATACTGATTTCAAAGGATTGCAATGGAATCTGCAGAATGAGTTATGACTTTGTACAGTGGGGAGTCTCTGTTCAGTGCAGATTTGATACGAATCATCCTAATCAAGAGCAACTATTACTTTAGGTGCAGGGAAGGGAGCTTTCGAGTCAGTAAAAGACATGTGTGCACCCACACACACGACAGAAAAACTGAGCGCGCTGAAGGTAAAGAAACAGGTACGTCATTTTCTATCTAAGGAATAAAACAAGCCTCCAGCCCATTTTCAGCATTTCAGAGACAAGCACAGTCAAATGTAAAGTGAGCTTTGAGCTGTTCCAGATTCAAAGATGGGTAACTCAACAATGACTGGACTCCAGTGAAAAATCATTCCATCTCAACGCAGACGGTCACGGGACAAACCCAAGAGGATCCACAGACCCGGGATGACTCTGAAAGTAGCAGTCCTCTGATTTAAACTAAAACAGAGACTCTGCTCACTGAGGAGCGTCAGCCCCAACTTCTGGTGACAAGAAACTAGAAGTACAGACAGAAAGCAGATGACTGATAGCATTTAAGCCCATAGCAACTAAAGTTTTAAAAGAGTACTCATTTCGATACATTCAATACTATAGAGTAAATCATTTTGTTTTTACAACTTAAGTTTTAAAACATGCTTTTGTTCCCCTTCTCTTTCTCCCTCCCACTAGATCCGTGACTACATGCTAATTGTTTCAGCCTAGGTTTTGTTGCTTAGAATGTGCAAAGTGATGGGGGATGTGGTGGGGGAGAGGGGAAAACGGGTGATGGGCACTGAGGAGGGCACTTCTTGGGATGAGCCCTGGGCGTTGTATGTAAGCGACGAATCACAGGAATCTACTCCTGAAACCAAGAGCACACTGTATGTTAACTTGACAAGAAATTATATTTTTTATATTTTTTTATATTTATATATTTTTGAGAGACAGAGACACAGACTACAAGTTGGGGAGGGGCAGAGAGATAATGAGACGCAGAATCCGAAGCAGGCTCCAGACTCTGAGCTGTCAACACAGAGCCTGACACGGAGCTGGAACCCACAAACCATGAGATCATGACCTGAGCTGAAGTCGGACGCTCAACCGACTGAGCCACCCAGACACCCTGACAAATAATTATATTTTTTAAGAAATGAATATGCAAAGTGAAGAAAAGATTCTCCCATGGAACACTGATCTCCTGGATGTCACAGCCACACAGGCGTACTGCTACAGGTTACATCAGTCATTAGGAGTCCTATTATTAATGCCACAGTGTGCGAATGTATTGGGGTGGCAACTTCTTGAACGGTAAGACTCGCCCTGCATTTTGGAAGTGCCAGCAGGGGACGCGAGACAAGTGAGTGCAGGCTTGACTCTAGGGGACACCCCACAGAAGCAGCACAGAGGTGGCCGTAAACAGGATTCCATCCACCTCCTTGGCCCTATCGTTTGCTTATCCTTGATCTATGATAGAGAATAATCCCAATCCACAAAGGAAAGTGTTCACATTAGTGATGCTAAATATTGCAGAAAGTGCACAAATGTCATTAACATGGAATTTTTTTTGAGAGAGCGAGCATGCACGCAAGCAGAGGAGGGGCAGGGGGAGAGGGAGAGAATCTTAAGCAGGCTCTACGCTCAGTACCGAGCATGACTGTGAGATCGTGACCTGAAACAAAGGGTCAGACGCTCAACCAACTGAGCCACCCAGGCGCCCCAACGACATGGAATTTTAACGGAGACCCCTTCGATTCCACTCTCTCTGCCACTCGAGCTCTGTGCCCTCTGGCTTGTGGGTTAAACGGAGGTTAAGACCAGGGTCATGGAGTCAGCTATCTCCTCTTCACATACCTCACCAACCATCTGGGTGGCCTCAGTCCTCTAGTTCAAGTTGGTAGACCTGTACCTTATTATCCTTAATCATCAGAATACTTAGCTCACAGACCTGTCAGTGTCAGTGAGAGACAGGCACACTAAGCCACATGCTCTGTTCTCGATGAACCAGGGCTATTACTAAAACGGCCAGAATAACTGGCAATTCTGTGATTTGTAAACAATACAATTACACACACTTCCACAGCCTGGGAAAATTCCACAAAGATGTGGAAACGTAAACAAAGATGCTGGAAGGATAGACAGTTATGTGTCCCAAGGCACATGTGAGAAGCCGCGCACAGCTGGCTGGAAGTCTCAGCCCCTCCACAGTGACTTGTGGCCCTGCTTTATTTCACACGAGTATAGACATAGCCATGGGGACAGACCAAGTCCTCATCCAACGGAGGAAGAAACAGTTTAACAGATTTTAAAAAGCATTTCGGGTCATTTGAAATGGAATTATTTTCTCCATTTGGTTAATAAGATGTACTGTCTTTTTAAGTAAACTCTTTGTTCTAAGACAGTTTTAAAATTTGAGGGAAAAACTAAGATAAATATTACAGTAGTGTGGATATGCTGTATATCAAGAAAGATTATCTCCCTCTGTGACTATGGAGATGAATGTTATTGTATTCCTTCTAGGCACTCTTTTTTGTATTTATTAATGCTTAATAAAATATTAATCACAAGAGAAACACAGGTTTGGGTCGGAAGAAGTTTTCTGTGCACCATACTGAGCAGACTGGACTCATAATGCAAACACTTTGACATTACATTAATGAAGGCACCGCTGTTGTGAGCTGAATTCTTGTTTTTACTGAACTAAGCGAGGGCTTTGTTCCAAAGATTTTGGACTCTGGCAAGCCTATTTAAGCCCTAAGAAATTTCCTTCTATTAAAGTCGGCGACATCTTTCAAAGGGCACTCTATTGCCAATTATATTTACCCTTCATTTTAAGGCTATAATTGTAAAGATACATCCAGTAACATTATTTCTTCTGAATTATTAAGCTTGTGCATAGTTGAGATATGGTAATGCTTTCGGATATTATAGTTAGACTTGGTGAAGTGCGGATAATTAGAAGAGTACATTTAGTATTTTTGTTTGCACTTTCAATTTACCATGGTAGGGAAGACTGCAGGCTTCACAAGAGTCCGCTGCCTTGATTCAAACCCCGACTCTCCCACTTGTGTGGCCTAGGGCAAGCTGATTAATGTATTTATACACCGATTTCCTTATAGGGGTGATCATAGAGGAACACATAAATACTATCTTGAGTCTATAGTACTTATGTTAAATACATGGAATAGTAGCTTGTTTACTGCTATGGGTGTTGCTTCTTATTATTAATATAAATATTCAGAATAGACGACCTGCTCTGTACCAAGAATTTTTCCAGGTTGTTAATAGTGCAGATGGACAATAAACACTGAAAATAAAACTATATGGTACTTAAATGAGAAGCTCTAACAAGAAAAATAAAGCAGGAGAGGAAATAGGAAATATTGAAAGGTACCGAAATTTTGGGGCGCCTGGGTAGCGCAGTCGGTTAAGCGTCCGACTTCGGCCAGGTCACGATCTCGCGGTCCGTGAGTTCGAGCCCCGCGTCAGGCTCTGGGCTGATGGCTCAGAGCCTGGAGCCTGTTTCCGATTCTGTGTCTCCCTCTCTCTCTGCCCCTCCCCCGTTCATGCTCTGTCTCTCTCTGTCCCAAAAATAAATAAACGTTGAAAAAAAAAAAAAAAATGAGAAGCTCTAACAAGAAAAATAAAGCAGGAGAGGAAATAGGAAATATTGAAAGGTACCGAAATTTTAAGAAAGGATGGCTGTGTTAAGTATTCAACCTTCGTCTCTGAGTTTCAAACTCACCCTTCCACATTTACTTGGTAAATGCTAACGTTAGAACTTTGTAAACCACGCCCCTGCTTATCTAGCAGGCTCCTTACAGGGCCCTCCAAGTTTCCTTGGAAGACAATTAAGATAGGAGGAGGAAGAATGGACATTCTCCTTCTTGCTCACATCCTGCTTGCTTCCGGTTTCTATCAGAGTCCTTCCAGCCATGATTTACTGCAGAACATTCCAACTGAATCACTTACCGCCGGTTTTTCCCCCCGACATTTGCAGCACCCAGCTTGCAATTTTCCATGTCCCCACAGCAGTACTTGCGCTGGCTGGCTGCTGGCCCCTCCTCAGAGATGCTCTAACCCTAGCTCAACGGGTCCCTTCCTGAAAGCCCAAAGACACCGCTTGGTTAAGCAGCACCCTCCCCTTAATAATCTGGACCAGGCTCTGCAAGGCTTATCTTCTATGCTCTACACTTTACCAGTCTCCGTCTTTTCCCTTCATTCTCCAACCCAAAGGATATAAGCCCTTTCCTGCAGCTGCTCCCTCTGCACTGGTCTAGTGTTCCCAACACATCACCTCCAGTTACCTAGCTAACAAATCTTTATACTCCGCTAATATTTTATTGTTCTTCTTAAAAACAGGGCATGGGTTTTGTCTCTTGAACAGCGTGACCGTATGATGCACAGCAAATGCTTGACTGAGTAAAGACCCGAATGAAGCGACAGAGGGAGCCACACTGATATACGGGAAAACATTCTGGACAAAGAGCATTGTAAATGCAAAGGCCCTGAGGTGGGCTTTACCTGCTATGTGTGAGGAGTAACAAGAAAGCCTGTGCCTCTGGAGAATAAGCCAGGTTGAGAACTAGAAGCTGAGATCTGAGAGACTTCAGGGGCCAGATTATGCAATGCCTCATAAACAGGGGGACCATTACTTATTGTTTGAACAGGATACTTTAGAAGATGAGGGAGTACTATTAATCAGTACGCAGAGATAAAAGCCACTAATTAGAATGTTCTGGCATATTGATTTGAATTACCTATGTGCAGGTCATTGTCAGGACTTTCATTTTTATTTAAAGTCAGGTATGAAGCAATTTGACAACAGAGATAGAATTTGCTCCAGCTTACATTTTAACTGCTCCCAAGAGGAGAACAGGTACATATTCACTACAAAACACAGTATTTCTTCACTCAGTATGAATTATTAACTCCAATCTGTAAGTGTGGCAAGACATACATGGGTTTTTGAGTGAATCTAATAGAAATAAAAACACAGATATACCACTATATTTACCATGAAATCCAACCTATCAATAACGATCTAAGTTGAGTTTTTTTCTAGTAAGGAAAATCATTGACTTCTCAAACTTTAAACACGTTAAAAATCCTCAGGCCTTTGTCTGTTACAGATTTTTCCTTCTGTTCTTGAATACTTCTGTTCTTGAATAAAGGACAAATTAGCCTACCCATATTTCCAGCTAATATCAATCACAGGAAAAATGTTAGAAGGAAAGTCAGAGCTAAGAATTAACAGGGCTGGGATGAGCCCTTGTTGGTGTTCAAACCCAGTACCTTTGTGGTTCTCACCAAGCCCCACGTATTAAATCCTTTCTAATCGTATGACCCTTTAATTTCATATTAAACATTAAGCATAAAAAAAAGCACATGCTGTTTTATTTTGCCATTTTGAGAAAGAATGCCTTTGAAAGTGAAATTTCAACAACCTTAGCTGTTTTCATCTGCCAAAAAGTGTCTATCTGTACTCATCATACCTCTTCTCTAACATTCCCACAGGTGTTGAGAATTGGAAGACTAGACTCCATTGTCAGTAGGGCTTCGAGGTGAGACTGCACCATGGAGATGCACTTCACAAATGGTTCGTTACACATGACTACCGGTTCTGTGAACCACCCAGAAGGCATAGTCACTCGTTTTTTGGGTCATTCTGTGTCCTACTCAGGCTAGAAGGAACCTCAATTCTACAACGTTCTCTATATCACAAGTACTGGGTAAAAGAGAGGTTTTAATCTACCCAGAGCAATGAAACAGATACTTTAGCTCCTGTCTTGTTTTATTCTTGGTAACACTAAGAATTCAACCTCAAAGAAAGGAGAAAAAAATGTACATCAAGTTCAGTCTCGGTTTCAAACAACGGCCTTGAGTATCACCCTGGAAACAAGGGTGGTGACAGTGATCTTGAAATAAGGAATTTTGAACTCAGCAAGATAATAAAGACTGAAAATAAAATTCATCAGTTAGAATTTTGCTTCCCCGATAATATGTCCTACTGACGGTCTATAAGTTAAATGTGATTTGTTTCCTATTTTGCTGCATGTTTAATTATAGGAAACAAATATCTGACCTGAAAAAGCATAATTAAGTCATTGAATTCTGGAGGAAGAGCTACCTTCTTATTTTGAAGTTTTTAATAGTGAAGTCACTTTTTCCTAAAATCTATATAGAATTTAATGAAAACCATCCCTCTGGGTGACCTGAGGGATTAATATTTGTCACGATAGTAGATTCAGGGAGCACACGAGGACTGGATTCTAACCGTCCTCCCGATACTGAAAACATTTAGTGACTCTCTCCTGGCTGCTGAATCAAGTCCCAATATCTCATTTAGTCATCAAGTATCTTCTACCAAAGGATTCAAACTTTTAACCATTTTTCGCTATTCGTCAACGTGAGTATTTCTCTTTAGCCAAAGTAGATTTCTTGCTATTATCCGGAGAGATCCCTCACATTCTCTGCAAGTTTTATCAGACTTATTTCTCCATACAGAACATACTTCATTCTCTTCTCTTCTGGGAGTATTGCCATGGTCTCTGGCTTTACCGGTGACCAGCAGAGCAGCATGAGATGTTTTCAGTTATTCTGATTCACGGGAGATAGGACTTTGCTTCAGAATCTCAGAGCTGTGTGCTGTGACTCACACAGTGCTGGAGATTTCTGTGGCCTATCTCAGTATCAGACCTCTCAGATCACACAATCTTTCTCAGAACATCTTGCTGAGTACTATCTCTTACTCTAGCCTCCACTAAAACTTGAAGATATCATTTATTCCAGTAAAAATGGAAATATATTTAGCAAAAAAAAAAAAAAAAAAAAAAACTTCTATTAGCATCACACAGGCAATGAATCACACATGAACTTATCCTTCAGCATGTAACCCAAAGCAAGCTGTAAGTAGATAAACTAGTGTAGTGAAATCTATTGTTGTACACACAAGTACATAAGTAGGTTAACTCTGAACTTCAAACAAAAGACTGAAAACCACTTTGCCCAAAAGAGCACTTATTTTTAGATTTTAAAAAAGTATCCGCTCGTAAGCGGTAGAACATCACAGGTATCAAAGGAGGTGCCCAATTAAGCTTCGTAAGGCTTAAATGTTACCTGTTCATTCATTCCCTGTGTGGTCAGGACTGTCCTGGTTTGTTTAAGTTCGTTTGTTTATTTTGAGAGAGAGAGAGCAGAGGAGGAGCAGAGAGAGAGGGAGAGAGGATCCCAAGCAGACTCCACAGAGGCAGTGCTAAGCCCGATGCAGGGCTCAAATTCACAAACCGTGACATCATGAGCCCAAACCTAGAGTCAGACACTTAACCAACTGAGCCACCTAGGTGCCCAGCCCTGTCCTGTTTTTTAAAGTTCAATTTAAGAATTTCATAGTGTCATCTTTCAGGATACTTTTAAGACTATTATTTTTAATTTATTTTATTTTATTTTTTTTTAACTTACATCCAAATTAGTTAGCATAGGGTGGAACAATGATTTCAGGACTAGATTCCTTAATGCCCCTTCCCCATTTAGCCCACCCCTAACCCACAACCCCCTCCAGCAACCCTCAGTTTGTTCTCCATATTTATGAGTCTCTTCTGTTTTAATTTCTTAATCGTGTCAGCAAAACACTTAGCTATTCATCATTTATAAGTGGTAAGACCAAAAGCGTTTCCATCCTATGGTTTAACTAGGAGTAAAAAGAAAAATAAAGACACCAAACATCGAAAACTTAAAAAGCCAAATGATAGCGGAGCCAGTCCCAATACAGAAAAGTACTCAACTGTGTCTTCGAGCTCATGACGAAGTAGTCAGCAAAATATCTAGCCCAGTTAGCAAAATAAACAAGGTCATTCCAATATCCCGTCTTTTGTGCATGCTAAGTGTTCCAAGGCCAAGTCCACATTTGGTAAGTAGGCATGAAAGCGTGCCTTCTAGTGCTTCAGACCAACGTGCGCTAAGGAAAACGAGTACAGACCCCTCGCAACTACTGTGAGATGGAGGAAAGATTGGGGCTTAGGAAACGAGGAGGAGGAGGTGCTACCGGGTGGAAGGAGAGCAGGGCCGGGAACAGAGGAAGGGGTGGCAGACAGGCCAACAGCTGGGAAAGTCCCACTCGCAGAAATACTTGCAGAGGGGATACGTGTGGCCTTCAAAGCCCACAGACATCAACCAATCAGTTACTCTCAGGGGTAGGCGTTGCAGGGGGCGGCAACTCTCCCTTTCGCTCGGAGGCAAGTGTCCCAGCAAGGCCGAGACCTGTTATTTTTACTGGAGATTTTACTGGCGTGCAAGTGGCCACGGAGTTTCTCTCCCACTTCCGGTACACGTGAGTTCTGACAGAACATGGAGGATACCTGCAACATCCTGGTCACCAGGTCTAATTATTAGCACCATGTTAACGATAGGGTGAACCGACAGGCCACTCTTCAGCACGTCCAGATTACTGAGGTCCCTCTTACTACGAACGACAGCGGGAGAACACACACGGCCCTGAGCAAGACATGAATGCCTGCTGCCGTTCTTGCTATTTAGAGGCAAACTGTTCTTAATCCTCCCCGATGATAGTTTTAAGAAAGAAAGCAGCTGTCAGATCAAAGGCCACACGCCAAGGGCCGGCGGCGGGGTCGATGTGGTCTGTTAAAAATACTCCATCTTGGGGCGCCTGGGTGGCGCAGTCGGTTGAGCGTCCGACTTCAGCCAGGTCACGATCTCGCGGTCCGTGAGTTCGAGCCCCGCGTCGGGCTCTGGGCTGATGGCTCAGAGCCTGGAGCCTGCTTCCGATTCTGTGTCTCCCTCTCTCTCTGCCCCTCCCCCGTTCATACTCTGTCTCTGTCTCAAAAATAAATAAAAACATTAAAAAAAAAAAAATACTCCATCTTACATAGCGTCTGTGATCAGGGCCACCACCGTGTTGAGAGCGGCAATCTGCCACTGGGCCTGAGCGATCCTGCTTCCCTTGCGGGCTGTGCCGAGAAGGCAAGCTCCTGACCGCTCTCGACCGGAGCCGTTTCTCAGGGTCGGGTTTTCAGTGAGCAACCTTGAGGGCTAAGGTGAGGTCTCCCTGTGGACACGACGTTCTCTCACTTCTGAGTTCCTCAGCTGTGATGCACACTCACTGCCCCTGTAGAGCACAGTCAAGCGATGGTTTCTCTGGCTGCTCTTAATATATTTATTGTAAGATATCCAACAGCCCGAGCCCCCTCACTCTGGCATCTTTACTCGGTTTACTATGGGCCCAGTTATGTCTAGGTCTCAGGGCATATCCCAGAACACCACTGGGATGAGTCCCAGGTGTCCCTGAAAAATACTGACTCCTAAGTCATTGACCAGTTTCCTCATGTTAGTTCCCTCCTGTGGTGGTAAGCAGACGAACGACGCTCCCCAGATGTCCTTGCCTAATCCCTGAAACTCGTGGACACATTACCCCACGTGGGAAAGAATCACTGCCCGATGGCCAATTTTCCAAGTTTGTGATGGGGAAATAATCCAGGCGGGCCCCATGTTACCACAGGCTCCTGTACGACAGAGACAGGAGGGTCAAATGCAGAGTAGAAGGGGTTGTTGTGACACTAGTAAGGGACTGCAAGCCCAGGCAAGCGGGAAGCCTCTAGAAGCTGAACAGGCAAGTCAATGAATTCTTCTCCAGAGCCTCCAGAACGAGCACTGTGCTGCTGAACTATCTTAGACTTCTGGCCTACAGAACAGGAAGGTGAAAAGTTTATGTCATTTTAAGGCTCTGTGTTTGTGTTATCTGTTACAGTGGTGACAGCGAACCGACATGTCTAGTCAGTCTTCTATTTCTCCTTTTCCTCCCTGAGCCTAATTCCCTCACGGCCTACTCCTCCTAATATTCCAGTTCCTGTCAGTAAACGTCAGCCAGATACGAATTCCTTTTCTGTGTAAGGCTCGAACTTCTCCTTGTGGGAGCTGGAGGAAATGAGGAAACAGGAGAGAGGAGAATGGGCCTGGAGGAAAACAAGCATCACCTTGCCAGGCAATGCTTCAAGTGGGGCCATGACACAATGTCTAGGTAAGATCTATCCCTGCCATCTGGAGGAACTCAAAAGTGTTTTGGAGTGGAGGGTATTTTGGGGTTTGCTTACCAAATATTCCAATCCAACGTCTTAGGGTCCTATTTTCCATGGAAAGTTTCAAATGGAGCCTCTCTTGTGGTAAGCCCACCATCACATTATCCTGACCTACTTTTTTGTTTTAGCACAGGAGCTAAGAGTATCCATTCAAGTTGTGATAAGAGCTCTCTCACTTTCGAATATGCCTTAAATGGTCAATTATCTGATCTGAACTTATGTATCTGAGATACTCGCAGGATATATTTTTCAATGCTGCATCTTTATGCTAGAATCCCTACCACCTCTAATTAAATCAAAGTTATACCACTCACCGTCAAGCAAAATGATAGTATATTACAAGTGAAGGTCAAATATGAACTGAGTTTAAAGACTATAAATATCCCAGGGCACACTTCTTCTCACAGAGCTGAATGGTTAATATTGATCAGGTATCTAATTGCTAATGTTTATCCAAGAAAGGCACACCAGAGTCTAGTAAGGGGACTTTTGTTCTATTGTGCCTTCTTCACCCACTCCAGTGAGTAATTTGTGTTAGATCAGTTTTATAGTTTTTGCAGAATGAAAGTTTTCCATTTAAATCGTCCCAAGTTCCTCACTTTTTGTTCCAAATACATGGTATAAACTTTCTCCTGATTATTAGCAGCTAAGAAGGGTATGGCATTGGAAGTTTAAGGTTGTGGCAAAAGAGGTATTTTTCCCTAGAATCTTATCATCAGCATTGGACAGTATTGTTCAGAGTCAGCACAGGAAGAATGACATTTGGATAAAATTTGATTGGTAGGTAGGAGATGAAGCCAGAATGCTTTCTTGGAAAAGTTAGCTTGATGAATGGAACAGACAGGGGAGGACTTCAACATCAAGGGCTACTTAGTCAAAGGGATATCCTCAGGGTTGCTAATTGCTCCTATGGCACACTCCTAAAAATTACTGAAAAGCAACCCTACTTCCAGATACTTTACTCCCATCTATAGGAAAACTTTTATAATGTATCGATCTTCTATTACCATAGTCTAGACCAAATATGATAAGGGCTATATACGTGTATAATATGTACTATATGAATGACTCCTACTTAATGTAGTGTACTATGCAGGACACAATGGAGAACTCTGCATAAATGTCCTGGATTCCACTTCCTCACAAAGTAGTAATCCTCGGTTATATATATTCTCTTGTAAAAGCCTGATCTTCATTGGTCTTACGGGTTATGGATTCAATGACAGAAGGCCAAGTTGATAAACATTAGGATTTAATTTAAATGTATACATAGTTTTCAGCTATTGAAATGTAAATGGGAAATCCAAAAATCAGTGAAATCTCTATTCATAGAAAATCAATTTCTGGCATCTTCACAGTGGGTGACTGATGAATCACTAATAGGAAGTGGAGTGTCTTAATACAGAACCACTGAGATTGGCACAAGTATTTTCTAACCATGTAAAAACTCCAAGAATTAGACTGGACTAAGTTCTGTCACAGATTTAACCATCTCAGACCACAGGACCCTGAAATTTCAAACCAAATGAGAGCTCCTATCACAACTTGAATGGATACTCTTAGCTCCTGTGCTAAAAATAAATAAATAAATAAATAAATAAATAAATAAATAAATAAATAAAAAGGAGGTCAGGATAATGTTGTGATGCTGGCCTAACCACAAGAGGCTCCATAGGAGAATTTCATGTAAGCACATGATGGTATTTTAATCTAAGTAGTCATGAAGGGTCTCATTCATCAGTATTGAAAAGTGATATTTATTCTTCTTTACTCCAATATTATTGTCAAAGCTATTAAATTTCCACTACCTTTCATCACCATAAAAACAACTTAAAAGTTATTTTTTTTCTAGTGGGTTCTTGGCCTTTTACACTGCACCTACCAGTAAGGATCATGAATGTTCTCCAAATTATTTGAACAACATTTTGACTTGATTTCTATTTGTATTTGACTTGATTTAAATTTCACTTAAATTATCTGCCTCTAATACCTATCCATCAAATAAACACACCGAAGTAACACACATCCAGCATAGCAGAAAACTATATCTGCAGAAAAGGAAATGCTGCCTATTGGTAGATATTATGATGTATATATCACATAATCTTATAATCCTGCATTAGACTTTATGTTTTCATACTCAGTAACATTCCGAGTATTGGTTCTTGACATTATCCCCAACCTCTCACTGAAACACCCCCTTCCCTTGCCTTTGGTGATTAACCATCCTAGTTTTGCCCAACTCTCTGTCCACAATTGTTCTGTCCATTGTTCATCTCAGCATCCTCTACTTGGCCATAAAATTCTGGGATTTCTCAGGCTTTCTCCCCCCACACCCCACTCTACTGTACTCATTCCAGGAACATCCACTCTTAGTGATTTACAGAAAAATACAAAATCAGTATTTATTTTTTCTCTAAGGCCAAACCAAGATATTTGTTTACATACATGACAATTTAATTGTATCCAAGTAGATTAAATCACCGACTCTATTTACTACCAGCTCTATTGGAGAAGTGTAATTCCATACCCTTTCATACTGAGCTTTCCAGAAGACTTTGGTCTCATGATTTGCCATGTCACTAAAGCAACTCTAACCATGTTCCAAACCAAAATAATGATCTTTTGTCATCATCCAAAGGTTGCCTAATTCTCATAGTGACATCTCCATCTAGGAGAAAAATATTTTTTGGCATGAGCCAGAATCCTTTGGACCATACACAAAAGCACTATGCCCTGCATGTGCTTATCTGATACAAGAAAAAATCCTGTCAATTTTATTTTCAAGATACCTTTGTAAGAGAACTTCATACTTACTACAAAGGGCTAAGCTATTACCAACTTTTACCTAAAGTAAAAAATATCCTAAAGCAGTGAAAAAAATATCCTAAGCAGATTCTCAATCTTTAGTAAAGTCAATTTACAATTTTAACTTCAACTATGGCTCCAACTCTGCAGGTCAAAACAACAACAAAACAGCTGAATAAGCTATGTTAACCATCTCAGTCTACCTTAAAAAATCAAAAATCTACCTTAAGTTTATTTATTTTGAGACAGAGAGAGTACGTGAGAGCAAGCAAGGGGCAGAGAGAGAGAGGGAGACAGAGAACCCCAAGCAGGCTCCATGCTATCGGCACAGAGCCCAATATGGGGCTCAATCTCACCAACCATGAGATCATGGCTTGAGCCAAAATCAAGAGTTAGATGTTTAACCTACTGAGCCACCAAGATGCCCCAAGGAAATTGCTTCTTAAGGTTTTGTATTAACCCTTTACCTTGACAGAGCAATAATCAAAGTGCAATAAGATGTATTAGTGATTATACAGAATTCATCCTTTTTGCTTTGCTTGCAATAATGAGGTCAAGGGCAATTTATTTAATGTTTATTTTTCAGAGAGCAAGCGTGAGTGGGGGAGGGGCAGTGAGAGGGAGGCAGAGGATCTGAAGCAGGTTCTGCACTCACAGGTAAGAGCCTGATGGGGAGGCTCGAACTCATGAACCGTGAGATCATGATCTGACCCAAAGTTGGGTGCTTAACCAACTGAGCCACCCAAGCACCCTCTGTACAGGGCAATTCTATCACCCCTGACAACTGTGGAGAATGAGCCATTATTGACCTGAAATTTCTTTCCCGGGCTTAAGTAGCATGAGCGATCACTTAGGCTAAGTCAGGGACAAATTGTGAATTCAAATACTTACTTCAAGGGGTGCCTGGGTGGTTCAGTCAGTTAAGCCTCTGACTTCGGCTCAGGACATGATCTTGTGGCTCATGAGTGCAAGCCCCGCATTGGGCTGTGTGCTGATGGCCCAGAGCCCGCTTCAGATTCTGTCTCCCTCTCTCTCTCTGCCCCTCCCCCTCGTGTGCTCTCTCTTTCTCTTGAAAATAAACACATTAAAAAAATGTTAAAAAAAAAAAAGAAGAAGAAGAAGAAGGGAAATGCTCAAAACCCTGCTCCCAAGAAACCCCCTCGCCCAGCAATAAGTATTCCACTCCCTAGGTAACAACTGTCAAGGAAAGACAGAAACCCAAACTCTGGAAGCAGCTCTCCCTTGAGCCTGCCTGCTCCCAGATCTTGAGAACACTCACTTTAATGAACTTTTCTACTTGTACCACTCAACCATCGTGTCTGGTCTGTCCTTGAATTCTTTCTTGTAAGGAGACCAAGCAAGAGCCTCTAGGAACAACCTGGGGGTGGGCTGGGCAGAAGCCTCAGAGCAGAGGGGTCTTTCCAGTCCACCTGGCAAGAGCTGTAAGGCCAAAGTTGGCAGAATTGAAAGCTACTGTGGAGAGGCTTGTAGGAATTGTTTTAAGCCTTCTGCCTAAAGCTAAAATGAAACTAAGAACTCTGAAGTAAATAAAGACTTTCTGAAGCCATTGCAGAAAGACTTACTACAACATTCCAAAGAAAAGAGCTCTAAATCTAGAACACAGGGATCTTTGGCTTCCACTTTCACTGAAGATCTTCTCCCTGACATAAGGCAGCAGATGGAGGACAGTGTAGTTGGATGCCTATGTCAAGGTCCGGTTACCATAGGTTGCACCCCAATTCCTTGAGAAATTAAACAGTAATTTTGTGTATCTGGCAAATGTAGTCTTTACAAGAACAGAAATGTGGCGCTACAAACATTTCAAGCCCACTTAATCCTTTTTACCAATCTCCGAACCTCCCCTATTCACCTCAAAAGGCTTGCAATATTAGAAAGATCTGGAGTGAGAAAACAAAATACCTTCTTGAAGGAACATCCTTTCTCTGTGCCCCTGACATGTAATGTCCTGCCTGGTCTCATTCAGGAACGAGAACCATCTCTTGAAATGCAAGCTTCAGGGAGATAATTCTTACAGGAACAAGACGAGACAGAGAGAGAAGCTAGTATTTGGAAATTAGGTGAAGGAAAAATCCTAAAAAGTATTTCCCACAAATACCAGTAAATCTTTAGCCATCTGAGTAGGTAAACTAAACTTACTCTCCCTGCCAAAAACACAATTTGGATTCAACTGCTCTTTTACAAACTACTGAGTTTTCTATTATTAAAGTTATCTCATAGCTAATTTTCTTTTTAAAACAAAAGTTGTAAGATGTGTCTGCCTGGATGTTTAAGTATGTCTGGGCATGTACGTCACATATGTGTGATATTTTTCCACATCCAGATGACTCTGACGATGTTGATTCATAAAGAACTTTGTTTTAGAGGCAAACAAACCCTGTATAAATTAAGCAAGCTCTCAGAAATATGAAAACTAACCCAAATGTTTTTCAAGTCCATGGGATCTATAATAATCTTTAGTAAATAAAATCTCATTTAAGTTTGTTGGTTTAATTAAAGCAGGCATATATTTAGAGTTATTAGCACTAAATGTAATACTTTTATTTTACCTAGGTTTACTAACTGTTAAATATTCTTATGTTATCTTTGTTACAGAATCTTCTATAAGGAAAATGATATGATAGTTGGCTGTTTAATGTCTCATGAAATTTTCCTGAGTAATCTAAACGTAACTATTAAGAATACATCCAACAGATGTAAGGTGAAAGTTTATAAATCAACTTTTCAACAGTATTATGCTTTTTGGTATGTCTATGTAAAAATAGTTTCCAAATCTTCTTGGTAACTGGAAACCTTGAACTTATGTTAAGTGATGGGTATTTTATTGAATACCTCGGTCATTTCTAAATAAGAAGGGATATTGAAACATTAATTACAGAACATAGATTTATCTACTTTGGGGTTTCTTTTAAGAAGAAGTAAAGATATTTGGGCCTAATATTAAACATGTGTTATGCTACATTGAAATAGTACGAGGAAGAATATATTTCCAGAAATTATTAAACGTATTTATAAATTTGCCAATTCACTGAATGCTAGTGTAACAAGAATCCACAACTGCTTACTTCTTTGAAGACTTTATTCCTAGTGAAAACTAGGGGTTAAGAATTCTAATCAATATATGCAACTAAAACTACTTAGAAATAATAAGGGTCAAAGTAAACAACTGTTTAAGAAAAGCAGGAAAGTAGAATGACTGGAAAAAGAAAAAACATAGGACAAAACCCGTTCGATATTACAAAAAACACTGTAGACATGTATGGACATCTTGAACACAAAATTTTATGTGTGATAAAGGTAAGCAAAAATGGAAGGGATTCATTCAAGGTTTTAAAAGAGTTTTAAAACCACATGGGTGCAAAATTAAAATTTCGTTTTCTGTTAGAGTTTTTGGGGTTTTTGTTGTCTGTTTTCTTTTTGTTTTTGTTTTTTACTTTTGGTCTGCTCTTGATAAGCAATTTTTTTAAATATGAAATTTATTGTCAAATTGGTTTCCATACAACACCCAGGGCTCATCCCAACAGGTGCCCTCCTCAATGCCCATCACCCACCCTCTCCTCCCTCCCAGCCCCCCCCCCCCCCATCAACCCTCAGTTTATTATAAGTTTTTAAGAGTCTCTTATGGTTTGGCTCTCTCCCTTTTTTTTTTTTTTTTCCTTCCCCTCCCCCATGGTCTTCTGTTCAGTTTCTCAGGATCCACATAAAAGTGAAAACATATGGCATCTGTCTTTCTCTGTATGACTTATTCCACTTAGCATAACACTCTCCAGTTCCATCCACGTTGCTACAAAAGACCATATTTCATTCTTTCTCATTGCCAAGTAGTATCCCATTGTGCATATAAACCACAACTTCTTTATCCATTCATCAGTTGATGGACGTTTAGGCGCTTTCCATAATTTGGCTATTGTTGAAAGTGCTACTATAAACATTGGGGTACAAGTGCCCCTATGCATCAGCACTCCTGTATCCTTTGGGTAAATTCCTAGCAGTGCTATTGCTGGGTCGTAGGGTAGATCTATGTTTAATTTTTTGAGGAACCTCCACACTGTTTTCCAGAGCGGCTGTACCAGTTTGCATTCCCACCAACAGTGCAAAAGGGTTCCCGTTTCTCCATATCCACGTCACCATCTATAGTTGTTTTTTTTGTTTGTTTGTTTGTTTTTTACTATTGGTCTGCTCTTGATAAGCAATTTTGTAAAAGGTATTTGGTTTTGACCTTTTGAGTAATCTGTCTAGAGAGCAAGGATTTAGTGTCTTATCTAAATAATTTACTCTGCTTCGCATTATCTGGTCTTCATTACTTAAGAAAAGCCAGTTTTCTCAATATTAAAGGAGCTAAGTTTTGTTTACAACTATGTAATCTTGTGCATTTGCCTTTAAAATATTCTTCCCTTTAAATAATTACTCTTTCATAATGATCTGAGATTCTAGTTAGTCAAATGTTCAAACCTTTTGACGTTTTGACTCCTCAAAGTCAAATTCTAAATGGAATTGACTAAATGGAATTCTAAATGGAATTTTTCTAATGGAAAATTCTAAGTGGAATTTTTCACCTCAAAGAGGATCCCTGAAAAATCTCAAAGGATTGGTCTCTCACCTTGTAAACAAGTGACATTAAACTAATTAGGTCGATTTGGTATGTTCAGTTACTGGGAAGCATTGTCAGGTAAGAAGTGTTAAGAAACTTAAATTACACATATATGGATATATGTTCTCAATATAGGTATTCCAAAAATTGTTAAAAGTTTCTAGACATCTGTCAGTACTATCATGTCCAATATTAACTGTAATTAAAATACTTAACCTTAATAATCTGGCTGTAAACAGCCACAGAACTATTTACTTATCAAATGAACTCTCATCTGATCTTTAACGGTGACCACTTTTTAAAAGTCTTTTTATCATTTACAGGCAGGTTTTACTCTGATGCTTTCACAAAGATGCTTCATCTTCAGAGAGTCATGAGAGGACTTTGGCAGGTACTCTAGAGTACAGGTTTCTAATAAGATCATGAAACAACTTGGTAAGAATTTCCAGAACTAACGGAAATAACTGGACTCAAGTAGAACAAGAATAGTATGGAATTGAATGAGCTAATGAAGATGATTACATTTTTTCTTAGAAACACTGCTGGTTCCTTCATGTTGTAATTTTCTGGATGTAAGGAAATCTTTTCTCTTAAGCTCTTTATGACTTTCAGTAATTTTGTAAAGTACACCTCTGTGAACAGAATGGAAACACCTAATTTTTCTACTTGATCCCCCCGGAATTCAGAAGTTTATTGAATTCCTGTAAATAACTGTTCTTACTATCCTGACAATAATAGTAATTCCCTTAAGTTCAATAAGAATTGGTTTTCCTTCTATCAGGGCAGAATTGGAAACATGGGTTTAATTACCAAGGCTTTGGCTGGAATACCATATTTGAGAATATACATAAAATCAGTTGTGACTCAGACAGTTTTAAGAAACTAAGCCAACTAAGGTGGATTTTACAGAGCCAGTAAAAACCCTTTGGAAAAAAGCAGCCTGGTGCCTTGCTTATAGGGTTCTCAGCAGCCTTAAGAGGTGAGTAGGGAAGGTCATTCTTGGCAGGCTTGGGAACCTCAAAGAGAGAGGAGTTTACCCAAATCTATAGGCATTGCAGGCAAAGTCTAATGGTGAGTTATTGTCTTGGCTTCTTAACCTTGAAAGACTTATAAAAGTCTAACCTGAGACTCCTTTTCATTTTTTTTCTTCCAAAATTTTATTTAAATTCTAGTTAGCTAACATATAGTGTAATATTGGTTTCAGGAGTAGAATTAAGTGATTCATCACTTACATATAACACCTAGTGCTCATCATAACTAGTGCCCTCCCTAACACCCATTGGCCACTTAAGCCCATTCCCCGCCCACCCCCCTTCCATCAACCCTCAGTTTGCTCTCTATCCTTAAGAGTCTCTTATGATTTGCTTCAGAGATTCCTTATGATAAGTTTCAGCAAAGCAGATTTCGAAAGAGCCTTATATATGGTCAATCACTATTCATGTTTCACTTACATAAACAATCAGGCCAACTTTAATGAGACTAGATTTATTCTGCAAATTAGTCTGTGATTATCTTCAATAGAAATGAAGGCGATAGTACAAGAAAAAATTATGTGTCAGTAGAAAATTCTAACATAAGCTTGTGAATAACAGATTCTAGTCCTGTCATCATTTCCAGTTTTGTTTTTTATCTGCAAAACCAAACTGGATCATGAATTCTAGTTTCCTCAGATATCCAGCCATAACTCTCCAAACTCCAAACATTTCCAATTTTCTCCAACACTCCTGATTTGCAGTCACTAAGAACAAAACCTGCCCTTGACTCTCTTTGAGAAGGGCCACGCCAGGTTCTCTTTACTACCGACACAGTAGGTAAACGCCAAGGACTTAAACCCTTGGGTCCACACTCAACAATTAAAATGGGCTCCTCCAGACTCTTGGAACTGCACACAAGCTGAAGATCTAAAATGTCAATGGACTAAGGAGATTCCTCCCTGAAGAAGACAGCACCTTAAAGTAGACAGCTCTCCCAAGATCAAGACCACAGGTCAAGATCTTCATCTCTAAAATGGGACCTCTATTCCTTTTGCCACTTGCTTTTTTCTGTTAATGCACAAAAAGACAATGCTCCTGAACTCTGGCAGGTATTGCTGAACCTACCATTAGGGCCACAGATGCAAAACGTAAGTCCCTAGAGTCTCTTGCTAAGGTGGTTTTAGACAATAGAGTTGCTTTAGATTACTTATTCACTCAACAAGGAGTCGTGTGTCACAGAAAACACCTCCTACTATACCTGGATCAACACTTCTGATATTATAGGAAATATAAGAAATTAACAAACACATCACTTGATGAAACAAATTGATGCCCCTTCAGGTACATGATCTAGTTGATACCAACTGGTTAGATTTAAGGGTCCCTTGGCTAAGGAGTATATACTTCAGTTTTTTGTTATTCTTCCAGTAGTTATTACAGTCCCGGTGTACTATGTTCTCTGCAAAACCGTAAGGGCATGTCTGCAGCCATCAGCAGCTCATCAGATGGGCTCAGTGCACTTGTAGAAACAAAAGCAAGATGAACAAAAAGATAAGTAGCTGAAGCAATTCTTCCATTGATCTGACTTCATCACCTAGGGTGGTTTCACAAGGAGTCAAGATCAATTTAACTCTGATGGTGACAGAGTGACACTGATACAAAATTTTTTGCCAATTTCTCATATATGAGAAGATAACCCAAAAAGGGGAATTGTTAATTAAGCAAGGAGGCCATTAGACTGATGTGGCCCTAATACCATCGCAGCCTACATAAGCAAACCAAAATCTAAGCCTATAAATACCTTAAGATTATGAAAGACAGATGCTAAGAACAACCAATACCAATAGCCAGCTAGGCTTTAAGCTGTAGCTGATCAATATTTTCTGTACACAGCTTCCACCTTCTATGAAAACTTCTTCCCCAACTCCTATAGCTGGAGTGCTCACCACCTCTGATTTGGTGCTGATTCTAATCAATGCTTGTTCCGTAAAGCTCTAGAAATTCTTTTTTTTTTTTAATTTTTTTTTCAACGTTTATTTATTTTTGGGACAGAGAGAGACAGAGCATGAACGGGGGAGGGGCAGAGAGAGAGGGAGACACAGAATCGGAAACAGGCTCCAGGCTCTGAGCCATCAGCCCAGAGCCTGACGTGGGGCTCAAACTCACGGGCCGCGAGATCGTGACCTGGCTGAAGTCGGACGCTTAACCGACTGCGCCACCCAGGCGCCCCAAAGCTCTAGAAATTCTTAACCTGGACAAATTTTCTAGGAATTCAGCTCTAACTTTTCTGTCTTCGCTTTTTCTATGATCACAATTTCACCTGAGTACCCACTTTGGAGCTGGTGCACCACACACACACACACACACACACACACACACACACACACCCCTCCACCCCAAACATCTAAAATTAACATTCACAAAAACCAAGGTTTTATTCAGAAAACGATTAACAAAGTGTGAGTACTGAGGAAAATACCTTACTTCTAGCAACTGTAGTTCATAACCCTCCGGTATTAATTCATAGCAGCAAGGGATGAATGGGAAATTTAAGTAAAATGAAAAGTGATTTCAGAATAATGAGCTATCATTACATACCTGGGGCCATAAGCAACACAAAAATAGAACAAGTAAACAGACTATCAACAGGAGATTCCTTTAAATTTGAATAACTATTGCGCATCTTATAAAAGCATGATCTGTGGCCATTCATGTCTAAGGGCTTGAGCATACTTTACACCCAATTTACACGTTATGGAAGAGTCTTTGATTAAACACTAGGCAGGCAGGGCTCAAATGGAATTGATTACACTTCTCACGGGAGCAGCCTATTTCACTTTGCTGAGGTTTTGCCCCACACACTAAAAAAGACTTGAATCAGCTCAGAAAATTGGTCGGATGACTACCAACTTTATCCCTTCCGGCCACAAAATACAAAATAAATTAAGTGGTGTGAAAATGTGTAAAAAAAAAAAAAAAAAAAAAATCCAGGCACGGGAAGCATTGTAAGAGGTGCAAAGAGAATAAAGTACTATGGAATATTCCCCATAAAGAGATCATGGAGGTAGAAACATCATTCTTGCTTTCTGCTATAGCATCAGTGTGTAGAATAATGTACACAGTAGATGACAAAATATTTTTAAATGAGTGACTGATGAAATTCCCTGGTCAACAGAAAGGCAGAGAAGGTCAATAATTTTGAAACAGTTGAGAAAAACAGCTCAGCCCAAGTTGCCTTCTGTAGCCATCGTCCAAAAATTGCATCTGCCAAAGACAAGAACAAAGACTGTCAGATGTGTATCTTGGGGCTCTGGATAGGACGGATTAGCTAAGGTTTGGATTCTGGATAAGCAGCAGCTAATCCAATGTCTAAGAAGGATTTACCACTTTGTTTCCAGATTAGCTGGGTTGGAAAACCCAGAAGTCTACGGTTAGATGGTATGGGGTAAGAAGCTTAATCTAAAATAAAAAAGTAGAGGGACACCTGGGTGGCTCAGTCGGTTAAGCGTCCGACTTCAGCTCAGGTCGCGATCTCGCGGTCTGTGAGTTCGAGCCCCGTGTTGGGCTCTGGGCTGATGGCTCAGAGCCTGGAGCCTGCTTCCGATTCTGTGTCTCCCTCTCTCTCTGCTCCTCCCCCGTTCATGCTCTGTCTCTATCTCAAAAACAAATAAACGTTAAAAAAATTTTTTTAAATAAAATAAAAAAGTAGAGTGTGTGACTCTTGATCTTGGGATTGTGAGTTCAAGCCCCACGTTAGGTGCAGAAATTAATTTAAAAAGAATAAAACCCTAAAAAAAAAAGGTAAATTCAGGGCTGGAGCTTCCATGAGTAGCCCATGCTTCAGCAGAATAAAGTGGCTAAGAAGGTGGCAGTGTGAAAATACCATGCAGTCCAGGGGAGGAAATGAAGGCAAATCAGGTTTTTTCATACTTTTCCATTTCCAGCGCAAGCTAGGTCAATTTCTGAACTTTGCTACCATTAAAATGTTTAATACGTCTCAGTTTATCTTTTAAGAGTTCATTTGAGCAAAATTCGAATCAAATAGTGCAGCACCAAAGCAGACAGGAGCCAGAGAAAAGACATACAGAAAAAGTAGAAGCAAAGAAAATAAATTATTTGACTGGCTATAGCTTAAGTACCAGTTGGCTGTTTGTGTTTGTCCTTAGGTTTCAATTCCATAACCTTGAGATATTTAGAGGCTTAGATCCTGGTTTGGTTACATACATCGCCTGGGCAATAGAGTCACGTGAGCCTCCTGTCCTCCTGCTTTAATTTAACGCATCATGATACAACTTTTTATGACTTCCATTCATTTATTCATTTTACAAATAAATATTGAGCTCCAACATTATGTTGCACACTACTCTATATACTAGGAATCGAGCAATGAATAAAACAAAATCTGTGCTCTATAGACATATAAAGAGGGAGAAGCTGCAAACTGTGAACACATGAATACATGGTAACATGGAGGCAAGTGGGCAAGGAGAATACAAAGAGCCAGTAATTGGACTTGACTACAGTTTTATGAAGAATGATCACAGAAAGACTCATCAATAAAGTGTGTAATTAAGAAGTCATTAGCAGAGGTATTTAAAATCATGAGACCAACAACATAACCCAAGGAGCGCATACAGCTTTAAAAAAACAAACAAAAAGCAACTTTTTTTAAGCCCTTCTTTTTACACTTGCTTGAAGAGATTTCTGCTTCTTGCAACCAGACAAGTTTGAACTGAAAGAGCAAATGTTACTGGGAGCGGCTAAAAATGCCTGACACCACTTTGTTCCCAATTCAGGGTCTCAGAATGCTTCACTCTGCTTTCTGTGTATCCCTTCATTAACTCCACTTTATTTGAATTAGCTAGATTGAATTTTGCTTCTTTCAACCAAATACCCTTTTATGAAAGAATCTTAATCATAAACTTGGCTTCAAACGTACCACGTACTTTGCTGGTCCTCTTAAAAACTCTTTGTATCCCTTGGCAAAACCAGAATGCCAGTGGTGCCATTTGGCTAGGCCCCTAAAACCAGTCTTGCATTTAATTAGTTTTACTCCTATTCACACATGATGAAGGCAAGATGGCAATAAATCACTCATTAAAAATAAATTCTTTCCTTAACTCGTGAAATATATAATAATGTCTGCTTTCAGTCTGTGAAAGAATAAATTTAAAGCAAGCAGAATGTTGGCCATACTTTTAACAACCCTGTGTACCATTTGAAGAACTCTCTCTTGAGACCGTCTGTCAAATATATGAAAGAAAATGGGCACTTGGAAATCGTTGCCTGCTGTAGCTGAAGCCTTCCGATATATTTTCCTAGTACTTTGTAGAATCAAAAAACTTTGTGTCAAACCATATGGTTTTCCCCTTCATTAAAAAAAATAGTTCTGCTTTGTTTATTCTTAAACGAAATGATCCCTCTTACTCTATCGAAACTATTAAAGACTTTTTCCTCAAAGGCTTAAAAATAGATGGCCAGGATAATAAGCAAAAAACAACTTGAATATACTCTGATTTTTTTTCTCACATTAGATATATTTTATACCTGTTCAACACAAAAAATTATTTTGACTTAGTAAAACTCGGAATTTCAGCTTAATAGTCAATCTGTAAGTTCTATTGACTTGCCAGTTTAAATAGAGCAGTGATTAATGTACAGAATTGTCAAATCACTGTATTGTGTACTTGGCACTAAAATAACCCTGTACGTTAATTACACTGCAATAAAAAAAAAATAAATAAATCCTTATGCTACAGTGTTACAGATATGACAAGGGCAAGGACAATAAGACAGAGACCGCACCCTAGGGAAGTTTAATTGCTGACACTCATAAAACCATGAGGTAACATAGAAATACCAGGGCTGTTTAACACCGACAATGTGAGAACAGGGAGTGAGCCTCGTGAAAGCATGGAAATCCTCTCAAACAAGAAAGGTCTGGTATGGGCCTTTTACAGGTTATCAAACAGCAGCAGCAACAAAACATTGCTCTGATTACCTCGAACGCTCCATTTAACAGTATCTGCCATACAGAAAGCATCATGCAATGTCCCAGGAAGGCACGCGCTTCATAAACATAAGACATTGTCGCTGACATCAGACCATGGCCCAAATCCTGGGAGCGGGAACAAGGGCTCACCAAGACTAAGAACAAGTGAACAAAGGAGGAGGGCCAGTGGATGTCCTGTGATTTCATGTGATTCAGGTTTCTCTCCTAGAAGCCTTTATTATGGCAATGCTCCCTTTAACATCTGGCCTACTGATGCTATTGAGGTGAAAACTACTACATGGAATTTATTAGCCTAACAGGAGAGGACAATTTTTCTCCCAAATTGGAAAAAAAAATTTAGTGCCCAAATACAGACAAAATGTTAAGTGAATTGTAATACTTCCATACAATAGAATACCATGATTTCACGTTTTTAGGGTATTACGCCCACCTTACAGCCACATAAAGACATACAGATACCAGTATCGACACGTGTCAGTAGGAACAGAAAATCAGACAGGAGCACTTCCGTAAGCTAAATTTATTTATCTAAATGATAAAGAAATGGACAGGCCCCGTACAGATACCTAGCAGAGAGAAGAGCAATATTCTTTTAGGGCAACACAAACTTCCTGGTCCCCAAATGTCCCCGGCTGGGCTCATGGGAATGGATGACAGTATCTAAACCGAGGATGTTAATCCATAACTTTAATTCTAACCTTTAGTCTTTACGTGCACACAGAGTGGCCCAGCATGAGCCCAAACCTGTGTTATCTGTGGACGCCGTCTTACCTAGGTGAGAGGCACCACAGGAGCACAGTATGATTTCTGGCTTACAGCGTGGCCAAATTCATTCAGACCAAACAAACCTCTCTTTCAATGCCCTCAGCGTCTCCAGGTCGACATTGTTTTGTCCAAACACACTCCTAAACTCAGAACTGAAGGATGAGAATAAGAACTACTCGGGCATCTCTGGGAATCATTTGCTGGGACATTAACTCAACTTTAGGGCTGATCTTTGAGTAAGATGCAAAACTGTCTGTCATTTTGTAAAAATGTATAGGCACAGGCACTGGGGGTACGGGTTAACGATTATGATACAGCTCTCCAGGATATACTCAATCATTATACTGCAATTGAGCAAATGCAAGTAAGTAGTACATGGTGGCATGAAAGCCAGGTGTTTCACTGTTGCAGTGGAAAATTACAAGCAAGCAGGGAGGAACACCTAGAATGTTCCATGTGGTAATGAGTTAGAGTTGCAGACAGACTTCACCTCAGCTTAATATAGATACAGGTGATTACATACAGAAATATTTGTAGGTATGTGTGCGTTACACAGGTTACTACACATGTATTGACTAGCTCTGTCAGCTGGTGGGTCTAGAAGCAACGGCAGAAGCAAAACGAGACAATCACACTGACTGCCCAGATCTTGGTTTCTAATTCTCCAGTACAAGGAATGAGCATTCCTTGCAGAAATGCCTCACTGTAGGGCTGGGGCAGGAAATATGCGAGATGAACCTGAGACATTTTGTAATGCCAGAAAGTAGGAAGTTCTTAAAAGTAACACACGCACACGCATAAGGATTTGTCGGAGTGCAGAGACCAACTGAAAAATTTCCCAGTAGCTAGTTAGAACACCCTGAGTAACAAAAGAGTGGCGTTGGATTGTAGCCCAAAGTATAAATAGTCATGACTCCACAGTGATATAGTTTTTAAATACATTAATAAGCAAGGGAGAGGACAAATATCCCATGCAGAAAAATTCCAAATAATTTCTGTACATACTTCACCTTCAAGGAGGGGGAGTATAACTCCCAGTCAGTAAGACTGGGCTGTACACGGTGATCTCCTTCCAAAGAGTACAGTATGGGGGCACTTTGCTGGCTCAGCCCATGGAGCAGGTGACTCTTGACCTCAGGGTTGTGAGTTCAAGCCCCAAGTTGGGTGTAAAGATTACTTAAAAATAAAATGAGAGAGAGAGGAGAGAGAGAGAAGAGAGAGAGAGACCGCGCGCGCACAGTATGGAAATAAAATGGAGAAACCAGAAAGGCTCCGATGGCCAAACGATCAAGATGAACATCAATAACCATGACTCCTGTTGATAGTTTGTGTCCTTGATACAATGTGATGAAAATGGTGCTTTACTTCTGTATTCTTCCCCAAACACATACCCCCAGTCTTCGGAGAAAAAAACATACAGTAAATTCATCTGACAGTGGTGCATACCTGAGCAGTATTTCTTAAAACTTTCAACCAACCAAAAATAAGTCCAAAAAAATAAAAATGGCATAGCCAAGAGAGATCGCAGAAGAGAACTTTAAATGCCATGTGGTGTCCCAAAGGGGATTCTGTGATAGAAAAAAAGCAGTAGGTGAAAACTAAGGTAATGAGAATAAAATATGAATGTTAGTTAATGAATATTAGTTTATCAAAATAAATGTTCCATAGTAATTCAAGATATTAATAACAGGGAAACAAGGTGTGGGGCATATGGGATACCTCTGTACTATCTTTTCAATATTTCTATAAAATGTAAAGTGTTCTAAAACAATCTATTAGGAAATACATTGGCATGTTGATTAAATCTATAGTGAAAAAAGTAGATACAGTGCAACAATGGAACTGTAAGGAATATTTTTTATAGCATGTGTTTTTGTACCTTTGTTAACCAAAAAGAGGGAAATTGTCCCCAACGAGATATATTGCTAAATATAGGGTTGTAAGATTTTTTTAAATCTTTTTCATCATCTTTTTCTCATTTTCCTAACTTCCTCAGATCTTTTTTCTTGAGAAATTAGAGGATAAATAACAATGATAATTTTGCAAACTTCACATTTATTTTTAGAAAAACTTGATCATTTAAATGGAACTTGTCTGTTTCTAATGATCTAATAAAACTGCCCCTGAGGGCAAGATAGAGCTTCCCAAAAGCAAGTTCATAATTCAGGTGGCTATGGTAACTGAAAAATACTGCAAGCATTTTAGCCTGTCACAAATTTACATCTAATTTAGATGTGAGATAAAAATAAAAATATACGATGTTTCCTTTTTCTGCATCAGCTGTACATTTAAGCAAAAGGTAAAGAGAATAAATGTATCTGTTTCCTGGCTCATATGGAAATGTCGGAGACATTCAAAATATTTAGAACTGTTCAGAATGTTTCTGTGAAATTTTTTTATCTGATACTGTAATGACAAATATTTTTAGAAGTCTTGAATTTGTATGATCTATCTTTAGTTTTCCATTTAGCACATGTCCTAAGTCCAGTGGGTAGGTTCAAGTGTATATCTCCCACCGTAAAAAGAAATTCTCTAACTTGAAAGTATTTCTGATGCCTAATTCAAACCAGGAAATCAAAATGCAATTTTAATCACTTATTTTCAGATTGATCCGTTGTCTAGTGGAACAGTTAACAAAAGATGGCTAATTATGAAAAATTGAGATGTAAAGGGTGCTACTTTCACATAAACAGTTTTTCCAAAACTGGAAATCCAAGAAAAATCACACGGTCTAGGAGGAAAGAAACTTAAGTAGGACTACATCAGGTCCTACCTCCCCCTTCCTTGCACAAGTTATATATTATGGTTTAAAAAAAAAGTGGTGATAGTCTTCACTGAAACAGATACTGGACACAGGTGACTTCTGGCACAGTGGTCATTTGGCTCTCCCAAAACTTCCTGTATGTTTGAAGGTGAGGGGCAGAGACCCAAATGAATCCTGTTTATGATTGGAACACAGATATCAACAGCCTTTCTTGGTGTGGAAGGGTAAAGACAATTTTAATTTCAGTATGATCCTGGGGAATCCTGAGGAAGAATTTAAGAAAAGGGACTAATACGAAAAAAGAAATCCAGCAAGAAGGCCAGTGGCTGGCAAGGGAAGATGCTCCTGAACCTGAGCCAGACCCTGTGCTTGAAGGGGAGCTCAGCCCTCCCCCAGGCACCTGAGAAGCAGGCTGGCACCTGCAGAAAAGGTAGGAGAGTAGGTGAAAGAAAGCTCTAGATCACTACGGGCTCTGACACCCTGGATCTCGAGAAACCATTGTTATAGGGCTCTCTGCAATTGTCTTCACGTACTGCATGGTTTCCTATCAACTTGGACAAAGCTGGGACACAGCTCTCCAGGGCTGGCCCACAACTGGATCATCACCATTGCCATCACAACGAACAGAGCGGATCTCCAGTTCCGAGGCCGCATGGTGTGAGCGGGGCCAAGAGGAGTTCTACTCGCTTGAGAACAGTTTGGTGAGCGCATCTACCTGTCCGCCACAAGGCTGCAGAATCCCCGTTTCCCAGCCTCGGGTGGTGAAGGAAGGGAGTGATCTTGTATCACTGTCCAGCGTAAGGATACTGGTGTGGGAGCTCCTCGCCGTTTCTTCACGAACAAGAGTGTCCCTGTGTTCTGAGCGACAGTGGCACCCGTACGGAGTCAGCTGTTGCAGGTGCACTGACGTTTGGCGCTTTGTCACCGCATCGTAACCCCCTATTATCTTCACTACTTTTGGGGTCTGAACGCTTGGCCGGTCTAAACTGGCATCGAAGGGTAACAACGGTAAAACGACCTAACAGAAGTTTTTACCAAATGGCAAAACTGCGTAACTCACTGTGATGTTTTATGTTTGCCTGTCGGTTTTTATCGCCTGTGCACATAAAGCTTCATGTATAATGAAGTTTTATACCAGAGAAATTCACAATTCAGAGAGATTTACACCTTTGTGAATATAGGTTTGTTTTTTTAAATCTGTAGAGTACTCCAAAAAATCTTCCCATGATGACAAAAACGTCCTGTGGTAAAACGGCTCCTCAGCCCCCAGTGTGTGGTTAGTGAGGCTGAGGAAGGAAATTCTTATTTAACATAAATAGCCACTCACGACTATTGGCTACTACGTTAGACAACACAGGTCTGCAAGATTAAAAAAAAATGTTCATTTTTTAAAAATATGTAGTTTAAAAATATTCTTTTTGTCAGTAGTGTAAAATCTCTTCCACCGAGGTACCAAGGAGAGGCTGTCTTAACGCGACAGCAAACTTACTAAGTGTTGTTCCATGGAAGGTTTACCAGATACTGGCATCTACGTCCTTTACCACAGAACTGGTTTAAAAACAAGCAAACAAACAACAACAACAACAAAAAAAAAAAAAACATACAATTCAGGCAGAAGAGGAATAAGCAAATAGCAACAAATGGCCATCACACCTGGAAAATCATTAGCTTCTAAACAGTCGTGAACTGGCTAAATCATAACCTAAGACCCTCAAAAGAAAGGCCAAATCAGCCAGGTTACTGCAGCCATTTTTTAAAGGAACTTATTGAATGCCCACTAAAGGAAACGTGGTTGGTTTTTACTTTTTGTCTTTTGGATACCGGAAAGGCTAGAGAAATAATAGATTTTCGGTCTGTCTGCACTTTATTGTTCACATAACTTATCTATAGCTATTTGCCATTCTTTTCTATCCAATAAATGCTGACACAGATTCATCAGTAATATCTGTATTCTACCATTTTGATAAGCAACTTTCTTCTCCATCCAGAATTACATTGACCATTTTAAAATTATGACTCTACATTCTAAATTTATGTTTTTCTTTGCAGAATTCGAAATTTAATCTGTTTTTAGCATCGGGACCCTTTACGATGGATATAAATGGTGGCTAACACAATGTGACTCAGAAAGAAAGATTGACAGTCGGTGTTAGTCTCCTGATTTACAACTTATTTCACTCTCCTAAATCAACATCAAGAAAAGGAAACAAGATATTAGCCATGACATCTTGCCATTTTCTGTTTGGATAAAAATAGTGTGAGGGTAGTGTCTTGCCTGAGTCATCTTTTGATTATACCAGATTCCTGACCTCTTCTTGGTAGGCACAGGTAAGAATCTGTAATACGTTTTGGGATTTGTTAAAACTTTAGGTGATGGGGGCACCTGGGTGGCTCAGTCAGTTAAGTGTCAGACTTCAGCTCAGGTCATGATCTCACAGTTCATGAGGTTCAAACCCTGTGTCGGGCTCTGCACTGACAGCCCAGAGCCTGGAGCCTGCTTTGGATTCTGTCTGCCCCTCCCCCACTCACGCGCTCTCAGCCTCTCAAAAATAAACATTAAAAAAAACCCTTCAGGTGGTGAAGAACAGACTGCAAAAGAGTAAGAGTGCCTTCAAAAATCACCTCCAAGCTTTATCCAGAACTTACCCTCCATCACTCAATTTGGAAACAGTAGTCTAAAACATGTCACCCAGAGTACACAAGAATTATTGGCACTCTTGAACATAAGATGCTGAAGAGCTTTCTCCTCTCTCTGCAGTAAAAAATGTTATTGGTTAAAAATCCAGGATAAACCACATTTACGCACCTTCACTTTCTGCACTTCTCATATTTGCAACCGGGTAGTACTAACTTATGAAAACTTTACGGAAAGACCAGGGACAATGTCATGAAAACTTTACGGAAAGACCAGGGACAATGTCTGAATGGAATCACCTGTGAGACCCATCTTTATGCAGGATGCCAGTCCCCTGTCATCTTATTTAGTTGTACTTAAGCCTGCATCTTGTGGTTACTTTAAAAACATTTTTTTTTTTTAAATGTAGCCACTTTCTGCTGATATAAAATGGAAATAAATTTTTAGGACTTAGTATTTTTCATATACGTGCATAGAAATACTATTTATAACAGCCCTAAAATGTAGCATTCTTATCAGATCTGTTGTACTATTTCAACGTAAATTACAGTTATGATGACAATGGGTACTATAAAAAACACACTCATCTTTCCAAAATCTCTACATGAGGATAGTACATTGAAGCACATTTTCTTCATTGCCACTCACTCAGCTGTATCTTCCAAAATTCCTAGGTTCAAGCCCAAGGCTCCAGGCTGAAAATTGGATGTTTAGGAGGTGACTGAGGTTAAATGAAAACATAAGGCTGGGCCTTAATCCAATAGCACAGTATCCTCATAAGATGAGAGCAAGCAAGATATCCCAGGTCATCTACAGGCCAGGAAGAGAGCTCCCACAAGAGAACTCAACCATGCTGGCTTCCAGCCTCTGGAACGCTGAGAAATTATGCTTGTGTTGTTCAGCCACCTGGTCTCGGGAGACTTGCCTGGAAGACCTAGATCCGCACTCTCACCTCCTGCACAAACTCCAAAAGGGTGGGCTCCTGCAAGGGGCCTCTAGGAGCTCCTCTGGAGATCTGGCCTATCCAAATAGGCCTCACCTAATACTGCTTTGTAATGAAATCTTTTCTTTGCTCTCAAGACCACTGAGTAGTTGAAGCCCATAGGCTCTAAACATAGAGCCAACTATGCAACTTGGTCATAACACAGCTATCAGAAATGATGTGCCAGTCCTCCATTTAAAATACAAAGTTGGAATCCAGTAATATGTGTATAAAGTACAAGAACGTTACCTGTGTCTGGGAAGCCCAGCTAAGGAAGGACTCATCACTTGTATTATGGCAGGACGGTAACTAGTTGGTCCCAAAGAGGGTCTGCTGGCTGAACTTCCACAAAAGACTGAGGAATTTGGTCATGTGCCCATCTCTGCTGAGACCAGCTACCCTTGACATAGCCTGTCAAGAAAAAGCCACTGGACCTAGTGACCCTCCTGCCCCCCAATCGGTAGTGAGCACCTGAGTTGAGGAGAAAAAAACCCTTACTTATCTTTGTTGTCTAGTTTTATTTTACCAATTTCTCATGAGCTTGTGGTCTCTATAGAAGATTTCTTCATTTAAAGGAAAAAAAAAAGAATCTGATCTTAACACTTTGATTAAAGTATTGATTAAAGTAAATACGTGATTAGGGGGTGCCTGGGTGGCTTAGTCGGTTGGGCGTCCAACTTTGGCTCGGGTCATGATCTTGCGGTTCGTGGGTTCGAGCCCTGCATCGGGCTCTGTGCTGATGGCTCGAAGCCTGGAACCTGCTTCCGATTCTGTGTCTCCCTCTCTCTCTGCTCCTCCCCTACTCATGCTCTGTCTCTCTCTCTCTTTCAAAAATAAACAAACATTAAAAAAAATTAAAGTAAATACATGATTAGAAAATCAATCTCTAATTAGTATGATAGAGGGGATTATGTATCAGTCCTCAGCAGAGAATTACAGACGCATTCCACAAACATAACCATCCGTACCACCTTGCCTTCCTCCCATGACTCGTCAAATAACTCCTTCTGAGACTCAATGGCTTTAGTAAATCAGTGTCAGAAGATCAAGGCAGAAATTAGGTAGATCTCCTAGAACTACAGACCAGAAAAAAAGGCATTTTCAGAACATTTTCCTATTTTTTATTCATTCTAGTTCCTTTACGTTGTACTCATTTCTGTCAATGTAAGCCAGGCTACACTATAGAAGGATGAAGCAAACCATCTCACTTTGGAGGACTTGGCGGTCCTTTGTCACGCAGCAGGCCTCAGACACCTCTACCACCTGAGCCCTAAGCTAAAGGAGTTTCCTCACCACCTTGGTTATCAACTAATATTCCTTCTTATCTCACCAAGAAAGTATACTTTGTCAAAGAATTTAAAAATCACCGTGGACAGTTTTCTCGGTGCTTTGTGTGGGTACACACACAGATGGGCTGGAACCCCGGGCCTGCTGAAGAACACTCCTTGGAATTTGAATTCCCCTAACCTAATCTCACAAGCAGACTCTCAGAAATGGGCGGAGTTTGTTTCAGTCGCTTACATCTGGTGTGTGGGCTGCCATATTGACAGACTCACATGAACAGGTGTAGGGACAAAGGAAAGGTGTACTCTCTGAGAATGCGAAGGACAACTTCTTACACCTGGAAGAAGCCTCACTCTCCATGCATGGAATCTGCCATAGCTGTGCTTTAGGGAGCCAGGGAAGATATACCGACATCTAAGATCTCTCGTTTACTGTAATCTACCCCCAATTACTTCATTAGTCCGTGGTCGCAACCAAGCTATTTATCAAAACCACCTAATTCTAAATTTCTAATGCCAGCTATCCTGAACCAAAAATGGAGATTTAGACAAGTTACTATGCCAGCATTCAACAAATGCTACACTATTACTCCATGGTTTGAGTGTTATATCCTGTTCCCACCTGCTCCATTCCTCACCCTCAGGCCCAATAAACCCAGTGCTTATTCGTTCCAAATATATGCTTGTGTTTGTATTGTTCTTTCCCTAAGAATTGCCTGTCACCTTCTCTGTGGAGCTTTTTCTCTGGCCTCAAAACACATCAGATTCCACAGCACAAAGAGCTGACAGCTATCACATTCTGTCTCAGATTACAGTAGCTGGTTCTCTAACAGAATTGGGTGCTTTTATATAGTCTTAGTTTCTTTCCCCAACCCCCAATACATAGCTTAACGCAAGGTAGTACATTTTAAGCGTTTGTTACAAAGAATGTACTTTAATTGAACTTCAAGATTTTGATTTCTCTAAATAAGAACAAAAAAATGTATTTCAACCACTCCTTAACTTCCAGAATTATGTATAAATATTTTTTTTGCTTTATTTTTGCAACTCATCGCGCTGGCCTAATCATTAAGTCTTTTAAGTTAAATATTCAGAGAGGTTGGCCGTGGATATGGGTTGCTATGGTAATGTGATCCTGCCAATATCTAGTGCTCTTAAAACTTTATGAGTTTTCTGAATGTAAGAACCCTAGGATAAGGGTAACCTTTACACTTTAGGTGCAGCAGTATAATTTTGAAAGTTATGTCTAAAGGGAAAAAATAAAGATAGATTTACATGTCTTAGAAACGTGTGCTTTTAAAATAATGTTTATGTAAAAGGAATAATATTCTATATAAGAAGCTTAGGTCCCATAATCTGAAAAAACATATTTTTAAGTATTATGGGAATAGAATATTACCCTACTGATTATACACTTTGAAAATATATCTATATGTTTGGCTAAAAATGTCTCACTGGAAAGATGCTTTGCAATATCAAATCATTACCACTACTAAGATCTTCTAAGACTCATACACCTATTGCCTTATATCACAGCAAAATTACTTACCATCCAAACTCATCTACCATTTAACACTATCTATAGACCAAGAACTGTGATTGCATATAGCTGGCTACTAAATCACAATTTTTGTGATTTGAGATAAGCAGTTGCAAAATAAAAAATAAAGATCTCTCTCACCTAAATCTAATGTAAATTTCAAAGGTTTTTAATTCAGTTGGATCTATTCAAATCTTTGTTTTCTAAAATAATTCATGTTTACCTTTCATTGAATAAAACAGTTTCATAGTTAACTGATTTATAGAGCATTATGTCCAATGAGTATGTGAAGTAGAGGGAATGATTGTAACTACTTAGCTTCAAGAGATATGTGATGGACAATGTAATTGATGGTTTATGCATCTCCGTAACTTTCTACATAAATCATGAATGTTTTATTACACAGTTATTTGTATAATTTCTCAAGTACATGTAGGTTTACACTGCTATATAATATCAATGCCTCTGAATAACAAGAGACATAATCAGCAAGCTACTTAAATATTGTGCTTATGAGAGGGTATCATTCATAAACATGCAAAAAAATTTTGTATTTATTCTTAAACTTTAGAGTTTTGCTTATTTTGTGACATGTTAATAGTGAAAACTCTTGTTTATAGCAGCATTACCAAAAATAGCCAAGCTGATGTCCATTGACTGAGTAAAGATGTGATGTGTATGTGTGTGTGTGTGTGTACATACATACATACATATATAATAGTCCATATATATATAAGGGACTATTACTCCATCAGAAAGAATGAAATCTTGCCATTTGCAAGGACATAGATGGAGCTAGAATGTATCATGCTAAGAGAAGTAAGTCAGCTAGAGAAATACAAATACCGTACGATTTCACTTGCATGTGGAAAATAAGAAACACAATAGATGAACATAGGGGAAGGTGGAGGGGGAAGAGGAGAGAAGGAAACAAACCACAAGAGACTCTTAATGACAGAGAACAAACTGAGGGTTGACGGAGGGACGTGGGCAAGGGGGAATGGGCTAGATGGGTGATGGGTATTAAAGAGGGCATTTGTGATGAGCACTGGGTGTTGTAAGTGATGCATCACTGAATTCTACTCCTGAAACTGATATTGCACTGTATGTTAACTAAGGAGAGTTTAAATAAAATTAAAGAAAAAGATGTGTCCTTTAGAAATGATGGCTCAGTCAGTTAAGTGACCAGCTCTTGATCTTGGCTTAGGTCATGATCTCACAATTCGTGGGATCAAGCCCCATGTCGGGCTTTGTACAGACAGCACAGAGCCTTCTTGGGATTCTCTCTCTCCCTCTCTCCGCCTCCCAGGCTCGCTCTCACTGTCTCTCAAACATTAATACAAATAAGCTTTTAGAAAGATTTAATAACATAAACTCAAAGCATATTTTTTTCTTTGTATTCACCCATTCTAATGAAAGCAGGCATTGTATATTGCTTCCTATTTCTCATTAATACAACTTTGGCCACAAGGTCTGTTTTCAAATCCAGAAGAAAGTAGCAACTGACTGTGAATTCATACGTGATTGGGTCATTGCTTATTTCTTCCTAAGTAGTAGCTATAGGAAATGGCAAGTCACAGCAATAAATGGCAATTCATGAAAAAAACCAGGAAAGCGCATAACCTCAGGGGATCTCTGTGTGTCATTTGTTAGAGCTGGTTTGTGATGGTCAGCAGTTGGCAATTCAAGCGCAGAGGAACATAAATCGTCCTATCCACATTAAAGACTTACTCAGCTTCTCCCCTAAGGACAAATCACCCCAGAGGATTGTTACAGAATCTGCCTCAAAAAAAATTTTTTTTTTCTTACAAATTGTACTAATTCAAATAAATTTTCTCATAATCCCTCCTTGAAAAAGGTAAAGACGTACTTCATAATAACAGAACAGGTTTAAAACTCTGAATGAGTACCTTTACTGACTCCCAAAGGCTTACGATTTTTTCTTGCAAAACTACATTTGGATCAATCTCATTTTCCCCCACATCAGTTTTTCCCTCCTAGGTATCATTAAAATGATGTCTGACTTTATCGTCTACATCCATAATATCTGAAAATACAGGGTTTGAAATACAGATGATGACCTGAAAATAAATTCGACAAACCTTATCAGAAGTTTCTCACAGAATTTATGAAATAATTAAGATTTTAAAAACAAAGACAAAAATGGCAAAGCATTTTTAAATATACACGCATAATTTAATAGTTTATAATATTAAATAATCCGTACTACTAGAAGTCACAGTCTCTCAATAAGGCGAAGGTGGAAAATATTCATCAAGAATAAAGTGTTTAGTTAATAGCTGGTGTGATAGCTATTATACAAGCAAAACTGAAAGACTACAATCCAGGGTTGACGTTACCAAAATTAAAATAGACCAGTAAGAGGAGAGGTACTCGTGAAAATTAAGAGGAAGCGAAACTACAATCCTACTCAGACCATTCAGCACATTGGAGATTCAATCTGCTGGTAATGTAACTAGCAAATAATTACTCATAGCATCATAGCATTCTCTGATCTTATTCCCTGCACTACACACTGAAGATAAATATCCACTTTCTAACAGTACTTAGACTTCCGAGTCAGGTATTTTTTGCCATTTTTTTTTGTTTTTTTTTTTAATTTTTTTTAATGTTTATTTATTTTTGACAGAGACAGAATGTGAGTGGGTTAGGGGCAGAGAGAGAGGGAGACACAGAATCCAAGGCAGGCTCCAGGCTCTGAGCTGTCAGCAGAGAGCCCGACGCAGGGCTCGAACTCACGAACTGTGAGATCATGACCTGAGCTGAAGTCGGACGCTCAACCTACTGAGCCACCCAGGCGCCCATGTCATTTGTTTTTTTTTAAAGAATGCTCCTTTCATCAGGGTCAGAGAACATATAACAAATTAATTTTGTGTCACAGCAACTAAGCAGATTCTAAAATCAAAACACTTTCGTATTTATTACTTTTTACCATTAGCTAATACCAACACTTAAAGGTATTTCACAGGAAGATCTTTAAATGGAAGCAACAGGATTTCTCTAAGCTCTATGCTTTCACATTCAACTTTTCAAAGCAGGTACCCAAGAGTCCAGACCAGCCATGCATATCACTTCACCTCACAGACTCAAGAGTTTGATGCCAGAAATATACTTTATCTTAGTGTAAGTTTATTCCTGGGCCCTTATAAAAAATCCATGTAAAATAATGGTATTGCTGGCGAATATGAGTAAGAAGTCACCTAATGAGCTAATTATTTATCTCCTAAGGAATCCATAAGGAGGACTGCCACTACAATTAAGAGCTTATGATATCGGTGAAATCACTGTTTGGTTTTGACAGAACAATCTGCTTACATTTTCAACACCTAATTAACACCCTTCATCGATGGCATTTTAATACATTAGTGAATCATTCTGCAAATGCTAATGGTATATTAAATATGTTTGATCAATATCAGAAGTGGGTTGTAATCTATTTCATACTAATGGGCATCATTTTCAGTCTTTACCGCTCTGTATCTACTGCTTCAAGGATTGGGATATAGAATTTGTTAGATTTCCCATATGCCTTTCACAAACACTGCATCAAAGAATCTAAAGTATAAAACCTCATTATATCATCAAAAATACATAGTTTAAAAATGCCAATACTTTTACTTTTAAAAATCTATATCATCAACACAAATAAAGCACAGTGTCTGAAGAGGTGGGACCCATGACTTAAAAGTACTTTGTCTTTTTTAAGGGATTTTGGCATGCAATGAGCAAGATCACTGAGGGGTGAGCAGGTCTATTTGAATAAGGAATCTCAGGTCTTCTGGGAAGGAAAGTTTTCAATCATTTATTTCTGAGATTCAAGGTCAGTTAAACCTTTCAGAATAGACCCGGTAGCATCAATCAAAGACCAATGGCTAAGAAGAAATGGAACTGGCATGATAAAATCACCAAGAGAGAAGGGATGGGTCCAAAAAGCTTGCTTGCCTTCCAAGAAAAAAATCAGGATGGATGAGTGAGCCCAGGGGCTTGGGGTAATGTGGAACAGCAAACACTGACACCTGTTCTACTCTGCCACCACAAAGGCAGGCTGGCACCACCCACCTTGGCTTATAGGCTGAAGCATGGTGGGTTCTTGGGGAAACATAAAACCATCGTCTTCCCTTTCCTTTGCTAACAAATGCAGCTTTGGGATGGCCACATACAGTAAGAGATGAAGCCCCAGTCCTTACCACTTTGCCGGAACTGTGAGCACACAGTATTTCTAGGTTTCCATGAAACTGCACTCAAGTGGCAGCTAATTCTGAAGCAAGGAGTTTTGGTCATGTCTGATAGATTCTTCTAACCTCAAGAGGGCTTATCAGAGCTCTGATTTCAGCACCTCTAAAGCACATAGGATTGTCCTTAAATAACACTGAGAACAACAATGCATTCCGAGGGAAGATAGGTTGTACTTCCTTCTAATCCAGCATGGATTGCCTACATCATTTGAATTACCCTTAACGGACCGTGTTTGAGATTTTAATTAAAAAACAATATATCCCATGAATTCATAAATCTATTGCCTGCCCTGGATGCTTAGCCAAGGGAGTATTAAGAACTGCCACACTGAATCTCATCTAGGATCCAGAGCCCCTTTTCTTTTTTCCCCTTGTCTACAGCAGAAATCCAACGTCCTCCTGATAATATCAGTCATCCCAGGCAGTAGAGTGACTTCTTTGCCTATTAAGTCAACCACAGGAGGACACACACGGGCAGTGAGCAATTTCAACTTTCAATTCAGAAGAACCACGGCTATGTTCTTGGGGAAAATTACTCGTCCTTTCAGCAACAGAACTTTCAAACTAGAGTCCCAAGTTGCTAGGACAAAGAGAAGAACTTCTTCCAGATTTCATAATGACAAGATCTACTTCCATTTTCACTATTTTCCTCCACATTTGTGCGTTCTGATTACGGAGGGAAAAAAAAAATGTCAGTAGTGTTTTTGAAGCACAGGCAGTGCTCAACAGAACCAGTACCCCAACGACACAGTTTTGTCTCCAAGCTCATGCTATAGCTGAGTCACATTCTGTTAAACCTGCTGCTTATGGGTAAATGAGGACATGGTAAGTCCAATGAATTCAGGGGATTGAAACCCATTAAGACAAAATATAACCTTAGTGGAGGCAAGATTTACAGGGTACCACGGTAACAGGAAAGGCATTCTCTGTCCACACATGGCGAGGCTAATAGAAATGCTGAGAACAGAAAAAGAGCAAACCTCCACCGAGATTAAAAATCTGTCCTCAGAAAAACAAGAAACTCTCCTCCGTAACTGAGAAAGTATGTAGGTATCTATTGATATGTGTGTGTGTATATACACAAATTATCCCAACATTAAGCAGCTTGAACAAACATTTAACTCACATCACCAGTAGGTCAGATATCTGGGGTGATTTATCTGGGTACCTCTCACATTTTTCACCAGGCTGCAATTAACGTGTTAGCCAGGGCAGTGGTCAAGATTCAGAGGGGGAGGATCCATGAAAGAGATCACCAGGGTACAGATTGGCATGTCTCAGGAGCTCCACACGAAAGCTCAAAGCAACTAAGATTTTCATTAACACTCTCTTTGCCATCCTTCCACTCTCTGCCCTTGGCCAATTCAGAAGCCACTCCTACATACGTAGGATTTGTAAAGACAGCACCCTACTCCCAGTACAAAGTCTGTGTTATCCATTGCTGTGTACCAAATTATATCAACAACTCACCTTAAATTATAGATGTTACCTTACAGTTTCTTAGGCTAAGGATGTGTCATTTAATTATGATGCCTCTGACTCAGAATCCCTCACAAGGATGCCCTCAAGATGTCATTTGGGGTCACATTCATCTCAAGGCTTAACTAAGGGAGGATTCACATCGAAGCTCATACTTGCAGCTGTTGATAGGGAGATGTCAGTTCCTTGTCACATAAGCTCTCCCTATAGCTACTCACAACATACATTTTTTTTTCTTCCAGGGAAAGATACAACGCAGAGAAGAAAGGGAAGAGAGAAGCAATAGAAGTTGGTCTTTTTGTTGCCTATTTTCATCATTTTGCCATGCCAACCTGCCATGCAAATTCACCATGCAAACCCATTAGTTAAAAGGAATTCACCATATCCAACCCACTCTGGACAAGAGAAAATTGTACAAAGCATGAATTCCAACAGGCAAAGATCATTAAGAGCCATTTGGGAAGCTGCCTACCACAGAGGGGATCACAGTAATGAACCTGCAATCTATACTACTGGTCCTTCCCAGAGCATGTCAGTTTAGCTGCCCCTTTGGCAGATGGGAAACTCAGCAGTAAGCAGCTGCCAGATTAGCTTTGATCAAGGGAAATTTGGCATTGTTCAGCTCATAGAAAGTCATCATCCCTGACAACATGACCATTTTGTGCAAGAGCCCATTGAAAAAAACACCTGAATGATCAGGGAAAGAAGCTTATTGGCATGCACCGATGGGTCATCCTGTCTACCTAACAAGAACAAACTTTTTGCTGTTTTCGTCAATATCTTCTGGTAGATGTATTTGTGGGATGCAAATTATTTTAACTTTGTTCCCCTTTCAAGATATATACCTTTTTCGTAGAGGTCTTTGTCACTAGCTTTTTAAGTCTCATTTTTCCAAGTCTCTGCTCAGACAGCCAAACAATTAACCACTGCTCATGGATCGATGTAAATATTTGCCTCCAGTCTTTCGTCATTTCACACAAAGTGGACCAATGTATGACCCAAAGTTCTACCCATGGGGACTCTCTTCGTCAATGTCTTACGAGGCTAATCTGAGTTAGACTGTAATTCTATAGCATCCCAATATTACCTGGTACCAATTTACCATGCAAATACTTTAGTTGACCATAATCAGATTACAGGAACTTCCTTAAAGTTTTACCTCTGTACATTGAGAAGTAGTGAAGTAAAACCAAGTGACATGAACGTCTGAGCCACATGCCCTTGAAGTATACTTGGGTATTCCAGACCTGCTAGAAGCCAGTCTCATATATACCATTTCCAGTTTATAAGGAGATGGGCATGTTTTGATAGATCAGATAGCCTCATCATGAAAAGAAGTTTGGGTGGTATGGCAGCCAAGAAGGTATTTCCTCAGGTGTCTCTCCAAAAGAAATGCTAACGTAGAGCATGTAGTTAGCTCATAGTCTTTCACAGACATGCCCTTGGAATCTGCTAGTGTTTTCACCAAAGCCATGCTTTCTTGGCTGCTACCACTCAATGAGTAGGTACAGTGGGAGTACTAGAGTTGAGCCACCTCTGTCCAATGCCGGACTCCTGTAATGATAAATCCCTGCCCTAGACCTCCCATTAGCCTAATTGATACTTTCTCAAAACTGTACTGCAGTCGGGGGCTGTGCTTTGTCCAGTCCTCCTGCCCTCCTTGTCTTATTTTCAGATATATCACACTGTTATTATAGTCTGAAAATCCTCTCTGGTTACTTCTTCCATCCTTCACAAGCGTTTCCCCCAATAAATTCTCTCCGTTTCTAATTTTCTGTTGGCATCTGCTTCTCAGAGGACCTGGATTAACATAAATGGCATAGTCACTTCGTACCCTTGGTCAGCTGCTCAACTTCTACCAGTGCTCAGTAGCAAGTCGAGAGACACTTTTCAGGTAGAAAGGAGGGGACGGCCTTACTTCAAAACTCTAGGGACCTGTAACTATCATCCTCCTATTGACAAAATTGGGATCATTAGATATCCACTATTTCTTCTTGGTCATAATCACATGCAACAACATTTGGTGTATTGTGTCACCTAACTCAAGTGTCAGGACGGCTAACACTATGGTCTGCGGACCCCTTTCCAGCTCAGCCTCCCGGGTTATCTGGTAAATGTGTGCGAATTTCTCTCTTCGAGAGAGATACTGATTTGTCCAAAACGAGCAGAGACCTGGAAGTCCACCATGAGGCAAGACTCGGAAACTTCTCAAGGTTTATCTTGCACCTCCCAGCACGTTTAGATCTTTTTGAGTCATGCCTGGTGCTACTTCATGATCACTGGGTCAAAGTAGCTTAATCGTCGTATGCAGAAAAAGTGTAATGCCCCGTGGGATTCGAAAAAAATCAAGTTACCTCTGGACTTTATTATAACTGGGAACAGAAGGGTTGACCCAGCTCCGAGGCTCTTAAGATGTACTACTGTCTCTTTCAGAAACAAACTGCTTCTGCTTTCTTTCCTGAAAATATAAAAGTATTTGCTAGAGCCAGATCTGAACACCAGGCACCAGAGACTGTGTTGATTCGCTAGAATACAAATAGCACATCCAGAAATCCGGCTACAATTGATAACATCATCTGATTAAATTTGCAATAATTTCCTGTCGTTCTCCCTGATCCATCTGGCTTTTGCTGTGACCGAACCAGTGATTTAAAACTGGGATGTGGTATGAAGCACAACCTTGCATCTTTGCAGCCTTTGACAATGACACTAATCTCTTCCTTTTCCTCGGGGACATGGTATGACTTGCGGCTTATTATCTTGATGGAACATGTCCAAGAACTTGTTCTTGTCCCTTTCTATCATAATAGGTCATACTCTGGGGGAAGAGAACCAGTGTGGGTTTCTGTCAGTTTCTGAGCATCTTTACACTAGACCATGCAGAGTTATCATGGCAACACAGAAGACTGGTACCTTTTCTGGTTGTACAAGTATTCTCCTCTTGGAGCAGGCCTCGTCCTAACTGCCTGTGATTCCTACACTGGCATACGATTCTAATTATGGACCCACACAGGCTATGAAAGTTAATGGAATAGGATGCAGAGATACTGGTGCCCCTTGTGAGGAATCTGCCCCCAGGTCCAGTCATGAGGAGTAGATTTTATGTAAAAGCTGGTTCCCCAGGCAGGGTGTGGAGGGCCTGGTTCTGTCACCAGGGGAGATTCAGAGCTTTGGAGAACAAAGCCCTCAGCCTTTGCGTTCTTGGCATATGTTAGCATGCCACTTCTCCCCACTAGTGTCGGGTTTGACCATTTAACAGACTCCAATTCTGCCACTCTTCTACAAGGGCTCTGCTTTAATTCTTGGACACATGTGCCTTAACATATACCGCAGATTAGAAAGTTCTTCACAACTGCCACCATGACTTTCCAATCATCTATGTTCTTTCTCCTTCATAGCCTTAAAGCTTTCATTTCTTCTTTGGCCCTGTGTGTGTCCTCTGGTGCTCTTAGAAGTCAAGTAACTCTATAATCTTTCCGGCCAATATTGCCACCACCCTGACCAAAGGCCAAGGTCAGTGGCTCTCTGAACACCTGGCCCACAAGCTGCATCTGTTCATCCCTTTATGCCAGCAGTGAGAATTTGAGAAGAGAGGTCACCGATGCTTTGTAGTACCCTGGCCCATTTGCTTCCAGGAAAAAGGAATCACACATGCTTCAAATATGTGAACAACTCAGTTCCCGAATCCCACTTTGGGGATCAGTTTCTGGTTTGTTCTGGCACAAGTTACAGTATTAGATCCCATCAAGAAAGCAGGAACATTGCATGTGGGTATAGAAGTCATTGCTATAAGGGGGCTGCGTTCATGGGTACAAGCGAGCAGCAGCAAACTGACAATGGGTAATACTGTCAAGTGCCTTACAGCCCTGCACCTGAAGTGGTGAGGGCAGAGAACAGTGACAAGAATCCTGTCCCTTTAGATTACCTGGGGCTCACACTTCCCCCAGTAAAAACAAAACAAAACAAAACAAGACCACCACCACCTAATGACATCTCTTAAGGAAATGATATTTGTGAAGTATCTGGCATGTAAGCAACGAACAATAGTTTTTCTACCATCTCTAATAATAGGACAAGTCTTAATGGTTTTACTCACTACGGAAACAACACTACACTAAGGTAATGCATGTAATTTCTGCAACAACTCTGTGAGGTATATAGGACTTGCGTTACCATTTAAAAAGAAACAAACAAAAATCCGAGGCTCCATGAGGCTAAGAAACTTGCCCAGTATCATGCAATTACTAATTATCAGAGCTAGGATTTGAATCCAGGCAGTCTACTTCAACAGTCCTTGCATCAATATGCTATGCTAACTCTGATCTAGGAGAGGCATCTCCCTTGCAAATTTTTTTTTTTAGAATCTACCCTCTCTTTCCTGAATATTACCTCTCAGAGTAATGGACCACATATAGCAGCAGGATGAGGGCAAGATGTGTAGGATCACAGAAGAAAACAGTTGGAATCATTTGAGACTCATTTCTAATCCATCAAAAAATATTCTCTGTAATCTACATTCAAAATCTATCCAGTGTCGTCTATTCTCCTTCTCATCATATGTCCCCCAAAATGTCCACGTGGTTTCCTCCTTGACTTGTTTTCAGATCTGGCCTCAAATGTTGCCTTATTGGAAAATCTTAAAGCGATCAACCCATTGTTATGAAGTTTTCCCCCTAATTTTACAACCTTATGGATAAGAAATTACATGATATTTGTTAGACAGGAAAAAGATGTGTTTGAATTTATGGCTTCAGATCCAAAAGGTCATTTCCAAGGAACTCATATCTGTCCTTACAAGAAAACAGTTGGACAACTGGTAATCATTGACTGTTTTTGAACCCTATTAAGAAAGTTGCAATGTGATAGGTCTCTCTAAAATCTGAAGAGAAAGGCATATTCAGAGATACATTGCTGAAATCTATTTACTCATACTTGAAGCCATTGGAACCAAATACCAGTAGGAACACTTAAATGATGTTTTTGACTAATTACTAAAGGCTGAACATGTACCAGCATGAAGGTAAAAAATTCCTGTGGTCCACATTTGGGGGAGCTCCCATACTTGCATGGGCTTTACCTCCAGGTTCTCATGATGAGGATTCAAGAAAGGCTCTGATAGGATGGAAGCAGTTATCATTGTTAAATACACGAGAACCTTCTTTGCAACAAAGGTTTACCTTCAGCAGAAAGGACTCTTCCAGAGCCTTATCTAGTTAAGGGAAGCTGGCTCAGTCTCCCAATCCAGCCCTCTCTACCCTTCTTGTCTAACCTAAGGGAGAGGGTGGGGGAAGACAAAGTCAACAGAGGTCAGTTCTTCAAGAAAATAGGTTAGAAATCCTGCAGCTGGGGAAAGGAGTAGGGGGCAAAGTGGGAAAGAACTCAACCATGCTAGAAACATTTCTTAGGACTATAGAACCCAAAACAAAGGCCTTCTAAAAGCCTGATGATTGAAGAATTGAGAACACTCGTGCTCCTCATACACCTTACCACATACCAACAGGGTTCCATATGGTAAAAGTGGATTACAGCTGAAGAGCTCATCACAGGGACTCTCTGAAGAGGAGTAGTTAGGGAAACAAACAAAAACACTAAAAGAGTTTGAAGGTTCTGTCATCCATACCACAGAAACATGAAACAGACCAACTTCTAGACAGATTCAAATAAATCCTCACACTAAAGAACAATTTATCTAAGCTGACATTACCCAATACAAGATGTCCAGCTTTCATTAAAAGAATTACAAGCCATGCCAAAAGACTAGAAAATACACAGTCTGAAGAGACAAAACAATCATCAGAACCAGATTCAGATATGACAATTGTCTTGGAATTATCTGTCAGGGATAAACAGAATTAATATGTAAAAGATGCTCATGGAAAAAGAAAGAACAAGCAAGAACAGATGGTAACACAAGCATAGTAATGGAAATTATATAAAAGACTCAAAAGAAAATTCTTGAAATCAAAGCACTATAATAAAACTGAAGAATGCCTTTGATAGGCTTATCAGGGGGCTGGACACAGCTGAAGAAAGATCAGAAACGTTACCAAGGAACAGGAAAGAAGAATCAGAAATACACTAAGATTCTTGTACTACACGTGAAGCAGTATGTTCAAATACTGATTTATAGTAGTTTAAAATCTATGTTGTCAACTCTAAGGCAATCACTAAATTTTACAAGATAGGTATAATTAATACAGTAAAAGAGGAAATAAAAGTGATCACATATATGCTCCATTAAAAACAGATAAGGCAGAATATGAGGACTGAGAGAGAGACAAAGAACAAATGTATAAGCAGTATTACAAACAGACATTAAATCAACTATTTCAATAACCACTTTACTTTTTTAGTGTTTACTTTTGAGACCGAGAGGGGAGGGGAGCTCCAGTAGGGGAAGGCCAGAGACAGAGAATCTCAGTCTGATGTGGGGCTTGAATTCACAAACCATGAGATCATAGCCTGAGCTGGTGAAATCAAGAGTTGGACATTCAACCAACTGAGCCACACAGGCAGGTGCCCCTCAATGACCACTTTAAATGTGAATGGCCTAAATATACCAATTAAAAGACAGAGATTCAAAAAGGACCCCCCCCTCGCAAAAAAAAAAAAAAAAAAAAAAAAAATACCACCAAGACCCAACTATATGTTACCTATAAGAAACTTACTTTATAAAAAGACTCCAACAGGTTAGAAATTAAGGTATGAAGAAAGATATCCATGCTAACAATGAAAAGAAAGTTGGAGTACTCACAATAGTATGAGTCAGGTAGACTTCAAAACAAACAAACAAAAATACATATATACACACACACCACATATATGCATATACACACTATATATATATATATATATACACACACACACACACACTACATATATATACACACACACCATATATATACACACACTACATATATATACACACACACACCATATAAATATATACACACACACCATATATATATATATATATATATACATATATATATATATATAAAATCAGGAAGAACAAAGCACATATATGTGGATATATATGTACATGTATATATATATGTACATGTATATATATATATATATGTATGTATACACACACACATATACACCCCATCTGTATGTGTATAGACATAAATATATAAAATCAGGAAGAAAGAGGACATTATTGTATTAGTTTGCTAGGACTATGTATGTCTGCTCAAGCTGCCATAACAAAATACCAGACTGGGTGGCTCAAACAAGAGGAATTTTTTAACACTTCTAAAGTGTTAGTTAGTATTTAACTTCTAAAGGCTGGAAGTCAAAGATCAAGGTGTTGGCAGTTTTACTTTTTCCGGAGGCTCCTCTCCCTGGCTTGCAGAAGGCCACCTTCCTGCTGTGTCCTCATATGGTCTGTCCTCTGCGTGTCCAAATTTCTTCTTTGTCTGAGGACACTAGTCAAATCCTATTGAAGTCCACCCTGATGGCTTCCCTTGAAATTACTCATCTCTTAAAAAGCCCACTTGGATAATATAGTAACTTTCTGAGGTCCTGGGGGTTAGAATTTCAACACCCGAACAAAAATTACAGAAGGAAAGAGAAATCAATTTTCCAAGAAGAAATAACAATTCTAACTATGCATGGGCCTAATAACATAGCATCAAAATAAATGTAGCAAAAAGTGATAGGACTACAAGGATGAGTATGGTTCCTTGTGACCTAAAATAACAGATTTCTAACTTTTCCTAATTATCAAAGTCAAATACTGTGCCCTGATCCCTGGGGAATGTTGGCATAACACATTAACACCTAAAAGTATACTACAATTATGTTTGTGAAATAAGTGGCACACATGATTTATAAATATATCAACTCTCTAGACTCTTGAACCAGAGGAGGCTTCCCACAGCTTCTCCAAATAACCTCACTCCTTGCCCCACCAAAACAATACCTCCAAATCTGAACGGTCTGTTGCTCTTATGTTACGGTCAATATTATCTTCTGCCAACACTCTCTATCTCTAATCTTGATTTAGTCTTCTTTGATTAAACTTACCCCATGGGAACCATGCCTATTTCTCTTTTACTTTCCCACTCCAGAATTTAAACATCGTGAGACTAGGTCTGTCTCATTTAATGTTGTATCTGAGATTCGAACAGTATCTGGGATGTAATAAGTAGTCAATTACCACTGGCTGGTTGAATAAATGAATCATGAATGTTCTCTACAATGTTGGTACATGCTTAAATAGTGGTTTTATTTTTATATCTTATGAAAACATTCTATCTATAACTCTGTTATGCAATTTTGCTACAGGGGATTTAAGAGCTCACAGTCAGTTCTGGACGTCCAGGAAGTATGCGACCCAGACTAGGGGCGACATAAAGCCTCTCTCACATACCCACAAAATCATTTCCTTGTTTGTACCTGAAGTGTGTGAAGTAGGGAAGAAAATCTTTTTATAACCTCAGAATTCTTACAAAGAAAATTCATGAGGATGATATTCCCACTGATCATTTTTATGCCTTGTTGAGAAATTTTGGCACTAAATTTGGTGAAGTGGGATGAACACAGAAAATGGGCCACAGTGCCAGAGAGAAGCACCTAGAACAGGCAGTTAGCAGGACTGCAAGGAGAGCTGGTTCCAGCATGAAGAACAACCTCTAAATTTGTTCCTTAGCCCTACTTTCCTGTTGCAGTTAGAATATGTAGAAGGTTCTAAGTTTTCTCCAGTCACCTAAGTAAAAACTGAGTGTGCTCAGTGTTACTCAATGATTCACCTCCACGGCAACACATACCACATAATGCATACTATAATTTAATAGATATGAACCATTTACTGCTGCCAAGCATTATATTAGAATTTGGGCATACAGAAATAAAATGACAAGGCGCTTGACCTCAAGGAGTTAAACTCCCGCAGTAACAGGCAGGAACACCATATGTTCCTGTTATAATTGCGGAGCATCTGTATACAGAACATATTTAATGGTGTTATACAGATATTAAGTGGGAATACATAAGAATGCATAATTACTTATCTCTAATAGAGCAAGGAAAATACCTGCCCGCCCCACCCCAGAAACAAATCACTTGAGCTCAGACTGGAAAGTCTTCAAAGCCCAAATAACCAAGAAACTGAGCAAGCTTCTCATTTTATACCGACGGGAAAACCACACTTGATACTTAAACCTAACAAAATGTTTTTATTTTCCACTTTATTGTTACTGGCTTCTTGTAGATAGGAATATTGATTACCGTTTGGTATTGCTGGTTATTGATTACACTACTGATATTATAATTCTATTGTGTCTTTTAAACACTCTGTATAAAGCAATGGGATAAAAATAAACCAGTACCAGTATTTCAAGCTCTCTGTTACAATTACATCTAGAGATTTTTTCCAGCCATTTAAATTCAGGAGAGTCTAAAATATAATTAATGGTCTCCCCATTGCCCTCTCCAATTCACTTTCTTTTTTTAAACACTGGGAACTAGTAACTACTGAGTAATACACCCTTACTTTACCTACACAAACATATTAAAGAAATGTAAATACAAGCATGCCTCAGAGATACTGCAGATTTCATTCTAGACCACCACAATAAAACAAATATTGCAATAAAGTGAGTCTAGTAATTATGCAGTCTCCCAATGCATATAAAAGTTATGTTTATACTGCACTGTAGTCTATTAAGTGTGCAATAGCATTGTGACTAAAAGAACAATGTACCTACTATAAATAATACTTTACTGCTAAAAAATGTAGCCGTCACCTGGGCTTTTTAGCAAGTCATAATCACTGATCACCAACGACCACAACATCATAGTGAGAAAGTCTGAAATATTTCAAGAATTTCCCAAATAGGACACAGAGACACAAAGTGAGCAAATGCTTTTGGAAAAATGGTGCTGACAGACCCTAGAGGCAGGACTACCACAAACCTCCATTTCATAAAAAGTGCACAATCTTAGAAACACAATAAAGCCAGACACAACAAAATGAAGTATTCCTATATACACGATGCTTTTTGGTTTCTAATTTTATCCTGCAAATGTTTATCATATCATGCATACCATTCTGTAACTCTTTGAATCTGCCTAACTATATATCATAAATTATTCCACCATATTTCTGCAAAATTCAGCCATTTACTGAATGTTGAGAATCTAAAATGTGCCAGGCTCTGATCAGCACCAATGACAGAATGTGGAATGGGGCAGCTATGGCCCCTGACGCTCTTCCAGGAATGTTAGGCAGATGAGGGAACATCATGCCTGTTTCAGACCCCAGAAGCTGTGCATTTTCATTATACTGAGAAAGACCCAAAAAAACACCCTAGTTCTTGAACGGTGAAAATAAATGTTAGGAGTAGCAAAGCCAAAGGGAAAAAAAAGAGAAAACCAATTTTCACAGTTTTCATGTACTCAAAGATTTCAGCAACTATTTACTGAGCACCTGACTGTTTACTAGGAACAAAGTATTCCTGCTGTCATGGAAGGAACAGAAAAAAAATATATATGTAGTTTATTAGGGGAGAATGAATGCACAGAAGAAAATTAAAGCAGGTACAGATACAGAAAGAGCCAGTTTCAAGATGGGAGGGGTGATCATTTTATACAGGGTGGGAGAGTGAGGTCCTCACTTAAAAAGGGATATTTAAGCAGAGAAGAAGGTAAAGGAAGAAGTCAGGAGGATGCTTGTGAAAAGCTATTCCGAGGTTGATGAGTGGTCAGTGCAAAAGACCTGAGGCCCAAGGAGCTGGGCATTTTTAGCGAAGCAAAGACGCACTGTGGCTGGAGTAACAGCAGAGAGATAATAAACAAGGTCATGGTGAGACAGGACAGCAGAGAAGGCTTCGACCAGAGAATCACTCTGGCTGCTGTGAGGCATTGATATTGGCAGGGCAAAGTAAGAAAGCTCAAAGACCAGTTAGAAGCCTAATGAGATTGTGCAGGCAAAGGACACTGGTGCCTGAACCAGGCCGGCATTCTCAGATCGCTGGTGTTTATGCGGAAGACAGGTGCAGAGATCTCGAAGCATTTTATGTGAAGATTTTCATAAAAACTCTGGTTCCAAGAGAACAAGCATGAATTTGAATTTAAGGAGTCTAGTTAGGAAATTATATAAATTTGGAAATGTTCTATTTTCCTTTTTAAACAACCCTCTAAAGTAGGATGAGAATTAATTCATATTCATGACAGAGGCCAAGCAGAGACCTATATTGGGAAGACAGAAAGAAAGTCAAGTGGGAATGGCTGAAAACAGCAAGCTTGCCCGGTAACCCAGAGAACTGAGGAGCATAAAGGTTTCAAATCTATAGCGCTTTATATCATAAAAAAGAACGTACTGGGCCATATTGCAAAACTTGCAAATAAACATTAAGGCTATATTTTTTTTTAAATACAACTATTTCAGTACAAAAATCGTGTTTAGGGATAAAAATGTCATGATTCAGCTTTATAATTTCTTTATAATGTAAACATTTCAAGTGTGTTGAAATTACTTGCTGAAACAAAAAGTTGCATTTTTAACCCATCACAATCATGAAGCTCTATTCATTATAATTATTTCTAATCGCTGCCTAAGTTAGAGACTGGACTTTGCCAATTAGCTCTTTTCGAACTCTCGTCCTCTGATTCCTGCTTCCTCTTCAGGCAGGCTTCGCGGATTCTTGCTTTTATTTGTATTGACCTCTGACGTTTCCATTTTCTGTTTGCTTTTTAAATCCTAGGTAATTAGAGGATTTCAAATTCATCGTGATACAGAAATTCTTGTACAGAGCATGTAATTAAAATATCTGATGACAAGAACCAGGATTTTAGCACCCCAGGGTTGAAAGATCATACCTCCAAGCAGCATATTCCCGCAGGATATTTTGTGTTTCAGCAATTAACCTCCTGGTCGGGACATGGCCTGCTATTCATCTCCTAACATCCCTTGGCTGGGATTATTTCAAAGTCTGCCCTTTTATTGCCTTTTATCAGATGTACTGAACCCTCAGGTCAAAGTAAAAAGGCCTAGAGAGAAAGTCTCATCATCTTGTAGAAATGATCACAGTCCTTTTATTAGAAATGTATCATCGAAAGCTTGCAAATTGCCTTTTGCCCTGCATAAAACTGTTAGGCTTACGTTTCATCATAATGTTACAGCTATTTCCTCAGTGAATTCCAGGACTTGCTGTACCCATGCACTCGTGGGTCCCCACATCACATAGGCGCACACCTCCTATGGGGCCACAGAAATTGTTGGAATGAGAATTAACATCTGAGCAGGCAATGAGCTAAGACACAAAGGATCCAGGGACTCTTTCTTGCCACAAAATTGTAGCAAGGCATTTTCATTCTTCCCTCATTCCGTGTATACTTAGCAAGTGTCCACTCTGTGATCAGCAGTGTAATTTGTGTTGTGGACAAAAATATGATACACTGTAAGTTGTCCCTGTCTGCAAGACAAAGAACAGAAAAGAAAGACTTAAAAGCGTTAACATCACCAGATACAGCATTACATTAAGTGGAAGTACATATACACAGAGTGGCGGTAACAGAGAAGCATCTCTATCTGCTTGGAGACCCCAGGAAGACCTCAGAGAAGAGGGAACTTCTGCCCTGAGATTGGACACTTAAATAGAAGATTTCTGGACAGACAAGCATGTAGGTGTGTGTCTGTGTGTGTGGAGGGGTGGGGGTGGGAGTGGTAGTGACAGGGGATTTCAAATAAGTAGAAACACGCAGACCAAAAGAGCACGTGCTCATAACCTATCATGATCCTGTATGTCAGACTGGATTGGGAGAAGAGGAGAGAGAGAAGATCAATCTGGACATCCAATTAGGGAATGAATCAAAACTTCATTGCTCCACTACTAAGGCAGAAACTGCCAGTCTTGGCCCAGATGCCAAAAAAGACACTGCCAATTTTACCCTATAGATGATGGAGCACCGTGGGGAGCACGAGTGACCAGACGTGCACTGGTAATATTATTCTGCCAGTAGCAAGGGGAGTAGAGGCAGTGGAAGACATCCACGGAGACTCCACAACACCAGACGTGAGGACCTGGCATTGGACGATGGCTGTGGAAAGGTGGAGGTGGAAAAATACACAAGACATAATTAGAAGGGAAGCAATAGAAGCGCTTGGTGACTGATAAATGTGACTGGTTTAGCCCATTTTTGGACTTGAAGGAGTGCAGGAAGAAGGGAGGTCTCCAATGCAGAAGCTCAAATGAACACTCCATTACCTAAAGACGATGCCGCGTTGAGCATGTTACCTGACCCCTTAAAACTCCTTTCTACCTGGAGGGAATACTGGCATCTGATGATGTCAGAATTAAAGGAATTAAGACCCACACGTTAATTACACTGCATGGGCTCAGAGTAAGCTCTAAAATATTACTATTTTACAGACATCTTTGTAATTTGAGAAGGTTGGGGAAGAGAGTGTGTTTGGGGAGAGGGACAGATGGAGAGAGACCAAGAATCTGGTTTGACATGGGGCTTGATCCCACAATCCTGGGATCAGGACCTGAGCCAAAACCAAGAGTCAGACACTCAACTGAATGAGCCACCCAGGAGCCCCTATTTCACAGACATCTTGAACTTCCCATAACTTTGAGGCAATTAACTTGAAACATTTATTACTGGATAAATAGACTAGAGAATTTACGGTTTTCAACAAAGTTGATAGATTATACTCACAGACAACTCTAGAAATTTCCAGAACAAAACTGGAACAGGTGAGCCAGCAGTTGTGCAAAGGGCCAACAATTAAGGGGAGGACAGAGAAGGTAAAGCCCACAAAAAGAACACGGGTGAGAATCTACAAACAGACTGAATGCAGCAACCAGGCAATGCAAGATATACTCAGTAGACTGGACTCAAAGAACAAATATCTAGTCCCCGCGAAGAGAAAGACATCTAACACCTTGTTTCAACTAGCATTCTGACATTCAAACAAGTGGCTCTATTGTAATGCACATAATAGTGTTAAGTCATAGTTTTCTTTTTAGTAAGTCTTTTAAGAAGTCCATTCTAAAAAGACATAACCTTCTGTACCATTATTTATCATAACAAATCATCCCAAAACTTAGCATCTGAAAACAATAAAAATTGTATTTACTTACAAATAACACATATCGCATTTTACGCTGGGCTCAGCTGAGCAGTTCTGCTAGTCTCTCCTGGGATGGTATGTGTGCATGTAGGAAAACACTTAACATCTACCCCTCTCAGCAAATGTCAAGTATACAAAATACAGTCTTGTTAACTATTGTCACATTGTTGTATATTAGATCTCCTTAACTTGTTCATCTTGCACAACTAAAACTCTATACTCTTCGACCATCATCTCCCCTACCCTCCCCACCCATGGCAACCCCCATCCTGCTCTCTGATCCTGTGAGTCTGACTATATTAGATTCCACATGTAAACGAGATGATGCAGTATTTGTCCTTCTCTGTTTGGCCTCTTAACTTCTCCTAATGTCCTCCAGGTTCAGCCATGTTGTTGCCAGTATCAGGATTTCCTTCTTTTTTTAGGGCTGAATAATATTCCACTGTATACATGCTTCCATCATCTAGCAACTCGATTGAGGCTGTGAGGGTTGAGGTGGCTTCATCTACAGTGCAGGCAACTGAGGTTGGTTGTGGTCTTGGACTTGTGTCTCCAAAAGGCAAGTGCCACCTTCCTTACATGGCAGTCTGATTCCAAGAGGGGGAATGGAAACTGAAGATCTCTGAAGGCCCGGGTTCCAAACTCTCACGTAATCTTTGCTAACTTCTGTTGGTCAAAACAAGTCACGAGGCTAATAGAGTGTCCAGAGATTGGGAAATCGACTGCATCTCTATGGAGAAATCTGTAAAGAATCTTGGCTAATTTCAATCAACTATCCCTCCTCAGTGCAAAAACCACATGGTTTTGATTTGGAATTCCCAGCTGCTCATACACTATTTTTCCTGAAGATATGCTGAAAGAATACCTCTATGGTTGTATGGGGTACACTCACTTTACAAACATCCAAGGCTCAGAGTTTAAAAGGAAAAAAAAAATTCTGTAATAAAATAGAACCAGATTTACTGAGATTGCCAACAACAACAAAATGAACCCCCACATGAAGAATGAAGCCAGAGCTCAAAACTATGACTTTTCTCTTGAATTTTGCCACCATCCAGAGAACTTAGTTTTTATGGCTGCTGACACCATGTACTCACTTCCTTTAAAACTATGACCCAAGGGCATTTCCTTGATACTCCATATTATCTTGAAATGAAACAAATCTGAAACATTACATAAGACTTTACTATGGCAATCAAGGTCAAGAGTAACATAAAACTAAATGTGGCTTGCTCCCAAAGATTTTAGACCCCATTCCATTATCTTACTCCTCCTTCAAGCTTCTATTTTGGCTCAAAAAGAGCCATCATTGCATACCTAAGCAGCTATGTTCATCACCGTCCACACTCAGGAAGGACAGCCTTGGAGAGTGGCATGAACTCTTCTCCCAACTCCTTCAGAATTGTGCTTCTCTGCCTGATCATCTAGCTCTCTTCAGACCCTGACATGAGGATCATGGTCATAACCCGTAGTCACGGCTAGAACCAGAACTACAAGAGAACTAATCACATCATCCATCAATGATGTAACAGCAAGAGTACTAGTCAAGGTGAGCATGCGTTTTTACACAGCCCTGAAAACTAAGACAGGTAAAGGAAAAGGATCCATACTTTTTTTTCCCATTAACACAGAGTTTCTTGATGTGTCCGAGCCTGAAGGGGGGACATGGAAGGTAAGAAGAAACGCCCAACCTAGTTTAAAATCTAGTAACTGTGGTTTCCTAAGTAACTTAGCAGATATTCTGTGAAGCTAGTTACTTCTTGACACTGAGGTAGTAAAATTCTGGATGTTCTATAATTTTAATTTTGCAGTTATAAATTTCACATCACCTAGGTTACTCCCCATTTCACGGAGTCCATGATAGGGAAGATTCAAAGCAATAAACAATCATTTCAACTCCAAATATCCCTCAGACCACTTCACTGAGAAAGAATAAAGATATTAAAAAAACCTGGCTCAACCATACAGTAAATAAATCTCAAATATACCCTTCAATTTCTTCCCTTAGTTTACCAGTACTAACCATAGTATCACTTTTGTCTGCAGTTGTAGAAATTTTTCATTGCATTCTCAAAGCTAGAGAGGACTTGCATAATACAAAAAAGAAAATAGTGAACAGGACATATAAGCTGCATATAGGAAAAGACTTTCCTTTCATCTCCTACAAGGCCACAATGGAGCCAAGGTTACAGCAATGCAGCAGAACCGAGGATTTTCAAATAGAAGAACTTGAATTTAAAGGAATTCTAGGTTTCAAACAGAAAGAAAAAAAACCCAAGGGAAAAAATAGATTTAAGTTTGAAAAAAAAATTTAGTGAGCAAGTAACAAGAAAGTATCAGAAACTCACTTTCATATGTGAAATGGAAATAACTGAAAACTTTTATGAGGAAAGCAAACAAAGCACATTCGTGGCAATAGCAGTAAGTAGTATTAACAGTATTTCGCATGGCTAATTCTCTGTTGAAAAAAAATAACTGAACTGGTGTCTCAATTAGATTTTTGAATTTTGTAAACTTAAAATGTCCATCACTGAACATCAGAGCCATTTAGTTTGGCCTCAATAATGTGGTTCATCATAGCCAACACAGTTCTTTCACAAATCAGAGCTAGGTGCTGTTAGACCCCATGCCCAGATAAGGACAGAGACATCTGACCTAAGGTCCAACGTTCACACTAGATATTAAGGTCCATAAATCTTTGAGAGGGATACCTCACAGTGAATGAATTTGAATACTAAAAAAAAATATTTTTTATAAAATTAAATATACCAGCAAATATGCTGGCATACCAGAAGGAACAGCCAATGCCAGAAGCAACCCCAAACCCATAAATGCATAGATGCAGGTGCTCAAAACTTCAGAGAATTGTAACACGATTACAATTTACAATTGGGTCTTTGGGAACCCACTGTTATCACTTCTGTTCCTGCCAGCCCAATTCCAAATGTTTGGGCTGCTGGTGAAATCACTCTTCAGCATTTGTTATGGATAACCTGTATACAAAATACTGAATCAGGGCTCCCTTTTGCCCATATACTCTCTCCTTTGTAGATGCCAACGCCTCTGTAGTCCTGTCCAAGTCTGACTTCCTAGGAGGTCATTCTGTTTTCATGGTTTCTCAAGGTGAGGCCGAACACAGGCTGGATCTACCCAAATTCTCATAACCCAAATGCCTCATCTCTTCGATCAGGATCTTTGATCTAAGGACACTGCTAGTCAATCTGATTTTTTTTAATTTATTTTGAGAGAGAGAGAGAAGTGAGGGAGGGGCAGAGAGAGAAGGAGAGAGAAAAATCTCGAGCAGGCTCCACACAGTCAGTGCAGAGCCCGATGTGGGGCTCGAACTCACCAACTGTGAGATCATGACCTGAGAGGAAGCTGGATACTTAACTGACTGATCCACCCAGGCGCTCCTGAGTCATTGATTTAACCAAGGTATTCATGTTTAAAAAAAAAAAAGAATTATCCCTGCCAATTACCAAGTTCAGGCTCACTGGGGATGTATTAGCTGCACCCCATGTAATGAACACTGTAAGGCTTTCATGGACTGCAGGAAAAATGGAAGAACAATTTGGGAGGCATGTGGGACTCTGGGTCCCACTAAACTCACACTTAACTAGTGGCTGCCTTGTCTGCGTAGGTTGCAATGAGTCTAGAACTGGAATGTCTTCCTGTAAGAGCTACAACCGACGGAGATGGAACCCTCCAACTGGCAGCACTTCATTGCTTGGCTCACCCCTCAACGGGAAACTCAGCAGAGAATGATACACAGAGCCCATGGGGTTGTTGTTTTGATGTCATAATGGGAATCAATGAGTTTTAGACTTTTCTTAATGCTGGGAAAAGGCCAAGGGAAAGTAATTGAAATGTAAATTATAAGTGAAAATGAAACTCTAAAGGTTTTGGATCTCGTAACCATCCAATGCACACTTACGAATTTAAGTGCAAGCACAAGCTCCCCATTCCCTGCTCCTCCTGGAGAGCAGACTAAGCACAGGGGATTGTTTTCATTATCACTCTGCCCGGAATTCACCAGATGTTAGAGACAGAGCCCACGTGGCAGAAAAGGGCCGGCTTGGATAGCTGCCACTGAATTAATAGGAAGCAGCCAGTGGATGGACTAATAAGAAATGACTAAAACATTTCTCAGGACAAAGCTCTCCATTACATGCCTTTTTATTCCTTTTGTAAGCCTATGAGGTATTTTTAAAAAGACTATTTTAATATCCAAAACATTAAAAGTAGTTTCCCTGGTCTGATAAATCTCATGTGACTGAGATCTATATTAGGCTTTTATATTTTTGCTACTGAAATCCATGCTCTATCAGAGGTCAGTGAACTTTTTCTGTAAAGGGCAGATAATTCTAGTTTTTATGGGAGATTTTATATATCACACAAATGAATGATCATGGATGAGTTCCAACAAAGTTTTATTTACAAAACTAGTTAGCAAACTGGATTTGGCCCACAAACCATAGTTTGCCCACCCGGCTTCTATATAATGTTTTTACATATTTTTTTTTCCATTCACTACCTGCTATATTGTAGTGCAAATGGGTGCTAACTCAACATTTATTGCAGATGGGATGACTACATATAAAGTTGGAGGAACATGTTAATAAATCTCTGCGAAGTTTTATTAGGGAAAAATAACAGCTTAATCACTTTGTCTTTTCATTATAAAGTGAGCAAATAAGTGAACCTCAGAAGGTTCTGAGACAATTCCTTAAAAATAATTTAGCATTTTTATAACACAAACACCTAAAACAGTGTAAGTTTTCACTAAAGAACTATTTAAAGATAATTTATACCACTAGATTATTAGGAATGAATGCCTGACATGAGTATTATGCTGTGCTCTTTTTCATAGAAAAATGAATGACAGCAGTACAAAGAGGGAGATTTTAGAAATAACATTGGGAAAATCCCTCTAGATTTAAAAATAAAATGCTAATAATTGATCAAATAACATATAGGTTAGCAATTAATATAAAATGCTTTCAAATGAAATAACTTAGTTACCTTTAATTTTTTACTCTGAGATTAAGATTTGATTACCGTGGGGTGATGTTTTCACTTAGTTCTGTGGCCAAACAGCTATACGTACCATGTGATAAATTTTATGTCACTGCAATTCTAGTGATACACCTTTCTAGCTCTTTGATACCCCACAGCATATATAAAATAAAATATTCTTGTGGTTCAAGGAACCTGCAAACTCACCAAACGACTGGGGTAATGAAAAGATCCAGAGTTCAATGTTTTATATAGGGCATATAAATTCCTACATAGTAATTTGGATTTAAACAATTTTTCACACTTAACTTGCTTCCATTATGTTGCATAAATATTCTACGCATTTATATCTCCTAATGTGGCTTCCAGTAAGAAATGCCAGTCTTCAGGTATCTTTGGGAGACTTTTCCAGGAACAAAGGAGTTGGCAGGTGCTATTCCCCTCCCACAGCCCCCTGACTAAACACTTGTCCACCTGCAGGAACCAGTGCGTGCCAACACTCACCACCTAACTGGCTAACAGTGCACTCCACACCCATGTTCCCCTGCAGACACGCCCCCTCCAGCCAGGCCTCCCCTCCAGGTTCCCAACGACAGCAGACCTGCACAAACATTGCTAATCCCACGCTTCTACCAAGCCACCCTGTCCTGCCAGGCCTCACTTCGTGGTCTTCTCTCACAGAAGAATAGTGCAAACCTGACTAACACCTCATCTCCCCCCAGTGCTATGTTCTGCAGATCTGCCCCCTCTAACACGCACTTGGACAGAGCCCATCTGAAGCTGTGCCACAAGCCTAGCAGTGTGCAAGCAGCCCTGACAGGGGCCAGCACCAGTCGGAAGTGACTTTTGTCCCAGGGAGAAGGAAAGGTAATCAGGCAACAGTCCAATTGCAGCCCCAGCGGTGGGCTGGGGGCAGACAGCCAATCTGGCTGCAGGCTCCACCCACCAACAAAAAATTTGTAGGGGGACAACAAAGGGAAAGCACCATGCAGTTCTATGCTGCTGCATCTCTGGCAAATGCCTGTTCTGACCCAAATAAAACCCAAGGTGACCCCAGACTGGCCCACGACAGGCAAAGAAAGCCACTGCTGAGGACTGAAATAAAAAACAGCTCAGCCACAAACCAGGGCCACACAACACACATGGGAGACATCCCTGAAGGGCCAAATTCTAATTAACAGGGACCACTGTCCTGAAGGGCACTACAGGAACTCTTCTTCACAGAGCCACTACTTTCAAAAGCAATAGATGTAGCGGACTTAACACATAGAAACATATAGATTAGACAAAATGAGAACATAGAGGAATTATGTCCCAAATGAAAGAGGACAAAAATCACAGCAAGAGATCTAAACAAAATGGAGATATGTATATGTCTAATAGACAATTTAAAGTAATAATCATAAAGATACTCACTGGACTAGAAATAAAGACTAGAGGACCTCAGTAAAACCCTCAGCAAAGATATTATAAAAAAAGAACCGATCAGAGGTGAAGAACCCAATAAATGACATTAAAAACACAATAATGGAATGAATAGCAGACTAAGGGAAGCAAAAGAACAGATCAGGGTCCTTGATGACAGAGGAATGGAATGCAATCAACCAGAAAAGGTGAGGGGGGAAAAGTTATACAAAATGAAAACTGACTTAGGAAACTCAGTGACATCATCAAACAGAGTAACATTTGCATTATAGGGATCCCAAAGAAGGAGAGAAAGAAAAGGGGCAAACAATTTATTTGAAGTAATAGCTGAAAACTTTCTAAATGTGGAGAAGGTAATAGACATCCAAATCCAGGAGGCAGAGGGAGCCCCCAGCAAAATCAACCAAAGAAGATCCACACCAAGAACAATAATTAAAGCAGCAAAAAGTAGTGATAAAGAGAGAATTCTAAAAAGCAGCAAGATAAAAAATAAATAAAAAAGTTGTGTACAAGGGAAACCTCACAAAGCTATCAGCTGATTTTTCAGCAGAAACTTTATAAGCCAGAAGGGAGTGGTATAATATATTTGAAGTGCTGAAAGACAAAAAAAAAAAAAAAAAAAAAAAAAAAAGGCAGCCAAAACACTTCACCCAGCAAAGTTATCATTCAGAATAGAAAGAGAAATAAAGACTTTCCCACACAAAAATTAAAGGAATTCATCACTACTAAACCAGCTCTACAAGAAATGTTAAAGGGGAATCTTTCAGTGGAACAGAAAGACTATAAGCAGGAGTAAAAAAAAGTAGTAAGCACAAAAGAAGTGGGGGGAAAAACAGCATATCTATGAAAATCTGTCATGGGACTCACAAAATAAAAGAATGTAAAGTAGGACACCATATATCTAAAACATGACTGGAGAGAAGTAAAGAACGGGTTCAAACTTAAGTAACCATCAACTTAATAGAGACTGCTACATGCATGAGATATTATATACAAACCTAATGCTAACAAGAAATCAAAAACCAACAATATATATCTAAAAACTAAAGAGGAAGGAATCCAAACGTAACACTAAAAAAGGCCAAAACCATGAAAGAAGAGAGTAAGAAAGGAACTATAATAAATAAAATAAAATAAAACGTAACAAAATGGCGTAAGTACACACTTATCAATAATTACTATAAATAGAAATGGACTAAATGCTCCAATCAAATGACAAAGGATGATGGAATGGATTAAGAAAAACAAGACCCAGGGGCACCTAAGGTGGCTCAGTTGGTTAAGCATACAACTCTTGATTTTGGCTCACGTCATGACCTCATGATCCTGAGATCAAGGCCATGTTGGGTGTGGATCCTGCTTAAGATTCTATCTCTCTCTCTTTCCTCTCCCCCACTCACATGCTCTCTTTCTCTAACAAACAAAATAACAAGACCCATTTATATAGTGCATATAAGAGACTCATTTCAGACCTACAGACACATACAGTGAAAGGATGGAAAGACATTTATCACACAAATGGAAGTGGAAAGAAAAAAAAAAGCCAGGGTAGCAATGCTTATGGCAGACAAAATGGACTTTAAAACAAGAAATATAACAAGAGACAAAACAGGACACTATATAATCATATGAGAAAAATCCAGCAAGAAGATGTAACAATTATAAATATTTATGCACCCAACATTGGAAAACTCAAATAATTCAGGCAACTATTAATAGACATAAAGGAAGAAATTGATAGTAATATGGTAATAGTAGCAGACTTAAATGCCCCCACTTAAATTAATGGATAGGTCATCCAAACAGAAAATCAACAAGGAAACAGTGATTTTGAATGATAGATTGGACCAGATGGCTCTAACGGATATATTTAGAACACTCCGTCCTAAAACAACAGAATACACATTCTTTTCTATGCCCTTGAAATATTATCCAGAATAGAACACACATTAAGCCACAACATAAGTCTTGAATTTAAAAAGACCAAAGTCATACATCTTTCAGACTACAATATGAAACTAGCAACTGACCACAAGAAAAAAATCTGGAAAGATGACAAATAAATGAAGTTAAATAACATGCTACTAAGGGGTGAGTGAGTCAACCAATAAATCAAAGAGAAAATCAAAGAATACCTGGAGACCAATAGAAATGAAACACAACACTCTAAAATCAATGCAGTGCAGCAAAAGTGGTTCTAAAAGGGAAGTTTACAGCAATTCAGGCCTGCCTCAAGAAGAAGAATCAAACAACCTCATCTTATACCTATCGGAGTTAGAAAAAGAAGAACAAAACCCAAAACAAATGAAAGGAAGGAAATAACAATTAGAGCAGAAATAAATGAAACAGAAACTAAGAAAACAATAGAACAGATCAACAATACCAGTGACTAGCTGTTTGAGAAGATCAACAAAACTGGTAAACCTTTAGCCACGCTCATTAAAAAAAAGAGGACTAATCAAGCAAAGTCATAAATGAAAGAATAACCAACACCATAGAAAGGATTCTAAGAGAACATTATAAAAAATGATATAAAAACAAACTTGACAACCTAGAAAATGGATAAATGGCTAGAAACATAGAAAATTTGAACAGGTCAATTACCACCATTGAAATTGAATCAGCAATCAAAACAATAAATAGGTTAACCACTAAAGAGGTTAATTCTACCAAACATTTAAAGAAGACTTAATATTCTTCTAAAACTATTCCAAAATACAGAAGAAGGCAGAAAGCTTCCAAATGGATTCTATGAGGCCAGCATTATCCTGACACCAAAACAAGGTAAGAACACTACCCAAAAAATAAAAAAACAAAGAACTGCAGGCCAAAATCTCTGATGAACATAGATGCAAAAATCTGCAAAAAAAAAAATATTAGCAAATTGAGTAATACATTTAAAAAATCCTTCACCACAATCAAGTGTTCCTGACATGCATCGGTGGTTCAATATTTGCAAATCAACCAGTGTGACACATCACGTCAATAAGAGCATAAAAACCACATGATCATTTCAACAGATGCAGGAAAAGCATTTGACAAAATACAACCTCCATTCATGATAAAAACCCTCAACACAGTAGATTTAGAGGGAACATACCTCAACAAGATAAAGGTCATACATGAAAAACTCACAGCTAACATCATATTCAGTGGTGAAAAACTGACAGCTTTCCCCTAAGATCAAAAACAAGACAAAGATGTCCACTCTCACCACTTTTATTCAACACAGTACCAGAATTCCAAGTCACAGCAATTATATCAGAAAAAGGAATACAAGGCATCCAAATTCATTGGGAAGAAGTAAAACTTTCCCTATTTGTAGATGCCATGATACTATAAATAAAAAAACCCTAAAAACTCCACCAAAAACTACTAGAACTGGTAAGTTCAGTAAGGTCACAGGATACAAAAATCAATATACAGAAATCTGTTGCATGTCTATGCACTCATAATGAAGGAGCAGAAAGAGAAATTAAGAAAACAGCTCCATTTACAATGATATCAAATATAATAAAATATCTAGAAACAAACTCTACCAAGGAGGTGAAAGACTTGTACTTTGCAAACTATAAAATATTGATGAAAGAAGTTGAGCAAACAAATGGAAATATCTTCCACGCTCATGGACTAGACGAGCCAGTATTGCTAAAATGTCCACAGTATCTAAAGCAATATACAGATTTAATGCAATCCCTATTAAAATACCAACAGCATCCGTCACAGTAGAACAATCTTAAAATTTGTATGAAACCACAAAAGACACCAAACAGCCCAAAAAATCTTGAAAAATGAAACTGGAGCTACTACAATTCCAGAATTCAAACTAGATTACAAAGTTATCGTGACCCAAACAGTATGGTACTGGCACAATAATAAACAGATCATTATAACAAAATAGAAAATCCAGAAATGAACCCACAATTATATGGTCAATTCATCTTTGACAAAAGAGGCAAGAACATACCTTGGGAAAACTGGAAATCTAGAAGGAAAAGAATTAAACTGGACTACTTTCTTACACTATTCACAAAAATAAATCCCAAATGGATTAAGGATTTAATTGTGAGACCTGAAACCGTAACAATCCTAGGAGAACACAGGCAGTAATTTCTTTGACATTAGCTGTACCAACATTTTTTTCTAGGTATGTTTCCTGAATCAAAGGAAACAAAGGAAAAATAAACTATTGGGACTATATTAAAATAAAAATCTTCTGCCTAGCAAAGGAAACAATCAACAATGGAAAACAACCTACAGAATGGGAGGAGATATTTGCAAATGACATATCCAATAAATAGTTAATATCCAAAATATATAAGAACTTATGTAACTCAACACTGGAAATAATAATTCATAAAAAAAAAAAAAAAAAAAGGCAGGAGCCACGAACAGACATTTGTCCCAGGACACATAGATAGTTGACACATAAAAAGATACTCAATATCACTCCTCATCAGGGAAATGCAAATCAAAACTACAATGAGATATCACCTCAAACATATCAGAATGGCTAAAATCAAAAACACAAGAAATAAGCATTGATGAGGATGTGGAGAACAAGGGTCCCTCATGCAGTGTTGGTGGGAATGCAGACCGGTTCAGTCACTGTGTAAAACAGGATGGAAATTACTCCAAAAATTAAAAATAGTCACCATATAATCCAGTAATTCCACTATTTACCCCCAAAATACAAAAACACTAATTTGAAAATATATACACACCCCATGTTTATTGCAGCATTATTTACAATAGCTAAATTATGGAAGCAGCCCAAGTATCCATCAATAGATGGATAAAGAGGAGGTAATACACACGCACACACGCACTTGCACACAGATAGAATATTAGCCATAAAAAGAATGAAATCTCGCATTTGCATTGACATGGATAGATCTGGAGGGTATAATACCAAGCAAAATAAGTCAGAGAAAGAAAAATATAATTTCACTCATATGTGGAATTTAAGAAACCAAGTGAACAAATAAGAGACAAAACAAAAAACAGATTCTTATTTATAGAGAACTGATGATTATCACAGGGAAAGAGGGTGGGGAATGGGTAAAATAGGCGATGGGGATTAAGATTACACTAATCATTACGAGCAGTGAGTAATGAAAAAAATTGTTGAATCACTATACTCCACAACTTAAACTAATGTACAACTTGAAAGAAAGGTCAGTCTTACACTTGGCCAACCTGACTACCCTTCGAAGCCTTCTTCAACTATCTTATTCTGAAGTCTTATTAATTTTGACTTCATCTTTGTCAAAATTTGCTTTTTTTTTTTCCTATTAATGTTACTATTCACAAACTTCTTGAATCTGCTCCTTGGCCATCTAGCCTCAGCAAAGACAATAGACAAACTCTCTAAAGAAGCACAATCATGCTTAGTTACCCTTGTATCAGACAGAAGGAATACCAGGGACTATCTAATTTACTTCCAAAGCCATTATCCCCTCTATATGTTGGCCAATCATTATTTATTTCCTGGTCTCCTGCTTACTACTCCATAAGGTACTGACATGAGAGGAGGTAAACTTACTTATTATAAGCCAAAGTATAGCTTTCTTCAACTTTTTCCATTGGCTTTTAAGCTTAATCACAAACAAAAAATAAAGGACGATTTTACGGTAGAAGACTAATCCTTTCTTTTACTTTCACTTTCAAACTTCCTTAAATACTCTGTTGTATATCATTTATCCTAAAATTTCCCCAGACGTACCACCAACCTCTTCAGTCTCCACTAAATGTCCTCTTCATTTTCAAATACCTCTTTTTAAAATACTCAGGTGTTTTATGGTATTCTGAGGGAGTAGGACGGCAAACCTTACCAAATACCATTTAAGATACAAAAGAAATTCCATTTATATACTTTACATGCATAATTTATTTCTAGTAAGAAATTTAGATTTCACGAGTATAATAAAATCTATGTACAATTATTTTAAATATTGCAGACACCAGAGTTGAGGGCATGTTTACAGATGTCAACTACTAAATATTGCTATTCCCCTTTGCAATGAACAATTACTTGATCAGTAAACTAAGTCAGTATTTCTGACAAGTACTAAGCACAAGTGATAGCAAATGTAATATTTTTACACATGTCAAAAAACCTTAACTGTAAACTCATAATCAAAACCCAAAAATATCTTAAAGAAAAAAGGAATACAAAAGAATAGTCTAAAGGAGCAAGATCAAGACAGCAAAGCAGGAAGATCCTGAGTTCACCTTTTCCCACAGACACAAAACTGCAATGACCCACAAAACTATTTCTGAGAATAAAGACTAACAGAACAGACTTGACACAACCAAGGATACAAAGCAAATAAACATACTGAGATGGGTAATAAAGGGCAGAGATGCAATCTAGTCAGGGCCCACACCCTGAGAACAATGATTCACAAGCTGGAGAGACATCACCACCGTACAGGCCCTCTCTGAAGAACCTGGGCTCAAAGTACCTTTCGGACTTCAGCGCAGAGAACCCACACTAGGAAGGTGAGGCCCCACAGCATCTAGCTTTGGAAACCAGCAGGGCTTACTTCCAGGAGAGCCAGAGAGCAGCTGGAAACCAAGACTCCACTTAAATTTTAAAGGGTACACAGATACCCCCTGTTCCAAGTCCCAGAACAAAGGCAGCAGTTTGAAAAACACCCAGTTTACACATGAAGACGATTTCATTGACTCATTTTACAGCATTTTGCCAGAGGAACAGGGGTCTTCCAGAACATTCACTAGGGATGAAAGCACAGGCAGGACCACTTTTTACTCACTCTCCTTCTACCTAGCTGGCCTCGCGCTGGCAGAAGTCAATTCATACACCCTCGGTCTATAGAGCATTCTTCTGAGAACTTAACCCACCCAATCTGCCCCTCCCAAGCAGCTCGCTACCCTGCCAAGCTAGCAAAAGGCACCCGCACTGCCCTCAAGCAGCCCATCACATTGCTACACGTAGTGGATGGCCTAGGCCAACAGGGGCAATTGTTGCCAAGGGGCCAGCCCTATACATTAGAACACCCAACATCGTTTCTGGCAGACCTTACAGCCAGCTTCAATGTAGGACTGCCCCATCCACCAGCATGCCCAGAGCAGTCATGGCTGGGCCTTTTACCCAAGAGACAGGGGAGCCAGGCCCACTGGTTAGTGTATCTGTAGTAATTGTGGCTAGGCCTTACAGCCAGTCATGCCAGAGGACAGCCCTGCACATCAGAGTCCACACCAATCATGGCCCAGCCACAACTGAAGGGTGCACGTACCCACGTAGAGACACTGTTGGAACACCTGGCTTGGGTCACCATCAGGGTTACACTACTGGATCCCCACATGGCACTTGTTTTTTTTCAATATATGAAATTTATTGTCAAATTGGTTTCCATACAACACCCAGTGCTCACCCCAAAAGGTGCCCTCCTCAATACCCATCACCTACCCCCCTCTCCCTCCCACCCCCCATCAACCCTCAGTTTGTTCTCAGTTTTTAAGAGTCTCTTATGCTTTGGCTCTCTCCCACTCTAACCTCCTTTTTTTCTCCCTTCCCCTCCCCCATGGGTTTCTCAGGATCCACATAAGAGTGAAAACATATGGTATCTGTCTTTCTCTGCATGGCTTATTTCACTTAGCATAACACTCTCCAGTTCCATGCACGTTGCTACAAAGGGCCATATTTCGTTCTTTCTCATTGCCACGTAGTACTCCATTGTGTATATAAACCACAATTTCTTTATCCATTCATCAGTTGATGGACATTTAGGTTCTTTCCATAATTTGGCTATTGTTGAAAGTGCTGCTATAAACATTGGGGTACAAGTGCCCCTATGCATCAGTACTCCTGTATCCCTTAGGTCAATTCCTAGCAGTGCTACTGCTGGGTCATAGGGTAGGTCTATTTTTAATTTTTTGAGGAACCTCCACACTGTTTTCCAGAGTGGCTGCACCAATTTGCATTCCCACCAACAGTGCAAGAGGGTTCCCGTTTCTGCACATCCTCTCCAGCATCTATAATCTCCTGATTTGTTCATCTTGGCCACTCTGACTGGCATGAGGTGATATCTGAGTGTGGTTTTGATTTGTATTTCCCTGATGAGGAGCGACGTTGAGCATCTTTTCACGTGTCTGTTGGCCATCCGGATGTCTTCTTTAGAGAAGTGTCTATTCATGTTTTCTGCCCATTTCTTCACTGGATTATTTGTTTTTCAGGTATGGAGTTTGGTGAGCTCTTTATAGATTTTGGATACTAGCCCTTTGTCCGATATGTCATTTGCAAATATCTTTTCCCATTCCATTGGTTGCCTTTTAGTTTTGTTGATTGTTTCCTTTGCTGTGCAGAAGCTTTTTATCTTCATGAGATCCCAATAGTTCATTTTTGCTTTTAATTCCCTTGCCTTTGGGGATATGTCAAGTAAGAAATTGCTACGGCTGAGGTCAGAGAGGTCTTTTCTTGCTTTCTCCTTTAGGGTTTTGATGGTTTCCTGTCTCACATTCAGGTCCTTTATCCATGTTGAATTTATTTTTGTGAATGGTGTGAGAAAGTGGCCCACATGACACTTTCTAAATAAAGTCACTCCCATAAACATAAATGGCATACTAATAAAGAGTCAGAAAAAAACGAGACAAAGAACAAAAGCTCAGAAGTTACAACCAATAGCACTGAAACACAAAGGATAAGAGACTACTAAGAACAACTGTATGCCAACAAGTGGGATAATCTAAAAGAAATGGATAAGCATACAATCTTCCAAAGACTGATTCAAGAGACAGAAAACCTGAATAGGCCAATTACTAGTAATGACACTGCATCAGTAATCCAAAAACCCCCAGCAAACAGAAGTCCATGACTAGACCACTTCACAGGTATATTCTACCAAACATTTAAGGAAGAGCTAATATATATCCTTCTCAAATTACCGGCCAATATTACAGATGAACACAGATACAAAAATCTTCAACATTAGATTGTTAAAATAAAATAAAAAATACAGTAAAAGGATCATATACCATGATCAAGCAGTATTTATTGTAGGGATGCAAGGATAGTTCAAGATCTGCAAATGAATAAATATGATACACTACATTAACAATAATAAACTTACGATCATCTCAGTAAGACATAGAAAAAACATTTGAAATAATTCATCCATTTAAGATAAAAACTCTCACCAAAGTGGGTACGAGGGAATGTACCTCAATATAATAAAGGTCATAAATAACAAATCCACAGCTAACATTATACTCAATTATGAAAACCTTAAAGTTTTTCTTCTGAAATCACAGAAAAGACAGAATGCCCACTCTTGCCACTTTTATCTAGTGTGGTATTGGAAATCCTAGCCACAGCAACTGGACAAGAAAAGAGGACATCTAAAAAGTTAAGTGGGCATAATTTGCAGATGACAGGATACTATAAAAAATTCTACAGACTCCACCAAAAAATTACTAAAACTAATAAACTACTTCAGTGAAGTTTCAGGATACAAAATTAATATACATAAATCTGTTGTATTTGAAGAGGACTCAAATAAATGGAAAGATATATACCAAAATTATAGAAGAAAATTATTCACGGGTTCATACTACCCAAAGCAATCCACAGATTCCACGCAATCCCTATTAAAATTACCAATAGCATTTTCATACAGAACTAGAACAAAGAATCCTAATATACATATGGAACCACAAGAACTCCTAATAGCCAAATCGATTATTGTGAAAGAAGAACAAAGCTGAACATATCACACTCTCTGATAGTCAACTATACTACAGAGCTATAGTGATGAAAATATGGACATGACACAAAAATAGACATAGAGATTAATGGAACAGAGAAGAGAGTCCAGAAATGAACCCACCCATATAATCAATTTTCAGCAAAGGAAGCAAAAATATACAATGAAGGAAGAAGGTCTTCAATCACTGGTGTTGAGAAAGGTGCTAATATATGCCAAAGAATGAAATTGGACCACTGTCTTATATCCTACACAAAAAGAAACTCAAAATGGATTAAAGACATAAATTTAAGACCAGTAATCATAAAACTCCTTGAACATAAACAGCAAGCTCTTTGACATCAGTCCAAACAACATATATATATGTATGTGTATGTATATACACATACATATATACACATATACATACACATAAATGTATACATACATACATATATACATATATATATATATACATATATATATATACATATATATATATATATACACATATATATATATATACAGGGTTTTTTTGATCAGTCTCCTCAGACAAAGGCAATAAAAATACAAATAAATAAAACTACATCAAAAAAAAAAAAAAGCTCTTTAAGAGAAAAGGAAACCAATGAAATGAAAAGGCAGCCTACTTAATGGGAGAAGATATTCGCAAATTATATGGCAAATAACTTGATATCCAAAATAAAAAAAACTCACACATTTCAATATAAAAACAAAAAAGCAATACAATGTAAAAAGTGGGCAGAAGACCTGAATAGACCTTTCTCCAATTAAGACATACAGATGCCCAATAGACACATGAGAAGATGCTCAACATCACTAACAGGGAAATGGAAATCAAAACCACAATAGAAAAAAAAAAAAAAAAAGATATCCTCTCACACCTGTCAGAACAGCTATTATCTAAAGGACAAGAAACAATTATTGATGAGGATGCAGAGAAAAGGGAACCCTCATGCATTGTTGGTAGAAATCCAAAATGGTGCAGCCACTACAGAAAAAGAATGGAGATTCCTCAAAAAGTTAAAAACAGAAATACCATAAAACCCAGCAATTCCATTTCTGCATATTTTTCCAAAGAAAACAAAACCACTCATTTGAAAATATATATGCACTCCTACATTACAGCATAATTTACAATCGCCAAGATATGGAAGCAAGGGAAGTATCCACCAACAGATGAATGGATAATAAAGATGTGGCATGTACGTACACACAGACACACAGACACACACACACACACACACACACACAGAGTGAAATACTACTCAGCCACAACAAAGAATGAAATCTTTTCATTTGTAACAACATGGGTGCACCTAGAAAGTACTAGTAAAAGAAGTGAAAGGAAAACAAATACTGTGTTATTTCACTTACATGTGGAATTTCAAAAACAAAGACAAAATACAAAACAGAAATAGATGCAGATACAGAGAACAATTTAGTGGTTGCCCGAGAGGAGGGACGTAAGGGATGGGCAAAATAGGGGAAGGGATTTAAAGGTACAAACTTCCACTTATAAAGTAAGTAAGCCATGGGGGCACAATGTGTAGCACCAAGTGCATAATTAACAATATTGTAACAATGTTAGTAAAAGATTATAGCTAGATTTATCCAGATGACTGTTTCCTAACATTCATAAATGTTGAATCACTATATTGTACACCTGAAACTAATATTGTAAGTCAACTACACTTCAATAAAACAAGGAAAATTAGGCTATAAAATTACCAATATTATTTATTTCCAGGGAAGGAAAAACAAGCAGCAGCATGTGGTAAAAGTACCTTTGTGTTATTCCTTCCATACATCTAAAAAAAAAAAAAAAAAAAAAAGGATTTATGGCATAATAGGCTACCTACAGTATCTAGTATCTTTAATAAAGTGGGAAAATTTTTACATAATGCCGAATATATTCAAGGAATTATGAGAGAATAAAAGACATCTAAAACCTTGTATCTCTCTACTTTTTTTAAATATAATTGCATCAATAAAAAATATCTAAGTACTCACCAATAGAACATGACTAGACATAAGGTGTGCAGCAGCTTTAGAAATTGCTCTCCACGTTTCCCGGTTCCTTTAGACCAGGACCTACGCGAGGCAGCAAGTCAACTTTAACCGTGCACCCTAAGGATGGCAGAACAACAAGATGGGAGGATTCTGACTCCCTGAATACCTTCCTGAGAAGTTATCGATCTGGGCCACCCACTCCCAGACTGTTATAACCCATCATGTGTTTTTGCTGTTATAGCGGGCTGGACTCTACACTTCCTGATTCAAGTATCCAGAGCTCTGAACTTCCATCAATTATTGTCCAGTTTGCTATTACTGTTGTAGTTAAAGGTGGAGCTTTTTCAAACCAATCTTACTATCTTTGGTCCAACACATTTTCTAGATATTTTCTGGCTTTGTATTCCTGGAAATGCAGAAATGCTCTAGCATGTTAAGAAGACTGCTTTTTACTTAATATTTCACAGAAGAATACACCACACTTGATGATGTATGGTGAGTATAAATTTATGGCACATTTTTCAATGCATTCACTGTCAATTCAGCTACACTGCTATTTTGGACTGTTTTATGATGTCCATTTTTCTCACTGTGACACTTCAGGGGGTCCTAACATACACACATTCACTGGGGAAGTCTAAACACTAAAGAAATACAGGGTTATCAATCAAGCAGCAAACACTTACTGAGTGCCTACTAAAGACAAGTTCTCTACCAGACAAGAATGATTCAGAGAGGAGCAAAACATGGTCCCTGATACCAAGGAGCCCATGATCTTGTTAATGCACACACACAATCTGAACCAAATCACTAGAAAGCATATGATAAATGCCACTAAGTTCTGATGAAGAATTGGAGAATGTTTTAAGGTGAAACTGCTGCAAAATGTAAAGCTGCCTAAATATACTCTTAGCACTGGATACATTTCCAGTTTCTTTTTCAACTCCGTTTGTGACCCTATTCCTGAAACATACACCTAACTCCTCAAATCTAGCATCCAATACTCCATTCCTCAGATCATGGATTGCCACCCACAGAGGTTAAAAGCAGCAAAGTCTTGCTACGGACCCTTTCTCTTCTCCTTCTGCCACTCGTCCTCCCTATACAGATTTGAACTCCAGTAGGACTGTGATGTAGACAAACATATGTTTCTAGGAAATCCAGACATATAAGGGGGTGTGGAGGAATGATAGCCTAGAATGTGTTCACAACTCGGCATTGCTACTAGAATCTTCTAAGTTTTTTTTTTCCTCACCACAAAGAATTGCAAATACATTTTTTAGAGTTCACTTACATTGTATGAAACTTGATTAGCATTTGCAGTAAGAGCACCACGTGAGATTTGGGTTATAGAAAGATGGAGCCATTAATCTCTAGAGGAAGTTGCAGCCAGAGGTGCAGATGGACAGGAGATGCCCCAATGGGTTCCTGGAGAACCCTCAAGTGCAGAGTGAGGTAGCTGGTGGTAGTTTGCCAGAAAGTCTTTAGAAATGCCATTATTTCCAAGGAAACAATCGAGAACCATGGACTCGAGAGCTCCAGTTCTTGCTACATTCGTGTAAGCCCCTATTCCCTCCCTTATTAAGTGTTTTATGCCTGGAACACATACAGTGGCTAGTGTTTTTCTGGCTGAACCCTGATGGCCACAAATGAGAAACCTCAGTAAGTAAGGAGATAACAGGAGGGAAATGCTTGCACTTGTAGGCATTCATCATGCCCCCCCAACACACATACATCCCACCCTGAATAATGTTTGAGGATACGGGAAAGATAAATCAAATTCTAACAGGATGCTGGAAATAAGTGCTGGTTTAGTAGAGCCACAAGGAGATGCCTAAGAGGAAGGCCAATCAGGGAAGAGCTCACCTGAAAGGCCATGAAGCAGCAGCAGATCTGAGAAGGGGCTGGGGAGTTGGGGGGTGGGGGGGAGGAGACAAGAGGAAAACAGGAAAGTTGGTTCAGCTAAGGAAATCAGATTACTTTAGAGAAATCAGAGTGAAAATAGGTTCAATTTGAAAATCATTATATATAAGAAATCCACTATATATAAGAAATTATATGTAGAAATTCATTATACATAAGAAATTATATTTTATCCCTATCCTAAAAAGCCTTGGCATAGCTCATGAATGCCACAGATGTCACCATCTGAAGGTCCCATTTTAAGTCACCTTCCTCCTTCCTTACCTGTATACATAATTTTTAAAATTTTGAAACATCCACCTTAAGCACTACAGTGAGTTGACCTTTAGAAAGTTCCCGTGAAGGTGAAAGGAAGCCAGACTATAGTAATATCACCTGCTAAAATGCAGCATAATCAATGATCTCCAAATATATCTGAAGGGTAACAGTTCCCTGCAAAAGGCTAGTGTGCTAAAATACACATGGTATATATGTTTTTAAGGAACTCTTAACATTTGTTTTGAATATCAAAATTATCTTTACCTGAAAAAGGAAACATAAGGGAATGAAAATAATTGCAAATCATTTATCTGATAGGAAGTTAGCATGTAAAATATATAAAGAGCTCCAACTCAAAAAAATCAAATAATCAGATTTTAAAATGGGCAAAGGATTTAGACATTTCTCTAAAAGTTACAAATAGCCAACAAGCATATGAAAAGATACTCCGTATCACTCATCATCAGAGCACTGCAAATTAAAATCACAATGAGATATCACCTCACACCCACTAGGATGGTTTCCATCAAAAAGAAGTACCAAGTGTTAATGATGTGGAGAACCTGGAACCTCTGTGCACTATTAGCAGAATTATAAACCAGTACAACTCACGAGGAGAAATAGTATTTAAGTATTCTTTAAAATAGAACTATCATGGGGTGCCTGGGTGGCTCAGCAGGTTAAGTGTCCAACTCCAGCTCAGGTCATGATCTCATGGTCCGTGAGTTCGAGCCCTGCGTCAGGCTCTGTGCTGTCAGTTCAGAGCCTGGAGCCGGTTTCAGATTCTGTGTCTCCCTCTCTCTCTGCCCCTCCCCCACTCATGCTCTATCAAAAAATGGATAAATGTTAAAAAAAAATTTAAACAGAACTATCATATGATCCAACAATCCTACTTCCGGGTAATTCTGAAGAACTCAAATCAAGGTCTCAAAGAGGTATTTGTACATTCACATAAGCACTATTTATATGTGGTACCCTACATATAATGGAAAATTATTCAGCCTTAAAAACGAAGGAAATCCAGTCAGATTCTATAATGTGTATGAACTTTGAGGACATTATTCTGTATGAAATAAGCAAGTGGCTAGAAGACAAATATCCTATGATTCCACTTACACAGGATATCTAGAATAGATCTTTTCTCGGACAAAAAATAGAAGAAACTTTGGAGAAAAAGAAGAAAATACTGGAGAGTGAGAAATAAATAATATACTGAGTTTGGGTACCTGGGATATAGATTCCTGTGGGGTATGGAGACAAAGACTGGCACAAAGCAGATGAATATATGGCTCTGGACCTGAAGGCAAGATTGGAACTGGGGATACAGATGTGAGATCCGGACACATAAGCGATAATAATGGATAACATTCTTTAGGGAATAGAGGTAAAACAAGATGGAAAAAGTACACAGAAATACATATCCCAAGAATGCAACAATTTAAAGAAAAGAAGCATCTAGAACAAAAGACTGTAATAATATATGAACAAAATAATGTAACGTTGCCATTATAAAAAATATATCAATAAATAAAAGCATAATTTTGTAGCACTAACCTGAATCTCCTCTAAGTTTATATCACCTCAGAATGTTAAGTATATGTATAGATGTATAGTAATGATGTGCTAAACAATCCAGACATATGTTCATATTTCATATCACTTTGACGATCTTCAGAATATTGCCTGTCTCCTATATTCATATCTATTTACACTTGAACAGACTCTTCCCTAAAACTTAGTTATCATCATCCATCCTTCCCGCCTGAGGAACAGTTTCTCCAGGCTCCAACGTCACCTTGATGATGCTCTTTCCACAGTCCCCTTCTCATCTATTGACTCGCTACCCGGAAAACAAAGACTAATTAAAGCACTAAAACTAAGGCATTCTTATACGATGATGATTTGAATTCATATGTATCTTTTTTCGTTCTGTTGTTTGTTTAACAAGAGCTTTCCCTCTCTTGACCAAAAGCAATAATTGATGTCGTATTGGAAATTACCATGATGCTGCGTTAGCCTCCCAGGATGCTAACCGGTAAGCGATTCCAGATGTCCCACAACAAAGATGTACTGATCACATTAAAATGCTTAAATCACACACAGTGAGGAGGAAAAGTATGGGCCAAGTTAACACACTTTGCATGGAGAATGGGGTGGTAAAAGACACACCAGTGAAATCCCAGTTTTCAGTTACACTCGCTCTACACTCTTCCCCCAGCTCAGCTGTCTCTAGTAATCATGTGGTTCCCAAGACCAGAGACGAAACGTAAACAAGGGCGCTTTGTAGACCAAAAATCCTGGAACCAACACACAGGTGACTCGATTGCAGTGTGTGGCATCGAGGGTGTAATGTCACAGCTGTAGCCTGAAGACGAGGTGGGAATTGCACACAATTTTCTTAAACAAAAGACAGGGGAAGCCAGCACAGAATCTTAGTGCTTGTTACCAAAGGATGGTCAACTTAAGATCTCACGAATCCTAAGTGCTTCGGGTGTATCACGTATGATTGTCTACCTTGAATACTGGCTACCTCTGAGTCCTTCCACCTCTCATCTGCATTCAGCATAGAGGCTTTTATTTGATCTCTTCCTAACTTGTCTCATAGGTCATTAACTTATCAACTTAACTCATAAATTTTGTTTACATCTCACATACTACTTACAAATTCAGTGTATAGATTTAATACAGCTTAAGAATTTAAACTATATTCACGATGGATTCATCATCCATGCTTAACATAAATAATGATTTTTCTAGTAGTTTCATTCATACCACCTATTTCTTCTTCATTTGTAGGATGATTGTGGATTCTTAATTAACGAAGCAAAACACACTCAACTGAACGCTGGTAAAATTCTCAGGCATGTGACAGACCATTGGAAGAGATACTTTGATTTTAAACAACGAAAACTTTAGCTGTCCAAGTACCCCAAACATTCTGATTCAGTATCTCTCGACACTATTCCTTGAAAGCGTAATGCTGAGAATACTCCAGGCTGATGTTAACTAGTTACTCCAAATTTCTGATGTAAAGAATCAGTAGAAATGAAGAATGAGATTTTTTTTCTATTTGCTAAAATAATTCAACTACCCTTTTCCATTGCTGTAGTTAGAATAAGTTTCTTACACAGAAAATTTGAAGAATTAAGATATTTCTAGAAATTCTTACTTATGATCATCACCCATTGCAGTTATGGTAAGAATCTATTTAGTGACATTAGTTTCCTTTGTGAATAGCCAGGTTTGTTAAACAAAAATACATTGCTTAAAATTCTTAAAATGCCAACTATTTATTATTTATTTAATGTAAGAGAGGCTACCCAAAGAGCAATAGTTTTACTTTTTCCAGAGTCATAGGGTGTCCTCTCATTAGAGGAAGGAATGTAGTGAAATATAAGCAGTCCATAATACTCACACTGCTATCATTCACTGCCCGGTTTTGTGCCAATCAGTGAACATCTCAAGATAACAAATTTAAAAGACTGCATCGTTATATACCCAAAATATATTTAGGGGATCAAGTCGTTTTTTTTTAAATATTACTTTACTGATTCCAAATAAAGTAATGATTTTCACGGACGTTTTTCAACAAGTATTTCATCAAATTGAAAGTACACTGAAGATCCTGCTATTAAAACCACTAGAATAAGGAAGAGGAGAAAAACTTTTTGAAACTGGTTTTGGAAATATTTCTTTTTTCCTGTATGATAGCAAAAGGACAGGCAACAAAAACAAAACTAGACAAGTATGATTTCACCAAACTAAAGAGCTTCTGCAAAGCAGACTATTCACAAAATGAAAAAGGCAGCCTGTGGAAAAGGAGAAGATATTTGCAAACCATGTGCCTGATAAGGGGTTAATACCTAAAATACAGAAGGAACTCATATAGCGCAAAAGCAAAAAGCAACTCAATTTTTAAAAGACAGGACTTGAATAGGTATTCCTCAGATGACACAAAAATGGCCAACAGACACATGTTAAAAAAAAAAAAAAAAAAAAAAGAAGAAAGAAACAATCAGGAAAATCAAAAGCACAATGAGGTTATCACCTCATACCTGGCAGGATGGCTAGTATCAAAAAGACAAAAGATAACAAGTATTGGAATAGGCGTGGAAAAAAACGGAAACCTGTGCTCTGTTGGTGGGCACGTAGGTTGGTACAGCCACTGTGAAAAGACAGTATGGAGGTTCCTCAGATATTAAAAAAGAGCATTACCTTCTGTTCCAACAATCCCACTTCTGAATACACCCAAATAAAATGAAATCAGTATCTCAAAGAGATGTCTGCACTCCCAGACTCATTGCTGCATCATTCACAATAGCCCATCAACAGAAGCAACTTATGATTCTATCAACAAATGAAAAAAGAGAATGTGGTGTCTATAGCTAGATTAGTAAACGTACACACACTACCTGTGCACACACAACGGAATATTATTCAGCCATGAGGATACTCTATTTGCAACAAAGTGCATGAACCTAAGGGACACTATGCTAAGTGAAGCAAGCTTGACCCAGAAAGACAAATACCTCATTATTTTACTTATACCTAGAATCCAAAGTAGGCAGACTCCTAGCAGCAGACTATGCGATGGTGTTTTCCAGGGGCTTGGGGTGGGGGCAAGGAGGACATATTGGTTAAAGAGTACAAAGTTTCAGTTATGGCAGATAAAGTTTGGGGGTATAGTGTACAGCTTAGTGCCTTTAGTTAATGATACTATACTGTGTATTGAAAATGTGCAGAGAACAAGCTGTTCTCACCAGAAATTATAAAGAAGGAAATGGTAACTGTGTGAGGTGATGGATTGACTTAAGATCATTTCACAACACACACATACAACAAAACACCAAGTTGTATACCTTAAATATATACAATTTGTCAGTTTACCTAAATAAAGCTTTTTGAAAAAAATTTAATGTTTATTTTTTGAGAGAGCATGAGCAGGGGAGGGGCAGAGAGAGGAGGAGATACAGAATTCGAAGCCAGCTCCAGGCTCTGAGCTGTCAGCACCGAGCCCGACATGGGGCATGAACTCATGAACCATGAGATCATGCCCTAAGCCAAAGTTGGAGGCTTAACCGAGCCACCCAGGAGCCCCTAAATAAAGCTATTTTTAAAAAGGAATATTGGGGCACCTGGGTGGCTCAGTCGGTTAAACAACTGACTTCGGCTCAGGTCATGATCTCACGGTTTGTGAGTTCGAGCCCCACGTCGGGCTCTGTAATGACAGCTCAGAGCCTGGAACCTGCTTCAGATTCTGTGTCTCCCTCTCTCTCTACCCATCCCCTGCTCATGCTTTGTCTGTCTCTCTCAAAAGTAAACATTAAAAACAATTTTTAATAAAAAAATTTAAAAAAAAAAGGAATATCTGAAATACATTAAATTGAAGAAGCAATTTCTGACCTATATCTAAAACGTGATTCCTTTTTTGGTTGAAATAAAAAACCCAGTGTCCTGTAGCTGTTTAGCAATACCCACAGACCTGTAGGTATATTATAGAGAAAATTTTACTGTATAAAGTGAATGGAAATTTTAAAAATTATGTGACCTCCTATAGGTATACTCTACAAACTTAAAAATCATATTCATCAAAAATACATGTCAGATCTTGTAGCATGTAAGGGGAAAAAAATCATTTGCTTAAAGTAAGTTTGCCCCTGTCAAAGATAAACATATTGACAATGGTTTATTTGGGGGTCAGAACTGATTTAAAATATGAAGAAATGTGAAAGGGTGCTCACGCAGAAAGCCCAGAGGCACCCAAGTGAACTCAATGAGGCATGCCAACTATAGATTCTGGATAAGTCATCATAAAACTAAAGTGACAAGGGAATAAGAGCAATAAATGTAAAATGATAGCCATACCACCACAAAGTCATGTAGACATCAAATACCAATAGGACAAAGGATAATATTCAAAGGTCATTCACCATCATCAACTTTAAGGGTCAGTCCAACACTAGACCCAAGATTTAGGCAGGAAAAGTATAGGGAACAATCCTCCCAAGGTCACACGTCAGTAAGTAAGAAACCACCGCCCCTTCTTCTACGACTTAACTTTTGGTACTGCATATTCTTAACAAATGCTACCTGAGGTGGGTGTGTGGCAGGCCCAATTTCTGAGTTCACAACGCAACTTAGAGGCCCAAAACAGGGGTGCCTGGGTAGCTCAAGTCGGTTAAGCGTCCAACTCTTGGTTTCAGCTCGCATCATGATCTCTCCATTTTCTGAGTTTCATGATTTCGCGGTTTCAGCGCAGAGCCTGCTTGGGATCCTCCCTCTCTCTCAAAATAAACTTTTAAAAAAGAAATGTAAAATAAAGCATGAAAGCATCCAACTATCCGGATCACATCTCAAAATGTAGGTCTCAAAGGGGCCACTAAAGTGTGTTTTCACCATATAACCTGTATTGACAATTGAAAAAAGAGCTCACGCGTGTGACTATTTTAATTTACTTAACATATTAATATTATATCCACTATTACCAAAGAAGTGGCTAGGTATGGGTGAATACTGAGATGAGTATAGTTCTCATGATCCTGTAACAGATGGAAATGTCCATGATCACAAGGAAATCGGAAAACACATTGGCTGGATGTGGCTTTACATGAACATTCACTGCTATTTCATATAGTTTCCAATTTAAAGACCCCTCCCAAAGGTCTGGTGTGTTAAGAGTCCTGGCGAGTGAACAAGCAGCTAAATGTTGTGGGAGGATTTATCCTCCCAGAACACAGGCAGAACAGAAGAGTGTACGTTCAGGTGTCTGAAAAGATCTTTTTTTAATTAGGTCTTAAGTATAATTTTTACAGACTCAATACTAAATACTCTGAATAACCACGGAAGTGGTAGATGCGATTCTGGCAGTGGGACAAAAGGAAAAGAAAATTTGAGCAAGACCTTTAAATTTGTTCTTTAAAGGATAGAAATCACCAAGGGCAGTTTAGAGTTAAAAAGGAATGTCAGAAGTAACGGGGTGACTTCCTTATATTACAGTACAATCTCATATAATTTGAATCAATTAATAGCTAAAGTGGAAATTGGAGGCTTTGTGGCCAGCAGGGAAATGTGGAAAAATGTCTTATTGATCCGACCAGGGTTTCTCATCGAGATGAGAATAATGCACTGATACTCCAGAGAGAAGGATATTGTTGTGTTTTGGTTTTCATCTGTATCTCATTTGATAAGACGGAAATGGAAAAGCTTGCTGACAGTGGTAGTGATTAACTGTCCATCCTCTGTTTTAGCTCCTCTCTTCACAGACTGAAGTTTGAAAAAAAAAAAAAAAAAAATTTACAAACAGTAAAATGCGTGCTAATCTAACCATTTAACCACCACACGCACAAAAGGTAGAATTCTACCTCTGACACACTGTCATCCTAGGCTTTAATTTCTTGAAGAACAAGGTTCAGAATGCAGGGAATTTCAAGTTACAGAATTTTCAAGCCATTTTCAGTCAATGGCTTCAGTTTCCTTACCAAAAAAAAAAAAAAAAAAAAAAACAAGATCCAATAGGTACATAGTCTTAAAAGTCATTTCTAATTCATGCAAGAACAAAATGCTTCCTTCTCCATTAATTCACTTGAGAATTTCTTCTGAACAATGGAGTTGCTAGATTCATTATTTCATACCGTAAAATATGAAACCTTCCATCCACCAGCCACCAGGATTTAGAACCTATTTCATACAATTTGTGTTATCAAGTCTAGAGGTTCACAGGGTGCCTGGTCAAATGGCATCAAACCCTAACATAAGAAATCATTTTTCCAGAGTGAAAGCATCAACCAGAGGAGAATGATTCCTACCCACCACAAACCAAGGCCTGCACACCAGAGAAGATGCTCAAATCCAACTAGCTGTGCACAGAAACCTTCTAGTACGATTTCAGTGAGGACAGAAACTTATTAGATGTGGGTTTTAACTAATTACATCTTTTACATAATTTGTTTTGCTTTTTATGTGGTGCCGAAAATAAGCAATTTTCTATTCTACATGTTGGAACTTATTTTTAAGAATTTTATTACAATGTGAAAACAAACATTAAGCACAAAGACGAAAGGTAATAATAATAATAATAATAATAATAATAATAATAATAATAAAGGTCTCCGTTAACAGAAGAAACCAGAAGTATGTTTCCACAGAATCTTTTAGTTCAGAAAAAAAAAAAAAAATCAAATCACTATCACCTGATATGCCTGTGTACAAATACGGTACATAATCCACAGTAATTTTGATTTGGGCAAATACATAGATCCTACCATATTCAGTCTACAACTCTAGTTTCTTGCGATGACACTTTCCTAACCTTCCATGAACTACTACAATGGTTGGCCCAATCCTCAAGGGGGAGACAGCTGTGTGAACCTACCACCTATTAGCCCTGCTTTGCCAAGGGATATTTTTAGATTATTACCTGCTACACTAAGGGTTCAATTCAAAACCATGAGTCTCAGAAGCTCACTGGAACTCACAGTTGGGAAGGAGCTGTAAAATCAGTCCTGGCATCTCATCTCTTGCACTGACACAAAGAGATGGCCTTTGTCTCTTTCTCAAGCAAATTGACCCAGAATGAAGCACTGAAGGGACTAGACAGCCCAGCCCGGAAGCTACCCTTGTTCTGAAAATAAACATGAGGAAAGATAAAGTGGGGTGATAAACAGAACTGAAGCTGCCCCAAGCAAGCACAAGGGACAGAGCTTCAGTTCTTTAATGGTCCTCTTTGGGGAAGAGAAAAACCCCGAGATTATAACTGTTTCCTATGAAAAAACTATTTGCATTAACAAAGCGTCAATATATTAGTAATAGTCTTTAAATTACACATGATATTTAGGATCTCTTGCATCTGCATCGTAATCTTTACTTGAATCCAGATTTCAGTCACATCTTTCTTTGCATTTTATTTAAACAAAGTAATAGGATAAAAGTGTCTACAGAAACTCCATCCACAAGGGAGGGGAAAGATTTCATTAGTGGAGCATGTGTAAGGTTTCTTGAGGTTCTCTGAGGTGAGGTGTTGCGTAATATAAGTCATAATGTTGAAGTTACTGGATCTTAGCAAATAGCACAATTAACTGTTTAAATAGGAGACAAGTGAGAATTTATAAACTAAGATAAAATATGTATTATGTCATTAAGGTATCTAATGTTCTTTTTGGAAACAAAAGCAAGCACAGCTTTTTCCAGAGCTCTAATGTCATTTTGAAAGCACCATGTTTCTCCGGAGCCATCAATAAAGGCATCGCATCCGTCTCTGTCAATTTCTTAGAGGAGTCATTAGTGAAATGTCACCTTCTGAGCTCCTCACACCTCCAGCACAAAAAGTTTTTACTTTTTCAAAACAGCAACAATAACACCTGACGATGATATCATGCATTGAAACCATTCAGCTATCAACATTGTCCAATTACAAAAAGATCTCAAACGACAATGGGATCCAGCTTGTTGTGCTTATTCTTCTCGTATTATAGCAAAGCTTACCTCCATTATTCTTCCATTTAAAACTGCCTCTGAGGGAGCCTGGGTGGCTCAGTCGGTTAAGCGTCCGACTTCAGTTTAGGTCACGATCTCACAGTTCGTGAGTTCGAGCCCCGCGTCGGGCTCTGGGCTGATGGCTCAGAGCCTGGAGCCTGCTTCCAATTCTGTGTCTCCCTCTCTCTCTGCCCCTCCCCCATTCATGCTCTGTCTCTGTCTCAAAAATAAATAAACATTAATAAAAATTAAAAAAAAAACTGCCTCTGAAACACTGTACTAGAAGTGCAACGTAAGTAGGTCACTTGAATGACACAACACCACATTACTTTTCAAGCTTTCCCTCTCAAGGAATCATTTGCCACCATATAAAATCTAGGATTTTGAAAATAAAAAAGATAATGCAAACCCTATCATGCTCCATAATTTTAAACAACTGGAAAGTAACAATCAGATACTGGTCCTGAACTACTCTGTCTGAGGGAAACTTAGCAAATCCCAGATACCTGGAGATCCGGACGTTTTGGTTGCTGACTCACATTAGCTGTCAGAGAGGACGTTAAACAGATTACAGGTATTAGATGTCAGACAGCTCTACTCTCCGACTTTGCTTCCAGATACAGAATTCCAAGACTGTAATTATAGGTAATAACCACATTCAGGTCTCAAAAATTTGCACTTCCAAAATATTTTGAATGATTTTGCCGAATTCCAATTATTTAAGACATAAAATATGAAAGACCAGAACAATGAATTTGCTCATTTGCCTGATGAAAACTTACGTTTATTCGATATGGTTTCTCTCAGTCCCTTGGGAAACCCCAAGCTCAAATACAGCTAATTAGAAGCCCTATTGCCCATCTATTGCTTGCTTGTCTGCATATTCAAAACACCTGGCAACAACCTCTTAGGTCACTTAGTGAAACCAGCCATTAGTTCAACACAGATGTCCTGGGTCCTACTAGGTGACAGGAACATTGGCTACAAAGATGAAGGAGACAGACTTCCTTTCCTGTCCTCAGTATTATTAGAAGCTCATTGGAGGTCAGGCACAGGAAACTAAGTAATAAATACTGTGATACACCTAAGTACTGTACAAACCCTGAGATCGTGACCTGAGCCGAAGTCAGATGCTCAACCAGCTGAGCCACCCAGGCGCCGAGCGGTCTGACTCTTGATTTCAGCTCAAGTCATGATCCCACCAGGGTCATGGGATGGAGCCCCACGTCTGGCTCTGTGCTAAGCATGGAGTTTGCCTGAGATTCTCTCTCCCCCTCTGCCCCTCTGACTTGCACACATGCACTCTTAAATTAGGAAAAACTAATCATTTTTTTTAAATTGTGTGTGTACATGTAAGTTCATATATCGTTTCCATTTAAATAGATCGGGTGTGAAAAATTAACAGAAGTACATATAAACTCGGGTTGAAATGTATAGTGTTTAACCAGTTTGCTGGAATTCATAATCCGTATACTGATCAGATTCAGGGTTATGACTTTATTATTGCTTGCAGTTTCTGTAAGTCCTTTATGCTTGAGGCTCAGTAGTATAATTCTCTCGATAGTATAAATTAGTGAAATACTGTAGAGCTCTAATCAATGGTTTATGAAGAAATCCAAGAATGCCATTATTACTGTCTACAGAGGCTTATAAACTTTTTGCTCTCCATGGCATCTTCACATGGGTTGCAACAGATGTTCTGAAGTTTTCAATTATATGTCCAATTTTGCAAGTGTAAGGTACATTGGGAGAGAATGGAAAGCAAATGACAACCTACTGTCTTTTACCAGATGCCTCTGTTTGAAAGAAGGAACTTGCATCCTTGGGACACTTGTCTCTCATCTCCTCCCGACCCCACTGGATGCCAGCTCATATCACAGGAGCATCTTCTTTTATCAGAAAAAGAAACGTGTGGCATACCTGCTGCTACGAGCCATTAAATTATGCATTCTACACATTCATTTACTCGTTCGACAAATAGCAATGCATATACAAAAAATTACAGGCAATCTACTAAAGACACAGAGTAAATCACTACCTTTTGTTGGAGAAATTCAGGTCTAGAGAGAAAAGGACAAGTCACCTGTGATGAAAGTATATATAACATTGCAACAAAGGAAAGAGGGTTATTACAGACACACCAAAAGACATTTTTTTAATGTTTATTTTGAGAAAATGCATGAGTGAGGGAGCATGAACAGGGGAGGGGCAGAGAGAGAGGGAGAGACAATCCCAAGCAGTTTCCATGCTGTCAGCACAGAGCCCCATGTGGGGCTGGATCTCACGGACCATGAGAACATGAACTGAGCTGAACACTTGACCATCCAGGCACCCTACCAAAGACAGATGATCTTCTTGGGGAATTGAATGTTGAAGGACAATCAAGAAGAAACAGGACAAAGGCATTCTAAGAAAAAAAGAACAGCACAGATGGTGAAAAAGTAGGACGTGGTACCCTTGAAGAATCAAGGGTAGTTCCACACTCACAGTTGGAGAGAAGTGAACTTCAGGGAGACGGCACCTAGACCATAAATCATCTTGTTCTGGATTTTAAGTTTTGTAATCCCAGTATAGTTAAAAGAACAGTATTAGTTTCAGGTATAACACATAGTGACTCATTAATTCTATACGTTATTCAATGCTCATCATTCAGTCCCCTCCAACTATTTCATCCGTCCTCTCACCCACCTCCTCTCTGGTAACCATCAGCTTGATCTTGGTTTGTTTTCTTAAATTCCACATATGAGTGAAATGATATAGTATTTGTCTTTCTCTCATTTCATTTAGCATTATACTCTTTGGCTCCATACTATCACAAATGGCAAAATTTCATTTTTATGGTTGAATAGTATTCCAGTGTGTGTGTGTGTGTGTATGTATATAGACACACACACATCATCATCTTTATTCATTCATCTATCAATGGATACTTGGGCCGCTTCCACAATTTGGCTATTGTAAACAACGCTGCAATAAACATAGGGATATATGTAGCCCTTTAAGTGTTTTCAGAGGTGGGGGGGAGGGGGTGGGGAATACCCAGTAGTGTGATTACGGGATTGTAAGGTAGTTCTATTTTTAACGCTTTGAGGAACCTCTATATTGTCTTCCACAGCGGCTGCACAAGCTTTCATTCCCACCAATAGTGCACAAGGGTTCCTTTTTTTCTGTATGCTCACCGATACTTGTTTATGTAAGGTTTAGCCATTCTGACAAGTGTGAGATGATATCTTATTGTGGTTTTGATTTACCATTTCCCTCATGAGAGTGATGCTGAGCATCTTTTTACGTGCCTGTTGGCCACCTGTAGGTCTTCTTTGGAGAAATGTCTGTTCATGTCTTCTGCCCATTTTTTAATTGGATTGTTTTTTGGATGTTGAGTTGTGTAAGTTCTTTCTTTTGGATACTAACCCTTTATTGGATAGGTCACTTGTAAATATCATCTCCCATTCAGTGGGTTGCTTTTAGTTTTGTTGTTTCCTTCACTGTGCAGAAGCTTTTTGTGATATTGTCCCAATAGTTTATTTTTTGCTTTTGTTTCCCATGCCTCAGGAGACAGATCAAAGAAAAAAAAGAAGGTGGTATAGCTGAAGTCAGATAAATTACTGCCTGTGGTCTCTTCTAGAATTTTAATGGTTTCAAGTCTCCCATTGAGGTCTTTAATCCATTTTATTTTTGTGTATGGTGTAAGAAAGTGGTCCAGTAACCCTAACATCATTTGTTGAGATTTTTTTTTCCTTCCTGCTTTGTTGAAGATTAACTGACCATATAGTCATGGGTTTATTTCTGGGTCTTCTAATCTGTTTCATTGATTTATGTGTCTGTTTTGTGCCAGGAACATACTATTTTGATTACTACAGCTTTGTAATATAACTTGAAGTCTGGAATTACAATACCTCTCTTTTTTTTTTTTTTTCTTTTTCAGGATTGCTTTGGCTATTATTCAGGGTCATTTTTGGTTCCATGCAAACTTTAGGATTGTTTGCTCTAGTCCTGCAAAGAATGCCTTTGGTATTTTGATATGGATTGCATTAAATCTGTAGATTGTTTTGGGTAGTATGGGGATTTTAACAATATTGGTTCTTCCAATCCATGAGCATGGAATGTCTTTCCATTTCTATATGTCACCTTCAATTCCTTTCATCAATGTTTTATAGTTTTCAGAGTCTAAGTCTTTCACCTCCTTGGTTAAGTTTATTCCCAGGTATCTTATTTTTGGTACAATGGTAATTGAGACTGTTTTAATTTGTTTCGTTATGTATAGAAATGCAACAGATTTCTGTACCTTAATTTCATATCCTGAGACTTTACTGAATTCATTTATCAGTTCTAGTGGGTTCTTTTTGTTTTTTGGTGGAGTCTTTAGGGTTTTCTAGATATACTATCATGTCATCTGACAAGAGTAAAAGCTTTCATCTTTACTAATCTGGATGCCAAAATTATTTTGCTCTAAATTAAGAATTATAGGTGTATCCTTTAAGCTACTAGGCAGATCTAGAAGATTGAAAGCACAATACTTGCATGATCCAATAATAGATGAATCAAGCACCAGTGTGAGGGACATGTTACTTGACCACCAGCTATGCTGTGACCTTCTCTAAACCATGAGGTGTTCCTGGAAGCTCATCTGCATCCACTGTATCAATGAGCTCCCTGGGATCTGCTGCCAGTAGGTTCCACTGATGGGCAGTGACAACAGAGGAAGAGAGGGAAGAAACTAAGGTCAGGATCTTCATTCTTCTGGCTCCTTGTCTGATTATCAGATTAGACGCATCCCTCAACCAAATTTAAGGCTCCTGTAGATGGCTATCTCAAGGTGGTACAGACACTCCTGTGCTAGTACCAGTAACTATCTCTCTGGTAGTTTCCAAACACCCTGCCTGCAACTGCTGAAACGATGCCCTATTTAAACTTGGCTGTGATTCTCCCATATGACTGGACCACCTTTCATTATGCTTATCTTCATCACACAGTGAAGTCAAAAATCCACTTCCACATTTCATTGGTGAAGAGATTTAAATACTAGCATTTAGAAAGGAATGCCCCTCTGCCTACAAAGCCCCCAACTCCACTTCCCCAACCCCAGTGCACTGGCACAAGCTCCTTAATGACTAGGGGAAGGCTGGCAGGTCCTGGGACTTAGTCTGAAAGATCATGTCGCAATACCTACGCATTTCCACTCCTTCTCAGAAGATACTGGATTTGAAAAACAATATTTGACTTCCCACACATATTGTCTTGCTTCAAAAAGCCTCTGGATAAGACCTCAGAATGTATCTTCACAGTTGTACCCTTACCAAAGTAAGGGGACTGTGACAATCATTCCAATTTGCCAAGATCTATGTTACATACACTGTATATTAAAATATATTACTATATATTTTTGTATATGTCATTTTTTTAAGTATCATTCCTCCAAAGAACTGTCAACTCCACTGAAAGTAGACTTTCTTCTCTCAATTTTGTATACATTTCAATGCAGTATCCATTCTGTACCCCTTCTACTAGGAGGTATTTAGCAAAACCCAATGACGCTGTAAGCAAAAGTCACAGGTTTTTTTTTTCTTTTTACCAGAGTTTAAAATAATATTAACTTGTCTAGTGATTTTTTTCATATTATACGAAATAAGGCCTTGGGATCTTACACTAAAACAGCTGTAAATGCCAACGCTTTGATTATACTTCTGATTTATATTAATAACATGGTCTTTTGCGGGATCTAATTTGCTCGGTCCCATTAGATCACATTTCCTTCTTTCCCTTTAGTTGTCTTCTAATATGAACTCTTGATATCATTGATAAAGACCTCAGAAAGAGGATGATGTGTGAAAGTCACTGGTATGCTACAAACCTTAAAAACAGATACAATGACACCTAGTGGTCCCAAGAAAACGCATTTGCTTAAAGCTAAATAGATTCAATGAATGTGCATAGAAAACACCTGAGAAAATTGAAGGATTTCAAGCTTAAACATTAAAGCACATGCATTTGCTCTCTCAGAACATATGTCCTTCACTTACTTGACTTTACATTCCGGAGGGGACAGGTTGAATTAATTCCAAAGTGATCTGTCTTCTTACAAATCTTTTGTAGGCTGACAGAATACATTTGAACTTTCAATTTTAAAATGTAGATGAGGTATTTTACCAAAAGATTAATCTAATTTGAATTTATCAATGAAATATTATTTAATACACCAGTGTTGATGTATAACTTCGCTAAAATTTCAAAGAGGCTCTTCACATTTTTCTAGTTTTTCATATTCACAAGCTAACACAGAACTAAATGAAGTGCCTTTTATTACCTTTCACTGTAATATTTACAAATAAACAAATACCCATCTTTCCCAATTCCTCAGAGAATTTAAAACAGGTTTGAAATGCCAACGTCTTCAGGATAATAATTTAGATGGTGTCTGTTATTTAAATTATCAGAGTGTCATCATAAAAGGGATTTTGTGCTTAATTTCCTACCTGCCGTATGAAAATGTCAAACTATATTATAACAGCTATTAAGAATGACTGAAAAATTTAATTCTGCCTTCTGTCCCAAAAGGAGTTTGGTTAAAGGTACATGCAATATCTGTTTTATTGCACTTTCGGGAGAGAGAACAAACACGGTGTTAACTCTCAGTTTTATCACAGTCATCAATGGAGGAAATGCCTGGTCTTCTGCTATATTATTGGATAATAATATTGGATAATTGGATAGTAGACAAGATTTCACCTTGAAAAAGAATCCTTTATGTAAGTGTGTAACCTCTGGTCTCAAGAATGAGGAACGGAGTATCAAGGGAGCTGGGTCTAATCCCTACTGTGTTTCCCCACCTGCAGGACCTCAGGTAACCTACCTGACCAATGAGGGCTTCAGATTGCTCACCAACAATACTAGAGAGTACTCCTAAGTTCTATTTAAAATGCTTCTTCTGTTACTAAGATGACACACTGTTAAAGCTGTCAAATTCACAACAAAAGACTGTTTACGTGATTTGCTCCATAATTACGAAGTTTCAGAAAGTCATTTTCTTTTCCTTAACTTTGTAAGGCTATTGTGTTCATTAATCATATTTTCCCCTCCGGATATGTAAATTCACCAGGAATAAAACTCCTGCTTAAAATTTCCCAGAAACACTGAAACTAAGTCATTAAATTTAAATATGCAACTATAAGGCAATGAAACTTCTTTCTGTAAGATTCTGCATACCAAGAAAAAAAAATTACTTCTAAATTATTTTCTTGAATGACATCACATTACAGTTCATTACACAACAGAGTTTTATTGCATACATTGACATCTTTAGAGGGAGGCAGGGAAGGCACAAATATACCTTCTCTACATCTGAATTCATTTAAGAGTGAGCTGTGAACCCCAATGCATTATAGTTAGAAATTTTGATTAATAATATACTTCTATTAAGTTTCTGCCTTCTGGTGGGAATTATAACATATTAAACATGACCTAACTTCCTATTTCTACATTATTATTAAAATAATCTTGGAGGGAAGCTATTTTTGCATTCTACCACATGCCCTAGAAGGAGGCATAAACACATTCTTTAGGCAGGGCAATCAATTCTTTAATCATCTAATAAAGGCAGAAGTTCCTGCTTGAGTTCATTCATTCTAGCCCTCAATCAACAGCAATATCACAGAACCTGGACCACAATATGTGCCACTCTCATCTTAGAGCAGAAAGGCCGTGGAAGGGATTATGAAAATCCATATATATTGTGATCATATTTTACCCTTACATCGAGAGTTTGTGCTTTCTTTTTCATAAGCTCACATCTCAGTAGAAGCAATATAAGCAACCTTCCATATTTCACTATAATTCAAATATAAATATTTAGAAGAGTGAAATTTGATTGTTTTCTCAAATATTATATTAAATCCCCAAGAATAAATCAAGACAATCTAAGCATATTCATGGATTTCAAGCAATGTTTCTCTCAGTTTCAATTTAGTGGACATTAATATCTGCTTAAACGTATGAACATAAAACACAAATATGTATGAATTTCAATGCATGTTAAAAGGCTCTATTTCATTGAGTTGTTAATGACAACATAAATAAAGTGAACAAGGCTAGACTATGTCATACTTTCACTAGGATGCCAAGATACACATCAATCTTTCTAATAAGTTAAAATGAGAATCATTTCATTACTTGTAATAAAGTTGATAACAAACGTATTTACCCTAATGTTAAGGAATGTTACACTAGCTTGTACGTTATTCAACCTAGGACTTTTTTCTAGCTCTTCCTATATATTTAAAGTTTTTTCTTTGAAACGCTATCTGCCTGTAGAGCCATTCTGCCCATTTCACAGATAGTGCAAGTGACACTACAGCATATTTCTCAGAAATGAGACAGTACTGAGAATAATCACTTTTTTATGTCTCATTTAGAAGTAAATGCAGTAGCATTTATTATATAGATTTGGTCCATCTGTATTCATCATGAACCTTTTCGATCTGAATTAGTATGGACTTGTAAACTACTATTTGGAATTTAAGTTCATTACATAAGCTATATAAAAGTCTACGATAGGGGAACTATTGTAGAAAAAAAGTGTAAATTAAAATACAAATCTGGAGAATAAGAAAGTATCACATCTGACTGTATTTTGAACTCCAAGAACTTTTCAAAATTTTAAATTTATTTAAAAGGAACGAGAAATTTACAAAAGCCTAATACATTATTTGACGTTAACACAGGTATGACAATCATTCCAGCTTTGTTATCAAAACAAACAGGTGGGTACAGACACTAGAATTTTAGTTTCCGGAAGTTAACTTTTATTTTTTTTTTAATTTGTTTTCAACGTTTATTTATTTTTGAGACAGAGAGAGAGAGACAGAGCATGAACGGGGGAGGGGCAGAGAGAGAGGGAGACACAGAATCGGAAGCAGGCTCCAGGCTCTGGGCCATCAGCCCAGAGCCCAACGCGGGGCTCGAACTCGAACTCACGGACCGCGAGATTGTGACCTGAGCTGAAGTCGGACGCTTAACCAACTGAGCCACCCAGGCACCCTGGAAGTAAACTTTTAAAACCCACTCAACTGTAAATTAATCTCATCCCAATTCATATGATGATTACAAACACCCTCCCAATCATTCCTGGTCTGAAAGATTCTGTCCAGGGCCACCACTCCAAAATACCGATCCACTATTAGGACAAAGCAGGATCCTTTCCCTCTCAGGGACTATGTTTTATCTATACAATAGGAGTATTATTATACTGAATTATTTTAAAGAGTTACCACCGATTAATTCATGACTATAAAGCACTTTTCAGCTATTCTACATTTTTCCTAGGGAATGCAGCCAGAAGCAATTTTACCTTTTCCCAAATAGTCTTACATAAAGCCTAAAGGATTCTGAACACAGTATTTCTCTAACAGTTTATTCCTTCCAGCCATCTGTAATGACTGGTTGCTTTGCATTTCTAAAATGCAAAATGTCCTATCACCAGAAACTTTCTCCTAGTTTCATAAGGGCAGAAGGTTTCCAAAAACTGAGGTTAACACAATCACGTGAGGTAATTTTCAGTTAAATATTAAGAGCTAACTTTATCAAAAGTAAAATAACACTGTCCTCTGAAAGTTTGGCCTTAGCACTTTTTTGATATCTGGCTCTCCACTGCATGCTTCATTATAATTTCTCTGTTGAAAAGTGCTACAGAGAAGAATGCTAGAGCAAAAGCCAAGTTGAAGCGTATGGTCTGTGACTTTGCGGAACTTTAGTGTCAAATTTTAAGGAACCATATCACCAATTTATTTTTTATCTTTCATTAGCCGTATGCCTCAAGATTGCCTACTTCTAAGCCATTCGTAAATCAACCTGAAGCAAAAATATACTAATACGGAAAAATAATCTTCCACAGATCATCAAGGCTGTCTATTAAAACAACAACAGCAACAACATCATCTATCACTTGACAACAGAGGACTAATCAGGGCAAAGTAGCTGAATTTATTCCACACGATATGTATCCCTCTACAGTGTATTTGGCTTTATAATAAATTACATACTTGTATGTGGATGCGGGGTTGTCTGAGATTATCAGAATTCAGTGTAGATATTAGAAACGTATAAAGGGAGCTTGGGGGGATTTTAAGACCAGGTTCTACAAAGCAAAGTTTCCACTTACCCTTAAAGAAACAGAAAGGAATTATTTCTATCAATAGACTTGAAATATATGGCGCCCTGAGTAAGGCCAGAGGAATAAAGTCTGGAATTTGCACTTATTTCGACATCACTTTTGCTTTAAAGAGAAAATGGTATTGCTCACATGTCAAACAGGGCAGAGAGAGAAAACAAAACTACTATTTACTGAACATCTACTCAATAGCAGGCGGCTGGAGGTTCTCTAATGGGCACCATCACATATTGCCTCCTGGAGACAGAGGACTTCATCAGAAGCAGATTCTCAGAACTGAAGATTTGCAAAATCTTCTAACCCTCTCCTCAGCGTTGCTCTTTTTGCTTAATCAAATCCTCCCTTTATTTTTAGGTTCTAACACTGAAGGCTACATTGTAGAAACAGCACAGCGGGAGACAAGGTCAACAAGTGTTCCGTAGCTAGATTGAGCATCAATACCTCAAAGTGAGGAATCGTTTTCACTTGTGATCCAACCACCCTGTGAGCAAGATGTGGTGGGGGTGGAGTGGGGTGGCCCCAGGCAAGATCAAGACCACAGACTCACCCTTTCTGAATAAACATTGCTCAATTGATAGCTTGCCACTGGTTGTTTTTAGAAGTGTGGATATGGTTGTTTTGACAGTTTTATACAATTTAACACCTATTTTGGGGGAGTCAAGAAGATTCACCCTCTTCACACCATCTTAAAGACCCACCCAGTCTTCCATCTTTGCTTTTTATTTTTCCTTGCCAGGAAAGAATCAAAATCTGTAAGAAACTTTTTTCGAAGTTTAGGAACTCAAGTTACCACTGAACTTTGATCATTTATAAGGCACACTTACTTTGTCAAAGCAGTACTTTATGAACTAATAAGCATAATAAACTGTTGATTTAATGGACATCAAAAGAATAATTAGTGGCTTATTTACAAAATAAGATTATTCATGCATTTTATTTGTGATATTTATGCACATTTGATAAACATGAACCCATATGGCCAAAGTCAAAAATTGCCCTGGATTATCTCTATGTCTGCTTAAAAACCTCTTTGTGTGACAGCAAAGGAAACCATCAACCAAACAAGACAACGTAGAAAATGGGAGAAGATATTTGAAAATGATACACCCAAGTAAGAGACTAATATCCAAAATATGTAAAGAATTTATATAAGTCAACACCAAAAAATTCCAATTAAAAATGGGCAGAGGACGTGAATAAACACTTTTCTAGAAAAGACATATGGATGGTCAACAGATACATACATTGATGCTCAATGTCACTAATAATCAGGGCAAAGCAAATCAAACCCACAATGAGGTATCACCTCACCCTAGCCAGAATGGCTAGTATCAAAAAGACACAAAATAAAAACCGTTGACGAGGATGTGAGGAAAAAGGAATCCTCATGCACTGTTAGAATGTAAAGTGGTACAGCCACTACAGAAAGTAGTGTGGAGGGTGCTCAAAAAAGTAAAAATGGAAATGCCATAAGTTCCAGCAATTCCACTACTGGGTATCCACCCAAAGAAAATGAAAATACTAATGTGAAAAAATATATGCACCCCTATGTTTATTGCATATTTACAAGAGGCAAGATATGAAAGCAGCCTAAAGGTCCATCAATAGAGACATGAATGGATAAAGTTATGGTGTATATGTATGTGTGTGTATGTATATATACATATACATGTATATATGTGTATATATATATATATGTGTGTGTGTGTGTGTGTGTGTGTGTGTACGTGTATTAGTCATAAAAAAGAATGAGATCTTACCCTTCATGACAATATGGATAAAACTAGAGGGTAATAGGTGAAGTGAATTAAGACAACTACCGTATGACTTCACTTACATGTGGAATCTAAAACACAAATGAAACAAAAATAGCAGAAACAGACACATAAAATACAGAGAACTGGGGGTTGCCAAAGGGGTGGGGCAGGGAAAGAAGGAAGGGGCAAAATGGCTTCCAGTTATGCAATGAACAAGTCACGAGGACGAAAGGTACAGCATAGGGAATGTAGCCAATGGTATTATATCGAGGTAGTATAGGATCGTAGCTACTGTTGTGGTGAACATAACTTCTCCAAGTTCTCAAATCACTACACTGTATACCTGAAACTAATGGAACACTGTGTCAACTATATTTCACTAGAAAGAAAAAGAAGTTACTTCCCTATGCCTGTTTTCCTAGAGGTGAGGGTTAAATGAATAATATTCCTAACAGAACAGTGCCTGGCAGGATGGTTTCTGCTACACACATATTAGTTATCAACGTGGTGGCGATGAGGATCATCACAACACAATTTTATGATCGTGTTCACATAAAAGCTGGAATAGTCCAGTTTCCTTGAGTAAAGCAATCACTTATGTGCACTGAGTGTCTGTCAACAGCTCTACAGTCACTGGGAAGAAAGCAACATGTCTAATATCTCATTTCTCTCCTTTTTGTGATCTGAGTTTGACCCATATGATTGATTCCTATTCTACATGGTCTTTGTTGTCTTAGCTATTTCCCTAGATGTGATAAAGTTCTCAAAACTTAACATACTTCAACAAAAACTTCTTGGATTACACATCAAAAAACGATTTCTATTAAAATACTGTCCTTTATACATTTTTATTTCCTCTAAAAATGTTTCCTTCTAAGTTTTAGTTGAAACCATCAGAATTTCAACGTTACAAAATTTCAGGGCTCCTGGATGGCTCAGTCAGTTAAGCATCCATTCGACTTCAGCTCAGGTCATGATCTCCGGGCTCTTGAGTTCAAGCCCTGCGTCAGGCTCTGTGCTGACAGCTCAGAGTCCGGACCCTGCTTCAGGTTCTGTGCCTCCCTCTCTCTCTGCCCCTCCCTGCTCATTCACACACACTTTCTCAAAAATAAACATTTAAAATTTTATATGTACTGAACAAAGGTTTAAATACATAAATACAAACTTCTTTAATAATTTGAAATTGTACATTTTTCTCAAGTTCCTATTATTTACTGAGAATTTTATCCTAATCATATACATATATGTGGATACCTACAGATTACATATATATCACCTATGCTTATTTTTAGAGATAACAGTCTAACAAAATTTTGAATTTTGGACTGCTCATTCCAGTTTGCCTAATCAGTTACAAATACAGTTGAGGTCTCAAGTGAAAAGGAATTAGGTATAATTGTATGTAGCAATCCTTACATTATAATTATGCAATATTATGCATAATTAACGGATTTTATGTAATTTATCAAAACTAAAAATGAAATGAAATTTTATATTTAACTCTTTTAAATTTTAAAATTTGTTTTGTTTGGATATATGTCTGCCAAAAGTTCAGGACTCAAATGTGAATATTACACCTAAATGCAGACACATTTAAGCACAAACTCTATTCTAATTTCTATGTTTATAGAGGTAAGCATTAAGAAACATTATTGGGGTGCCTGGTTGGCTCAGTCAGTTAAGCATCCAACTTCAGCCTAGGTCATGATCTCACCATTCCCGAGTTCTAGCCCTGTGTTGGGATCTGTGCTGACGGCTCAGAGCCTGGAGCCTGTTTCAGATTCTGTGTCTCCCTTTCTCCTTCTGCCCTTCCCTCATGCGTACTCTGTCTCTGTCTCTCAAAAACAAAAATAAACATTAAAACAACATTTATTGAAAATAGGACATAAAAAGCTTTATTTTTGAAAGTACATAATACTTTCAATTCCTTCTGAGGTAAGTATCAAAAACTACATGGCACTTCATTATTTTTTTTTCCATTTTGATCTAGTACTGTGACAGCTCTGTTAGGTACTTGTAAAATTATGCTGAAAAAAAAAATTCTTAAGACTGACCTGGGAAAGTATTTGTACCCAGTCATTAAACTCTCTTCTCAATACCAAGAACAATAGTTCCCATTGTCCTTTCCTTGGTGTTGTTAGGGTAAGGTACCATGGGAAGACTCCGGATAGGCTAGAAGTATGGCTTTCTTTAGTATACCGGAAGAAGAGCCATGGCACAATGAGAGGCGTAAATGAAAACCATCATGGAGACTAAGGGACTCTGTCATGAAGATCTGCTGAGAGAAGGAATACACATGGAGTTTTAGGCCCTTGAAATTGATACTTATAACTACCAAGTCCCAAGTAACTGTCATGTACACTCAGTGATAAGTGTAACTCGATTTTAAAACCACTGATCTACATAAAACTCTATTTGAACAAAGCTAGCCCCCAGTAAATCAACCATGTTTAACCTGAAGATACTTGTGAAAGATGGATGTGCATATACTACCCGATATTTAATCTATTTTTAAAAAGGCAGGTTTAATTCTTTAGCATAAAGCAAGCTTAAACATTTTCACATAAAACACAAATGATCTGCAAACTGCAATACCCAATTTCAATGCACGCTAAATCGAGTAAGATGATCCATGAGAGGCTTCAGATTCCACTCTCTCTCAAACCCTGAAGAACATAGGTTATTATAAATTATTTCTCCTTCAGGACTAAAATGAACAAAATTTAGAGCAGGGAGCCTTTCCTTATAAATGTTAACCAATATGCAACAAGCAGAAATTGCTAGGTTACCTGTCCCAGGAAATACTCCTAGAAAAAAATGAGCCAATTAAAACAACTAACTTATTAAGATTAGTGACTTGTTTACCAGCACTTGCTTTAAAATGTTTCGTTAAGTGAGAGAAGTCAGAGAAGGACAAATACCCTATACCGTTCACTTATCTGCAGAATCTAAAAATGTCAATCTCGCTAAAATAAAGTGGTAGCTAATAGGGGTTGAGGGGGGGTGGGGAAGGATAGTTTAAGGGAAGAAACCCGCAACCAGTAAGTAATTAAGTCCTGGAAATCTAATGCAGTTTAGTGAATATAGACAAAAATAAAGTATTTTTATCAAACTTGCTAAGAGACTAGATCTTAATTATTTCCACCACTAAAAGAGATAACTACTTGATGTGACAGAGGTGCTAAATATAATTACAATGTCAATCATATTACAATATATAAATGCATCAACATGTGTATACCTTAAATTTATACAAGATTATATGTCAAATATATTTCAATTAAAAATAAAGTTAATTTGAAAAACTTTAGTTCACTGTGTACAGTAAGCAAGAACATTAATGAAAAGGACCCAATCAGAATCTGTTAATACAGGGCACCTGGGTGGCTCAATCTGTTGGGCACCAACTCTTGATTTCAAATCAGGTCATGATCTATGGGTCATGAGACTTCTATACACATCTCTCAATTAAAGAGACATAAGCCATCTTTGAATTACTGGGAACTGTCCAGAATGGAGACTCGAAGCAGAGAATGTTTAGAAATCCTCCCGAGACAGAATCTTGATGGCTGAAATGGCTTCTAAGCAAGACCTTAGGATCAAGACAATGAGTGCATAAAGTAGACATCTTCCATCGAAGACCCCAAAAATAAGATCCAGAAAATAGGAACCCATGGCTGGTCACATTTTCATCAAAGTTTTTGTTGGTGGTGGTGTTTTTGTTTGTTTGTTTTTAAATCATCTACTCAATTATTTTCATCTTTGCTGGTCAAATACTCTGTGTTGTCTTACACACTTGAAACCAGCTATCAACTTACTGACCTTTAGTATTTTGCCTATTTTTTTTAATGTCTCTGCTTCTGACAGCTCCAAAGACTGCTACAGGTTCTGTTCATTTGGTTTCATGTGGGCATTTTTGCCTCTTGACATAGTGGAAGGCTTAAAATTGTGATCTAATCCTTCCCTTAATATTCATGTTGCAGGACTGAAATGCATAATCTCTGGAGTCTTAAATACAGCCCAGCAACTACCATTCTGTCAAATGACCTAACAAGCAACATTCAATTATAGGAAGGGGTTGGGGGCGGGGGGTGCGGAATCTGACACCTGCAAAGATTGGAACCACCACTGTTAAAAACTCTGTATGCAGCCATGACATACTGAACAGAGAGGAGTATCTGTGTTGATCATATCCTTTAACAGAATGCGTAAGGAGAGAACTGAAGTAAAACTAATAAGTGTCCCTACTCCTTTGTTAAATTATACTGGGATCATATGAACTCTAAGTAAAATAGCACTGAATAGGAGTAGAGATTATTTGGCTATTTACTCCAGAAAATACTTGCTCCTGGAAAATGACACTATTAGTAAAATAAAATAGCTCACTTGGCCACATTAACATCTTGCTCTCTACCTGATTTAAACCCTTGCCTTCCTGGGGCCACCATTTAAGGCAATTCTATGTTAAATTCTGCCCAATCCCATCCTTCTCGTTGCCTTAAAACATTGGCCTCAAAAATCACTCCATTCAGACCCTAAAATTGTATTAATTTTCTCCTTTCATTTATAGTGAGTGCCCCTGAGCACTGTAATGGAACTTAAGCATCTAATATTATGGACAACTATTTATTCAATCAATGCATAGACAAATATGACTAAGAATTTTTAATATGCATTAAATTCCCACTATGTATATGTGCAAATATATACATACACAGAAATATATGAATGTGTATATGTTTCTGATATACATTCTTAGAATTATATACATGATACAGAATACTAAAATATTCTATATTTTTACATGTGTTTGTAGATACGTATCTTTTTTTTTAATGTTTGTTTATTTTTGAGAGAGAGAGAGTGACAGAGCATGAGTGGGGGAGGAGCAGAGAGAGAGCGAGATACAGAATCCAAAGCAGGCTCCAGGCTCTGAGTGTCAGCAAAGAACCTGACGCAGGGCTCAAACCAATGAAGAATGAGATCATGACCTGAGCCAAAGTCAGATGCTTAACAGACTGAGCTATCCAGGCGCCCCCTTGTGGATACACGTCTTTGAGACCACTATGCATTATCTGTGACACAGCATCTATTTTCCAATTTGTATTTTTATTATTTTCTATTTGTACAGGTTACATACTAAAGAATATTCAAACTGAAAAAAATCTAGGCGTCCTTCATAATCTTACAAGCCATCATGTCAACACAAAATCTATGTAAAAGCCAACTTATGTTTAAAGAGGTGGTGGCAAAGTCATAAGAAGTGTTCACTCAAAGCCTGAGTATGTGATATTAACCTTTGTTAGTGAAACTGCCATATAACTTGTCTGATTCCCCAAAATAAAACCTCAGAGTATATCTATTTGTAATTATCTGTCAAATATAAACATGTTCTTTTTTCCTTGTTTGCCTTATCTGCAAAGCTATAAATCATTATTTCCTTTCCAACCTCTCCTGATGCTCTATGCTATGAGGCTGTTACAAGCAGCCGATGACTCACATTTGAATGTCCACATTTAAGCTGGAATTTGGTTTATTGTTCTGCACCTGTGAGTTTCAAGCCAGTTAACTTTTTGCCCTGAAGAAATAAAATATTCAATTTAATATATTTGTGAAAAAAAAAAAAAAACACTGAAGCCACAAGAAATTCCTAGGAGAGTTCTAAATATTCCTGGAGCACATTTCACAGTCCCTAAGCTATGAACACGTATTAAGATATAGCAGCTTTGTACAGGCAAGATGCAACCCTTATTCACATCTGTCAACTAATGGAAGACTAAAATGCTATAGCTGCCAGGGTAAATATTAATCACTCGAAAAAGGAAAATTGTATTAATCTCTTGTGCATGCTATGTTTATATATGAGTGCTATTTATGCACCGTATGCTATGCTTTTGCTAAAATAACCCTGCCCTTGATAAGCCATAGGGAAGTTTTGCGATTGGAAACAACTCATGAATTTACGTGAGTTAAAGTACTGGCATGCATTAGAGATAAAGAAAGGCCAGCTTTATTATTAAATTCAGAAAATCACACGTGTAATTGAAAATCAAGGCTGTGGCTTTCCTTAAATAGGATGACAGAAAGGTGCAAATATGTAACTTAGGGTTCTTAAATAACTAACCTTTATTTTTCACAACAAATAAAGCCACTTATTTGGTATTGCAATGAATTTCTTTCTTTAAAAAAGCACATAATTGAAGGCTGTATTTAGAATATGTTTGAAAAAAATATATTTTCAAACAAAAATAAATATCTGTCATCCTATAAATAGCACGGCCTCTCCTTGATGTGACACGGTTGCCAGCTAATCCTCAAAGCACAACAGGGAGAGGAAGCTAGTCTACCAGTGCAGTGCTCTACGAATCTCCTCGAGAGAAAATCCTGACTCAAAGCTATTAGGTCCAGGAACACCTGGTTCTGATCATGCAGACCTACACACCTACACACAATCACCACCCAAGAGGCCAATAAACACTAGAAGAACCATATGAGAAGTGATGTTGGAATCCGGCCCTCAGCATTTAGAATCAATGTTGAACCAATGTCAACTATTTCCTTCTATGGATACCCGGTATTGGTATCCATACCCAACATTACCATTCCCAACACTAGAGCACATACCAACAATACCAACCATTCCCAACACTAGAGCACATGGGGGAAGAGGAAGGGACTGAGTTCTAGTTAATAACAAAAGAATGATCACGTGATTGTTATTTTCCTAAAACCTAAGAAATTAGAAAAGAATAAAATCAATAATGAGACAGTATCGAGAGTGCTAAGTGGAGAAGAAATGTTAATAAAGAGCTTATGGACAGTGGGTGAGAGGAGTTAAGGTGGGCATAAGGATACTTGCATAGTTCTGAAACAGAAGTAGAGCTGGCAATGACAGACCATGTATCTTGAAAATGAAAGAGCAGAACAGTGAAATTTGGGGCTCAAGGAGATAAATTTAAAGTCCTGCATATGGATTTTTAATAACTTCCAGTATCTTACATCCTTAACAAGCATAAAGAGAACCCAGGTTCCCAATTCCAAATTAAAAAGAAATTAGGAGTTCTTTAAAGGATTTGAAAGCTATTAGAGGGGACAAAAATGCTTCAGACATGCTGAGCTATTTCAGAGTCAGAGCTGGATTTATATCTGATTACCCTAAAATATAAAATGGATTCACGGGCCCACGCTGACCATATTCATAGTTCTCAATGAGTTCTGTGCCTCAGTCATAAATGTAAAGAAACAAGTAAGGATAAGACCACATTAAAAGATGATAAGCATGAAAAAGTGAAAACCAGAGTATAACATTACATAAAAAACAAAATGTAATAATTAAAATGAGAAATAAAATCAATAAAAGGTTTGGAAGATACTGTTGAACAAACATCACAGAAAGTTGAACAAAAGATCAGAGATAGAAAATGTAGAAAACAGAATACATCAACAAGGAAGTTCAGCATTTAATAAAAGTTCAAGGGAGGGGAGCCGGGGTGGCTCAGATGGTTAAGCCTCTGACTCTTGATTTCTGCTCAGGCAATGACTGCACAGAATCCACTTGAGATTCTCCCTCCCCCTCTCTGTTTGCCCCTCCTCTGCTTGCCCCCCCCCCAAAATAAACAACACTAAAAAAAAAAAAAAAGGAAAAAAAGAAGGGAACATAGAAGAGATGGGTATAAAAGTAGAAGCACAGAAATCTCCACGTTAAAAAAAATCATATCAAAAGTATAATATGAAGAAAAAATCAGTCCAATACAAAAGTACAAAAGGATAACCAAGAAGGTCTTTTTTTTTTTAATTTTTTTTTTTAGTGTTTATTTATTTTGGGGACAGAGAGAGACAGAGCATGAATGGGGGAGGGGCAGAGAGACAGGGAGACACAGAATCGGAAGCAGGCTCCAGGCTCTGAGCCATCAGCCCAGAGCCTGACGCAGGGCTCAAACTCACGGACTGCGAGATCGTGACCTGAGCTGAAGTCGGACGCTCAACCGACTGAGCCACCCAGGCGCCCCCAAGAAGGTCTTAATGTTCCCATCAGCTTAACTAAACTTTAGATATGTTTATTCCTAGCTAGGTGTCCTAGACCTCCATTTTGATAGAGCATTATCTTTAGAAAATTTGTAATCATAAATTCTTTCTTTACTCCTTTGAGAGACAATGTTCTCTCAGGATTTTGAAAATTTTACAACCCATGAAGGTCTTTCTCAAAACCCTGGAAGGCATCCCTGTCAACAGTAACCATAGAAGGAGACAGCATCCTTCTCTCTCTGAGGTGTTAAGGTGAGGGTAGAAACCTAATTTTAACAAGTACCAGTTAGTAAACACAGAAGGTACAATGGACACATTGATCAACCTCTCCCCACATGGTCCTCTAGTACTTTTCCACTAGCTCATCCCAGTGCTTAAAAACTTTACCAACTTTTCTTTCGGCACAGTTCAAGCTCTCAACTTGCAATGGTCCCTGATAAAGTCTCTGTGCCTATTTAACTTGTCTGGTGCAATTTTCTTTTGACAAGTGCATCATCGACAATTTTCAGAATATCAGAAACAAAGAGCAGCTCTAAACTCCAGAGAGAGGGAGGGATTACCAACATTCTAAATTTATATATAACATTACTGCATACTGGATATGAGGAGCAGATCTTTCAAGTTCTGAGAGAAAAGAATTTCAACCTACACCTCCATCGTTTCCCAAACCATAAATCAAGGAATATAAATACTTTTACAACCACAGAAGGGTTGCATTTTATTTTAGTGGTATTCCAACCAAAGCATTGGTTTTGAGATTAGTGGGTTCTGCCCGGTATCAGTTAAAATAGGTTTGACTTTATTTAAAAAAAAAGTAACCTCAAAATAGGAATTTACTTCTCTCTTATATACCAGGGCTGCTATATCATCAGAGACCCAAAACTCTTTAATCTGTGCTTGCTTCTTACACTGTGGTTATTTTGATACAAAATACCCTCTGGAGTTCCAATCATTCTATGCTCATTCAAGATAACTGGATGAAGATCAACAATAAACCTTTTCTTTTTAGGATAGATCTCAGGCAATTAACATACTGTTTCTGCCTATAACTCATTGGCTAAAACTTAGTCACAAGGCCATAGCATGATGCAATTGAGGCTTTAAAAATGTTGGCTTTTCAATGCTCAATTTAGGGTTCTGATATTAGAGAACAACAGTAAAATAGGTGTAATAAGGCAACTAATGTCTTTCATGAGATGGCACTCAAAATGTTGGGTAAAGACGAGAAAGACTACTGAGGTATGATAAGGGCATATAGCATAATAAAAAAAGTAATTCAGAACCTATTTTAGTACCCCTGTTTTGAAACCAGACAGATAAAATGGACGAATTAGTTAATATACTAGAGATATGAGCAACACAAATCAAAAGGACATTTTAATTGGTATATAAAGACAAAGAACAATTCCTGCAACCAAGAGTAGAAAACACGCAAATTAGTTCCCAGCACATAGGAAACACAAAAATTGATTATATATTTGAACACAGTCTCATCAAATCCAAAGAATTCTATTTAACACCCCCCCAAAATCAGTAGGACTCAGACTAAATTCTCTTACCATTATGAAATTCAATTAGCCTTGATAGAAAAAAGTCAACACCCTTTCATGATTAAAGCTCTCAGAAAACTAGAATAGACAGAAATGTCCTCAACTGGGTAGAGTATCATAAAAAAAAAAAAAAAAAAAAAACCTACAGTTAACATTATACTTAATGGTGAGAAATTCAAAAGCTTTACTACAAACATAAGGTAAAAGGCAAGGATGCCTCCTCTAACAACACCTTGTCAACATCATACTGGAACTTCTACCGAATTCAGTAAGAAAAGGTATACACAAGGGTATACATAAAAGGTATACAAAGAAATAAAACTATTCACAGAGGACATGACCATCTATGCAGAAATTCCAAACTGAGAAAAAAAAATCTCTTGGAACTAATAAGCAGTTATAGCAAGGTTGCAAAATACAAGGTTAGTATACAAAAGTCAAGGAATTTCTGATATACCAGCAATAAGTGAAATTGGAAATTAAAAGCATAATATAGCTCATATTAGCACCCCCCAAGTGATAGAATTCAGTATAGATATGACAAAATACATGTAAAAATTTATTTCCTTTCATCACTGACATATGTCACTTTATTATATGTCAATATGTCACTTCTTCCTAACTTTATCCATAGATTCAGTGCAGTACCAATCAAAATCCCAGTAAGTTATACTCTGTGAGCATCAACAAATTGATTCTAAAGTTTATGTGGAGAAGCAAAAGACCCAGAATAGTCAACACGGTTTTAAAGAAGATGAAGTTTGACGAGTGACATTATCTAACTTCAAGACTTACTATAAAGATATAGTAACCAGAAGAGTGTGGTACTATTGAAAAAACAGACAAATTTATCAAAGGAATAGACAGAGCACACAAATAGACCCACCTAAATACAACCAATTGATTTTAACAAAAGAGCAAAGGCAGTATAATGGAGCAATGAGTCTTTTCAACAAATGTTGCTAGCACAACCGGACATCTGCAAGCAAAAGAAAGGTAAGAAAGACCTTTCAACACAAACCTTGTATCCTTCACAAAAACAAACAAAATATGCATTACAAACTTAAATGTAAAATGAAAAACTATAAAACTTTTAGAAACAGTTTTACCTAGGAGAAAATCTAGGTAACTTTGGTATGGTGATGACTTTTTTTTTAAGTTTATTTATTTATTGGGGGGGGGGGGCGGCAGACAGAGAGAGTCCAAAAATGAATCCATGCTGTCAGCACAGAGCTAAACATGGGACTCAATCCCAGGGACCAGGAGATCACGACCTGAGCCCAAATCAAGAATCAGATTCTTAAATGACTGAACCACCCAGGCACCCCTGGTGATGACTTTTCAGATACAACACCAAAGGCGTGATCCAGGAAAGAAGTAATTGATAAACTGGACTTCTTCAAAGTTAAACACCTGCTGTGTAAAGGAAATTTTGAAGACTAGACACAGACGGGGGGAAAACACTTGCACAAGACATACCTAATGAAGGACTATTACCTAAAATATGCAAAGAACTCTTATAATCCAACATGAAAACGACCAACCCAGTTTAAAAAAGGGGGTAGGGCAGAAAAGATCTGAATAGATATCTAAAGAAAATATTCAGAAGACAAGCATATGAAAAGATGCTCCACCCCATATGTCATTAGGGAAATGTCAATCAAAACAGTGAGATACCATTAGACACCTATTAGCATAATCAAAACTTAGAACACCACAACCACCAATGCTGGCAAGGATGTGAAGCAACATGTCAAATGGTACAGCCACTTCAGAAAGATGTGGTAGAATCTCAAATGTGTATTACTAAGTCAAAGAAGCCAATCTGAAAAGGCTACATACTGTTTGATTCCATTTATATAGGATTCTAGAAAAGGAAAAATTATGAAAGGTAAAAAGACCCATGGACCCAAGCCTGGGCAGGGGAAGAGGGGAAAAGAATGAATAGGCAGAGCACAGAGAATTTGGGGAAAGCCAAAACACTAATACTATGATGGTGGATACAGGCCATAGAATACATTTGTCCAAATCCACAAAATATACACCAAGGGTGTTTAGGATGTAGGTTCATCAATTTTAACATGCACCATTTTGGTGGGGATGTTGATAACGGGGAGGCTTTGCATGTGTCTGAGCTGGCGGCATATGGGAAGTCTTTGTGCCTTTCCGTCAGTTTTTCTGTGAATCTAAAATTAATCTAAAAAATAATAAAGTCTTATTTAAAAAAAAAAAGTCAATCCCGATTTAAATTTCAAAACCACCATATTAAAAGTGTTCAATACATGCAAAAAACTTAAGCGTCTCCAGGACTATATGGACTAGGTATTTTTAAAACACTCTGTTGCCATGGACCAGATGTCAGAAAGTTGCAAATATGTAGACTTAGACATTACTGTGCTCTAAAGAAAGTTCGGGATGACTCTAACAGTATAGAAAAATGAAACAAAATACAGATACGTAAACTTGAAATTGGAAGGAGACTGCTCTTCCTTAAAGGAAATGCTAATGCCAGAAACTGACAAGCAGGGAGAGAAAAGAAAGGGGAGACTAAGTATTTTCCAATAAAAGGAGGGTGGAGAGGGAGCAGACACAGAACACCAGGCAGGAGGTTAAGAAATTCAATAGAAACACTTAATGAAAAATGACTAGGGAATCACTTGTGCCCATGTGAGGAGAGCCACAAAGGACCCTGCCTGTGCCATGGAGAAACGGTACTGTTACCCCTAACGATGGTGATGATGTGATACCCCCACTAGCAAAAACAATAATTGCAGTGTCTCTGAAACTTTTATTAACTATGGACCTGATAACATTTGGTTCTGGGATTCCAATTTAAGGAACACCTCCACACGGAGAGAAAACCTCCACGTGAAGAAATTAATATGGATTTATTTCAGCCTGGTAATACCAGCTGATCAACATTCCAGAAATACCAATCTTCTTTGGGTATAATTACCCCTAATGAAGGTATTGTGGAATCCTACAGATGAAACTCATCCAAGCATGAACTTATATAAAGGAATTAGCAAAAAACTGATAAAACGCCAATAGCAGGCATCACCTTAAGTACCCCAAAGATCAGATTTAGACCCCCCAAAACTTCACACTTCAGAATCATCTGTTGGAATAAAACAATATTCTGAAGGAACTATTGAAAAGCATAACTGATAGAACATGTGGACGGGAATACATGAAAGAGAAAATAAAAGTAAAATTCAGTGAAACACTCAAGATGCTGATGCCCTTTACATATCCTATTTGCCAATGTACTGATAGTCCCAGCAAAGACAAGGCAGCAAAGAAAGGCATACAAATCTGAACAGCTGACAATGCTAACTATCCAGACACAACATCTTCCTACATTCAAACCCTTTTGTGAAGTATCTACCGAGTGATAGGTATGTTCTACCTACAGGAGTCGTAACACAGAACAACATAAAAGAAAATAAAAACAGGAGAGACAAAGATAGGAGAGCTCCGAGATCCAACACTCAAGCCTGGATTTCCCTTCCCAAATCTGCAGTGGCACAGAATTTCCTTGCTCTCTCATGAAAATGTCATTCTCCCAAATGCTTCGTGACCTTGACTCTTCACATTCTCCTACAAAAACCATGCAATCCCTTAACAAATCTTGGTGACCTTACCTTCAAAACATACCCAGGGTGTGGCTAGTTCCCAGCTCTCCTGGTGACTGTGGTGGCCTCCTCACTGCCACCTTGTGGCTTCTTCCTTCTCCCTTAACATCCATCTCTGCACTGGGAGGGTCCCTCCAGAAGGGCAGGCTACAGAACTCCTTTATGAAGAACCCCAACCCTGTGAAACCCCACACCTTAGGTGACCCTGTCAACCCTGGGTCTTCACCCTCTGCTACACTGCCCCCTTTTCCCCTGCTCGCTTTAGGTCAGCTGTTTCTACAATATTCCAGACACATTCTCTTGTCTGGGGGCCTTTGTTCTGGGTGATCCTTCCTTCTGAAACCTCTTCCAGATGCCTTTTGTTGCTACATTCCCCTAATATATTCAAGCTTATACTAAATTCCTCCACCTCAAGGATGTCGACAGTGACCACACGCTTTCTACAATTTCCAACCACCTGTATGGGTTGCTCTACCTTTTTCCTATAGAAGTTGTTAATTCTAACATGCTATAATACTTACTACTAAACTTATTGCCTATCTCCCCCTAGAATGTATGTTCCAAGAGTCAGGATATCCATCTAGAGATTATGAAGAAAATCCTGCTTCATAAGAGTTTATATGTATGTGTATGTAGTTTACATATATGTATATGTAGTAAACAGTAAAAGAGTTTATTTTTTATTTATTACATTTATTTATTACATTATTTATTACAGTTTATTATCAAATGATCATAAACAACTGAAAACAGCCAGTTGGGAACCAAGCAAATTATAGTTCCTCCATATAATAGGAAATCATATCTTCATTAAGAAGGGGCAGGAAGCTCTAATTATAGTGTATACTAACCAAGATTTATTGGTTGCCAAAAATTAATAGGTAAACAAAGTGTAGAGCTATATGTATAATATGGTACAATTCCATGTGTCTATAAATCATATACATGATCTATTTCTGGAAGGAAAAACAGGAACCTTATAACGCTGGTGGTCGTCACCATGAGCAAATTATGTGACTGGGGAACAGGTAAGAAGACTGTCCTTCAATATCACACCTCCCAAACTTCGTACCATATGTAACTGCTCTGTAACAGTTGGAAGTAACTATTAAAATATACAATAAAACCTGGGCAGAAGTCTCACCCTTTTCAGTTTATATACTAAGTCGATAAATCTAAAAGACTGAAAAAGAAAAATGACTTGATTATGCTTTTACCCGGAAAAACAGAACTTTTAAAGTTGTAGGAAAAAAGGCTATCCTGAATTTCTCCAAGGTATCCTGAGTATTCCCTCTGACCACACCCCCATCCCTCCTAGGAGTGCGCCATGATGCGAGCATGCTTTCTCTCCTAAGCATCAACAAACAACTTCATCCTACATCTTTAGCTGTTTCGGGGAAATAAACCTGCATGTGCACATGCCCGTGTGTGTGTGTGCATGCACACACATGCACACTTTTAACCTTGGAACTTTCTGGTTACGATTATTTTTCTCAATTGCGTGCTTCATGTTTCCTGGGCTCATTTACAATCAAATGCTCCACTAGGCTTTGACTGTGTCCTTCTCTTGCTCAATTTGGCATGTGACCATCATCCTCCAAGACTATTGTGAAGTTACCGTCTTCATGCAAAGCCCTATGCCAATTGGCTTTCCAGTCTCTGTCCTTGGGCACATTGAAAATCTATCACAGAAGACCTACAGCATACAACGGAGCACAGCAGCAGTGAGATCGTGTGCCTGCATTCAGATCAAACAATGTATTTGCTCTGAATATTAAGTAAGGGCCAAGCGTATGGTGTCAGTGGCATGCTCAAAGTAAATGTACAAAGTTTACTTCTCTTCCATAAAAAATAAAGCACATATTCATTACTCATTTGTCCCAACCACTTCGGCCTCCTAAGCATATTTAACTTCATGAAAGTCATCCTCATAGACCCAATCACAACTTTCCTGTTATTTTTTAAATGCTGAAAAGACCCCGGGAGGTTTTCCACCGGGGCCACACGTCCTGGGGCTCTTTCCTGAATTCCATAACTCTTGCCTTACACATGTGGTTTTTAAAGGCTTCACTCTCTGCTTTCCACGAGGGCAGACAGGCAACGTATGTATTCACCCTTCAATGGGAATGCAAGATAGGCAGAGTGTCAGGAAAGCTGTCAGGAAACCAGAGTTCTTGTGAGGGGACCCTGTCACTAGTCACATCACACTCTGTCACTAGAGAAAGTCATTAAAAACCCTGGGTTTCTAAGTGCAAGTAATTCAGTCAACATCATTTCTATTCTAGGACTCTCAGTTCTCTCAGTTCTAAAATTCCAAGGACATCCGCATGGACGTTTGTATATGATGATGATTTAGTTGGTCCTTAGGGGAATCTACTGGTTTACCAGGTTCACATAACTAAGTACCACAGGCTAAATAACTTTAAGACAACAAGAATTTTCTTCCCATTCTGGCAGCTAGAATTTCAAAATCGAGGCATTAACAGGGCCATGCTTTCTCAGAAGACGCTGGGAGACAATCGGTCCCATGCCTGTTTCCTGGATCCTGGTGTTGCCTGTAATCCTCACTATTCACTGGCTTGTACATACCTCACTCCTGTCTCTGCCCTCATCTCCTGCTTTTCTCCTGTGCCTGCCTCTGCTCTAAAGGACACAAGCCCTATTGTAGTAGTGGCCTGCCCCACCTCAGTAGGACCTCATCTCCATTCACATCTTAACTGCAACCAAGTAAGGTCATGTTCACGAATCCTGGGGACACAGGCTTCTACGTATTTTTTTTTTATTTTTTTTTTCAACGTTTATTTATTTTTGGGACAGAGAGAGACAGAGCATGAACGGGGGAGGGGCAGAGAGAGAGGGAGACACAGAATCGGAAACAGGCTCCAGGCTCTGAGCCATCAGCCCAGAGCCCGACGCGGGGCTCGAACTCACGGGCCGCGAGATCGTGACCTGGCTGAAGTCGGACGCTTAACCGACTGCGCCACCCAGGCGCCCCCTTCTACGTATTTTGAGGGGTACACAATTCAATGAAAACAGAGCACAAGTGATGTAGATTTTCATGTACACACGTTTTATACCAGATGCTCAGCAGGTGATGCAGTTTACTAATCTAATATGCAGAGAAACTGAAATACAATTAGAACTTAGAAACCTAAAAATCCCATAGTCACAAAGAGCATCTCAAAGGACATTATCTGTCATGCCTCTACATTTTATAAGAAAAATAGGTCTCTCAAAAATATTGCTTCTTCAGGAAAATATATTGAAATTGAAACATAAAAATAAGGAAGATCCCATATCAGATATTATTGCAGGAAATTTGAAATCTGCCTCACACAAAATACCTGAGGAAACAATTGACTTTCATTAACAAAATTATAAAACCTGTGAAGTTTCGATGATAAAATCGTGAAGGATATTTTACAGTCCCTGACAAGGCAATACACTGCTACAAGAAATAATACATGAGGGAAATTTAGATGTACATAAACACATTTTTACCTAAGCAAAGTAGCATCATGATTCTAATTGGAATACTCATAAGAACCTATTAAGTAACTGTTAAATTAATTCATTCTCTTATGTTCAATAACAGAGGAAATGTCTAGTTGAGGTGTGGTCAGAGAGGTCTTGGGTAAACAAGAACAAAAAAGTTCCAAATGTCTTGCTAGTGGTCTTTGTGTTTCTTCCACATGGAGTTCCATGGATACAAGAAAATCCAGGCCTAAAGAAGTGGCTAAGAAGGGAAAGCATACCTTGTGTTGGCATAAGGCTTCCAATCTACCTTGTCATCTGGTAAAATCAAGCAGCCTCAAATTGCCTAACCATGAATTTTCCTGCCCATTCTTGGTAAGTTCTTCGAACCAAAAAACCCAACTTTTCTAACAAACTTGGCAGAATGCCTAGTTCTGAGTAGTGGGTTTCAGCTCCCTGCCAGCCTGCGGAATCATTCCAACAAGCCAATCACAGGCTGCAGGGAGAACCAGGCATCACCACATCCACCTGAGAGTAGAGACTGCCTTCCACACAGCCCCAGGTTGCTCCTTCCATTCCCCTGCACAACCCTTGTAGGGTCCTATATGGCACGTAGTGTCCTCCTCCCCAGGCTGTGAACTCATGTGACTAGTCAAAGTGCTGATCTCCTCTGTCCAATGTCAGGTGTCAGTCTTCTGCTGTCCACATTTACCCTAGGACAAGAATGCCTTCTTTGCCAATGGGTTAAAGAGGAAGAAGTTAAAACATTACTTTTGGTTAAATGACTACATAAGCAAAGATGCCCTAGCATCCCGTGGCATCCCATGAGTACTTAGCACATATTGAACCATGTGCTGATCTCCAGGGGCAGTAAGGAGAAGCAGTCACCTGTGCAGGACCATCTTCTTATAAGCCACATAATACACCAGGACATAAACATCGCTCTACCACCTGGTAGACAAAAAGGAAGCTAAATGGTCTACCTGTCTAGAAATAAATTGTTTAAAGAGACCTAGTTGATTAAAGTATAAACCAAAACTTAGAGGCCTTGAAGGAAAGATATTTAGGCCAAAGTTGTTATATGTAATTGTCTGTAAACCAGTTTTTTTTTGTAGGAATGTCTGGTACCAGTTAGCATCTAATGTTTTGCAGAACACATTTTAGGAACACTTGTACACTCTTAGCTCCTATTTATACCTCCACTCCATCTCCACAAAGCAAACAGAATCATCTATATTGCCAATGTGACCAGGTCACGCCCCTGCTTGATTTCATCCCGTGGCTTTCCAGCCCCTAAGTATAAACTCCTAAATATCATGTGCACAGTTTTCAGTGACCCGACTCCCTGTCCTCCTCCTTCAGCCTGCTTTCTCATTACTGACAGTGATTTTTCTTTTTAGGCAAAGACCGAGCATGTATACAGCCTGAGGGGAAACACTGAGTGGAGAGGAAGAAGTTAAATATATATGAGAGAGGGTATGAATAATAGAGTGATAGTCTGGGAGAGGGTGGAGGTGGTCTCAAGGATTTAAAGGAAGAGGTAAGGTGCATAGGTAAGACGCAGGCTAAGAGAAACATAATTACGTGTAGCAGCAGAAAAGCAGCAAGATTATTACTGAAAGCCCTGGTGTTCTCACTGAAGAAGGAAGAAAGGCCATCTACTTAGGCTGAAGGGAATAGGGATTGAGTTGGAGTTTTGAAGGGAAAAGCAAAAATGCGGGATAGTTATTTGTGTAAATAGAAGGTGGGTCTTACCAAGGGCTCCCTGAGGACCAGTCCGAGGCAAGGCTCTAATCTGGAGGACCATGTGGCTTTAGCCAAACATAAGTCAATCGCCCAGTGCTGAGAACCGGAATTATCTCATTTCTCCAAAGTTATAGTTTAACTGGACTATCCAGGAAAAAGTGGTTTCTAAGAAAATTGATAAAAGCATAGTTCATAGCATTGAAGAAGGAGAATCATGGGTGCGTACAGGTGAACTAAAGGAAAAAGAAGAATAGGACTTGGAGACAATGGAAGTTTGAAAGAGCAGAGAGGTCTCTGAAATCAAATATCACAGGGAGACCTGAAATTTGGGGAAGGTTTTGCTAATAGGCTTAATATTTACCATTTATTATTTTAGAATATTTCTAAAGGAAAACTTCTAGTATCTCAAAATTTTCCACAATTATAGCAAGAGTTGAAATAATGAGATTATGAAATTGTTTCCAAATCTTCAGTGAATGGTGGAAGTATATCATTTAGGATATTTTAACTGATAGCAAAAACTATGAATCCTGGAGAATTATTGGCTCATGTGTCTCAAAACTTTTGTGATGGTGGTGGCTTCCTGGATTTAATGGTTCAAATGATATTTTAAAGCTTAGATTTCTCTATTTTTAACATTTTGAGAAATCTAATCTTTATAATATCCAGTAATTACTAGGTATTTACCCAAACCAAAAAATACAAAAACACTAATTCAGAGGGATACATGTACTCCTATGTTTATTGCGGTGTTATTTACAATAGCTGAGATATGGAAGCAGCTCAAGGGCCCATCAATTAATGAATGGATTAAGAAGTAATAATGGGCCACCTGGGTGGCTCAATCAGTTGAGCGTCTGACTCTTGATTTCAGCTCAGGTCATGATCTCATGGTGTGTGAGTTTGAGCCCTGCACCAGGCTCTGAAAGTAATGCTGTGTAATGGAATATTATTCAGCCATAAAAAAGAATGACATCTTGCCATTTGCAATGACATGGATGGAGCTAGAGTATAATGCTAAACAAAGTAAGTCAGAGAAAGACAGATACCATATTATTTAACTCCTATGTATTGGGGGAAAAAATGAACAAAGGAAAAAGACAAACCAAGAAATAGACTCAACTATAGACAACAAGTAGATGGTTACCAGAGGGGGAGGGGGGATAAATGAAATAGGTGATGGGGATTAAGGAGTGTACTTGTATTGATGAGCACTGGGTGGTGAATGGAATTGTTAAATATTGTACACCTGAAACTAATAACACTGTTAACTATACTGGAATTAAAATTAAAAAAAATAAAATGACTATAAAAAGACAATTAGATTTCTCTTTATCACGGAGTTCTGCTTTGTATTCTTTGCATGTTGACTTAAGATTAGGTTCCATGCGAGAGCAAAAAGTCTGTAGCATCTCCAACTACATATCATATTTTATGCATGTCTGGCAGGAAAAAACATCAAATGAAAGCCTAGAGTCACCTATAATGGTACTCAACCTAAAAACAACATTGTATCCTGAGATGTGAGGCTAGAGATAGACCACATCCATGCTCTATTCCTTGGAAAGGATGAGACCTCATCAAACCCCAAACCCCAAGTATTGAGATTGGGGAAGACAGATCCACAAATGGAAATTAGAGTCTGTTAAAAAACCAAACCCAACCAAAGAGAAAACACTAAGATTAATGAATGAAGAGCAAAATATTTCCTCAAGCCACAGTCACTCTATAGTTTTTCATAGTCAGAACCATGGGACACAAGCCCCCAGATGAATACATGGAACAATTTAATCAGCTGTGTTGCTCCTGTATGAGAATTTACAACTTCCTAATCCTCCACATAACCTCAACCAAATTCATGTTTTAAATCCCATTATAGTACCATTTGTACTAATGTTATAATGTACCCATGTTATAATCCCATTATAGGACCATTTGTTTCAGATTAGTTGCAAGCAAGAGAAACCAGCACTATAGCAAATAGCAAATAAATTGGAAGGAATTATTAGAAGTTAGCCAATTTTTTAGAAAACTAAAGCAATCAGTCTCAAAAAAAAAAAAGGACAAGGACAAAGGCAATTTTGGATGTTGGTTACAAGAACTCATCTCCATTTTCATCATGGAAAAGCAAGATTGAATGAGCTCCAGTCTTTTTCAATATTTTGTGTATCTCAACTCAAGATGTAAATTCCAGGGAAAAAGCATTTGATTGGTTTAGCTTGAGTGATATAGATCTTGGCTAGAGGACAGGTGGGAATATTCATTAAAAATCCTATTAGAATAATCCAAACATCAAGCAGAAAGATGTTGCATATATCAGAATATCAAAACAAAACATGGCAGATAAAGGTAGAAGTGCAAGGGGGGTGTCTGGGTGGCTCAGTCGATTAAGTATCTGACTCTTGACTTCAGCTCAGGTCATGATCTCACATTTCATGGGGTGGAGCCTACGCTGGACCCTATGCATAGTGTCCTATGCTGGACCCTATGCTGACACTGGACCCTATGCTGACAATGCTGTGGAGCTTGCTTGGGATTCTCATTCTCCCTCACTCTCTGCCCCTCTGCACCCCCCCCCAATTAAATAAACTTAAAGGTAGTAATGAAAGAATCTGTTGATGAGCATGATGAGGAAGCAGAGTATAGTGATAATCATTTCATAAAATCTACGTGTATCCAATCAACATGTTGCACACTTCAAATTTACACAACATTCATCTCAACTACAGCTCAATTTAAAAAAATAGGAATAAGAACTCAGCAAGAAAAAGAAATCCACAAGAAAAAAAGTGAGCAGAGAGAATGGTAAAGCTTCAAAGGAGAATGGGTACAACCACAAGAGGATGATCAAGCATTGCTGGCATTCATTATTACTGAGTATTAAAGAAGAATCTGAAGAACACAGAGAAGCCAGGGAAGCAAGTGTTTAAAACAAAAAAAAAATTGGTGATGGCTGTGAGGGGTTCCAGAGGGCAGTGGTGTCCATGTGGAGGAACTAAGGTTTATCTAGAAAAGATGGATGGAAGCAGAACTATTTGAAAGAATCAGAATGGTCAGAACCTCAAGTAACAGAGGTCTGGTTTTGTGGAACCCCGGCGAGCTCCAGTGACAAGGAAAAAACAGCAAGATATCAATCAATCAACCGATGTCTTAACGTTCTTGTGATGGGTGACTGGTACATTCAGCACAAGGGTAAGATTCTACCTCTGATTTCAGGCCTCTCTGTTCTAGCATTTCATCACTGGTTAATAGACCTTTCTGCTCTAATAGAAATGTTCTATAATTAATGCTGTCCAACATAGTAGCCATTAGCCACATGTGGCTATTGAGCACTTGAAATGTGGTTACTGTGACAAAGGAACTGAATTTTGGATAATATCACAATTAAGGTTAAATAGAAACAGCCACGTGGATAGAGGCTACCATCAGAGACCACACAGCTCCAGATGAGAGTATCCTAGGAGATAAATGCTGACATACACAGAATAAAATCCTGTTAGAGTGTAAAAGCCTCCAAATTTTGTCAATGGATATTTGAAACAGGCTTTGAGTTTCTACTTTTACGAAAAAAAATTCAAATATCATAAAAATATCACAAGCATCAAAATTCCCACAGGTGCCTTGAACAAAGGTGTCAGTAATCTGAGTAGGTTACTGCATCTTAGAACACACCCTAAGCTACCTAGAACTGGCATTCACAGGAGAGAGGTCAAGGTCCAGACGATCGAGGAGAAAACCATCTTAATTGGGGGCATGCATAGCTCTGAAGCTAACAGGTGCACACCCAGACAGGAGGCTCCTCAAGGGAAACCACAGAGAAATTCTTCCAGCAACCAGGTTTCTTTCTCTTAGCGCCTTGTGGAAACTCTTTCTATAATACAAAAGTAACTGAGGGTTGCCGGTACTCATTCTATGCGTTCTTCCCACCAGGGATTACTCCTACTGATTTTCTTAATAAGTGAAGCAAGCAGACAAATTTGTATGTGCCCACCTACTGACTTAATTCAGACAAAACTGCTTCATAGGGATTTTTTAAACCAGAATTACACAGGTCGCCAGATAAAGAATTGAACATACCACAGCTGTAAAGAAATAACACAGCTTATTTCACTTCTCCTTTTAACCAGCTGAAAGATAAAGGCAATGGTTTTTCAGACACGTTCTAATGCACTCGTCTGTCTTTGCTAAACAATATGTGCTGATAAACTCCAGGAATCATCCATGCAACAGGAGGGAGGCTCCATTATTACACTCACTTGAGAAAAGTGGTAACATACCCAAGGTCTAGAATTCCATGTAGTAGAAGGAGGAATCAACAGGAAAGTCTGGTTCTAGAGCCTTTGTTTTCAACTTTCAGTAGTTAACCATGACATTTGCATTTAATGGGCATTAACAAGATAAGCAGTAAACAACTTAGTAAAGTTTCATTTTCCTGTCAAGTTCAACACTAGTCAGTTTTATGATAAGGATGCTAGGCTACTTTGTGCAATGGGGTGAATAAAGACACCACTTTGAATAAAGAACATACTTTTAGTTGCACTATAACCAAAGTCTTCATTTTGAAGATAATGTTTTCAGTCTTGTCTCTACTATATGTGGTAATGAACCCTAATGTGTGTTCCCAGGTATACACAGGCTATCGGTCAGCTGCCTTCATGACATTTGATCTGCTTATCAAATTACCCACAGTACTCCCTTCCCTCCTCCTCCTTCATTGACGTTGTTGTTACATGTGTAATTTTTTTCTATTCTAGATTTAAATTCCCTAAGTGTGGCAGCCATGACTGTTGAATTAGCACTTTATCCCCAATGCCTAGGACAGTGCTTAGTCCACAACTATTGAAGCAGAGGTGATGAAGAAAGTGACCGAAGATTAAAGATAGTGACAATGGTCTCGGGCACCTGAGTGGCTCAGTCGGTTAAGCGTCCAACTTTGGCTCAGGTCGTGATCTCACGGTTTGTGAGTTCGAGCCACATGTCGGGCTCTGTGCTGACAGCTCAGAGCCCGGAGCCTGCTTCGGATTCTGTGTCTCCCTCTCTCTCTGCTCCTCCCCTGCTCATGCTCGCATGTGTGCTCTCTCTCAAAAATAAACATTAAGAAATTTAAAGAAAAAAAAAAGATTGACAATGGTCAAATCATAGAAAGCTTATAAACTATGCTCAAAAGTTGAAATCTTATACAATGCGTCAGTATTTTCTAAAATGTTTATTGAAACAATCTCAACAGAAGCTTAAAGATTTAATAAATTATGGAAACGCTACATATGATGTCTGCCTGGATAGTCACAATGCACATGATCTCATTAAAGGTACTGATGAATCCTGCAGTTAATAAGCATAACTCAGAATTTCACAAATGATTTATGAAATATGTCTGGGTGCATATGCATTTGTATGAAATCTCTATTAGCAGTTCCATGTGATGTACTTTGTGAATCACTGTAGTAAGCATGAGAGGACTTGAAGCCAGGGACCAATTCACATTTCAGGAAGGGCACTTTGACCAAAAGGAAAGATGAAGTAAAAGAAAAGGAGTTTGGAGGTGGAGAAAACAGTTAAAATACTAGTGTAGGAATGAGGCAATAGACACAGGAATGCGAAAACAAAAGCAAATTTGGGACATAAAGGAAAAGAACTTGGCAGCTAATTTGATATGGGGAGTTTGAGCAATGGAAGTGAACATGTTTTTCCAAGTTTCTAGACTGGACAAGCATATCATGGCAGCACTAACAGGAAGAGAAATGGGCTTTGTTAGAAATAAAACAAATATGTATTTATTCATAGTTACTATTGGGGCATTTAATTAGAGCTAGGCAATAGGCAATTGACATGTTTCACTCATACATCTTCAAGAATGTGCAATCCTATGTGTATCTACATATTCCATTGTTTAACGATCATTCTACCAGATATAAACCCCTGGAGGCGAACATGTATGCTTAATTTTTGTGGAAAACATGATTCAAGCTGCAGAAACTATTTATTGGGGATTGGCTACAGACTGGAAGTTTATGCACCCACAAAATTCATAGATTGGAAACTAATCCCCATTATAATGGTATTTGGAGGCAGAGCCTTTAGTGGGTGGTTAGGTCAGGACGATGGAGTCCTCCCGGGATAACCCCATGTCCCTTTCTCCATGTGAGGTCACAGTACATAGACAGCCATCTATGAAACAGGAAGAAGGTCCTCACTAGACACCAAATCTGCCAGCACCTTGTTTTCAGACTTCTGGCCTCCAGCACAGAGAAATCCCATCATTTGAAAGGTACCCAGCCTATGACATTTTTATTATAGCAGCCCAAACTAAGACAGTACAACAATGCATGTTGTTGTATGTTTAATAAAAGAAGACACCTTTATCTTCTTCAGAGACAGACTGCTGAACATCTCTGTCCTAGCACAGACAAGGGTGGGCTGCGTTTGTTGCACAGGCTAACAAGAGTCAGAGTACCTTTGTCTTACTGCTATTTTAAGAAAAGGACTCCAGAATTCTCACTGGAGAGCCACAGCCATTTGTCTCTTCGCTGCTTGGGGCTGCCAGAAATCCACTCTGGTTTATGGGTCTCCCAGCTTCCAGCCCTGAGCTTCGTTAGCATTTGACAAAGGCCTGAGGTTGGGACAGGCTGTGTGATGCTGCTGCTCAAGCCTCCAGTTTATAAGACACACGGTCTGTGGTATTGCGTTATAGAAGCCTGAACGGGAGAATTTGTTTACTAATCTGAGAATGTGTGCAGGAGCTACAAGGGATCTTTAGAAGATTCCTTCAAGAATAAGGAAGCTTCCAGGTGATATTTCTCTACCCACCCTCCCACGTCTAGATACCTAAACTCCTGCAGGAATTAGCATACTCAACATAACTTGCTAATACCACACCCTGCCCTCACATTCTCCTAGACTCACCACATCCTACATGCCCCACTCCAAAGGAGTCCCTCCTAAGCAGCTTCTGATTCTTCTCATTGTACAAGCAGCTACAACAGTGACCAGCACCACTCCAAAGTGACTCTTGCCCTGGGAGAGGGGAAGATAACCACACAAGTCAGTTCTGGGTGGGGGTGAGTGGGGGGCGGGGGGGGCTTACACCTGGCCTGACAGGCCCTATTCCACCAACAAAAGCCTCTCAGGAGACAACATGGAGAGTGCTATTCTGCAGTTTGGTACAACTGTGGCACCAGCAAATGGGTTGAGGTCAGACATCTGGTATGACCCAACTATAAAAGCCCAAGGCAGTCCCAGACCAGTCCCTTAATCAGCAGAGGAACCAAACCCTACTGACAACAGGCAAAGAGCCATTGCAGCTGACTGTACTGAAGGGCACACACAACACACATAGGAGACACCTCTTTAGCCCTTGGTGCTGGTCAACAAGGGACACTGCACTACAGGGTCTATTTATTAGGCCACTACTTTCAAGAAGATATAACTTACTTTCCTAATATACATATACACAGAGACTTGAAAAAATGAGGAGAGGCAGGCATAGGTCCTAAGTGAAAGAACATGACAAAACAACAGCAAAAGATCTAAATGAAATCAAAGAGCTAAGTGATATGCCTGATAAGGAATTCAAGTAATGGTCACAAGAATACTCCACGGACTTGAGAAAAGAGTAAAGGATCTCAGTAAGACCTTCAACAACAACAACAAGAACAACAACAAATAGGAAATAGAAAAAGAACCAGAGATGAAGAATTCAACAACTGAATTAAAAATACAGCAGAGGGAATAAATAGGAGACTACAGGAAGCAGAAGAATAGATCAGTAAGCTAGGACACAATAGTGGGAAGCACCCACACTAAACAGCAAAGAAAAAATGAGAAGTAAAGGGAACTCAGCAACATCAAGCATAGTAACATTCACATAATAGGGAACCCAAAAGAAGGAGAGGAAAAAAGGGGTGCATAAAAATTATCTCAAGAAATAACAGCTGAAAACTTCCCTAATCTGGGAAAGGAAACAGACATCCAGATCCAGGGAACAGAGTGACCCAACAAAATCAAAGGAGGTCCACACCAAGACACATAAGTAAAATTGCAAAAAATAGCAATAGAGAATTTTAAAAGCGGCAAAAGTTATACACAAGGGGAACCCCATAAGGCTATCAGCTGATTCTTCAATAGAAACTTTTCCAAACCAGAAGGCAGCAGCATGATAAGTTGAAAGTGCTAAAATGAAAAAAACTGCAACCAAGAATACTCTATCCAGCAAGACTGTCATTCAGAATAGAAGGGTAGGTAGAGTTTCCTAGACAAAAGTTAAAGGAATTCATCACTACTAAACCAGCCCTGCGGGAAAAGTTAAAAGAAATTCTGAGTGGAAAGAAAAGTCCATAATCAGGAGTAAGAAAATTAGGAAAGGAAAAAATTTCACAGGCACATACAAACCTAATAAAAGACTAGCCACTTACATGTTAATCTAACACATAGAAATTAAATAACGTGGTACCAAACAATGAAAGTGCCAACCAAGAAATCAAAGAGGAAATTTTAAAAAATACAGAGACCTATGAAAATGAAAATACAATGGTCCCAAATCTTTGGGATGCAGCAAAAGCTCTTCTAAAAGGGAACAGACTAATAACGCAGCACCCCCCCCCAAGAAGAAAAGTCTCAAATAAACAATCATACACCTTAAAAAGCTAGAAAAGGAACAAAGTCCAAAGCCAGTAGAAGAAGGAAGTAAAAATGAGAACAGAAATGAAAGAGACTAAAATATATGTCAATGACACCAGGAGCTGGTTCTTTACAAAGACCAACTAAAATTGATAAACCTTCAGCCAGACTGATTCAAAAAAAGAGGGAGAGATTGAGAGGATTCAAATTAAGTCATAAATGGAGGAGGAGATACAACCAACACCACAGAAATACAAAGGAAAAGATTATCAAAAGTTATATGCCAACAAATAGGACAACCTAGAGAAAGTGAATAAATTCCTCGAAATATATAACCTTCCAAAACTGAATCAGGAAGAAATAGAAAATTTTAAACCAATCACTCGTAATAGTAATTATTAAAGTAACATCAGTAATCCAAAAACTCCAACAAACTAAAGTCCAGGACCAGAAGGCTTCATAGGTGAATTGTACCAAACATTTCAAATAGTTAATACCTATTCTTCTCAAACTATTCCAAAAAAAAAAAAAAATACACACAGAAGAGGAAGGACACCTTCCTTATTCACTCTACAAGGGCCGACATTAAGCTGATACGAAAACCAGATAAAAACATCACAAAAACAAAACAAAACACAATACTACAGGACAATACCTCTGATCTCTGATGAACATAGTTGCAAAAATCCTCAACAAAACATTAGCAAACCAAATGCAACAACACATTAAAAAATCATTTGCCATAATCAAGTGGGACTTCAGGGATACAAAGGTAATTCCTATTTGCAAATCAAGGTGACACCTCAACAGTAACAAGAGAAAGGATAAAACCACAGAATTATCTCAATAGGTGCAGAAAAAGTATTTGACAAAGTACAACATCCATTCATGATAAAAACCCTCAACAAAGTAGGCTTACAGGGAACATACCTCAACATCATAAAGGCTCTATAGGAAAAACCCACAGCCAACATCATACTCAATGGTGAAAAATGGAGAGCTTTTCCTCTAAAGTCAAGAATAAGACAAGGGTGTCTATCTACTCTCACCACTTTTAGTCAACTGAATACTGGAAGTCCTAGCCACAGCAATCAGAAGCCAAAAAGAAATAAAAGGCATCCAAACGGGTAGGGAAGAAGTAAAACTCACTATTTTTAGATGAAGTGATACCATATATAGAAAAGCTTAAAGACTCCACCAAAAAACTACAAGAACTGATAAATGAATTCTGTAAAGTTGCAGGTTGCAAAAATCAATGTGCAGAAATCTGTTGCATTTCTATGCACTAATAACGTAGCAGAAAAAACAAAACAATGCCACTTATAAGTACACTGGAAATAATAAAGTACCTAGGAATAAGCTCAACCAAGGAGGTGAAAGACCTATACCCTGAAAACTATAAAGAACATTGATGAAAGAAATTGAAGATGACACAAAACAAATGTAAACCTATTCCATGACCATGAATTAGGAAAACCAATACTGCTAAAATGTCCATGCTACCCAATCTACAGATTTAATGCAATCCCTATCAAAATACCAGTAGTGTTTTTTACAGAACTAGAAAAAAATCCTAAACTTTCTGTGGAACCACAAAGGACCCCAAACAGCCAAAGCAATCTTGAAAAAGAACCAAGTGGGGAGGTATCACAATCCCAGATTTCAAAATATACTACAAAGCTACAGTAATCAAAGCAGTATGGTATGGGCACAAAAACAGACACGTAGATCTTTGGAACAGAAGAAAGAGCCCACAAATAAACCCACACTTTTATGGTTAATTAATCTACAACAAAGAAGGCAATATACAATGGAGAAAAGACAGTCTTTTCAACAAACAGTGCTGGGAAAATTGAACAGCTACCTGAAAAAAAAAAAAAAAAAAAAAAGAACTTGACCACTTTCTTACAGCATACACAAAAGTAAACTCAAAATGGATTAAAGATTTAAATGGGAGACCTGAAACCATAAAAATTCTGGAAAACAACATAGGCAGTAATCTCTTTAACATCAACCATAGCAGTATTTTTCTAGATCTGTCTCCTTTGGCCAGGGAAACAAAAGCAAAACTAAACTATTGGTACTGCACCAAAAATAAAAAGCTTCTGCACAGCAAAGAAAACAACAAAACAAAAAGACAACCTACTGAATGAGAGAAGTTATTTCTAAATGATATATGCAATAAGGGGTAATATTCAAGAGATACAAAGAATTTATATAATTCAACACTTAAAAGCAGTAACAATCTAAAAATGGGCAGAGGACCTAAATAGTCACTTTCCCAAAGACATTCATATGACCAACAGACACATGAAAAGATGCTCAGCATTACTAATCATCAGGGAAATCATATCAAAACCACAGTGAAATATCACCTCACACCTGTCAGAATGGCTAAAATCAAAAAACACAAGGTATTACAAGTGTTGGCAACGATATGGAGAAAATGGAACTGTTGTGCATTGTTGGTTGAAATTCAAGCTGGGGCAAGCAACCTCCGTGAAAAACATACGGAGGTTTCTCAAAAAATAAAAAAAAAACAGAATTATCATATGATCCAGTCATTCCACTACTGAGCATTTACCCAAAGAAAACAAAAACACTAATTGGAAAAGATATGCACCCCTATGCTTACTGCAGCGTTATTCATAACGGCCAAGATATGGAAGCAATCCAAGTGTCCATCCATAGATGAACGGATAAAGCAGATGTGCTGTATATATTCACAATGCAACACTACTCATCTGTAAAAAAGAATACAATCTGGCCATTTGCAACAACATGGATGGATCTAGAAGAGGGAATAATGCTAAGTGAAACAAGTCAGAGAAAGACAGATACCATATCATTTCACTCGCATGTGGAATTTAAGAAGAAAAAAAATCAAAAGACAAAAAAATACCAGGCTCTTCGAGAACAAACTGTTGGTTCCTAGAGGGGGAAATAGGTATGGGTGGGGGCTGGGGGAGAGGGGGTGATTGAAATAGGTGAAAGTGATCACTTAACCACGATGAGTGCTGAGAAATTACAGGATTGCTGATTCACGCTGTGCACCTGAAGCTAATATAACAGTATAACGTTAACTACACAGGAATGAGAAAATTAGATTTGTTGAAGAGAAACCTGACCTGAGTTGCCACAGCCTCTGAATTCATAGATCCAAGATCTAGCTCACCCTCTGAATTCATAGATCCAAACTGTTCAAGGGGAAGCGTCATCCCATTGGAAAAGATACTTAAACACTAACATGAATGTATCTGAAGTCTTCCTCTGGCATTTCCCTGAAGGGATGTACCATCACATGCTAGGGTAACTAATGCAGTAGGAAAGAGAACTGAGTCCATTTTGGAGGGCTTATCAGAAATTGGTTCTGAGCTGATAGTACTCTACAGGGACCCCAAATGCCACTTGTGGCCTGGTCAAAAATGGAGGTTTGTGGATTCCAGACAATTAGTGGACTTTTGACCCATTAAGGTTGCAGACGACCCTTGTTATTTCCCAAGTTCCTGAGCTTACAAGAAAATGAACATATACAGCAACTGGCAGAATCCCCACCTTGATGCCATGGCTGAAGGAGTAAAGACAACAGTGGCAAGAACTAAGTGACAGCCACCAAGGCTTCCTTTCCCTACCAGGCTAGTAAACCAAGGTCAGTACAGTGTCTGAAGGAACTGGAAAGATTCATTCCGCCACCAATGACGTCAAAGATGGTGGAGATTCCCATCCCATCCCAATTTAACTCACCCACTGGGTTTATGCAACTCATTTACACCACTCTCTCTCTCCTTGCAGTGTCACCCTACCTTCCATGATCCTAGTGACTTGAGACACTGATTTAACTTTATGCTCTTTTTTCATCTTCTGAAGCCATTCTCCATAGTTAACTAACATTCCTTTTCCGCAGTATCGCTCTTACCTTCTCAAATTCAGTCAGTTCTACTTCCACCCATTCCAGGTACAACCTGAACTTTCTCATCACTCAGAACAAAGTCCTCTCTGGATCTCCGATGTTCGTTTTTTTGGCTAGGGCCTCCTTTCTAGATCTCTGCTCCCCTGTAGTGAGCACATTAAATAGCTACCTTCTAAAAGAAGCATTCACTGATTACATCTGAATCTTTGAAGGCCAACTTCCGGCATGCTTCACAACCTCAACAACATAGGCCCTGCTCCTTGGGATCTTCTAATCATGGCAACTTTCATCGCCATAACTACATTATTCTCCACTGCTAAGTAAGCCCTACTAAGATTTCTTTTATTTCTAGACAGAATGAGTTTTGACAATTGGAACCATTCTAATTTTATGTAGTCAGACCTGAGCTAGACTCTCATTGATTTTTCTAAGTAGAAATTCACGGATCCAGGCTTTACTTGTATGCTGGTGCATTTCCATAGTTACTATTCCAAATTTTGTGTTTTAAAGCCTGTAAGTCTCCATGTTGTCTCAAATAAAAATTCCCTCTTTTTTACTTAATGTTTTATTTTCATCCTTGTCATTTGACTGAAAAAAAACATGGCAAAATACCTCAGTGAGCGGCAGTACTCCACTAACTTAAATCTCTGAAAGGCAAATAATAACCTGACAACCAAATTAAACACCCTTTGTTCATTCCTAGCCTCTTTTGAACTGTGGCATTTCACTTTTGATGAACTTATTTTTCCTATTGTGCTTTTTTCTCCAAGCATATAGATCCAATAAGGAAAACTCAACCTGAGTATTTCAAATAGATACAATATAATGAAGGGGATTCATTACACAGTGTGGGAAGGCTCACCGAGGAAAAACAGCGGAATGCAGAGGTAACAAGAGAAAGCAGATCTACCAGCATCAGAATAGGAGGAACAAGAAGGAAAGAGGAGGAATCACCAGGAGCTCAGAGCAAGGGCCTTGAGAGGTGGATGCTTGGATCTGCAAAAGTCCTTGTAGCTCGTGTCCATGCATCAATTATGAGGCACCATATGGCTGATATCCAGAATGCCGAAAGAAGCTGGGGACGCGGGGCAGAGTGGGTAAGAGCTACATTTTTTTTTTTTTTTTTTGCCACTAAAGTAACACTGACATAAGGTGAAAAAACAAGAAATCCCTCTTCTCTTTCTACTCTTCCAATATTCTCTAGTGCTTTCCATTAACAGCACCTAATAGCATGCCATTTGTCAAAGAAATCCAGGAAACATTTGCAGAGTCCCAGCCCCATCATTGCAAAGTTGAGCACAGGAGTATGGGCTTGGAGCATAAAGGCAATAGTTGAATTACTGGCACAATGTGCCAAAAAAGCATCTGTATTCCAGGCTGAGATGCACCATTGTTCAACAGAGAATTCAATACAGAAAGCACAGATTTTAAAGTCAATTCAGCTTAGAATTAAAACTCAGCCTCATGTTCCTAGCTAAACATCAAACTTCTCATTCTCCATATTCTCCATCCCTTCCTCTATAAAACGAGAATTAGAATTCGTTACCTAGAGGGATCTTGAAGGGTTAAATTAAGGCACTGTACAGTGTGTGAGAGTAATTCACCTGGCTGGCATCTCCCCACCCAGGTCTGTGACCTCAGTCCTTGTTTTACTCCCATGCATCCAGTTGCTGGTTCCTCTTACTCCACGATTGTTATTTCTATGTCTTTTCTGTTGAATAGTATTTATACCATTGGTTTTAATCCCCAATGTCCTGCCTCTGGACCCACTCTTCACACCTTCCACATCCCTGGACCTGCAATTCATTCAGTCAAGTCTCAAATCTTACGTCCACATGAATGACTCACAGTTCCGACTGCACGATGCCAACTCTCTTCTGAGTTCCAGATACATATGTCCAATACTCACTGAAGAGCACCATCTCATCATCTGCAGATACCTTAAACTCTATTTCACAAGGGAACACAATCCTGTTCAGCAATTCTTAAGTCCTTCCCCCACCCAAACCAGCACATACACACACCACTACTCCATCTGTATTTTCTTTGAGGGCCAATGCCACTACCAAATATTCAATGCAAAAATCCTGTGAGAAATCTTTCAAATACGTTTCCCTCACTCCATGCAGCCAACTTGGTCCCATTAACATTGGTTAGATCTCAAGTTGATCGAAACTTGAATATCGTCTAACATTCCCGACATGTCTCTTTCTGCTTCTATCCATCCTACCCAGCACTGTAAGGCGAAACGTTCACCTGTAGTGTTAATAGCATTATCATCTTTATCTCTGCCTAATGAATGAGAGCTAAGTATCCACACTGGCATTCAGGGCCACTAGAACGTGTATCTAACCCAACATCTTAGCATTCCCATTCTCTATACTTCATTCTCCTCTCAAAAATCTCTATTCATTCTATCTTGCACGTATTCATCCACAGTCCATGCTGTCCAATCTCTTACCCTGCAAGGCCCTAAGGTCTGTCCCATGAAACCCTACTGGAAGCTTTGCCTCTTCCTTAGGTGTGTAGATACACTCCCTACTCATTATTCTCCTAGGATCCCTGTTTTATATTGCACGCAGTAATTTTAAAAAGTAAATAAAAGTTGGAGAATAACTATTGATAATACCAAAAAACAATGTACATCTTGCACTATACTATTTCTAGGAACGGAAATGTGATTCTGAAAAAGGATGTCGATGTCCAAATTTCCGGAGACACAATGAATGCACTAACAAGAGTAAGGGAAAAAGAGCATTTGCAGAAAGTTCTACTTTCTGGGATTAAATAATGATGGATAGATTATGTAAATTTAGACTCGGACCTTGGCACTAAGATCTGAGAGAAGAGAGTGTGATTGCTAATCTGACTACATTCAAAGTCCCTCTGGAGACGAATTCTACTCAAATAAGGAAACACTGATGCTTGCATCTGAAATGAGGTCCTGCTTGCTCTGGAATAACTGGACTAGGGCCACGGTTACTGGGTTGGGGAAGGACATAACAAAAATAAAATCATTGTTAGTATGTTGCTTTGTACTTGTCTTACCTACTAAATAATAAAATGCTGAAGAAAGAAGATGTTCATGGGTACATTTCTACAACTTATAGCAAAGGTCTTACCCAAAGTAGGTGACTGATAAAATGTTTGTTGAAATAAATCACTGAATTTTCTCGTTTTGAAAAAGAGAAATTTGACTAATTAGTTTAGACAAGCTGTTGCTGACACATCCAAAATATCTCTGGCAACATTCTTCCCCTTCAATCTTTCATCAAAAAGTAGTTACCGGAGCACCTGTATAGTTAAGTCGGTTAAGTGTCTGACTCTATCTCAGCTCAGGTCTTGATCTCACAGTCACGAGATCAAAACCTGCAACGTGCTCTGCACTGGGCTTGGATCCCGCCCAAGATTCTCTCTTGCCCTCTGCCCCTCTTCTGCTCACATTCTAAAACAGGGGGGAGGAAAAAGGCAAAGGTATTTACTAAGATCTCTACCGTTAGTTGAAACCAGATGCCTAAGCAGAAACTCAGAAGTGCTGTCTATAAAGCAGCTGCCCAAGGTCACCAACAAATATAGAAGAAAACATGCTTCCTCCTCCTTCACGTAACCTGCTTGCCTCCCATAGGCAGAATCTCCCCTTTGTTCCTCTAGTCCTTTCAGTAACTTTGTAATAAAGGTCCTGTATTAAGGTTTCTTTCTTTGGTGGTGGTGGGGGGGGGGGGATGTAGTTGTCAAAGATATATAATCTCCTATGTCCAAAATACCCTCAAATTTGTCAGCACACTCAAACCGCAATGGTGGATTTCTGCTTGATAGTCTGTAGGAAACGTGGAACAGAGAGTGCCAAGAACAGTCTTTGGAATAAAGGACCCGATGAAATTGCTCGTCAACATATTTGATAGAATCCTTTTCAGGTTTCTCTGAGGGGGCTGTAGCTGATTAGGAGCAACCCAATGAGAATAGTGAGGAAGTTCACAGGACGTCATCTCCCAAGAAGAGTCTGAAAGTGAGATCATTCACTAAACGGAATTGGGAATAAGCTACTTGGTAAGAACAAAAATCTTGAGTATGAAGTTGTACGCATCCAGGTCCCCTGTGGCTTTTGTGCCTAGGAGAACTTTATTATCCAGACAATCACTATGGATAAAAAAGAATGTTTCAGAAATAAAAACTGATGCCACCAAACTACTCTGGTTAAAAATGACGGATCAGGAAATTGTTAGTATTGGGTGCCTTTCTTCCCTATCAGACAGTGGTAACATTTTAATTGCAGAATCTGTGTTTCACTTTCTGTTTTTGTCCTTTCATTTTATTTATCTACCTGATGATATAAACTCTGTGTTAGTGACTTCACTGCCACCTTCACTTCCTCAGCCACCATGCATGGTGGCCACTAGGGAGATTATTCCATGGGCTAGACAAGATCATGTTCTAAAGTAGGGACTAACTCGAAAACTTATTCATGCCTTCTTAAAATCTCATCTTTTAAAAATTTCTACTTTTAACATAGTTTCCACTATTACTATATTAATTCAGTAAAGTATATACTATGTAAAAATGTATATATGCATATACGAACAAAAATATATACATATATAACCCATAAAACACGTATGTAAATACCTGCAACTTTTACTAATGGAATGTGTGATCGAAACATTTGGACCCTACAGATCTCAAAAGCCAGATGTCTACCCACAGGCTTGGATATAAAAGAGAAGAGAAAACCAAGAATGGCCATCAGTACTGTCAGGACAACTCTCTGAAAGTAGCTAAACAGCCTGTGTTATTTTACAAGTTTAGAAGACCTAAGAGATCAGTAATATAATTCAAGACATTTCTTAGCAACACTGGGTGACTCATCATCTAGTTTCTGGAACACATAATACTCACCACTGCAGTTACTTCAACCAAGTAGGTGATGTGTGGGACAAGTGGGTGGCTCAGTCGGTTAAGCATGTGACTCTTTGTTTCAGCTCAGGTCATGATGCCAGGGTTATGGAATCAAGCCCTGTATCAGACTCCACGCTGAGCATGGAGCCTGCTTAAAATTCTCTCTCTCTGCCCCTCCCCACACTCGCACTCATGCTCTCTCTCAAATTTTAAAAAGTAGAGACATGCTACCTTTTGCAAGATAGTTCTGCTAAAATGAGCATCTCAAACCACACCGTTCATTTCTCCTCTCCATTCAGCACCACCAAATTGACTAATACACTCCCATCTTCAGGCTCAGTTTCTGCAAATTTCTAAACAGTTCTTGGCCAGGGAAGAGCAGTAGCTACATCCTCACTGGTGGAGTCAAAGGAGTTGTCTAACTCAAAGACCAATTTGCAGTGATTCCAGAACTATTCCCCACACGTGTACGCTTACCACCACAGACTCTCCTTCATGTCCAATTCTTTTGCCCGTTCCTTTGACCTAGACCCCAACTTCAGTCCTCTCACTAGCACTCTTATTTTCCTAAAGGCACTGGAACACCATCCCAACCCACATTGCTCTGATTACTCACCCAGCCTTTGCTGGTGTCTTCCTCTGGTTGAATGAAGTCTGTTTCCTTAATACGACCAGCTAAGACCATACTCCCAATGAGCAATGCCTCTACCCGGACTATGCAAATAGCAGCCATCTAGAAATTTCTACTGCTACTTTCTACCTACATGCTGAGCATCTAGTGTGTTCTAGATACTCCACTAGGTATTGATAATAGAGCACTGAAGAAACCAAATCTGCTCCGGTATCGTGGCACTTAGCAGAGGCCTCTCTTTAATCTTGATTCTCATTTCCCCTCTAGCTACCATTACTCGACCTTTTGAGAAAATAAATGTGCATGGTGAGAATTGTAATAGACCCATGTGGCCATTGAAAGACCAATGTAATGTTTTCCTCCACCAAAACTGACCACTCGTCCTACATCTTCAAAATATTTTAAACTCACAGAAATTTCTCGTTTATACACATACATACACACACACACACACCAAAAGTACACAATTGCAGTATGTTAACTATATAGTTAACATATAGTCTTATGCAGAAGTATGTTCTATACACATTGTTCTACAATTTGTTTGCCTCAATACTGAATGAAAAAGCTCATATTAACACAGCCTTTTTTCTTTCTTTCCTAATAGTTACTTAATACCCTATATAGAAAGAACACTGGCTATCTCCTTTAGGGATCTATTGTACAGCTGAATTAATTCTACTTGTCCTGAATTTTTTTTTCACCAGTTCACCAAAAGTCTCAATAGGCCTCCAAGTCATAGCTACACAAACTGCCAAGCCCATACACACAAACATGGATGCAAAGATAAAAGTACTTTTTGAAATACTGGGGGGGGGGAGGGGATGGAATATTTAAATGGAATATTTAGATGGAATATTTAATGGAATATTAAATGGAATATTTAGATGGAATATTTAAAGCCAGGAAAAATGAACACTTCCAAAAATCAATTATCTGATTAAATGATGATTCTAAGATAATTTAGTAGAGTGATTTTTTTTTCAAAATTGAATGATTTAAATCCACAACTTTGTCTTCACTTTTAGCGCATTTTATTTTAAAAGAGAAGTTAGAAGACAGAGTTCGAGCAGGTTGTGTTTGGTCTATCAGCTTCAAGGCGAAGACTGCATCCTTGGGTAGGACATTTTGGAAGTGCTGCAGACTTTCTTCTACCTAAACGGAGCACTTTTTTGATGCAACTTAGGGTGCAACCATTAGTTATTTTATGAGAAAATTTATTTCTGTAAGCAACGTTTTGAGAACACACGATGTAGCTCAGTATCCTTGGATTTAGCAAATATAACCTAACAACATATTGAATCCTCGGTGAGCAAAGCAGAAAATTCTAATCTTGGCCATCTTGGGAACACTGGATCTGTGGCCTTCCAGTAGCCAAGAAGCAATCCCTTGACAAAGGGGAAATGACAAAAGTACTTTCAAAATAGGTCTTCATGCTTATGAGGGAATATTTCTCCTACATTATAGGTTACATTTTAAGTATGCTATTAAGTCATCATTTTATACTAAAAAGGGATGGGATCTGTACCCACACATCATCCCTATAATTTTTGAACATATTTTTTTTATCATCTCTAAAATGAGAAAAGTAAATTTAGTATACTCTTTGCTAAGAGATATAGAAGCATTTTGCATTATGTAAAGCACAGAAAACAAACTAAAATGTCAAAAAAAAATAGGAAAAGCAAAATCACGGCCGGACAACGTGTGAACATGAATGAGTGTTCTTTGTTCCTGCAATGGAAAGTTGAAATGAAATTTTTGGCAATGTCCACCACAGACAGGAAATTGGCATTGACTCCGTTTTTATTGATTGGGTAAGCATATAGAGTTCTTGACACATGATAAAACACACAGTAGTTGAAACATGCCACGATATCTTTCTCCTAGCTTTATTCCAAAGAAATGCGTATTGGTGATTTTCTCGGCAATTTCCTCAAAATCTCACAGGGTTATTTTTTTCACAGGGGTATTTTATATAGCAAGAATAGGCATTGTTTTAAAGGATATTTTCCCTCAGTCAACTTTTAAAGGGTAGAAGTATTGGTAGGATTCTAAGACTCAGCAAGGGACTTGTAGCCCAATTTCTAGATTGAAACATATTGAGAAATTTGAGGAATATTCTAAGCTTCATGACATCATGAGCCTGCTGAGGTTCTTCCTAATTAAGAAAGATCCACAGAGATGGTTTCAGGCAGGATGGTTGATTTAGCCCTTTACCCACTGCAATTTTTTTTTTTATGATTTGTTGTTTTTGTGAGACAGTGAGTGGGAGAGGGGCAGAGGGAGAGAGAGAGGGACTCTTTTTTTATTATGAAGTTTATTGTCAAACTGGTTTCCATAAAACACCCAGTGCTCATCCCAACAGGTGCCCTCAATACCCATCACCCACCCATCCCTCCCTCCCACCCCCCATAAACCCTCAGTTTGTTCTCAGTTTTTAGGAATCTCTTATGTTTGGGCTCCCTCCCTCTCTAACCATTTTAGGACTCGTTTGTTTTCTATTGCTGCATAACAAAGTAACCACAAATTCAGGAGCTTAAAATACCAATTTATTAGTTCACAGCTCTGTAAGTCAGAAGTCTAACACAACACAACTGGGCTCTCTGCTCAGAGTCTGACAAGGGTAAAATGAAGATAATCGGATATGCAGAGCTCCTGTTGATGGCTGTGGGAAAAATCTGTTCCATACTCATTTTTATATACAGAGTTCAGTTCCTTGCAGCTATAGGATTTAGGACCCTGTGTCTTTGCTGTCAGTTGAGGCTGCTTTCAGCTTCCAGAGGTGCCCCCCTTACTCCACCTACAAGCCAGCAACAGTGTCGAATCGTCCCTGTGCTTGGACTCTCTGATTTCCATTCTATGACTGAAGAAAGCTCCCTGTATTTAAAGGAGTCATGTGTTTAGGTCAGACCTGGCTGTGTCATCTTGCCATCCTTACATCAATATGGCACTTGACACCTACAAAACCTCTTCACGGCAACACCTAGATTTATAACTGATTCAAGAATGGGAGAAGATGTGTACAGTGGCCAGGAATGAGGAGTCACCTTAAAATTTAGCCTGCTACATACCTCCAGACTATCTAAAATCATGCTCCATATACATACGTAAGGTTTCATCCTAAGAAATTGTCCTTTTCCCACTACAAAGCTGTGAATAGAGAAGCCATCTGAGATATGACAGGAACTAAATGCATCCTAGCGGGACGAGCAGAGTTCTACAGCTGAGTGTTCCCTGTCTCAGGTCTGAAAGCCAGTACCGGTGATTACCAAAGTCCAGTGTGTCTAACTTCTCCATCAACATGGCCCCCAGAGGTCTTTGGTGGACATAGAATTCCAGGGTAGAAATACAATGGCATAGTATAATGGAGAACCCTAAATTGATAGCTTTCTAAATGTTTATGTATTTCCATTGCCTATTTTTAATATCTGTTCTTAGAAAACACTGAATAGTATTTTCTAATATAAAGTGCTTAATAAGACAACTAATACTCAACCTCTGGCCCTATGCAGTTTAGGCCAAAAGTAGTTATCGGAAACAAAGATTACATGTATACGTATTTTTAAAATCACGTGGGAAGTTAAGGGCCTGATGTTTGATATTTACATATATTAACATTTAGTAATATCCTACAGCTTTGTAATTAGAGTCGACTCCCAAGTGGTAGAACATAATTGCTCATTTTGTAGATGTGGCACTTCTGGATCAAGAAGTGATTAAAATATTTATACTGCACAGCTTGTTCAGTTCACTTATATTATCAGATTAATTTACTTCAATTCTCTGTGCATCAGTATTTTTGCTTTTTTTCTTCTCAAAAATGGCACTTGAAAGAAAATAGCTTTTCACATACTCTTAACACCTGGTTGCATATTTGAAATAAAGTGATGGGCTAACAGAGAGAGCCTGTTCTGTATGAATATACTGTAAATATATTTCCTATGTACAAGACGTAAAACTCAAAAGGGACTAATAGTGAAAATCCTTTACAGTAGGACTTCTGTAAGGGATGAAATTTGAATCAGTAACTGGCTAGTGATACACCATTTTCAATTTTTTTTTTGTTAGGAAGATTTTCCATGTTTAAAATATTTCTAATTAAAACGAAGGAAATAAGCTGAACAATTTATTGTCTTGTTTTCTAGTAATGTCACAAACAGTATTCCACTCCCTGTCAGGTGTGCCCATGTATATTTCCTTTTGGGAATTTAATATTCATAGTGGAATTTATGTGAATACTTTTCTAGCTTTTCTAAATTCATTTCTCTTTTTTCTCTGAGTTTTAAGCACTAGATATTTGATTTGGGTAAATACTTTATCCAATCTGAACAGACTAATGAAAGTCGCCCCCAAAATCACATTCAGGAAAGATCTATATTTGGAAATTGGTTTTCAAAGAGCTGCATTCCAAATTATCTGTGTTACAAGGTCAAAAGCCGGTAAGGGAAATAATTATCCAGGATTGGGAATGCACAGCCACGGTCTCATCCCCAACTAAGTAAATTAGCTTTGAACACTTCTGACTTAAGGCAAAATAAAGAAGTAGGTGAGAGAAATTTAATTAAGTGACCAAAACACAAGTCAGCTTTTATTAATTGCTAGTGATGCCAGGTCACTAAAAACATCAAATCTGCTCACAATCTTCATCCCGTTTCTGAAGTATGTGAAGGAAATACAGAGGTCAGCCCAGGGGCCATTGGAGGTGGCATAAACCTTTGAGTCTTGTCGCCCCAAAGAGAAGTACAAAAGATGGAAGAAGTTCAGAACGTGCCGGGCCCGTGACTACTACACATTCACTGCCCGCAGTCGGACAACCTGAAAGGAAAGAAAACAAAAGCTTGTCCAGTCAGACCCTAACATCTGCTGGACGACCTTGTGGTAGTCCCTTAAGCAAAATAGGAAACAAGAATTAAGTTAGGAAAAGGGACACACCAAAACGTGAAGGCACAAAATCTCTCTAACCAGCCAAAGACCTCTGGTCCACATTATCGATTTCACCTGGAGGCAAAATGTTCCTTCCTGTAACATACTAAACCAAAAGAATAATTTCCAAGCAAAGAGAGATAAAAAGGCCTGTAAAAGACAAGGATAAGAACATGTAAGAGAATCAGGTAAAGGGAAAAAAGAATCCAGAAAAGAAACTGACAATCAACAATGAACACTGGAATGCACAGATGCTAAGCTGAATTTGTTCTCATTCAAATATAATCTCTCGCTCCAAAACAGAAATAAAAGGGTGCCTGGCTGGCTCAGTCAATGAAGCGTCTGACTCTTGATTTCACCTCAGGTCAAGATCTCACAGTTCCCGAGATCCAGCCCTAAGTTGGCAGTACAGAGCCTGCCTGGGATTCTCTCTCTTCCCTCTCTCTACCCCTCCCCTCCTGCTCTCAGGCTCTCAAAATAAACTTTAAAAAGTTTTCTAAGTACAACAAACAAAAACAAAGGAACTTAAATGTCACTATCTATTTTGAATGACAGTGGAATCTCACTAACACTGAGACAAGTCTAGGTCAAGTTGTAGGGTTTCTATGAATCCCTAAAGCTTGCCAAATTGAGCAACAACAGAAAACCTGGCCAAACTTGTGAAGGCATCTCAACAACAGACCAAGGCCTCCAGGGGGGAAAAACCACGGAGTGGGTTTCTCTCCACATACAGGTAGGCATGTGCACACACACCAGTGTGAGTTTTCACTCTTTTGCCCTGATTCCATGCTCCCAGACTCAGAGGGTGTGCTAGGTCTAAGCCCCTCGAACATCACAGCCATCATGGCCACCAACCAGCTTCAGCCCATTCTCTCCAGCCAACTCTACAACCCTGTACTTGTGCTGCCTTCAGTGTGGTTACTTTTTCCATCCGTTGCCAGAAGTCAGTAAAAACAGACAAACGTACAGGAAGATGGTGGTAAACAAGCTCTCCTTTATTTAAAACACACACACACACACACACACACACACACACACACACACCGCCAAAAAAAACACCAAGAACACTAGTCCCTGACCTACAGTTTTTGTGGATTTCTGTGGTCTAAGTACTCCCACCATGGTTAACGGCAGGCTGCCAAGATGACCTCACCCAATATCAAGCTGGGAAGAGATGCACACACTGGTCTCCCAGGAGCCAATGTGAGGCTTTGCTGCACATCTGAGGGAAAACGGAGCAGCCTAGCAATAGGAGCTTTACAAATTAACGGCCGAGACTTGGGTGCCATGAATGCCATAGAAACCACCCACTAGCCTCCTTTGCTTCTTCACCCCTGAGGTGATGGATTTAACACGCCTCCTTACACAGTGTCCCTGCTGTCTCCGGATGCGTGTTGTGTTCTGGGTGGGGACACATGAACCTCAATGAGTTCCTTCCTCATCCTGCTCAACAAGGATCCCTACAGAAACCCCTTCCTTTATCGGACAGCTCGGGAACAATAGGCAAAGGAAACGCATCTACGTAGATGCCATTACCGAGTCATCAGACTCATGATTTTACCCCAATTCATCATGCATGCGTCCGTGTACTCATTCAATCCTTCAGCAAACATTCTGAGAAACAGATCTCATGTTTCTTCTCTTGAAAGTTTTTCTCAACTTACCTTTTTCAGAGTTCTTCCTTCCACATTCTACACCCACAGAACTTTTTTTTCTGCCTACATTAAAACTTCCAGCACGCTGAAATCACTTCTTTACCTGCAGGAGATGAAGCTTCTCGAGAGCAGGGGACGTCTTCTATTCTGCTTTGTATGACCAGAGCCTGGCACACGGCCTGGTGCAGAGTGTGAGCTCAGCAGCGCTGAAGGAGACTGGCGCACAGCGGAATGAGCGCTGCCCGGGAAGTCAGAAGGCCGGAGTTCCAGGCCCAGCTCTGCTGCGAAGTGGCTACGACATTCTAATTACTCACCTTCACCTCTCCAACTCCAATCAGCTTATAAAACGTGAAGATGAGCAGACACTTCCAATACTAAACACTTACAAATTGAGCTTAGACTTCTACCGGGGATGACACTAATGGCTAATAAAAATAATGGCTCTTCCAAATTCAAGGGAGAAAATAGATATGGTCAATTGAATTGAAAATAAATCCTTTTACGCTCAACATCATGTGACTTTCACTACCGTGTTGCCTCTCGCTGATCATAGCGTGTAAGGAAAGTGAAAGAGGTTACCTTTAATCCTTAGTCAGCTATTTGTGGTCTAAAATATCTGTTTTCACATTTTCAAGGGAAAAACAGGTGCCAAAAATCCATAAATATTTGAATCTTATTTTTTCCACAAGAATCAGATGAATTATTTATTGTGTCTGACAAAGACCACCCCCTAAAAGTCAAATTTTAACAAAATTTTAATGGATGTCAGCTGAAATAATTCATTTACCATTTATTTATTTCTAATCTTTTCAACCTTGATCAAATCAAGTTGTAAACAACCCTGAAGGAGTTACCACCACCAGCGGTTTGCTGTTAAAACCTCTGGGGGTGGAGGGTGTGGATTAAAAGTCCTGAGTTTTAGGATTTGCTGATTTCCATGGTGAAATATTCCACCAGGGACCATTTCAACATATGAACAGTCTGCAGTTCACAAAATGGCCAAAGATGTTTAAATTGGCTCTTGTGAGCCGGTAGAAGCCTCCAGCAACCTACAGAAACAAAACAGCTCACAAAAATTTATGCTTTACTGCTCTGAACCTTTGCTCCAAAACTTTGCTACTGTAAGTGTAGCCCTTGAACTAGTTGCATTGGCAGACTCTAGGACAAGCATGGGCAATCTTCAGTGCCAGTTACCTTTTTTGTCAATAAAACTTTATTGAACAAACCACATCCATTCATTTCTATATGATCTGTGGCCGTTTTTGTACTGCAATAGCAGAAACAAGCAGTGTAACAGAGACCGTATGGCTCATAAAACTTAGAATGTTTACTATTTAGCGTTTTACAAAAAAAAAACAAAACAAAACAAAGGCTTTACCAATCTCAGATCTAGGAGATGGTGGAAACGTAGGTACTCAGGACTCCACACCAGATTTACTATACAGAACCACCTGTGTTTTACAAGGTCTTCAGGTGAATCTCCAAGAAGCACTGCTCCGGAGAACACTCCTACGGGATGAACATAGTGAGGACCTAAAAGACCACAGGTGGGAGCAGCAGACGGGCTACAGAGAGAACCAGAGGAGGTACTGTAAGATAGACTTTGCAAGGAACTGGTTTACCAGATTATGAAAGCTACGAGGCAACTTCAACCACAGGGCAGACAGTCAGGAAGGACAGACGAAAATTCTCGTCCATGAAATGAAGCTTATGACCAAAGACAGAATTTCCTTGTCATGAAACTCCTCAATTCTACTCTTAAATCCTTTCTACGGATTAAATTGGGCCAGTCAGATGATCTAGCATAATCTCCCCAATCTTAAAGTCAATGAATCATGGACTTTAATGATCTAGAACCAGCCTTCACGGCAAAACCTAGATCAGTGTTTAACTGGGGACTATCACCTAGCTAAGTAGACACATTACAGCAGAGTAGGAAGGAGCTGTTTGAAGAAAAATTGTATACACCCAAGAATAAATGTGATGATAAATATCTCTAATTCATATTGCAGAGGAATAGGTATGACCCTTCCACTGTTGCCAGCAGTAAGCACAATTATCACTTAATTTCAAAATCACAAAATGAATTGGAATATAGTCTTCTATAAATTCTATTAAACCTCAGTAAAATCATCTTTCCAATAAATTATGTGGTAAATTTTTGTTTTACATTAGGCCCCTGAATCATCTACAGTCTCCTAAAGAATTTTATTTTTTATTAATGAATGTTATCAACTCTCTCTCCATTCGATAATAAGAAATATGGTTTATTGAAAAAAGACACTGGTGCCTAAACCCCAAGGGATTATTCTTGAAACCAAAGACAAAATATGTATTTTGGATATCTTTTCAGTGAGTTAAAATGAAAAAGGTTTCCACTTGTAATGAGATGCTAGTTGAAACAACTCTTTAGAATTCTCTTGGGGTCTTTCCTTGCCAAAGACAGACATAATATTTTCTCATTATTAGCTCCTCAGCTGAAAGGAAACTTGTATCGTGTTCTTTTCCATGTCACTGAGGAAAGGGCATTCTGAACCAGTCATTTAGAGCACCGAAGTGGGGGGAAGATGGCTGAAGTTGCAGCGATGCATAATTATTTCACTGGAAGAGACTGGCTGTGAACACTCGTGTTGATTCTGCTTCCAGAGAGGCTCTCTTGAGGAATCTGATTTAGGAACAGGGAAATAACCGGAACAACTCTGGTGTCAAGCACAAACACCTCATTCCTGTGTTGTCTCACGGTGCAGTTAGAGAATATTTTCATGACCACCAAAAGGTACTATCAAGCAGCCCAGAGTAGATTTAGACTTCAGTCATCTTACCAAACCTATATGTATGGTAATCGATTTTCATATAAAAAAAAATCTATGTGGTTTGAAAGACACCAAGTTTGTTTGTTTGTTTTTTAATATAAAATTTTGATGTCTAGGAACATTCCACATTCATGTCAAGACCTAATTTAAGTGCTGACCCAGGTGTCAAGCTCCCTAGAAGAAACTGGAGGAGACAGAACAGGGGTCCTCAACTGTGAATGCACAATAGAATCGACTGGGACACTTTATAAAAGATCTGTGCTGTATCACAAAACCGGTTTCCTTGGGAGTGGGGCCCAGGGCTCAGTAAATTGAAAAGCTCTCCTGTCAGAGAAAGACAAATATCATAGGACTTCACTCATATGAGGACTTTAAGAGACAAAACAGATGAACGTAAGGGAAGGGAAGCAAAAATAATAAAAAAACAGGGAGGGGGCAAAACCTAAGAGACTCATAAATGTGGAGAACAAACTGAGGGTTACTGGAGGGGTTGTGGGAGGGGGGATGGGCTAAATGGGGAAGGGGCACTAAGGAATCTACTCCTGAAATCCTTGTTGCACTATATGCTAACTAATTCAGATGTAAATTTAAAAAAAAAAAAAAAGAAAAAAGGAAAGCTCTCCTGTTGATTGCAAGGTGTAGTGAGGGTGGAGAACTGCTGGGCGGAAAGAATTCAGGCAACAAACAGCCAGCATATGTGGGCCGCTCCCCTTTAACTTTATAGCTGCTGATTTTCAAAGGGAGTAACAGAAATCCCGACTGCCCGTTAGTTAAGCACTAAAAGCGCACAATCTTCCGGCTAGAAGCTTGAGGGTTTCACAGGCGTATTGTTTATGATCTCAGCCTCTGACTCCAGGCAGAGCCAAGCCCCCACAGCCTACACCCCCCTCTGGCTCCCAACTCCATTCTGTTTTCCACTAACTAGAGTACACTTGTAAAATGTTGAGTATCATCGCAAATCACACCCCTCCAACTTCAAATTCTGTGATACCTTTGTTCTTCTAAGACCCAACGGTTTCAACCTGACCTACCACTTTTCTTGTTAGAAGCCTCAGTTCACTATCCAGCCTCCCCTTTCCTCCAGCCATAAAAACCTTCTTCCTGTATCTCAAAATTCAGCCTTACTCCTCCCTGCCTCAGGGTTTTTAAAAAATGGTTATTTTCCCCGTCTATATAGCTCCTCTGTATATTGAAGTTTATTCCCGCTGCTCCTTCCCATGGGAAGTCTTCCCTCAACCCCTACATTTTCCTGGCCCTTTTCACAGTTCATAACTGTCTATTTGTTTGGGTAATACAAATGTAAATTTCTCTTGCCACATCTTCAGTCTCTTGAGGGCAGAGGGCATGTTCCTTCTGATGTGGCTTCCCCTCAACACTTAGCACACAAGGTTGAGCCCACAGTAGATGTGGTGAATGAATATTCTTCCTAAGTATTGCACAGGATAATGCAAATAAAGTGCTTAGCAGTTCTAGAAACTGCTTCTACAGTTTCTAGGTGAAGATGTACTTCATCTAGCACAACACCTTAAGTACAACAAAGGAAGTCCTACCCACGACACGTGAAAGTCTACTTAAAACCATTACATATGCAGAACCAATTTGTATACCGGTTAACGAATATTTATATCCTGGGCTACCAACCCAAGTAACTAGCCTATATATTATAAATATATTTGTAATAGTATCCTTTAAGAATTGTTGGAAAAATCTTATGAAAACGAATACAAAACCACAGGCTAAAGATGAGCTTTGTTGGATTAGGAGAGAAAGACTACAGGAGATATAAGACTTACTACACGGTGCTTAAGTGACAGTATTATCCAAACTCGAGTTTTTAATAGAAGGTTAAAAAAAAAAAAAAAAGTCTGGAAAAACCGATTTCAAATCGGGGCAAAGGGTTGAGGTCCCAAGCAGCAAGACGACAAAAAAGGTTCACGAAGTTCAAAAGAATATTTAGCTTCTGAGCAGCTCGGGGTACTCCCTTCCTCAGCACGGTGCTTCCTGAAATGCCACTGTGGTCTCAAGGGGCATAGAGTTTCAGTGCATAGAGCTGTTTCTGTTTCAGCTGGGTCAAAACAGGTAGTTTCCTACAATTTAAGACTTAAACCAACTACCCCCAACTGAACAGCAATCAAATGATTTAAGTATCTACCATTAACATTTAGGCTCTTAAAAAAAAAAAAAGAAAGAAAAAGCAGTGGTACCTCTACAGGGAGTATACTGGATACATATGAAGAGAGTTGCAACTCCCATCTGTCCCCTTATTTCACTCGCCAAAGCCAGATGAACTCGTGACCCAACAATCTGTGTGTGGCTACAGCAGATGACATGGGAACGTGACGGGGATGACCACTGCTGGCCACCAGCCTGACCTCGCACTGCAGCTCCTCGTTTGCAGGACACAAAAATCAAGCACTGCCCAAGCAGTCAAGATACTGGCCAGAACAGTGGCTCACGTTAGGTTTATTTTTCTCTGGATTCTGACATTGCAAACTGGGGCTTCTCGTTGGCTCTCATCCCCCAAGTTTGCCATTTCAGGAGTAAGAAGCATTCCTGATCATGGGTTGACTCCTTCCTAAGATTGCTTTTTCAGAACGGACGCCTATTTCTCATTCTCTCAGTGGCTTTTCCTCTGGAACTTACTATATACGGATTGCCAGAAAGTACAAGGTTTGAATAATCAAAATTTACTTTTTACAAAATTTGCTAAATAATCAAGATTTACTTTAGTTATGCTGGGCTGTCAGCTTCCAGGTATGACAGAAGAAAAATGGATTTGTAGTTAGGATGTCAATATCTATGAACCTCTGAAGGGGTTGGCCTAAAAAGCAAAGAATGTGGGGCACCTGAGCGACTTAGTTAAGCATCAGACTCTTGATCTTGGTCCAGGTCATGATCTCATGGTTTATGGGACAGAGCCCAGCACATCAGGCTCTGCACTGACAGCTTGGAGCCTGCTTCGGATCCTCTCTCTGCCCCTGTCCCACTCTCTCAAAATAAACTTTAAAAAAGGGGGAAGAAGAGAGGGTGGAGGGAGGGGTGGGAGGAGGAGGGAGAAGAAGAAGTTTAATACGAGCAGAAAATTCTTAAGTAGAAATGGAGCTCATTGTCTGTGGCAGAGGTGATGGCTATCCCTGCCACGTGTGGAACGAGGTGCCAGGTAGGACTATTAGTAATGTGTCAGCATTCAGATAAACCCACCTTTCATGCCTCCAGTGTATACTTGTTTTTACATTCCCTCCAATAAATAAAGGCCCCAGGTTCAACTCTGTGGGTTGCCTCCCATGTATCATTTTAAAGTGGCCACCTTTCCTCATCAGCGCCTAAGCTTGTATGACCTGACCAAGGATGTGAGGAAAAGTCGAGCTCTTCTGGTCCCCTTCCCGGTGGAGCTGGGTTTCTTTTCTCGGTTCTATTTGTTAAGCAAATGAATCAATTGACCCATCAACTTGAACAGATATTTTGTTTAGGCAAAACCATCAGGTGAAGAACATTATTTTTTTGTTTCTGGAGGAAAATCTTACACTACAGAGGCTACGTGCTTTAAAAAAAAAAAAAAAAAAGTCAATAGTAACTCTTAAAATACTTCAAAGTCAAGACCTTTTTAAACAAACGTATATATGCATACCCACACATAATCACATGAATACGTAATATGTAAATTTTATACAAGGTTAAAATTTGAAAAATTTTTAATGTTTATTTTTAAGAGAGACAGAGCAGGAGCAGAGGAGGGGCAGAGAGAGAGAGAGAGACAGACAGACAGACAGACACAGAATCTGAAGAAGGCTCCGGGCTCTAAGCTGTCCTGACATGGGGCTCAAACCCACGTACCACGAGATCATGACCTGAGCTGAAGTCAGATGCTTAATCGACTGAGCCACCCTGGTGCCCCATATACAAGTGAATTCTTTTGTGTAGGCTTCCTTTTTATTGAAATGTGTTGTCTGGTGTTAGGTTTGAACTTATAGCAAATTTAGAGCATATCATACAGGTAAAGGTGCCTTTTGAAAGGGCTGCCACTGGCCAAATCTGGGCCAATTTGAGCGAAAATGACATTAATGGCAAAGATCCCAAGTAGAACAAGATACCAGGAGAACATACTAACAAATAAATTAAGTCCAAAGGGGAAAGGGAACTATTTCTTGCAGGCAATTCCAACAAATATAAAAGGAATGATAAAAATAGAAGAACCACCATTTGGCCCAGCCAAGTAATTCATTAGTGAGTGATAAAAGTAGTATACTAACTCATGACAGAAAAAAAAAAAAAAGTTATTTATATGGTCTCCATGAATCTCCTCAGATATTATGAAAAAAACAAACACAGAGAAACAACAGACAACACCTTACCCAAGTGATTAAAGTTAACATGACCATTAACTGAAGGAAAAAAAAGTCAACATCATGGGTCTCCTGATAGGATACGGTGAGAGGGACACATCATTGCTTTGTGGGGTTCTTACCAAAACTGTACAACGTGAATTAAATCCTAAGGACACATCATACAAACCAAATGCAAGGGTCTATTCTACTAAATAACTGGGCCAGTACTCTTCAAAATGCTCAAGGACTTAGAAGACAAAGAGGAACAGTTATAGATTAAAGGACATCAAGACAACATGAAAACTAAATGTAGTACACAATAGTAATTTTGATCCTAGAGTGGAAAAAGAACATTACTAACAGTTGATAAAATCTGAATAAGCCCTATAAGCTAACTTTTTATCAAGCTATGGTTTAACACACATCTGATGCAATTTATAGGGTAATGCTCTGTAATGTGTTTACAATTTTGTGTAAGTCTGAAATCATTTCAAAATTACAATTTTAACGTTTTTTGAAAGATACAACTCAATAAGAAAATCTGCTGTTAAGTAATGTATGAACATATACTCAACATCATTTGTCAGTAGAGATCTTCAAGCTGGAACAATAAGGTAACACTACTTAACTATGTAGATAAAAATCCAAAAAACTGACATCATCAACTGCTGCCAAAGATGTGGAGGACAGGCATTCTCATATCGCTGGTATGAATGTAAACTGTGAATGTAAACTTTGGAAGACAGCTAAACACATTTACCCAACTGATGTGAAAACTCATGTCCCCACAAACACCTGCATAAAAATGTTTATAGCTCCCTTATTCTGAATCACCAAAACCTAATCAACCAAGATGGCCTTTGATAGGTAAATGGATAAACCAATTGTGGTATATTCAGGCAGACTGTTCAGAGTAACTATTTAAAGGAACTATCAAGCCCTTATCAAGCTACATGCTGCATGACTGCAACTGTATGACGTTCTGGACGAGGCACAACTATAGACACAGTAAAATGATCAGTGGTTGCCAGGTGTTTGGAGGAAAGGGTTTGGCAACAGACGGCTTCTCATTCCGGAAGTGTGGCGTATTAAGGCAGTCTCTTCTATAGGAACTCAAATGCTGAATGAACTCTCAAAAGCTGTTTAACAACAATGAGAAAGAATGGCCTATTAAAATTAAAGAATAAAATTCCACCTAGGATATAGTGTGGAAGAGATGATGTGCAGGGTTGTTGAACTCTACTGAAAGATGAAAAAGGAACACAGGCAGGGGAATGATAAGGACACGTACTAGGTTTGCCCTCTGTTTTTCTGCTCTCTAAAATGCAGGTGGTGAGAGAAGTGAGGGCGAGAGGGAGAGATGGGCTGTAAGATTAGCAACATTAGGGGGGCTCTACAGGCTGACAATGCTTGCGTTGAGTGAAAGGACCACACCTGCTCCAACAGACCCGAGGACCAAATATTGAACATGACAAAGTAAAGAGCTTTACGTTAACCTTGTCACATGACTTAAAATTGGTTTCCTCTTCATCCTTCATGATATCCAGAGACCTTATCAGTAGTTGTCAGAATCTTACTTAGTTGAGGACGAAATTGAAGAGGACATTGAATATGAAAACATGATAATGAACCCCAACATTCTGGACTAACCATAACCCATCTCAAGCACGACAGTCAACTAAGATAGGAGAAAAAAAAGGGGGGGGGGTATGGGATTTTTCTTCACTCGAAAGAATGAAAATCCAAAATAATTTTTACATCAAGTATTTAAAATTAACTGAAACTAGGTTTTAAGGTCTACCCAATTCCCCATTTCTCTGCTGCAGACACATGTGGATTTCAATCCCAGCTTCACCACATCTTAGCTATGTAACCACAGGAAAATGTGTCATGTAAAAAGTTTATTTCTGCCTTTTTATAACAAGGATAAAATGACTTGCTACTTTTTAAATTTGTTCTTAAAATTAAGACAATGCATGCAATTGTTTTAAAAGTTTGACCATTGAGGGGAGGGGTTAAGATGGCAGAGAAGTAGGGGGACCCTGGGCTTTCCTGGTCCCTTAAACACAGCTATACTGAGGTCAGATCACTGGGATCACTCAGGAAATTGACCTGCAGAGTAACAGAAGGATCTCCAAGGTTGAAGGGACACAGAATGGCAAGAGTGAGGTACATGTAAGTAAATGGAGGGAGAGAAAAATGGCAGCGCCATGAAGGGGAGGGAACGCTTTCTATGGAGAGACAAAAGGGAGAGAAAGAAAGAAGTGTTGAAGAGTGCATCGTAAGGTTTGTACTAAAGAAAAACCTCTCTGGACCACAGACCTGGGATCAAGTAATACTGGGTGTCACAGGTTTTTGTAAACAGCATGTGGAGCTCAAAATGTGAGGTTCTGGAAGTGTGCGACTTTCCCTGGAGCAAAGCTGGGGCGTCGGCTCCTGGGAGGAGGGCACTTGCCCAGCAATGCATAGCAGGGTGTAGGGATCTCCAAGGTGCAGTGGGAGAGGATGTTTCCCTTATTCCTGGAGTACCTTTGGAATACGGTATAATGCCTCTCCAAGGACAAAACACCTCACAGATGCCAGCAAAAGGCTTTTGTCCTCAGGGGAGAGAGGCACATCCAGAATTCCAATAACTTGGCTGTGGCTTCTCACAGTGCTACACCATAGTTTCCACACACACAACAGGCATGGGACTCGTTTTGGGGGGACAAAGGACATCAGACACAGCACAGAGAAGCTCAACTCCAGAGAAGCGGCGGTGGATCCTTGTGGTGCCGGGTTCTTAAAGATTTCTAGTTTTGAATCCCAGCCATGCACCAAAGCTGTGGCTTAGGGCACATCGACTGCCCTGGCTATTTATTATGGGCTTCCTGAACAGCAGGGTTGTGAGGTCCCCTCTCTGGGGAATAGAGGGTAGGGGGGCACCATTTCCTCCCTCAACACCGACATGGGACTTCACAGAGCAGTACAGCAGCCTGCAGTGGAGGGCAGGACCTGCTTACACCAAACCCTGTCCCCCGTGCCTGGCAACTGCTTATTTCCTGGGGCAGGACAGACTCAACAGACTCTCAGCCAGCTCAGCAGGGCTCTCCTCCCAACCAGCACAAGCAGTACCCTTCATGCACCAAGTATACTGAAAATCAAGTGCTTCAAAGCACCACCTGCAGTTCTGGTGGAAATAGGACCAGATTTAATCCCCCCCCCTTCCTTCCCCCATCCCTCTGGAATCAGACTCAGTTTTTTGTTTGGTTTTCATTTTTTTAATCAGGTTTCTTTTCATTCTGTTTTTTTCCTCTGTCTTTAGAATCAGGTTTATATAGTTTTTTTTTTTTTTTGGATTTTATTATTATTATTATTGGGATTTTCTGTTCCTTTTTCTTTTTGTTTTTTTCTTCGAATCAGTGTTTTTTTTTTCCAGGCTTATTTTAACAAACAAACCAAAGCACACCTAGTTAAAGGTTCAAACATTCCCACTGCAAGCAAGGAGGTGCTCCACAGAGGACTGACCAGTGGGAAAGAGCAGCCAAAACCTAACAGCAGAATGCACACAGCATGCACCAGAAACACTTCCTGAAGTGCCACTCCCTGGACAGTGTAGACCCTTTTTGAAAACAGCATTACTCTCAAGTGCAGGAAACAGAACAAGCTTTAAAAACACCTAAGGGACAGAAACTTGGCCAAAATGACAAGACAGAGGAATTCTCCCCAAAAGAAAGATCAGGAAGAAATCACAGCCAAGGACTTGCTCAATACAGACATAAGCAATATGTCTGAACAATAATGGAGAATAGTCATTAGACTACTAGCTGGGATTGAAAAAAAGCATAGAAGACACCAGAGAAACCCTTGTTGCAGAGATCAAAGCCCTAAAAACTATCCAGGCTGAAATAAAAAAAAGCTGTAACTGATATGCAAAACTGACTAGATATAGTCACAATGATGACTGAAGAAGCAAAGGAGTGAATAGGTGATATAGAAGATAAAATTACGAAAAATATGCTGCAAAGAAGATGGAAAGAAAACTATTAGATCATGAAAGGAGACTTAGGAAACTCAGGGATTCTGTAAAGTGAAACAATATCCATATTATAGGAGTCTCAGAAGCAAAGTGGGAAAAAGTAACAGAACAAATCATAGCTGAGAACTTCCCTAATCTGGGGAAGGAAATAGGTATCCAAGTCTAAGAGGCACAGCAAACTCCCTTGAAAATCAACAAAAACTGGTCAATGTCACAAAGTATCATAGTGGACCTTGAAAAATGCAAAGATAAAGAGAATTCTGAAAGCAGCCCTGGACAAAGGTCCTTAATCTACAAGCATGGACACGGAAGTTTAACAGCAGACCTGTCCACTGAAACTTGGCAGGCCAGAATGGAATGGAAGGAAATATTCAATGTGCTGAATGGGAAAAATCTGCAGCCAAAACTCTAACCAGCAAGGCTAACATTCAGAATAGAAGGAGATATCAAGAGCTTCACAAAGAAAAACTAAAGGAGTTCATGATCACTAAACCATATCTGCAGAAAGTCTTAATTTTTTTTTAATTAATTTATTTTTGAGAGGCAGAGAAACAGAGCACGAGTGGGGGAGAGGCAGAGAGAGAGACACAGACTCCAAAGCAGGCTCCAGGTTCCCAGCTATCAGCACAGAGCTCGATGTGGGTCCCAACTCACAGGCCGTGAGATCATGACCTGAGCCGAAGTCAGATACTCAAACGACTAAGCCACCCAGGCACCCCTCTGCAGGAAGTCTTAAAGGGTACTCAGAAACGGGGGGATAAAAAGACCAAAGCAAAAAGACTAGAAAAGACAAGTGAACATCACCAGAGACACCAACTCTACAGGTAACACAATGGCCCTAAATTCCTATCTTTCAATAATGACTCTGAAAATAAATGGACTAAATGCTCCAGTCAAAAGATATAGGGTATCAGAATGGATAAACACACACACACACACACACACACACACACACACACACACACTCACACACACACACACACACTTACATGCTCTATACAAGAGACTCTTCAGACCTACAGACACTTGGCAGATAGAAAGTGAGGGGATGGACAACAACCTATCATGATAATGGAGGTCAAAAGAAAGCCAGAGTAGCCGTTCTTATATCAAAGTAGATTTTAAAACAAAGACTGTAACAAGAGATGAAAAAGGGCATTGTATCATAATTAAGGGGGTCTATCCATTAACAAGATATAAGAATTGTATTTATTCCCCCAACTTAGAGGTACACAAATATATAAATCAATTATTCACAAGCATAAAGAAATTCATTACTAATAATATTAGTGGATTTAACACTCCACTTACAACAATGCATAGATAATCTAAGCAGAAAAATCAGCAAGGAAACAATGGCTTTGAATGACACACTGGATTGTATGGACTTAACAGATATACTCAGAACATTTCGTCCGAAAGCAGAATACACATTCTTCTCAAGCGCTCATGGAACATTCTGCAGAATAAATTACATACTGTGTCAAAAATCAGCCCTCAACAAGTACAAAAAGATCAAGATCATAAAATGCCTATTTTCTGATCACACTATAAAACTTCAAGTAAACCACAAGAGAAAATTTGGAAAGGCCTCAAATACATGAGATCAAAGAACATCCTACTGAAGAATGAATAGGTTAACTAGGAAATTAAAGAATAAAAAAATACATGGAAGCAAATGAAAAATACCACAATCCAAACCCTTTGGAATGCAGCAAAGGCAGTCCTAAGAGGAAAGGCTATTGCAGTTCAGCCCTATCTCAAGAAGCAAGAAAGGTCCCCAAAACACAACCTAACCTTACACCTAAAGGAGCTAGAAAAGGAACATCAAAAAAGAACACCAACAGGAGTGAAAATAAGGATTAGAGAAGAAAGCAAGGATATAAAAACAACAACAACACAGAAGAGATCAATGAAACTAAGAGCTGGTTCTTTGAAAGAATAAAATTGATAAATTGCTAAGCCAGACTTACCAAAAAGAAAATAGAAGGGACCCAAGTAGATAAAATCACAAATGGAAGAGGAGAGATCTGGGACACCTTAGTGGCTCTGAGGACACCTTAGTGGCTCTGATTAAGCATCAGGCTCTTGGTTTTCAACTCAGGTCACAATCTCACGGTTCATGAGTTTGAATCCCACATCAGGCTCTGCACTGGAATTGCAGAGCCTGCTTGGGATTTTCTCTCTCTCCTCACTCTCTTCCCTTCCCCAAGTCATGGGGGCGCTCTCTCTCGCTCTCAAAATTAAAAAAACAAACAAAAAACAAAAACGGGGGGCAGGTAGAAGGGAGCAATCACAACCAACATCACAGAAACACAAACAACTTTAAGAGAACACTACAAAAAATTATATGCCAACAAACTGGGCAACCTGGAAGAAATGGGCCAATTCCCAGAAACTCACAAACTAACAAAACTGAAACAGGAAAAAATAGATAATTTGAACAGACCCATAACCAGCAAAGAAACTGAATCCATTATCAAAAATCTCCCAATAAACAAGAGTCCTGGGCCAGATGACTTCCCAGGGGAATTCTACCAGACATTTAAAGCAGAGTTAATACCTATTCTTCTCAAACTGTTCCAAAAATAGAAATGGAAAGAAAGCTTCTAAACTCATTCTATGAAGCCAGTACCTTGATTCCAAACCAAAGACCCCAATGAAAAGGAGAATTATAGGCCAGTATCCCTGATATAAATAGATGCAAAAACGCTCAACACGATACTAGCAAATTGCATCCAACAGTATATTAAAAAATTACTCATCATGATCAAGTGGGATTTACTCCTGGGCTGCAGGTCTGGTTCAATATTTTCGTATCAACAGTTACACCACATTAATAAAAGAATGGATAAGGGGCACCTGGGTGACTCAGTCAGTTAAGTGTCAACTTTGACTCAGGTCATGATCTCACTGCTCATGAGTTCGAGCCCCACATCAGGCTCTGTGTTGACAGCTCAGAGCCTGAAGCCTGCTTCAGTTCTGTCTCCATCTCTCTGCCCCTCCCCTGCTCATGCTCTCTCAAATATAAAAAAATGAAAAAAAAATAAAAGAAAAATAAAAGAATGGATAAGAACCATATGATCCTGTCGATAAATGCAGAAAAAGCATTTGATAAAATACAGCATTCGTTCTTGATAAAAACCCTCAACAAAGCAGGGATAGATGGAACACGCCTCAACATCATAAAGGCCATACACAAAAGACCCACATCTAATATCATTTTTCTAATTAAAAAAAATTTTTTAATATTTATTCTTGAGAGTGAGTGAGACAGAGCAAAAGCAGGAGAGGGGCCGAAAGGGTGACACAGAATCCAAAGCAGGCTCCAGGCTCCAAGCTGTCAGCAAAGAGCCTGACATGGGGCTTGAATCTCTGAGCCATGAGATCATGACCTGAGGTGATATTGGGCGCTTACCTGACTGAGCCACCCAGGTGCCCCCCACCCCACCCCCGCAGTATCATTTTCAATGGGGAAAAACTGAGAGCCTTTCCACTACTGCTAAGAATAAGACAAGGATGTCCACTCTCCCCATTACTATTTAACATAGTACTTGAAGTCATAGCCTCAGCAATCGGAAAACAAAAAGAAATAAAAGGCATATAAATTGGCAAGGAAGAAGTCAAATTTTCACTATTTGAAGATGACATGATACTTTATGTAGAAAACCAAAAAGACTCCACCAAAAAATTGCTAGAATACATGAATTCAGAAACATTGCACGACATAAAATCAATGTGAAGAAATCTGTTGCATTTCTATACACCAATAACAGAACAGAAAAAGAAATCAAGGAATAGATCCATTTTGCACCTGCACCAAAAACAAGGATACCCACGAGTAAACATAACTAAAGAGGTGAAAGATTTGTACCTAAAAACTATAGAATACTTATGAAAGGAATTGAAGAGGACACAAAGAAATGGAAAAGCATTCCCATGCTCACGGATTAGAAGAACATGGTTAAAATGTTGATACTACCCAAACCAATCTACACATTTAATGTAATCTCTATCAAAATACCACCAGCATTGTTTGCAGGGCTAAAACAAACAACCCTAAAATTTGTGCGGAACCACAAAGACCTGAAATAGTGAAAACAGTCCTGAAAAATAAAAAAACTGGAGGCATTACGATTCCAGATTTCAAGCTACATGACAAAGCTGTAGTCATCAAGATAGTATGGTACTAGAACAAAAACAGACACATAGATCAACGGAACAGAAAACTCAGAAGTGGACCCACAATTATATGGTCAACTCATCTTTGACAAATAAAGAATATCCAATGGAAAAAAATCTCTTCAACAAATGATGTTGGGAAAGTTGGATGGTGATACATAGAAGAATGAAACTAGACTTTCCTATACCATACATAAAAATAAATTCAAAAAATGGATAAATACCTAAATGTGAGTCAGGCAACCATCAAAATCCTGGAGAGCACAGGCAGAAACCTCTTTGACCTTGGCCAAAACAACTTTTTTTAAATTTATTTTTGAGTTTTTGAATTTATTTTTGAGAGCATGTGAGCAAGTGGGAAGGAGCAGAGAGGGAGGGAGGGGGCTGATGATCTAAAGTAGCTCTGTGCTGACAAGACCAAACCCAACACAGGGCTCGAACTCCTGAACTGTGAGAACATGACCTGAGTCAAAGTCAGAAGCTCAACCGACTGAGCCACCAGGCACCTCTGGAGCAACATCTTACTAGACAAGTTGCTGGAGGCAGGGGAAGAAAAAGCAAATATCAAATATTGGGACCTCATCAAGATAAAAAGCTTCTGCACAGTGAAAGAAACAATCAACAAAACTAAAAGGCAGCTTATGGAATTGGAGAAGGTATTTATTTGCAAAAGACATATCACATAAAGGGTTACTATCCAAAAATCTATAAAGAACTTCTCAAACTCATCCCCCCAAAACGCAAACACCACAGTTAAGAAAGGGGCAGAAGACATGGACACTTTTCCAAAGAAGACATCCAGATGGTTAACAGACACAAAAAGATGCTCGACATCACTCATCATCAGGGAAATACAAATCAAAACCACGATGGGATATCACCTCACACCTATCAGAATGGCCAAAATTAACAACACAAGGAACAACAAGTGTTGGCAAGGATGCAGAGAAAGGGAAACCCTCTTGCAATGCCGGTAGGAATGGAAACTGGTACAGCCCCTCCATAAAACAGCATGGAGGTCCTCAAAAAGTTAAAAATAGAACTGCCCTATGATCCAGCAATTTCACTATTCGAGATTTATCCAAAGGACACCAAAATACGGATTTCCAGGGGTACATGCACCCCAATGTTTATAGCAGCATTATCAAAAATAGCAAACTATGGAGAGAGCCCAAATGCGTCCATCAACTGATGAATGGGTAACGATATGTGTGTAAACACAAATATGTGTAAACACACATACACACACACACACACACACACACACACACACACACACAGTGGGATATTAGTCAGCCATCAAAAAGAACGATATCTTGCCATTTGCAATGATGTGGACGGAGCTGGAATGTATTATACAAAGTGAAAAAGTCAATCAGAGAAAGACAAATACCGTACAATCTCACTCATTATGTGGACTTTGAGAAACAAAACAGATGAACATATGGGAAGGGGTGGGAAGAAAAAGAGGGCAACAAACCACAAGGGACTCAATGATAGAGAATAAATTGAAGGTTGATGGAGGGAGGTGGGTACTAAGGAGGCACTTGTGATGAGCACTGTGTGTTACATATAGGTGATGAATCCCTGAATTCTACTCCTGAAACCAATATTTCACTATATATTAACTAGAATTTAATTTTGTTTTAAAAATCTGAGCAGGGGCGCCTGGGTGGCGCAGTCGGTTAAGCGTCCGACTTCAGCCAGGTCACGATCTCGCGGTCCGTGGGTCCCAAAAATAAACGTTGAAAAAAAATAATAAAAAAATAAAAAATAATAAAAATCTGAGCATAGGAACTCTACAAAAATGTTATTTACTGGTTTATACTTTTATTTCTCTAAATCATGACATGGAGTCAATGAGATTTATATAGTTAGAAAATAAAACGCAATAGGCATCTACTAAATACTGTTTTGTTTTCTATCAAGAGTATGTTGTAAAGTTAATGTTCTCCTACGTTCCTAAAAAGATCTCCCGATAAACCCTTATAATATACATCAATAATATTTTGCACCCGTAGGCTTTTAAAGCATTAGCACAGTGCCTGACACACAATAGTTTATCAATAAATGGTAGTTTAAGGACAACAGTGATGAGGAGAGATGGAATGGGCAAGAAAAGGATATGAAAAAGAATCAAGGACACTTTCTCAGCTATAATTATACATTATGGTCCCACGAGCTGGTAAGGAAATGTGTGTCATTATAGAGGGACAATGCAGCACAAACCGCTAAAAAAAAAAAAAAAAAAAATAGGTCAATCCTATGAGATACTTTCCAAGGTGAATATTTTCATTTGAACATCTTTAGAGACTTGAGCTTCTTAATTATTGAGATCTTAACATAATTCTAGTGTTACAGAGCTTTTACAATGCTTTCTGTAGCCTGAGTAGTGTGGCAAATATTCCTGATTCCCTACTGGGAGCATTATCCAGGACAGCTCATTGCTCTTTAACAGATATTAAGTAATTAGGAAGTCTCACATAAATATTGCACTCACATAGATGTGCCTTCTGATGCTTAGTCAAGAATTAGATGTCCACCCTGCAATAGAATTCTATCATTCCATCAACTCGTATCCCCTAAGTGGATTGCAAGGCGTTTGCATTAAATCCAAAAGAGCACGACCCTAAGGACAAGAATGATATTTAAAATAAAAGTTACACCCCCATCTGAAATTTAAAAGTGAGGACCATAGAGGGACCTAAATGAACTTCTAACGTTTTACTCAACGTGGTAACAGGCGTATGTTGGATGTATTAGCAATACACATGCATATTGTAACACTCAGAGCAGCCACTAACAAGTAGCACTTACAGGGCATGCACATTTAGCCAAATCCTTCTTTTTCAAGATCTCCACGACAACTTTAAGTCCTCTTTATCTGCCTAATATCTATAGTGTCTTTACAGTCCAAATGAAGCGTCCTTCTCTGAAACATTTTCTGATTACCCCAGGGTTTGGAGAGAAAATTCTATAGCAGACTTAATTTGTCCCAAAGACACCGTATGATGGCATACATGGTTTTCTTTTATACACGTTTACCTTCCCAACTAGTTTGGAAACGTAGAATCACTGGAAAAGCTAGTCATCTCTGAATCCTTAGCCCTTGTTCAGTCACTATTTGATAACCATTAAATGAAGGGATACCAGTTCTTGAGTGGAATCTAAGGAAAACTGCTCACACTTCAGAAATGAGGCCACTGAATTATCTGTAAGATCAGAGAGTATAAGAAGCAAACAATGCAAAGTGTGCAATAGCATCTTAGCAGGGTACAGAATGATGGTCCAGTTCCCCTTAACCGAGGCAAAAATCCGACCCAGAAGAAGCTGGATGTAAGATGTGGCCTTGGGGTGAATCATGCCACCTGAGGCTTAGAAGAGACTGAATTTGAATCATCAGATAAATGTTACATGACAAGATATGAAAAGAAGAGGAAGTACAAATTACAAAGTGACCCTTTCTTCTGTGCCCAAGGTTAGCATCACCCTCACTACATTTTAAATGCTCGAGTTCTAAAGGCTGTTGTAAAGATGAGATTAGTGTGTATTTGCACAGTACTAAGAAATTCTCCAACTTAATTATAAATAAAAACGGAGTCATCTTATCCTTACCCGTTCCATTCTAACTCAATGTGTTATCCTTCAAAAGGTACTGCAGTTATTTGTTTTATAAATGATGGTTATCAAAGGAGTAGAATATCCCCCACCACATAAACTAGATCAATGAGGAGATGTAACTATAGATGGAAACAGAATTTTAATCAAGTGCCTATCACATGAAATTATTCAAGAGGCAATAAAAGGATGAGGACATAGAAACATTCATTTACATAAAAAAATGATCAATATACAAAGTAGACCAGAGTAAGTGAAATATTAGCTGAATGTGAAAGGAAGCATTGAAGCTCATATTTAATTCTTCTGAAGTTGGAGCAGATATAGATTCCCATTTTACTTCTATTGAAGGTCTGACCTAGAGCTTTACTTATAAAAGATACAGCTTACAGAGTACATGTTTCCAGTTCTGCAGTGTGTTAAAGAGGGATACAAATCAAAGTGAAAAGAAAAAAAAAAAAAAAACCTCAGAATGGAAACATCTACATATCTGCCTTTGGAAGAACAGATAAATGGTGATCGTGGGTTATATCTTGCATCACGTTTTCAGCTGAAATTAAGGGCAAATAATATAATGCTCCCCAAGAAATAGCAAATGGGAAATCAAATCTGAGCTGTAACATGATTTTTTTAATCTTTACCCTAAAGTGTTCTTTCCACATTTTTTCACATACTTTGATCTGTAAAGCATGCAAAAGAATTGAAGTGCTAAAACGTCACAAGAGGTAGAAAGACAACTCAAAGACTTCATCCTTCACCAATGCTATACATTTTTCAATAAAAGCTATCTGAAGGATTCTTTGTAGAAATCTGAAAAAAACCATGGAGAAGAAATGACAGACATGAGAATTTTAACTATCACTCACCTTCTAAACATGAAGTTTGTTACTGATCTAAACCAGTTACGGACTCCTGTCCCTTTGGGTAGATGTTGGTACCTGCCAAAGACATCTGAGGTAGAGGCTGGCTAACCCCAGCTACCAGGTTAGGAGGAAAGTTACCGTGAGACAATCCTGCAATTCTTGAGGCATTAACTAACTACATTCTTACTAGAAATCAAGCCCAAAAGGCGGTCTTACAACCTACATAAAGCTGGATAAAGCTTCAGTTTCCTATCCTTTTAGCCAGTGTATATATTCCATTACTGCTTATATTAATTTTTCACTGAGGGCAAACACCAAAATCCAGAGGCAGATTCCCTCACCTAAGGGCTAGAATCAGGCAATCAGAATCATCTAGATTACTCTATTGGACACTGAACCACCGAGATTTATCCAAGGACATCATGCCTACAGGTTGAAGGTGAAAGCCTTAGTTCCCACCCCCCCGCATCCACGCCTAAGTAGGAATGTCTGAAATATTTCAACTGATCCATAGATTTACAATACTCTTAGTGTCACCAAGAACCCACTTCTGAAATTCATTTGCTAAGAGATCATTTTCAACAAAAGCTCATGTCTGATATTCAGTAAAACAATTAGCTAAGAGGACCAGTGCTTGATTATACTTGGAATAAAACTGGCCAGAGTAGCCACTTCTTAAGTACGTGCTTCCTGATTAGAACCACGCTTAACTCTAATTTCCTTATTAGAACTTACGTAACACACAATTTTCCATCGTTTACCATGAAACACTAGAACTACAATTATGACAGTTTTTGTTCTAAAAGTCATCTATATACAAGTTATAGAAAAACTTAGGACTGTGAGACTTAATTTTTTTTAAATCTAATCACAATTATAACTCTACTCCAAGGCATAACATGTAATCACATAACATTTTGTCACTTTGACCTTTAACAATACACACACACACACACACACACACACACACACACACTGGTGTATACAAATATACTCGGACATGCAAAACTACTGAGTGACCAAATTTTTTAGGATATCCTGTGTATACAAGTCACATCAATATGCATCACTAAATTTCACTGCCTTAGGAGCACCACCTGTACATGCAAGAACTTAATCCTTGTTTTAAGGCTCTTCTGACTCCATTATTTCTAGAGTCTCTAGAGGTTTTTCATATGGCATCCATTTTCATAGCTTTGTCACTTGACTTAGACTATTAACCTTATGTCGATCTATTAACTCTCTAGAATGTATTTCCTACCACAGGGCTATTGTGGCTAACACCTGGTCTCAGAGGAGATTAATTGATTCATTCATTTATTAGTTTCAGAAATATGTATTCAGTTCCCACTATGTTGCACACACTTTCCCAAGCCCTGGAGCTGCAGCAAAGGAAACAAAAACATCTGTTATTCCATGGAACTCAGTTCTCTAGAGATTGGGTGGAGGGGTTAACGAAGTAACAGTAAAAAAAAATATGTCCTACTATCTAGAAAGAATAGAAAGAGGTTAAAACAAGAGAGAATAACAGAAGTGCTGGGATTAAGGGATTTGGAACATCAGAGGGGAGACTGGAGTAAAATCCTGGGAGCCAACTGTGGCAGGCAGGTCTGTGGATAGCAAATGCACGTGCAGAGATTCCAGTCTGAAGCACTTGTGTAGGGTTCAAGGAATACCCAACAGGCCTGTACCTGTACCTGCAACAGGTGTGTACCTGGAGCAAAAGGAGCTAGGCACAGGTAGAGAAAAAGGAGGCTGGAGATAACTGGAGTCCAGACTTCACAGGGCTCTGTCAGCCACAGAGGACTCTGGCTTTTCCCTAGATGAAATGGAGACCCACCAGAAGCTTTGCACCAGGGAAGTGACACTTACCTGGTTTTGCCTTAAGCATTCTGGCTTCTATGTTGAGACTATAAACAGGACAAAGGCATGACAAACTCTTGGGCTAGGCAAGGCAAAACAGGAGGATATAGACTAAGGTGACAGAGCCAAGTGGGAAGGATGGATAATGCGAATGGATCACAAGTACATTTTATTTCTCTTTTCTTTTCAAGTTTATTTTCTTGATAAATAAGCAGGGTAGGTACAGAGAGAGAGGAAGAGAATCCCAAGCAGGGTCTGTCCTGTTGGAGCCACTATCCCAGGATCATGACCTGAGCTGGAATCAAGAGTCAGACACCTAACCAACTGAGTCACCCAGGCACCCCTGGAACACATGTACATTTTAAGTGTGGACTTACCAATACATCAGATATAGGACTTGATAAAGAATTACATCGGATGCTAGTATTTTGGGGATGATGCCAAGACAAGCATCAGCATTCACTGGCATTAGAAGACTAAGGGATGAGACTATCAAGGGGAGGAGAGATTGCAGATAAAATGAGAAGAGGCCCACAGACTCAATCTTAGGGATCTCCAATATTTAATGTAAGAAAGAGGAGAAGGACCCAACAAAGAAGATTGAGAAGGAACAGCCAGAGAGCTGAGAGGAAGATCGGGAGAATGTGACTACCCTTTCCTCATACCAGCCTTTTCCCCCAGAGCACAGCTCAGATCAGGCTTTCATGTGTTACTCAAGTTTAGGAAAAGCTCAAGGATAAGAGAATTCAAGGATGAAATAAATGAAGGATGAAATGGGAACAGTGACACTACCTGATGGACCTACACCTCAGATGCAAAGCCAACCTCCTAGGATACTGTGGTTCAAGGTTACCACGGTCTAGCACTCAGCTCTCTTGTATGCAGAACGCCCTCCGCACAACCGCCTGCCCCTTGGGGGAAACCCGGAGTATGACCAGACTCCCCGAAACAAGACCAAGGAGAGGATGAAACGAGAGGGGAAATGAATTGTAACACCATGTCAGTCTACTGCTCCATTTCCAAACCTCATTTCTTACAATTCAGAGGATGTTGGTCTCCACCCAAACTAACAGTGGGAGCTGAGTCTTCCTTCATATGCACCTGTGAGCCTTACTTTCCGGCTTACTTCTAGAATATTTGTTCAGAACACAATAGACCAGCATTACTGTAAGCGATAAGCCTGGGGTAAAAGGTAGACGCGAGGTCTGCTTTGATTTTCCTATTCTAAGCCAGAAAATCCCAGGAAGGGAAAAGGTCTGTGAGTATTAGCATTGCTCCCAGCCCTCATTATGCCGTTAGTATCACCACATGGAGACACTGCTTGTTCAGCCCCTAGTCCTCCTTCCCGTCTCCTATGAAGAAGACAATTTAATTTCTTTTGCCCTGCAGTCTTAGGGGTCTCAGCTGCTTGTCTCCTGCAAGGAGGATTACAAACATCCTCAGTTTGCAGCCATAAATTCATCCTCAAGAAAGCCACGTCTCCACTGGGAACACAGTCTGCACGGGGGACATGTATGTACCTGTTAAAGAGTCACTGTCTGGGGAGGTCCTTAATGGAATTCCCCCTTCTAGGCTTAAGCCTTCTTCAATTCAGCACATGATAACTGTGGGATCTTCCCTCTTTCACTGGAAGAAAATATGAAGATGGCAAATTGATCCTGTTAACTACTATGCTCAGGAAGTCAAATAAGACTTACACACCTATTTAAAGAAAAAAATTGCCTTACTGCAATCAATGAGCATATAATGCTCTCTGAAACGAGCCCTGCTGTCAGAAAACACTTTTCAAAACTCAGGCCAACTTCCTGTTTAATATCACCTCTAAAGTGCATCCATTCGTTCATTAGCTTGTGCCAGCCCCTCCTCTCAGCACTAGGAATAATGCAGCACATGAAGCAGACAAATCCTTTTCCTCTTCTAAAGGATATCCTAATAGAGAGAGGCAAGTACCCAGAAACCTTAACAGTTGTCTGAGTGGAACTCAGGACAGGCACTCATTTACGCCTAAGGCTGGATCAAGGGACACCTGCGGGAGTGTTGCTCTGTCCCTCTCGGAGTTGAGCAGGAAGTGAGTAGTTGCACAGGATGCTACCTCCCGCCAAGCTGGGACAGCCACCGCCCCCTGGTGCTCAGGCAGGGACCCGGAAACCTGTCAGCTGCTGCTCTGTAGCCCAGCCACCGGACCTCAGCGACAGGGACAGATAAGCAGGTGACGCCGGGCAGAATCCCAAAGAAAGAGATGCTGCTAGAACAGGTCAGGTGAACATTGCAGACCACACCAGCATGACCAAACACAGGACTATCATAAGTTTGTCACGGGGTGAAGGTCATGTGAAGGCAGCAAAGACTCAGCGACTCTGTCACCCACACAACTACAAATGAGCAAGTAACGGAGAAAGCCTATCCGATTCAGAAAGGAAATCTGAAATAGACAAGAAAACAGGGAGGAACTATATTCGGTTACATCAAAAATGATGAGGAATTCTGAGAGTTAATATAAATGCTACATAAGAATTCCTCAGTTTTTTAAAGACTGATTTCAAGTACATTCTCATATTTTGAAATTCAATGAATTAAAATATCAGAATAAAACTCCGACTTGGGGCCACAGAGAAAGAGGAAATATAAGCGTTTCCAAGTGTTCACAGAGTAGAGAAGGCAGTTGGAGGAAGTCGTAAGAAAGAGTTCACCTTCCTAGGCCGAAAAGAGTGAAAATCAGTATCCTGTAGACATTTAAAGAAATATGTATAATTACGGACACTGGAAAAGGGACGGTGAGCAAGTCAGAAGGCTACACAATACATTTCCAAGCAAGAACACTTTTGACAGCAAGAAGGCTCTAGTAATGATTACCCAGGATGATGGGTGATGTGGGAAACCAAGGCCAATGAAAAATTGAATTTCCTTACTGCCTACAACCCATTGACAAGTCCTTGAAACAGACAGAGCGACATTCATTTCTCTAGGAGCTCAGCTGCCTCGATGATGACACCTTGCCCAGGACAAAAGGGAATTTTAGCTTAACATCATCCTGACCCCACCCCCCAGGATCCTGTAAGTATACTTTAATATATAAAAATTCCTCTAGAAACTTCTGTTATCTGTACCCCCAAATATACATTAGCAATCATCTTCCAAGCATTTGGCCCACTGATAGACGTCTGAAGGGTCTCATGACTGAGGTTTTACTAGACGGTAATAAATGACTGCATCTTAACAATAGGTAGTCCCCTCAAGGTCCTGGAAACCTTGCTTCCAAAATTCCTTATAGACTTATGCTGTCCCTAACCCCCCTCCCAACTTGAAAGTATACCATCAGTCACTCCTCACAACCCTAGTGCAGCTCTCTCTGCCCCCAGGTCCTGTCCTCATGCCTTAATAAAACCACCTTTTTTGCACTGAAGACATCTCAAGAATTCTTTCTTGGCCATCTTGGGCTCCAAACCCCAATACTTCAAGCTACATCAATGGACATTAAATAGACTTTTGAGAGGCTACCTATAGAGTACAGCTACATCAACCAAAAAGGAATGGAAAGTATGGAGAAAAAAAAAAATCCAAGGGAACTCAAAACAAGTCATAAAGCTAAGGAATAAAAGAATAAAATCAACTGCGTTAAATTTTACACATGTGAGCAGAAAAAAAATCCGTTCAAAGACAGACTGTAACATTGCTTTAAAAAACAGCTCTTCACAAGCAAGTGTCAAAAAAACATTGGGGTGGACAAATGAGGATCACGAAAAGGAAACAAAAAGCACAAGTGGCAATGTTGCAGTCAGACAAGACAGGATCAAGGTCAGAAGCACTAAATCTGATAAGGAAAAGTCATTCAGTAAGGGGAAAACAGGCCCAATGAAAGAAGGGAATCTAGCAGCCAAAATCCAGGAGACAAAAGAGCAGTTACCAAGATGAAGCAACAACTCTTACGTAAACAAAGAACACTCAGAAAAGATACAACTCCAGTAGATATTTCCATACATGTCTCCAGATATCTGGAATAATACAAGGGGACAGAAAGGGATTTTAATAGTATAATGAACAAATCTGAATAAATAAGCTCATAATGTATAAGTGAGGATGCACCCACTTTTAGGAGTCTACAGAAGATTTTAACATTTAACCCTATATTTTGCTACAAAGAACAAGTTAATAGTTTTCAGTTCACTTTCTCCAGTAGAATCCAAAAAATTATAAATATGTAATATAAAGGTGACCCAATAGATTCTTTTGATATTTAGATTCTGTTCCTAAATTATCCAGACTCAAAGAGGAAATAAACATTGATACTGCAAGATCTGTTCTCACAAGGAAATATTCAGCTGTAAAATTCTCAATTTAAGAAGACTAAAAATACAGGCAATTAGCACTCACACTAAGAAACACACTAAAAAAATGGAAGGAAAAAAAAAAAAAAAGAAGCAAAGGGAATATAGCCAAAAGGATAAATTGATGGAACAGATTTTTACAACAAAAGAAGAAATGTAATGAAAATCAAAGTTGTTTTTTAAAAAATGAAAATAAATTTACTTGAAGTCCTAGAAACTGCATTAAGGACAAAAACAAGTAATATTGTAGAATTATAAGGAGTAGAGAAGTAATTGGACTGTTCCTACTGAGAGATATCCTAAAGATGGGGACAAAAAGAAAAAACAAACCTCTTCAAAGTAACTTTAAGTAATCCTACTAGTTACAAAATATTCAACAGATGGAGATATAACAGACTAATGCAAATAATAATGCTAAACAATGATTTTAACATTAAAAATTATTAGACAACACTTATTGAATGCTTTTGATTCATTCACTGGTCTAAAAGTTTACTTATTTGTATTAAGTAAACTGAGGCACCAGGAGGTTGCATAGTTCCTCAAGGTCACAAGGTTATGACGTGGTAAATCCAGGGCTGAAACTCAGACATGCTTCAATGGATGTGATAGACCAATTATAGCAGGGAGTTTTATAAATATAAGAGTGACTCCATAAACAGTATTTTATAGAAACCTGTAAACAATGGATTTGCGAACTACTGTGACTACTTATAAACTATTATAACGTTGAACTGAAATTTTAATGAGGACAGAAAATAAATGTATAATCTCCATGACTCACACAAGCCTGTTCTTGGGGTTTGTTTCCATCACTAGAGTAGGAGGTATGCCTTATAACCTTTCCAGTTGATCTTAAATATAAACTTCCTCTAAACATTTCAGTCATATCAAGAGGTTCAAGCCAGTCACTAAAATATATAAGCTAGTGCTCAGTACGTCTTCAGGCTAGTAGAGCACAGAGTGGATGGGTGAATGATCTACACATAATTCTTCTTGGGTGGTCCTGGGACAGTAGCCTCTGCAGCACCTGAGAACCTGTTAGAACTGGACCATCTCACGCCCCACCCCCATAGGTGGAATCAATCTGCACTTTAACAAAGCCTCCAAAACACCAGACTATAGCTTTGCCTTATGTCTGTCATTATAATGAATTTAGTCTTTCAAAAAGATCAATGTCTGGATCCCAGTATGAAGGGATTCTGGTGTAATTGTGGTGTGGGCACTAGAATATTTAAAATCTTCCCAGAGCGCCTCACGTGCAGCCACTGGTCCACCTCTCTTCCCCCTACTTTTTTCTGGTCTCCCTCCTTCTCCCGGCCCCCTTGCCACCCTCATTGCCTTTTTCTGGATCCTCCAGGTTGGAGCTGTGGACAGAGAGAAGGGCAGAGAGGAAATCCAGCATAGTGTCTCTAGGAATGACAGATTCCAAGGGGATTCTCAGTCTCAGCATGTTTTTGTGCCAAGATACTCCTCCAATACTTCCCCCTCCCTAGCCCCCCCGCCCCACCTCTCCTCTTCGAGTCCCTCTGAACTCAGTCTGTCCAGCGAATGCTCCCCTTCAGCTGGCCCACACTTAGCATCTCTCTTGGGGAATATCTCTAGCCTCTTGTGCCTGAGGTTGCCTTTTTTTTGGGCAAAGTCTCCTTAAGATTGTATCCAGAATGTTGCATTGCTTAATGCACATCTGGTCCCCAGAAAAACATCTGTGCTGCTCACACAGAAGGAAGCCCGGCCAAATGCAAATATCTCTATTCACTGTGATGGCAGGCAGCAATTTCCTGCGGTCCCAGTGCTATTTAATGTTCCACATCAGGGATGTACCAGTCCTTTTGCTTAGTAGCTCTGGGGGCAAACATCAATCTCGCTCTTTCTAGGCTTTGGTCGAAGGCAAGCACCTCCATGACGTTATGTTGGGAATGAAAATAACGGAGAAGATGGTGCTGTATGCAGGACGGGGGGGGGGGGGTGTCACAGCTAACCATGCTCACCCCCCCCAAAACAAACCATCTCCAACTTTATACTTCCAAGTAGTCTAGGTTTGCGATTTCACAATGTGTCACATTTCACATTTGTGTGTCCTGTGTCAGTTGCCAATTACCTCTCTTTATTTTGAAGAGAAAGCACCTGGCACCTATTGTTTGCCTTGGGACCCTAGCTGAAACTGAGCCATTAACACTTCCAGTCCAGTGACATCATTTGCAACTACGCAGATGGAACTGGAGGGTATTATGCTAAGCGAAATTAGTCACAGAAAGAGAAAAAATCATATGACTTCACTCATAGGATGACTTTAAGAGACAAAACAGATGAACATAAGGGAAGGGAAACAAAAACAATATAAAAACAGGGAGAGGGACAAAACAGAAGAGACTCATAAATATGGAGAACAAACAGAGGGTTACCAGAGGGGGTGTGGAAGGGAGGAGGGGCTGAATGGGTAAGGGGCACTAAGGAATCTACTCCTGAAATCATCGTTTTACTACATGCTAACTAATTTGGATGTAAAATTTAAAAAATAAACAAAATTTAAAAAAAATTAAAAGAGGGAGGACTGTGATCATTAAAAGCCTTTTTAGGGGCGCCTGGGTGGCGCAGTCGGTTAAGCGTCCGACTTCAGCCAGGTCACGATCTCGCGGTCCGTGAGTTCGAGCCCCGCGTTGGGCTCTGGGCTGATAGCTCAGAGCCTGGAGCCTGTTTCCGATTCTGTGTCTCCCTCTCTCTCTGCCCCTCCCCCGTTCATGCTCTGTCTCTCTCTGTCCCCAAAATAAATAAACGTTGAAAAAAAAAAAAAAAAAAAAAAAAAGCCTTTTTAGCACTCATAAAGTAACAGGAAATTGAGGACAACACAGTTTAAATATGGGAAGAAAAATTTACCATAAAGAACACTGTACATGGCACAATGTTACAGGCATTTCAGTTAAAATCCAGAATTAAGGAAAACACCTAGTATTATTGCTAGATTGATTATTGCTCAGCATCTTTTGAGTTCTAATGAATTCTACGATATGACAAGAATTAAATAATCAGCACAATCATTGGAAAAAACAATGTTAATCTGTTTCCAGGGATGATACTCCTATAAACCTAAAAATCAAACTGTAGGTTAAAAAAAAAAAAAAAAAAAAAAAAAAAACACAAATGATGATACTTAGTAAATGACTAAAGTTAAGCACTCCAGCATGGAAACTGGTTTTTTAAACTGTGTTATATTTACACATATTCATCATTAAATAAAAACAGTTTGAATTACTTAGCTATGGTTTATCCATAATATATGAAAAGAACCATGCTATTGAATAAATATGTATGCAAATGAAAAGGCATCAATGTTCATTAACTGTAAAATTTAATACTCTTAAACTATTTTTAAAAAATTACATACATAAATTGATCTTAAAATTCATATTGAAGAAGACAGAATAGTCAAAAATTCAAACACTGGAAAATATGGTCAGGAGCTTGTTTTAACAGATATTGAAATATACTATAAATATGTTGTAATTAAATCACAATGAAACTGCCATCATCAGATCCTACAGAACTGCCCTAAGGACAGAAAAATAAAAAGTGGAACACAATACAGAAAACAAAAATAGATCCTAATAATAAATACAACGTATGGTATATCAATACAGTGAAGAAAGGCCAGCTTAACTACAAAATAAATAGTGCCAATAAAATGCACGTCAGGAAGAAAGTTAACATACAGCACTTTCTCACTTTATATGTACTGTATATATTTCAGGTAGAGATGGATATATATTCTGTTGAAATAATTACTTAAAATGTAAAAAGAAAGAAAATCTTCAGAGAAAAACCAGAAAGCTATACTCACTCTATTAGAAAACTAGAAAGCTTAGAATCTCTGAAAGAAACTTAATTGTATAAATAGATCTTTGTCAGGTTTATAAAGATGTTTTTGTAATACAGGTGTAAGACAGGGTAGGTAGAAGACAGGGTAGGTAGCTATAATACGCAAAAAGCTCTTACCAATTAATAAAACCAAAAATAAGAACTATAAATGGAAAATGCAAAAGTTCAAATCAAATTTGCCACTACAATATGAAAAAATGCTACTAGGGGAGATTCCTGGTTGAGAAATAAAGAGAACTGTGTGATGTGAGGAGGTACAAGGTCTACAAATATAAGCATTTCAGGCACAAGAAAGAAAAGGTACAAAGGCCCCAAGATGGGGGCCTTAGATGTTAGACAAAGGTCAATGCAGCAGGTGTGGCTGAAGAATAAAGGAGCATGAAGGAGAGGACTAAGGACCTGGTCAAAGAGACAGTAAGGACCCAGAGCATAGAAGACCTTGTAGGTCATTGGAAGAAGTGTGGAGTTTATTCCAAATGCAATAGAAAGCTGTTGAAAGAGAAGACATAATCTAGTTTTACATTTTAAAAGAAAGGCTCTGCCTACCAGTGGGGAAAAACAAGAACAAATCCTAGCCCATGGAGACTTGTGACATTCCAGATAACAGAGGACAACGGCCTAGAACAGGGGATAGCAGAAGTTCCCTGGGCACGTTCCTGTAAGTGCAAGAGACAGGGTTTAGATCTACAGAAGATATTCAGTTTTAAAAGGTCTACCAGTCTCCCAGACCCCAGTGACACACAATTTCACCATCAGTAAGTAAGAGTTCCCCATCACTCTGGGACCCCTGATATTATCAATGTCCTAACCCCCCCCCTTTTCTTAATCTAGTAAATTCTTATCTCAGTTTCTAGGATGTGCATTCCCCTAGTTATGAAAGACACTGAATACCTTCTCTTTAATCATACATTTATTGCCCTCTGCTATGAAATCATTCGTATTTTGCCAATGTTTTAACTGACCATTTTTCTTGCTTCCTTTCACAGTTCTAAGACACACGTATTTATCAATTATGCAGGTTGCAAACAACTTTTCCCAGTTTTGCCGTTTCTTCTAGGATTGGCTCTCCATGTGTCTTGTTCAAGAAGGCAATTCCCTAACCCACGTTGCCAATCCCAAACCTACACATATCAAGTGTCCCTGTGTGCAAAGACCTCTACAAGTAAACTGACCATTTATGACGTCTTGCTTTCTGCTACATCTCAAGTACTCACTTTTTACCCCAAAGTAGCAACTCACCATGATATTAGTTTGCCTATTTTGAGGGCTTTGCTCTTCCACGTACAATTAAAATCGCGTTGGATCCATAAAAACTTTGCAAAATAAGTAAAATGGAATACCTCATCACCAGTTAACATCATCTTCCATGGTTTTCAAAGTTTTTAAAGTTCCTGCATTACAATCTTGTACTTTTCAGATTTTTTACTGTTTTTGTTGCCTTAAAATTGTACTTATTTTACAGTTATAATATTGTTCTCATGTTTAAAATATAGACTCATGCACTTTGATGCTATTATCTAGATAACTGCTTTCGTCTAATTCAGTAATGTAAATTTACGTTCCTGTGTTTTCTGCGTTGATCATGTACAAATAGATTTTCCTCCTTTGAAACCCTTCCATGTTTTTCTGGTTTTACTGCAGTGAGTAGTACCTCCAAGGAAATGTTTACAAGCTCTGATAACGGGTATCATTTTAATAATTTTATTTTAAAATAATTTTATTTTAAAGTAATGCTTTTAAGTGTTTTATCATTAAGAATGGTCTAAAAACTTTTGGTAACCATTCTTTTCCCAATTGAATTCACATCTAATCCAATTACAGTAAGAATTTTTATCATGAAGACGTATACACATTTTTTTCATAAATTGAGGACTTTATAAATAGATGAAAGGAAACAAACCATAAACATGTGTGTTATTCCTGCATAAACTCAATTGATCGGGATTCAAAATTTCTATATGTATACTATATGTTACACATATAGTATATTATATACATGTTACATACACATTATATCACACACACACACACACACACACACACACACACACGTGCTAGATTAGGCTTGCTATCATTTTAAGAATTCTTCCATGCTCAAGAGGGAGATTGACCTGTAATCTTTCTCATACTGTTCTTTCCAGGATTTGGAATCAAGAACGTCACATTAATTTCAGACAATGCAATGGAGATCTTATTTTTCTAGACAAATTTATAGATACCTGGAATAATCTGGTTTTTGAAAGTTAAGTAGAAATTGCCCGAAAATTCATTTGTGCTCATTGCTTTAGTGGTGATAACATTTTTATCTACTCGTTTTATCTATTTAAAGCTCAGACTTACTCATGCTGTCCTCTTTTTGGACCAGAACTTGTCCATATTCCTAGCAAATAGAGTGGCATACAAATTTAGAAGATTCTCCTCATTTTTAAAATTCACTGCACCTATGTTCTCCTGTTAATTGTTAGTATGGTTTATTCAGGTCTTTTCTCATTCTCATTCTACAGGGCTTTTAGAAGTTATTTTTTTAATTGTAGCTGAGAACAGACACTAGATCTTAGCCAAAAGACAGAGTCAATAACATTGTATTTACTTTGGATGGTGACAAATGTTAACTAGACTTTTAATAGGGATCCTTTTGAAATGTCTAAAAAATATCAAGTCACTAGGATATATGACTCAATATTGTATATTATAACAAATAAAAATAGAGGTAAGTTACTCTTCTATATGGCCTTTTATCTATTCTTAGATTCCTGCCATAACCCAAACTTGCTTATGATAGTTTATGCAGAAGTTTCTTCTTGTACAATCATCGCTTCATTATGGTGTTTACAAAGAAAACTTTGAGGCTCTGTTTCTCTTTACTGCAAAATTATTTCATAAAATAGAACACACATACTCCACTTTGCAATTTTATTACTTCTGTTTTTATTTCCGGTTTTAAAGGTTATGGGACAGTCAGCCCTAGTATTTTTAGCCTTTCTCCCTCTCTAATGCAATTATTTAAATATATAAAATAGCCCTTCAACATTTTTCATTCATCCTCCAAGTTTCACATGTAGTATTTTCATCAGTCTTACAGATTTTTAAATTCCCATTTTCATTAATAAAAACTACTGTGGTACTACTGTAATTCCTGAAGTGCATCCTGTAGAAAGCTACTTAAAAACTGTAATAAAACAACTGTAATAAATTGGCTCAATTTTGTAGGAAAAAAATGGATTCACTCTCCTACTTTTGCTGGAGGCACTATTCAAGGTGGTCTTTTGGTCTCCATTATTGTTTGAGAAAATTGTTGCCAGTCTATTCCTTCAGATGTGGACCTAACCTTCCTATTGAAGCTTTCAGTCTTCGTCTTTGGTGCTCCAGTTCCAGGACGAGGTGTCTAGATGTGCACTTACTTCCTACTCATCTTGCTTGTTATATGCTGTGCTTAATATACCCGTGGATCCCGGTCTCTAAATTCTGGAAAATTCTCAAGCACCAGTTCCTCAATTCCCTTTCCTCTATTCTTTTTCCCCTCCCGAAACTCTCATTAGCTTTAAGTTTGATCTTCTCATTACATCCTCTGATTTTTCAACTACTCTTCCAAATTTGTTAGCTCATTGTCACTCTGAAGTTTATCTTGACTTTTTTCCAAGATATTTACTAATACTCTTTTTGGTCTAAAAGTATTATGTGTGCCTCTGTGTGGTCCCTGGATGTTTGACCTGGCACCGTAGTGATTAACATTCTGTAAATTATCTTGAAGGACGGCGGGAATCCTAGAGAAGGCAACCTTCCTTTGCTGTGGGCCTGAAGCTTAAGGTTCTAATCCCAGGGCTGAAACCGATCTATGCCTTAAAGACATCGCCTCATTTCAGCAGTTACTTAACTACTGTCCCTGATAAAATTTGTTGTTTCTTCCTTTTGTAAGTGAGAGAGGGCATTTTACTTCTTTAGGAGACTGGATATGCTGTGAAGAGTACATTTTACAGTTATTCTGGCATCTAACTGCATTGCAGCGGGAGCTCCTTCGGGATATTTAGGAACACTGGGAAAAACACAAGTTAGAGACCTTTGAAAACAGACGAAGTGTATGGGTGAGCTTCAGTGTCTGTTGCTATAGGGTGCTGGGTCACAGAACAGTGCCACTTTCTCTCATTTCAAAAGTATCAGAGATTCTTCATCTTTGTCGTCACTAACCATTCAGAGTCTGATGAAAGTGAGTGCTCTTATGTCTACAAAAAGTGCAAACATGTGTGATTGGTATTTTGCATATAATTTCCAGAGGTTGCAGACACTTGAAAACTATCCATGGACCTTTATGAATCCAGGTTAAGAGATTCTCTTTGGGGCAAGTAACCAAGTGTGTAAGATCATCATGAATGACGAATGTATGAGGAGATAGAGGGTCAGTACTCAAAGAAACAAACCTGCTCTTCCCCCCTGCCCCCAACATTTCCTTCAGCATTTCTTTAAGGCAAGGCAAATCAGAGTTCAAGAACTGTGATTCTGTACTATTAATATGGTTAAATTGTTTTTTTAAGAAAAGAAAAAGCAATTATATCCCTCATGGAGTTAGGCCATTAACAGTTAAAGTCACGCAGATTCTTAGCCCACTGGGATTTAAAAGCTATAATGGTAGCATTTAAGAGACAAAGGGGTAAAGGGGAGTGGGGGCGGGGATGAGGCAGGCAACTAAGACAATTCGCTTGCTTTCCTAATGGGATAACCTTCCACTTGGCCAAAACTATAGTGCTACCATTAGGAGGCTGATAAACATTTCCTTTGCAAGGGATTTCATAATAGAGATAGCAAGGAATAGGCTGATGCAGGACATGACAGATAGAGGAAATTACTGAGACAATACTTGATTACGTGTGGTCACACATAAGGAGTTACATCAGGAGAGGAAAAGCAGAGCTGATGCCAGAAGGGTCCCTTAGAAGACTAGCACCATAATGGACTCGGTCATTGAACCAATGTCCACGGAGGAACGCTGGCTCTCAGTTGTAGAGACACAAATCGGAGGTGTTACAAGGAATGTGCAATTACTAACGGAATACTAGAGCTGGTGGGGGCTTTCGGGTTTATGTAAATCAGAGTGAAGTGCAAGACGACTTCTAAAATAGCCCTATCCATAGCTCACCTGCATTCCAATAGATCTTTTCACACTGGCACGTATTTCAAAACATAACCTCAAACTCCCAAGGCCTTTTCACTTAGGAGGGGAGACCTCTGGAGTTGGAACACCAAAGTTTAATTCCTGACCTCCCTACCTCTGCGCTGCCACCGGATTTGACAAAAGTAGGCAGACAGGAGCTGGAGGCAAGGGGTAATAAGCTTGAGGGCAGAACATCCTGACCTTGTGGCTTCCAAGACCCAGGGGGCTGGGAGCCACAGGAGCAAAACCCTGGCTCTTTTCTTTCACCTCTGCCCCAGGGTAACTGCCAGACTCCTTATGATACATTTGTGTTGCAGTTATAGCCCCTCCAGTGGGGAAAGCTGCCATGACAGTTCCAGTACAAACCTCGTAGGGTCAAAAGACAAACAAGAACAACAACACAAAGAACCAAAACCCAAAATCCAAAAAACAAAGCAAAACATCCTCCCAACCCGCAGGAGGAAATCCCCCAAATGACTGGAAGCAGCTTCCAGTACACACCACTCTGGCCAGAGACACAAGTCAGCTCACAACAAAGCCAAGCACTGCCCCTCCACCCCATAGCCTCAGGGCAGTTACCACCTCTGGCCTGGCCCTCTCCCCCACCTGGAGCGTGGACTCTTGGCCTTAAGAAACTGCTCTTTGCTTACTGCTTTCCTTCAGGCTGTCTTTATTCAAGCTTGGATCCTCCTGTGAAACCTTTCACCAGGAACCCAAGAACAGAGACCTCCATTCACACAACACAGACTCTCCCCCCTATGGTAACAGGGTCACCTGTATTTCTGACATTCCAGAGCTTCGGTTTGCGTCAGGACAACGGAAGTATATGGGTATATAAACGTTTCTGCAAAGATTAAAAACGGTAATTATGGGAAATATATAGTATCTGGCTTGTAAGAAACATTGAGTAGATGTATTCTACCAGTTTTTTATTATCAGTACTGATTTTACCCTACTAACTCTACAAATGCACTATAAATGCTTGTAAGTGCTATAAATGATTTTAGTGGCTGACCCAGCCTCCAGCAGGGGGATCTTGGTCAGCATCCGGATGCATCTATGGAAGACTATCACACCTTCAGCCATTATCTACATAAGATAGAGCAGGAGAGAGAAATAATTCCCCTTGAGGATCAAGAAGACTGAACCCTTGGGGCGTCTGGGTGGCTCAGTTAAGCAACCAACTACATATATATGTATGTGTATATACATATATATATATATATGTATATACACATACACACACACATATATATATAAGCCCAAAGGGTTCAGTCTTATATATATATAATATATATATATATTATATATTATATATATATTTTGGGTTGTCCAATATAAGGGCAATATAGAATCCGGTTCAGGGAGGGCCGAGGAGAAACGGAGCTCAGTGTAGACTCCTGAATCACAAATGTGCCAAGAGCTTGAGGAAGGGAGCACAACCATGGCAATATCTATAGAAACAGATGTATTTATAAAGAAAAGTTGCTCATATTACTAAAATCAATCACTGAGAAAATAGCTTTGCCTAGTCAAGGACACTAATTGCATGAAATACAATTGTGAATCTGAACATGAAGAATTTTTGGGAGGGGTGCCTGGTTGGCTCTGTTGGTTAAGCATCCAACTCTCAGTTTCAGCTCAGGTCATAATCTCATGGTTTCAGAAGTTTGAGCCCTGCTGTTAGCACAGAGCCTACTTGGGATTCTCTCTCTCCCCTACTCTCTGCCCCTCCCTTGCTCACGCAGTCTCTCAAAATAAACCTAAAATTAAAAAAAAAAAAATTCTTGGGAATTTTCATGAAACACTCAGAATTCATTCATCTTAAACTGAACTTTCTCACCAAGAATCGACTACCCTGCTCTCTTACTATCAGAGGTGACCTAAACAGGTAGGGATAAGCATGGCCAGCATTGAAATCCCAGGTATGGATCTATGGCAAAGGGCTCATTATATCGTTAGTAAGTCCTATGACAACAGTTTGTCTTCTTAAACCCACAACAAATCATCTCGACTCACAGACCAGCCATAAAGTTCACAAAAGTGATACTACCTGTAGAAAACAAACAAAATCCCTTAGTTAATGCTTTGGACAACGGAAGTATTCTTCTCTTAAGCAGAGCTAAAAAGTAACATCCACATAAGGACTCAGGAGCTTATGGTAGAGAGCTAGAGAAAGAATACTAAGATCTACACGCACAAACAAGGGATTCAAGTTATTTTTAAAGGAAGTTTGGCGACTCATCTGCTTTATGAAAATAGAGCAAAAAACGTTCTCTATACAGTGTGAAGTTCCTCTGTCTTTCGTATTTCTAATTCCAGGCAGCATGCCGTCTGCTCTAAAGGGCAAGAAAACAAATGCCAAGCTTTAATCAGAAGGTATGGACTGCGTGGGACTTTGAGATCACTTGCCCAGGCCTGACGATGTCACACAGACTCCCTTCAGAGTGTCCGTGCCTGCACCAACCCTCTGCCAGAAGGGGAAGGTTGCAAGACACTGGAAATGAGCAGCAAACTCCAGGTCAGCTTAACATTTTTTTCTACATTAAAAAAGGTAACAATTTCAGTCTAATTCTATAATGAAACTAGGAATTGGAATCCTTATATTGTTGAGCCAACCCTTCTCAACAGTCAAGTTTTTCCCCCATTTTAATTGTATCTTAGTAACACAGATGGCCCATGGCTATCTGAAGAAGAGGAACAACAACAAAACACAAAAGAACTCAAGTCCTCTTGGGGCCTCTGGGTGGCTCGGCTGGTTAAGCATCCAATTTCAGCCCAGGTCATGATCTCACTGTTTGGGAGTTCAAGCCCCACCTCAGGCTCTGTGTTCACAGCTCAGAGTGTGGAACCTGCTTTGGATTTTCTATCTCCCTCTCTCTCTGCCCTTTCCCTGCTCGTGCTCCCTCTCTCTCTCTCTCTCTCTCAAAAATAAACGTTAAAAAAGTTTAAGAACTTAAGTCCTCTTGAACCTTTAAAAGCTGCCTTTTAACAAGGATCTTTGTTTTTGAAAATGCTCAAGCATTATTTTTAACCAGTTTATTTTATTATTTTCTTTGTAATTAGAGAAGTACAATTTTACCAGTTTACATTAAGGTTTGAAACTTCTCGTTCCCCATAGCACTTGATTTTGAAACCTAAGGGTATGGATTTTTTTGGGGGGGAGGGAGGGGTTGTTATGTCCCCTAATACTTCATATTTCTTGACAGAGAAATAACTGGGGTTCCTATTGGAATGGAATGTAAACAATATTTTTCCTATTGTCAAAGAAAAATTGCATTGGACAAAAACTGGCAAGACAGACTTTATTCACGACTCTGGCAATAGCCGACACAGACTGAACTCTACTCTGCTGAAACAGAAAGGAGGGTTTTTTCAGTGCTGGTATAAAGCAGTGGAAGGCACTGGAGGGAGTTAAAGGAAGTCAGTCAATGTGATGAGAGCATTTGTGCTGACTGCTAAGCACTTAAAAAGTTAGGCTCCTACTCCCCAACCCCCAGACTTGAGATAGGGATCCTTTCTTGAAGATTACATTTCAAAGCAATTACCCCCAGGTTCTGGAAAACAGTCCTGGGTTGTAAAACCTGCAAAAGTTTTTTGTTTTGTTTTGTTTTTTTAATTTACATCTTAAAAAGGGCTAAGAATTTACAAGATTTCTTAATTAAATGTTTTAAGAGGGAGGTCATGTAGCCTGTCTGAGGTTTAGTGGAGAGGAGGGAAACTAAGGTTGAGGCAAGGTCGGGGGGGGGGGGGGGTCATCGATTACTAGAGTCATTTATTTATTTTAATGTTTATTTATTTTTGAGAGAGAGAGAGAGAGAGAGAGAGAGACCGACCTAGAGTGAGGGGGGGAGGGGCAGACAGGAAGGGAGACACAAAATCCAAAGCAGGCTACATAGAGGCTCTGAGCTGTCAGCACAGAGCCCGACGTGAGCGGGGCTCCCCGGATGGGGCTCGAACTCACAAACTTCGAGATCATGACCTGAGCCGAAGTCGTCGGAGGCTCAACCGAGCCACTCAGGCACCCCTAGAGTCACTCTTAGACAAAAGCAAATCTACTTCAGGTTAACACATGCAGTTCTGTGGGTTGACCGGGAACAAAAATAAGTCTCCAAATATTTCAGTCCTTGTTAAATTCAAATGGTGTATGCTTAAAATGCGTATATGATCTAATAAGTACCTAAAACATGATATATCCTTATCAACCTATTACGAATTGTGTTCAAAGTGTTGTGTGTGCAGAAAATCCCATTCTTCCTTTTAGCCTCGTTTAGAATTTGCCTTTCACCAGGAAAGAGAATCCTCAGTTTAAAAACTGTGCAACGTAGGGGCGCCTGGGTGGCTCAGACGGTTGAGCGTCCGACTTCGGCTCAGGTCACGATCTCGCGGTCTGCGAGTTCGAGCCCCGCGTCGGGCTCTGGGCTGATGGCTCAGAGCCTGGAGCCTGCTTCCGATTCTGTGTTTCCCTCTCTCTCGGCCCCTTCCCCGTTCATGCTGTGTCTCTCTCCATCTCAAAAATAAATAAACGTTAAAAAAAAATTTAAAAAAATAAAAACTGTGCAATGTAAATCCTTACCTAGGTTTATTTTGTTGCTGTTGTTTCTATTCCACTACGTATGGTTTGCAACAGGAAGGATATTTCTAAACAAAGCTATGACTTGAGCGTTCTATAAGAAAAGCTACATTTAAGTTTACTGTGGCTCTTAAAAATTGCTTTTCTCTGATTTTTTTTTCCAAACAACAGGAAGCATGAAGCATAATTTAGAGCCTTTGAGGGAGGGTTACACCATCTTCTGATGATTGAACACAGATTCAAGACCTGAAATTTTCCTACCAGCTTTATTGGACCACAGCATTTCTCAAGGCCATTTCAACAGCTATTTTATGATTGTTATTACACTTGTATTCAGTGTAATTTCATTTTTCTGTTTTATGAAGAATTAGAAGAATTCATGAAAATTAGCAAACTGCAGGGACTTCTGGGGGAGACGGCAGCGTAGGAGGACTGGAGGCTCTCACCCCTCGTTGCGTGGGTACAACTAGGTAATACCCATAATCAGTGTAAAATCACCCAGAAAATGACTCAGACTGGCAGAACAGACTCTCCACAGCTAAATGCAGAGAAAAAGCCACATCTAGAAGACTAGGAAAGGTAGAGGCATGGTCAGGAGACAAATGGACCTTCAGGACGGTCTACAAAAGGGAGACACACTTTGAGCACAGAAAAGGGAGAGAGGACACCTGGGTGGCTCTGTCAAGTATTCAACTCTTGATGTTGGCTGAGGTCATTATCTCATGGTTCAGGAGTTCTTGAGCCCAGTGTCAAGGGAATTCCCTCTCCCTCTGGCCCTCCCCCATTCAAAGGTTCATGAAGGCACACACACATGCTCTTTCTCTCTCTCAGTAAGTAAACTTTAAAGAAAAAAAAAAAGAGAGAGAGAGAAAAGAAAGAGACTAGACCTGTCCACCAAGCACCTCAGGCAGGAGGAACTCACAAGAAACCCATAATTTCCCCATGTTCTCACACTCAGCTGGGCTTAACACATAGACCTTTAAAAATCAGCTGGCTCAGCTCTGGGAGAGTGGGAAGGGAAAGGAGAAACACAGTCCCCACCCTTAAAAAGATAGCACAACAAACAGCCCCATGGAGATATAGCACTGAAGCAGCAGTTTGAAAAACACCAGGGGTATATGGAAGTCTTCTTTACCAGTCTCTGAGCATGTGCTGGAGGGACTGTCATCAATGAGAGACTTCAAGAACAAGGAAGCTGGCAGCCACCATTTCCCTCCCCCACCATCCAACCTAGACACACAGACAGCTGCAGAAACCAGCCCAGCGCCAACATGCACTACCTAATTTGCTAAGAATGCACCTCAACTCTGTGTTCTCCTGTGGGCATGCTATTCCAATACATCCTTGGACAGAGCCCATTCCAAAGCCAGGCAGAATACAAGCAGCCCCAACAGGGACCGGCAACACTCCAAAGTGACTTGTCCCTTGGGGAGAAGGGAAGATAACTACACACAAGTCTGATTGCAGCCTCAGCAGGTTGGGGGCAGACATTGGGGTGGACTGCAGGCCTTGCCCACCAACAAATGCTTCTCAGGAGACAAAGCAGGGAAACTGCCCTGCAGTTTAGTGCTACTGCAACTCTGGCAAACGCCCGGTCTAATAACTCAAGCCCAGTGTGGCCCCAGACTGCCCCACTAACAACACAGGGACCAAACCTGCTCCACAGCAAGCAGAGAGTGCCACTCCTAATTACTGAAGGCAAAAGCAACTCAGCCACAACAGTAGGGTATAATATACACAGGAGACAAATGGTGAAGCATAGGTTCTGGAGAACAGGGGACACTGCACTCTAGGGTACTACAGGACCCCTTCTTCATAAGGCCACTACTTTCAAGAGCAGGAGACATAGCCAACTTTTTAAACCTATAAACAGACCCAGAAGGTCGGACAACCCAAGGAGACAGAGGACTAGGTCACAACTCAAAGAATAGGACAAAAATCACAACAAGAGAGCTACATGAAACAGAGATAAGTAATTGCCTGATAGAGAATTTAAAGCAATGGTCATAAAGATACTCACTGGGCTTGAGAAAAGAGTGGAGGACCTCAATGACACCTTCAACAAAGAGAGAAAACAAAGAACCAGAGATGAAGAACTCCATAATTGAAATTAAAAATACACAGATGGAATAAATAGTAGACTAGAGGAAGCAGAAGAATAGATCAGTGACCTGGAGGACAGGGTAATGGGAAAGCAATCAAGTTGAACAGGAGAGAGAAAAAATAGATGAATAAACCCAGGGAACTCAGCAACACCATTAAGTATAGTAACCTTCACATTATAAGGAACCCAGAAGGAGAAGAGAGAGTAAGGGGCAGAAAATTTATTTGGAAAAGTAGCTGAAAACTTCCCAAATTTCGAGAAGGAAACAAACATCCAAATCCAGGAGGCGAGAGAGTCTCCAACAAAATCAACCATGGGTTTTGTTGGAGGTCCACACAAAGACTTGTAGTAATTAAAATGGAAAAAAAGTAGTGATAAAGAGAATCTTAAAAGCTGTAACAAAAACAGTTACATACAATTTATCAACTGATTTTTCAGCAGAAACTTTGAAGGCCAGAATGGAGTGGCAGGATAGATTTAAAGTGCAAAAGAAAAAACCCTGCAACCAATACTCTATGAAGCAAGGCTATCCTTCAGAATGAAAGGAGAGTGTTTCCCAGACAAACAAAAGCTAAAGAAGTTCATAACCACTAAACCAGCCCTACAAAAAATGTTAAAGGGGATTCTGAGTAGAAAGACCAACCATAAGCATGAGTAAGAAAAGAAGCAAAAGCAGGAAAAACAGTCTATAAAAGTCAGTCAAGGGATTCACAAAATAAAAGGATGTGAAGTATAACAGTATACAGTGGGGAAGAGAGAGGAAGCAGGGAGAGGAGTCAAGAATGGGTCCAAACAAACAATAATCAACTAAAACATAGACTGCTATGTGCATAATATTATATGCAAACCTGATATCAAAAACCAGTAATAGAGATCCAAAAAATAAAGAGCAAGGAATCCGAGTATATCACTAAAGAAAGCAAGCAAACCATGAGAACAAAAAGCACTACAAAACTATCCAAGTAACAAAATGGCAGTGAGTACAGATCAAGAATTACTTCAAACATAAATGGACTAAATGTTCTAATTAAAAGAAATAGGTGACAGAATTGATAAAAAAAAAAAAAGGGGGGGGGGGACCTATGTATACACTGCCTACAAGACATTCCTTTCAGACCTGAAGGCACATGCAGATCAAAAGCCAAGGGATGGATAAGCATTTATCATACAAACGGAGGTGTATGGAAGTGTAAAGAAAGCCAGGATAGCATTTATGGTATCAGACAAAATGGACTTTAAAGCAAAGAACATAACAAAGGACCAAAAAAAAAAATACTAGATCATAAAGGGAACAATTGTAAATATCTATGCACCTAACATGGGAGTGTCCAAATACATAAAGCAGCTAATAAAAAAAAGTCATTACTAGTAATTCAGTAATAGTACACTGTCTTCAATAAGAAAAAAGGAGTTACTTCCCTAGGTCTCAGTATTCCTGTGGTAAAATGGGGACACCAACACTACCACATATAGTTGAAGTGAGGATTTAATGAGTAATATTCCTAATAGAACAGTGCCTGGCAGAGTGGCTCATGCTAATACATATAGTAGGGGATATTAACACCCCCACACATATCAATGAATAGGTGATACATATAGAAAATTGACAAGGAAACTGTGGTTTTGAATGACACATCAGACCAGATGGATCTAATAAATATATTCACAACATTCCATCCTAAGAGAATACACATGCTTTTTTTCGAGTGCACATGGCATATTCTCCAGAACAGATCACATGTTAGGCCACAAAACAAGTTTCAACAAATTCAGTAAGATTGAAGTCATATTATGTATCTTTTCTAACCACAGTACTATGAACTAGAAATCAATCCCCCCAAAATCTGGAAAGATCACAAATAAATGGAGGTTAAATAACATGCTACTAAATAACGAATGGGTCAAGAAATCACAAAGGAGGGGCGCCTGGGTGGCGCAGTCGGTTAAGCGTCCGACTTCAGCCAGGTCACGATCTTGCGGTCCAGGAGTTCGAGCCCCGCGTCAGGCTCTGAGCTGATGGCTCAGAGCCTGGAGCCTGTTTCCGATTCTGTGTTTCCCTCTCTCTCTGCCCCTCCCCCATTCATGCTCTGTCTCTCTCTGTCCCAAAAATAAATAAACGTTGAAAAAAAAAATTAAAAAAAAAAAAAAAAAAAGAAATCACAAAGGAAATCAAAAAATACGTGGGCACAAGTGAAAATGAAAAACACAATGGTCCAAAATCTCTGGGATGAAGCAAAAGTGGTTCTAAGAGGTAACTTTATAGCAACACTGTATGTTTATACTGGATTTTAAACTTTAAAAAATATTTTTTAAAAGTTAGCAAATTCTTCATTAAGGAGTAAAAAATGTAGAACTAGCATTGGTTCCTATTTGATAGGCAGAAGAGCCCCTGAAAGATGCTTATATGAATAGGATACATTGTAAGACTGAACACACTTTGCAGCTGTGATTAACACTCTGGATATTAAGATAAGATTATCCTTGGTAACTCAAGCAGGCCCTTTCTCCAACATAGGAGATGGTAAGAGTTGAGACAAAAGGGGAGGGGATAATCACTGCATTGGGACTGGACACAGCATTGCTAGAGGGGCCTCATGGAAAGCCTGGGAAATCAAGTATAGCCTCTAGGGAGGAATGTCGCCCTAGTCCGACAGCCAATAAGAAAACAGAAAACAAAATCCTTCAACAGCTAGGGCCTGGCATTCAGCCTGAATGATTCTGCAAGTTAATTCTTCCCCAAAGCCACCAAAAGTGAGGTCGCCCTGCCGCCATGTTTATTGCAGTCTTGAGACCTGGAGCGAAGAACTCACCTGACCACCCTGTGCCCAGGCTTCCAGTCCACAGAACTGAAAAAGTGATGGGCCTTGTTTTAAGCCACTAAGATTTGGTCCTTTGTTATGTCAACAGAAAACAAAAATTATGTGTATGTGTGCGCGTGCATGCGTGTGCGGGCTGTATGTGCAGGGGTATGTATAGGTGTATGCATATATAACTTATTTCTACGCTTTCTTCTATCATATTATATGAAGTCAACCGTATTTTCAAACATATTCTACGTAACACGTGTACCTGGCAAAGTTTCCAGTTTTCTCTCCTTTCTACTGACCTATAAATGCTCAGGTTTGCCTTAGATAAAATAAGATAATTAAAAAATCATATACATATGCTTACTTTTAACATCTTTTGTGTTCCGCTGAAACTCAAAATTTCAAATAAGGAAGCTGATAAAATGTTTAATTCATTTCCTTTTTAAATTCAAAGATCATCTTTATTCTTTAACATAATGATAGAACACCTCTGCAAAGTTGCATCCAGCAGATAGGAATTTTTAAATATATTTGTATTTGTCTTGGCAGCCTGCAGTTCCTCACAGACTCTGCCAAAACTTTACTAGAGAGGGGGAGGAAGGGGGAGAGAGGGAGGGAGGGGGGGAGAGAGAGAGACAGAGAGAGAGAGAGAGAGAGAGAGAGAGAAGGAGGGAGGGAAAGAAACAGACAGGCTGTTACCTTTAATTAAAGAGTCAGAACTAGAGGATTTGAGCACTTTACACCAGCTCTTTAGTTGGAAAAAAAACCAAACACTTTTAATTGATAACATAGGAATGTATTGGCCTCCCTGTGGCTGCTCTACCAAAGCATCAGAAACTAATCAACAAATTGAGCATCTCAGTTTTGGAGTCTCGAAGTAAGAAATCCTGGTGTCCCTAGGACCATGCTTTGATACCTAGGAGAATGCTTCCATGCCTCCTGCCAGCTGTTTCTTTGCCAGCAGGCTCTGGGGTTCTTGGAATTACAGTGGCCACACACTAGCCTCTGCCCTCACTACCACATGATGTAATGTGTGCCCCCCCCACCCCGTCTTCACATGGCCATTTATTTTTTATAAGGAAACTAATCATACTGGAATGCAGACCTCCCTACTCAGTATAACTTCACCTTAGTTGCACTGGCAAATGACCTGATTTCCCAATTAAGCCACATCCTGAGATACTGAGGATTGGCTCAGGGAGGCACAATTCAACCCATAATGAATGCTTACCATATATTGCAATAAACAATTAAAAATCACTCTTGGATTTTGAGAGTCTAATCCAAGCCCCTATTATGATCTCTTTTTTTTTTTTTGGGGGGGGGGGTGAGGGGAGTAGATGGGGTTTACATTTTCTTGGTCTCCATTAGGAGTCCCTCCTCCCAAACTACACTGATGACCCCACCACTCACCACTATTTAAAATACCGCTTATATTTGCTATTTTTTTAAAGGCGTAAATCTAACAAGGTATGTGTATGCTAAAAACTCCACACTATTGAAGATTTAAACCAAGAGATGTATTCAGGGATTAGAAAAATCTAAATAGTAAAGATGTTTATTCTCAAATTTATATATAAATTTAACAGAAATCAAAAGCCCAACAAATTTCTTTGTAGATATGCGTCTTTCTAAAATTTTTAATCAAAAGATCACAAAACTAGAATACTCAGTAATTTTGGGAAGGAAAGTGAATTCAGCAGATTTTAAGACTTACTATACAACAGTAATCAAGGTCTGTGTGTCTAGTGCTCCCCCAAGACCACACAATCGATGGAGAAGATAACCTGAAAACAGAAATAGACCCACAGCACTATGCCCAAATTATTCTTGAGAAATACACAAATGCAATTAAATTTTAAAAGGATAACGATTTCAACTGTGAAGATATCTGAACTCCATAGGAAAAACAAAGTAAATAAAGCTTGTCCTAAGTCTCACAACATAGCTAATAATTAACTCAAAATGGATCACGTACTCAAATGTAAACTATAAAACTAAAACATTCAGGGGGAAAAAAACCCAGAAAATCTTTAGAGGTTAATATTCAACAAATTACCTTAGACTTCGCACCAAAGCATAATTCTTAAGAAAAAATTGATCAGTTGGACCTCTTGAAATTAAAATCCTGAGATCTATAAAAGACCTTGCTAAGAGGATGGGAAAAAAAGTAGGCTAGAGACTGGGAAAATTGTTTGCAAAGATGTATCTGACAAATGACTAGATTTAAAATATATGAAGAGCTCTAAAAACTTCAGCATTAAAAAGTCAACAATCCAATCAGAAAATACACCATATGAAGAGACATTTCATCAAAGAGGATACACAGATGGCAATTAGTCACAAGAAAATATTTTCAACAACATTAGCCATTAAAGAAATCCAAATTAAAATCACAGTGAGATGTCATCACACATCTATCATGGGACGGGCCAAAAATAAAAGTTAATGACAATGACAAATGCTGGTTAGGATGCATAAAAACTGGACCAGTCACACTCCAGTGGTAAAAATATAAAATGGTGGGGCTTCTCTTGAAAACAGGTGGGCAGTTTATTTAAAAACTACACATACAACTATAAAATATTCCAGCAATTGCACTCCTGTTTATCCCAGAAAAACATGAAAACTGAAGTTCACACAGAAACCTACACACGTGAATGTTCATGGAAGAGGAGACCATTCAGATGTCCTTCACTGGATGAACGGTTACATTATAAGGTATCTGTACCATCGAGTCTTACTCAGCAAAGGAATAAAACTACTCATGTCCAAAATTACTTGGAAACACCTCCAGAGAATTATGCTAAGTGAAAAAAGCCAAACCTAAAAAGTTAGACAGTGTAAGATTTAATTAACATAACATTCATTAAATGGCCAAGTTCTGGAAACTAATGACAGTCAAGTTGTCAGATCAAAAACAGGGTGGAGGCCAAGGATGAGTGTGTCTATAATAGGGCAACATGAAGCACCTCTGTGGTGATCCAAAGATTCTCTATCTAAACCACATCAGGGTTCACATCTAGGTATGCTGTTATCGTACTATAGTTTTGCAACTGTTGCCTTTGGAAAAGCTGCATAAATGATACATAGGCTCTCTTGCTCATTATACATAAATATATAATTATCTCAAAATTTCAGAATTAAAAAAAAAAAAACCTCTCCTTCCTCCTCTTTTATTAAATGACCTCAATAGAACACCAACTACACAAACTAAATACTCCTGCACCTCCTTCTGGTCTTTACATTTCATCCATCACCAAACTACACCTGGCAGCTAGGTACTCATGCTTCCCCCTTCTCCTTCTACATGTTCGGAGCCTGTCCAAGCCCTTTTCTGTTTCACCAACCACCATATGATCTGACACAGCTCTCCGTCTCTAATATTCTCTAATCCTGTCCCTTCTCTAGATCTTTCTTAAGGACACTTTAACTTACAAATACAAATACTATGTCTACACAAACTGCACGTTATTTAGCTGGGAAAATGGACATCTTGGGATTCTTTTCCACATAGTTTTATTTCATTTCCCTTTTCATTTGGTGCTGAAACCTTTTCAAACCCCATCTTATGTCTGAATGCTTAATGTTACCTGTCACCTGGTAACCTCATGCCCACTCCCCGGTGCTCATCTGACGAAAAAGTCTTGCCTGAACTTTGTTCATTATATTTTATGTATTTCTATTTGCTTCATCCATTAAATCATGAGCTTCACAGTACATGATGTAATACATGCCTAGTAAATTTCAGTAGTATTAACACCATTTTATAGCATAATACAATTTTTTTATGCTAGCTTCTTTATCCTTAATCTTCACAAGAAATCAGCAAGGTGGCTTTTAGCATTTCCATTTTCTAAGTGAGAAGGCTGGGATCAAAGAGGTGAAGTAATTTACCAACGTCTCAGAGCTAGCAAGTACCAAAGTGGAATTGGTTACTTTCAAAAGAGACAGGTTAAAAATCTTTAGATGAATTCAGTAAGAAGTTACACTTCCTTCTATACCTATCATTAGACCACCAAGTCCATTTGCCAGGCTATAGTTATTCTACATTTCCTAGCAATGGCTAGAATGTAAGGTCTTGATCCAATTAAATCCCTGGAACAGAATTTGAATGAGACTTTGTATTTTTTGTTAGCAGAGGGCGGTAAAGTAGAAGCTTTCTACAAAACAACAACAACAAAAACAGGTTTATCATATCCAACAATTGTGCCCCTAGAGATTTCTTAGTTACCTAAGCAACTAATTTTATAATTCATATCTACCAAAACAAATACAAGCCTGCATGTCAAAAGACTGGAAGCAACCAAGACGTTTGCACATAGATACACGCGTCTATACAATGAAATACTGTTCAGCAATAAAAATACACTATTCAAGCTACAAAAAAAAAATATATGCATGATCCTTAAATGCGTATTTCTAAGTGAAAGATCCAATCTTAAAAGACTATATACTGAATCATTTCAATTATATGACATTTTAGAAGAGGCAAAACTAGGAGACCGTAGAAAAGACCCATGGTTTCTAGGAGTCAGGGCAGGAGAAGGGTGACTAGGAGAAACCTGGAGAATTTTTAGGGTGGCCACACTATGCTGAATAACATGGTGACAGATATACAACATGAGGCATTTTCCGAAAACACATGGAACTTTACAAAGAGCGAACCTTACTCCAGGAAAATGTGTAGGGGGCGGGGGGAGAGGGGCAAGCATTGAGGAGATGGAAGGATCCCAGGAAGGAACCCAGACTGACCAGAGAACCAAGTGTATTACAAATGTAAGCGATGGCATCACTGAAAGGGCAGGGGAAACGGTGTGAGCCGAGTGGAAAGGAGCGATGTCGGAAACACGAAGGGCCAAAGGAGCTACGCACGGCAGTGTTGTATTCCAGTTATTTCCAAGGGGATGCTGGTTAGCCAATCTGACAGCCCTATACCTGGAACTAAACTGTTCACAGAAAGCGGAGGACAAGAGGCAAGTCTGTCACTGTAGCAATGGGAATTTAGACACAGGAGGGGAGGGGGGCTCGAACAATCCCTGTGGTAACACAGCAGAGGCGGACACAAAGAATTCACGTTTAGCTTAATGCAGACACACTCCTACACAGAAATCTACAGCTAAATGTGTGTATACGTGGGTTCGGATAGATGTACGTATTTCCTCACTCTGCCAGAGGAGAGGACCTCTGAGAAACCACAGCCAGGTAGCCACAAGCCCGTCAAGCACTCGGCCCTGGATTTCTAATGCCATTCTCCAAAAACAAGGAACCATGCTCCATGGAGAAACAGCTGCAGGCCTGGGGCAGAAAACACATTTAAGGATACGTACACATACATATCCATAGCTTAGTAAACACATCTATATTTCTGTGTTCCATCGGCTGCAAGGCCCTGGGAAAAAAACACAGCGTAGTAGTAACAAGCACAGGCAGCATGCAGACCTTAGTGTCAAATCATTTCATATATAGATCTGTATAGAGAGACAGAAATAAATATATGAGAAGTGGCTGGCTCCCAGCTGCAGCAGCAAATCTACAAGATGAACATGTTGCTTAGAGCACCAGGAAGTGCTCAAACACAAAAGCCTGACACTGAGAAGGGTTATGCCAACGGAACACAGAACCGACTAAAAAGCAGTCCCTGAAGAGCCAAAGCGGGATTAATTTTAGAAAATGAATCAATTAGTGATGGAGTAGAACACGAAGTATAAATAAATACCCAAGAGTCTGTAACACTGATGCAAATAAACGACTGAATAAACGGGGGAGGGGCAGAGATCAACGTCCCCTGTAGAAGAATGACAAATAAGTTATGTAGGTACAGTGCTGTCAAGGAGGGTGAAGCATAACGACCTACGGACGTGTGACCTGTGTTCAGTGACCACCTTCCAAAGGGAATAGCCATGTGTGGCACAGAGTAGGCGGGGGGGAGGGAAAGGTACCCTTACAATGGAGAAACCTGGCTAATCACCTCAATTAGGTGATTCAAGTACAGTGTGTTCATAGTACATACTCTTGACGTGAAATGATGGAAACAGCATTTTACCTCTGCGGGCTTCCTCCTCAACAGGTCGCCCCCATGTCAACATGAGGAAACAGATCCCCAAAGGAGGACATTCTACCGAGTATCTGACTGGAACTCCAGAAGAACGTCAAGGTCATAAAACAAGGAAAGGCAGAGAAACCATCACAGCCAAAGAGAAAATGAGACAGGTCAACAACATGTAACAGGAGATCGTGGATAGGACACAAAAGCAGCATATTAGGTAAAACTAAGGAAATCTGAAAAGAGCATGGACTTTAATACTGGTTCATTACACGCAACCAGGATGCCACACTAATGCAAGATGTTAACAGGGGCAAATTGAATGTGAGGTAATTTTAGATACTAGGTTTTCAAGTTCTTCTGTAAATCGTTAACTGTTCTAAAAAATGAAGTCTACCAAAAATAAATACAACGATCAAAACTTTTTCAAAAAAACTACATGTTCAGTGCTTTGCCCCTCCACTTTCTCTTTTCTCTCAGAGCTTTCTATATGGACAGTAGACTGTTTAGCCTCTCAGTATGTGCCCTATTGGCTGCCAATGGTGTTGGGCCATGGACTCAGCTGGTTTGAGAATTTCATTAACACGTCTTACTCTGGAGTTCTAGCTTTTGGCTAGGGTGTAAAACGATTCATTCCCAAGTAGGAAAGTAGGAATTTTCATATCTCAACTTTTAAGTATGAGCTAACATTTTACCTCCATAGAAAAGTTATGCCTAAATTTTTATTTTTGTAAGAATTACAACTTAAGTAGATGATCAGTATTTATTTTCCCTATGTACCCTGAGTAATCTCGGAGGCAAAGTATTTATCATTCACATTGTATTCATGATCCAGTGGTTTTTTTCAAGCCAATTCTTCACACTTCCTCCTTGTCATCAGAAGAGGTTTTCCACTCACAACTAACATACCTTTTTGCTTTCTGCTCAGAGTCATTAAGCATGGTTCCAAGTATATATTCATTTGTAATTAACTCAAATTCTCATGTGGCAGTACCCATGCTTGTGTTTACATGTGGACATGTGCATAACTCAATATACAAAAACTGTTGACTGAAAATCATCAAGAGGCAACGCCATCCTTCAGGGAAAAATCTTTAATTATGTTGCTTAAGTAGAAAACATCCCGTTTACAATTTTCCCTAGCTTCCAAATATCTACTAGTCATCTTTTATTCAACAATATTCAATTTTTCCTGATATGAAAATCATTCTATTTAAACTTTATTGTCCTAGTTGTCTCAAGGCAATAATCAAAATACAAAAGATGACAATGTCTTTAGTATGCATTTTAATTCAAGATCATCTGTGTTCAATCTTACAAAATGTCCAAGGAGGAATGTTTTAAAAAGGACTCAAATGTTCTGTCTGTTAAGTACACCACATACTTTAGGAATGTTGCTACAAAATAACCTCCATGTTGTGTTTTCTGACAGGCAATCATGTATAAATCACGGTAATTCAGGCATCACAGCCTCCCACAAGACATTTCTGAGTATCTTCAAAAGAAATAAAATGGATAAACACCTTTTAATAGAAAAAAAAATTAGATATGAATGAAAGTAGGAAGCAACTGATAAAAAGTATTGTTAACTCAAAACTCAGTTTCCAAATTTCTCCTTCCAGGAGGATCTTTGCTGACAGTGCATTCTGACAAGGTCTGGACAAGGGGCCAAGCAGGGGGTGTAAGGTAAAGGGAGGAAGGGAGAAGGAAACTTCAATGAAGGGTGGTCAAAAGGCAGAGGTGACAATGGAGACCCAGATGGGCAACACCATTCCAGATGTGAACATGATTCACAAGTCAGGGACTAACAGGCAAAGGCCAGCCCACAGAATTCAGTCTGAAAACAGGATCAAGCCACAGCTACTGTTAGGAACTCAGAAACACAGAAGTCCTGGAAATCAAGGTACAGCTGCAAGTATCACATGAAAAAAAAAAAAGAAAAACAGAAAAGACTAGGATACCTGAAAGAAAAAAAAAAATCAGGAAATTCATAGGACCTGAGATCACAGAGGAATGCAAAAGAACTGATCTAAGGATCACCTCTGCAGACAGGAAGTGGACTCCTACTTCCTGCCCATCTGAGAGCCATCATCTAACTAGAAGCAGGGAAGCCCACACCCGGGCTGGAGGAGCTGAAAAGCAGGCACATTTCAAAGCTTTCCCTGGGAAGGGTTACCATCGAATCTGTAATCCCCTTCCTCATCTCTAATACCTAATTACAACATGACAGAACTTCACCAGACTCCTCAGTTAAACCCAACTCAAATGGGAATTCATACTCCTATTCCTTTCTCCTCACATAACAGCCTTCATGAAATTAAGTTCCTGGAGGATGAAAGACAATTTGTTTATTGTGCTCTTACTACAGGATTTCTATTTCTTAAGTCAACAAACCACATAAATTATCAGATAATTTGACAAAAGTGACTCGGGCCAATGGATAGAAATAATTTATGTTGTCCAGAAGGGGACTATAAAGGAATCCTATGATGTTCTCTAAGCTAGACAAGTAGGGTTTTTTTGTTTGTTTTTGCCTTTTGGTTTTTGGTTGTTGTTATTGTTTTTTTTTTTTTAACAGATAACACATTTTTCAATTTCTAACGAACTTTTTAAGATGGAAGACAGGCACCATTTGCACTCCACAAAGATATTTTCTTGGTCTTTAATGTGTACTAGGAGAGGAGTTTGGTGAATCAGTACTCGCTGAGGGCTTGAATTGTAGCAGATCCCTGTGGCTGGAAGGCTTGAGGAAGCCTAAAACCTTCTACACTCTCCCTGATTCGCAGCACAGCTTCCGGGCACATCACTCATCTGTGCTGATTCGTTTCCATGTTTCACCAAGAGTATAAAATCCATTGTTTTTCATTGCAAAGGTTAAAAGGTCTTGTTCACCATCTCACTGACAATGAATGTACAGAAGTTTACAAACAACAACAAAAAGCACTTTTCATGAAGCACACCTGCCCCATGTGCTTTATGGGGCACCTTCCAAGAGCTCGCAAAGGATTCTGTGAACCTCTGGAGCTTTGCTCTATTTTCTCATATTCACTTTTGAATAAAATTCATTATTTCAATAAACATTTATTGGCTGTCTGCTATACCAGGCTCTATACAGGTGACTGCCCTCCCGCAGCAGCACTGTGCTTAAAATATTTTTTCAAATGTCTTAACAGTGGGGATTCTGGGAGCATATAGACTTTTTGAGGGTTCCCAGAAAGCTTTCTGGAGGAAATGATATTTAAGCAGAGATTTAAAAGTTAGGAGGAGTTAGGTCCACAGAAACGAGGAGAAAAGATGTTCCAAGTCAGCTGAAACTTTCCGTGGTTCATTCTAGCTAGAACAGAGAATTCAATACAAAGGATAGGAAAGGAGAAAGAAAGGGGGGGGGGGGCGGGGTTCTGAATCATGAGGAACCATTTGGTTAACAGCAAGATCAAATCAATAGGCAGACACAGAGTAACCCCCATGTGAGAACCTGAAAAAAATTATCAGAAATAGACCCTTTTTTTTCTGTGCTGTCATCGAAGTATTTTAAGAATGTGAGAAAATGAACAGCAGGTATGAGAGACTGAATACACAGATATGGGCCATACCATAAATAATAATCGAACTCTGACCCACAACCTGTAGCAACCAGCCTGGGATGTCAAGCCACATCCTCTGTACCAATAAGCCCCATACAGCCAAGACTTGATCAGTAACAGCCAGCGTCTCTGATTTTTACCCTCACTTCCAACTTAGGACCAAGCCGAGAAAGGCAAATCTTCTCCCCTAACCAATCCCGTAAGACACCCACTTTTACTTAGCACACATACTGCTTCCCCATGCCAACAGCCTCCAACCAGCACACCCCTGGAACGTTCCATTTGACTTTTCACTATAAAGCTTCCCTCTGAGTCTCTGTCAGACACAAGCGAGAATAGTGGACTTCCTTGCTTTAGGAAATTCTAAATAAATAGCTTTTGCTTGTTCTCATTTGTGTGGTTTTCATCTCCCCAGGCACAACTTTTTTTTTTTTTTTTTAAGGAGGAGTTTGGGAGGGGAGGAGAAAGAGCAGAGAATCTGCCAAGATGGTAGCAACCAGCTCAAAGATTCCTGAAGGGTTTCTCATCTCTGACAACTAGATTAGGGAGATTGTTTTCCTAGGTTGCTTAGAAAGTAGGATGTTTAGGGGCGCCTGGGTGGCGCAGTCGGTTAGGCGTCCGACTTCGGCCAGGTCACGATCTCGCGGTCCGTGAGTTCGAGCCCCGCGTCGGGCTCTGGGCTGATGGCTCAGAGCCTGGAGCCTGTTTCCGGTTCTGTGTCTCCCTCTCTCTCTGCCCCTCCCCCGTTCATGCTCTGTCTCTCTCTGTCCCAAAAAATAAATAAACGTTGAAAAAAAAAAATTAAAAAAAAAAAAAAAAAGAAAGTAGGATGTTTAGAAAGCAAGGCCGGCAAAGACCACACCACTGGTTTATTACCACTACTGTGCCTTCAATGTCCGAACACCTCAGGCGGTAGACAGGGGTCTTCCTAGAACTTCATTTGGTTTAGTCTCGATGCTTTCCTTACACAGCACAGCCCAGTGACTGAGAACTTGGACTTGACAGGTAGCCCGTGTTCATCATCTCAGGTTCACCACATTCCATGCACCTTTTTTAAAAGGTCACTTAGTTTCTCGGAGCCTCAAATTCCTCAAGGGAGAATGGAGATCAGAGCACCGACTCTGAGTTGTTTTCACGATTAATTGCTAATTGGTAAAAGCACTGAGGACACGTGATAACATTAGTTACTATGTGAGTATTGCTTAAATACAATTATCCCCAGGTCTGTAGAGGATTGCTAAACTCGTATCTCCAGCACAAATAAACCTTCTGAGTCTACATCAGTACCTGTGGCCACACACGGAAGTGGTTCTCAGACACCAGACTGGGCGGACATGCAGGGCTGCGTCTGCGAGGGCGCAGAGACTGCATGCAGCCTTTATTTTGTATTTCATTTTGTTTTTTTTTTTTTTAATTTTTTTTTCTATGTTTTTATTTATTTTTGGGACAGAGAGAGACAGAGCATGAACGGGGGAGGGGCAGAGAGAGAGGGAGACACAGAATCGGAAACAGGCTCCAGGCTCTGAGCCATCAGCCCAGAGCCTGACACGGGGCTCGAACTCACAGACCGCGAGATCGTGACCTGGCTGAAGTCGGACGCTCAACCGACTGCGCCACCCAGGCGCCCCTGTATTTCATTTTGTAGAAGTATCAAAGAATGGAAAGAGAACACAAAGAATCTTGAGACATTAACCAGACATACACCTGGGGGCTATGGGAAGGCACGCAGGGCTGAAGCATAGTTTCGAGGAGCATCGGGGAGTTACAGTGGGTTTTGTATCTTAACTATCCTCTGGGGGGGGGGGGTGGGGATCACCAGGCTCTGTAGCTCATAAAGCTATCGTGTTCAACACCCTGGAGACCAGAACATTGGGGACGTTTCAGCGATTGCCCCGTTCACACTCCAGGACTTACAATACATTTTCTGGAAATAATTCCACAAGTACATCCAACTAATCAACTTCCTTTCTCACAGGCAATAGACCCATGACAAGAATTATGTCCTACATCTATGGAATCTGTTGTGATAGCAAAGCGTACAGAAGAGGAGAAGAAAACTAAGATCACAATGTTTCCATGAGAAGCTTTGATCCATCTCCGTGGGAGACGGCCCTCACCTCTCAAGCAAGGCTGGTGGACAGGAGCGGGCAACGCTTCTAAGAGGTACCAATTAGAGAGTGCATACATGCCAGTGAGAACGTGTCTTGTTGTTATGGTTACTGGTAAAACGAGGCAGCGCCTGGCTCCCCCAGGTTTCAGGATTACTATTCTGAAGCCACACACCCACGCCTTAATGTCATGTTCTCAGGCGACAGCTGTGAACCAGGCTTCTCTGCTTCTCATTGGCCCAGGTCACGACTTCCCATCGACACTACAGAATCACAACAGACTGTCCTCGGTTCCATGCTCCCTCTCCCAGCAAATGCACAACGAAGCCCCAGGCTGCCCATGAAGAGACCCGCCAGCCACTCCTTTAACCAATTTTCTTCTTCATACCCTGCTATCCAAGTGCTATCAACTGGAATCTCCCCTCTTTCCACTTCTTGTGGAGCCAAAGCCATCACTGCGATTCTAGGTCACTACCAACGGTGTGCCCCCCCCAACCCAGTATCTTGTAAGTAGCCCACTGGTACCCTGGCCTCACTGCATTCATGCACCTCCTCTGGTTTGGTCTACTAGCAACCAGAAGATGAGGAAATCAAAACGTAATCTTTCTCTGCTTAAAGAGCATCCTGCCTCTCTTAGCCCCAAGTCCCATGACATCCTTAGCTTGTCCTAAAGAACAGGTGTGTGAGGGGCCCCCCGTATCTCCTCACCAATCTCTGGTTGCACCACTGACCTCGCTCACCAGACTTCCAGTATCTGGTCGTCTTTGCATTTCTGCCTCAAGGGCCTTGCAGAAGCCAATCTTAATTTCTGAACTGACCTCTACAATTTTGCCTCTTTCCAAGTTTCCAGCATCCACTGAAATGCCACTGGCACCAAGAGGACTTACCTGTCTGGTTTTTGCTTCACGGGGCTTATTTACAGCTAGAGTGAAACAAATTCTTGTGCAATTTTTGTCTGATGCCAGTCTCTTTTACTTGACTAACAGCCCCATGAAAGCAAATCCTAGCCTGGACTGGGGGTTTGTCAAAGGCTTAGTGTAATAAATAGTTGAAAGCTATGGGGAAAAAAGAATTTGAACAGAGTCCATCACAGTTATGCAATAGTAAGGGTCTACTTAAAAGGTATTTTTAAATTTGATCCTGCGAAAATGCTGAGAGGGTTATCATATTATCCCCAGGCATGGATGGTTAAGAAACTAAGATTACTAGAACAACTGACCGTATGCTGCATTCATTTAAGCAAGCCACAGGACAAGTAAACAACTGCCAGATGTTCGATGTCAGAGCAACCGGGTTTTTATTTTAGTGGAGTCCAGCCACTCTCCCAAGGCATCCTGAGAGAGGACGCTTGGCATAGGGCAGCACAGGAAATCAGGTGTTCACCACGGAGGAGGTACAACCTACGGTCACCCAACCTCTCCCGGCAAGAGAGTGATTAATGTCACCTAATACTCAACTTCCTTCAGACTTCACGCCATTTCGGTGCAGGCTTTGTGAGATTTCGAAGGGAGATTTTAAAACCCTTTTCTGCCTCTTTGAGGTCACAACCCTTGAGCCCCTCTCGGAGAATCACAGATATGAGGGGATGGTGGTGGGGTAGGGAGAGTAGTAATGAACACGACTAAACTTGTTCAATTGTCACACAGTAGCGTGAACACACAAGAAAACTGTTTTGCAGATTCCCCTTTTCTTTTATACAGGACTACTCCTCTACGGTTTCTTACTTTAATTTTAGTAAAACCTCAGAAAACGGCCATCTACCCAGACTATGTAAGCACCTCAGGCAGTCAAGTTATCAAGCTGTTTACATGGCAACGGGAGCTGTCCAAACACCTGAAAAAGCGATCTTAAGTCACAGCGCTATGCTGTAATTCTCTTTCTGTGTGAGGGCATACGGGTAGACATTAAGCAACCTGGCAAGAAAATCACAAAAGGTAATAACACATTTATGTTACACAGTCTGGCTCAAAATTACAGCTGGCAGTTAGTAAGACCTCAGAGCTCATTTGTGCAATTCTTTCGGGAACTCTCCAAACACAGGACTGTATCAGAAGTGAAAATAAAAAGTATTCCCACAAATTAATTGCCTAAATATTTTGAAAGGTTGGAAACTCAGGGCAAGTGTTTAAAATAGTTGAGTTAGTGACAATTTTATCTGGGCATCAATGCAGTCTCCAAACAACCACTCTCATAAATGAGAAGGAATTTTTTATTGGTTCAGAAAATGAAGACATTGTTACACGCTTACGTGTATACTTATTTTAACATCTTATTTTCCCTTTAGGAATCTACAGAAAATTATCAGGAAAGAAGGAGGAGCCTAATTCTTTATGTAGCACAGAAGAAATCAGCCATGGGCCTGACTTACAGGTAGGAGGCTTATTGGGGAGTGTTGTGGGTTGAATTGTATCCCCCAAAGGATATGTTAAAGTCCTAACCTCCTCTATCTGGGAATGTGACCCGATCTGCAAATAGCATCTTTAAGGAGATGATCAAGGTAAAGTCATTAGGGTGGGCCCTAATCCAACAAGATGGTGCCCACAGAAGGGAGAGACACAGAGGCTGACACATATAGAGGAGAGATGCTGTGAAGCCACGTGGAGATGCCATGTGACAACTGACACAGATACGGTCACCATATACAACTGCAAACCAAGGAATACCAAGGGTGGACAGCAACACCAGAATCCAAAAGAAAGGCATGGGACAGATTCTCCACTGGAGCCTTCAGAGAGAGCTTGGCTCTGTTGACAACTTGAATTTTGGACTCCTAGCCTCCAGGACGGAGAGGATAACTTACTGACTTAAGCCACCCAGTTTGTGGCGCGTTGTCATGGCAACCTTGGAAGCCAACACAGGTGTGTGCTCCCAAGGACTACCTACATGGAATTTAGAGCACAATCGGGCAGAGGAAGAAGAAACTGTGAAGCAGTTACAACAGGACTTCACCTAATCATACGAGGGACCAGGAGCTACAAAAGTCTTCCGAGTTTCTCCCAACTGAGGGGAACTGGGCCTTTGTCCTCCTGCACAGACCAGCCACCAGATGCCGGCCGCTCCACGGCGTAATCGCCCGGCCAAGAATGACGCCCAGACAGACTCCGCCATGAGTTCCGTTTCTGAAATGATTTTCATCTCTGTCAAGTAAGATTTTTATAATGTTGCAAATGCTCAGGATTTCTACCTTTGAATCTCAGTATTTATCTTTTTATTGTCTTAATGGAAGATTATAAGTATCTGTATATAATTCAGTAATAGATTGCATTTATCTGTTAATCCTTGCAATTATAGATGTCTGATAGGGATTCAACTGTTTGATCTAAGTTGGTCAATTTTCTATACGATGTTATTTCCCCAGTGATTAGTTATACCAAAAATACACATATAGAGGTCTATTTCTAAGCCATCTATTTTTTCATGAAATCCTGTTCGCATCAATACAGTATTCATCATAACTTTCTGTAATTTGACTTTGTACTTTAAACAGTTCTCGGGCTTTACTTCTCCACATATACTTGAAGGGAAACAAATTCAACTTGCTCATTTTCTCAACTTTGATGGAGAAATTCATTGTACTCCATTTTTAGATTAGCCTGGTGATATGTGACATCTTCACAATATTGACTCTTTCCATTAGAACTTCCTTGGTCAAACTATATAGGTTTCTTAAAAGATCTGGATTCCTTGGACGGTTTCTGTGCTTCTTAACTGAGTTTATTCTCTGGTGTTAGACCCTTTGGTTCTATGTTAAATAGGGTTTTTGTTTTCCTTTCTTATTTATATACTACACATGGGGGAGCTTGGGGAGAGACAGGGAGGGAGAGAGAATCCCAAGCAGGCTCCATGCCTACCATGGAGCCTGACATGGGGCTTGTTCTCATGATCCAGATATCATGACCCGAGCCAAAAAAATCAAGAGTCAGATACTCAACCTATGGAGCCACCCACGTGCCCCATTCTTCCATTATATTAACTTTTGCTATTTTTATTTGTAGATTTGCTAGTTGTCCTTATTTCCAACCATTTTTCCAAATCTTTGAAGATCTTCTAATGAGGGTCAGAATTTTCAGGGAGAAAAATCATGTCATTTGCTAATTATGTAAGTATAGTATCACTCCTATGATGATAATCATCCTTTTCCTATCTGACTTGCTAGAATTATTCTAAAATTTAGAATTAAAATACCATGTCTTGTGATATTTTGACAAAAATTTTCAAGAACATTTTCTTTTTCCCCAGATTACAAAATAACTGTTATTTTTGGCTTTTGTTTTTAATCGGACCTTAGGTCACCGAGGAGTCTGGCTTCAGACCAAACTCCTAAGTGCGACCCTTCAGGCCACGCCACGCAATTACAAAGGCAGTACCTGCCCTCCTCATGGCAGACATGGTTCACAGGAGTGCACTGCTGTCTCTGGAGGGAGTTTTAGTCAAGGACCAGCCCCAACCCCTGCAAGCCAGCCATGTTCACAGGAATACCTGCACTCCATGCCGAGGCCCTATGCACCTTCATTCACAGGTGGCCCTTGGCCAAGACTTTTCTCAGGTGCCTCTGCTTAGACCCTCTTAGGAGTAAGGGCTTCAAGATACCTTTCTTCACCAGGACTTATCCTCAGCCATTTTCCTCACCTATTCCTCCCCCCACAACCTTCTTCCTTTCCCCAGGTCCATAAAACACCCGACCCCTTTGTTCATGACTGTCTGGGCAGTTAGGTTAGATATTGATATGTTACAATAGCATGTATAGAAATTTAATAGTTTTTACAAAACCCGAGCATCTGTTTTAATGAGGGGTTTAAAAATGGTTATTTTTGAAAGCTTAAAATTTCAATATGTACTGAATGTTATGGTAGCATTTCTTTTCCTTTTTCTCAGCATTTAGTGTTTAAGTAACAATTTTCTATTTTCCAATGTTCTTTAGGACATTAAAACATTTTAACTTACATTTTTCTATTAATGTTGGGAAATTCGGTATCCATAATATTCAACTACTCAAAAAGCAACATACTTTTTACTTAGCGCCATGGAAGTCTTACTGAAATCTAATTTTTATCTCAGGTTTTTTCTATTATGCTTTGGATGTTTTAAAAATCCTTTGGACCTCCAAACCACATAGTATCAGCAATTATTTCTCATAATGATTTAAATAGGTGTTATCAGTTTCTTTGCCAAATACCCTTTCTTATAACCCATGATATCCTCAGTCTCATTCCTTTTAGGCTTGGTTGTATTCTTAGGACTTTGAATCTGAAATTTTACATAAACCTTTCCCCCCAAAACAAGGTGTTTTCCTATTTTCTCACACAATTTAAATGACAGTTTGCCTGAGCACAACATTATAGTTTATAAGCCTGATAAAAATTGGACAACTGCACAACACAAAATGTAGGTGTGTATGAATATGGGCAATAGGAAGGAACACTTGTGCATGGTCCCTAGAAGGAAACTAGTGTAGCCATCCTGGAAAACTGTCTTGCATTACTTAATCAAGTTTTGCAAATCAATTATGACCTAGTAACTCCATTTCTAGATCTGCATGACAAAAATTTTGCTTACATCCAAACTGAGACATGTATGAGAACTCCTCTACAGCATTATCTATTATAGTGGCCAATTAATGACAAATGAGGTTACAATAGAGAAGTTGTTTAAAATGGTAAATATACATAATGGAGTAGCATAAAAGGAAAAAAATGTACACTGAAAAATCATTTCCTGCTTGATAAACATAAAAAGAATAATGAGATATAATACAAAGAAATTCTTAGAAGAATCTCTAGTATCATATAGGCTATCAAGACTAAGTCATGAATAGGAAATCTCTGTAGTCCAATGATGAAAGACTGAATAGTAATCCAAAACCTCAGAACAAGAAAAAGTCTAGGGCCAATCAGATGGCCTCACTAATGAATTCTACCCAACACTTCAAGGATTAACACCAATCCTTCTCGAACTACCAAACCTTAAAAAGGGAACACATCCATACTCATTTTAGAGGCTACCATTACCCTGATACTAAAGCCAGCTAAATACACTGCAAGAAAACTACAAATCAATATCCCTGATGAATATAGATGCTAAAAATCACAGTATTAGTAAACCAAATTCAGCCAGTCCATTAAAAGTATCATACACTACACACGCAATAGAGTACAATAGACACAAGAGTATCTGAGATGCAAAAAGGTTCAACACACACACACACACACACACACACACACACACACAATAAATGGGATACATTACATTCATAGAACACAAAATCTTATGCTCAACTACTAGATACAGAAAATGCATCTGACAAAATTCAGCATCCAGGACTAAAACTCTTAACAGGTTGACTATAGAAGTAACAGATTTCAACACAAAGGCTTATAGACAAGCCCACAGCTACTATCACATTCAACCATAAAAAGCTAAAAGCTTTTCCTCTACGATCAGAAACAAAGGTGCCCATTCTCACTACTCTTATTCAACATTAGTATTAAAAGTCCTAGCCAAAACTATCAGGCAAGATAAAAGGCAACCTAAATGGAAATAAAGTGGTCTTTGCTTGCAGATAGGACCATATATATGGAAAACACTAAAAATTCCACCAAAAAAAAAAAAAAAAAACCTTAGAAGAGTCAACGAATTCAGTAAAGTTGCAGTATTTAAAACTTACATAAATCAATTTCTATACACTAATGACAAAATACCTTCAAAAGATAACCCATTCACAATAGCATCAAAAATAAATTCCTAGAAATAAGTTTAACCAAGGAAATATAAGATCTATATGCTGAGAAGTCCAAGACTTCAATGGAAGAAACTAAACAGGACACAAAAAAATAGCCTATTTTCAAGAATAAGATTGTTAGAAGATTCATATCATCCCCAAACCCATCTATTGACTCAGTGCAATCCCTATCAAAATTCCAATGGCATTTTTTACAAATACATAAAAAGCAATCCTGAAACTTGTATGGAACCACAGAAGACTCCAAACACAAAACACACACAAAACACACACAAAACACACACAAACACGCCATCTTAAAAGGTAACAAAACTGGAGGCAACACTTCCTGATTTCAAGCCACATTAGAAAGCTATCATACTCAAAACCATATTCTAGTGGCATAAAAACAGACACAAAGACCAATGGAACAGAGTGCCGAGAAATAAACCGAATATATGGTCAAATAGTACTTGACAAGGGAACTAGAATACTCAATGGGAAAAGCATAATCTTTTCAATAAATGGACTCAGGAGAACTGGAGAACCACATGCAGAAAAATATAATTGGACCCCCTAGTAATTGGACACTACTCACAGAAATGAACTCAAAATGGATCAAAAACTAAAACATAATACCGGAAACCATAAGAGAACATAGGGGGAAGCACCTGGACATTGGTCTTGGCAATAAGTTTTGGATGTAACACTGGAAGTACAAGCAGCACAAGCAGAAAAATCAGCCAGCGGGACTACAAACTAGAAAACGACTGTACAAAAACAACCAAAACGCCAATCTATTGGATGGGGGAAAAAACCTGCAATTTATCTATCTAAAATACTAGTTATCCAAAATACATGAAAAACCCATACAGCTCAGTTGCAAAAAAAAACAAAACAAAACAAAACAAAAAAAACAAAACAAAACAAAACAAAAAACAAACAACAACAACAACAACAACAAGAATGAGCAAAGGAACTGAATAAACATTCCAAAGAGGACATAAAAATGGCCAACAGATACAACCAAAGAAGCTCAAGATCACCAATCAGGGAAATGCAATTCAAAAGCAAAGGGACATATCACCTTACACCTGTTAGAATGGCTATAGCTATCACGAGAAAGACCAGTAAATATTGGCAAGGATGCGGAGAAAGGGGAACCCTTGTGCTCTGTTGGTAGGAATGTGATTTATAAAGCCATTGTGGAAAACAATATGGATATTTCTCAAAAAGTTAAAAAAATTTACCATATGACCCAGCAATTCCACTTGTGGGTATGTTTAAAAAAAAAATTTTTTTTTAACATTTATTTATAATTGAGAGAAAAACACAGAGCATGAGCAGGGGAGGGGCAGAGAGAGAGGGAAACACAGAATCCAAAGCAGGCTCCAGGCTCTGAGCTGTCAGCACAGAGCCCAACCCAGGGCTCGAACTCACAAACTGCGAGATCGTGACCTGAGCCAAAGTCGGTCACCTAACCAACTGAGCCACCCAGGCGCCCCAACCTGTGGGTATGTTTAAAGTAAACAAAAATCGCTATATGAAAAAACAATATATACACTCTCATGTTTACTACAGCATGCAAGATATGCAAACACTAAGTGCCAGTCAGTGGACAAAAGCATAAAGATGTCGTATATAAATACAGTGGACTATTATTCATCCAGGAGGAAAAAAAAGAAATCTCATGTAAGACAACATGTATTGACCTTGAGGGCATTATGCTAAGAAAAAAAAAATCAGAAAAATACTATATGTTATGTTTAAGTGGAACCTAAAAAGGGGAGAGGTTAGACAAAGGGTACAAGCTTCCAGTGGGTAGATGAGTTTTGGAGATCTCATGTACAGCCTGATGACTACAGCTAATACAGTACTCTTTACTTGAAAGTTGCTAAGACAATAGAACATACATGGTCTTACCACGGCCCCACCACAAAAAGGTAATTCTAGGAGAGGATACAGGTGTTAACACTAGAATGGTAATCATTTCATAATATAGGTGTATCAAGTTGCACATTTCTAGGAGTGAGGAGTTAAGATGGCAGAGGAGCATGGAGACCCTGAGCTGGTCTCATCCCTGAAATGCAGCGAGATCAGCACCAAACCACTTTGAACACCAAGGCAATTGATCTGAGGATTAACACAACAATCTGTGTAACTTAAGCCACCCAACTTGGCAAGTACATGGTGTGGAGAGGTGAACTGGAGGAGAAAGCTGAGGAGGGCAGAAAGCGGTTTTTGCAGAGAGAGGACAAAGAAAGAGAAAGGGGGAGAGTGAAGCTCACTGGGATCATGCAAAAAGAGCACTACCCCCGAAAGTAGCTGGAAGAGAAAGAGTGAAAACACTCGCAGGGGACTGGATAAGAAATCTGTTCTTCAAAACTATTGACAGGAAGAAAGTTTCAATATACCAGGATTCTATAAACAGTGGAGCGCAATCTGAAGTTTTGGAGCTCAATTCCTGGTGGTGCTCTGCTGAGGAAATGGGGTGAATCCCCAGGAGCAGGCAGCAGGGCCTGCAGGGCCCCTGTGCCACGTGGGGAGCAGCAGTTCCCCTGCTTGGAGTACATTTGGGGGCCACATGGCCTCCCCACAGGCAAAGGTCCCAGCAGCTCCAGAGAGCAGCTATGATTGCTGTTATTGGAACCTCTGCTGCTACACAATCACATGAACATTTTCTGGGGCAAGCTAGCACCTGAACATTGCTCAGCAAGACCCTACCCCAGAGTGTCAGTGTGGGTCCAAGCCACAGAGGTCTCTGAAGCATGGAGTTTTGCAAAACCACCCCATCAGAGATAAACTTCTGGAGGGAGGTGCCGCCTGCCAGGTGGATGGCTTGGACAGGGTAGAAGTGGGGAGTGGATGGAGGCCTGAGACAAAAATGGGTGCTTGATCGCAGGTGATAGTCCAAAGTTTCTGTGCCAGGAACTAGGGAGGTAGGAGAAGCCATTTCCACCTCTCCCACACATGTGCATGGACGCACACACACCACACTGATCCACCCCAATAAGCTAAACAGCACCAAGTAGTGGAGAATGGAACCATTACACCAAACCCTGCCCAACTGTGCCCTCCAAGCACATCCCCCAGAATACCAGCACAAGTCATTCCACATGCTTAGTGCCCAGACTATAGGGTGCTTCATAGTTTCAGTTCAAGAGGAAACTGGATATAACTTCATCAGGTTTCATTCTGTTTGCTGGTTCATGTATTTGTTCATTTTCTTTGCTTCTATTTTTGCTTAAATGGGTTTTTCTCTTTCCTCTTTTCTTGAATACACGAAATTTTAAAATTTTTTATTCTATTTCATTTTATTCTATTAATTTAATTTAGAAAAATTTTTCTTTCCCTTTTCCCCTACTCTATCAAACTTCTTTCAACAAGCAGACCAAAATACACCTACGATCTAGCTTCCTTTGGGTTTTTTTAATTTTTATTTTTCTTCCTCCAAAATGACAAAATGAAGGAATTCATCCCAAAACAAGGGTAAGAAATGACACCAGGGGCTTAATCAACACAGATATAGATGTATGAACTAGAATTTAGAACTATGATAAGAAGAATACTAGCTGGGATTGAAAAATGCACAGAATCCCTTTATGAAGTAATAAAAAGTATAATCTATTAGGACGAAATTAAATATGCTACAGCTGAGATGCAATCTTAAATGGATGCAAGATTGGATGTTGTCAAGATTGGATGAATCAAAGGAGCAAATCAGCAAATTAGAAGATAAAATGGAGAACAATGAAGCAGAGAAAAAGAGGGAAACAAAAGCCAGAGCATGATACAAGACTTTAAGAATTCAGTGGCTTCTTCAAAAGGAATGATATCTGAATCATAGAAGTCCCAGAAGATGAAGAGAGAAAAACCAGCAGTTTATTTGAGCAAACTATAGCAGAAAAACTCTCCCACTCTGGGGAAGGACACAGACCTCAAAATCCAAGAAGCACAGCTAGCTCCCATTAGATTCAACAAAGAACAACCATCACCAAGGTGTATCAGTCAAATTCACAAAATACACAGACAAGGAAAGAATTATGAAAGCAGCAAGGGAAAAAAGTCCTTAACCTATAAAGGAAGACAGATCAGGTTTGCAGCAGACCTATCCACGGAAACATGGCAGGCCAGAAAAGAGCGGCAGGATATATTCAACATGCTAAAATCAAAAAAAAAAAAAAAAAAAAATATGCAGCCAAGAATTCTTTATCCAGCAAGGCTGTCATTCAAAATAGAAGGAGAGATGAAAGAGTTTCCCAAACAAAAACTAAGGAATTCATGACCACTAAACCAGCCATGCAAGAAATTTTAAGGGGATTCTTTGGAGAAAAGACACAACAATAAAAAGATCAAAAGGAACAAAGACTAGAAAGGACCAGAGAATATCACCAGAATCCAACTCTAGAGGGGCAACACAATGGAACCAAATTCCTATCTTTCAATACTCCTCGAAATGTAAATCAACTAAATGCTCCAATCAAAAGACATAGGGTATCAAAATGGATAAGAAAACAAGACTCATCTATATGCTGCTTACAAGAGACTCTTTTTAGACCTAAATACACCTGCAGATTGAAAGTAAAGAGACAGAACCATTTATCATGCTAATGGTCATCGATAAGTATTGGCTACTACTCCAGCTTTCTATCAGACAACCTAGATTTTAAAATAAAGATTGTAACAAGAGATGAAGAAGGGCATTATTGTCTTTCCACAAAGAAGATCTAACAATTGTAAATATTTATGCCTCCAACATGAAAGCACCCAAATATACAAATAAATCAATCACAAACAAAGAAATTCATTGATAATACAATAGTAGGGGACTTCAACACCCCATTTACAACAATGGACAGATGTTCCAAGCAGAAAGTTCAACAAGGAAACAATGGCTTGTGAATGACACACTGGACCAGATGGACTTAACATATATACGGAATATTTCATCCTAAAGCAGGATACACATTCTTCTCAAGTGCACATGGAACATTCTCCAGAATAGATCAATCACATGCTGGGACACAAATCAGCCCTCAACAAGCACAAAAAGATTGAGATCATACTGTATATATTTTCAGACCACAATGCTACGAAACTCAAAAAATCAACCACAAGAAAAAAATCTGGAAAGACCATGAATACATGGAAATTAAAGAACATCCTACTAAAGAATGAATGGGCTAACCAATAAATTAAAGATAAAATTAAAACATACATGGAAACCAATGAAAATGATAACACCACAGCCCTAAACCTCTGGGATGCAGAAAAGGTGGCCATAAGAGGGAAGTATACAACAATACAGGGCTTCCTAAAGAAGGAATAAAAGGTCTCAAGTATACAACTTACCCTTACATCTAATGGGACTAGAAAAGGAACATCAAAGCCTAAAGCCAGAAGGAGTGAAATACTAAAGATTAGAGAAGAAATCAATGATATTCAAATAAACAGAATATATCAATGAAACCAGGAGGTTTTTTTTTGAAAGAAAATTGATAAACCTCTAGCCAGACTGATCAAAAAGAAAAAGGAATAACCCAAGTCAATAAAATCACGAATGAAAGAGGAGATCACAGCCAACACCGCAGAAATACAAACAATAAGAACATTATGAGCAATTATATGCCAACACATTGGGAAATATAGAGGAACTAGACAAACTCCTAGAAACATATAAATTACCAAAAGTGAAGAAATAGAAAATTTGAACATACCCATAGCCAGTCGAGAAATTGAATTAGTAATCAAAAATCTCCCAACAAACAGGAGTCCAGGCCTGGATGACTTTCCAGGGGAATTCAACCAAACATTTAAAGAAGAGTTAACATCTATTCTGTTGAGGCTGTTCCAAAAAAATTTAAGTGGAAGGAAAACTTCCAAACTCACTTTAGGAGGCTAGCATTACTTTGATTCCAAGACCAGACAAAGACCCCACTAAAAAGGACAACTACAGACAAATTTCCCTGATAAATATGGATGCAAAAATTCTTAACAAGATACTAGCCAACCAGATCCAACGACGCAATAAAAGAATTATTCACCACGACCAAGCGGGATTTATTCCTGGGATGCAGGGCTGGTTCAATATCTGCAAATCAATATGATACATCACATTAATAAAAGGATAAAAACTACATGATCCTCTCAATAGCTGCAGAGAAAGCATTTGACAAAATACAGCATCTTTTCTTGATAAAGGTATAGAAGGATCATACCTCAATATCTTAAAGGCCATATATCAAAGATCCACCACTAAGGACCCACCACTAAGTTTTTCAATGGGGAAAAACTGAGCACTTTCTCCATAAGGTCCAGAACAGACAAGGATTTCCACTCTCGCCACTATTACTCAATATAGCATTGGAAGTCCTAGTCTCAGCTATCAGACAACACAAGGAAATAAAAGGCACCCAAATCAGCAAGGAAGAAGTCAAACTTTTACTCTTCACATACAACACGATACCCTATGTGCAAGACCCAAAAGGACTCCACCAAAAAAAACCTGTTAGAACTGATCCATGAATTCAACAAAATCACAGTATATTAAAAAAAAAAAAAAAATCAACGTACAGAAATTGAATTTCTATATGCCAGTAATGAAGCAGAAGAGCCAAACAATCGACTCCATTTACAATTGCACCAGGAAACATCAAATACCTAGTAATAAACTTAGGCAAAAAGGTGAAAAAGCTGTATCATGAAAGCTATAGAAAGCTTAAAGAAATTGAAAAGGACACAGAAAAATGGAAAAATATTCCATGCTCACGGATAGAAGAATATTGTTAGAATATCAATACTACCCAAAACAATCTACATACTCAATGCAATCTCTATCAAAACAACACCAGCATTCTTCACAGAACTAGAACAATCCTAAGATTTGTATGGAACCAGAAAAGACCCCAACTAGCCAAAGCAATCCTGAAAAAGAAAACCAAAGCTGCAGGCATCACAATTCCAGACTTCAAGCTATATTACAAAGCTGTAATCATCAAGACAGTGTGGCACTGCCACAAAAAACAAACACAAAGATGAACCTAACGGAATAGAGAACCCCAAATTGACCCACAAACCTATGGCCAACTAATCTTTGACAAAGCAGCAAAGTATCTCCGATGGTATAAGGACAGTCTCTTCAGCAAGTGGTGCTGGGAAAACGGTCCAAAGACAACATCCAGATGGCTGACACATGAAAAAAAAAAAAAAAAAAAAAGGTTCAACATCAAACATCATCAGGAAAATACAAATCAAACTCACTAGGAGATACCACCTCACACCTGTCAGAATGGCCAACGTTAACAACTCAGGCAATGATAGATGTTCGTGAGAACTCTTTTGCACTGCTGGTGGGAAAGAAAACTGGTGCAGTCACTGTGGAAACAGTATGGAGGCTCCTCAGAATATTAAAAACAGAACTACCCTACAACCCAGCAATTGCACTAGTGGCTATTTATCCAAAGGATATAGAAGTGCTGATTTGAAGGGGCACATGCACCCCAATGTCTATAGCAGTGCTATCAACAATAGCCAAAATGTGGGAAGAGCCCAAATGTCCATCCACTGATGAACAGATAAAGATATGGTGTACACATACACACAGTGGAATATCTACTTGGTGATCAAAAAGAATTAAATCTTGTCATTGCAACAACGTGAATGGAACCAGAGGTATTATACTAAGTGAAGTCAGTCAGAGAAAGACAAATCTATGTTTTCACACATATGTGGAATTTAAGAAGCAGACAAACATAAGGGAAGGGAAGCAAAAATATAGAAAACAGAGGGGGAGACAAACTAGAAGAGTCTCTTAAATACAGAGAATGGAGGGTTCCTTGTTGGGATGAGCACTGGGTGTAATACACAAGTGATCACTCAATTATATTCCTGAGATTACAAAGTATGTTAACTTAAGATTTAAATTTTTAAAAATATTGCAGATTTCTACAGTTAATGTCAATTTTATCTCAGAACTAGGAGATTTCAAAACCAAGTTCTTAGACATTTGTCAATTCTACTCTTGAAAGGTTTTATTAATTTTTTTATTAATGTGTTCCTCCTGCTTATAACCTCCTAAAGGTCACTTATAGGGGATTACAGAATAATCTTCATAACATCACCTATAGGGTATTACAGAACAATCCTCATAAAGTCACTTATAGGGGATACACAAGTAGATCCTTCATTTTAAAATCTTTGGGCAGGAAAAACCTAAAGTTTATAAATTAAGAGTTCTTAAAGTAGGCACAATATATTGGTATTTCTGTCTCCAAGTTTTCTTTTTAACCTAATATTAGTAAATATTTTAAAGAAGCGGTAGACATGTAAAACAGTTTAGGCAAACAGAACTAGAATATGCAAACAAATGCAATAAATGTTTATGCACACAGTTATTTTCCTTTGAAGACCTCATTATAAATCGACATATGGCGAGAGGAAAGATAATTGTGACCAATTATTTGGGAATTACAAGGTGTGCTTAAAAAAAACTGTAAGGATAATCTTGAGATGAGTAGTTAGGGGATAGAGGACTAGAGTTCATCCCTATACTTTTAAAACCATATTTATTCCAAATGCATTTTAAAATAAGGTATGCAGTTCTCCCCATCTGACAAGCATGGATGGATGCAAGCCAAACATGAATTCATTTCAAACAGAACTGATCAGTTACATGTACTTTTAAGGCACTTAGAAAACACACAGTATCACATATCACAAAAGTTTCTTTAAATTTTTGTTTATTTTTGAGAAAGACAGAGCATGAGTGGAAGAGGGGGCAGAGAGAGAGGGAGACGCAGAATCCGAAGGAGGCTCCAGGCTCTGAGCCGTCAGGACAGAGCGCGACGTGGGGCTCGAACTCAGGAGTTGAAGTCGGACGCTTAACCGTCTGAACCATCCAGGCGCCCCACAAAAATTTATTTCTTCACAGATATGCAATTAAGTAGCAAAGGAAAGCTATTCCCAACATTGGTAATGTTTTGAAAAGGAAGTCATAGTAAAATATTTTAAAATATTAAAGCTAAGAAAGAAAGGATAGATGTGGTTCCACAAACTCTCAAGTGCTTTATCACCTATCTGCAGGATGACGATTCTCTACAAAACCATGCCCTCTAACGTGGCAACTAAAACTAACCACCCCCCCCCCGAGACTGCCATTTTCACTACCAGGTTTCAATTTTCTCCACAAAACTTATCACAGCTAACAAATATATATGGCAATCCAACACAGCAATTAAGAATACCCTGTAGAGCCTTGCGGATCATTTGGACACACTTTGTTTTTTAACCCAAGTGAAATGAGAAGCATTGAAGGATTTAAGCAGAGAAATGAAATGACCCAAGTTGCATTATAAAGGGATCAGCGGTGGCTCTGAGAATTAGAGGATAGTGGAGCAAAGGCAAAAGGAAACCAAGCAAGAGATAGGGATTTGGAATGTGGCAGTTCAGGGAGCAAGCAGCAACATCAGAAGTGAAGAGGACAGACTTCGAGAGCCTGTTCAACCAGCTCCTACACTTACCGAAGTTCAGATCCCTGTGACCAATCCTTTGATAGACAGAAGATGGGGAGGCAAAGTAAGGAAAAACATTATGTATCCTAAGGTTTCCATTTCTGATTGGATCCTGACCGGTATGAAGGTTTGAACAAAACTTACAAATAAAGATAATCTAATCACTGACTTGATGGGAATGAGCAGGTCTACAGGAGATGGATGGATTAGGCAGGAATGGATGGTGTAGCTTTTACCAAGATTGCTAGTGAGAGGCAGCCAACATACATGGAAAAGCCCGGTCCCTAGCTGAATCTAAAGTCTGATACCACAGTATATTCAGTCAACATCTATTGGAGTGTCCGAGAATCCAAAGAGGAACATTTTTAAGTTTGAGAGAGAGAGAGAGACAGAGAAACAGAATCCCAAGCAGGCTCCACTCCGTCAGCAAAAAAACCTGGTGTGGGGCTCTATCTCACAAACCATGAGATCATGACCTGAGCCAAGACAAGGACTTGGATGTTCAACCGACTGAGCCAACCAGGTACTGCAATAATCAACAGTCTAAGAGCTAAGAAAAGTACCAAGGGAAAAAAAAAAAATGGGATCCAGGAGCCAGAAGCCAGAATTTAAAGATAGAAGGAGCAGTGGACTGGGACTGTGTCAGTGGCAATAAAAGATTTAAATAAGGAAGAAACTGAAAGTCTTCTATATTTAACAATTAGGAAATTATTAATGACCTTAGTAGCACTGTACATTTTATTCCTTTTATTAGCAATAGGTAATGAACAGTCCCCTAAATGGAGATCAATGTGTCATGATTTTATGTGCATTACATAAAATCTAGCTGAGGAAAGAATCTTAAACTACGGCTTATAGTTCTGTATTTACCTTGGAGATCAGCATAACGCAAAACACAATGTGCTCAACAAATACTTTGGATACTGTTTTTGTAATCCTTGGCCTGCTCCTTTGCTCCTCGGCAAGGCTTTTGTTCTCCAGTTGTTTGTGGCTCTCATTTCCCACATATTCTACTTCTGAGCCTTGACCTTATCTTTCTCTACTTGTAGGTTCTCTTCCAATTTTTTAAGCAATGTATTTCACCACTGGATATTCCAATGTCAATACGAACACTTCAAGATCTAAGGAGAACTTCAAGAATTTTATTCTTACATTTTTCTTTTTGTGTCCTCCAGGGTCCATCATTTTATTTCATAAGCTTTAGTGACCACTCCAACCCCAGAGTTCAAACCTTTCCAAACGGAACACTAGGCAACAGAGACTTAAAATACACTTATGGTAATTTTTGAACTGTCTTTATGGAATGGAGATTAAAAATAGCAGATTCTTAATGTGTATACTATATATCAGAAACTATTGCAAATATCTTATACATATTCTCATTTACTAACTGAGGAATCCTAGATTCCTCCAATTATAGATTAGCACACTGAGGAACAGAGGTTAAGTAAACTTTTCCAAATTCATACAACTACTAACAATTGAAAAGTCTGACTCCAAGACCCAAGATATATATGGACATGGTTATTAGTGTGTACATCAAATAAGGTAACCATCTTGTAATTCACAAATACATATAAATTCACATAAGTCATGGAAAAGCAACCTAGAGCACCAGTGAAATTTCTGTTCTGGTAATTTCTTTGTGTGTGTGTGTCGTCTTCAGAAACACGGCTCAGTTTTCCATGAAGGCAAAAACAATTCCAGATATTTTAGGCAAGTTAACTTGGATCACAAATCCTTGGTACCCTCAAAAAGGTAGTCATTTTAGAAGATGAAATCTGAATAACCAAAATTTTCTGGGTTACAGAAAAATCTCCTCAAATTAGTTACCAAAATTTTTGAAATTCCCAAGATAACACACTTGCATTAGATCAAAATTACACATAAACAGAATGGTGTTTGAGCAGACAGAACGAGGCAGGCACAGGAAGGCAGAACAAGTATGTACTCAAAAGGAAAACCGGTTAGCAAAGTATGGCAAGAGGATAAAATTGCCTCCTGGAAATAAAGCAAAAGAAAAGTTTCCCTCTGGGAGAACTGCAAAGGACAGATGATATTTGCTCGCAGGTTTCACAGAAAACAGGAGACCCAAACACCCAACTGCCTCAATTCTTACCACAACCAAAAATGTGAAGTGGCCCTCATGACAAGGACATGGCTTATTTTTAAGGAGACTGACCTCAGTGCACCACCCCTGCCTACCAGCCCAGGGATGCCCCACAGACATAAAGAGGCCAATGAAAATGTGACTAAATAGAAACACCAGAGAGGCCACAGCCAGGACGGGACCTAGAGATAATCATTTGATTACAAGTATAGAAATAGATCCTCTGAGTTAACCTTCAACAACTTCGAACAGGATAACACTTTAAAACTACTCCCTAACAGTATTGTTCAGTTTTAAAAATGCTTTCCCTCAGGTTGCTGGGGATATAGGAGGTTTGAAGGAGAAAGCGAGGCAGGCTTTATTTTGGAGGAATGAACAAGGTTACTGGAGAATGGGGATGTAAACCCTGACGCTATGCCAGAGGCGTCCATCAGCCAAGCATGGCCATCAGTGTTTCGAAGGTAAAAAGCACTGGGAAAACGTGTGCTAGAAGAATGGATAAAATTGGTAGAAATTTAAAAATCAAAACTTGGCAGAAAAAAAAAAGGGGGGGTCTATACAGGAAGCACCTGTCACCTAGTTGTGACCACAATGGGCCATTCCTTTCTGGCTACTGTGCAAGCAGCAAACAGTGCTGAGGATATGCCAACAAGGACGGGTGAGGGGACACCCTTATGCATCCCTGATCCCACAGGGAGGAGGGTCAGAATTCCACTGATAAATACAGTCAGTCTTACATGCAAAGAGGGGAGACCACAGCTGGTCTCCCTGCATCTCAAACCATCAGCCACAGACAGGGATCTATCATCCCTCAAGCACCTTGCCTAACACCACGGAAGGAAATCTTTACTCTGCCTTATTTCCTATTTCCACATCGTCTTTCTGGAACAAACGTCTTTAGAGAATGCCCCATCCGTGCCTATAAATGCCTCCGTTCATACAACACCTTTACGGTTAGCTCATGTCCAGCAAGAGTCTATGTTCTGTCTTTTATGGAGTAGAATTGCACCGAGAAGTAGCTTCTCAGCCAGAGACCAGATTGTGCCATTAGGTAGGAGCCTACGAAGGAGCTCCTGTGAATGCAACGTGGATACAAGCGGACGGAGACACTTTCTGGTCTGGCCTGAAAAGCCCGAGGCAGTCATGCTCCGTGCTTCTCGCTCTCTGGCCAGAATCAACACCTGCCAGGGCGACCCTGGGAACCATTCACTGAAGATGGCAGAGACCCACACGGCAGTGCCAGGTGGCACTGTGTGCCAGTGCCCGCTGAGCTGGTCAACCCTCCTGATATTTTAAGTCAACTAGAGACTCCTACTGCTGTGGTCCAGCCACTCATCACTTGGCGGGGGTGGAGAGTTTCCTATTGGATTGAGCCCCCCCCCCCCCCCACAGAAACACCTAGAACAGCAGGACAGCCTGACGCAGGCAGATGGCCTCTGTGCTCTGATGTAAAACGGGACGACCACAGATCACGTTATGGCTCTATTCCCACCTGTTCAGTGGCTAGCAAGCAGAGAGGACAATGTGCTGAAGAAATTTAGAAATGCTCAGGGGGGAATTTCAGAAAGATTAAAATAGCCTAACGGATGAGTAGGTATCCTGCTCCTCTACTGCCATAAAGGATGGTTATTAAAGCCCACAATTATCATTAAGGACAACTCTGACCCAAGAGAGCTGGTAAAAATCATCTGGGCTTTACTTATAACTATATGGCTGCCTGCACCCCATCGACTTTGCAGAATGACCAATTAGCTCTGTGGGAAATGCACCTGCCGATAAAGATAGAAGCAGGACAGAAACATTTGAGAGATACCTTTCATTTTCTTAAAGTTAAACGTCCCTTTTTGTTCCCAGAAATATGTCCACCATTCAGGCTCAAAGGGAGAGAGGTGATTTCATTGGCCCCTTAAAAAAAAATGCACTTAGCCACAGGCACAGTGATGTATAATCATGCGGTCTGACAATGGCTCTTCTCTTGTCATTCCCCAGCTCTTCCCGAGGTCCCTGTTCACCTCATTCAGTTTAATTTGCTTGTCCACACAAGCCCTCTAACCTCGTCCACAAATGAAAAAATAGAGAAATCTCAGTGTGACAGCACAACGCTGCACACTGGCACTCCTCAACGGGCGTGTTCCGGTTTCCAGCAGCTACGGCTACTGCTAATCCCCAATTCTCGACTCCTGCCAAAGATGCTCCACTTCCTATGATCCCCATGCTTGGGTCATCAAAACACCGGATCCCCTTTTTGAAATTTTCAGGATCCCCCCCCAAAGAACTTTACCATCGGCCACCCTGTCACATATCTCTGCTGCTTCAAAGACTGACAACTCAAGAGGGTTTCCTTCTTGATGAAATCCTGTCTGCCTCCAAGTGTAGGCTCTGCGGGCGCTCCTTCCCTTGTTCTGTGCTGATACAGCAATGGCAAGATGGGGTTTAGAATCTGAATTCTGGAGCTTAAAGGAGATTATAAATCACACAGTACAACTCTCTCCGGGGTCTAGAGGTTAAGTGACTTGCTTGAGGTCACCAGATTAAACAGTGGGAAATCAGATACATTAACCCAAAGCTCCTCACTTCCAGTCCTCCTTTGCCGTGCCGTGCCAGGAGGCTCAGTGTTAGGAAACCCCACACAGTCCAAAAGAGATCAGGTCAAAGATCAGTTCTTTGCCTGTTCTACCCTATTCCCAAGATTAATTAGGGAGTTCTTCATGTAACTCTCATGTCAGTGATGCTATAGCTCACTTTATGCAGTTCGATTGGCAGATTTCTCTTAAATTCAGCTTCTAGCTGAAAATACAGACAAATCTCAGCACTGGACATTTCAGTGTGTCAACATCAATTGACCACCATAGAGGTTCATGGCCAATAATGAATCAAGAAGAAAGGTTACGGTGGGGTGCCCGGGTGGCTCAGTCGGTTAAGCGTCCGACCTCGGCTCGGGTCACGATCTTGCGGTTTGTGGGTTCAAGCCCCGCGTCGGGCTCTGTGCTGACAGCTCAGAGCCTGGAGCCTGTTTCGGATTCTGTGTCTCCCTCTCTCTCTGCCCGCCCTCCCTCCCTTGTTTGTGCTAGGTCTCGCTCTCAAAAATAAACACTAAAAAGAGTTTTTAAAAAGGTTATGGGAAGATTTTGATGCAAACACATCTATTAAAACCAGTAAAATCTAAGACACATGCTACCAAAGATTTTAAAATGAAGGATCTACTTGTGTATCCCCTATAAGTGACTTTATGAGGATTGTTCTGTAATACCCTATAGCAACAGGAACTCTTATTCATTGCTGGTGGGAACATGAAACAGTTCGGCCGTTTTGGAAAAACGTTTGCCAGGTTCTTACCAAGTTAAACGCAGGTTTACCATGTGATCCAGCAATCCTACTCCTATTTACCCAAGTGAATTGAAAACTTCTGTTCACACAGAAACCTGCCCGTGAATGTTTATAGCAGCTTTACTCCTAACTGCCAAGAATAGCAGAAGCCATGATGTTCAACAGGTCAGTGGACAAAATTATACTACACCCAAATACATTATTCACTGATAAAAAGAAATGATCTTTTAAGCCAAACGACAACATGGGGGAACCTTAGGTGTAGATTTCTAAGGGAAATAAGCCAGACTGGAAAGGTTACATACTGTAGGATTCTAACTATAGGAAATTCTGGAAAAGGCAAAGTTACAGAGATAGTACAAAGATTAGTGATTGCCACAGGTTCGGGGGGAGTTGAGAAGGGATGGGTAAATGAAACACAAGCCCTTTTTAGGGTGGTGAAAGGTGGAGGACAATGTAACATTGGATACATGACAAATTCGTCAAAACCCATAGAATGTACAACACAAAGAACGGACCCTAATCTAGACCTTACTTTAGATATTGGGACATATTAACGTTGTTTCAATTTTAATATGCACACTAATCAAGGCATTAATGGGGAAAGTCTGTGCTGATAGAGGGATAACTGGGAACTATTCCTGTTCAATTTTTCTATGAACATAAAAGGGCTCTTAAAAAATAAAGGCTCTTTTAAAAGCGTAAACACGGCCTAGTCAATAAGAAAAGCATTACCATGCTACAGTTCTTGCTGACAGTCTTTCAACTACAAATTCACTCTTAGTTCGATCCAAATCAGAGTTCAGTCCCAGGCCTCCTGAATCACTTAGGATTGGTTGATTGAATATTGAAGCTTACGTCACTGCCCTCATGGAGATCACATTCTTGTTATAATAGTAGCACCTGTTTGTATGCTGAACTACCAGATATCATTCAAAATCCTTCACAGGTGTTAACACAGCAAAACTACAAGGAATGGGATTATGAGGACCACCCTTATACAGCTGTGAAAACTACTCAGACTCGGGAAAGGCAGAGGAACTTGCCCATAGCTACAAAGGTGCTGAAATCGGGATCAGAGACCAGGCCACAGTTCCAAAGTCCTGGCTCATCACCACTGCACCGTAGCTGATAAAAACAAAGTAAAACTTGTGAATCTGACAAGGGATCACAGTTCTACCAAGAAAGCACAAACACAATGGCAGAATCCAAGGAAATCAATAACAAAATAAAGTTGGGAGCCTCAAACTTACCGTCCACTGACAACAAACTGGGATTAAGGGCTGGGGGAACCAGAGGGAGACCTACAGGAGATCTTGAGAGGTCAGACACAGAAGACCCTAGCTAGAAGACCCATCAAGGCAGAATCTAGGGCAGAGAGGACACGCATTTGCTACCCACAAATAGTTTGATCAACCTACCAGAGTACAAGGAAATGGTCCAAGGCTCACCTAGGAAAATATTCTATCCCAGTTGTGATCCACATGTACTCCCTGGATCAGCATCCCCGAGGAACTTCTTAGATATGCAAAGGATCAGATCCCACTTCAAATCTGCTGAATCGGACGGAGGATGAAGCCCAGCCATCTCCATGTTAAGAGCCTTCTGGAATATTCTGATGCATGCTAAAATCTTAAGAACTACCATCCTAAGCCATTCTTGGGTGTTTGGATATCATTTGATCGGGGATGGAAAGCCACTGAAGACTTTCATGAAGGAGAGAGACTTAAGTGTAGCAAGGAAAATCTTTACTTAAAATGGGATCCCAAGGTTGTTCTAAGAGGCTTCAGATATATAAAAGATTACAGGATCAACTGATTATTTGCATCTCTAACTCCCCAAAGCTAGCTCTCCTGCTTAGTTACCAAAATGGGTACTTTTTGGCCAGAACTAATGCCACACACCATCTCCATCTCAGACATGCACAGATATACAGTTTAATAGGAAATGCTCTGATAGGGGCCCAAAAATAGGTGTGAAACTGGGAAATAAAGCCTTTAGGAATAAAAAGGCAACTTTTCTGTTCCTTTTCATAGATTTCCCCTTCTGAATTCCCCATTTTAAAACTGGCTGGCTGGGGACTACATCCATTTTATAATGACTCCATCCCCTTTAAAATCTCCAAGTGGCAGGTGGCAGGATTGGGTTTGGGTGAGTGGGGTGGGGGGAGGGATTATGTCATTTACCTCATTTACTCCTTTGGGAGAAGGGCTCATTTTATTCCAACTGAAGATTCAACAACTTGGGGCTTTCAACAATCAATTTGAACTAAACCACCACCTAAGTGTGAGTAAAGTCTTTTTAAAAAAAATGATTCATGATATAATAGGAACAGAGAAAACTAGAATTGTACTAGGGGTGGAGTGGAGACCGTACTACAATCCTGTTGTTGGCAACCGTAAGTTATATGGAGGAGGAACAGACACTGCAACTAGGAAAAACATAGCTGAGCAAAATTTTGAGGAAACTGATTATCACCATCAAAAATCTGTTCCCACGTATGCTGTTCTTATTAAGCCAATGTCTTAGGGAATCTACGGGAGATCTCCAGTTTGAGAGGACTCTGGAAGCAGGTGGGTTGCTTTCACATATGGTCTATTCCATTGGGTTAGGACTTTTCGATTTATATGCCTAAAGGATTACAGGGAAATAGAAGCATTCATTTACTATAATGTGATCCAGAACAAAAATAAATCCATCACGTTGGTTTATGGGACGTCTAGGGCCACTAGAACACAATTTGCTTTCCTAGAGAAGTACCATGAACTTTCCACCTGTGCCTTCATGGCTGCACCTGTCCAGACACAACATATTCCAAACACCTGAGAGTCATCTTTCAAAGTCAGTTACTCAAAACGCACAAAACTTTAGAACAGATATTAATAATATTTGGTTCCCTTGCCTCTGGCCTGCCTACTAAAGAAACATCAATCCCACTTTCTCCATTTCCACCTAGGGTTTTAAAAATCTATATGCACACTCTACTGGTTTTCTACTTTAATAATTCATTTCCCATGTGAATAGCAAAGAAAATAATCTACCATCAAAATAAATGAGGTGGATGATCTACAATAGAACTATTCTTAATCAACCATAAAATAGACTTGATGTATTAATATAAAGCAAATAGGATTTTCTCGGTGGTGGGGGGGGGGGAACACTTCCCTGAAATCTTTACTGAAAAAAGTCCACTAAGAGCTCAAAAAAGCAATTTGTAAATAACTTTAAACTACATCTATTAAGAGATAACTAACCAATTATGTGGAAATAACTTTTTAGGACAAATTAATTCGAGAAATACCCGCCCAAAAATATTTTTCCCTTTTTTCTGGTTATAGAAAATCCAAAACTAATACCAATCTTTTGGATTACTTCGTTATTAATAATCCAATGAAAGTAAGTCCTTCAATTTTAGAGATTGACAAAACCAACTGATTACATTATTGAAATATAATTTTACTGAATAGTATGTTTTTTATCACTTATTGGATCAGTTATTATTTATGTTGCATTCAGACACAGGATTCCAACCTACAATTACTTGTGATATGTTTAATAGAAATTGTGACCTCATAGAGCAGCACAATTAAAAATTAAGTTTGGCAAACTCAACCTCTAATCAAAAAATCACAGAATTTCCAAATGAGCAAAAATTCATCGGTGCTCACTGTGCATTTTATATTCTACTTTGTTAGAAAGTTCTTCACATGGAGCTCAAATCATTTAAATTTTGGTCTGTGTGGCTTCCAGTACGATCACCTGGGACTGATTAGGTTTTTTGTTTTGTTTTTAAGAGTTCTATTTTCTTTTCCCTTCTGCCAATTTTTTTTTTTTTAACAGTTCTTAATGTACCAAAGTTTTAAACCCTTTTTGCATCCCTATCACTTACAAACTCCTTTTTAAAACAATACCATTAGAATCTGAAAGTACATGATTTGCTTTTTACGTAACTATTATAATCCATGCCCTGCGCTTGACCACCAGGTATAGTTTAACAAATTACAGACTCAGACTATCAAAATTCCTATTTTTATGAAAAGCCCAAGATCATATCTTTCTGCTAGCTTTTAAGAAGCACATTTCCTCATATTAGGCTTAAAGACTTTGTTTTTTCAGTGTCTTTAGTTGCTAAGCCTCATCTCCCCCATTTTTGTATTTTGGTAGGTAGAAGTCGGCCTGTCGAAAATGGCTTATAAACACATATAGAGTGAAAAGGCCACAGACAGGGTTCGGAAAGTGTCAAGGATCGGGAAAAAAAATCACATGGAAATCAGTTTGCCAAGATGTAATATGAAACCAATATTTATACCTCTTAATTTCTGAATTAGAATTTCCATTTTTGGGAAATTGTCCTCAGGAAACGTTGAAAGTAAATGCATCAAGATGTGTGTAACAGTAGTATTTTTAATATCTTTCTGGTGAACATGAAACTTAAGTGTACCCACTATAACTGGTTAAAATCAAACAAATGAAACCCATAAACGCCCTAAATAGACAAAACCACTTTTGTCATATAGGAAAAAACTTACCTTGTTTTCCAAGACAACACTTGACCTGAGTCACTTAATGCCTCTTTAAATCAGAAGCAACACCTCTATTATTCTCCAAAAGTGTTATCCAGTAACCACCAGCCAATTCCCCATCCTTAAGAGGACTCTTGATATTATAACCAGTCGCTGAAGAGTCAACACTCACTGCCTCCTCGCTATATACATGGCTTTATAACAATACACCTGAGCCCCATCCCACGTTTGGTGTGAAGTCCCCCCTCCACGAACGGTCTTCTTGTGTGCAAAATAAGATTTTACTGATTACCACCTCCGTGATTCAGTGGTTTTACTTCCACTTGTGAACGTTTGACACAACTACGTAAAAACACATCAGCCAAATTCTAGATGGAAAAATTTTAAAAAGAAAGAGAAGAAAAAGAGCACCAACACGTCTGTTATTTTCAACTCCTCCAATGTTTTGTAATGTTTTTACGACTATACAACTTTGCCTCTGGAATCACAAAGCTTGCACCAACCCTAGGAGAGGCCAAGTAACCACATATCTTAAACTGCATTTCTTCAACTCTGAAATTGGGATAACACTTATTCCACAGTGTTCTAGTAGGTAAGTTTCTACTTCTCTAAGGTCTAAAATGGTGCATCAACATTTCTCCATACCGTATCAGCATGACTGAGATTGCTTTCTTGTTTTGTTGTTTATCCCATAAAGCTACTGCCTAAATATTGTGACCCAAAGACCCAAAGTCTATTTACCTTCTCTATCCCTTGAGGTCCCACTAAAAGAGCAAAAACCAAATATAAAGGGAAGCAGAAAATCATAAGGGGAGTTGGAAAACATGAAACAGAATAACAGCCCAGGAAAATAGAAAACACACTGATGGAAAAATAAAAACCTGGAGGAAACACTCACCCAAGACCGCCAGGAAAGAGCTCCAGACAAACTTGAGAAGCAACAAATAGAAGGCCAGGAGCTCGGGACCACGAGCAAGGTAATCCCTGAAAGTATTCACTGCAGCTGGCCAGGTGGGTGCTCCATCATCCCATTTCTCGGGACCACGGGCAGGGGAATTACTGAAAACTTGAATTCTCAACTGGCTCTCCTCATTCCTGGGTTATGCATAGAGAGCAACTTAACTTCTTGAATCAAACTTGAGAACCACTCTTCGAAGGAAGTGGTTTGCCTAAGTAGCAAACTAGTACAGGTCGTAAAGCCCAAAATTGAAGAGCAGAGCTTGAGGCAAGTCTGGACTTGGGATCAGAGGCTAAAATACGGAGCAAAAACGCAGAAGGCAGCTTCCCCCAGGAATAAAACGCAAGTAAGTGCTCTCTCTGCAGACTGGAGGGGTCTTTTCTTTGGCAGAGGTGGGGATCCACAGCCTGGCTCTGGATTCCACCCACACGCACTTTCAAAACACACCCTACTGGTCCTTAGGTGGAAAGCAATGGACTGTTGGGAAAACAGCGGCAAAGGAAAACCACCCAAGCTGGAGGCTCATCAAACTTAGTTGTTATCAGATTTCAAGGGGGACAACCACCCAGTTGGTTTCTGAGGAGAATTAACAGCATACGGTAAAAACAAGACAACAAGCCCCGTATGGAGTTGCTTACGTAACCAAGCCCCAGATCACCAAACCCAGGCTTAACTACACCTTCTGCTCTCCCAGAAATGGAACTTCAAGCCACTCAGGAATCGCCTGACCAACACCAGTTAAGTCACCTGCCCCATAGGCTCCTGCCATCCCCTAAAAGAAAGGAACCTTGCAATAACCAGGAAAAACTTCCTTCTTCCTGCTCCCTTCGGGCTATAAAAGTCTCATCCTGCCTGCACCACTCCCCCGAGCTCCTTTCCCTGCTAGGTTGCATACTGCTCGATTTGCTTCGACTTTGCTCAATAAATTGTTAAAATGTTTAATATCTCTCGGCTTATCTTGTAATAGTTCCAGTATCACAAGAAGGAAGCCGAGGAAGCCCCTGAGAGCACCCAGGAGAAAGGAGCACCCCGGCCCCACAGGCACCTGCTGAGCCCCTGAGCTCGCTGCCGTCCGTTGGAGGTGGTGGGGGGCCCCTCTGGGATCCCGGTTCCTCGGCTTCTGTCAGGAAGGAGCCTCTACCCTCAAGGCATCTCTTTTTCCCCAACTGGCTCCCAAACCGGCCGCAGGACACCAGCTCAGACTTAAAAACCATCCCGGTTCAAGTTGAAGACCAGACCAGATCTGACTTCAAAAGGGGACCAGGTGCCACTTAAAAACCAGACCGGTCCGAGTTAGACTGGCTCGACTTCCTAACAGGTGTGGGGGTGCGTGCAGTGTGAGGCCTCAGGTGACAGAGATTTTGTTTTAAGGTTCAATAAGCAGGTTAATTTACCAAAGATAATCTTGACTTGCAGGGGCCACAGCGGAGAACTTCTAACCATCTTAGATAAGCGTACCTATTTAGGAGGTGCCCTAGAGAAAAGGGGCCCCAAAGAACTCACCTCAGAGGTTGGAGGGAAAATTATTTGTCCTCCTCTACAGTTTCTGGTGACCACCCCAGTGGGACACCCCACTCACTCTGGAGCCTGCAGAAGGATCCTGGGAGAACTGGCAAAGCCAGCAAAGGGTAAGAATTCTTACCAAAGTGGGGGAGCCTGGGTGGCTCAATCAGTGAAGCGTTGGACTCTTGATTTTGGCTCAGGTCATGATCTCACGGTTTGTGAGTCTGAGCCCTGCATTGGGTTCTATGCTGACAGTGCGGAACCTGTTTGGGATTCTCTCTCTCCCTCTTTCTGTGCCCCTCCCCTGTTCATGCTCCCTCCCTCTCCCTCCCTCTCTCTCCCTCCCTCTCTCTCTCTCTCTCTCTCTCCCCCCCTCTCTCTCAAAATAAATACACTTAAAAAAAATTATTACCAAAGTTAGCTTTCTAGATCTCTATCTATGGTCCCTCATAGAGTGAGGAAGGTCAAATTCACACTTGTCCTTTCCTTTTCCAATTCAGATTGGCAGGGGAAAAAAAATGTAAGGATTAGATCTTGGATTGGGACTTGTGATCCTATCTTCAGGTGCCCACTGATTGTCGATGCTTTCTTTCCCGGGGATAGACCACCTTCTGGTGTGTCTCATTTTGTGACCTGTGATGGCTTAGGGCATCAGGCTGAGGTCCCCCAAAATGTGGCCAAACAGAAATGTGCCTTGCACCCCCTTGGTGGCTCTCACCCTACTGATTGTGCCAGCTCTCAGGGGAATTGTCGGAGTCTTTTTCTTTTCTCCTGTTGCTTATCTTTGGGAGTGGCTCTGGATCTTTGTTTCCTCAAAAAGGAGTTACCAAGGGGCATTCACGATTCCAAATTAGCTCCTTTTGGGGTGCCTGGGTGGCTCAGTTGGTTGAGCGTCCGACTTTGGATCAGGTCATGATCTCACAGCTTGTGAGTTTGAGCCCCACATTGGCTCTGTGCTGACAGCTCAGAGCCTGGAGCCTGTTTCAGATGCTGTGTCTCCCTCTCTCTCTGCTCCTCCCCTGCTCACGTGCGCTCTCTCTCTCTCTGTCTCAAGAATAAATAAAACGTTAAAAAGAATGAAAACACAGTTAGCTTCCTTTGGCAGATCAGTACTGACGATGTTGCAGAACCAGCTGCTAACACAATGGCTGACCCACAAAACCCCTACACCCTCTGGACAAAGCTGTCGTCGATAACAGGATAGCCCTTGATTATCCTGTAGCAGAGCAAGGAGGTGTTTGTACCGTTCCCTACGCCACTTGCTGCGCTTCGGATTGACACTTCCGGAGAGTTGAGACTCCGCTACATAAGATTACTGAACAAGACAGCTGGCTTTCAAAAGTGACTCCCTTGGGACGGCTGGGTGGCTCAGTTGGTTGAGCATCTGGCTTTGGCTCAGGCCATGATCCTGTGGTTTCTGAGTTTGAGCCCTGCATGGAGCTCGCTGCTATCAGTGTGGAGCCTGCTTCAGATCCTTGGATTCTCTGTCCCCTCTCTCTGCCCCTTCCCTACACGAGCTCTCTGTCTCTCAAAAATAAATACTTTTTTTAAGTGACTTCAAGGGAGCCTTTCTTTGACTTACTTGATTCTGATTGCTTTGAGTCTTGTGGACCATGGCTCTGAAGTGCACTCAAGACATTGGAAATTATCCTACTTACAATAATCATAGTAATGTCCCTGGTGCCCTGTATTCTCTCAAAAGCTTTAAATGCATGTTTGCAGCTCCCAATCACCCAGAAATGATCTCCCTAAGATTAGAACATCAGAGAAGGAAAAAGAATAACCAACTTAAAGAATATGAACTTGGTTTCAACCCCTGTGAATACCACACAGTGATTCAGCCAAAAACTCCAGAGAGGTAGCTGGGAGTAGCACTAATGCCTTAAATTTTGATCACATCTCTCAGTTAGGTAAGAGTCTGATCAAAAGGGAAAAACTCTTAAAAGACAGCATGCCCAATATGGAGTTGTTTTTGCTAAACCGAGACTTCATTACATTTTTAGCTCTCCCAGAAATGGAATCTTAAACGAGTCAATCAAGAATCACCTGATCAGCACTGGTTAAACCTCTGTCATCCCAAAAAGGAAAGTAATTTTGTAATAACTAATCCACATTTCGGCCTAGGATAACTTCCTTGTTCTCAGTCCCTTTTGCCTATAAAAGTTTTTCCTTTTGTACAACTCCTTGGAGCTCCTCTCTGTCTGCTAGATTGGATGGTGCCCAATTTGACTTTTCTCAAGTGAACCCTTAACTTTTTACATCTGCCTCAGTGTATCTTTTAACACATGAAAAAGGATCAATATTCAATCAGTTCCTCATCCAACAATTAAAACTATAGCTGTTTAGTTTTTTAAATACAAACAGATGTAGATTTCATTGTATACTTCCATCCAACAAGATTCCCTGATCTAGGCATTCAATAACCGCGTCAACAAAAGAAATTCAGTCTGATGTGACTTGTTCATAGTGAACTCCTGTCTGGATCTATTGTACATCAATTTATGTTTAATACGAGCAAACCTTCCATTCTCTTAATAATATGGGTAAAAGTCTTGTCAAATATTAATGTTAAACTGATCTTTACTTTTCTAAACCTGACCTTATTCTCCATAGAAAAATCAAGAGTGATGTCTTGACATGATTTCCACATGTCTTCTCCTGTTTTCCACATGTTTCAAAGATGACCCACCAGATTCAGTAATTTCCAATTTAATTTGCAAATGCCTTTAATAGAGTAAGAAGAAATTTGAGCCAAAAAGTTAACTTTTTAAAAAAAAATAATATTTTGGAGGGACCTGGGTGGCTCAGTCAGTTAAGCGCCTGACTCTTGGTTTTGGCTCAGGTCATGATCTCAGGTTCATTGGTTCAAGCCCTGCATTGGACTCTGTGCTGACAGTGCAGAGCCTGCTTGAGATTCTCTCCCTCCGTCTCTCTGTCTGCCTATCCCCCCTGCTTGTTCTCTCCTTCTCTCTGTCTCTCTCTCTCAAAAATAAACAAGTAAATAAATAAATAACATTTTGTGCAACTCCACAAGAGTATTATTATATCTTTATTGCCCATACCATATCTATGAACCAATGTTTTTCTCTCCATTTTTACAATCAGAAGAATAGAAAAATGCTTAAAGGTGTAAGGAACTTCCTAAAGTCCCATTAAAGTCCCACAATGAATGAGTGACAGTGCCACGTTCCAATCCATTTCTGTTTGGGGAAGAACAGTCTCCTTTCCATAGTATTTTGGTTTTTATCTAAGTCCTTTCAACACCTTTCTTTGTGTGTGAAAATAACTTAGAAATAAAACAGCAGTTAAAGAGGTGAACCCTGGGGCGCCTGAGTGGCTCAGTCGGTTAAGCTGCCGACTTCACCTCAGGTCATGATCTCACGGTCTGTGAGTTCGAGCCCCGCGTCGGGCTCTGTGCTGACAGCTCAGAGCCTGGAGCCTGTTTCAGATTCTGTGTCTCCCTCTCTCTGACCCTCCCCCGTTCATGCTCTGTCTCTCTCTGTCCCAAAAATAAATAAACATTAAAAAAAAATTTAAAGAGGTGAACCCTTATCATTTCACCAGAAACCCTAATAGGAAGACCTTTCTCATCTTTGTAAAAAAAAAAAAAAAAAACCTACAGAGATAAATGAGTAAATGAATAAGCTTGTGTTGTGGTTCACATTTTGGCCTCAGCTCATTTCAGCACACAGCCTTCCTTATACCCTAAATTCTGTACCAGTATCTTCTGTTTGACCTTGAATAGAGAATCCATAACCTCCTTCTCAACCTCGTGCACATCCTTTCAGAAATGGATCTTGCACACACAGCCGCACAGACAGCTCTTGCTCAGAGAGCTCTTGCACAGACGGCCACATTGATATCTTGGTACACCACACCCTACTCATCACGTGGCAGTTAAATCGTTGCACAGTGAACCAGGTTGCAAGAGCTCAACCATCTCAAGCTGTTTTTCTCCAAAGACTGGTGCTTTGAAATGGAGCTAACATTTTACTTTAGCTTTTGAAATCTGCTGTCATCTAGGAGGTCAAAACACACTAGTTATTCTCAATTTCTTCTTCCTTGACTTCAACTTCCTGAAGTTCCCTCACCAACTTCTGTTAGATGGCATTCAGAGAATCAAGTTCAGCCAATTGTTTCCTCTGTCTTTGCAGATCTCAAACTTTCTGAGTAGATAAGTAGCACCAAGTAGCACCTAGAATGTCTGGCTTTAAAAATCAGAAACTTCGGCGCCATATGCATAATTTATTAAATCTTTGGAATGCTGAAGAACTTGAATTATAAAGTATATACCATAAGATTTTGATGTCGGTGTTGTATATTCACATTTTGAGAAACAATGTTCTACCTTACAGAAAATAAAAGTTTCAAGATCTGCCAAGATTATCCCTGATTCTCTACATTTAGCCAAAGAAGCAATCCTAATGCCTAAAGAGCACAGTCTAAGAATCTGCCCCACATCCCTTGTGCACCTGTTGTTAGTGTTATCAGTTTGTTCACCTGGCCAGGTAAGTTAAATAATTTTCCTAGAATAACATTTATTTGCATGTGTCTAGTCTCCTTAAATGTTCACTGATATCTGTAATTTTCTGTGCAGCTTAGACATTTGTGACATATAAGATCACTCTGCCTTCTCCTTCACAGCCCTTGTTTGTACAGTGTATACATGCCCATCATGGTTGAGCCTTAGACCCTGCCAAACAATACTATCTAAGAGCTAAATCCATTCAGAAGGGCTGAATCACCATTTTCAATTCTGAATTCCATCCCATACAACTTCATTGATACTAGTGAGAAAATATCTGCTCTCCAGAGTCAAAATCTTAAGGTCCTTTTCCAACTCACAGTTTACATGTTGTAATTGGGTAGCAAAGTGCATATTATACAGAATGTCACTGAAACAAGGCTATAGACAGAACTAGCAGAATCGGTCAGGAGTGACTGTTTTCACAGTAAATACATCCCCAAACACTATCAGTTGTCTATTTTTCTTCCGTGAACTCCATTCAGTATGTGTTGATAATGCACCCCAATTGTGTGTCAATAACCAACATAATATACAAAAGGAGAGGAATTTTGAGACTCTCATAGCAACTAGTTGTGCCCTAAATTGTTTCAGATTAGCACTTTAGTATCCTCTTTATAGAAATATAGAACAAATTATGGAATACTATTGAATGAAATCAAATGTGCAGGAGGTAGGTACTTAGATGTAAATATATTAAAGCCATATGTTTTTACACGGCGATTTCATAGAAACTTACCTTCCTGCCAGGAATGTTCTGTTGTCATTGATCACTTTCTCCAAGAATCAAAATGATTGAAGTCATAGTGGCAAATGTGCCTATGTTTGGATTTCTGAATCCTATCTTGTGCCAACTGAGCATCCTTGTCCTTCCACAGAAATTCACAGAGAGAGAACTGCAGAGAGAGGTTGGGCCAATGCACGTTCCATTTGTCATTAAGAAGCTATCGCCTCATGGCACCAGTTTGATGTCCAAGTGTCACCGCATAATCTCAGCAAAGGCTAACAGCTGAGGAGTAATGCAGGCTTAGCAGCTTCCTGGGCTCCCTTCTCCGGTGCCCCCCATCTCCAAGCTCCTCTAGTGTCAAAAACATCCTCCATAAGAGCATGTTAGAACTCCCAGTTACAGCTATTTTTTTAATCTAAAAGTTATGGGGAAAGATCACTTCTTTTTTTTAATTTTTTATTTTTTTTAAATTTACATCCAAATTAGTTAGCGTATAGTGCAACAATGATTTCAGGAGTAGATTTCTTAGTGTCCCTTACCCACTTAGCCCATCCCCCTCCTACAACCCCTCCAGTAACCCCGTTTGTTCTCCATATTTATGAATCTCTTCTGTTTTGTCCCCCTCCCTGTTTTTATATTATTTTTGCTTCCCTTCCCTTATGTTCATCTGTTTTGTCTCTTAAAGTCCTCATATGAGTAAAGTCATATGATTTTTGTCTTTCTCTGACTAATTTCACTTAGCATAATACCCTCCAGTTCCATCCACGTAGTTGCAAATGGTAAGATTTCATTCTTTTTGATTGACAAGTAATACTCCGTTGTGTGTGTGTATATATGTGTGTGTGTGTATATATATATATATATATATATATATACACATTTTATTTATCCATTTATCCATCGATGGACATTTGGGCTCTTTCCATACTTTGGCTATTGTTGAAAGTGCTGCTATGAACATGGGGGTGCATGTGTACCCTCTGAAACAGCACACCTGTATCCCATGGATAAATGCCTAGTAGTGCGATTGCTGGGTTGTAGGGTAGTTCTATTTTTAGTTTTTTGAGGAACCTCCATACTGTTTTCCAGAGTGGCTGCACCAGCTTGCATTCCCACCAACAATGCAAAAGCGATGACATCTAATGTTTGTTATGTGGAATGAAAATAGAAGTTCCCACCCACCCACCTGTGCCACAGCTTGTCATAGATATATGACCACTCCACGGACTCAAATTTGTAGAGTTATGGGTTATTTCCTAGATTTAAATTAAACCAATAAATGGGAAGTTGATTCTAAAAGATGTCTGCAAAGAAATCAAAATTGAAAAGAGCATTACTAATGAAAGCATAATTTAAGAGCAAAGAAAAGAGGGCACCAGGTGGCTCAGTCAGTTAAATGCCCAACTCTTGATATCAGTTCAGGTCATGGGTCATGAGATTGAGCCCTGTGTGGGGCTCTGCACTGGGGGTGGAGCCTGCTTAAGATTCATTCTCTCTCTCTCTCTCTCTCTCTCTGCCCCTCCCCTGCTCATGGTCTCGAGTGCTCTCTCTCTCCCCCCCCACAAAAAGAGGAAGAAAATATTAGATGTGATCACTCTATTGTCCTAGTACAATATGAATGAGTTTAAACACAAAGTTGAAATAATTAGCTCTGATAAAAATTAAGCTAAAAAATTGCATCAAGGAAATCATTAATCATTTGCAATATAAATATTGGCTAAAAATCAATAATTCATCTTAAAATTAAGTATCAAGAACATGAAAATACCTCCATTTTTCAGCAAGTGATAATAGTATATCTTATAAAACTTCACTGAGCTTTAATGGTAAATGCTGAGAAGCCTTTTTGGGGTTTTCTTACTTAAAAATAAGAGACAAGCCAATGGGGCGCCTGGGTGGCGCAGTCGGTTAAGCGTCCGACTTCAGCCAGGTCACGATCTCGCAGTCCGGGAGTTCGAGCCCCGCGTCAGGCTCTGGGCTGATGGCTCAGAGCCTGGAGCCTGTTTCCGATTCTGTGTCTCCCTCTCTCTCTGCCCCTCCCCCGTTCATGCTCTGTCTCTCTCTGTCCCAAAAATAAAATAAAAAATAAAAAATAAAAAAAATAAGAGACAAACCCTACAAATTTGGGAAACACTTGTTCTTTTAGATGCATTAAAAATGACCGAAATTATACACGAAAGACAATTTAATAGCAAAATAAAACCCACTCTTGTCAGCAAATACGCTAGAGGATGTGGAAAACATCATTGAAAAATTGAAAGAACAATGTTAGAAGAAACTCATAGTGTGGCAAAACTGTTACACACTTGGATGAAAATACAGATGTTGCTAATGCATCAAGCTTAAACATTTTAGAATATTATAGATTCTGTTTCAATAACAAAACACATTGAAAAGCTACTTTTGTGAGCCAATAGAAAGAACTATCAGAGGAGAAGATACAATCTTAATCCTAAATTATTTCTTAGGTAAAAACCAATGTTTTATGGAAAAAAAATATATATAAACAACCATTGATAGAACAGCTGCTCTGGCTGGAATAAAGAGAGAATTCCAGAGTGAGTCTGTGAGCTAGCACCACAAGTGAATATTCTTCACTGCATTATTCATAAGCAAGCAAATGACAGGAAAAAAGGTACAATATGTTACAGGACGTCATGGATGTAGTTAATTTTATACAAATGGCACCTTTAAAGTGTATTAGAATCATTACAGCATTTGTAGTGAGATGGAAAAAAAAACTTATGACACCCTTTTGTACCAGAGATACACTAACTATCTTGGGATAAATTACTTAACTAGTTGTCTAAATTTCCATCTTCTGAATTTACTAATCTTATTTGTGAAGGACAAATGGCTAAATGGATATTCTTCCCAGTCAATGTTTACATACACACACACACACACACCCCACTCTTCCCTTTTGAGGCAAAGTTGACATTTTAATGAGTGTGGAAAATTAACCATTTGTCTAGAGAAACTTATGCTATGCAGGTGATATTTTGAAAATGGTTGTTTAAAAACCACCTGGGCTCCAATCATGGTTTTGCCACTTGTTGGCTGCGTGCAGTCTGGCAAATTATGGAATGTCCCTGTGTCTCAGGCTCTTATCTGTGAGTCAGATAATAGAACCTAGTTCAGAGGAGTGTAGTCAGGACCTGATGAAATAATCATATGAAAAGCTCAGCCCAGGGCTTAACAAATGGAAGGCACTCATTCGACAAATGTCAGCTGCTGTCAGTATCATCCTCACCGCCACCATCATTAAAGATTCTCCCAGTGTAGTTTCCTTGCAATGATCCAACTTGCCTAGGTGTAACTACACTCCCCAAAACTCCTTTCTTGGATGTTTCTGGGCCACAGGGGAGATTGTGCGAGCTTTTGGAGGCTCGAAGGGGGGCAACAGCTCCAGATCTTTCTGATCTGCTGAATCAGTCCCTTTGTTTAAGGCAGTGGCTAAGCCAAGTGTGTGTCTCAGCTACATGAAGAAGGGTTGCAGGCTTTGTAGGATACCCTTGTCACCAACGTCAGAGGAATCAAGAATGAACATGGGTTTCAGTCCATTCAGTCGTGGTATTTCAGCTTCTGCTCATGCGATTCCAGCCCTGATTCTTCTCTTCTGTCTACCCTGAGCCTCAGGCTCCCACCCCAGGCTTGGAGGTAGAGTACAAAGTCTACCTACTCACCCCCATCATCATGTAAGCCAACTCCACACACACATATGTGTGAGCACGCGTGCACACACACACACACACACACACACACACTAATACACCAAATGACTAGCAAAAGAATTAAAAAGGATTCTTCTAATACTTTGAACTAAATTGGCCAAAACAACCCATCACAGGTTTTCTAGGACCAGAGACACAGAGACCTCTGTAATCGGAGGCAACCAAGTGTGTGTATACTCTTAATGGAAAGACAGGAGCGTGTAGTCAGATGTGAGGGGTTAGGACTGGATGCTAGTAGATACAGGATCATCCCAAAAGTCAAGACAAGCAGACAAACAAGACGCACTAACCACAGTGAAAGCACAGATACTTGTACTCACCACACCAAGTGCCCGTCATTTTTGCAGCAGCACCGTAACCAATCTTGCCCCCAAATTATCCATTCTTCAAGAAGGCAGACAGGGGGACTTTCCAGCTTTCCCTACTGCCAAAAAAATCCAAATGAGCTTTTCTAGTTGTTTTATTTGTAATTGCAAACAGAACACCCAGAGAAAATTTAGCCTCATTGTTAAATACTATTGAACATAGCGTTGCCCTTTCCTGATCATTGCTCAGCTATTGTAAGGGATCCATATGGCTCCTGGAACCAGCCTCACATATATTCCATCACCAGTTCTCAGAAGAGTCTTCCATTGTTCAAACTCGTGGGCTCCAGGGAAAGGTATTGGTGGGATTGTTCGCACACCTTTTTGGTCTTGATGTCAGAACTCAGATTTTTTCACACTCCTCTACCTATCTTTCCTCCTATCCACATTTCTCTACATTAACCATTTCTTCTTATGTTATTTCTTCATGACTCCCAGCATGCTTCAGAATTAGAGCTGGGCACGTTCCTGGCAGCCCCTAGGATACTTGATTGACAATAGACAGACAGACTTTTGAGGTGCACTTTTCTTGCATGGAAGATTCCTGGTAACCATAAAGGCAATGACAAAAGGAGAGAAGAATGGACATTTTATCTAGGAAATATGCTACAAACTATTAAGCCAGATGGAGGAAATGAATGCTCTGTTCCATGCAGAGATCACAAAATTGTCATGACGTAAAGATTTAGTAGTTTGATTGTTGCTTCTAACTATAGCAATTTAAAAAAGGAAGAGCACTGCTTCATTAAGAACATGAAAGATTTGGTCAGTACTGTTGCAGGCTCCCCGTTCCTCCTTCCCACCCTTAGGACGATCCTATTGCCTATAATTCACTTCTAAGACTTTGATAGCATCCTCATAATGGTCTTCTCAACAATAGTACCATTAGAGTTGATTCAAAGAGTCAGATTGGCAGAAGCTCTGCAAGAACGGGAACATTCTCTCAAGCATCATAAGCACTATTGGAAAAGATCTGCAATGTCTAGCCAACAATTAAAGCCCCTAAAACAGACTGCGCAGCTATTTATTCTCGTTAAGAGATGGGGAAATACAGGTTGAATTACCTTACAGCAAATTAGATGGGAAAGTAGAGAACATAATCATATAATAAAAGACCTCATTAACTCCTCCCATTCTTCAAGGCACGCTACCAGTTGTCATTCCAGCTTCCAGAACAGACTAAGACTCCAGGGCCAAAGCAGAGATGATGGCAGAATTAGAAGCGGCATTTTCTCTTTAAATCAACCCTCGATGAAAGTCCAGCTTAGACCATCCAGAATGAGGTGCAAAGAGTGGTCATCACCCTTGGACTTTTTTTATACTTTATGAAATATTTCTGGATTTTATAAAGTGTCCCTGCACATCCAGAGAGTTTCCTTTGTTTTCTTACATATCCAGACGTTCTATGTTTAGTATATGAACAGGAGTTGAAGACGAAACAATTTTCTGTTCAAGATGCTCGAAATACTTAACTGTAATACATCAACTTCATTGTTGATTAAAATATTTCACAATACAGTGCAAGAGAATTTATCGTTCAAAGTTCAAGAATTTACTTTGCATAATCATTTGCCAGTGGAATGTGATTTATTTGGATAGTCCAATTTTAAGGTCACTGTCCACTCCTGAGAACTATCTTTCAAAGCTTTTTTTTTTATTAAACCTTAGAGAAAATACTGATATTTATATGTTAAACTAACCCCATGATCAAATGGGTATATGAGACATGTACTTTGAGAAAGACTCCCTGTGGGAGGCCTGGGTGGCTCAGTCGGTTAGGCATCCGACTTTGGCTCAGGTCATGATCTCACAGTCCGTGAGTTCGAGCCCCGCATCAGGCTCTGTGCTGACAGCTCGGAGCCTGGAGCCTGGAGCCTGCTTCGGATTCTGTGTCTCCCTCTCTCTGACCCTCCCCCGTTCATGCTCTGTCTCTCTCTGTCTCAAAAATAAATAAACATTAAACTTCTTTTTTTTTAAAGAAAGACTCCCTGTGATATATTAATTTAGAGGTAATTTCATTTTCTTTGGAATGGAATAAACACTTCCCCTGTGATGGTGGCTTTATCTATCGGTTGTCTCAGGTTTTGGCCACTCACACCATCACTGCAGCACTTCTCTGAGCTCTGTTCTACAGTTCAGTTCTGTTCAGGAATTGTGTTGCAAATAATAAAGTGAAGAGCATGTTATCAGAGTGGTTTACTGACTCTTCAGAGAGAGTGGACTTGAATGTTCAGATTCATGTGACCATGGAGGGTGCTTGTGCCTCCAAATGTCACTCTCAGATGGATGTTTTGGGCTCATCTCCTTATCTCAAAATCTATAAGCATAAAGGACAGATAAAAAATAGGCCCATTAGAATCAATCACTAATCCGTCAAATGAGATCCATTAGAAAGTCCACTCATATTTATCACTTAAAATTTAAACAGAAATAATGAATTTCATAAGGTAGGGTTAATCTATGGTGTGAAAAAAAAAAGTTCAAAGGGCCGTTTAGGGTTTTTTTTAATAAACATTTTTCACTTTTTATGAAATGTACCGAGAACTACGCAACGGTGAAGCTGGATTACTTGATCTGGATGGAATAAAATATAAGATGGAAATTTATTTTTTTCATTTGGGGCCCAAAGACTTAAAACAATAAACGATAATACTTCCCACCTTCCAAAATGAAGAGCTAGACCATGTAAGTAAGGCCTGCATGTAAGGGGGTGGAAGCCAGTTATGTAATTTTTAAGTGACTACCCACTCCCCTCCTATGGAAGAAGTCAGAGGTTAGAGAAAGGGTTTAATAAGAATCATCAGTGTGCAGTCAATGCCATTCCATACGCCAACAGATCTTCAACTAGCACCCACTTTTCCCGTGGACCAGATCATGCTGGTCTGGGGTCGTCACAAGAGAACCAGCTGAAGGAGAGGCAAAACCTCAGGTGTCAAAGGAAAACGCAAAAGTGAGCCAGAGAAGATGCATTTTGTGGGATCCAGGCAATTTCTGGTAAGAGATCTCCAACATCAGGAGGAGACAGGTGGTATCTCTGAGAAGCCATAACACATCATGAAAGTGTCTGAAACCTTCTCTATCCCTTCCTCTCATCTCTGCCATCAGATGCCCTCTTTTTAGGTCCCAGAGGACTCAGAAGGCACAGGTAGCCAGCTTCTAAGAAGAGAAATAAGTAAAAGAGAAGACAGAAGAAATTGATCACGTCCCATTTCAGACTACAGAACTTCCTGAACTAATGATGGTGTTAAGTCCCCCACAAAACCATCGTGAGTTGTAAATACCGTAATGGCACCTGGTTGGCTCAGTCGGTTAAGCATCTGACTCTTGATTTCAGCTCAGGTCATGATCTCACAGTTCATGAGTTCAAGCCCCATGTTGGGTTCTGCGCACTGACCACACAGAGCCTGCCTGGGATTCTCCCTCTCTCACTGCTCCTCCCTCACTTGCACACACTCTCTCACTCAAAATAAATAACTATACTTTAAAAAAAAAAAAGAAAATACCATAAATTGAAAGTGCATTTAACATGAAACCTGCTGAACACCATAGCTTAGCCCAGCCGACCTTAAACATGACCAGAACACTTATATTAGCCTACAGTTGGACAAACCATGTAACAGACAGCCTCTTTGACAACAGAGTGTTGAACATCTCATGTGATTCACTGAATACTGTACTGAACGTGAAAAACAGATGGCAGTAGGGGTGAAGAAGGTTGTCACTGTGTCGAGTTTCAACCCTAAAGTCGAAGAATCATTAAGTCGAACAATAACAAGTTGAGGACCATCTATATTGGCTTCCCAGCTGGAGCTGCCCCAATCTGGAAGTGGCCCTGGGGAGATAGACAACATAATCTCCTTTTAAATCCCATTGGAAAATGAAGCGCCCTCTTCTACCAAAGAAAATATTCAGTAAAGGTCCCAGGACAGGCTAATGGCAGAGCCAGAAGCAGATCTCTGGCTGCCTACTTCATCCTTGCTGTCCTACTGTCCCTGTGGCACACACGTGACCATTTGACCCAAGGTTATGGTAATCAGGAATCGAGGATCTGTGGAATTGTAAGTAATATTTCATTTTAATAACATAAGCATGTTCTATGAAAAGCAAATTATACTAAAATGTTCAAAGAATGTTCACATAACGGTAACTACCATTTATTTAGCTCCTGCTATGAAGATAAAATTAACTTTACTCGGACGTAAGTAAACAGTGTGTACTAAATGAGCTATTACCAAGTAAGTAACAGTATATGCCAAGTATGAGCCAAATGTCCCACACTTTACTCATTTGCCTCTCTCCAGCTATAGGAGGGGAGCGTTATTAGCCCTATTTTACAGATGAGAAAACTAATATTCAAAGAAACTAGGTCATTTTTCCAAGGTTGTTCAGCAGGATTCAGCTCAGCACTAACCCTCAAGCATGTGCTCTTGTCCGTGTACTACACTGCAGGAAACAAAGGAAGGGAAAAGGAGAGAAGGAGGGAGGGAGGAGAGAGAAAGGGAGGGCAGAGGAAACAAGGGAAGAAGAAGGGAGAAAAAGAAAGAGAAGGGAGGGAGACAGGAAAGCAGGAAGAGAGGGGAGGCAAGAAGGAACAGCTCACAGTAGGAACTCCTGAGAAAGAGGTACCTCAGAGCAGCTATGAATCACTTTCCACTCCAGGGACAGCCGTTCTGATTTTAAAGAGCAGATCATGTGTAACCTGGAAGAAAAAGAAAAGAAAGAAAGCCCCTCGCCCTCCTACCTTAAAATAGGGAAAAGGAAATATATGAGCAGGGAGGTTTGGGGAATAATCAAGGTAAGTTTGTGACACCTTGTTTTCAAATGGAATTACCTCGAAAAAGGGGTCAGAGTGTGCATTTGAGGATGTGTCACAAACCATAATTAAGAAAATTACCAGACACCTTCCTCTTTCATGAGCAACGGCCTTCATTTTCCTTATAGTCAATCAGAAAGCATATACTAGTGAAAATTAAAGCCAAAAATCTTTAAATTGTAGCCATAAAAACATAAACTATTTTTCTTGGGGCCTATGTCCTGGTCTGTTTTGTCCAGGCATAAACATTTCCTTAATTTTCAAACAATGAAAGACAATAGGATTACATGATTTAATGAGTAAGAAGGCATGCCACTAATAGGTACCTTAAGTAGTATAACCAATCAATCTTTGTGGGTTTTTTTGTGTTTTTTTTTAATGTTTTTATTTATTTTTGAGACAGAGACAGAGCATGAGCAGGGGAGGGGCAGAGAGAGGGGGAGACACAGAATCCGAAGCAGGCTCCAGGCTCCGAGCTGTCAGCACAGAGCCCGACGTGGGGCTCGAACTCACGGACTGTGAGATCGTGACCTGAGCTGAAGTCGGAGGCTTAACCGACTGAGCCACCCAGGCGCCCCAATCTTTGTTTTATATAACATATGAACTTGAAAACACCTCTGAAAATCAGTCTATCACTAACGAGTCTTTGAGAGCCCAACTCAAAACCAACCTGAAGAGAGCTCTCGATTACACACGCTATACTGCCACCTAGAGTCAAAACTCCCGAACAGGGGCGCCTGGGTGTCTCAGCTGGTTAAACCTTGGACTTCGGCTCAGATTACGATCTCAAGGCTCATGAGTTCAAGCCCCGCATCAGGCTCTGTGCTGACAGCTTGGAGCCTGGAGCCTGCTACAGATTCTGTCTCCGTGTCTCTCTCTCTCTCTCTCTCTCTCTCTCTCTCTCTCTCTGCCTCACCCACTCATGCACTCTCTCTCTTTCAAATATAAACATTTTTTTAAAAAAATTATAAATAAATAAATAAATATTTAAATATTAAAAAAAAATCCCAAACAGTAGGCTAGGCCACCCTGAAGTACAGAAATTAGTCTGAATTGCTAACGGAGGCACACAGAAGCACAACCATGATTATGTGCATGAAGGCAGACCACAAGTATGAAGTTTTGGTAAGTTGTAACCAAATAAGTGAATTCCATAAATCAAAAAAGGAACCACTTATAGACAACTGAAGATTAAGTCGGTATTCCCTGGATGGTATGGGCTTCCTTTTTTGCATGTTTACTGCCCAACTAATGCAAAGTCCCACTATTTGGAAACTTGACAATCTTGTGTGAATAACTTGGAGACGAGGTCCTGCGCGGCTTGGGTATGCAGACAGCAAGAAGTACCCTACAACACACGCCAACCCAAGCGCTTAGCATCTTAGTAAAGTACTGGTAACCAGGTCATCCTACAGACACACATGGGATTTTTTAAAGAAGGGGACAACATTACTTGGGAAAAAACAGCAAGACTCGGTTATTCTTTTTCTGTTTTTTTTTTTTTTTTTAAGCCAAATACCACCAAACCACATTATTCTGATAAATGGTGATAGCGATGTTGATAGAGTCACTAACAAGATGCTCTTTGATTTCATTACAATAAAACAACTTGCCTCATCTTGATTCCTGAAGCAATTAATCCTTGAATTACCCTCTGATAAGCTGAAAAGATGTTTAGCCTAGCAAGAGAAATATGTTACTAACATAAGGTCAAGATTGCTTTTGAAAAGTGCAGCCCATCTGTATTTCTGAAAGTTAAGATCTTCCGGTTTAATCACATAAGTGATTCATTTTAATCTATGTAGAAAAGATGTCTTTTATTCAAAAGGTGATGATAGCTAATGAAAACTCACACAGGGGTTGCTTAATGCCAATACCAGAGGAAGTCTGACTGTGCAAAAAAGCACAAAAAATTACCACTTTACACAGACAAGTTGATATCCTTTTAATTTGTATTATTTAATGGGAGTTTTAATCCACGGAATTTTCAATTCTCTTCATTCGTGCTATTTTCTAACATACAGAGCACTTAAGTAAATACTGCCATCACTAGGAATCAAAAGATACGCAAAATGCATGAACAAATATGTAAAAGGAAGTATGAAAAAAAGTGTAAAATAAAAATATGTGAAATATTTACAAATATGTAAAATACATCCATAGTTGTGATGTTTGGTTTTTAAAGTAAAATGTATCCCTAAGTTGTCTTTCTTATATTTTGTAATTATAAAGCCTACTTAAAAAATACGGAAATATTACAAAGAAAAGAAACCATCTCTAGACCTCCCACCTAGAGCTAACCTACACACATACACGGCTCAATATTGAATCATACTGCACATCGTCTATTACAACCTACTGTTCTTTTGAAATTCTATCTTTTCACTTATGATTTTCTAGAATATAAGCATTAATCAGGAAAACAATTAGAAAATAATAATGTGTCTCTCTTCGGGAATTTATTTATTTTTTTATGTATAACTTATTGTCAAATCGGTTTCCATAAAACACCCAGTGCTCATCCCAACAGGTGTCCTCCTCAATGCCCATCACCCACTTTCCCCTCTCCCCGACCCCCCATCAACCCTCAGTTTGTTCTCAGTATTTAAGAGTCTCTTATGGTTTGCCTCCCTCCCTCTCTGTAACTTCCCCCCCGCCTTCCCCTCTCCCATGGTCTTCTGTTAAGTTTCTCAGGATCCACATATGAGTGAAAGCATGATATCTGTCTTTCTCTGCCTGACTTATTTCACTTAGCATAATACCCTCCAGTGGCATCCACGTTGCTGCAAAAGGCCATATTTCATTCTTTCTCATTGCCACGTAGTATTCCATTGTGTATATAAACCACAATTTCTTTATCCATTTGTCAGTGGACGGACATTTAGGCTCTTTCCATAATTTGGCTATCGTTGAAAGTGCTGCTATAAACATCGGGGCACAAGTGCCCCTATGCATCAGCACTCCTGTTTCCCTTGGGTAAATTCCTAGCAGTGCTATTGCTGGGTCATAGGATAATTCTGTTTTTAGTTTTTTGAGGAACCTCCACACTGTTTTCCAGAGCGGCTGCACCAGTTTGCATTCCCACCAACAGTGCAAGAGGGTTCCTGTTCCTCCATATCCACGCTACCATCTATAGTCTCCTGATTTGTTCATTTTAGCCACTCTGACCAGCGTGAGGTGGTATCTCAGTGTGGTTTTGATCTGTATTTCCCTGATGATTAGTGATGTTGAGCATCTTTTGATGTGCGTGTTGGTCATCTGGATGTCTTCTTCGGGAATTTAGAGCAAGAGATGATGGAAATAAAACTAGAATGTGCTGATTGCTTTATTCATCATTGCATTTGATCTCTTAGTTACATTTATGAATCTCCTTCTGTTAGCCAAGTAAAGCATAAACAGCAAGAATGGAAGTGGAGAAATTGGTTGAAGCGATATCTAGGACTGATACGTTTACCATTTGGGTGCAGACAAAAGATCTTTGCTCCTTTCTGTACAGAAGTGAGTTTAAGTCTGCACTCAATACATATGCATCTTCTTAAGTCTGACTGCACTTAGAATCACCTGGAAAGCGTCTATAATGTGCTACTTCCTGGGCCTCATCACAAACCATTTAAATGAGAATATTTGTAGTCCCCGAGAATTTTTACAAAAGCTCTCTTCGTTAAGCTGTACTGAGGACTGACATGCCGTGATGAACATTTGTGAGGATAGCTAACTACTTACTGGTCTGCATGATGTCTAGACCATGACCTTAAATGAGGTCATCAAGAGACCGACTGTAAATAGGGAAGAGAAGACACCTAAAGCATGAGCCCTAGGGTATTCTAGCATTTAGGGAGACAGATAACAGTGAAAAGGAGCTCTGAAGAAGTTCCAGGAAAACCAGGAGAGAATGGGGTCCTAGTAGCCAAATGGAAGAAATGTTGGAAGTGGCGGGGGAGGGGGGGGAGGAGGGGGAGTGGTTACCCATGGTAAGTGATGGGTCAGAAACATAAGGATTGAGAATTGACTTCAATTTAGCAAAATAGAGGACTCTGGTAGCCGTGACAAAAGAAGTCTGGGAAACCTGATGGAGACAAAATTCGACTAGAGTCTGTTTATACAGAAATGGGAGAAAGGGGATACTTTAAAATGTTTTAAGGATTCTTGTTATAAATAGAGCAGAGAAAAGAGTTGGGAACTGAAGCAATGTAGTGTCGAGGGGAAGACATTTTTAAGGGGGAAATGACAACAAGCCTGTATACTGACCAGAATGATCCAGAAAAGAGAAAAAAATGATGATGTCAAAGACTGCAGGGACAACTGCTGGGATCCTGTCCTTGAGTATATATGGCGTTGGATGACTCAGAGATAACTCGTCTGTGGGAGGAGGAAAGACAGAAGTATGGTGTAGATGCATGTAGGTCAGAAGACTCGAGAGGACACTTTGGGAAATGCTTCTGACTGCTTCTATTTTCTCTGGGGAGGAAGAAACTAGGTCATCACCCTAGAGTAAGGATGACAGTGGTGGTGATGGAGATCTGAGTAGAGAGAAGATGTGAAAGAGGCTCCTCACGGAGACTAACATTAAATGACCCTGAGAAGTGGGCATCCTCTTCCAGTCCTACCATAGTAGTACCGAGTGGACACTCAGTGAATATTGAAGTTAAGAAACGAACACTTTCTTCATGAAATGTTGCCACAGCGTAGGCGAAGAAAACCTTTGAGAATCTAGGTTGTAGCTCTGTATCCACCAAAATCATCAGAAAGATGCCTATTAAGCCATATTCCTTTGCTGGGCCTGGATAGCAATGTATTATTATATCCTGGGTTTTTATGGAGGGGCAATAAAAGAAACAGTCCCTTCCTCATTAGAGGCTTGGATGTTGTTTTTGTTTTTGAGGACATTATCCTAAGTTGCTTAGGGCCCCCTCTATGAAGCCCCAGGCGCAATGTTTATTCTGGAGGTGTCAGAAATAGCTATTTATATCTCATATTCAGACAAGCACAGTGTGCCCCATTAAACAATAAAATCTATATAAATGAGTAACTTCTTTTTTTTGTTACGTCTGCAAGAAACCCAGAACCAAATTTATGCCTTAGCTATAACCATTATTGGGCGCGTGTGGCCTGCACAATTGGGATCCAATTTTCCCCTGAAATCTACTTCCTATTTTAATTTACATTTTTCTGAAGTCTAATTTTATTCGAATTTACATTTTACCATTTTCTTCTAAACCACCATGAATTTATTTATGGTATAAGGCAGTGTGTAAATAGAGGCAAACTGGAACCAAAAAAAAAAAAAAAAACCCATGGTAAAGTTGGAATTGCAAACATGATTTGTCTACAGAATATCGATGCATTACGATATTTACATGGTTCCTGATACTTCTGTGTTTACGATCCCATTCAGATGTTGCCCTTAATGTGTTAATTACAGAAAAAGTTAAGATTGCCTGAGTTTCCCAGCTAATGAGCTAAGATTCGTGTCTGAATTAGCATCTTGCCTACCACGCGGGCAGCATGTGCTGAAATTTTCACGGAACCAAGATATCCACACCAAGTTCTTCAGATGGCACTCGATGTCTCCAGATCCCCACAAGCAAAAGAGGTTAGCAATTCTGTTCTGAAACCACAAGTGGATTGTGATTTTTCTAAAAGTTTTCATATTTCCATTTTTTTCTTTCCAATATGAAATAACAAACAGGCAGCCACCTGCTGCCAGCACTGACCTATCAGTGTAGATTTTCTTCTTTGTATTTCTTTCTTTTGTACGAACGGCTAGTTTTTCTCCACCTATATTGGACACGCTTTTGTATTGCTGGCATTTGCTTTTATTTGTGGTATTTGTATCAACATTATACAATTAGATCTATAAACATGCTCTCCGTCCTCCAATATTATTTGCTTATTTTTTCAGAACGATCTTGAAGAAGAACGGGAGGACTTAGAAAAGAAAATCTCCCCCAAGTGCAGGTTGATATAGAAATACCAATAGAAACTGACAGTGTCCTTTCATTCTGTTGACATTTAAAGGACTGTATTTCTTGGGTGACCCCCTAAAGGCTTCCAAGCCTCAGTCTCACGGACTTTTATCATGTTGCCAACCGACCAAAATAGCACGATCACATATAAAATCAGGCTGCACAAAACTCGCTCAGCCTCAAAGGCACAATAAATCTGGAGCATTTTTAATATTTAAAATTCGAAACAATATTTTCATGCTAGGCTTTAAGCATATATTTTTATAGTTACTAGTTTAGCACTTCTTTTTACAGCTCACACAGTGCTGTCTTTACAAATTCCCAAAGGGACAATTGAGACAGTGATACCAAATGGCACCATGGTTGTTAATTCTTAATGTCTGCAGGAAAAGTGCTGGCTTCAAGGTGAGCTGGACTTGACCACGGACACTGGCAAGGAAAGGATTAGGAAATGGGGGACACGGGAGGCAAAAGAGAAAACAAACACAAAAATTAGGACCAGAAATTTAGAGCTGGAAGGAGGGTAAAGTCCTTCGTTCGACAGCTGAACACACCGAAGTCCAGATGGTCCTCAAGACTGATGCAAGGTCACAGGGCTAATCGGTGTTAAAGCCAGGCCTGTGCTATGACTTGGGGGCCAACCCCTATCACATCACACTGTCATAACAGAAAGTGTTAACTCCCCGACAGGATTAAAACTGAAAATTCAAGTGTTACCATCATTATGATAATTGAAGTTTCATGGCGTAATTAACATTTCATCCAAAACGCTGTTGTTGAGGGATAAGTCATTACAAGAAGGCATTAAACAGACTAGATTTTCAAATGAAGAGAAATTTTATTCCCAGTGAGAAAGGTCTCAATAATGGAAAACAATTGAGAGGTAGAGCATAAATATCTCCAGAAGCAAGGACACACCATAAAACACTAAATACCAGCCAAGGAAATATCAAGATTATCAGAAATACTCCAAAAAAAAAAAAAAGGCAATTCCTAACATAGGAAACGTTATAATAAAAGTGCATTGTAATTAAAATGCTCTGCCATGTGTAATATCCTGATTCCAGCACTCTGAACTGATTTAGTTCATTCTGATCTTCATTTCTCTCCTTACTAGGAATGTTGGTTTGTGTGACAAATTCCCATCTTCTCTAGCAAAAAAAAAAAAAAAAAAAAAAAAAATCATACAGAAAGGAAGGGAAAGCACAAGTGCCTTTCTTGTTGTGACAATATACTTTCCAAAATGTGCACTGAATCCCATGTGGCAATATGGTAATGAGACGACACGTAATATTTATGTAATTTTTCAAAAGGTTGAAATGTAAGAAATCTTTACTCACAAGAGGGCTTTCTTGAAGTTTATTCACTTCAGAATGTGTATGACAACAAAAGTTCAAAAAATGAAAAGTAAGTCATAAATGAAGAGTGTTGCATTGTGGAGAAAACATTATTATCCATGACAACGAAACTTCGTAATGAAAATCCAATATGACACCGAGTTTAATAAAGCCAGCAATCCCCACCACTTAACAATAAAGGAATCACACGAAGTGATGAATTGACAAAATGCAATCGTTTTTATCTGCTTGTCCATAAGCAACAAAAACTTTCAGGACTAAGCTGCTTGCGTGCTTTCATGTTTTTAATAATAATCAAAGCATCTAGCTGATGCTTAGCATAGATCCTCCTTCTAAAAACCCTCACATGCACATGTTTCATTTGTATAGCAATACTGCATGCTTACGGAGTGCACAGTGACAAACATATAAAGTGTCACTTGTTCCCTGCCATGAAATTTCTGCCATCGAGAAAGCACTTAAAAAAGGACACTTAACTATTAGGACTTTCTCATCGCCTTTACTGGAGTTCACAGGATTTCCTACTCGGTAGAATGATGACAACAAATGAAATTATACCATCATCGTGCATGACCTGAATTACCTCTTGTGGAAACTAGGCAGTAGCCTCACGTTATTCTAATATGCTGCTTCTCAGAGTCACTCAGGTAGATCAATCCTCTATGTTCTCTACATAGAAAGATCACAAGAAGTTTACCTCGTCTAACTACAGAGTCCTGAAGAATCCAGTGATAAACAGGCATGTGCACTCAACAGAAATTGTAAATGAACCCGACAGCGCTCTTCCCTTTCTCTTCTGTTCCTTCTTCCTGGGCAATCTCATCTACTCCCATAGTTTTGACTGCAAGCGCTATGCAGACGGTGCCCACTTGTTTGCCTCTGACCTTGTCCTTGAGCTTCTCTGGGCTCCTGGAGCCCGATCACATCTGGGAATATCTACTTCAACACCACATCAGCACCTCCAGCTCTGTGTGTTTAAAACAGAGTTGCCGGGGCGCCTGGTGGCTCAGTCGGCTGAGCGTCCGGCTTCGGCTCAGGTCATGGTCTCACAGTTCACAGATTCGAGCCCAGCGTCGGGCTCTGTGCTGACAGCTCTGAGCCTGGAGCCTGCTTCCGATTCTGTGTCTCCCTCTCTCTCTGCCCCTTCCCCACTCACACTCTGTCTCTCTCTCTCTCTCTCAAAAATAAATAAACATTAAAAAAAATTAAAAAACAAAACAAAACAGAGTTGCCATCACATCCAAAACCTGTTCTTTCTCCTGCTGGCACCCTTCGAGTCACAGTACCAGCATCCGACCTGTCATTCGAGCCAGAAACCTTGTCCTTGTCTTTGACTCCAGTCTCTGCCTCAAGCTCCCTACCCAACCAATCAGCAAGTCCTAAAAGCTTTTTCTCCTAAATATTTCTCAAAAACATTCCTTCTGCTGCATGCCTGGCACCATTTTCCTGCTTCAAACCCTTGATGTTTCTCATGTGAGCTCAAGTGGCTTCTTCACCAGTCTGCCTGCTCCCCCTCAAAACCACACCCGGAGCCTCCCATCTGTTCTGTGTGCCCTTCTGGGCATGGCTCTCTGCTGTAAAGGCTCTACAGCCTTCCTGTCACCATAGCCAGAGCCGGATCCCCTAGACTGGCCAATGCCTTCTGCGATCTGTCCCTATCTTACTGTGCTAACTTTGTCTCCTGTCACTCCCAGTTTAGTACGGTTATTAGGATTTCTTCACGCTCCTTTGATCCACCTGCGCCCCTCTGGACTAATCAACTGGTGCCCACAGTCCTGGACACAGCTCTTCCGGAAAGCCTCTTCTGAAACCACAGACTCCTATGGATACCTGAGCAAAACACAGAGGATCATGTTGTCATTTCGGACTCAAATCAACCAAAGATCTTATCCATCAACAAGTTTTAGTAATAATTTCAAAGATATAGGCAATCGAGTGGCTCAAATTAAACAAGGAGATATCTGAGGCTGTGAGGGTGGTTCCCCAGCTCTTTCTTCCCGACACAGACAAGCTTATAGCTCGCAGCAAGCAAAGTACCTGGAAGTTATATCCTCTCGGTGGGGATGTCTAGTTTATGAAGCATATCCATTTTATGTCACCCAGCTTATGTGACATCACTTCCGGGAACTTACTGACTACAGGCAGTAACTTAAACAGAGCCATTTCGTTAAGGACATCCCACAGATAAGGATATTCTAGCAAATATCATTAATCTATTTACCAGGAGGTCCAGTTATCATATTGACAAAGCTACCTACGTCACCTGTCTTGTTTTCTTTCTGTCAGGAATGTACACTAACCCGCATCCCCATGGTAGAAAAAGTTTAAATAAAAATAGTGGGCCAGCTGATTTAACTCTTTCTGCTCCACTCCCGATCTTATATTCCAGTAGGAATACCTGAAATTTTGTCAGAGCTATTCTGATGTGACTATATTCACAGAGGTCTTCACATTGGGAGAACACATGTTTTAACATAATCTATTGAAGAAGAAGAAGAAGAAGAAGAAGAAGAAGAAGAAGAAGAAGAAGAAGAAGAAGAAGAAGGAGGAGGAGGAGGAGGAGGAGGAGGAGGAGGAGAAGAAGAGAAGGAGAGAAGAGAAGGAGAAGGAGAAGGAGAAGGAGAAGGAGAAGGAGAAGGAGAAGGAGAAGGAGAAGAGCAAAACAAAACAAAGCCAAAAAACCCAAACTCAGTCTTTCTAAAAACTCATGACCTCATAAATGTGTATAGCAGACAGGCCTATATCCCATCCCATACTTCAACCCAATATACCTCAATGATTCTATTTCTGGATGGGGTAAGGCTTGGGGAAGAGGAAAGAGTCAGAACTGATATGGTCAGAAATGTTTGTTGTGCCCAAGGACAATTTTTTTTTTAAGTCACAAAATAAATCTCAAAACAGTAAAGACAAATTTTTTATTCAAACAGCATTTCCATGTCGCTATCTTTAAAATTTTTCATTAAGAATTTCTAATAATATGTATATTCATAATTAACACACATTTCTGAATTTCACATATTTCTGGACATTGTAAACTTCCTCACTGATATTTTTCTCTAAGTCTTTTCCTTAATTAAAGTGACCTTTCTTCTTCTTTGGGGCGCCTGGGTGGCGCAGTCGGTTAAGCGTCCGACTTCAGCCAGGTCACGATCTCGCGGTCCGGGAGTTCGAGCCCCGCGTCAGGCTCTGGGCTAATGGCCCAGAGCCTGGAGCCTGTTTCCGATTCTGTGTCTCCCTCTCTCTCTGCCCCTCCCCCGTTCATGCTCTGTCTCTCTCTGTCCCAAAAATAAAATAAACGTTGAAAAAAAAATTTAAAAAAAAAAGTGACCTTTCTTCTATGAGCACAATTTCCTCGCTGCTCTAAGAAAGGTTATTCATATCAACACCTCAGAGCCCTCAAATTCCAGAGGGCACATTGCTGTCTACCCTACTGCACGGTCACGGTCACATTCGTCTAAGGAACACTTGTTCCTTAGGTCCCAAGCTTCTCAATTATAACATCTTATGCCGCCTCAACTGATTGCAATCTAGACATTCTAGACATCCCAACTCCTTTCATTTCTTAACTATGGAATTATTTGAACTCTCTTATTTTATCAGTTTTGATCAAATACATTCTGCGTGAACTTTCTCCATTTCACCTAAATTAAAAATTTGTTCTCATAGAATTGTTCAGAATTTCCTCTTATATTATTTGTAATTTCTGTAGGATTTATAGTGATGTCCCTTTTAAGTTCCCAGTTTTAGTCATTTGTACTTTCATGTCCTTTTGATTAGTCTTGCTATGAGCTACTGAATTTTGTCAGCCTACTTAAAAACCCAAATTGTGTCTTGTTGGTATTAGCTAGCTCATTAAATGTTTATCTTACTTTTATTATTTTCTCCCTAGATACTTGCTTCAAACTTAATCTGTTGTTCTTTTTCTAACTTCCTGGGACAGATATGTAGGTCACTGATATTTAACTTTTCCTTTATTCTAAAAAATTAAGAAAATAAATTCCCCTCCAAGTACAGTTTTAGCTACATACATATAAGTGTTTACGTGTCATCATTTTTAGGATCCTTTAGTTCTAGACATTTTCTGTCAGTGCACTTTTATTAGGTTACTTACAGATGAACTGTCTAATTTAAAAACATTTGGTATCTTTTATTTAGCTTTTTTTTTTTTTAATGTCTAGCTTATTTCAACTGTGGTCAAGAAACACTCAGCAAGATTTTAACTGTTTCAAATCTGTCAACTTGCTTTCTGGCCCCAAATATTTTAGTTAAATAATCAGTGAGTACCAGAGGGAGCCTGCATTCCAGCTGCTGCATTGCAGTGTTTTGTTTATGACAATCATGTGGCCAACTGACACATGAAAAAATGCTCCACATCACTCATCATCAGGGAAATACAAATCAAAACCCCAATGAGATACCACCTCACACCTGTCAGAATGGCTAACATTAACAACTCAGGCAACAACAGATATTGGTGAGGATGCAGAGAAAAAGGATCTCTTTTGCCCTGCTGGTGGGAATGCAAACTGGTGCAGCCGCTCTGGGTAACAGTATGGAGGTTCCTCAAAAAATTAAAAAATAGAACTACCCTACAACCCAGCAATTGCACTACTAGGTATTTATCCAAGGGATACAGGTATGCTGTTTTGAAGGGACACATTCACCCCCATATTTACAGCAGCACTATTGACAATAGCCAAAGTATGGAAAGGGACCAAATGTCCATCGACGGATGAATGGATAAAGAAAATGTGGTATATATATACAATGGAGTATTACTTGGCAATCAAAAAGAATGAAATCTTGTCATTTGCAACTACGTGGATGGAACTGGAGGGTATTATGCTAAGCGAAATTAGTCAAAGAAAGACAAATATCATATGACTTCACTCATGTGAGGACTTTAAGACACAGAACAGATGAACACAAGGGAAGGGAAGCAAAAATAATATAAAAATGGGGGCGGGGGGGGACAAAACATAAGAGACTCTTCTTTCTTTTTTTTTTTTTTTAATTTTTTTTTTCAACGTTTATTTATTTTTTGGGGACAGAGAGAGACAGAGCATGAACGGGGGAAGGGCAGAGAGAGAGGGAGACACAGAATCCGAAACAGGCTCCAGGCTCTGAGCCATCAGCCCAGAGCCCGACGCAGGGCTCGAACTCACGGACAGCGAGATCGTGACCTGGCTGAAGTCGGACGCTTAACCGACTGCGCCACCCAGGCGCCCCCATAAGAGACTCTTAAATAGAGAGAAAAACAGAGGGTTACTGGAGGGGTTGTGGGAGGGGGGATGGGCCAAATGGGTAAGGGCATTAAGGACCCTACCCCTGAAATCACTGTTGCACTATATGCTAACTAATTTGAATGTAATTTAAAAAAATAAACAAATAAAATATATATGATAATCATGTTGCTGATAAAGACACTGACCTCTTTTATATCCTTTCAATATTTTATCTGCTTGTGTTATCACTTCCTAAAACAAGGGTGGGTTTCTATGTTTTCCCTTTTATTTTGGTCAATTTGGGTTTCATATAATTTTCTTTATATATTTATATTATTTGAGCTATGTAACTAGGTTTATGTTCATAAAAAATTGTTAAATCTTTGTGGCTGTTTTACCTTTTAACCATGATGAAATGCCCATCTTTATTTCTGTTCTTGTTGCACAGCCACACCAGCTATTTTTTGTTATGTTTCTCTGAATATGCTTTTCTATCCTTTCATTTTTTAACTTTTCTGGTTTCTTATATTTAAAATATATCTCTAGCAAATAGCCGATAGTCAGATTTGCTTTTTTATTCAGTATAACATTTTAAAAATGTGTTTATTTGTAAAGTAATTCATCACATAAGTAGATTTAAATTCACGTTCTTACTATTTGTTTTCTATTTGTATCAATTTTCTCCCCCATTTAGTAGCTGTGCTATTTGGAAAATATGACCTCCTCGGTCAATGCTCCAGGGGAAGAATGGCATACAGAATCACAACCTGACTCTTAAACTCTTTCACCTGGAAGTGACATGTCACTTCCGATTACTCATCACTGGACAAAGACAATCATGTGGCCATGCTGAAATCGAAGGGAGCCAGACCATGTACATTTCTCTTTTTCCCTGGAAGAGAGATGAACCAGATCCATCAGGGAACACGATACTACCTGACATGCTCTACATAAATTTTTAAAACTTCCATATGTCAGAGAGCATCACAAACAGTATTCAAAGTCAGCTAACACCTAGGTAGAATTATTTCAAGCATGTATTAAAAAAAAAAAAAAAGATTACTGTCCAGAATATATAATGACATCCCTCTTTTCATTTCAATCATTTCAATTACTTAAAATTTGTATCCACAAAACAAAATAAATCAAGCAATTTAAAATTAAATAGTAATGTAGTCATAATACATAGATATAGTATGTTACATTAATTTCACTCTTTGTAGGTGAAGATCTGAGGAATCAGGCCTTTTCATATACTGTATAAGAGAATATAAACATCAAGTTTAGAATGCATGTGTCCTATTGCCCAGAAATTCTGCTCCTAGATATGAGAAAATGAGAGCACAAAAAGGAACGTATTGTGAAGCAAACCTATACACACTGACCTGAAAATCTCTCAGACATATTCCTGGGCTCAAAAGAAGTTGCACGTCAATATTTAGAGTGATCTATTTATGCTAAAATTATGCACATAAATAAAACAAAATCATATATTTGCACATATATGTGTAATATAAGTATATAGAAAATGGTCTCATAGGACCAAACATAGAAGATTACCATTGTGAATAGGATTGGATGAGGGTTAAGAGGAACTTTTACTTTATTGACATTGTTTGAATATTTCACAATAATTCAGTAGTTCTTGTGTACGTGTAATCATATGCTAAAAAATACTCAGCGATACACTAAATAAGACACATTCTAAGGAATACCAGATTGTTTTCATGTTTCTAGAATTATTTACACTCTAAGCATTTTCAAGTGATTTTTCATGTTTTAACAAAATAATATATGCACATAATAATGAATCAAGTGGTAGAGAAGCATTCATAATGACAAAGCTTGGTCCTTTTACCCAATCTTCCCCAGATCTCATCAGCCAACACACCACACCATTCATTGGAGACAAACTCTTAACTCCTTCTGTTTCATCTTCTAACAGTTAACACAAATCAGTAAGGAATAGATTTATACCTTCATTTCCCAATTTTAACAATATTTTATACCCCACTATAAAAGATAAAAATTTGCTCATACTGATTCATACTCTTTCCTTTCCATAATTATTTTTATATATTTGAGCATCTGACTTTAGATTTCAGCTCAGGTCATGATCTCACAGTTTGTGAGTTCGAGCCCCACATCAGGCTCAGTGTTGTCAGTGGGGTTCTCTTGCTCCCCCTCTCTCACTGCCCCTCCCCCACTCATTCTCTGTCTCTCTCTGTCTCTCTCTCTTTCTGTCTCTCTCTCTTCTTTCTCTCTCTAAATATTTCCCATCCCCACCAATTTTTGACAAAATCAGTCAAATTTCACTCTGTAAGGTGAGAACATTAGCACCCTTACCATTCTTTCCTCTTTCTATGCAACTCCCCCTCCCCTATACTCTCTGCACAACTGGACTTTCTATAACTTCAAAGTTGAAAACATAGATATCTTGTTCTGCCACCACAAGCAAGCCTTCTGTGCTTAGTTTATAGATTGATGCTAAACGCTGAAAGACCAATAAACAGAATTACATTATTATGACTATACAAGTTGTCACTATTTGGGTATCACGTGAGGATTGTATTTCCTTTTCCACATTCCAATGCCATGACCCTAGGACATGTGTAAGACAAAGTACTAGTACTTTGTCAAATGGAATTATTCTTTTGTCATCCTGTATCGGTGACATGACTGTGACACAATTTAGTTGGCATTGTACTTGAACCATAGCTTTGGATTGGCAATTTGGTTTTTTCCTGGAGTTTTGTGTGCTTTAATTTCTCTGGTAGTGCTATTAACTACTATGCTGGAAACTCGCATCTAGGATAAACCCGTTCTCTCCTAGATCCCAAGCCACATCTTGATTTACTTATCATTTTGTTGGAGGACTTAATTAACTTTCTAAGCAAAGGCATGGAGGTAATTAATGTTTTAAATACTCAAATATCTGAAAATAAGTTTTCTCTGGCCTCACCCTTGTGAAGCCAGAGACCCTTAACACCATTAACTGTGTTTTAAATATGGGTTCCAAATAAGATCGCAGAATTTTGAAGGTATTCCTCTGTTATCTTCTTCCATTGATTTTGGAGATAAAAAAAAAAAAAGTCTGCTGTTAATCTGATTCTCATTTCTTCTATCGGTAACCAGATTTGGGTTTGCTTGATTTTTCTTCTCAGATTTTACAAACTTCTCTATATCCTTGTTATTTTAAAAATCTTGAGGACATGTTTAGTCTGCACTTATTTTCACTTTCTTCATTCTTTAGACTCTTTCAGTAAAAAGATTTAGGTCCTTCCTCAGTACTAAGAAATTATTATTTTTTTGTCTTTTTGAAAATGTGCTCTCATCTACATTCTCTTTTTTGTCTCATTTTGGAATTCTTAGAGTCATCCTGTATCTCCAAATCATCAGTGTCTCTGAGGAGAGACTATCTAGATGATTATAGAGGCCCATATCCTCTCTGCTTTGGTAGCTTGGTAGAGAACAGACTAAGGATGTTGCAGTGAATTCAACCCAGAAATAGGATGACAACAACCAGTAGGCTCCTGAAAAACCCTCCTTCCTAGTAAGTCTACATACATGACCAAGGAGTTTCCACTCTTAGAAAATCACACAGATGTGGCACAAAAACAGACACTCAGACTAAGGGAACAGAATAGAGAACCCAGAAACGGACACACAAATATACAGCCAACTAACCTTTGACAAAGCAGGAAAGAATATCCAATGGAATAAAGACAGTCTCTTCAGCAGCTGGGAAAACTGGACAGCAACATGCAGAAAAATGAACCTGGACCACTTTCTTACACCATACACAAAAATAAACTCAAAATGGATGAAAGACCAAAATGGAAGACAGGAAGCCATCAAATTCCTAGAGGAGAAAGCAAGCAACAACCTCTTTGACCTCAGCTGCAGCAACTTCTTAACACATCTCCAGAGGCAAGGGAAACAAAAACAAAAATGAACTATTGGGACCTCATCAAGATAAAAAGCTTCTGAACTGCAAAGGAAACAATCAGCAAAACTAAAAGGCAACCGACAGAATGGGAGAAGATATTTGCAAACGACATATCAGATAAAGGGTTAGTATCCAAAATCTATAGAGAACTTATCAAACTCAACACCCAAAAAACAAATAATCCAGTGAAGAAATGGGCAAAAGACACTTCTCCAAAGAAGACATCCAGATGGCCAACTGACACATGAAAAAATGCTCCACATCACTCATCATAAGGAAAATAAAAATCAAAACCACAATGAGATACCACCTGACACCTGTCAGAATGGCTCACATTAGTAACTCAGGCAACAACAGAGGTTAGCGAGGATGCAGAGAAAGAGGATCTCTTTTGCCCTGCTGGTGGGAATGCAAACTGGTGCAGCCGCTCTGGAAAACAGTATGAAGATTCCTCAAAACATTAAAAATAGAACTACCCTACGACCTAGCAATTGCACTACTAGGTATTTATCCAAGGGATACTGGTATGCTGTTTTGAAGGGCACATGCATCCCAATGTTTATAGCAGCACTATTGACAACAGCCAAAGTATGGAAAGAGCCCAGATGCCCATCGATGGATGAATGGATAAAGAAAATGTGGTCTATATATACAATGGAGTATTACTTGGCAATAAAAAAGAATGAAATCTTGCCATTTGCAGCTACAAGGATGGAACTGGAGGGTCATATGCTAAGTGAAATTAGTCAGAGAAAGACAAATATTATATGACTTTACTCATATGAGGAGTTTAAGTGACAAAACAGAAGAACATAAGGGAAGGGAAGCAAAAATAATATAAAAACAGGGAGGGGGACAAAACATAAGAGACTCTTAAATATAGAGAACAGAGGGTTGCTGGAGGGATTATGGGAGGGGGTATGGGCTAAATGGGTAAGAGGCATTAAGGAGTCTACTCCTGAGGGGCGCCTGGGTGGCTCAGTTGGTTAAACGTCTGACTTCGGTTCAGGTCATGATCTCACAATTCATGAGTTCAAGCCCTGCATCGGGCTCTGTACTGACAGCTTAGAGCCTGAAGCCTACTTCAGATTCCATGTCTCCCTCTCTTTCCGCCCCTACCCCACTCTCTCTCTCTTTCTCTCTCTCTCTCTCTCTCAAAACAAATAAATCAACATTGAAAAAGATTTTAAAAAATTAAAAAAAAAAAGGAATCTACTCCTGAAATCATTGTTGCACCATATGCTAACTAACTAATTTGGATGTAAATTAAAAATTAAATTATTAATTAAAAACAAGTTCGTTAAAAAGAAAACAAAAACCCACAGTGATATATATCACCTGTCATAATGGCTAAATTCAACAACACAAGAAACAACAGGTGTTGGTGAGGATGTGGAGAAAGGGGAGCCCTCTTGCACTGTTGTGGGAATGCAAACTGGTACAGCCATTCTGGAGAACAGTGGAGATTCCTCAAAAATTCAAAACAGAATTACCATATGGCCCAGTAATTCTACTACTGGCTCTTTACCTAAAGAATCTGAAAACACTAATTTAAAAAGATATATGCACTCCTATGTTTACTGCAGCATTGTTTACAATGGCCAAGATATGGAAACAGCCCATGTGTCCACCAATAGAGAATGGATTAAGAAGAATGAATATTGCCCAGGCATAAAAAAAGAATGAAATCTTGCCATTTGCAACAACATGGCTGCATTTGGAAGGTATAATGCTAAGTGACATAAGTCAGTCAGAGAAAGGCAAATACGATATGGTTTTACCCTCAGGTAGAATTTAAGAAATGAAACAAATGAACAAAGAAAAAGACAGATAAGAAAAAAGACTATTTTTTTATGTGTATTTATTTTTGAGAGAGACCAAAACAGAGCACCAGTTGGGAAGGGCAGAGAGAGAGAGGGAGACACACAATCCTAAGCTGGCTCAGGCTCTGAGCTGTCAGCACACAGCCCGACATGGGGCTTGAACTTATAACCATGAAATCGTGACCTAACTGAAGTCGGACACCTAACCGACTGAGCCCCCCAGGTGCCCCAAGACAGACTCTTAAACAGAGAGAACTGGTGGTGGCCAGAGGGCCAGTGGATGGAAGGATGGTGAAAGAGGTGAAGGAGGTTAGGAGTACACTTAACATGATCGGCACTGATCAGCGAACAGAATTGCTGAAGCACTATGTTGTGTGCCTGAAACTAATCAAACCCTGTACTTAAACACTGCACTTTAATGGGAATCAAATATATATACTTATACATCTACATAGAGATACATCAATATATACGGGAGTTTTAAAAATAAATATAAATTTTAAATGAGTTAAAAAAGAAAAACAAAACAAAACAAATCACAAATCACACAGATGTTCTCTCACCGCACCTATAAATACATGGGACATTAGGGGACACTTCTTGGCCACAGCACTGACCGTCATCATGCAGACCATCTGGTCTATATGTGGAACAATGAGAGGTACAGGGACACATACGCTCTAGTGTTTCTCTTGTGGTCAAATTCCTCCTATCTCCAATAAATTCTGTTTCATATCTGCACTGCATTTTGGTCTAATATTTCCATTTTTCATCTCATTGCTCTATATTCTGGGGAATTACTCAAACTCTTTTAAGTTCTATAAACTCTTTCTTGTTTCTTAAATGATTCATTTTCCATACCATTCTGTTCTCTGCAATGACTGTAATATCTTCTTATGTCTCTCTGGATATATTAATGAAAGAAATATTTTAAGTAGGTGTATTTTAACTCTCTTTAGTTTCTGTATTATTTCTGCCTCCCCAGTACCAGCTTTGTTGTCTGTCTTCATTTTTCTCTTTCATGCTCTTGGGTCCCCTCGTGTGTCTGGTGATTCTTAAGGGCTGGCGGAGATTTCCTCTGCTGATTTGTAGATCGGTCTTTCCACTTGAGCTCTTTCTCCTGAGGGAGGATTCCAATGACAGCTTTGTGTGGGAATAGACAGCTGACTGTCAAGCTGTAGGTATGACATAACTTTTTTTTTAAGAATAAGGAGGTGGTGGGGAGGAGGGGTAGAAAGAATAATAAGGTTGGCAGCAACATAGGACTATGGTCATAATAAAATATAAACTCATGATAGGACTGGTCATCCAGACATGGCCCAAAGGCATCAACGCACAAGAAAACCACACTCAAGGTAAGCAGTGCTGAAACCATCAGCAAAGCCATTCACACTTCTCCAGGACACCTGTCTTCTCACAAAGGCACAAGGCTCTGGACCTGCAGAATTGCATCCACCCAGAGAGAAAGCCTGTTCTAATTTATTCAGAGATGTCGTACAGACTAGCGGTGGACCTTCAGGCTTGCTGGAGTCTTATGGGAATCAATGACAGAGATGGGAAATAAAGCCTCAAATCTCAAATGCAGCTACAAGATAAAGTGGGTCTCAAATCAGATTAAGTAAATTTATATCACCTATCTCTTCTCTGTGTTTTGCATACGAATAATATTTTTTTCTTTCTCATGTATAATGAGACCTTAGAATTTTAAATAAGACTCATGAGGAATTGTAGTGATTGTTTTTTAGACCTCCTTAGTTTATGAGAACACCATGAAAATCAAAATTTATCCTTCAGTCTCTCCTCTGGAACTAATATGATGAGGTTTTTAGGGTGATTTTGTTTCTATAAATTGTCCATTTTAAATCTTTATTTTTAAAAAAAAAAAAGACCTTTTTTTATCCAAAGCACACATTTTTTTTGAAAGTTACAAACTGAAATCTAAAAAGTACATGAGAAGTTTAATTAGCCTTATATTTTCCTCTTCTTAGCAATCTGAACAACCTATTTGCTGAGTATGCATTAATAATCCACAAGTAATGAATTAATTCTCGTATCAGTGGGATATCCACAAAACCTCCTTTAAATAACTCCAAAAATATTAATTTGCTGCCGCTTGCAAGTCAAAGAGAACCGGCTCCTTCAGTGCTCAGCAGCCCCCTTGCCTGACCTCTGGAGCCCTCAGGAGGTGACGGCAGGGAGCTTGTGAAGAAAGGGATTGTGTGCAGCGTTCAGTGGGTCTTTGGATGGAGCGTCTCCTAACCAAGAAGCTGGGACTTGAGGGCAAACTGACAAATTCATAAAAAGACAAATTCATAACTTTATAAACTAAGCAAATGGTGTATTTAGCTGCCATCTCGTATGCAGGCTTTCAGCTGATGTCGTCAAAACCAATCACACAGAAATGCCATCTTTTTAGAAAAATAATGCAGTTTCTTTGTAATGATTTAGATCCAACTTGAGATTTAAGACAAAAGATTAATCAGTAACCAATACACTTAAAAAGATTGTGTTCACTCATCTCTATAATAGGCGAAGTACTAAAAAGAAATGTCACTAAAGGAATTTTCTCTTAAAATGCAATATTGGGCCACCCGTACTCACACACACGTGACCACACTCATCGAGAGACCTCTATTAGCATTCTTCAATATCAAGGACATGAACATTAGACCAACTTCCTGACATAAAGGATGTTCTGTGTGCTGAAAAGACATGTCTCAGGTTTACAGTGAAAGAAAACTACATTAAGGCCCAGAGGAAATGTAAAAGGGTCACATTTGGTAGGGTGCGGTATGGATGGGTGACGTGAAAATAACAGCCAATTTGACAGAGAGAGAGAAGAGAAGAACAATGACTGGGCTTAGACTACAGGGCAAAAAATGTAAAATGTTAGAAGCACTTAAAAATCAATAAACAATGTACAGGATTAAGAAAAAGCAATCACTCTGAAAAGGCTCTAAATAAAAAAAGTGTTTTTAAAATCCTTAAAATGACTATTTCTGTTGGGAAGAAACACATGTTTCTACCTATGTGAAATGTGATTTCCTGAAGAGAACTGAATGCTGTATAAAACAGCGGAGTAGCTTTCCTAATCATACAGAGTCTGTTTGAAAACACGAAAGACTGGGGGCACCTGGGTGGCTCAGTCAGGGAAGCATTCAACTTCAGCTCAGGTCGTGATCTCACAGTTCGTGGGTTTGAGCCCCGCGTTGGGTTCTGTGCTGCCAGCTCGGAGCCTGGAGTCTGCTTGGGATTCTGTGTCTCCGTCTCTCTCTCCCCCTTCCCCACTCATTCTCTCTCTCCCTCTCTCTCCCTCTCTCTCTCTCTCTCTCTCTCTCAAAATAAATAAATATTAAAAAAAAAAAAAAACAAACATGAAAGATTGAGCCTAAAAGGAGTCCTTATTCTTTGTGACCCATAATTAACCCAAGTAAAAAATCTTGCAGTGTCCCCGATATCCTTTGGAATTTCAAATGAGATTAATGTTGCTTTTTAATCCATATAAATAATGATAATAATAGAAGATACAATTCGGACCTTGAAAGACACTCGGTTGTTACTTCAAATCACGTGATCTCCAGGGGTCCCCCGAAGCTGCTATATCTTCTGTCTCAGATGACGTGTAAAATAGAACACCATTCACCCCCTCGACACTATAGAGCTTGTCTGTGGCTTTGTGATCATTACATATAATTGGATATCCCAAATAACCACCCCCCCCCTTTAAGGTTCAAAAGCTTAATTGCAATTACAGGACCCCTCCGCCATGTGACACACAGGTCTGGGTATCACGGTTTGGATACCTCCGGGAGACCATTCTGCCCACCATACAGAGAGTTATGGGAGCATGTGGAAAACTGAACTGTTTGTTTGTTTGTTGGTTAATATGCATCAGTTTCCTAGGACTGCCATAACAAACTGCCAAAAACTGGATGGCTTTAGCAAGAAATTTTGTGTCTCGACAGCTCTGGGAGCCAGAAGTCCAAAACCAAGGTTCTGGTCAGACTGGTTCCTTCTGAGGCTGTAAGGGAAGGGTGTGTTCAAGGTCTGTCTCCTTGCCTCGTAGATGGCTTCTCTCCGCGTCCACTTGCTATTCTCCCTGTACGTTTGCCTGTGTCCAAATCACCCCTCTAATGAAGAAACCATCATGCGGGATTAAGCATTCAGCGTATTCTGGCATGACCTCATCTTAACTAATTACATTTGCAATGGTTGTGTTTTCAAATAAAGTCGCATCAGGAGGTACTGGGGTGTTAGAACTTCCAGACGTTAATTCTGAAGGGGACACAATTCAACACTTTACACATTGATAAGAGGTATTTCTTTCAAATTTTAAGAATTAAGTATAACATATTTTCATGATGTAATTCTTTTCAGAGACATATTCTTAAGCCTTCTGGGTCGCGAAAAAGATCCATAAATAAGGACTACAGAAGATAGAAGATAATTTTTTCATAATCATCTAAGGGAAACTCTCTTTCGCTCTTGAAAGAAAGCAGCCCCGGTAAAATTAAAAAGTCAAATTTCACAGTTATTATTCCCAGCCTCAAATTTTTCCAAAAGAAATACCTATTTCCTTAAAAATCAGAAAACCTTAACATGTTGTATATGTTCCAGAATTAAATTATCCCCGGGCACACCCTTCCTAGCTAGCTCTCGAGCTGGTAGGATTTTTGGTTTTACAGATATCACTGTGGTTATCTCGGGGCACACCTTAGGCGTCAGTCCCAGTGTAAGTCCCTAATTAGCCCCGGGGGGGTGGCAAATCATTGCACCACTCCACGGCCTGGAGGAATGATGACAGCTCACAGAGTCCCTGTCCTTGCAGCTTTAGGATAAATCCTACACTTAACACTTCAGAGGTCTTTGTATATTGTTTGCAGAGCAAGAGCAGAAACAGGTTCCTACAGACCAGAAACATAGGCTACCGTCCCTCTGTGATATAGACACAGTACTCCAAATTAGAGGGGATATTGTATATAGGACATCGAACAGAGTATAAGACTGCTACAAATTTATGGAAAAATGTTGACATAAAAAGTGGACTTCAGCACTCAGTGATATAGCCCCCCAAATCCTATAGTAGATGACTGCTCACACCATCACTCATTCATTCTATAGACCTTTATTGAGTACTCTGAGTGCAAAGCACCACAACAGGAGGAGTGAGAAATCACGAGTGATGCGCACTTTGGTCTCATAGGCGCTATTGTTCAGCCCCACGGGATTGCAGGGAAACCAAGTAAAGGAATCTCTCTCTTCTCCGCATCTTTTAAATTAAAAGGACCAATTCAGGAAAACAAAATCCTTTTCATCAACAGCCTGCCTATTTTTATACTCCCACTGGACAAAAATGTCCAAGGGCAAAAGCCGCCACGGAGATAATAAGAAAGAAGGACTCTCTTCAGCAGCAGGTGTGAGATGAACGGAAGCATGACAGGGTTACCTATGGCTTCCAATTTTCCAGAGAGGGCTTTTCTGCCTGGTTAGGCAAGAAGAAGAAAGTAAAGGCGAAAGATGGAAGGAAACATTTTGCCAAGTTTAAATCTGTCTTGGAATATGTTTCTTCAAGATTTACAATAGAGTTTGGGGCACCTGGGTGGCTCAGTCGGTTAAGCATCTGACTTAGGCTCAGGTCATGATCTTGCGGTTTGGGAGTTCAAGCCCCACATTGGCCTCTGTGCTGACAGCTCGGAGCCTGGAGCCTGCTTCGGATTCTGTGTCTCCCCCTCTCTCCGTCCCTCCCCCACACGTTCTCTGTCTCTCTCTCTCTCTCTCTCAAAAATGAATAAAACATTTAAAAAAAAGATTTTCAATGAGTTCAAAGCTTTTAGTTTCTCAGGGTTTTTTTTCCTATAGAGAAATTGAAACATGTCATAGAAAATGAACCCTGGAAACAAAAAGATATGTGGATAGATGTTTTCCATGAAATAGTTTACACATCAATACATTTAATCACTTAATTCATTAAATCCTAAGATTCAAGAATATTGTGTGTTTGATTAATCAAAGCGGCCATTAAACTGAGGCGGCGCTAATGGCCTGGCAGCCTACGGAAGCAAACCAAAATCTAACGCCTCAAGGTGACGAAATCAAAATACTGAGGATGACCCATCACCAAGAGCCAGCTAGGCTGTAAGCCGTAGCCAGTCAATGATTTCCTTCCTTGTTTCTGCACTTTCTCTACTATCTTTGCCCTGGCTCCTGTCCACTCTGGCGCTGTTAGTCATAAATTCAAGTACAAACTGACTCCGCTCAATCCTTTGCTGGGTCCCACTAGGCCAAAATCAAGTGCCACGTTCTCCCTGGAGGCTCTGGGAAAGACCCCACTTCAAGCTCCTTCAAGTCGTTGGCACGATTCAGTTTCTAGCAGCACTAGAAGGAGGGGCTGGGCTCCTCCTTTCACTGCTGGCTGTCGGCAGGTGTCTCTGTCAGCACCAGAGGGCTTCCAATGTTCCTCGTCATGTCGCCGCTTCCGTCTCCAAACCAGCAACGGTGGGGTCCTGCCTTCTCATACTTCAAATGCCCCTCCTTGTCTCCACTGCCTTCTCCTTCGGCCGCAGCCGTCCTTCGAGTCCAGGTACAGAAAATCCTGCGCTTTTTTTAAAGGCTCGTGGATTAAATTGGACCCACCCAAGCATTCCAAGAAAATTTCTCTATTCTAAGGTGCATAAGCCTAATTGCATAAGTAAGGTCTCTTTTGCCACATAACATGACATAGTCACATGTTCTGGTATTAGGTTGTGGACATCTCTGACAGGCCATTCTACCTATGACAAATACAGTTACTGAGGCAAGTTGGTAAGTGATGTTTCTTTCAAAATTGAAAAATTAGGCATAAAAATAATTCCATAAAGCAGTATTTTTCAGATATAATCTGCAACAGAAGTAACGCCAACAATCTTGCTTTGGGATTATTTACACTCACTAGAATCAAGAAAAATTACTCATTAACTGCCTTTATTGAGTTATTACAGTCTAATGAAGGCTGGAGAATATATCATTAGCCTTATTGTTGAAGTCGATAGTGGTTGAGTGACTCATCACCCATCATTCATCAATGACCTCCAAGTCTTTACTAGGTGATAGATTAGTTCATATTGATTAATGTGAAAATAGACTCATGCCATTTTTCTTGGTAACCTAAGATAGACAATGTTAAAAGCCATGAAAATAGCTTCCAATAATTAAAGGTTATCCACAGGAGAAGAGTGGACGGCAGCCATGTTGTGATTAGGTATCATTCTACAGATAAGGCATTTGCTAAAGACAAGTGAAAACAGGTTCTCTGTCCTGGTATTTGTTTTCCTACCTCTGGGCTTGGCATGTGATGCTGTTATAGAAGCCTCTATTTCTAGACATTTCATTCCAGGAATGATATAATCAAGTGATATGTGACAACGTGTTACCTCACTGTTAGTAAGTGTGGTATTGGCAGTAAATTACCACTACCCCGTGGGTTACAAATGTGCATGTTTGTGGGTGCTGCCTGAGGCCATAAAAACAGGCTTTAATATATTTGCATATTGTCAGAAAAATTCATTAACCTTTTTATTTTCAGAGAGAACTGCGTGAAGTATTCCAACCCATTAGAAACCATGGGAACAAATATAAATTGAATCACTTGGATATTTAGGTTTCTAGTTTCTTGTCACATTGAAGAATAAGAAGCACCACAGGATTTCCAATATCCACCTCTCTCCACTTGATACAGAAGGCATTTTGATCCATAATTAAATTTGTGCTCTTTCTCGCTAACAGAATTGAAATATCCTACAGTGTTTTAAAAGAAGTTTTGACATTCTCTTTCCATTTAGAGCCATGTTACGACAGCTCACGATTTTCCCTCCAAAAGGGCATGGAAAACACATCACACGCTAATTGAGGCCCTGCCTAATCAGGCAAAAATCAGATCTCTTTCAGCCAAACTGTAGCTGATGGTAACCCTGGATGTATAATAAACCAAGTCAAGTTACCTCCAAAAATGAAACAGTAAGGAAATATACTTTGTTCGACTATAAATGTTTCTCATTCTGAAAATTACTCCTTCTCCCCTCTCTCTTTCTTCTCCTCCTCCTCCACTAATGAAGTGGTCTGAGCTCACAAAGCAACACGATCTGATGGTTATCTGATTACAGGTAATAACAAATCTAAACACAGAATGATGCCATATGCGGAGAAATGAAGTCAGTTCCACTAATCAAAAAACAAAACAGCATCAAGGCATCTCTGCTAAAGAGACAATGCAGAAATGTGTAGTTTAGGTATTTGAAATATACTGGTCCCATAGATAAAATCACTCCTGCTTATTGTTATGAAGGAATTAATTAATATAATGTGTTCATTCCATCCTTTTTAACCTTTCTTTCAACAGACATTTGACCAGGAGGCTACCATACACCAAGCATTGTGGTTAGTGGCTGGGGATCAAATGGTTACAAATCCGATCCAATTCTTGCCCTTGTGAATCTAAACAGTTAATTAGGGAAGAAAGATAATAATCAAATAATCACAGTGAAAAATTAAGTAGAAATTAGAATACGTGTCATAAGGAAAAGAGCACAGAACAGAGCACCAGGAAGACTTTCCCAAAAACACGACCTTTGTGACCTTGAGATCTGCAGACTGAGTAGGAATTAATTAGGCAAAGTAAGTGCAGGGAGGTAAGAGCCTTTCAAGCAGACCCTGAGGGAGGGAGGGGTGTGTGTGTGTGTGTGTGTGTGTGTGTGTGTGTGTGTGTGTGTGTTGCTTTGAGGAAGAAACAAAGAGATATAAAACTTTCGAGATTTGTTTCAGCGTATTTCAGGAGTTAGTTCATCAAAGATGGGACCCAGAGAAAGAAAGAATTCTTCTTGTGGTCTGAGAGTCTTTGACTGAGCAGTTTAGGTCCATCAACACATGTGGGCACTAAAGTCATTAGGGCTTTCCAAGAAAACTGAGGAGGAGTGGTCACGGGGACTCAAGTGTCGCAAGGCTCAGTGGGGAACATTTCGGGCACTCTAGCTTTCTCTGTCTCTCTTGTTGGTCCGCAGGGATTTTGAGTCTCATCATTTGACAACATCTTGCTTTTGTTTTGTTTTCAGGATGCTTGATCTATACCACTGGTCAACAGCACCCTTAGCCTCTTTGCCAATGACTGCCAACACAGCTTCTTATAACTTGTAGTTGAATTTCAATCATTTGTTGAGTGGGTGGCTACATAAAAGCATTAATTACAACCTCTGGAAAAAAACAGATCCATGATTATGGAGGCAAACATTAACGTGAGAATTTAGTAATTCTTGTAAGTGAATCTAGTGAGACTTGCACAATGCCTCTTCTTTTTTAATGTTTATTTATTTACCTTTTTTAAAAAAATTTTAATGTTTATTTCTAAGAGAAGGAGAGACAGAGTGTGAGTGGGGAAGGGGCAGAGAGAAAGAGAGAGGGATATACAGAATCCGAAGCAGGCTCCAGGCCTGAGCTGTCAGCACAGAGCCTGATGCGGGGCTCGAACTCACCAGCTGTGAGATCATGACCTGAGCCAAAATCAAGAGCCAGACGCTTAATGCACTGTATCACTCAGGTGTCCCAGGCTTTAGACAACGCCTCTTAACCAAGATTCTGTCTGATCTGGGATCGGCCAGAACAATCTCATCCCCACCCAGGTCTGCAGAAAGGGAGGCTTAATATTAATAAATTTGTATGTAATACTAATTTACCCAAAATGATTTGAATAGGGGAAGAAACTTAAAGAATGTCATTTTTACAATCAAAATCCTTAAACCAACAGAGAAGGAAGATAATAGGAAAAAAAAAGGAAAGAGATAAAGAAGGGGCTAGCAATCAATTGCTTCCAGCATTAATGGGTTTGGATCTGAAGTTCTGGAGAAAGATGTCTACTTTAGGATGTCATTTGCTTCTGGAGAGCCTAAGAGATTCTCAGTGTTGGATCTTACATGGCCGTTCATGTCTAGGAGGTGGGTGTATTTGCCTTTTTAACTAAGAGACATGAATCCAAGGAGCAGTTCCCAGGAGTTTCACTGCAGTGCTTGTGGTGCAGGGCCCCTCCAATAAGGTTTAAGAGCATTTTTACATTGGTTTCCTCTTCAGTAGAGAAGGTCTCTGGGCTGAACATCTTGCTTCCTATGATTTATCTCTGGGTAAAATCAAATGGGTTTAATGAAAATAAGCTTGGCCTTAAAGTTCTACAACTTTAAATGTATCAGCCTGTGAATAGTGGGCGTCAAGGACAGGACAGATATCTCCATATGAATGGGCATCCGGTGGCCAGCTCACAGGGAGATAGTCTATAAATTCCTGTTACAATGGGCTTAATAGCCAGGGGAGCTAAGAGGAAAACCTTTGACCACAGCAACTTAAGTTGCCCACAGAGTATTGCAAGTTTCCATTTTAATGTGTCAATCGTTGCTGATTTCTCTGAGGATGGGGGGTGGGAGGACCCATGAAGCTTCTGGGTGACAGACAAAGCCTTACAAAGTCCCTTAATTTCTGTTCTGACTGCAAAGTACCCCTAAAAGTAGATGAATAGGTATTACTCAAGTGGGAATCCCAGAGTCTACTGTCTTGACAGTTACTTTACAGAAAGGAAATGATTCCAGCCTAGCAGAAAATAGACAATATCCTGGGATTAAGAACATATTCATAATCACAGGGAGCAACTGAATGAAATCCATTTGCACATGTTCTAAATGACCTAAAAGTCTGGGCTCGTGTCCTTGCCCCACCTTTACAGTTTTCAAAGGGTTTGGGACTTCACAGCTGGAAGGTGCAGCAAAGATGTGCTCTGAAATCTCCTTAAGGTTTCCCTGTGAATACTTATTTAGGACATTTTTTGTACTTTCCTTTCCATGGACGGTAGGGCTTGGTTCTTTCAGACACTCTATTTCAGCCTCTCAACGCAGACCAAATCACCATCTCGGTGCCACCCGATGCCATCTGGGTGAAGCAAGCAATCTGATCCTTTCCAATGTGTTATTTCAGAATCAGGTACTTGATTCTGGAATCAACTCAAGACTCGATGCCAATAGTCAGACATTCATTTCGGCTTTGAATTCTGGACTTGTTGGGTGTCCTGGATGTGTTAACATAGCTTGTTTAGTATATTCATCTGCTAAAAGATGAACCTTTGCTTCTCAAAACTGCTTTTACGTGGCTGCCTTGTTTAATGGGAGTACATCAGCTGCAATTAAGAAGTGGTGTTTCTTCCAAAGCAGACCCAAATCTTGAACCACTCCAAAACCATTTCTGTATAGACATTTGCTCGTTTACCTCAGCTAACTGGCAGGCCTTAGTAAGGGCTACACTTGTGGCAACTTGTGCATATTTCACGTCTCAGAGAGGGCTGGATTTGAACAAGCCTTAGTGGGTTCTGATTTTATATCCAGCTTGATAGCTTTCCTGTTCGGTTCTCAAACAGGATTCATCCATACGTAATTCACAATCTAGGATGTCTAAAGGGGTTTCCAGAAGGCCAGAGGAAGCCAAGAAAAGCTCCCAAATAAGTTCACAGCAGTCATGAGATTCTCTCTCCTCTGGGAGGAGAAGGACAGGTTTTAGGATGTTTCAGCAATGGATAGAAATGTGTGCAGGTAAAAGCTAAAGGATTTCAAAAGAAGTCATTCTAGAAACAGAAAAATGTCCTGTGCATTCAGTCAAAAGGACGGTCTGAATGGTGTGAGGGATCATGGGGTTAAGTGGAGATCTTAAGACTACGTCAGCAGGGCCCTCTGTTGACCTTGAACTGCTGCCACTGTGTGCAAACAAGGAGGGTAGGTTTTTGTCATGAAACAAATGTGAAGATTTAATCACCAATGGGTCTCTGATGTCCACGTTCTTGTTAAGTTAGAATCCGCATAACTTGTGTCAATGTACAAATAGATTTATGATTATTGGAGAATCCTTTAAGTTGTAAAAGCCATTCTTCAGGGAGTCGGTGTAATACAAGGGCTCAGGAGTGTCAGTTTTCATTAGCTTATAGGAAAGAACAGCTGGTCCAAAAAAAGTTAGGAATCCAATGTCTCCAATATCCTTTGGGACCAAGAAATCCTCTAAGCTGTCTTTTGTTAATTGGCCACGAAAGTCAGGAACAGGTTCCCATCTAAGAGGAAAGAGACTCTTAATTTTTAGTTTATGCCATGGCCAAGAAAATGCACTTGGCTTCTGGCAAAATTGGGAGTTTATCCTTAGAGACTCTGTGTCCCTGTACACTGATAATGTCAGCAAGTGGAAGAAATCAATTCTGCAAAACTCTCGATCTTGAGAACAAGCAGAAGATCATATATTGTATAAAAGTGGAGTCCTCGGGAAACTGAATGTCTCTAATGGTTCAGGTATAGTTTTGTATTTTCAGGAAGTAAGAGGAGGCTTCCATGAACTCTTGGGCACAACGTTCTATGTGCATTGCTGATTTTCCCAAGTGAATGCCAAGAGATACAGGGAGTCCAGGAGAAAGGATATACTAAAGAATGCTGAGCATAGTTCCATAGCTGTAAAGTATGCAGCAGTCTCAGGGATTGAGAATAGGATAATGTTAGAGATAACAGAGAAGTAGAGAAGTAAAATCTCCCTCATAGCCCTTAAATCTTGTGCAAAGTGGTATCCACACCGATGTGTCTTTGCGACAGACAGGAGTATTACAAGGGCTAGTATGAGAATAATAAGCCCTTGCTGCAGTCACATGGATATAATGGGCTATAGTCCTTCAATAGATTCCTTTTTTTTTCCCCAGTGGCTATTGGGCATTTTCAGCAAGAATATAGCTAGATTTATTGAGATATTTACAAGTTCAGCCTCTTTTATGCGTCTCACATCTGAACCATCTTTAGTCAAGAGGCTATTAAGGACACATTCAAAGTCTGGGGTGTCCAGACAAGAGGCATCGGGGAGTGGTAATCAATTTGCGCCATTATCAGGTTATAAGCCAGAGATTCTTCAGCCTCTAAGAGTTCTAGAAATACTCCATCTGGTCCACAGGTCATAATAGCACACCGTTTGCAAAGTAAATCTCATCAAACAGATTCAGCACCGGGCTTCTGTTTACTCCATCATCCTGAAGGGTGATATTGACCCATTACTATGGCCACTGCTCCTCCTGCCAGCCCTCGCCAACAGAGAGGGCCTCCACCAAGCTTCTTAGTGATGTTGGTGCCCCAAGTGCCAGTGAGTGATTAATACCCTTGGTGAATGTTGTGTCCTCTGGGCCTTCTCGAGGTCTTCTGGCCTTACCTGAAATATCCATAAATGCTATCTACTTCCCCTCGGCCTCTTTATTTCTTCCTCTCCCACCTTCCAGAGTAACTCAAGCATTTACCCTTCACTGAGGACAGACCATCCCTTTTTTCCAGAATTCTCAGAGATACTCCAGCAACAAAAACTCCCATTGCCTGGGTTCCTTGCCAGAATGTTAAACTCCAAGGCCTGAGAAAGTGCCCATAAGCTACTGAATCCTTGCTCGTCCAATTTTACATTCCAAACCCTTTGATCAAACAACTTCAAAATCCAACCCTAGGCATGTGACGCCAGCTTCAGCCAACTCACACCAACTAAGCTAATTCTTGCAGCGTCTTCAGGATAAAGTCTCCTTCCTCCCTTATCAGGCCTGATATGTCCCTAGCTAGGTCATGTTGGGATCTACCTTTGCTACCTGCCTGGCACTGACTTAAAATATAGTGTATTAATAGGAAATCTGAGGTACAGGAAGGCCAACAGATCAGGAAATGATGGCCATTGAAAAGATAGTTTAATACTCACAGTTCCCAAGAGGAGAGGGCATGTCATGCCACAGAAGGGCCACACAGGGAAGCCCTGTGATTTGTCAGGAGGCAGAGGGAGATGGGGAACGGGAGGCCAGAGCTTTCACTGTGATTTCTACAGGAAAGAACAGGCTAAACATGGTAAGCAAGCTTAGTGGCTGGTTTGAATAATTTCAGTGGTATCTGGGGCATGAGGTTGTCCCTAGTTGTCCTGTACCTGGGCCTGGAGTGATTAGGGCAGATAGACAATGGCCTTGAGTGTGAGTGTAGACTCTGGATTAGTTGGTTTGTATCAGAAAAGGCTTTTTCCTAAGGGTAGGGAGGGAGATGAGGGAGGCAGGAGGCCAAGGCAAGGTGACTCAGGTATATTAACAGGTTGTCCATTATAAGGCGTAACCAGCATATGCATATAGAACAGATATTCAAGCATCAAGTTTACAGAAGCTAGAAGCATGGTCAGTACAGGCACCCAGGAGAAGAGGCAGGGATAGCTCCTGACAGGTATCTGTTTCCTTGCAGGGGAAAACCTTCTGCAGCATCTTCAAGCACATCTTGACAGGGACAGACAGGCCCTATCTACAGTGCCAAAATCTTCAGAGACATTCAGCCAGATAACCCCACCCATATTTCAAGGCCTCCCATTCTCCCAATCCTGTACATGACCCTAGCATTACAGACCTATAATGGCTGAGCATTCAAACATTTCTGAAGCTCAGGACTCTAACCATAAAAGGATTGAGTCATCTGTTTTTCCACTGCAGGAGACATGGCTTCCTTGTAAGCCACCGCAGAGTGCTTCCTGGCCCTCACAAAGTAACAAGTCTTTACTGCTAGTTAACAGCCTTTGATTCTTCATTATCCCTCATCAGGATATATCCGTCCAGGTTGGTCTCAACCAACTGATTCCGCATGGTCACTCCCCCCACCCTCCCCATGTCTCTCAAGTTCATGAGTCATGGAGCACTGCAACGCGACTACTTCCTAGTTCCAGGGATAACCCAGGCCCCACACACCGCTCAGCGTATTGTGTTCTTCACCACCGTGTGGTGGATCAGTCCAAAATCTCTGTCTTCTTGCCAAGTGTTTGGACCATTCTTGGTACCACTGGTTTTACTTTGCCAAGAATCAGCCTCCAAGATGAGATGAGATACACAAGAAACACACTGAAGGAGGAGAGAGGAGAAAGCAAGGAAATAATTCAGACCACAGTGCAAGTCTCACACTTGCATAAAGAGACAGAGGCAATGAGGAAGCACAGAACAAAAAGAGCTTTGGGTTTCGGGGGTCAGAAAAGTGGGTGATGGACATTGAGGAGGGCACTTGTTGGGATGAGTACTGGATGTTGTTGTATGTAAGTGATGAATCATGGGAATCTACTCCTGAAGCCAAGACTACACTGTATGTGAGCTAACTTGACAATATAAAAAAAAAAAAAAAAAGAAGGAATTTTGGACTGCAGGACAATTCAAGAAATGTTCAGTCAAGTCCTCAAGTGAAAGTCACCCTCAGGATGAGCCCTGCCTCTTCAGAATGAGACTCTTAGTATTCCCACCACACTGCCTCACAGGCTGGGAGCAGCCAACAGAAGCACGGCCCCAAGGGGAATGTGACAGAGGATCCAAAAGGTATCAGCTGGGGCCATCCTTCAGAGAGACATTCTTGCCTTCTCTCAAACGCAGCAATATAACTTTCAACTTCACTGACTGATCCAAATTCAAATTAACCTGTACAAAACAGAAATGTAAAATGATTCTTGACTGTATTGTATAAGGGTACATTTCTATTTAATTGTATTTATGATCCTTTAAAAAAAATCCCTCTTTGGGGATTACTACCATATCTGCACATGTAGCTAAATGGTATAATATTTCTTATGTTTCCGTCTAAGATATCCTCAGACATCCCATCATCCCAAAGCCTTCATTTGGAAAGAGTAGGCAGTTTACAAATCCCGTGAGCTACAGGACTATGACATTTCACCCATTCATTCATTCATTCATTCATTCTTCCATGTTTTCATCAATTCAATGCCACTATTATTCATCCTCTATGTACTAGGCACTCTGAAACTCTGCAAGCCCATAAAGCTGATAGCATGCAATTACTGAAAACACACAATGAGCAACTACTTCCTAGAGTCGTCTCCCCATCCACGGGTTACCACTGATAGGACTATATGCTCTACAAATTATGTAAGCTCTCCTATCCTAACAAGCACATCAGACACAATCAGAAAGAAACAATTTCCAGCTGTTTTTCCCACAAAGCATACATATGTAGATTTTGCCAACAGACTCCTAACTACATGAATGAAAACCTACATTTTCCTCAGGAAAGATTTTCTAAACCACTTACTGAGTCAACTTTGGATGCAGTCACAGCATATTGCGAACCAAGGAGAGAAGGTTTCGTATCAGAATAACCTTAGGGCAAGTAGAAAGGTAAAAAATATTTCTGAAATTATCCAATGGCTATTCAAAGAAGCTGGCTACAATTAAACCTTGCCTCCAACAGGGCCATGCTGAAAATCACAGAACATTTAGATACCATATTAGTTTAACAGACCTGCAAGGTAGTTGATGTTTTGACATTAATTGAAAAGAACGCTGTATTTGCTAGAGTTGAAATTTCTGAGACTGTCAATGCACTTACTGAAAATTCATTTGAGAATTCCCTTCTGATGTCTGTTTAACCTGAGTTTCAAACCCCCAGGAAAACCATGATCTCTTCATCTATATCTTATACAGCAGGAGGCAAGACACTTAATAAACTGAACAAACTTTCGGGGTGCCTGGGTGGCGCAGTCGGTTAAGCGTCTGACTTCAGCCAGGTCACGATCTCGCGGTCCGTGAGTTCGAGCCCCGCTTCGGGCTCTGGGCTGATGGCTCAGAGCCTGGAGCCTGTTTCCAATTCTGTGTCTCCCTCTCTCTCTGCCCCACCCCCATTCATGCTCTGTCTCTCTCTGTCCCAAAAATAAATAAACGTTGAAAAAAAAATTTTTTTTTAAAAAAACTGAACAAACTTTAGAAAGATGGAAGTCTTAAATTTGAATTCAACCCATGGCTTACTTGCTACGGACGCTCTTTTTCCTGGAGAAACCTCAGGCTGTTACAAATGAGAAGCAGAGGTGGTGGCCTACCCCATCACATACAAATGTTTCCTGTCTGTTTGAGGGCAGCAGTTGTGATTGAGTTGTTTCTCTTAAGGCGGACCAAGAGGAGTATCTCTCCATAAAAACAATCAGATGTAAAGTAATGACAGGTCAGAGTGATTGATGACAATAACAACAAAAGAAGGGTACCAATCAGCAGAAGAAAGAATTCATATAAAATAAATGAGTGATCCCAAAGGGCTTTAACTTTTTAAGGAGAGGGATTTTTTTTAATGTTTATTTATTTGGAAGGGGGGGGGAGGTAGGCAGAGCGTGAGGGGGGAGGGGCAGAGAGAGAAGGAGACACAGAATCTGAAATAGGCTCCAGGCTCTGAGCTGTCAGCACAGAGCCCGACAAGGGGCTCAAACTCACAAACCATGAGATCACAACCTGAGCCAAAGTCAGAGGCTTAACTGACAGAGCCACCCAAGCGCCCCCAGGAAAGGGATTTTTAAATCTAGGGGTCATCAGAAGACAAGGTCATCAATGGTAACTCATGATCATTACTGTCACAACCCTCCCCCCCCCAAAACCGTTACACAGATGAGTTGGTTCATGCATGCATGCATTCATTCATTCATTGATTCATTCACTCATTGTGTTCTTGGATGTGTAGCTCATGAAGGATGGTATTCTTGAATGACTGCCATTTTTTTTTAATACTGAGAAGGCAATGGGTTTGTAGCTCTCCTTCAAGTGTAAGAATATAGGCAGAGGCTGAAAGAAGTCTTTAAAACAATGGGACTGAAATCAGCCTATTTTGCTTCCCACAGCTCTATTGACAAAATGAATTTATTTTGTGATTTCAGGTCAGATATTTTGGCTTTACAAAATTACAATAGAATGGAAATGCTTACCAAGAATTTTACTGAGCCACTGGTCTACAAATAACCCATAGAATTTGGTATCTGTAAGCAATGTGTGGATATGAACATTTAATGCCCCAACTCTGCTATATAAGGGCTATAAAACTGTCCTTCATTCTATACTGTCAAGGTCAAAAGAATGAAACAAATCCAAATAATTTTTTTCTAAGATCCATATGCACCAAGAAACTCTAAAAATCTCTAGGGGTAAAAAGAACTCTTTCTAGTCTGGCTTTGTATTTCCTCTCTGTTCCTAACTGTTCAGAAACATACCCAAGCGATTCAATATCATCACAGGCTACTCACCTCCACATTTCTCGCTTTCAAATAGTTTATACTGTGAAATCACAAAGGCACTGATTGTCATTCTCAAAAGACAGAATCACTCTCCTATCACATCAAAAGCATTTGAATAGTTCCTCTAGTTACAGAGAAGGTTAAAGCTAAAATGTTGAAGCCATTGCATTATTATTTTGAAATGAAATGGCAAACCACATCAGACAGTTCAACTGGCACAGAGCTGCGCATGCTTGGAAAACTGGAGACACATGCTTAGACTATGCTCAGCATCTCTTACATTTGATTCATGTTTATTTTCCATGTGCAAGCCTCCATATGTTCTAGTTTTCCATTAAGAAACAATGGGGGGGGGGGTCCTTCCGAAGCTAATTTAGCACCTGTGAATTCCCATAGGCTGTAACCAGGGACAGTAATCCGTTTGAGTAAGCGACTGCCTTAAATTTCAAACGTACTAAGTTCAACTATTTTCATGAGGTGTTCATTTTTAATTTTAGTGATTATGTGCAATGGACAGAAGTACAGTGGCTAACAGACGTACAATTTTAACTTTCTGATAACAGAAGTATGAAAAGTTCCTCAACTTTGACATCAGCGTGACTCTTTGAAATCCTTACATCATCACAAGTACCGAATAACCAAGCAATACTTAGGTTAAAGATAAAAAGATCTCGTATCATAGACTTCTTCACAGGTCCTTCAGACCTTGAGTGTTTTGTATGCATGGATTACACATAAAATACTCCCTTTTTCTGGATTCATCTTCCAGTTATGTAAGAGCTGGACTATTTCCCTCAAGCTTTTAGCAGATTCCAGCAACAGCCTTCTAGAATAAACTCCCAAGTAAGGCAGGCCACTGTGATTCTCTTTTTCTGAAGATGTGGGTTCCCTCTTGAGTACCATGAAACCATATCGATTTTTCTCCAGGTAATTCAGCACTGAGGCAGACTGTGTTGGCTGCTATGGAGGAACTTTCTCTTAAAGAATTTACACAATTGCAATAAAATACTAACATTTCCAACGACACTACAACCTTCCAAGGGAGCACTCATTGGTTTAGGATCTCTTTATGAAATCAGACTAAAAGAATAACGATCTGTCTGAGGCGGGGCTATAACATTGTTTCTTGGCCTTTTTAACCCACCGCCCCCTCTGCAAAACAAACATCGATCCATACCTGGCTTTGCAATTAATTCATTCAGGCTTGGAAATGAATTAGAGCTTTGGGATGTGAGCACATGCATTCTTCACCTGTACACATTCCCTTCCCACAGTGCCCACTTCTCCTTCTACCTCCCCTTGTGAATCATTTTCCCAGAAAGACAAAACTAGAGAGAAATCTGCACGCTGCAACAGAAGGAGTTTATTATCAGCATAACATAAGCTAACAATAGATGTCCCCACAATGACTAATAAAACCACAAAATAGAGACTCATGAGAAAGTATTAAAGAACATTCTAGATAAGGTACAGTCCTGATCTTTTAGGGTAAACCACATACAGCTAATCTTCTGAGAAAATTCCTTCCCCAGATCTTGGCAAGACTTACTTCTTCCCTCCCACTAGTTCCCTGTGCAAATGTCACATCATCAGAGGACTTCCCTGAATAAAGCAGCAAATGTAATACTTTTCCTATCCACATCACTCATGGTGCCTGGGTTTTTCCTTCTAGCACTGACTATTGTCTAATTTTATATTATGTACTTACTTGCTTTCTGATTATTTCTCTCTCCCACTAGAATGCAGGCTGCATGAGGGCTTGGTCTGTTACAGTCATCTGTGTTCCTGAGCCCCTGGACCCGCGGTACTTGGTAGGCACTCAATACATGTGTATTAAAGGAGTAAATGAATACATGTGTCCTGAATTCCAGATGTCAAATCACTCATATATAATTAGTGCAATCCACCAAGGGGGGAAACAGGATGATGCACTTCACCCCAATGTTTACAACAGTGCTATCAACAATGGAAAGAGCCAAAACGTCCATCTAATGATGAATGGATAAAGAAAATGTGGGATACACACACACACACACACACACACACACACACACACTGGAATACTATTAGGCGATCAAAAAGAATGGAATCTTGCCATTTGCAACAACATGGATGGAACTAGAGTATATTATGCTAAGCAAAATAAGTCAGAGAAAGACAAATGTATGATCTCACTCATATGTGGAATTGAAGAAACAAAACAGATGAACACAGGGGAAGGGAAGGAAAAATAAAATCAAAACAGAGAGGGAGGAAAACCATAGAGACTCTTAAATACAGAGAACAAACTGAGGGTTGCTGGAGGGGTATTGGGTGGTGGGATGGGCTAAATGGGTGATGGGCATTATAAGGAGGGCACTTGTTGGGATGAGTACTGGATGTTATATGGAAGTGATGAATCACTGGGTTCTATTCCTGAAACCAATACTACACTGTATGTTAGTTAATTAACTTCAATTTAAGTAAACAAATTTAAAATTTTTAAAAAAAGGAAAAAGAAAAGTCCTAACAGAAAAAAAAAATATGATCACAAGGTTTATGCCTCAAAACCTAGAGAAATAAATAAAATTAAATTTTGCAGCTTCTAAAACATACATAGATATGTTATTATATCTTCCCCCAAGCATGGAAATCCATAGTCTCCAAACCACTAATATTATTTTAGATTACATAATTATTTTAGAAATAATGCTTAAAACATATGAATAAGCTGTGTGCAACCATGAAGCCCTCAAGAACTTAGAGAGCTACTACCTTAAAGTTTGCATCTGAGCCCGTTTTATCACATTGATTATTTTGTTGATGGCAGGCTTTTAGGGAAGGAACGTAGGGGTCTGGGAATGATACCTGCTCATGCCAGGGAATAAGTTGTGCAATCCCCAGCAGTCTATGGCCCAACGGTAAAGACCCTGGAGGCCTTCTCTGTAGCAAACTTGCAGAGCCTTTCTGGAAGCTTACAAGGATGAGTTCCAGTAATAAATCTCCCCTGGCTAATCCGAACCTGACCATCAGAAGGTACGCTCCCTGACAGGGTCCCCTGAATAGCATCCCCCAGAGTTCTCCAGGACCAGGAGTCTACTTCATGGCTCCTTGTATGAGCACTTCCAGATTTTATCATTGGGTGGGAACATGATGGGGACAGATATGGACAGAAGCTTTTGTCCCTTTTATTTACTATCTCCTCTGCAAAACACAGAATGCCAGTACACTTCGTATTGTCCTTGTACATGTCACTGGTACACAGAATCTCAGGATCACTGAGGAAATCAGATCATTAGCGGTAAGTATAGATTATCTCTCAGTCTCTGGTTTGATGCGTCATAAAAGGGTTATCTTTTTATAGTGTTATTAGAATATTCCAAAAGATGCATCCTATGAGAGCCTCTATGAAGAACTCTCTTTCCTCCCAATTTATGTCTCATCCTAAACACTCAATTTCAGCACTGTCCTACAATTGTGCTGTCTTACGGTTATTCTCGTCCTAATTTTTCTTCATCAATTGGTCAGGTTAACCTTTACGGAGAGTCTTATCTCATCTGGATTGCTCTCCCATCATTCCCCAAGTGCTATCTTCTCTAATATCTCCACTTTTATCACCTAATTTTATTATTTGGTGTTAAATGTAACCCTGCCTGCCAAAACCTGCTAAGTCGTCACTTTGATGACTGCCTCTTGCACCACACCTCAAGCAAAGCAGGGCCTTGGAGCCCCACTCAAGATAGTCTTGGGCCTTATTTACAGACCTCACATTCTAAACACAGACCACTCACCCCTTCACTTCCTGCATGGGCACTAATAGAATGGGGGGCACTTGAACCTTTAACTGCTAAAACTCAAGGAGCTCAAATCCTCAACTTCCCAGAGCAAATTCTTGAGAAAATGAGCCACTGACTAACTTTTTTTATGAAGGAGAGGGAGCGTGGTGCAAAACAAGGAGTGTAGATAATACAACTGGAAGGGTTTCACCTAGGAATAACCTGCTTCCATTGTTTAATTAAAAATATACATTTGTACACGCTCTACATAAATGATACGGCTATCCAGGCACAATCACATCTTAATTATACTGCAGAATCACCTGGGATTCCTACAGGCAAAATGAATGCATTTTCATCTTTCCGGTACTGCAGAGGCAAAATTGGCTTCTTGCTTTAAAATATCCCCTCCCATTCTTTGTTACCTTAGCAGAGAAAGCCAGGCCTGCCTGCTATATAAACATACATCCTCGTTTCCAAGTCTCTTGTCTTACGGTACAGAAGAGCATTATTAATGAAATAAAGCACCATTCACACAAAGGCGGCAAAGGAACAAGCATGTAGCAAATGATTCCTGACAAATAGACAAATAATTAATGACTGATTACCAACAAGGTACAATTATCTGGAGCGGTGTAATGATTATAAGTCATGCTGGTGAGCAAGTTTTTTTTTTTTCTTTCTTGACCCCTGGGAAAGTACACAAAGGCGTATGAAACACAAAACAAAAGCATATTTAACATGATTTCCCTCCATCTGCCCATCACGGCATTTCCCACTGTCACGCCTTGTCGGTGCTCAGGGGAACAGCTTCATGGAAGCAATGCAAGGTTTCTAAATAATACATCAAAACTGGGCTCATCATTTACCTTCATCATTATTTCTCTATGTCACCAAGCCGGAATTCTATTTTCATGTTCATTTCAAATTTCCATAGTCGTCCTGGGCTGCAAGGTGCAGGGGAATAAAGAACCCTTTGAGAGAGTGTGAATGTCATGTGGAAAGAATTGTTTGGGATCAACGGGCAAACAAAGAACTGCGGTGAAAATTGCAGGTGGAGAGAAAGATGCTCATTACCCCCTGACACAAAAATGTATGTCTTTCCTGTCTGTGCACCCGCGTGGTCCACAGGGACCTGGAGATCATCAGTTGAGCCTGACACTGTGTTCTGTCATAGCTGCAGAGAAACGGCTGTTATAAGGAAACCACACACAGAATGGCATCTGATAGATGGAAATGAAAAATCCCGTGAAAGTACCACTGGAGAGCCACCCCATCGGTTATGGCATCGCGTGTAATTTGCATCCCGAACCCTGGATTAGTCAGTATTTTACAACAGTTATTTTTAACTGTGTCATGAAATATTTACTTGACAAAAAAAAAAAAAAAAAGCATTTGACTATCTTTGGAACAAAGACCTTGATAAATCGTTGAAATCACACTGTTCTTCTTATATATGGTATTTTTAAAAGAAAAGTGATAGTATCAGGAAATTGAGACTCTAATGAAATGCTCAAAATAATAATTTTCGTTCTTTATAACATATGAAATACTTTTGAGTAACTGTGCTCCCATCAGGAAATCTGGAGTATAATCAAAGTAATGATTTATTTTCCAAAAAGATTTACTTTAGCCCTCTTTAATGCCAAACTTGTTTTCTGCAAAATGAGCTTAAGTAACATTTATCAGTATTAATCCTCACTAGGATGTACGGAAGAGAAAATGAGAAAAATCTGCCACTATTTGGCAAGACTAATATTTTGGTAATAGTTTCTTTTTAATTTTTTTTAATGTTTATTCATTTTTCAGAGAGGCAGCGCAAGCCGGGGAGGGGCAGAGAGAGAGAGGGACACAGAATCCAAAGCAAGCTCCAGGCTCTGAGCCGTCAGCGTAGACCCTGACGTGGGGCTTGAACCCACAAACCATGAGATCATGACCTGAGCCGAAGTCGGATGCTTAACCGACTGAGCCACCCAGGCGCCCTGATAATAGTCTCTTTTTGCTTTTCTTAGAAAACATCACAGAGTCTGGCTTAGGTGGCTGCATAATTTCAACAATTAATTTCAACCAACATTAACTGAAAAGAGTAAAAAATCCCTCAATAACAAAATTATAGTAAGAACTAAGCAGGAGTCATTTGAGAATTTCTATATTTTTAAGCTGCTTCTCCCATTAGAACAACATTTTACTCCCTGTAATTTCTAAACCAGAAACGACACCCTAGAAAACTCTTTGAAAAAGTAAAAGAATTTTGCTAGTCTAAGTAAATACCTGTTTTGGTGGCTTTCACCCTCTTGTCCTCTCAAATTCTTAGTGTCTTTGATGCTTAGGGTCCTTTACAAAAACGTTGGTCCCAACCCACCCAAACCACCAGCACTTCTGTTCCTCCACAGCCATTCAAATGTCTAGCTTTGATGGCTCTCAGAGTTACGTTCATAACCTAAAAAAAAATCTAAAGAGGCAAACAGGCAATCCAAATTTAAGTAACACACTACTCCATTTGAATTTACTATTTCAACTTAAAGGAATATTGGTAGATCATTACTTTCTATGATGATCAGATATTTTAATGCTATTATTATGCATTGGACTGTAATTCCCTTAGAGGAGATCATGTCTCACAAAGGTATAAAGGAAATTCATGTATTATTTCATTAACTTAATGCAAAACTACATTATACATGCCTGATTCTAAAGTCTGTAAGAACCTTAAAGGGTAAATCCATATATTAAGATTCTTTTGGTGGGGGGGTACCTGGGTGGCTCAGTTGGTTGAGCATCTGACTCTTGATTTCGGCTCAGGTCATGATCCCTGGGTTGTGGATCAAGCCTCACATCGGGCTATGTGCTGAGTGTGGAGCCTGCTTGGGATTCTCTCTCTCTCCCTCTCTCTCCTTCTGCCTCTCTCTCTCTCTCTCTCAAAAAAAAAAAATTCTTTTCAACTTCCCCCCAGATTCTGAAGTCATAATAGGAAATCCTAGCACCTTAAGGAAAACATGTCATAAATAAATATTTCCTGAATTGATTTATGTTTGATATTTAGATCTTAGGTGGGTCAAAGATGGAATAAGACAGCCTATGTTTAAAACCTGCTATCAGTTACACTGTGTGTAGTCTGGAAAACTCTCTCACCCTCTGTACCAGAGTTTAGTCTTCTTAGATGGTGGGATAATAACATGATATCATGAGTAAACTTCACAGGGAGAGAGGTCTGATCAACAAATGTGGCCTGTGGTTACTGTTCTATATTAAACATGGACTTTTATTTTAATTAAGATATTATTATGTCTAGCTGTTAATATTCTGCATAAATTTACTTCCAGGTTTTCTTGCTCTGACGTTTTCCTTTAAAAACAAAAATCTCTATACAAATCAAAACCACAATGAGATACCACCTGACACCTGTCAGAATGGCTAAAACTAACTCAGGCAACAGATGTTGGCAAGGATGCGGAGAAAGAGGATCTCTTTTGCACTGTTGGTGGGTATACAAGCTGGTGCAGCCACTCTGGAAAACAGTATGGAGGTTCCCCAAAAAACTAAAAATAGAAGTACCCTACGACCCAGCAATTGCACTACTAGGCATTTATCTACGGGATACAGGTGTGCTGTTTCGAAGGGACACATGCACCCCAATGGTTATAGAAGCACTATCGACAATAGCGAAAGAATGGAAAGAGCCCAAATGTCCATCAATGGATGAATGGATAAAGAAGATGTGAGATATACACATACGATGGAGTATTACTCAGCAATCAAAAAGAATGAAATCTTGCCATTTGCAACTACATGGATGGAACTGGAGGGTATTTATGCTAAGTGAAATCAGTCAGTCAGAGAAAGACAAAAATCATATGACTTCACTCATATGAGGACTTTAAGAGACAAAACAGATGAACATAAGGGAAGGGAAACAAAAATAATACAAAAACAGGGACGGGGACAAAACAGAAGAGACTCATAAATATGGAGAACAAACAGAGGGTTACTGGAAGAGGTGTGGGAGGGGGATGGGCTAAATGGGTAAGGGGCACTAAGGAATCTACTCCTGCAATCACTGTTGCACGATATGCTAACTAATTTGGATGTAAATTTAAAAAAATAAAAAATAAAACAAGTTAAAAAAATCTCTCTGCTATATCTTATATAAGATGCCTTATATAATAAAGACAAATACTGAACATCACAAAAAATATGGCAAATGTTTTATAGGCTTCAAATTTCATAATGAAAATAATTAAACAGTATTTGAAGCAGTATTAGGTTAGCATAATTTTCCCCTATTGAGAACATACTAAGTTTTCCGTGAAATACTGCATCAATCTAGATAAATAATAAATGTAGAAGGTAGACACTGTATTTTCAGTATCTATTCAATGTCTTGGCTAAAGCCACATAGCTAGTTAGCTCTAGATCCAGTATTAAAACCCAAGCAATCTGACCCTAAGTGTCCCATTGTTAACATTATCCTTCTTAGTTACTTCTATTGGTTGCGGTGTCTTAGATACTGCTGTGCTAAAGATGTCCTGTTGTAGATTAACTATAAACCCACCCGGTCCAAGTAACTGCAAAGCAAATTAGAGAATCTTTAGAACATTCGATATAATGAAACATCATTCCCAGAAAAATGCAACTTTTCTGATAAGAGTTGCATTAAAATTCTGAAAAGCTTTCAATTATCCAAACTCTTTGGATAATTTTAAACTCAAAAATAAATTTGCACATACAGTAACATAAACATATCATTATAACTTGATGTTAAGAAACAACCTTGAGGAAGAAAATAGTTGCTGGTATCAGAAAAAAAAATCAAATTTAAAACCTAATAATTGTCATAAGGAGTACTAATAGTTGTGTTAGGAAATATTTGTCTTCCAATTCCTTAAAGAAAAAAAAATGGAAATGTCAGAAAGCTAGTTAAGTTTGATTAGGGGGAAAATCTTTTTTAGCCATGAAAATACAAAATCACTGTGTCAGCAGTCCCAAATGTGGAGGAGTTTCATCCCCTGAATTGGTTCTCTGGTAATCCAAGGCAGACAGATCGACTCATTTTACTGTCATATCAAAATTAAAATTTTAAACTCAGTCGGAAAAGAAAACTCAAAGTTATACTTCCTCTGGAAATATCATTTAGGCCCCTTCACATACACGTTGCATTTCAGGTGAGTACAGATTTCTCACTGGTGTTGGAATGACCTGATGTGATATAACAGTTATTATAAAAAGAGAATGGCAGAAGGTATACACCAGAGAGCCTCCAGAATCCTTGTGTTTGTTTGTTTTTTCAATTGTCATTTTTACTTCAGAGTAAACTATGGTTTTTAACAACAATATTGTGAAATAAAGAGACAAAATGAAACGCTAGAGCTTGGTCTGATTCCCCACAGAAGAAGACAGAATATCCACACACTGGGCAGATGCCCTTTTATATATTCAACTGTCAATATCTACGTACACAAGAAAAATACTGTTCTACCAAAATGCCTTGAAAAGATGTGAGACTGCCTTTAGCATCAATTCTAAAGGACTGTGGTCTTTTCATAGGCTCATTCTTACTCAGATACAGCATGGCCAGCAGATTAGTAGGTAACTGCCATTGCAAAGGTCATTTGGGGAGTGATGTCAGCAAGACGGCAGAGAAGGGGACGGCAACCTTTGTCCCCTACAAAAAATAACAATGAGACAAATATCCACAAAGGAAAACGGCTCTACGATGGTTCAAGTGTCCAAATAGGAATCTGTAGCAACACAGGTGTAGCAAAAAATGGAGAATGACTACACACAAATCTTGCTGTATATTTGTAGATACAAACATCATGCTGTACACCTTAAATACACGTAATATTCACTTGTCAACTGTACCTCGATAAAACTGGAATTAATAAAAGAGGTAGTTTATTCTCCCAAGAGAGGGAGCACAGGTCATGTCAGAAGGGGTCACACAGGGATTATGGGTAGGACACAAGGCAGAGGGAGAGGGGGCTGGGGGAAAATGTCTTCACTGTGGTTTCCATGGGAAGGAATAGAGGAGGCAGTGAGCACAGCCAGCATAGGACAGGCTGGTTTGAATGATTTCAGTGGGCCCAAGGGAGATGGGGCTGTCCCTATATGCCTGCTACCTGGTCCTGGAATGATTACAGCAGGGTTATTGGGCCTGGAGGTGGAGGCCCAGAAAGGGAGATTGGCTGGGGGGAGTTTAAGAAAGGTACTTACTGGCCTCTATCCTGAGCCTCAAGCCTGGGTCAAGAGAACATTTAAAAAACGACATTACACTTGGTTTAATGAATTCAAGAACAGGCAGTCTAGTTAATTGTGTGGTCCATAAGAATATTAGAAATTCTTTTTTTTTTTTTTTAATGGGGGGAATAAAGGGATTCTAGCATCCAGCCTATCGGTTCCCTCACTTAAACAACTCACGTCAAATGTGGCAAAGTAAGTTCCCACCTCTTCCCAAAACTCATATGTGCTGACGAGCTATGCGAGCCATTGGATTTCCTTTATGTTTTGCTCAGGTGTCATTAGACACATGGTAAAAACTTACATTTAATCAAAACTCTGAAATGCACATTTTACAATATAAGAAAATTCAGTTATCCTGGCAGAAATAATCATGTTTTTTATTGCCTTCCATGGGTCCAATGCTGTGCCAGGCACCTTACAAACATCAAATCTAATCCATTACTGTCTCTCCTTTACAGAGGAGGAGCCAGCACTCGAGATGGCAGGCAGCAGAGTCGCTGTTCCTCGGCCACCGAGAATCAGAACTGGTTTTCAAAACTGAGTGTATCTGCCCCCGAGGTAACACACTTGAATTACGCCCAATTCTCTCAGCTCCACTTAATCACCTCAGTATACTTGCCTGAGGAGATGGGCACCCGAATGGGTCCACAGAGAAAGGTGTTTGTTTGCTGGTTTGTTTGTTTCTGCTTTCACTATTTCCAGCAAAAATCCCTTGAAGATTTTAAAGCAGTTAGTCATCATTATACAGACAAATCAATTTGATCCCAAAGAGATAATAAAGATGTAGTGTCTCCCTACAGTAATAAATCAGTTCAGGACAAAATTTACATCAGAGTTTTCACTTGGGGAAAATAGGTCTTGGATGTGTATGTCAGAGACCCTGGACACAACCCAGATGGACGAGGCTGCTCTTCTGAAGTGGACGGATAAGTAATATGCCATTCAACCTTCCCAGCTCCCTGGAGACTGAGGGCTGGAAGTGAAGCACTTGGCTCTCAGGTGTCTGTGTACACAATGACCAGCAGGCCTCCCTGGGCGCAGAACCCCTGTCCTGTTCACTAAGCTGGGGTGCTTTCAGAAATATGAAATTTTTTCTAATACTAGCAATGCCTAATTATTCCAAATTTGAGTTTCAACTGAATAGAACTGTAGATTAAGAAAGGTAATGTTAAGGGTGCCTAGGTGGCTTAGTTGGTTAAGCATCCAACTTTGGCTCAGGTCATGATCTCACAGTTGGTGGGTTCAAGCCCTGCATCGGGACCTGTGCTGACAGCTCAGCGCCTGGGGCATGCTTCAGATTCTGTGTCTCCCTCTTTCTCTGCCCCTCCCATGCTCATGCTCATGCTCATGCTCTGTCTCTCTCTCTCTCTCTCTCTCTCTCTCTCTCTCTCTGTCACTGTCTCTCAAATATAAACAAACATTAAAAATTTTATTTTCATTAAAGGTAATTAAAAAAATCTTTTAATGTTTATTTACTTTTGAGAGAGAGAAACAGAGCAAGAGCAGGGGAGGGGCAGAAAGAGAGGGAGACACAGAATCTGAAGCAGGCTCCAGGCTCTGAGCTGAAGAAAGGTAATTTTAGAGTCACACGCCCTTCTGGCAGTTGAGTGTGCCAACAAGATGTCCTCCAGAGGACAGAGGAAGATGCCCACCCCCGACCCAGTTCCTCCAAGATCATCCAAGATCACCAGGCTAGACCACTCTCCAGACAGCTGAGCTGTGTCATTACACCCACCACACGGGGAAGACGTTCGACCAATGTAACAGTTGCACACCCAATGGGTTTGGCCAACCTCGTTCATTCCAGGCACCTTTGGCTGTGAAGGTGCATACCCTTAAGATGCGGTGAATTTAAATATCCAAGAAATCAAGAAGGATGAGTGTGAGAAGGATGGGGTGGTGAGGTGGAATGGAGAGGGTGGGAAAACAAAATGGAATCTTACGTTTTTTATACTTCTCAAGACAAGTAAGCAGTATGAAGGCTTACCTATCAGAAGAATACCAGAATCTGTGCACCTTTTATGTGCTAATATTTGTAAATACAAACCTACATAAATTTTAACTTATTTTCCTCATAAATGTATCCACGTGTTAAAGTAGATATTACGCTACATGTGTGGCTATTTTGTCAATATTTTTAAAGCCAATGATTAAAATATTGCATTCATACAGATTATTATTTGACAAAATAAGAGGACTGACAATTTCAATGGATGTCGTAGGAAAAGCAGTGAGAAAATAAAAGCTGAAAACTAATAACTTGGAAAGGCATTTCAACTATTAACAGAAATCGTTTTCTCCCCAAGTTTCTTATTTTAAAGATGGCCGCCAACTGCCTAGTTGCTAAATACCATACTTAGTGGGTAATTGCAAAAACTAACTGTGTCTATTTGCCACAAAACATCTGGCCAGCCCAGTAAAAAGAAGAAATTAGTCAGACCTCTCCCAAGTATAATATGGACGTGAACACCAAGTAAACCATAGGAGACCATAAATTTTAACAGCAGTTAGTCTTTTATGGAAAATGCAGTGTTGGAGGCATGAGTGAGATATTGTCTGGCATTTATTTGGTAATATTATCAGACATCATGCAATCACAATATTGAAAACTAGAATTGTTCTTAAGAAAAAAATACTTCTATATTTTTCTTTTCTTTCTTTTTTTTTCTTTTTGGACCAGCATGGGTATATCTTTTAATCCTCACCTCCATCAAAACCATGCTTTGGTGGTGCTGCTGTCTGAAAGCCTGGTTAGTTTTTCACAGGCCAGGAACTGCTCGATACCGTCAAGGCTGAGTGCTCACCAGGGTTCTCGTCACTTACGTCTCTAAAAGGCTTCCTCCCCTCCCCATTAGCCTCTCACAGGCTCTTTCCAGATTCCACCTCGCACAACAACTTCCTCTAGAATTATGAACTGTTTTGCCCCCACCCATGAGCTTTTTACCAGCTCCTCTGACCCTTAGGATCAAAGAGTCCCAACCATGGGGAGAAGAGCTTCTCCTTCACTTTGAAATCCTATTGAGTCAGAACAAGCTTCATTTCCAACCTGACCCTGGAAACCCAAATTCAAACAGAGATGCTCTCATTGCTCTCTCCTGGGATTAATGTTCCACTGCAAGTTGTAAGACAGAATTGCTCACTTAGGAGAAAAACTACAATTTAAATGTGTATGGAGAAGTTACTTAAAGTTACTCCTACTTGGATTATCGTGAAACAGAACAAGTTCTCCCTTGTGAAAGAGAGGAGTCTGGAATCCTTAGGCCAAGGCTCTCCTTGATGCTTCCACAGACTTTATGGAAACAGTCATTCATTTATTCATTCACACATTCATTCAGTCAACGTACATTTACCTAGTTCCTGCTATGTGTTCGGCATTATGCTCAGCATTGAGGACACAACAATAACCCAATAATTGGCACCTCTGTTCTTGTGGAAGTGACATTCTGCTCATGCAGACACCTTACAGCCTAAACTAAGAAATATGGATGGGAATTTCTTGGAGGATTGTAAGGAAGTGACGCGATTTGCTCATGAAAGGATGACTCTTGTTATCACCGAGATGAGACTGGCAGTCGGATGTGGAAAGGCGTGGGGATAGAAGCAGAGGGAAGCAAAAGGTAGTTGTGTTGAATGTGGATGGAACTAGAGTGTATTATGTTAAGTGAAATAAGTCAGTCAGAGAAAGACAAATATCATATGATTTCACTCCTATGTGGAATTTAAGAAACAAAGCAGCTGATCATAGGGGAGAGGAAAAAAGGAAGATAAAAACAAAGAGGGAGGCAAACCATAAAAGACTCTCAAATACAAAGAATGAACTGAGGGTTACTGGCAGGGTGTCGGGTGGGGGGTGGGCTAAATGGGTGATGGGCATTAAAGAGGACACCTGTTGGGATGAGCATGGGGTGTTATATGCAAGTAAGTGACGAATCACTAAATTCTATTCGTGAAATCATTATTACATTACATGTTAACTAACTTGGATTTAAATTTATTTTTTTAAAGAAGAAGAAGGTAATTGCATTGGATGATGATGGCTTTTGGGAGTCTGGTGGTTGTGGAGGTGGGGAGAAGTGACTGAATTCGGGATGTACGGTGAGGGGAGTCATCAGGGTTTGCTTATGGAATGAACATGAAATTTAGGAAAACAAGAAAATCAAATGATAGAGGATTACAGACAGAAGATATAATAGTCAAGAATTCAGTTGGTATATGCTTAAGATGCCAACCAAATCAGGAGAAAGCCAGGACACTGACCCAAAAAGAATTCAGGAGAAGGAATCAGATGGATAGTGATTAAATTGCTGCCAGTAATGTGAGGAAGCTGGTCAAGAGGCCTGCTTTGGGAGAAACATAACAGGAACTGTAAGGTGATGCAAGGTGTTAAATATATACAGTCAATATAACTATATATCTACAATGAGATACCACCTCACACCTGTCAGAATGGCTAAAATTAAGAACATAGGAATCAACAGATGTTGGCAAGGATATGGAGAAAGGGGAACCCTCTTACACTGTTGGTAGGAATGCAAAATGGTGCAGCCACTCTGAAAAACAGTACGGACGTTCCTCAAAAAGTTAAAAACAGAACTACCCTATGACCCAGAAATTGTACTGCTAGGTATTTACCCAAAGGGATACAAAAATACTGATTCAAAGGGGCACATGCACCCCGTTGTTTATAGAAGCATTGTCTACAATAGCCAAATCATGGAAAGAGCCCCAGTGTCCAACAGCTGATGAATGGATAAAGATGTAGTATAAAATATACAATGGAATATTACTCAGCCATAAAAAGAATGAAATGTTGCCATTTGCAATGATGTGGATGGAGCTAGAGTGTATTATGCTAAGTGAAGTAAGTCAGAGAAAGATCATATGATTTCACTCCTATGTGGAATTTAAGAAACAAAACAGATGAACACAGGGGGTAAAAAGAGAGGTAAACCAGAAAACAGACTCTTAACTGCAGAGAACAAACTGAGGGTTACTGAAGGGGAGGTGGGCTGAGGATGGGCCAAATGGGTGATGGGCATTCAGGAGGGGCCTTGTTGGGATGAGCACTGGGTGTTATATGCAAGTGATGAATCGCTGGGTTCTACTCCTGAAACTAACCATATGTTAACTAACTGGAATTCAAATAAAATTTTGGAGAAAAGGATGTAGCTATGTATCAATGCTAAAGCTGTTTTTCAAAATTCTGAACTTGAAGTTCAAACATATAATTTTTAACAATTTTAGATCGCTGACTTCTCAGACCAACATGTCGTCTATGAAGTAAAATGCATACACTCTGAATCCATAGAATTCTCTTGATAACGTTAATCCATTTCAGACTCAACACTGATTCTTCTTCAATGTAAGAGGTCTCTTCTTTTGTGTGGTTTCATCTCATTCATTGTAAATTTCACCTTGGCTATTAGAAAGATTCACCTACAACTGAAAACTAGACAGTAAAACATTTTAAACAATGTACATATATTAAACAATCCCTCCAAAACAAGATCGGCCTTTTAATTTATCTACCCATCCATCTTTCCATCTACTTCTCAGAGTGTGAAGGGAATAAACTGAGGCAGAACGTAAGACTCTTTAAACCATTACATTTAGATATATTGATTCACAGTTTAGGATATCAAAGCAACGTAAAAACTTAAAAATGCATACTAACAGTATCTGTACTTGGGTCTGTCCTCTCAGATGGTGTTTATTGCCCTCCTCCTAGGACTTCAGCTTATTGCCTTGGGTCCTACTTTGTCAAGATCCTACTTTCACCAAAGCCTACCTGTCTTAGGTAAGCACAGAACTAGCCAGGAGATATTTGGGGGTATGGACCCTTGGACCTCCTTCACGGGCACTCATGGCAGCTAGAGTTTCTGCTAACATATAAACCTGGTGTCTGGGGCTGGTTGAAAGACAAGGAGAACCCAGTGTCCTATTTAGCACTGTTAGCATGCAATAGCATTACAATGTACAAATCAGAATCATTACAATACTCAGATGATGAGAATGCATTTAATTAAAAGAGGTAAAATGATTCTTAGTAATGTTTTCACAATAGAAAAATTAACATATAGGGGACGTTGGCCTTTTTTTTTATATATAGATCTATGAAGTATCTGAATGTTGAGCTGATCACTTAAATTCTTATGACTAGAAGAGCCTGGGTGGCTCAGTCAGTTAAGCGTCTTGACGTCGGCTCAGGTCGTGATCCTACAGTTTGTGAATTCCAGCCCTGCCTGGAGCCTGATTCGGATTCCATGTCTCCCTTTCTCTCTGCCCCTCCCCCCACTCACACTCTGTTTCTCTCTCTCTCTCAAAAATAAAGAAGCATTAACAAAATAAAAGAAAAAATAAATTCTTATGACTAATTTTTTTTTTTAATACCACCAAGAACCAGGCCTTCTCAACACTCTGGTCAGTAACTTCCTCCAGAGAAAAGATATGCATATTTCTATACCAAAACCTAGTGGAAAACAGCCCACAACATAGAAGGACTGCTTCGTGGGTGCCTTCTGTCCCACAGAGGGATGCTAATAAATTCACATCTGAAAAATATTATGTTCTATTCTACTTCTGTAAAGTCTTCCTTCAGTGCAGTCTGCCCCAAGGAGCAAGGTGAAAGCGATACAAAAATTTGAAATATTGACATTCTCACTTGCTAGTTTCCTTCAACTCCTGTGGAAACATTCACGTATCCTTAAAAGATAAGAAAGTTGTTTGACGGCACTGTTATTGAAAACAGTACCTAGACAAACGAGGGGTGTTAGTAAATCACGTGACGGGAAAACCCTTCACAGGAACTTCAAGTCCGGGCCTGTGTTCCCACAGACTGGTGTCGTAAGAACCGCATATATGTAAAAATGCTGAAGATTCACGGATAAATGATAACACACCATGAGTCGGTTAAGGCAGCACACATCGGGGGTCAACAGAGCACGGTTTTCCTCTTGCCACCAAGAAGCTTCATGACCTCTCCCACGTGACATGGTAACTGGGCCCATGCCCGTCGTGTGGCACATGCACCACTGTACAAAGTGCCTCCATGTCTCCTGATCCGACCTCCCCTGCCCTGTAACGACTTGCCCCTGCCTGCTTGTATCTCTTCAATGGATTCCCACTGCTAGTGAGAAAAAAGTCCGACAGAAGGTCCTGGGTTCCCTCTGGGGCCTGTGCCTCCAGACTCACTTCCAGACTCATTTCTGGACGCCCCATCACAGATTTGATTCTCAAAACGTACTGAAACTCTTCCCCTTCCTCTACCTTGCTAAGCTGTCTGTGCTGCTTCTGCCAAGAACACGCCTCTTCCTTCACCTTCCTTCTGGCTAATTCCACTGTTCCTCCAGGTCTGAACGGAAGCATCGATTTCTCAGGCTCATTGATCAGCATAGGTTCTCGGCTGTGTGCCTGTCTGCTGGCCCGCATTGCCCCTTACGGCACCTGTCCCGGGTCATCATAACATCTTATGTAGCATCTCTCTCCTCCCTCTCACACAACTTCCGGGGGAAAAGGGACTCTGCTACCTTTCCACTGCAGGCTACCCAAGACCCATCGTCATGCCTGACGCAACGTAGGCCTCCTAAAAATAGTTCATAAATAAACGATTTCATAAACATGGCAAATCATACATCCTAGGTCTGTCGTGCTCTTTATTCAAAAAACAAAGCACTTGGGGCGCCTGGGTGGCTCAGTCAGTTAAGCGTCCGACTTCGGCTCAGGTCACGATCTCGCGGTCCATGAGTTCGAGCCCCGCGTCGGGCTCTGGGCTGATGGCTCAGAGCCTGGAGCCTGCTTCCGATTCTGTGTCTCCCTCTCTCTCTGCCCCTCCCCCGTTCATGCTCTGTCTCTCTGTCTCAAAAATAAATAAACGTTAAAAAATTAAAAAACAAAAAAACAAAGCACAGACAAGACCCACGTAATCAATGAATTACACCGAAGAAATGTGTAAGCACAAATCACATGCCATATTACCTGAGAGTCTGGTTTCGTGGGGGCAGGGGCTGCTGGAATACAGTCCTTCCCATTCCTCGTCCTCAGAATGACAGTCTCATGTTTATTTGCTGTTCTAGTGACTTTACTTGTTCTTATTGATCAGTGCAATATTTAACTAGGTGGCATTAATCATTTTGAAAGCCTTTGGAAATCAGAGACCTGGGCGTATGTACAAATGCTTTTTGTTTAAATTGCTTCCAGATGATTGTGCTAAAAAACCAACCTATTTTAAGGAGAATCAAGTATGAATAATGTGAGAATTAGAGTGAGGAAATGCAGTCTTCAGCTAAACCAAGAGGAGGGGATTGAAAAGGAAATTAAGGTAAGATGCATTAGTCTGGTACAAGAATTTCTTTTCCCCTAGTGAATTTAAAGGCAGCCTGATAACAAACATTTTTAAATAGCTCTAAGTACATCAGTGAGGAAACTAGTGCTATTTATCCCATTTCTCTAACCACTGTCTGAGCAGTTTCCCGAAGAGGGAAGCTCTAATGGAGCTTAAATAGGTGGAGCTGAACCTTACTTTTACAATTTCTGGTCCCACCTTCATACCCCATTCTCCACACTAAAGAACGTTCAAACAGCAAGGATCTATTGATTGCTCATTTCCTCCTGATTTACCTGTGGTTTTGTATTTCCTTCATAGTGCGCCACCTGCCCTTTTGTGGACGCTCAGCCCTTCGATATTCCCCACCCCCAACCCTATTTGACCTCATGACCTTATAAAATAATCGATGGTCTCAGGGATAATCAGTATCCTGCTTTGACCACAATTTCTTTTTTCTGGTCAGGGAAGCTTTCCTGAATATCCCCTTCTCACCCTCCATCATGTTAGGACCCCATGCTACACAGTCATGCCTCCCTATCACCCTCCTTGCAAGCACTTAGATAAAAACTGCAATTATGTAATTATTCATGTAATGTCTTTCTTTCCCATCAGGCTGAGAGCACTGTGAGTAAAAAGATCATTATGAATGCTGGTCAAGTGTTCCCCTTTGGGGAATGCAAACTGTGCAGCCACTCTGGAAAACAATATGGAGGGTCCTCAAAAATTAAAAATAGAACTACCCTACTACACAGCAATTTCTAGGTATTTCTAGGTATTTATCCAAAGGATACAAAAATGCTGATTCAGAGGGACACATGTACCCCAATATTTATAGCAGTGCTATCAACAATAGCCAAATTATGGAAAGAGCCCATATGTCCATTGACTGATGAATGGATAAAAAAATATGTGATATATCTATATCTATATCTATCTATCTATATCTATCTATCTATCTATCTATCTATCTATCTATCTATCTATATATAGTGGAATACTACTTGGAAATCAAAAAGAATGGAAATCTTGCCATTTGCAACAATGTGGGTGGAATTAGAGTACATTATGCTAAGCGAAACAAGTCTGGCAGAGAAAGACAAATATCATCTGAGTTCATTCATATGTGTGTGGAATTTAAGAAACAAAACAGATGAACACGGGGAAAGGGAAGGAAAAATAAGATAAAAACAGAAAGGGAGGCAAACCATAAGTCTCTCATGGGCATTAAGGAGGAGAGAATAAACTGAGGGTTGCTGAGGAGGAGGTGGGCGGGGGATGGGCTAAATGGGTGATGGGCATTAAGGAGGACACTTGTTGGGATGAACGCAGGGTGTTATATGTATGTAATGAATCACTAAATTCTACTCCTGGAACCAAAACTACACTATAAGGTAACTAACCTGAATTAAGAAAAAAAAAAAAAAATGCTGGTCAAGCAACCTTAGTTCCAAAGAATACATATCCATCCTTTCATAAAAATAATTAGGCAAATCCCTGGTGATGTGGAGAGGCAGTTCAAATTGATCGTTTCTGCCTTTTAGCTTTTATTTACAAAATGGAAGAAAATCCTCAGGATTTAAATTTGATTAATTGAAAAGCAAGAGTTTATCTGAATAGCTAGAATAGCCATTTAGTTCATGTTGGCCTCAAACTATATTCACAAGATTAATCATCTCAGAATATTCCTTTACTGTGTCAGCACAATATTCAGTTTTTTTTCAAATATACATACTTGCCAAACTTATTAAATCAAAATATTTATCCAGATATTAAAAGTCTTTCACAACCTGGCTCAATCCTATTATCCAATCATGCTTTGAGCTATTCTTCAAAATCTGTCTTCTTTGCTCACATTAATTTGCTCAAAAATTTCTCCTTGATTTTTGCTTTATCTTGTCATATACCTTGAATATCCACCCTGACCTCAACTGATCCAAATCCTACCCCATCTTCCAATATCCAGTTAAAACCCACAACTTCCAAAAAATATATAGTTGAGAATATCCAACCTGAAGTAAACTCTTATATTTGTAATTAATTTTTGTACTGGATGAATCGGGTATGCTATTGGCTGTAACAGCGTTAATGGCTTGAACATGAAGTTTACTTGTTGCTCACAGAATAATACTGAGGAGCCTCACAGATGGGAGGCAGGCCTGCTCAGCACTGTCATTCAGAGACCAGGAAAACAAAGCACTGTCATTCAGAGACCAGGAAATCATCGTTTCCAAGGTGACTGTAGATAGAAGTGGTCTCCATTCCAGCCACGAGAAAGGCACAGATGGTGAAGGAACACTTAACAGGAGAACATGAGGCAGGGATCACATTTACCTATCATTCTGTTGGTTAAAACTCAGTCACATGCCATTCCTAACTTCATGGGAAACCACAAAACACAGGCTAGCCACGTGGCCAGAAAGAAGTTGATGTGGACTTTTCTAAGCAGCTAGGTTTCTCTGCTACAGAAATAGTATAGTGGTGCATGTTCAGATACTTATAACATTTCTCCTCTAATTACTATTTACATCATTTTCATTATTCAGCGTTTTACATATGAATGACTGACTTACTTAAACAGATAGCCCTTTGCAAATATTAAAGATCTTAGGTAAGGTTTTTCCAGTTCCTGGCTAATGTTGTCAATGCTTTCTGAATTCACTAACAGGGGCTTCTAAGTGCAGATATTTTGAGATGTGGTAAAGAGCCAGAACTATATGTTTTATGCACCAGATGCAAGGAGACAGAGTTGCCATGATGTTGTGAAAGTTGAAAGAAGGAATTGTGTTCTCAGCCAAACACAAGGCTTACCCACTCCAGTAGAGAGGAGGAATTTAAGAGAAGAGGTAGGCAGAGTTACACTATAGTTCCCCAAAGCACTCAAGCCATCTCTCTCATGCACAGAGAAAAATAACATTCAACATCCCCCCCAAAGCATCCAGATTTAAGGAAATTCATATATCCTTATATCAGTACATCAGTAGCTTTGAATAATTGTGTGAGGGGGGCAACTTGATGGGGAAATTTATTTAGATTGTAGTAATATAATTGATGATGATGTCACTTAACCTGAGCAAAGGTCCACTTAGATCTGGGATGCCAGATCATGAAGAGCCAGCTGAGAAGCAAGAAAGGAACACCAGAGTTAAACAGAAGGATAGGCTAAGCAGCAAGCAATTATAAGACATTCAAAAAGGTAAGAGAAACATAATTGACATCTGATGAGTGATAATATGTAGAGATCCAAGTACACATGGTAGTTGGTTTCAAGAGAAATCTGGAAAGAAACTGCAAAATCCCTCATATGGATTGGCTCAGAGGCAAAATGCCCTTCCCCCAAAACAATGGAAAAGCCAATGCTAAGAGGCACTGGGGTAATAGTCATGGGTCCCAAGGTAGCAACGAGGGCACGTATTACAATTAGGAAATTGATCAGAAGAAATCTTCTCCCCATATCCAGTCAAATCTACGCTGTAGGTCCCATCTCTGTAATTGACCTGTGCCCAGGCCACAACCCCAGTGTAACCTACCAGGGTCTTTCACCTGCACTATTTTTGCGGCCCTTAAGGTAGTTGTCAGGCAGAAATACAGAGATGGGGATGCTAGAGATTAGAGGCCCGCAGCATGACTGGGGGAATACTCACTGCACCACAGATGAACTGAAGTACAAGGAATCTGGGGCAGGACATCAAAAATGCCCACCCTACCCTACCCTTTGCATGACTAAAAACCACTCATGCCCTACTTAACCATTACCTATAGAGAACACCACCATTGAGCTTCTTCTCAATGTTTCTGATAGCCCACACATTTGAGTATCCCTTACTCCTCTAATGAAAGGAGGGTCTTCTGGATATTCCCAGGAAATACTACCAACCCATTTCTGGTCCCATGTAATAAATCCATTCTAGTCTGTCTACATCCCTGAGTCTTCCAACCCATTGTGTAATAATCGTCTAAGACATTTCTCTAACCGTAGACCGCTACTGTATAAAAAGCTTTAAAGGGCTCTCCATGTGGTATTTTAGGAGTTCTTCCAGAGGACTTTGTCATGCTGTTCAACACTGGAAGGTTCCTCCCTTTTAACAAGCATAAGGGAGTCACATCTGCCTGACCAGAAGGTTCATGAGAACTTGGGGGTTCAAAGTTATCACAAGTCCACCCAAAAGTCCCCATCCCATGTCCCAGGCCCCTATTACTTTATTATCATGACCCTGACTTGTGCCTAAGAGACTTAGCAGGCCGTACCTTCCATATCCTTTAGATTTCCATCTCCTGTCTGACTTTTAATACTATCTGTCCTATGGCTGCAGAAGCTTCCAGTTTCCCAAGTGTGTCCTAAGCGAGGGCCTATTGCTTTTCTTTCCTTATGGTTCTAAGGAAGTTAACAAATGCTAGTCACTTCTACAGCCCATATAATTACCATTGCTCTCAAATTGTGCTGAAGTGTAAGAGTTACTGCATAAGTTAGCAGTTCTGCTTCAGCCACAGAGGGAGACTGAGTAATTATGATGCTACAGCAGTCTGGGGATTATCACTACCCCACTCACCACCACCGGCAGCAAGAGCTCCTGATGCCATAGGACCAATGGGTGGTCCAATTTCTGGAACTCTCAGAGTCTGCTTGTTGGTATAACTTCTAGTACTAACCCTTTTCATTTGAGTTCCTTAAACAGAAGACACTGAGATAAAGACTTTCATGCAGGCAGTTTATTTAGGACATGATCCAGGAAACACAATTAGAGCAGTAGAGAAAGTGTGCCAGAGAAAGGAGAAAGCTAATAAATAGGTTACTCTGAGAAGCAACTGGAGTTCAATCCCTCTAGGGCTTTCTAAAGAATCATGTAGAGATTCCTCATGGTTTTTTCACTGAGGGATGAAAAATTCCACTAACTCTCTCCTTTGTTGAGGACTGCTGGGTAAGGCACGAAATGCTCACATGCCAGCTGAACAAGATACTGTGGTACCAGACAAGTTCGCAGGTAGGAGAGCCCATAGATGCTGGAGATTGGAAAGCACCAGTAAGCCGGGGAACTCCCCATCACAGACAAGTGCATGGGGATCTGGAACAAGGGGACAGCACCTGCCTCACTGACCATGCCTCTTCCATTCTTAAAAGCATTCAGTAACTTCCTATTGCCAAGTCGCCGTGTTCTGAGTGATAAACCCTCTGCCCTGTGATCCCTTTGTGTCAGCCCTTCAATCATCCCAGGTCTTCTTTCTGTCCCTCAAGCATGCCCTCTAACACCAGTGCACCTCTGTGGGCACTGTTCTAGCACCCTGGCCCTTTTCCTTGCTCTTTAATTTCCTATGCACCCCTCAGAGTTTATGGATGCCGTTCCCCTCAGGACTACTTCTCTAAAACTTCCGGGAAAGTGAGCTCCCATTTTGATTTACCTCTGGGTCATCGCACATCCACGTAAACAACACGTGTCATTCTCATTACGACGTGTTCCATGTCTGACCTTGCCAACTCGACCGGAAGCTACAGGAGAAGAGAAACTACTTGTTTTGCCTCTCTAGCATCTAGCCAAATCGTGTCACACAGTAAACCCTTCACTAACATGTGTTGACTGAGTAAAGAAAGAACTTAGAGCTGAGGGATAAGATTAGAAGAGAACAATTAGCAGAAGCCTTCTGATCAGAAACACGGAACTCATGACTCGTGATGTAGTGACCATGCCCTACATATCCTGGCATTTTCACCAGGCTTTTTGCACTATCTGGCACGACTGCTACTTCTGAATGCTTGCAAAAGCCCGCTAGCGCCTTCAGATTTGTGTCTGTGGAGTAGAATAAGTGATTCTCATGAAAAAAAATCATTTGCACAACGCAACCTTAGTTTTTATATCTAAAAAGAAAACATATAACTAATATTGGAAGAAACCAAAACAGGATAGAACACCTATTGATTCTTTCCTGGAGGGAAATATATCTACAAAGATAATTGGGCCAAAGAGCACAGAGAAGATTTAGGAACGTCACTCTGAACAGAATCTCAACAATTTTCATTACACCCTTTCCCCCCCAATTTTGTGTGTTTCAGAATGCACACGATAGCGAATGGAGAAAATGAGTCACAGCTGAGCTCTGGCCCATACGCGCTCAACTACACTTCTCCCCTCTGCCAAAGCACAGCCTGCAGTGACGTGCACACATCTGCAGCCGTGCTCAACTCGGGGACACGAAATGGCATCTGGCTGCAGTTCTGTCGTCACCTAGTTCTGAGCCTGCCCACAAGTGACGGTAGTGGTGGACCCTCAAAAATATGTCCACCCAGAATATCTGGTAGAATTTTTCTGGGGGTGGGATTCAGGCATTGGTGTGTTTGAAAATTTCCCCCCAGCTGACTCCTATTTGCAGTTGGGGCTGAGAAGCTTTGTAACAGAGAAAGCCTCACCGAAGCACAGTCCATTCTGGCACGAAAGTCTGGCAAAATCATTATGCCAATTGATGATGATGATGATGATGATGGCATAGTAATTGTACTAGTCGTGGCGGTGATGGTGGTGACAGCCGCAGGAGTGGTGATGGAGGAGGAGAGAGGAGGAGGAATGGCACTGGTAAGAGCAGTATTCAGAGTAGAAGTAGTAGTGAAAGTAGAAGGAGAGTCACAGTGGTGGCGGCTGAAACTTACCGAGCTCATACTAATATGCTCGTGCTCTTCTAAACTCTCTGAAGATCAATTTGAGCCCATCCCAATTTTGCAGATTAAGAAACTTGGCCACAAAGAGTATTAACTTTCCCAAGGCCATACAGCCAGTGAGTGGAGAACATGAACTCAGACATCTGACTTCAGAACCACTGCCTTTGACCATTACACTCCCTTTGACAACTTACCACTCAAGACTGGCATCTGTGAGGGTATCTTTGGGTTGGTGGGCAATCTGGCATTGAGAAAAATGACTGGTCTTCTCCGGAAGCTACAGTTCACCACATAGAAAATTACACAGGTAAAGAAATAACCTCGTAAGATTACCACACAAGGATTTCACTGAGAACTAAGCACGATATGACATCAAGATTGAAAGTTCCAGAACGCCTGGGTGGCTCAGTCAGTTAAGTATCTGACTTCGGCTCAGGTCATGATCTTGTGGTTCATAGGTTTGAGCCCTACGTCGGGCTCCGTGCTGACAGCTTAGAGCCTGGAGCCTGCTTTGGATTCTGTGTCTTCCTCTCTCTCTGCCCCTCCCCAACTTGCAGGCTTGCACGCGCTGTCTCTCTCAAAAATAAGTAAACATTAAAAAAAAAAGTAAGCGGGGCGCCTGGGTGGCGCAGTCGGTTAAGCGTCCGACTTCAGCCAGGTCACGATCTCGCGGTCCGTGAGTTCGAGCCCCGCGTCGGGCTCTGGGCTGATGGCTCAGAGCCTGGAGCCTGTTTCCGATTCTGTGTCTCCCTCTCTCTCTGCCCCTCCCCCGTTCATGCTCTGTCTCTCTCTGTCCCAAAAATAAATAAACGTTGAAAAAAAAAAAAAAAAAAAAAAGAAAGAAAGAAAAAAAAAAGTAAGCCTTCCCAAGCAGAATTCCCAGAAAGGACTGAGTCTGAATTGAGAGCCACAGAAATGCTTTTAATCCTTCAGTGTACAACACAAAGTGTCTCCTCAAGAAAAAGATTCTCCACCTCATACATGGGAGAGAGGAGGAGACAAAATAAAATTAGTTTAGGCAATTTCAGCTACAATCTGCCTCATACCAGTATCAGTCTACAAGAGAATATCTGGAATTATTGCCCTCTACCACAGTAATCCCTTTGTTATGAATGTGTCATTGACTTCATTATTAAATGTGGGGTTGTACTTATGAGGGGGGCACAAATATCCTAGTTATCCCACAACAAAAACTTATACTTGAATTACACAGATTGCATATACATTGATATATACATATATATCTGTGTACATATAATAAATAATACACTATTATGTATTTTTATATGCTATATATTACCTAATAATTACTAACATATATGCTTGCATATAGTACTATGTGTGTTTAATATACACAGATACATATCTGTACATAACATACACACACACACACACACACACACACATATATGTATTCTTCCAAATGAGGGGTAAAGATGTGTTAGAAATACAATAGTTAACTTCATATAGTTGGCATAATTTCAATAGTTTTTTTAGACAACGTTATTTATCTAGAAGCAAGATTTTTTCAATGAATACTTAAAAACTAGATCTACATTTTAAAATTGAAGAAAACTGGAGGAGATAAATATGCATAAGAAATAAGGACATATATGGTAATGGATATATACATGCTTTTCTGGTGATTTGCATCCTTAGAGCTTCTCTTTTTCATCATCATATTCCTTACACATTCTAAACAAACATGTTCTCTTCCACTGACTTTGGCTTATCCTTATCTTCAAAGAAATACATAATTGTATGTGACACAATGAAGTCAGGAAAGTATATAGGTTGAATAACAGGAGCCTGGGTTTTGATTAAGTATTAAGACCTGTATCTGAGAACAATAAGACAGCCACACATCCATTCTTAGTTGTCATAATGAACTATCTCATTGTCTAAACTAGGCGATTTGCTACAGTATATTTGACTTCCCTAGAGGTTGAAAAATAGGAAATGATACTCCCATGTTTCATGGCTAGTTCAGTTAGATCTTATAGAAAATAAGTCAGCTTGGCAGTCATTCCATCATTCAACTACTTTCTTTAGGCTGAAATAACCCTCTATTATCCAAAATAGAGCACTGTATGAGAAGATGACAATTTGTCTTGGTAATGAAGCTAATTATGCCATCAGTTACAGTCACATTGCTTGGATATGGTGGTTCTGAGGCTGGGCAACAAGTGAGTCCTTCACATGAAAATGAAACCAATTGTGTGAGATATTAATGGAATTAGTTTTGTCTTCCTGACTCCCAACCACCTAGTGATTCAACCGTTATGTTGCCTTTGAGCATGGATTAAACATACATATTAAAGTTGATGATTTTTCTTTAATTTCAGAGTCATTACAACTAGTTTTTTGGATAAATACTAATGCTGAATTGACACTTCTATTAAAATAATCTATTAGTCATCACTAAGTTTACTTAAACTTAGAAATGCATGTTTATAGGTTTTTTTTTTTTGTATTTTTCCAAGGACCCATCTTTCCTCTAACTTTCCTCAAATGTTTAATGCAATCTTACAAATAATATAGCAAAATAATAAAGCTAACCAAAATTTTCACAGGCCTGAAAACTGGTATTGTCTATGCTCACTTTAAAGTCTGCTTCTGACAGTAAAAAGTCATCCATAATCTCATATACAGATACATTTATTAATTTATTCAACAAAGATTTACTCAATTAGTTACATCCTGGGTACACTGCTGCGTGTTAAGAAAGCAACATTGAACAAGACACATGTTTCAGATCCTCCCGGAGCTTAAATTCACAAGCCTGCTGGCGTCAGAAGAGTTTTCTCAGCGGGAGGGCCAATTTGCTGAATTCACCAATTCACTGATTTGCCAAGAATATATAGAAGTATGTCCTACATTTGGCAAATAAATCCCGAACTCTTTTTAAAGTTGTGAAAACATTGTTTCTACGTTGGTAACAAGCCCGTCAAAACTATTAAAAACTTGTGTTGAGTCACTAAGTTTTGTACGTGTGGTGATTTGGTCATTTACAAGTTCATCATGCAGTGAGTTGATTTTGGAAAGGTGAGTGTTACTGAATTGACCTAAAGACGCTTTCTTCTTACCCTTGCTGACGTCCAAATCCCAGAACAAGCTTGTCAGTGCATCTCACCGAATCTCAGCTCTTGTGAGGAGGAACTAAGATCCGCCACGTAGATGATGACACCGCGTCAAATATGCGACAAAGATCATAAAGTTCACATCATGCATGAGCACCGTGTCTTTCAACTTAGCGTCCTGTCCATTTTAACTACTAGGGTCTCCACCATGTCTTTTATCCTCAACTGCTGGAGTTGCATTTTTGTGTGTGTTTTTTTTTTTTTTTTCTTGGTGATATCAACCGACATGTGTGGATTGATCGTGCTGGTAATTTCTAGTACCTAAACGCTAGTTGCGGTCCAGCTCAGGGAGATCCCACAGCCAGCCCATATGATTGGAAATTCGGAGCTGAAACCTTCCGCCATGTTGGTACGTAGGCCATGCCTGGATTCACAAATGAGCAACAGAGCGGGCCAAGTACATGCAGTAGGTGCTTCGGAAGCATGACATATGCTGGCAAAATCAAGTGTAAAGTTTACACAGCAAAGCTCACGGACTTCTGTAGAAAGTTTTGAGGACGGAACTGCTATCAGAAAACATATCCGGCTTAGATTTTTCATTTACCCAGCAAATATTTGAGCTACCCAGTTTAATTATTAAACCCCAACAGGACACAGTCTCTGCCTTCAAATTTCAACTCTGGTGGAGAAAGAATGTGATAGGATCCCAGGCAACTTTTAAACTTCTGTGCCTCAGTGTCCTCAACGACGTGATGGAAATTATAGTGATAATGATCCCATCGAGTAGTGATGAGGATGAAATAACACAATAAAGATTAAATGCTTAGAAGCTCCTTCTCAGTGCTGACACTGGACTGAATCTGGAGCAGGAAAAACAGGTGAACAGATACTGACAATCACACACGCACAGGTCACAGGCACAGGTCATAGGGGGTCTCTGCAGTGCTGGGATACCTGGGCTCCTACAGACAAAAGACTGGGATGTCCAGTAAGAATCAAAACAAAGGCCTTTTACACATCAAGGGCTCTGAGTTTCATCCTCTAGACTTCAAACACATGAACTGAGGGGTGTGAAGCAGGGAAGTGTCATAATGAAACGTACATGTTAAGTGGATGGCCGAAAATCCAGAGATAGCAAGACTAAAGTCATCAGATCAATAAAATAGTAATTACCATGAGCCTACTGTGCGCAGAAGGACAGTCCGTGAACTGGGAGCTTTCAAATCCAAAGCGGACATGAAGCTCAGAAGCATGACATCACAGGATGGCTTATAAATGAAAACGAGGACTGTTTAACCTTTACAGTGATTGGTTATCACAATGGAAGTTTCCAGATGGCAGGGTACTGGTTAGAAGTGATTATCTTATACCATTTTCAGGAAGATAATTTTAGTTTCCTTTATGATTGCCAGAGGCATTTACAAGAAATAAGCTAAGTTTCACGTATGTCCATGAAATAAGCTAGATTTGGAATAAGTTTACGTGACTTAAATGGCATTGTCTGGTTGGAGGATTTTCAAGCCTGGTCTCCATTTTATTGTAACAAAATCATTCCACGAACGGTATGAATGACTGGATATGGATACGGATAGATAGCGCTGTAAATATGGGCAGAGGTATAGATAGGATAGATGTGGATAGGTAGATGCAGAGGTATAGATAGGATAGATGCTGTCGATGTAAGTGTAGACATGGCATTTAACCAGTGAAAGAAGTTTCTTCCTGTCCCAGGCCCTGTGCCTGGTGCTTCACACATACGACTTCAGAAATTAACAAGAGAGCCTCTTAGCCCTCGAGGAGTTTAAATTCAGGAATGAGAGAGGTTTTGCCACAAGACATTTCAGGGAGAAATTATATTGAAACTCAGCCTGCGGGGTGCAGTCAGGGAACAAGTGTTACCATGCAGCAAAAGCAGCATGGGCAGAGACCCAGAGGCAAAGGAACACACACTCCAGTGTGCTGTGGCAAGGAGGCTGGGGTACTTTCATTGCATGACAGGCACTAGGTCCTTTATCTAACAGAACGGCCACCATAAATATGCAGGACATCATCCATTACTATGCCCATTTTACAGATGAGAAAAGCACAATCAATGGAAGCCATTTCATGAACTTACACTCAAGAATCACATATTCAGGGATTTTTTTAGAAAAATACTGTGACAAGGGGTGCTGGGTGTCTCAGTTGGTTAAGCGTCCGACTTCGGCTCAGGTCACGATCTCACGGTCCGTGAGTTCGAGCCCCGCGTCAGGCTCTGGGCTGATGGCTCAGAGCCTGGAGCCTGCTTCCAATTCTGTGTCTCCCTCTCTCTCTGCCCCTCCCCCACTCATGCTCTGTCTCTCAAAAATAAACAAAAAACATTAAAAAAGAAAAGAAAAATAACTGTGACAAGAGTAATCTTAGTAACCCCTCATTCCTTTCTCTTTAAGATGAATAGGGGACAGATTGTGGGAATATGAACTTGAAGGCAGGGAGACCACACTGGAAACTATGGTAGTGGTTCAATGCCAAATGTTAGGGATCCTGACATCAGCCAGGAGACATGGCAAAGGTCAATGGGACCAGCAGAATGAGCAAGAGGGGAAGAAGGCTAGAATGGAGAATCTACAATCTAGAGTGACTCCCAGACAACACTGTGTAGCCTGGTGAAAAAAAAAGGAAAAAAAAAAAAAGGTAAACATGGAGTTTAGAAGAAAAAGCAGGTCTGGCAGAGGTCATATCAATTTCTAATGTTTTGAGAACAAGGCTTGTCTGGTTATTCTAAGGGAAGCGCCACCTGGAGAGGTGCATCTGGAGCACAGGGCTGAGGTCTGTAAGTCCTCCTGGCAGAGCCGGTAGTCGAAGCTGCACCGGGCATCTGGGTAAAGAAACCCACTGGGAAGTAAGGGGTTGGGCTGCACCCCCTCTCCCTTGAAGCACTGTCATGAGGACATAGCTCAGCAGGACCGTCCCTCCTTGAAGACACCCGGTCCTGCTGAGCTGTGACATATTCAAGGAGTGAAAGACTCCCAGGTGTGCAAACATCAGCTAATTTAATGCAGGTTAGAAAGGAAAGCTCTCGTAAGGTGTCATGATAGGCAGCTCTCAACAGTTCCCCGACACCGTGTACCAACACAGAGTATCGTGATTGCCATTAGATTCGAATCTAAGAGAGGAATTTACGGTACTACAGGAAGGCTTGAAGAGTCATGAGTGGAAGAGGCTGCTCTGTCACACCATGAAGTCTTTCTGGAGGGCACCCAATGACCGGCAGCTGAAGTCCGTCAGACAGAAGCACCATGAAGGAGGCACTGCTGTCCGGCTGGCCTTCCCGCATTCACGTTTGGTAAGCAGCGTCAGCAAAGACCGCCTTTAAAACAAAGGTTGATGGTTCTACACAACATTTGATTGTTCTGTCTTCTCGGAACGACCGTAACAGTACACTTGACTAAGAGACAGACTGATCATACTTCACTTTGACTTACTCCAGAGACACAGCAAATGTGTCCTGAATATTCTGCATTTAAAACTCATTACATAAAAAATATCCTACAACCTTCGTAATAAAGTCTGCTAAATTAAGACAAACTATGTTCAAATGAGAACAGTGGTTGAGGACCACTTTTATTTAAGAAGTTAACATTTTTTTCCTTTAGTTTAAAACACTTGGAAAACAAAACCAGCATGCTGTCCATAACAGAATAGGATCTTTCTGGTGCAGAGTGTATTAAGACCTTCTGAGAGTAGATTATTACTATGTTTTGGATCCTTAATTCAAAGCATGTCTAAATGCTTTGAGGCTTACAGGCAGATTTTCATGATTATGTGGAGAACTGCTTATAAAAGATAAAAAATATGAAATAAACAAAACCACCTCTGTGAGTGAAGGGTAATACACAACAATGACCCTCAGGAAGGGAGTCAGTGAAAACAGTGGACGAGATAAATGGCCTGCAGTCTAGTAAAAAAGAAAAATGTTTTTTAATTCCCCCTGCTATGCAACTGCAAATTCCATTTTAGTTACTAGTCATTAAAGCCATTTAGAATTTAGCTTAAATGTTTAAAAAAAAACACATTAACTTCAGTATCTTTTCAATGTGTTTCCTTAATATTCTGTCTGTACATATCATTATTGTATTATATTTAAAGCCAAGAGGATCTTTTAATGACATCAATCTATACCCTGCTAACAATTGCTTTCTATTTTTAAAGCTATTTTCTTATATACCATACATTTCTCTACCTAAACGTTCCATTCCTACGCACACCTACACAAATATGCAAACATAGAAACAAACACACACACGCACAGTATTTTATGATTTAGTAACAGGTCTTAGCTGCATCTTACAAATCTGATAAAAATGTAATTTGAGAGTCCCACTAAGAGTAATATTGATTCTAGCACACGTATACTGCCCTGCATGGTTTGGTAGCATTAGAAAGATATCTTCCAAGTAAAGGAATGTTTCTGGCATAGAAAAAAAGTGTGGAGGGCCACCTGGGTGGCTCAGTCAAACATCTGACTCTTGACTTCGGCTCAGGTCATGATCTCACAGTTCATGAGTTCAAGCCACACATCGGGCTCTGTGCTGACAGTGCGGAGCCTGCTTGGGATTCGCTCTCTCTCCCTCTCTCTCTCTGCCCCTCTCATTCTTTCTCGCTCTCTCAAAATAAATAAGTAAACCTTAAAAAAATGTAGAGCTTGACAAGTATACGATCGCTCTTTCAGTCACGTAATTTGATCCATTCTCCTAGGTGCTATGGTTAGTATACAGAAAATTTAAAAATTAAAATTTTAAGATGCTAACAAGCCATATTCATAAGTCCAATACTTACTCAAGATGCTGGCTGGTAGCTTTCTGAAACAATGTGTCATCCCAAAGCTGACAATTCTAGAAGTTGATAATCTTTTATTTTAACCTAAAGGTAGCTACAATTTCTTCAGCTTTCCATGACATTTGAGTTGGTTATTTATTTGGTATTCACTGACTTTTTTTTTTACATTAAAAAAAAGTATTTAGATTCTACTACTCAGTGCTAGATGATAGGTAAATTATGTAAAACATGTAAATATTTTGATTATATAAATGCCAAACTCGATGCAAATAAATTCCTCTAATTCTAGTTGTTACATTTTATAAGGGCTTTTAAAGAAAAGTATAATTACTTATTATCATTGATCTGAGTTCTTAAAGGAGTTATGGATGTCATAAACAGGTTGTATCATACCTGTTCATTCAGTCCAACCAATCAACAGATATAAGCAAACAATACATATGTTAAGAAACAGGAGAATAACATTTAATAGCCATGTGTGCCAAAAGTGATCTTTAAACACACAAAAAAATGATTTTCACAAAAATTTTTAAATGCTTACTCTATTTAAAGATATTAAACAACCCATAAAACTGGAAGGTTCAACAAAAATGCATTCATTTGCATCACACACACAACACACACATGTATATATATATATATATATATATATATATATATATATATATATATATACACACACACACACACGATATATATATATGATGTATATATCATATATATATAAGATGTATATATATATGTATGTATAAGATGTGTGTGTGTGTGTATATATATATATATATATGCTGTATATATATGATGTTCAACTTTTGGTCATAGTTATTAGGCATTGTGTAAACAAAACAAAGATAAGCAAGTAGGTTTGAGACCTGGTTAAGGTCAGATTATAATTCCCATGAAAACTGTCTGTCACTCTTTTATCCTCTACCTTCCTGTATCAGTCTGTTCAGGCTGCAGTAACAAATTACCATAGACTACGTGGCTTAAACAACAGGCATCTATTTCTCACGGTTCCGAGGCTGAGAAATCCACAAATAAGGTGAACTCACTCCTACACATTCTGTTCCTGTTGAGAGCTCTCTCACTGGCTTCCAAATGGTCACTTTCTCTCTGAGTCTTTATATCAGAGACACAGCCTTGTCTCTCTTTTCCTCTTCTTCTGAAGCCACTAATCCCAGCATGGGGGCCCCACTCTCATGACTTCACGTAACCTTAAGTACCCTCCAAAGGCTTCATCTCCAAATACCATCATATTGGAGTGACTTCAATATATGAATTTAGTGGGTACACAATTCAGTCCTGGTACTTCTTATCTCTTCTTCACTCATTACTTCTTTTATCTTCAAAAAAAATTATACAGGAGATATGAAAACTTTGGGCAGCTAGAGGTGCAAATGTATGTCCCCAGTGATGTCCCCGTTCAGTATATGTAGGCAGAAAGATAAAAGATCTCTGGGTAAAAAAACATCATCAATTCATAGCAAGTGTCTATGAAAAGTGTTCACAACTTTCAGTTAAAGTCAGTTTGGCAAAACAAATAACTGCTATATGTCCCCATGATATGTTATATATTAAATTAGTAACACTACATGCACAAAATACATAAAAATACATGTATGAAATGAACACTACTGATAGCAGTGATGAACACAGTCTCCAGAACTCGACAGTTTGAGTTTGAACTCCTGTTCTGGCCCTTACTAAGTAGCTGACTTCGAGCAAGTTAATTGACCTGTCTGTGCCTCAACTTCCTCATCTGTAACACAGAAATAACAGTAATATCCACCTCCTAAGACAGTTGTGAAGAGTAAATGAGCTCATCCATAGAAGGTACTCATATATATTATATAAAGTCCAATTTCTGGTAAATAGTAAGCATAGAAGTTTGTTATCATTTGCAATGAATGAAAGAATCACCAAATATGAAGATGAAACCCAACATACACTCTCAAAGGAATTGCAATTATAAAGAAGACTGGAAAAGGATATGGACTCCACTGCCAAGTAACAGACTAATAACCCTGAAAAAGCAAGGACTTTCTGAACTAGTCAAGTTTCTTGCCATTGCATAACATGGCTCAAATTCATGATGGGAACCAGAGTATTCATCAAATCAAATGTAAGGTACACGAGGACATGTTGGCTTCATTGCTGAATCCCCAGAACTCAACCAATGTATGTTGAATGTTTCGATGAAGAATTATAAGCCCCAGTGGGAATGATGTATGGATGAGGAAAATTCACATAAATGGTGGCGATAAATTTGGCCGTTTGGAATCTCAGCAAAGCACACCAGACACCTGGTGAGAAGTTAAGAACAGAAATGGAACGGTCTTCTCATTTGGGAAGTCTGAATTGTTAGGGTTAAAAGAGAGTAACAAACTCAAAAAAGTGTAACAACGAAATGCTTTGAATTCACCTACATAGAACTACCTGTGAGCCAGTTGTGGAAGACATTGTGAGAAGTCTAGTAACAAGCAATAGTTATTCATTCACTCCAACAGTGTAGGCAAGAGAACTTACACACATGCCTCCCGCCTGTTCGACATCGAAGCCACTTCTTTTAGTAACACCACATGATTCATCTTTGAATAAAACCGTCCTCCAAAATAAGAGAATCACAGCTTGCAAAGACACCAGCCAAAAAGTTGGACCTGTGTTGGAGGCACTATAGAAAGCCAGCTTTGCTCTATTAAGAATCAGCTCTATCTTTCATTGCTGCAAATCACAATCTACGACTTGCAGCCTCATGTCTGGCATGCAGAGGGTATCGTCACAGTATGACTTCAGTGTATAAACAGCTAAAATTTCAAAATCTACAGATGCTTGAGGATGTCGTTAAACTCTCCCATAGCCTTTTAAATTTCTATTTCTAGAGTAGTTAAGTGACAGAAAGTTCAGTAAACACATATGTACTGTTATTTGTGTACATGTATATATCTGGATATTTCCAAGTGTTCCAAATATCTTATCTTCCAAGATTTAAAATGTCAATGTATTTTTAAATTTGTCAAATGACATTATAAATGGCTAACAATAAATTCCTATTTGTACAGTCTCAGGAAAACTGCTTAATTCCTAAAAAGAAATAGGAGTTTGATTGAGCACCAAGGAATGAATGAATGAATGAATGGGAGTTGAGAAGCAGAAATAGTGAAAGCTGATAACTCCCCTCTCTCTCATATATATGTATGTTAGTAGTATAGTAACATTTATGGCTAATAACAGGTGTTTCCTGTAAAGAACAATATCCTGTAGCACTCACCAAAGCAGAAGTGAACAAGAATGGAAGAAAGAAATTAGCAGAATGCTGCTTACATACTGGAGCACTAGTTAAGAAGATCTAAAAACCGACATGGCTGCTGTCGATGAGCAGACCCGAAGAACTCAGCATGGCACAGCTAGGTTATTGACCTCTGCTCTTCTACTCATCCCATTATAATAACTGTCCTCGTTGCCTTTGCATTAAGTGTGTCATTATTCTTTGGAAAGATTTTTTTTCAAATTCCTTCAAATATATCTAAAATTATCTATGCTGCCAAAATCTCTCCATCTTAGCCAAAAGGATTTTCATTCAACATTGCAAAACTGTGTAGAATGAACCCATCCTGATCCCAAATTCAGTGCATGGAAAGAAAGCGTTTGTGTGCAGCCTGGTGAAAAGTAACACAACGGCAATGCTACTGCAGTGGACTTCTCCATCAGGTCCAGTTTGCCAGCAGGAGTGAGCACTCCAGTCCACCAGAGACAAAGCCAAAAGCTGAGCGACTTCAAAGACACATTGGATTTCCCAGCATAAATACAAGAACATGAAATAACATTCGAGATGTGATTTCTGGCATTTACCTTTGGATACAGGTGCAGTTTTTCATATTCATCCCTATTAAATTTAACATCACTGGTTTGGGATGATTTTCTAGCGTGTTGAGTTCTTTTTGAAGATTCTTAATGTATTACCTAAGCAAATTAGTATGAGATAATTTGGGGAAGGTTATATGCACTTTTGTTGTATCAAACTGGATAAGCCAAAGGCAATCAGGAGACACACCCTTGTTAAAGTATGGCCCCAGCAACCAAGCAGTACTGACTGGGTGCTGATTGGGTACTGGTGACTCCTGAGACTGTCATGCAGACAACCGAAGCAAATCTCTAGTTTCTGGGAATGCTAGCTGTCATGTCTACACAGTGGAAGGGAAGACTGCCGCATCATGAGGGGATCAAAGACTCTGATGTCATGACCTTGCTGTAAGCTGCATCAGTTTTCTAGGTCTGCTGTGACAAAGTCAGAAAGACTGGGTGGCTGAAAACAACATAAACATATTGCCTCATAGTTCCGGAGGTTAAAAGTCCAAAATGAAGGAATCAGGGAGGCTATGCTCCTGATAGTTCTAGGGGACAATCATGCCCCGCCTCTTCCAGCTTCTGGTGTTTGCAGGCAATGCATGGCCTTCCTCAGCTTGTAGGTGCAACCCTACAGTCACATGACCATCTTATCTGTCTTCACATCATTTTCCCTGGGTGCATGTCTATCTCTGTGGCCACATTTCCGCCTTTTAAAAAAAATGTTTATTTATTTATTTGGAGAGAGAGGAAGAGACAGAGAGAGCTGGGGAGGGGTAGAGAGAGAAGAAGAAAGAGAATCCCAAGCAGGCTCCACACTGTCAGCACAGAGCGCGATATGGGGCTTGTACTCATGGACCGCAACATCATGACCTGAGCTGAAATCAAGAGTCTTGTGCTCAACCGACTGGGCCAACAGTCTTCTGCTCAACCGACTATTTCCCCAGGACACCAAAAATATTGTATCAGGATCCACCCTAATGATCTCATTTTAACTTGATTACCTCTGTAAAGATTCTGTTTCCAAAGAACAGCACCTGCTAAGGTACATGGGTTAGAACTTCACCATATCTCTTTGCAGGGGAGAGCACAATTCAATCCATAACATACAACTTGTTGGAATTCCGACACATACGACCCTCATGAGAGTATACCGATCTGCTAAAATTTCATTTCAGGTTCTCTTGATAAGGATTGTATCTCTCCATTCCTAAATCAGTGTTTGGAATTTTTATAGTTTGTGTGTTTTTAAAAATCCCCAGTCAAATAGAATAAATGTTATTTTTAAACAGATTAAAATGGGCTTATCTATTCTAAAACACTCCAGTCTTTGTTACAGTAATATGTACTGAAAAGTCTGAATAGATGAATATAATATGCAATGTTGACATACATGCCAATGAAATCCTTTTATCATATAATATCACATGGGAAACACACTTTAGGAATGACTGCCCGAAGCCATGCAACTACTAAAAATAACTTTTTAACCTTATTCCTTAAAATCATCTATGTAATCAAATACTCAGTTTTCATACTGTCCTTTCTCTGCAGTATTATGACTCTCGATATGTAAGAAGAGACTGAAATATTATCTTTGTTTTCTGCTCATCCCATCTTCTATTTATTAAAAAATTCACTAGTTTTCCATTTCTTTTTCCTGAGTAGTCAACTATGCTTTGGTGTGTCTATGTAAGAATTACTTCCTTTGGGAAATCACCCTTCTCTCATTCGGAAAATCATACTGCCCAGCACACTGCGTTTGGATGAGACCAATCCCACCCAGGCGTGAGAAACACAAGAGTATTCTCTTAGGGTTGTACGTGAAGCAAAGCAAAGAGAGAGATTTATCCATGCAAGTTCTGTGGTCGGGGAAAAAGAAAAAGAGAAAACGTGAGAAATACAAGAGTATTCTCTTAGGGTTGTACGTGAAGCAAAGCAAAGAGAGAGATTTATCCATGCAAGTTCTGTGGTCGGGGAAAAAGAAAAAGAGAAAACGTGAGAAATACAAGAGTATTCTCTTAGGGTTGTACATGAAGCAAAGCAAAGAGAGAGATTTATCCATGCAAGTTCTGTGGTTGAGGAAAAAGAAAAAGAGAAAAGGGGCACCTGGGTGGCTCAGTCAGTTGGGTGTCCGACTTTGGCTCAGGTCATGATCTCACAGCTTGTGGGTTCAAGCCCCACGTCCGGCTCTGTGCTGACAGCTCGGAGCCTGGAGCCTGCTTTGAATTCTGCGTCCCTCTCTCACTCTGCCCTTCCCCCACTCATGCTCTGTCTCTCTCTTAAGAATAAATAAAACTTGGGGCGTCTGGGTGGCTCAGTCGGTTGAGTGTCCGACTTCGACTCAGGTCACGATCTCGCGGTCCGTGAGTTCGAGCCCCACTTCGGGCTCTGTGCTGACAGCTCAGAGCCTGGAGCCTGCTTCTGATTCTGTGTCTCCCTCTCTCTCTGCCCGACCCCCGTTCATGCTCTGTCTCTCTCTGTCTCAAAAATAAATAAACGTTGGGGCGCCTGGGTGGCGCAGTCGGTTAAGCGTCCGACTTCAGCCAGGTCACGATCTTGCGGTCCGTGAGTTCGAGCCCCGCGTCAGGCTCTGGGCTGATGGCTCGGAGCCTGGAGCCTGTTTCGGATTCTGTGTCTCCCTCTCTCTCTGCCCCTCCCCCTTTCATGCTCTGTCTCTCTCTGTCCCAAAAATAAATAAACGTTGAAAAAAAAAATTTTTTTAAATAAATAAATAAACGTTAAAAAACAAAAAAAAGAAAAAAAAAACTTTTTAAAAAAGGAAAAGAAAAGAATCTTGGTTTGCTTGAAAACTGTCAGCAGGTATTTTGCGGGCACCAACCGGTATGCTCACCTTCTTCTTTGCCTGGGAAAGTCTGGGTTAATTTTTATCCCAGGCCACTGAAAGAGTAGTAACACATGCATGCTAGTTATTAGCAAGGCATCAAGGATTCCCGTAGTTCACACGCAGGAACAATACCCGATACCGAAACAATACCCAATACAATGTGGTACTTCTCCATTTTGAGCGAGGTCCTAAATTCCTACAGAAATAGCATTCACCAGCCATCCTGTCTCGTTCCGCTTCTGTTTCCTCTAGGAACTGCACTGGCAAGTACAGCAAAGGCATTTTCTTCAGAGAGTAAGTCGCTTAAGAGCAGACACAATATGTTGCCTTATTTGCATCTTTCATAAATCTTAGCAGAGTGCTCAATAAATATTTGTTAAATTAAATTATTTCTTTGATATCTCAGTAGATAATGCATCATTGAGTTTATTGATTAGAATCAATTGCTCTGTCTCCAATTAGAATTCATTCACTGTAACCCCAAAGCATGCCCATCTTAAGATATTTTACATAAATTGTGTTCCAAATTGAGTATCAGGTTGAGGGATTTCCCTTGCCCTTGTTCCTGGCAGTCTGTTTCCCTTCGTGTGAAATATTAGTCTCTAAAGACGAGTTTCCTTCGAGCAGATTATCAAGATTAACAATCATCCTGCACTCTCTGTTCCACAAGGAAAGCTTTTACTCAATCTCTCCAGGGAAACGAATGCGCTCTGTACTCTTCCCGATTTGTTAGGTTAACCTATGTTATTTCCTGTTGTTGGAGCTGCTGCTACTGTTATTATTATAATGTTTAATTTTTGGAGTAAGTTCTCTGAATAGCATTGAGAATATCCCCACAAAGCTCTGTTTTTTTTTTTCTTAAAATACTAGGAACATTATTCCTACAGAACGATAACAGCAAGAGGGCCTTTTGATCCCTATATATGTCCACTATGTGCAAATACTAAGATCTTCATTCACCCACATGTTTACCTTAACATATGCATTAGCAAACATTATTCAAGCACCTACTTTCTACCAGCTTCCACCTCTGGCGTTGTGGACACACAGTTGAAAAACCATACCTGGCTTAGGGAATATGGTCAATGGTATCGTAATAGTGCTGTATGGTGATACATGGTAAGCTCAGCATAACATATAGAGTTGTTAAATCACCATGTTGTATACCTGAAACTAATGGAACACTGTGTGTGAACTACGATTCAATTTTTTAAAAAATTGGGACGCCTGGGTGGCTCAGTCGGTCAAGTGTCCAACTTCGGCTCAGGTCACGATCTCATGGTCCGTGAGCTCGAGCCCTGCGTCGGGCTCTGTGCTGACAGCTCAGCACCTGGAGCCTGCTGCAGATTCTGTGTTTCCCTCTCTCTGCCGCTCCCCCACTCACACCCTGTTTCTCTTTGTCTCTCAAAAATGAATTTTAAAAATGTTAAAAAAAAACAAAAGGAGGAGGGGGTCCTGGGTGGTTCAGACAGTTGAGTATCTGACTTTTGATTTCCACTCAGGTCATTTATTATCCCCTGGTTGTGGGATCAAGCCCCACATGGGGCTCTGCACTGAGCATGGAGCCTGCTTAAGAGTCTCTCTCTCCCTCTCTCTCTCTCTCTTCCGCCCTCCCTCCCTCCCTCTGCCCCTCTCTCCTACTTGTGTTCTATAAATAAATAAATATATACATACATACATAAAAAATAGGGGAAAAAAAGAAAACCATACCTTGCTTTTCTTTCACTAAATGTATTTTTTTTTCCCCGAACATCAACAGGAAACACCAACCCTTACAGTCTGATCCTCTACTTCATTATGCTTCTGCCATTTATTTTCGCTTGAATTTTTTTGTAACTCTCTCTGGTGCTTAAGATTAGATTTGGCCGTGAGTGGGCGCCTGGATAGCTCAGTCAGTTAAGCGTCCCACTCTTGATTTCGGTCCAGGTCATGATCTCATGGTTCATGGGTTCAAGCCCCGGGGTGGGCTCCACGCTGGCAGTGCAGAGCCTGCTTGGGATTCTGTCTATCCCTCTCTCTTCTTTCTCATGCTCTCTCTCAAACACACAAACACACACACACACACACACACACACACACACACACACACACACAGATTTGGCTGTGACAACAGAGAATTGAAATTATAGTGGCTGAAACATGATGGGATGTCTTTTTCCTCCCTCAACTAATAGTCCGGATGAAAGGAGCCCAGTGCAATACAGTGACTCCATGGTGCCAGGGACACGTGCACATTATCGGGCTTGTTGTTCTGCCGTGTTTAGAGGGCTGTTTCCCCCCACGGCCTGGCAAGGCTCACCCTCTCATCTGCAGTCTGGCCAGTTAGGAGGGAAAAGGTGAGCAGAGTGCAAGCCTCATACCTTCAACACAAATCCAAGCTGGCCAGAATATGGCTACACTTCCTCACCAGAGAGTATAGGAAATAGCACTCTTAGCCTTGGCTGCTAAGAACCAGAAGTTATATAATTACAGGAACAATGAGGAAAGTGATCAGGGATAATTAGCGGCTCAGTAATTCACAGAGTTTACTTTCCCTCCCTTGGTTTTGCTTTCCCAACACAATTTACCAGGTACACAGCTAACAAGACTCTGAATTATAAGATACTACACCTATAACAGAAGTTTATCCTTGGTTACAGAATAGATCATTAGTTGTTAAGGACCATAAGTTAAGATAAGGCTTTACATTTAAATGTGCTTTAATCACCAACAAATAGCTTCACTGAAGCCAAAGTCTGTATTACACGTCTCTTCACCAACCGCCCAGGCACCACCAGGAGGTGTGAATTTCAGGTATTTTTCTCACCACCTGAGCAGATCAGCAGGTGGTAAGTAATCCTAGTCTTTGGAATCCAGAAAGTAAGACAGAAACCTGTGAATTCCATATAAGCTTTACCTTTTTTTTGCTTCCACAAATAATGATGCGTGCCTTAATGGGAAAATAGAAAAAAAAATGCAGTTGTGTGATAACAATATAATTGAACATACGGTTCTGCCCATTTCAATACTGCCTCTATCGTTAATATCCCCTCGTTATTTTTCATTTAACATATGATAAGAATAAAGGAAAAGAAATTAGTGTGGGATATGGTTGAGATTATTTCCAGGTGCTCATGCAAAGGTGATATCATAGAGGGACCAGTCGCTCAAAAGATGTTAGCACCGACTTTAGGGAGAGAGACCAAAATAATTATCAGCAGCTGAGAAAAAAAGAAAGCTAGGAATTGTTTAATGTCCATAGGCTATCCCAAAGAGCAATGAAAAATCAGGATGTAAAAACTAGTTTTGCATAGTAAATGTGTTTTATGGTACAAAAGCATAGCTTTGAAATGAAGGTCCAAGGTACATCAACTCTAAGTGCCCTATTCATCACCTGCAAGGCGTCCGTAGTCGGGTAGCATTAATTCTATGGTTTTGTATTGCAAGTCAGGCCACAGGATACATATTATTTTACAAGGAAATATTGGAAATGGTTGGAGGTGCTTGCGAACATATACTTGAGATCGAATAATGACATATAGCACATTTACTATGCACACAGAATTTAGATAAGTGGAAGGAGCATCCTTGCTCGTCTTAAAGAATCAGCCCACCAGGCCTTAGGTAAGGTTTATGCACTGGTTCAACACATTCACATTATGTAGGAGGAAGGAGATGTGTGCCAAACAATTAATTTAATACCTTGAGGAGCATAAGCATCCCATTAATGGCCGCTAAACAAGAAGGCCTTCTCTCACCATGGTAACCGGCAAGAGCTGCCAGAGTTTTTACACTTCAGGCTTCTGTCACTGCTCAAGGGAATCCTGTAGATGCCTTAATTTCCTCTGCTTCTAGACATGTTTTCCAAAGGTTAAGGCACTTTTTTGAGGGTCACGTTTAAGGTTCTTTTTTAGTATCAAGAATAAAATCAAATAAAGCAGACCTAACTGAAAATTCTGTGCAACACATTAGCACTTGCTAAACAAGGTCGGTTTCTGCATTCTGTAACTCCGGCAAAAGGTGTGGGGAAAAAGGGCGTGGTGCCCAGGAAGGCAAGAATGTGTCACAACGTATGGGTGAGGGGCACTTTCGGAGACCCAGAGTTGAACTTGCCATACAGGCATAATTTTCACCGTCTGGGTGAAAAGACATCTAAGAATTGAAATGCTTTATGATTCTAATGGAGAAGCCATTGCAAAAAGGCTGTGCACATGTTCAATCACAGCCGAAACGGATGGTGGGTAATCACTGTCCATTAAAGAAAGGTTAGGTCGCGGATAAGCATGGCAGACATCTGGACCAGGGTGAACTGCCGCAGAGACGACTGCTCACATGATCTTAGTTATAAATAGATTTTCTCCCTCAACACGAGCTGTTCTTTTTCACACTCCTGCACTCGACCCTGGCTCACTGACTCCCTGTGTTTATCGTCTCACTTATGAAGCCTTTAGCCTTATCTGTTATGTTACATGTTTGCTTCTTGGGCAAGTGATCTTGTCAAATGTCCACCGCAGTGATAACTGAAGCCAGTGGTCTTCTATCTACAGGGCCCACGGTTATATGCTCTGGACTCAAGTAATTAAGAGACCTTGGTCCCCCATGGAGGAAAGGTCTTCCAGAGCTCCGTTATCTCAGAGTCCCGTTTTTACTATTTGTATGAAAACTAACCTGATGGGTTCAAATGCTGAACATATGGTATTATAGGCATACCGTGTCTTGATTTTAATAGGATACTTGAAAAACAAAAGTGTGGTCTTTGGGGATGTATTGATGAATACAAACTAGAAAACAATATAATTATGGAGACAGATAGCTGAGTATAGAGCCTACCTACCATAAAAATCTTGGTCAATGAGTTGATGCAAAAAAATTTTTAAGGAGAGAAAATATTTCTAAAATTTTTCAGAGTCCCATCCTTGTCTTTTGCTATTTAACACAGAAATAGAAAAACTTATTTTTTTTTCTAGAATTTGAGTGTAACATACATTTGGTAGCTAATTTGAGCAGATGATATAATTATCTTTCAATATTATCCTTTTAATCTAGAATAACAGCTTGAAATTTTAACATTAAAACCGACAAAATTTTAACATTAAAATTGAGGCAAAGTAGACATACAGAAAGAGCCAATGGAAGTCAACAGAGGAATATGACATCCAAACAAGAAATGTGAAATAAGGCTAGATTCATGGAAACAAAGTACTGAAATAAAAAAAAAAAAAAGATGATTTATTCATTCAAATTCAAAGAACATTGTAGTCACCCATGCACTTTGAACATGACTGGGATTTAAAGGGTGAGCAAAGCCGGACACTGGAAAACTTGCAGTGGGACAAACATAGTAGAGGACACAGGTTTGCAAACATAAATGTCAGAGAGTGTGACACTCAGAGCTGACATCCAACGGTGCCACCCAACAGCGTCCAGGCTTGTGTTAACTCTGCCTAGTGACAGATGCCCAGCCAACCCCAACTAATAAATATTTTAAATATCACCTGAACCTGGTGATATGTTCTATCACACTGATGTACCTAAAGACAGGCAGAATTTCTAACAAGACAGAAGCCACGAAACAGCATGGAAGGCTGAAGGAGCATTAGGAGCAAAGCCTGGAGACGTAAAAAGACTGAACGAATGGCAGGTCAAGTCACGGGTCCAGGGAAGGACTTTGCTGGAAGGCAGACCCGGAGGAGTTCGGAGTGAGCCCAGGCATGGATTTGGGAATCTCCCAGTGGGCACGACAGATCCAATAACAGAGTGAATACAATCTCCAGGGAAGAGAATGCAATTGGCAAAGGAGAGGATGACCCCATCAGACAAACCTAAGATTTCTAGTCTAAGAAAAGTAGTAAGAATTAAAAACCACTAACCATCTGTAACGTAGAACAAATTGCTTTTATAGAAAAGGAGAGAATGAAACTCCCACACAGCACAGTCCTATCTGTGTCCTACCCTTCTGGGTCCTGGAACACGCCTCTCAACCATGCCGGAGCGTCAAACAGAACCAAACAGGAAGTCGTAAGAGGTCATAATTTTATTTGTGCTACTGTAGTTTGCCAACTTACGTTCACATGACCCCAAATATTCCACTGAGAAATTTAAAACTTCAGTTTGCTGGTGACATGTCTCCAAACCATAAGTCAGCCAGACTGATTCTTTCCAAGGGTTCTCTCTGGGCTTAAGTAAAGACGATCTCAATGTGTAGATTTTCTCGCTCTTTAGTTTTACCAACCTTCTTATCCCAATATCTCCCTTGGTAACTACGACAATGTCTGAGGAGGGAAAAAATGAAGAGAAATCTCTTAGAGGATTTGGCTCAGAGGTGCCCAGAATTATAAATGATGATGTTTTCCTGGGCATTCACAACAGTCATCTGATTGGAGCTCCGTGCTTGGAAGATGAAAAGGTTCGCTTCTGACATGCCTCCCACGCCGTCCCAAGTCTTGCTCGCTGACGTCCTACCTTCCGGCTCCCGCAGCAGCACTGTCACCTAATTTAATGTCACACCTGAGAGGGACTGCATCTGCCTTGCATGACAGAACAGCAGCCACAACGGGCAGCGTGGCTCCGGTAGGGGTCATAGCCAGGCAATTTCATTGTGACGACTGAAGACCGATCAGAAGCTCCGCAGTGCAAGGCACCCTTGACAGAGACCGGCTGGGATGACCGGGATTTCATTTCATGGCTCCTCTTTAAAAAACATACATACTTATGAAATCACCCTCGTGAAGTTCAGTGCGATCTTGATGAAGTGCGTCTGTATTGTTGTGAGATGCAGTTTAGGGGCAGAAGCTGAGAATATCCTTAAATCAAAAATAGTGATGCCAGTTGCAATTTTTAAGTTGAAAGAGAAGAAACGCTTCCCAAGAACAATCCCTTATGCCAAACCAACTGTTGGAGCAGACATTACTACCCTTGCGGCAGTTACCTTCTGCTCAGAGAGTCTGTTGCAAGGAAAAGTAACAGCTGTCACCCCTTACGCTGGCTGCGGTGGGGAGGGGCCGGGCTGCTGTTCCCAGGGCACATCTGGGTGTGCTGGCTCACGTCCCATTAAAGGTCCACATAAAGTGAATGTACACACTGCCCAGGTGCTGGGCTTTTGCTGGGAGCACATAATATGAGGCCAGATCACATCTGTGTGACAGCCACAGGCTGAAAATGCCGGCAGGGCTATTTACAGAGGGTTTCTTCTAAATGGAGTTTGCCTCCTCTGAATGTACTGCTCCGCCATTATGCAAAGTCAGAATGCCCTTCGATTCAGGGGCACAGAACCCTGAGGCCACAGAGATACCCAAAACCTTTCAGCAGAAACAATCCCCAGTTCTCACGTTACTAAAGGATCACCTGTGTAGAGCTTCTGACAGTTACTTATTGAACCTACAGAGGTTACACGTCAAGTTCCAGATCTTCTTTCCAATGGTTCTTGCACATGACTCTCAACTAGATGGTCTACAGCCTGTTTTGCTGCCGTCAAACTGAGAAACGTAAAATGGTACAAAACATCAGACAGAGACGCTGATCCAACATACTTGGTGTAAAGGTGAAAACTGAGTCAATATTTCACTATTTTTGTTTATATCTTGATTCAACTCATTGATTTTTTGTTTTCAAAACCTCATCGTCTTTTTCTGGCTCCCTGTCTCCCTGGAATGTTCAAAGTTTCAGGAAGATTTCGAAAAATAAGTCAGCCTTGTTCTCATGGATACCCGTACTATGATGTTCCTTCTTTATCTGCTCTGTAATCTGAGAAAAGGCATAAATGAAATGTTAACTCTCCTTTCTCTCCGACATCAGGCCATAAGAGAAACATGACAGGTGATATCACAGGGTGAAATTTATACATATACATATATATATATATATATATATATATATATATATTTTTTTTTTTTTTTTTTTTTTTTACTTTACATTACTGGCCAGGAGGAACTATAATGTGTAGAATTTATGCACAAATTTTAGAAGCATTTGGGTCCTCTAGACCACTCTTTTAAATTGGGGACTTTTCAAATCTCTAATTTAAATGTAAGTTTAAGCAATGAATACTAAAGGCATGACCTAAATGGAAAAGAATTGCTTAGATGAAAATGTTAGAATACAGAGAGTTGCTCTATGAGCTCGGTACAGGGTCTGAATGAAAAACCTAAGTAGTCAGAAGCCAGGACCGACTAGGTAGATTCAGGAGACTCGGCCATGACCCGCGTGTAACTCGGAAAATCGAGCAAATAGAGGTGGAGCACTTCGCTGTGTAAACCACACTGCTCACTTTTAAACACATCCCACGGCACCTGGTAATTCAGCATGGCATCTGGGAGACTCACAGCCATCCATGGAGCTGAGGCCCCAGCTGGCACCTGCCTAGGCTGAGTTGCAAGGCGATTCCAAACACTCTTCTTGACTGAGCCGAACGGCGACGGACACGGGCATCATTCACTTGAAAACCGTGTTCACGGCACCTGCAACTTTAAATTCATGACGCTCTTTAAGGGCGCTGCTGTCATTCAGGCTGCGTACTGGTTCCGAGAGAGCTCTCCCTCGTGCGGGTGGCATGGGGGAGCTCTGCGCTGAAGGCACGGTGTCCGTCCCCATAAAGCTTCCCTCCCCGGAATGAGCTCCAGCAGTGTGACCGCTGACCTTAGCAGAAACCTTCGTCTCCTTTGCGCTCTGTCTTCGCCAGTTACGCAGACACAGATGCTGTCCTCGCCTGGTTCCGACGAGGCCGTTATTTTCCTCCTATTTTCTTTTCGGAGCAATAGACACAACAAAAACAATACACACAACAAAGCCTCGATCTCTAGGCGTTTTTTTAAAGAAACGTTAACGGACAGTGATGTGTGAGCGCAGGCCAACTTGGGGATAAAAAACTGAACATTTGTCAAAGCTGTATCAATGAATTCAGTCTCTGTCTCAGACATCTAGTAGATGGGTGAATGCAGACGTAAGGAGTACGAACGAGTGCTTACCAGGCCCCAGGGCAAGATTTTACCAACACAATTTTACTTATTTAATTCTGAAAATATAGCCTGAGATACACCTGACTTCAGCTCAGGTCATGATCTCGCAGGTTATGAGTTCAAGACCCACATCGGGCTCTGTGCTAACAGCTCAGAGCCTGGAGCCTGCTTTGGATTCTGTCTCTCTCACTCTCTGCCCCTCCCCCACTCAGGTTCTCTCTCACCCTCTCTTTCTCTCTCTCTCTCTCTCTCTCTCCCTCCCACTCTCCCTCCCTCCCTCCCAAAAATAAACATTAAAAAACATTTATAAAAAAATTCTAACTCTAACTTCTCTGACTTAAAACCTAATAATCTTTTGGGGCACGTGGGTGGCTCAGTTGGTTAAGTGTCCAACTTCAGCTCAGATAATGATCTCACGGCTCATGAGTTTGAGCCCCGAGTCGGGTTCTGTGCTGACAGCTCGGAGCCTGGAGCCTGCTTCCGATTCTGTGTCTCTCTCTCTCTCTCTGCCCCTCCTCCACTCACACTCTGTCTCTTTCTCTCTGTCAGAAAATAAATAAACCTTTAAAAAAATTTTTTTTTAAAACCTTATGATCTTTTCATTATACCATTACTTCAAAATATGTATTTTTTAAAATTCTGATAACTACTTACTAAACTCATAAGAGATTTCGTATTTTCTCACAGACTATATTATATATTTGTAAAAGTGTTAGAAAATCTAATAGAATAGCAGATAATTATGAGAAAATACTTTAGGGGAAATAGACTGAATATCTCATGATGTTAAAACAATTGCCATCAACACTTCGAAAACCGCCCGATTCTCTGTTTTGAATGATATTGAAGCAGCATGAATTTCATGAAGTAGACAAGAGACAGGCTTTATTTCTTCAAGAGGTATTTCTTGGCAGGCCACCATGTGGCAGGCGTGTTGCTAAGTACGGGGCACGTCACCATGAATAAAGCAGCGGAAGCACTGAGTTCTGGCTGCAGGGACAGAGTGGTCAAAATACTGGTCCTCCCTGAACGCATTCCTCATCTTAAGAGAAGGGGGACTTTAAAAATAATCAATGAGGGGCGCCTGGGTGGCTCAGTCGGTTGAGCGTCCGACTTCGGCTCAGGTCACAATCTCGTGGTCCGTGAGTTCGAGCCCCGCGTCGGGCTCTGTGATGACGGCTCAGAGCCTGGAGCCTGTTTCCGATTCTGTGTCTCCCTCTCTCTCTGCCCCTCCCCCGTTCATGCTCTGTCTCTCTCTGTCTCAAAAATAAATAAAAAATGTTTAAAAAAATTAAAAAAATAAAAAAAATTAAAAAAAAAAAGAAATAATCAGTGAAAGGTTTTATCCATCTCAGCGTCCTGAACTTTACTCTTGCTGTGTGCTGTTCCCTACGTGGTATCTCATCTGTAGAACTGTACCTTCCAAGCTTCCTTGAGATGGGAACAGGTGGAAGGATGGAATTAATGAACAAAGTGAGCCTTTCAGCTGTCCATAAATAAATAAATAAATAAATAAATAAATAAAGATGTCCCATGCACCAATCATTGCAACTAAGTGCTGGGGAAACAATAATAAAGAGAACATACATTCTGATGTTCTTGAGTTACATAAACAAGACAATGAGAACATAGATTATTGCACTAGAATGCCAAAGAGTTCACCCTTACTAGAAAAGTCTCAAAATAAATAACACAGGTTTATAAGAATAATAGGAAAACAAGCACAACTTGATAATGGTTTACTCCGATGCATCTATTGAGACATACTGCTTCTTCTCGGCTAGAATGGAGTATCTGTAAGCATTGCACGTCTATCGTAGCAATTCTAAGGAATCATTGACGGGCTTACCGAATGAATGAATGAATGAATATTAAAAAGAGTGCCAGTTTGATCATCAGGAGGCCACACTCCGGTCCTCTCTCCCACTGGTTCACTGTTGAGCTGTGGAGCACAATGCTTCTCAGATTTCGACTTTCTGATGAGCATGGTTTCCTTCAAATTCCAAAATTCTAAGTTGATGAGTACTTTCATTATAAATTTCAAATATGTGCTTCTTAAGATACCACCCAAAGAGAAAGTCTTAGATATAGTTAAGTGTCCTCCTAAAACGTCGCGGCTACAAATTTAGATATTTGCTCACTATTCTGGGATTATACAACATTAAGAAGGAAGATAACACAAATCTGTCATCTGTGCCAAAAAGGATAAAAATCCTCCTTTCTTTGGCTGAAAATGTTGATGTCTTTGCTGTAATTAAATCCACAGGAGAACTAACCCATCCAAATAGCAACAAATTCTTCTGTGAATTATCATCTATTCCTAAGCACCAACTAAGGCTCATTTCCCATATTAAAGGCAATACTGAACAAGCTAGACAAACAGGAATTTTTATCTTTTTCACATATTTACTCTCTATTCATTTTTTCCATTACATAAAAAAAAGTCTGCTGCCATTCAGAAAACTTTTGAAATAAAATAGCACATGCCCTCAAAGTTGACATTCCCTGCTTTTCAAAGTACTAGCTCAATTAAAGCTTAAAATAATCCTATGAAGATGATATAACTGGTTATTTTACTATTTCATGGTTGGAGAAACAGAGGCCTTAAGTTACTTGCTCAAGGTCAGAAGGACAGTAAGAGGGGGTGCCTGGGTGGCTTAGTCGGTTAACTTCTGACTTTGGCTCAGGTCACGATCTCACGGTTCGTGGGTTCGAGCCCCACGTCAGGCTCTGTGCTGACAGCTCAGAGCCTGGAACCTGCTTCAGATTCTGTGTCTCCCTCTTTCTCTCTGCCCCTCCCCAACTCATGCTCTGTCCCTCTCTCTCCCAAAGGTAAATAAATAAACATTATTTTTTAAAAAGGCAGCTAGTAAGAGGCACAACCTGTGTTGATTCGAGAGTAGAACTCTCCTCTTGACCACAACAAACTGAGTAGAAATCTATTTTTACTCTGTCATAATTAAAATCAGTTTAGTGAAGATTTCGTGTTTGATGGATTAATAGTGATAAATTTTCAGTATCACAATAGCTGGTTAACTCATAAGCCTCAGTTGGCATATTGTCAGGAACTATATATTAATTTTAATATTAACTGAAAATACCTAACAGCAGTGTCATGAAGCCAAATAAATACTTCAGATAACACTTATAACTACTCTCTGTTACTGAATACTTAAAGTTTCAAATCAGGGGCGCCTGGGTGGCTCAGTCGGTTAAGCAGCCAACTTCGGCTCAGGTCACGATCTCACGGTCCGTGAGTTCGAGCCCCGCATCGGGCTCTGTGCTGACAGCTCAGAGCCTGGAGCCTGTTTCAGATTCTGTGTCTCCCTCTCTCTCTGCCCCCGCCCCCCCCCCCCCGTTCGTGCTCTGTCTCTCTCTGTCTCAAAAATAAATAAACGTTAAGAAAAAAAAATTAAATCAGCGGTAAGACAGAGATGAGTTTGGAAGGAAGATTTAAAAAAAAATAACTCTTTGTTTCTTAGATTTCAGTAATTTGGATGTGTTTGTTTTTTCACGGTCAAATGTAATATCTATGATCCAAATCAGAACACAGAATAAAAAATGGAATATGTTGAATACGTGTAGATAAATATAGGTTATTACATGATGCATTTGAGTATAAAAATTACTCCATTGCAAGAAGATAACTGAAGTGCCTGCGTCAGATCCATCCTCTCCACCTTGGCAGCCACATACAAAACTTGCATCTTTCTACCAGTTTTGGTTTTGTGCTGTTTTCGCTTTTAATAACTGACTCCTTGCTATGAAATGTCACAGAAAGAGAGTTGTCATTAAATTTCTAGACACACTTTCCAGAAATAAATAAATCTATCCAACTTCACAGGATTTGAGATTCCACCAGATTTGAGAAACGTTCGTTCATTCTGGAGCCGCGACCGGGGTACATTTTCTGCCCCGGGGACGATGCCTACACGGTGCAAGGGGAGGGCCGCGGGTCATCTGGCCCTTTCTGTCGGTGGCTCAGGGTCCATCAGAAAGACAGGCACATTCACAGAAAGCACAGGAGGGTTCCACGAAAGGAGTATTTATAAAGTAGTGGGACCCAGCAAGCAAGAATGGGCCATCCGCCATCAGAAGGAGACCCCCATGGCAAGAGAGGGAGCCCTTATGTTCCTTACTTAAGGAAGACACTCATGTGAAACAGACTCGTCACTTTGTGGTCAGGCCATATAACCTTAACTAGGAAACCACTTTGAAAGAAAATGAATATAATTGGTATTTTGTAGTAATTTTGATGGAAGCATCACTGTGGAAACTTGTTTCCACTCTAACCATGAGGAGGAAGATCACCTCCGGAAGTTCCAGTACATACAACGTCATTTGCCTGGGGATTACATGCACTTAAATATCTTGTTGGTCATTGCTCAGTCTTAAATTGTGGTTTGATTCTATCGCCTTCCTTTACTCGGGAAGGACGACACGGATACATAATACTTACTCGGCAACAGGCACATTTTACAATACTAGCTAGGTCACCAGACCCCTGAGGGAAAGCTTGGCCAGGAGCCCAGGCACTGGCCCTCCGGTCCCTGCCATAAGGGAATTCTCTGACCCCACTCTCTAGCTCCCAGCTCTACCGACGCCTCCCACTGGCCAAGCCTGACAAGAAGCCAGCAGCAACCCCGGTGAAGTCAGACTGATGCGATACTGCAGGGTGGAGAAGGGTGGAGACTGGGCAGATCTTGAGAAGGAACTGGAAAATATCCAGGACAAGCTCCCCCCCACCCCCAGCAAAAGCGCATGATAGTCAGAGACTCTCCCCACAAACAGGTGTGGGAAAGGTGTGAGAAGAACAAAAACAGGGCCAAGAATGGCCACCACATGAACGTGGGAAGGAGGCGGGGCTACACTTTACCCAACTGTACATGAACATCATGCTTTGCAGTCTGCGTAGAAATTACTAACCCGGTTTCATAGGGAAAAGGAGCTGCAGAAAAATTAAATAAATTGCCAAAATTCATACGACCAACAAGTGGAAGAATTGGGAGTTGAAACAAAGGCATTCTGATTTCAAACAACAAGCTTTTCCAGGAGGGAACCCACACCCCAAGCCATAGGTGAGGAGCCGTTTGATTTCCCACTGGCCTGAGACACAGCCCTACTAAAGAAAATCAGATTTTAACTGACCCTGTTTGCATCCAGGTTAGGAACAGCTGAAGGTCCCTGAGACTTGGGTACCTGAGAAATCCATCAAATCACATGAAGAACAGAACTAGTTGTTGAGAGTTTGTTTTTTGCCTTTTAATCTACTGAAGACACATACTGGAAGAAAATGTGCCACCCAGGCATTTTTCCTCTTGCCACAGGCATGAGTACCACTTGAGAGAAGACACTGTCATTTATATAATACTGGAATGGTTAATATTTATGCTCAGGTGTCTGCTATTTTGTGCCCCAGGACAACTTGAACTAATTTTTACAGTATAACTGGCAACATGCTTTGTGAAAACAAGACAAGAAGTACATGTAACCAAGCTGGTTTTGATTTGGCCTCAATAAACTTATCTCCCATTAACCTCCTTCAATTATCTAACGGTTCTCAACAGCAAAGATAATTTCTCTTACATCCCTTGAGTAAAACACGCATACGAAATGGACTTATTTGGGATCAATCCAGGCAATCCTTTTTTTTCTTATTGAAATATACTTGACATTTAACAATGTGTAAATTTAAAGTGTGGAACATGTTAATTTGATGAGTTTATATTCTGTAATATGATTGCCATTGTAAAGATAATTAGCACCTCTGTTACATTACATAATTAGCATTTCTTTTAAGTGGTTGGAATAATCAAGTTCTAGATTCTTAGCAAATTTGGTGATACTGTTGTCTGTGTTCCTTACGCTGTGTGTTAGAGTTCTAGGACTTAGTCACTCCTCACGGCAAGTTTGTCCACTTAAACAACTACCCCCCCCAACCTCCCAGCCCCTGGTAACCACCACTGTGCTCTCTGCTTTAATGAGTTTGGCTTTTTTACATTCCACATGTAAGTGGTATCATACAGCATTCATCGTTTTCTGCATCAATATTGCCACAAATGACAGGATGTCCTTTCTCATGACTGGACAACATTCCAGTATATACATAATATAAACATGTATGTATTATATGTATATGTATATATAATAGGTAGAAAGTGTGTATATGTATATATACATAGAATTTTCTTTATGTTGTTTCTGTAAACAACTGAGGTTTTTCCATATCTTGGATATTGTGCTATTGTGAATAATGCTACAATAAACATATGCCCAGAAGTAAAATTTCTAGATCATATGGTAGATCTATTTTTAATTGTGTATCGTCTTCCTATACTCATGAAAGAGCAACATGGATACTTCATAAGCAATAGACATATATATTTTTTTAAAAATTTTTTTTCAACGTTTATTTATTTTGGGGACAGAGAGAGACAGAGCATGAACGGGGGAGGGGCAGAGAGAGAGGGAGACACAGAATCGGAAACAGGCTCCAGGCTCTGAGCCATCAGCCCAGAGCCCGACGCGGGGCTCGAACTCACGGACCGCGAGATCGTGACCTGGCTGAAGTCGGACGCTTAACCGACTGTGCCACCCAGGCGCCCCAATAGACATATATTAAAATACTACATAATGACCATTGTCTAGGCATTATTGAGAGGAGTGCACAAAGAAAGACCAAGGGATACAACGAAACACACATACCCACTCATCATCATCATCACCTTTGGACCAGAGGACTGCCATCTGATGGGATGGGTGAAATTCTCCTACAAGCCAAGACAGATATACAAAGAAATCACCCATTTTCAGAACACCACAAGCATTGTCATGCCATTTTTTGCAACTCATACAAAGGACAATACTGTCAATTTCGTGCAGGGACATGGATACATATATAAATAGAACTGGCCTGGTGGAATATTCCCCACACTGAGAATAGCAGTTCCATCTAAGGAGTATGAAAAGAAGGAACTGAAGACAATAGTCAAAAGAGAACTTACCCCCACCCGTAATGTTTCAACTTTCATAAGATGAATATATTTTTGCCCATGTCGTGTATTTTTCAAACCTTTACCATAACACAAATAACGGTGTATACAAAGTTGTATTAGCACAGATGAAGGAAATGTTAAATGTGCCTGGGTAATCATGGAAGCCATCTTAGAGGAGGTGCCATTTGAATTTAGTCTTAAACAGGAATACTCTGATGGGAAACATGAGAGTGGGGCATATCAAGAAAAAAGCAGCACGGTATGCAAAAACAAAGAAATGGGACAAAACCTGGTGTGGCTAACAGGTGGAAAGCATACGTAAGACAGAGGGAACACTGGCAGATGTGGCTGGAAGAGGCTGGCTTGCAAGACTAGAGAATTTAGATGCAACTGGAGGGTATCACACTAAGTGACATAAGTCAGTCAGAGAAAGACAGATATCATATGTTTTCACTCATATGTGGATTTCGAGAAACTTAACAGAAGACCATGGGGGAAGGGAAGGGAAGGGAAAAAATAGTTACAGACAGACAGGGAGGGAGGCAAACCATAAGAGACTCTTCAATACAGAGAACAAACTAAGGGTAGACGGTGGGTGGGGCAGAGGGGAAAGTGGGTAATGGGCAACGAAGAGGGCATTTGTTGGGATGAGCAATGGGTGTTGTATGGAAGCCAATTTGACAATAAATTATATTAAATAAATAAAGACTTAAAAGAAAAGAATTTAGAATCAGGATTATCAACTTTTGACCCATGACCCTTTACCTAAACAGAAGCATTTCCTGCCTTCCTTTAATGTTAATTGAAATTTCAAAAGTACATTAAATATTGAAACTAAAAATTAAAAAAAGGAATGATAGCCTTAGTATTACATTCATACATACACATACACACACAATTTAATTATATGATCTGGCTACAAGTTTTGTATCCTTTAGGAAAAAGTTTGTTTGTTTGTTTGTTTGTTTATTGAGAGAGAGAGAGAGAGAGAGAGAGAGCATGCATGCAGGTGGGGAAAGGGCAGAGAGAGAGGGAGAGAGAATCCCAAGCAGGCTCCACATGATCAGCATTGAGCCCAATGCGGGGCTCAAACTCATGAACCATGAAATCACGACCTGAGCTGAAATCAAGAGTGAGACGTTTAACAGACTGAGCACCCAGACGCCCCTACAAGTTTTGGATGCTATGCATCATGAAAGAAAGAAAAGGCTCATGTTAAATATCGATCCAGTTATACTGTTTCATTTCCACAGAAAACAAAACACATAAAGCAACTTTCCCCATTATGTACAGATTCAAAAAATGAGATAACGCCCTGAGCCAGCAAGGGAACAGCGATTTACCTCATAATCAAATCCTAAAAGTTACTTTCTGGAAGTTAACTATGCCAAATTAATCAAATGTTAATCGCAAAAACTAAAACTTTTCTGGATCATTCGACAAAACTGAACATCTCTGAGATGAGTTTTGCACAAGTTTAATTCTCTGCCAGGGCATAGGACACCACAGACTCGCTCTCTGGATTTGTTCTTCCTCAGGTGAGGTGTGCTTTCCTTCCTGTAACTCACTGTCAAGACCACTGCCCTTCTGAGATCTTCATTAAAGGGTGAGCATCTATACCCCAGTTTTTCCTTCTGTGGCTGGAGCAGGTATTGCACGTTGCTGGCGGTTTTTTCCCCTCAGTTGCAGGTTCAACATTTTCGAAGCTCATATACTTGCCAAATAGGCTAAGCTCTTTGGAAAATCATCATTTTTGGAAGTTTAAAGCATTTGGTATTTTCCCCTGGTGTTCCCAAACCAGAGCAACTTCAAGTTGTAGATAAGGACACATTTCCTTTTGACCAGATTGCAACATGATTTCTATGGGCGAATTTCCATCATCTATCAGCAGCCTATTCTAGGTCTGTTGAGCCAACCTTTGTGGTACAACCAATTAAGTTTTTTGTTGCTTTTTAACTCTGGGTGTTTTCAAAAGAAAAGAAGTCAGTTCACTGCACAAAAGAGTCCAAGAGGAGAGATTTTGGAATAGAGCCTATCACGTGACTCCCTTGTGATCCACTCACAAGCCTGGGGTGGACATTAATTTTGGAGAAATCCATGTTAATGGCTCCTCCTGGATCCAGGCCTCAACAGTGTGAACATCATCTTATCAAGCACAAACAAACCTTGTGGGGAGCACGGGTATATCCCAATGCATCATGCTAATGGAAAAGTTGTCGTATCAACCACAGTGGAATGTGGCAAGGCTATCATTTTTTTTAAGAGTATCTACCCTTCTTTCCTGTCTAAAAAAAAAAAGCAAAACCAGATTCTCACTGAACCATTAAAGGAGCCAGGAAAAGGATATAGCTTGCACTGATGATTTTCTTCTGAGACAGACCCTGATAGAGTACAGACGCTCTAAGTATCATTGGATGAGCTACGATCTTACTTAGGAGGAAGGATTAAAAAACTCAGAATGTATTCTTCTCACAAAGTTTTCTTTTGATTTGTAATACCTTAGGACAAAGTATATTCATTACATCCTCTCTGACAGTGAGTAAGCCATTGGTTTTATTTTTCTCCCTCCCTTGAGGAGTAAAAGCATCTTCAGAAGAAATTCCCAAACACAGGAGGAAAACCACTTCATTTTTCAACATTTCAAGTCCAATGAGAAGATACTCTAATCTGAATCTCAAAAATTCTGATAGACTTTAAAATGGTGTCAGTGTGGAAAATAAGCAAATTGTTTGTCATTTACAATCTTCACGGTGCAACTTGGAACAATCTGCTATTCAACATCAGTGTGTAATGAACCACATTAATAGCAAGAATGAAGCTAGGGGCGCCTGGGTGGCGCAGTCGGTTGAGCGTCCGACTTCAGCCAGGTCACGATCTCGCGGTCCGTGAGTTCGAGCCCCGCGTCAGGCTCTGGGCTGATGGCTCAGAGCCTGGAGCCTGTTTCCGATTCTGTGTCTCCCTCTCTCTCTGCCCCTCCCCCGTTCATGCTCTGTCTCTCTCTGTCCCAAAAATAAATAAACATTGAAAAAAAAAATTAAAAAAAAAAGGGGCGCCTGGGTGGCGCAGTCGGTTAAGCGTCCGACTTCAGCCAGGTCACGATCTCGCGGTCCGTGAGTTCGAGCCCCGCGTCGGGCTCTGGGCTGATGGCTCAGAGCCTGGAGCCTGTTTCCGATTCTGTGTCTCCCTCTCTCTCTGCCCCTCCCCCGTTCATGCTCTGTCTCTCTCTGTCCCAAAAATAAATAAACGTTGAAAAAAAAAATTAAAAAAAAAAAAAAATGAATGAAGTCTTCCCTTGGATCGCTAGGCAGGGTTTTCAAAGTTAGTATTTGCTTGTGAACAATCTAGTGCATTCCAGAGAGAAGAGCCCATGTCTCTTCTTTGTCTTTCCACCGAAAATCCCTAGAAAAACACGGGCAGAGCTGATACTTCCTCAGTTAATGCTTCAATCATTTTTTCCCTAAATTAATTCCTTATATAAAAAATCTTACTCAGCGGCAGAGCTATCATCGGCTTTTATTGTAATCTTCAGGGCTTGAGACAAAATTGGATTTTTTCCATAGTCTTTTTTTAGCCACATATGCATAAACTAGAATTTGGAAAAAAAAATTGTTTTGCTATGAAATTCATCACAATGAATAGCATAAGAGTAATGACATCATTCTTAGCACATTTTATAGTTTGACACACTAAATTATTAATTCAGCACTTGACTACTGTGACAGTTAAATTTATGTGTCAACTTAGCTGAGCCACGGTACCCAGATATTTATCAAACATTATCTTAGAGATTTCTGTGAAGGGAGTTTTTAGATGACATATAACACTGAAATCAGTAGGCTTAGACAGATTGCCTCCATAATTTGGGTGGGCCTCATCAAATCAGTTGAAGACCTTAACAGAACAAAGACTGACCTCTCTCTAAGAAGAGGGAATTCTGCCAGCAGAAGACTCCCTTCAGATTCACATGGTAGCATTAACTCTTCCCTGGATATGCAGCGTGCTGGTCTACACTGAAGAATTTAGACTTGTCAGCTTCCATACCCATGAGAGCCAATTACAATATATTTTTTTATATATTCATGTTCTATGTTTTAAGAAATATGTGTATGTACATTCGGACATTCTATTGATTCTGTCTCTCTGGAGAACCCTCACTAGTACAAACTACACAACCAAACAAATTAATATTCTGGAATTTTTTCCTCAATTTCCAGTCCAGGTAAAATTTAGAAGTCCTCATAATGAGCTTTTTCATCCGGTTTCCTCAAAGATACGACATTTGTAAAAAAAAATGTGTATATGTATATATACACATAATACGTTATTTATATGTATATATTATATACGTATATATTTGTATATATACAAATAATATATTATTTATATTTTATATTATATATATGTATTTATAATTAGAAGTGTAAGTTCTCAGATTCTAACATTTTTTACATAAAGTTCACATGAGTATGACTTGAATTTTTTCCAAGTAGTCAAGAAGGCCATGTGATATTCTTGCTTAGAACTTTTAGACATGAAATATCACCCCCCACCTGCAATCCTGTTCTTTTCAATATATGTGAATTAATCCTAGGTTCAAGCCTGCCTTGTAAATTTTTCAATTTTATATTTCCATCATCAGTTTCCTAAAAGAAGAGAAAAACAAAAGTAGTGACCATTCTTGCAGAGAAAGAAACAATGCTGGTTGTCAATGATTGAGAGAAATCTTCCAACCATATGCTCTTCTGTGAACCATGAAAAAGGAACCTTGTGCTATCTTCAGTATGAACCTATATCCACAGTCTATCATTAGTCAGCAGTTGGTGATGCCCACAATAAATTATTTTACATTGATAATCTTCTGATACTTGGCTGAAAATCAGCATGAAAAATAACTCCTGAGAAAGACAAAATAAGATACAGTATGCTTCTCAGGGTTGAAGAATGCATTATGTATATCAAATTATAGCATAAAAATTAAACTTTATTTTAACAAGAGTAATAAAAAATTGATTAATGGTGGCTATGTGCATAAGGATATTTATGATTTACTAAAAAGAAGTCATCTGAGAGGCAGTCACAGAGTTGATTCAGTGGTTCAAGGAAGTCATTAAGCCCAGGCTCCCCAACCTTGTTTCAGGGTCTTGGCTTTGTCCTCAGGCTTAAATCTTCATTGTCACAAGATGGCTGCCACAGCACCAGTCATCATGCCGAATATAGAAAGCATGGGACAGCCAAAAATAAAGGATTTTCTCATTACATATCTGTCTCTTGTCAAGAAGGAAGATTTTTCCAGAGAAGTCCATCAGACCCCCGTCATAGATTACTTCTTAGAATTGAGTCTCATGGTCCTTTAGAACATTCATCTTCAAGGAAACACAGAATTGCTATGATTCTGATACCAACTGATTTTGTCCACCAAAGCTAAACACTTTGCCATTTAAACAAAACTGGAATTTTGTTAGCAACAAAGAATAGAGCATAAACACTGTGGATGGCCCATAGGCCATCTTAGGCCACAGGCCAAGTCAGTAGGCATTTATTGCATCACATATGCATGAGAACATTATCTATAATTAACTAACATGCCACACTTTTTGTAATACTAGGATTTATATCAAATACTTTCATATTCTATAGTCAGCACATTTCCACTTGCCAAGAGAATTTTGCCAAGGGTTACTTTTACATTTTCATTTATTACTTTATTTTATTTACGTTATGAAATTACGTAAGTTTTTTCCATGTATCCAAATACATTTGCATTCCAAATACAAACTTACCCCAATGGAGTGAAATTTCTCAACCACCCACACCTCTATTCCAACATCCTTTCTCCATGCCAGGAAAAGAATCATTAGTTTAGACTGTATCCCATTTCCAATGTGTCCTACCTACCAGTTTTAAATAGGAAATGGCAAAAGGCGAAGGACATACGTGTAGGGGGAAACAGAGACTGGAGGCCAGTTAGAAAACGAGTAAAATTTTCCACCAAGGGATAAATGTGAGAAAGGACATAGCTATGTCACTGTCCCCATGGGCTGTCACTCCTGAAAGCATTTAAAGCAGGAGAACATACACTCCCTGGGAAGGAGGCTAAAAGTGATTGCCAACTCAATAGTAATCACCCATGCTTTGCTCATTTCAAGGTCCTAAATACTTAGAGAATATACTAATAATATACAGTTGCAGATGCCTATCCTAGCTAATTTACTTTCAGGAATGTTACATGATATTCAGTACAGGAGCACAAAGAATTCAGAAAGCAAAAAGTACTGAGCATGAAGCTTTACAAGAGCCGCATAATAAAATTCCTGGTTACGACCTGCCGTACCCCACTTTCCAGTCAACGTACTATCAAAAGAAAATCTGAATTGCTTTGGGAAACAAGTCATTTGTAAGCAATTTGCAAGAGTCTAACAGATTTGCTTCTAAATACAGAGAAACCCATGCTTCAGTTTTAAACTTAATCAGCAACCTATACCCAATTGGTTCTCAGAACTGGCATCTCTTTAGAAATTAGTATAAGTAGCCTCGCTCAGAAAGGTGTAGGAACCTACAGGAAAGTGTTTGGCTACATTCATCCCTACCTCACTCCACCCTCTTGACCACAGTGTTGTGATTCTATTTTCTGAAGCAGTCAAATGATGTGACATTTATTTTTCTAAATCTCGTCTGTGACTGCAACCTTTCAAAGACAGCCATTCGGATTCTTCCACAAACTGGGGTGATCAAGGATTGAGACATCCAGCCTTGGCGACTGACATTTCAAGGGAAGAATTCCGTCATGCCTCCAATTATTTGAAAAATAAAATATTCCCCTAATAATGTGAGAAGAGTGAATCCTAGTCCAAAAGGCCCACATTAGACAAATGCATTCTAGGAAATCCCGAGGGAGCCAAGCCAGGTCTCTGTCCCCTCCTCCTTCCCTCACCCAGCTCAATCAGCAGTTAAAGCAAAGCCTCACGGATATCTGTCCTCAGCCCAGATCTCTCCCCTGAGGTCAGACAAATGTCACACCGTTCACAGGACAGTAATGTTTCCAAAACCAAACTTCAGTCTTCCCCGACCTCGCCTTCTCCCAGTGTTTCCCACTGCATGAGTGCCACCGGCATCCAAAAGCAGCCCATCTGGACACCTGGAAACCATCTAATGCCTCAGGCCACATATCCCCACTATTATCAATCTTAATCATTGTCCCTCCCACGGAACTCGCAGATCGGCCCATTCTTCTCCTTCTCCGTTATCACCACAGGAGTCTGAGCTAAGGTCAGCCCTCTCCTGCAATCGGCAGGCCCTTCCTAACGGAACGACCCACACTCCAACCCTACTTCCGAAGTCCGATCTAGTCTATGCAGTATAGCCAGAGTGTTCTTTCTCAGATTCAACTCTGACTTCACTGCCCCATCCCCAATCCCACCTCCTACCTGCCTACAACCCTAGAGCGGACAAAACTGCTTCCTACGATCTACACCACCTTCAATGGCTTTGCTCCCACTAGTGTACGTCAGGCGCCCCTCTTTCTTTCTCCACTGCATTTGCATTTGTTTTTAGCTTACTTTGTGCCTTCACCCAGCAAGCTTGTGCACATTCTGTGTCTCCTCCCTGGAACGTATTACCTCCCTCTTTAGCCGGCTAACTCTGCCTGAGCTCATGGTCCCCAGAAAGCCAGGTCTGAGGCAATGACTAAATAAATACTGATGCTTTATTTAAGGGAGGCAACCCCATGACAGGAGGGGAGGCAAAGAAGCAATGCAAAGCGACGTATTACCATACTGGCTGCAGCCTCATGAGGTGGGTCCTTTGGTGGGTGCACCCGTCTGGCCACAACGGGCACCTCAGACAGGCTGTTCAGGACCTCGTGTCTGAGAGCGGTCCATCAGAGGGCGGGAGAGGGGAGAACCGCTCTGCCCAGGTCTCTCGCCAAGGTCTTTTTCTCTCATCAGCCAAAACTGTTTCCATGGGGAGCTCGCTCACTCGTGGTTCCAGGTTGTGACTCCCAATTTCATTATTTAGAAACCACACTGCAACCCACAGTGTACTGTTTTATCAAGTCCTTCAGGAAAAAACAGAGTCGGGGTGTGTGATTGTAGGAGCAGCCAAGGTGGGGCAGGGGGGAGTCCAGCCCTGTTAGGCAAAGCCTGCCCCCCGCAGGTCACCCTTATTGGACACCATGGGACATCAAGCCAAGGATGGCACACTCCTAGGATGTCGCTATATCTCTTGCAACTGTAATAACGGTATTTACTACAGGTTTAATGACACAGAGAATTTGTTTAGAGTCCAATACTAAGGGAAAGGAGTCTAAAAAACTGTGCATAAGCTTTGTTTCCATTACACTCTTTGGTTCTTCTGGAACTTTTTTTCCCAAGAGCACATATTACTTTCATAACTTTACAAAATGGAAGAAAGAGTACCTCAAGAAGAGGGGGTAACGGGTGGCACAGTCACCTGTCAGGAAAGCACAAGATATGGGGGGACCAGGAACACCCAGGGACAGCCCAGCCCCAGGGTGAAGAAAGGAAGTGAAGGTCATTTTCTGAGCAATCTTGTGAGTCAAGTCCTTGGCTTCCCCACTGGAAATTCCAAATGAGATCTTCACTTGTGTGTAATGAAGAGAAAGTGAAGAAATGTATCTGAGAGCTGGCTTCAAAACCCTGATGCTACGTCTCCATTCTAACTGCTGCAACATAGCAAGATTTTCCTGTGTCACTTTCCAACTCAGTGACTACGGTCTTTTTCAAATTTATGTTTTTCTCTGAAACTTCTCTCTAACTTTATTTGACATTGCAGTAGTAAATAATAGATGTGAAACACTTCACATCTGTACTGAAAAAAAAATGTTACAAAATAAAGTTGTATAATGCCTCCAGCTATCATTATAACTGAACAGCAGAGAATATTTCAAAATATTTTGGAAAAAAAAAAGATTGTTATGAAACATCATCACATTTCAACAGTGATTTTCTTTTGGAGTGGTGACTGTTCTGTAGTTTCCATATTTTCTGCCATCAGCATAGATGTCTTATATTTCAGGAAATACATATTCTTCCAATATTTTTAATAAAATAGCAGTTGAGGATGTATTTTTAAAGGATGATGTGTAATGCTGATAGTCACCTCATAAGGTGACTCTAGCATTCCCATATGATTGGCAAATATATTCAATCTACCTGGAAAACAAACAGCATATCACATTGAAATGATTACACTCCTTGGTGCAGTAATATTATACATCCAAATCTCTCCCAAGGGAAAAAAATTTAAATGTGGATGAAATTTCATGCACAAAGAAATGCTGGGGGAAAATGTTGACTGCTGTATCACATATGATCACGAATCAGAAAAATTGTAAAAGGTCCCCAAACAATAATTAAATTAAAATATATCCATATTGTGAACATCATAAAGATTTCAGAAATTAGATTTGTAAAGAATTTTAACTTTTTATTACGGAAATGTTTAAACACGCACAAAGTACAGAGAATGGTGTATATAATGAATTCCCAAATTCCCATCACGGAGCTGCAACAATTATCAACACGTTACCAAACTTGTTTCATGTATACTCTGGCTAACTTCACCCCCCTCAAACATACATTTTGAAACAAGATTCTCACATTCATACCATTTCATCCATAAATTATTCAGTACGTGTCATAAGGAGTTTTGAATTATTACAATATTGTTATTATACTTAAAAAACAAATAATAATTCCTGAACATAATCAAATCTGTACTTAAGAATTTTAATTCTTCTAATGACATGGGAAGCACTTTGATAATTTAAGGGAAAAAGCAGGATACAAATCTGTACGTAGTGCATTATTCAAACACATAAAAACAAATGTAGAAAGAGGTAATAAGAAATACAGGGGCAATCTCAAATTTAATATCCATAATCTCAGCTCTCCACAAATGAAGGAGCTTGACTTATTACGTTTCTGGGACCTTACCTGGAACCATAACCCTGTACGCGGTCTGTGTGCATACGTGAACATGAGTGGGCAATTAGGGAATGAGCCAAGGCTACCTCCCAGCTCCCATGCCTCCCAAATGAACTCTGCTGTCTTCTGCAGACCACTGTGCTTGTACTTTATGGGAAGATGCATGCACAAATTTGGGATGTCCAAAATCCTTCTGAAATTCTTTTCCTAAATATCATCGATCTATTACAACAAAATGTTTCATAAAGTATATTTTTTATTGGACACATGCTTTGGGGGTTATTTATTGAATACTTCTTTTTATTCCATTTAAAAAACCAGGATAAACATATTTACCAGGTCATTGTGAAAATTAAATTAGCCACTGCTGGCCAGGCGCCTACGGCAGTAAGTATCTGGAGTTCAGGGAGCCCCTTGGAAGTGAAGGTCATTATGGTACCAAGCTGCATTGATCTCTGGGTATAAAAAAAGAATATATAACACCAGTCTTCCACCTAGGAGGAACATACCAAGTAAATTGCATTTATTTTCTCTATTTTACCCCCAAACGAAACTGCTTTTTACAGTTAATCGACCTATATGACCTAATTACAAGCAGAAAATAAATAACTTGTATTTTTTACTCAGGCTGTGGACCCCCTATATCACTGTGAGTTTAACTCTCTTAAATCGTCCATATTCCTCAACTGCATAAGGTTTATTGTTTCATCATTCCACATGACATCCATGTAGGAAACCTCTGTCCTACTATGTATTTTAAAAACTGAATGAAAAGGCAGTATAACTAAAGTGAATTTTTAATGAGTGATAAGAACCCTCCTCAAGCTGCTATGCATGTTTCTAATTCAAACCTAAAGCTAGATGGACTGCTTGCTAATAATCATTTTAGATGAAGATATTCTAGGGATCTATAATTACCTCCATCTGGCTGTAATATACTGTATTAATGAATATAAAATGGAGAAAGATCACTTTAGATTTTGAGTTTGAATCTCCTAAAAATCTATGATTATCACAGAAGTGGGAAATCCACGGTTGTGTCCCAGCTTTTTCTTTACGGGTATGAGACACCACTTCCTGTGACTCATCCTTCCCTTTGGAGCCAATGACTCAATAGTGATTACATAAGGCATTGCTACCTATTATATCTGGATCATGAAGCAAGTGCTGGAACCTGTCAAGTACAATTCAGAAAATGCTGGCGGTTTGTAAATATGACTTTTTGAAATAGCACACAGTAAGTATATTCTTAACAATGCTTATAAATAGAAAAACAATTCTAGCTTGCTATCCTTAGAAAGCAGATGCATCACAGATCATTTAATAAGAATCAGCCCCCAAGGAAATAAGACCCACAAGGAATTTCTATAAGTGACATGAATGTGCGCATAAATGGTGTGTGTGTGTGCGCGCGCGGGTGTGTTGTAGGGGGATAGGGTGGGTATTTAGCAGACTCACCTGACGGGATTTCAAAATATGCATTCCCTCTTTCAATAAAGCCTTCATTCAACAAATATTTGCCAAGTGTGTTAGGTACCAGCTATTGTTTCTCCTACATACAACACCCCATCCTTCAATTTCATTCTCCAACAAAACACATATTCCAGGATTTGTTGGCTTTCTCTGGAGGTGAGGGATAGTGTGTGCAGTGTTTAAATTTGTTTATCTCCCCCCAACTCTCCATTATCTTCAACTAATTAAAGGCTCTTTCACATAACATCCAAGGAGGCAATCTATCCTACCATGCATTTTTAAACTAGAAAAACAAAAACAAAGAAATGGAGACACCCCAAATTTAAGAAATCTTCCCAAGATCACACAGCTAGTCATTAGCAGAAGTGAGATTTGAACTTCAGCCATTTGGCTCCACATGTGAACACATCTTCCAGACAGACGGCTAATCCTAAGGGGTGTTGAGGGGGGAGAGAAAAAGGAAGCCAGAGGGACTAAGTCAAGGTTGTCCAGTTCGTTCTTTTCACGAACCAGAGAAGTGTCATGTTCCCCTCTACTGGGGAGAAAGGAGTGATCAAGGAGGCAAGAGGGAGGCAGGAGATGTTATTCAAATACATATCCTTCCATATGGAAACATGAGCCCAAGTTCTGAGTTTCCCAACAGCAAATACCTGTTCTGACATGATACAGGTACCTGCATGTGCATTCAAGCGTGTTGAGAAGCAAGGTCCAGTTTTGTGGAAGAAACGAATGCATGTCTTTTCTAGCTTCCCTATTTAATCATGCCTGGTTATACCAAATTTACTTGATTCTTGAGATAGGGAAAGCTTTAGGTAACCCACATTAACATACGGTGTATGGCATATCTAAGGAAGGAAACTCAGCGTGCCGGCGAGACTATTTTCCCAAGCCCTGCCCCAATGTATTTGGTGAACATGTCATTTCTCAGTCGTTAATCTCATGCCAATGCCCGCAAAGCACTGTGACTCCAATATTCTTGTCTAGACCCCACTCCTTCTCTTGAGGCTGCCAATAAAATGCACGTGTGTGTGTGTGTGTGTGTGTGTGTGTGTGTGTGTGTTCTACTCCAAAATCTACATTATTTCCTTTGTTTCCTTTTTCTAATTTTAACTCTTGTAATTATCATCAACATCTCATACATTAGACTTTATACTAGAAGTCTGAAAGGTTTATGTTTCTCTTTAAAAAATACAAACAAGTGGGGCTCCTGGGTGACTTAGTCAGTTGAACGTCTGACTTCAGCTCAGGTCATGATGTCGTGGTTCATGAGTTCAAGCCCCATATCGGGCTCTGTGCTGACAGCTCAGAGCCTGGAGCCTGCTTCGGATTCTGTGTCTCCCTCTCTCTCTGCCCCTCCTCCACTCACATTCTGTCTCTCTCTGTCTCTCAAAAGCAAACAAACATTAAAAGTAAAAATGAAAATATATATAAAATAAAATAATAAAATAAAATAAAATAAAATAAAATAAAATAAAATAAAATACAATAAAATAAAAAAACACAAACAAGTCTGTCCAGGGATTCAAAGAAAACTGAAATCCCTCACACAGGAGAAAAATAATAAAGCATTATGGGATGTAAAAAAGTAGGGAATATTCCATTGATCTTTCATTTATTCCCTATGGCATTTATTTCAAGAAGCCTGGAAATGGGTTCACCTGGATTGCTTCTAGGCTAATCAGGAGGCCAAAGAGAGAGAGAGAGAGAGAGAGAGAGAGAGAGAGAGAGAGAGAAGGAAAAAAAAAAAAGAAAGAAAAAAAACACCATGTGCCCTCACTAAAAATTTCCAAAGGTTCCAAAGCCCCAAATACTCAGTACCATTAAAGTAATCTCCATATAATGAACTTAATGAATGACTTAAATGAAAAGTAATAATTACACAATTGGACAATAATAAACGGAGATTGCATGCAAATTATTCTCCAGCTCTTTCCTCCATATTCCAGGCTAGACTGAACTTGTGTCTCAACCCCACTGATGTTTCCCCCCTTGAGACAAAGTACAATGTACAGCATGAATCCAGGTTACAGAACATCATACACAGAAACCATTGCTGTTGGAGGGGTTTCAGGCCACAGTTGGCGTAGTAAAATTCAAAAAAACACCAAAATATCACAGGCCCCGACTCAGCCATCTTACCTGGCTAGAGGAAATGGAATCCTTGCAAAGTATTGATCAATCAGTTTATGCTGATTCTCATTTCATCAATGGCCATGGGCATATGCAAATACTTTTTAGCTTGGTCAGTACACACCGCACGAGGCACATAAAAATAGCCAATCATCTTTCCCTAAACAATAAAATTTTCAACAGTAAAAAGAAGTCAAACCCAAAGATGGTCAAGGAAAATAAATGTGCTGTTATAATGAGGCAGCACTTACTTTAACAATTCCATCGAGGAATTATCCATAAACCAAAAGTAGGTTAGATCCCAAGGTGAGATCCACATTTCCTCTGAATTAATGATGCACAGGTGTAGCTGTGCCCGAGAGAGAGGGCATCTTGCTGACACAGCCAATCCCCCTGTAGAGTCCACACCGCACTCCATGCCAGAGATTCTTCCACACTATTCCCAGAAATCCTGGCTGCCCTTGGAAGAAGATCTTTGCAAAGAAAATTTGAGCCAAACACCATTAGAAGACAGCAAATTTCTCTTCATTTTACTGAAATTTGAGTATAAATCATCAAATTGTCCAGTCAAAGTCTTCACGTTTGCATCCCAATCCATCATCATTGAGTTTATTACTGTCATTAGTATGGTACTCGCAGGACCGTCCCAGAACGTATCAAGAAAGCATAAGACCAAGTACATATCTCTTCCAAAATGTTTCTTTAAATCTTGCACAATTCTTCAACACAAATCGTACTTCTTGTAAGTTAAGATTACACATTAAATTCAATGCTAAACTGGGACAATCTTCAATTAGAACTGTATTAATACAACTCAGTTCACAGTTCTAACCATGTGTTTAGATTTTACTGTGACTGGTCAGGACAACCTAGCACCATGGAGGTCGCCCAGTGAGAGGAAAAAGGTTAGAGAGGGAAGGAAAGAGTGAGAGAAAGAGAGAGAGGGAAGGAGGGAAGAAGGGAGAAAGAGAAAGAGAGAGAGGGAAGGAGGGAGGAAAGGAGGGAGGGAGGGATAAAACAAGAAAGAGATAAATGGGGGATGAAGGATTGAAGGCAGAAGGAAAGAGGAAGGAAGGAAGGAAGGAAGGAAGGAAGGAAGGAAGGAAGGAAGGAAGGAAGGAGAAAGAAAGAAAGAAAGAAAGAGAAAGAAAAGGAAAGGAAAAAGAAAAAAGAAAATAATAGAAGGTGAAGAATCACCACCTGCCATCTGCTTGCAAGTGTTTTTACTCCTCTGGTTTATTGTTCCTATTTATGTGTGTGTGCACATGTCTATACTGAGTAGACCAGAACTTAATTTCCAATATAGAATCAACTACATCCCACAGAGGATTTGAAGTCAGCTCCCTTCACCTGTAGGGAAAGTATGTACGTCACTCCTTCAACCTGAGGACCTTCCTAAACACGCACGAAAAGAGGCAGCTAGCTGGCAAAGTTGTAAGGCTGTGTGAACCAAAGGTTGCAAAGTGAGAATCAGTAGCTCAGAGAAGAGTTTCTTAAAAGCCTAAAGAGGAAGAAGGGATCTGAGAAACCCTGGAAATGATGTTAGGATAGATGAAAAAGATGTGGAAAGAAGACAAAAGACAAAGGCATGGAAGACAAAAAAAAAAAGGGACACGATTCAAGCACCTCAGTGTGGTTACCAGTATCCTCACTGCTTCTGTACTGGTACACATTCCAATCAAAATCTTCAAATAGAGGGGTTCCTGGGTGGCATCAGTTGGTTAAAGGCCCGACTCTTGGTTTCAGGTCAGGTCACGATCTCACAGTTCCTGAGTTCGAGCCCCACATCGGGCTCCATGTTGACAGCTCATAGCCTGCTTGGGATTCCCTCTCTCTCTCTCTCTCTCTCTCTCTCTCTCTCTCTCTCTGCCCCTTCCCTACTTGCTCTCTCTCTCTCAAAATAAACAAATTTTTAAAATTTTAATAAAAAAATCTTAAAGCAGAAACTTAAAAAGTGTCATTGGAGCAAATGGCTTGTGGAAAGGAGCGCTAACAGAACATAAAGCTAAAACTAGAAATTGGATCTAAACTGTGGGAGCCTAGGAAGCCCCGAAACAAAACATGTGTTTAGATTTTAACCTGTAGGTGTCAGGAGTCACTGAAGGGTCCCATTCCATGACGGGCACAATGAAAGGGACCTTTCAGAAATACCAAATTGGCAGCAACGTTAGGATGAACCCGGGAGGCAAAAGGCGGCCACCTCAATCCGATAAATGAGGTGTGTTCACTCCAACGCACGACAGATGAAATTTCTATGAAATTCTCCACTTCGGTTTTGAAAAAGACAAATCAATGTTGACAAATCGAAGCATGAGAAAAGGACGCAGCATCAAGGTCAGAAGTGGGTCTGTGGTGTTTCTTCTAATCAAACAGTTCAGAGGCAGGGCCTGTTCAATAATTAAACGTTTGTTCTCAGTGCATCATGCCATTGTGTCATTCTGGAACGCCCGGGAAGCAGCAAAGAGGAGTGCAGGTCATTTGACTTCAATTGGAAGAGTTGTGATCAAGGAAGCGAGTGCCAGGCTTTCTTCCCCAAATACGCCTAGTGGCTGGAGTCGGTGCCGGGAGCCCTGCTGAGACCAGAAGGGCACACAGCAGGGGACACACGCGAGAGGCAGGCAGGTGCTTGGAGGAGACGCACGCGGGCTCCGTGCTTCTGCAGACCAGGATCCCAAATCCACACATTTTGGGAAACGCTGACAATTTACAAGGTTTCTGTCGCGCGCCTCTGACTCTGATGGCACAACCAGTGGGCGCAGAGCTGAGGCTTCCACGGAGGCCCGTCCAGCGCTTCCTCATTCCAGCAGGTCAAGCATCTTAAGGAAGACATTAAGACGCCTTCCCTAGCGTCTCCCCTCCTCCAAAATACCCCACCAGCTCTCCTCCTCGTGGCCCACCCATACTGTCTCCCCCACTCCCACCTGACTGGATTCCTCAGACGTTGGAAAGCGAGCCACCTATTTATTTGCAAGTAATCACTAAAAGTAAGCGTTTAGCTACTGAAGCCGTCATCTCGTCGCCTGAAGGACCGGAGCCAGCTATCAGAACCACATAGAAGAAAACCGGGTAATCGATAAAGAGGTTGGCAATTTGAAGGAAAGAGAAAGGAGAAGAGGAAGACAAGGTGGCAGGAATAAAGGCCATAAAAAGGAGCAACATGAGAGCGTGTTGGCAACTGCATGCACAAGGCCGCTACGCAAGACTGAATATTAAGCTGCAGAAACAGGGAGAAGACGGGAGGTTGATGGATTCGTCTACGGATCCTGCCTTCACTATGGGGCTTTGGAAGCACTGAACCAAAACGAAAGGCAAAGTCGGTAAAACGCCTACGACAAAAAGATACCGGTAAGTAGTTAAAATAAATGGGAAAACTAACGCAGAGTCTGATGTCCCAGATACTGAGAAAGGGAGCGCGGAGTGGCCTTGGGGCCAGGCGGGCCAGCGGGAGCAGGTGCGCACAGTTCGCAAGGGGAGCGGGGCGAGTCGGATCTGAAGCTTTGCCACCACGGCCACGGCCACCTTGCCCGGGCCAGAGACGAGAGATTTCTGTTTCAGCATTTGCTGATTTTACTCCGAACCTGTTGGCAACCAAAACAAGGAAGAAAAGCACGAAAGGACAACAGTATTCCTCAAACTGGTATCTATTTAATGCTGTTCTGCCGCATCACAACTGAAATGTCACACACACACACACACACACACACACACATGCTCAGTGTAAGAAATACTGGCAAACAGAGGATTAAAACAAATACGCTCGTTTCTCCTTCACTGTACGACTACACGCGACACGCAGCCATCAGTATGCTGACATACTGAGAGGTCAGCAAGGTATGAGGCACAGGAAGCTTTTTTTCATGCACCAGTTAGTGGCCTTCCTATGAAAAGGGCTCTGCAGAATGCAGTTTGGGAAATAATGACTTAAAAACTAACAATGGTCAAGAGAAAAAATAATGTTCAGAAATTCAGTTTTTCTCTGGTACCAAGACCTTAGAGATGTCTATGCTGCGGATTCCGGCAAAGGACACGCTGCGTAAGTGGAGGTCAGCATCCCCCATATCAGCCCTGCCATAAATGCCCAAATAACATCTCTCTGACAAAATACACGAGCATGTGCATAAAACAAAGGAAAAACTGTGCATGTCAATGTAGGGTTTTTTAAAGGCCAAGGCTGTTGTCTGATTGTCTAAATACATGCTGCTCTAGTGATCTCAAGTGACCCAAGACTAAAATTTAGAATAGCACGAATAGATTACTACATATACTTCAAGTAACCTCCAAGGAATGTTCTAGATTGATGTGTCAGCTGACTTTCTACAGCTTAAGGGTTAAAGCTCTTTGGAAGAACATGCAGATAATCTATGCTGCCAATGAAGGACAGATTGATTTATTTTGTGCATAAACAAAGAAAAGGACTGCGGTTTTAATCCTCTAATAAAAGCTAAGGATTTATGCTTGCATAGAAAATTCTGTGACTGATACATGGAGACGGGCCAAGGAAAGGTCAACAGGAATGATCACGTTTTCTTGCCAAAGAGTCCACACAGGTCCACTCAAACAAAAGGTATCAAGCTCTGCACCATCCAGCTTCGAAATAAGGATTTTATCCCGGAAGGTTTTTAAAGCAGATGTTGCAAATTACCCACTTAAACCATTTAAAAGTTTTCAGTATTGCACCCAAAGGCCAACTGATTTTAATGAAAGGTAACTTCTTGGTGTACCTCCAAGATAAATTGGATAAAAAATTTAATGCCAAGTAACCAAATGAGTTAAACAGGATTTCTGTGATAAGCCTATTATATTTAAAGAATGTCTACCAAAAAGAACGACTAGGTTTTCACAGAGTAATCGATCTTAAGCTACTCTTCTAGAGATTAGGACCACTCACCAACTGAGGCCACATCCATTTTTGATGGTAATGCCTTGTCTCCCTTTTTTATTCTCAATAGCATGAAGTTTCATGTCACTGAGATATAAAGGAAGGCCAAATAGGGTTTCATTTGTCCCCTTGTGAAACTGTTCTTACCAGAAAGATCAATCTGACTCTGCTAGATACTAGTGGAGGTGCCCATATGAGCCTAAACATCAGGTAAGGGCCCAGACCAGCGTCTACAATAAGTTCGAGCACAGCCCCTTACTTTCCTGGTCCCAGAGGTAAAGACTGGAGCACAGAACAGGGAAGTGACAATTATCCACCAGCTACAAAGAACAGTTCTGTCTTAGGATAGACGTGCTCACACTCAGGGCAGAGTGCACAGTACGCATTGGTGTCGGTGTCCCCACAGAACAGGGAGCCCAAGGTAAGGTGGAGTCAACATTCACTCCCCTAAGCAACCCGGCCAGAACCAGGGTCACTGTGGGCTTCCCCACTGGCCTCCAGCCAAGTTTCATAAACCTATGTTCCCACCTCTCAGCGTTCTGTGAGTTGGGAAAGCATCATTTGCTCCTTCTGAGGGAGTAGAACCAATTGTCCCCTCTGCGGCAACGGTCCGTCTTTGGCCTCAGTCTCTGATTCAGGCCCCCTGTTATTATTATGTCTTGAATAGAAGACAACAAGAAAATAACCAAGAATCTATGTTTTGTCTTTTAGAAAATAACGATGAACTTCGTAGCCCAAGACTGCCAACAATGATACTGACATTCAGAAATGTCTTTGCAAGTTGATACCCTGAAATACCCTGAGGCTGTTTCTGGATTAAGGTCCGTATATTGTTTTCTGGCCAAGGTGCTGCAGGGTCACTGCAGGAGGCACAGAGACCTAGATGCCAGTCTTCCAAGACTTCTGCATAAAAACTGCCCATCCCATAGCACTCTGGGATTCTCTCAGCTTTAGAAGCAAGTGAAAAGGAGACATTGTTTGCTAAGAGCTTCTGGGGAGTGACTTTGCCACCCCTAACATGCTATCTTCACTTGCCAAGGCCTTCTGCAGGACATGGGCCAACCAAATCATAAATACACACACGCTGAGCACCTATTAATTTCTAGGCTCTCTGCTGAAGGAGACTGAACAGAAGTATGAGCCATTCTTCCCGGACTCAAGGAGCTGGAAGGCAAAACTGGGGTAAAGAAGTAAATGTACACATTAGACACATAAACATGTAGGTCTGGGGTTCAGCCTTGGGCTCGGATCCAGGCCACATCACATACTGCCCTGGTCACTTTGCTTACCTTTATAGCATATAAGGTGCTCTGCATAATGTCTGTCCCAAAGTAATTCCTTAACAAACTGCAATTATTATTATCTATAAAAGATCCAGAAAGCAAGAACATTTAAATGATCATTGTTGGCCTAATATACATCAGTCACTCTATCTATCTATCTATGTATATGAATGACGATCAGTATATTTGTTAATTCTCATACTGCCCTCAGGCACTATTTTTAACTGCACTGATATGGCTAAGTTCCTGTGACCTGTAAAAGACTGGGTTCAAACTCCATCTGACCCCAAGCCTGTGCTCCTTCCACTACAGAACACTTGGAGCTACAACCTAGAATGACACTGTCCCATAGGGCAGCCAGTAGCCAGGGTGGCTATTTACATTTAAATTCTAACTCGTTCAGTTAAATTAATGAGAAATCTAGTTCCTTGGTTGTACTAGGTCTCAAAACTCACATGTGGCTTGTGGCCACCATACTGGACAGCGGAGATACAGAGCATTCCACCAGCACAGAAAGTTCCACTGGGCAGCACTGATCTACGTAAAAGACGAACAGAGAACACTGTTTTTCACAGCCCAGGAAAACGGTATCTCTTAAGATAAGACATGATGAAGTGAAGGGAAGTGATCCATTCAGTAGTCCTGATGAGGCTGCCACAATCATCAGGAGCATAATGGGGTCCAATAGCTATGTCTTCACCTTTAAGTCTCTACTATACAGGAGTTAGGAAACCTCTAAATTCCTAGAAACTGCTGTTATCTAGCTGGTTAACATGCTTCCCCCATGCTCGGAGAAGGGTTCTTTCTCTGCTTCTTTAGTAAACTGCTGGAGTAAAATAAAATCGCATGGAACCCAGGAAAGCAAGGTGTCAGGAATAGCTCTTGGATGCATGCCCACGTCAACCGCTTGTTCGTCTACTTCGGGTTTTTCTTACGTGTTTGTTTACATGCTTGTGTTTTGTGCTGCAAAAGGCAACAGCCAAAATGACCAAATGTTTCAATTAGCCTCCTTTTCAAGAGCTCCATTTAACCAAGCCTATTTTTAAAAAGTTATTGGGTGGCTCCGTCGGTTGAGCAGCCGACTTCAGCTCAGGTCATGATCTTGCAGCTCGTGAGTTCGAGCCCCGTGTCAGGCTCTGTGCTGACAGCTGGGAGCCTGCTTCGGTTTCTGTCTCTGTCTCTGTCTCTGTCTCTCTCTCTCTCTCTCTCTACCCCTCACCCGCTCACACTGTGTCTCTCAAAAATAAATACACATTTAAAAAAATTTAATTACTTGTAGGATACTATCCTCTTTCCATTTTTATTCTCTCATTTAATCAAGAAATATTTGTTGATTACCTACTATGTGCCTGGCACTGGGCTGGATGCCAAGGATACAAAAGTGAACTGAAACAAACCCAGTGGCTAATGTCAGGGCATTTACACTCTGCAGTCTTCTCTCCTCACAGATTAGTTAGGTTTTACTACAAAGGATGAAATTAATGTACAGGAAATAATTTAACTGATATAACTCAGCAAACAATGACACATCCCAAGTACAACCAATAACTTAATAACCTCTAGAATATAAATTTATCGCTTGCCATTTTTCTCTCTCCTCTGTCTTAGTACTCCTCTGTATTATACTTAAATCCCTGTGTTAAAAAGAAAACTATAGGCCCCAAATGGCATCTCTTAGGCAGAGTCCCCAAACTGGGCTCAATATCTAATCTAATTGTAGTTTCAACCTTCCCCACAAATATAGTCTTAACCAGTCAGCCAGGAATTTTCCAATCAGTGCAAAGGAGTGTGCCTCTGTGCCTCATGGGCCCTCTCCATCCTCCAAGGGAAGATGAGGAAATCTGCATGAGACCTCCTATTCTTCCCCTAAGGGAAAGCCACTTGGCCTGGAACAATCTTTTCCTTCTATAAAAACCTTCCATTTTGAACAACTTCTTGGAGCTCCCCTCTGTGCTATGGGGGGCTGCCCAATTCACGAATGGTTTAATAAAACCAATGAGGTCTTCACATTTATTAGGTTGAATTTTGCTCATTAACACCTGTCAATATTATGTTTGTTCTCAGAGAAACTTCAGGTAAGTCCTTACTTTTCTCTCAAAAATGGGAAGAGAATTATACAAAAGAGCCACTGTATGTCCAAGCTTATACACAACATAGAGACCCTAGAAATAGTCTCTACGCTTAGCCCCTCTGAGAATCACTGTTCAGATCTTTGAAAGTCTGCTTTTTACATCTGCGCATTTAAATTATGAAGGCCAATGAGATGCGGGCAATGCAGGACGCCAAAGCAGAGTCAAATGGACAAGAAGAAAAGAATTGCTTCTTTTTGTTCCATTTTGTTAATAATTCTTAAAATGGTGAGCCTACAGAGGCCAGTGTGTTTGAATATTGTTTCGTGGTCTGTGAGATGAATTTGCACACCTTCTAATATCTTCTCCGTGGCCTGAGGCTGAATGGTCATGAGCAATGACCGCGTTTGACTGGGTTCTAAGAAACTACACTGTTTCTAAGCTCAGTATAATGGACAATTCCACAGGGAAAGAATAGTTAAGACAACTTAAACCTAGTTAAGACAACTTAAAACAGGAAAATAAAAAGACAGAGAAGGGACAATGTCAGTAACTTCACTTTTACATAACACATCTCTGTAGCCTGAAAAAGCCACTTTTCTTAGCAACGTCTGAAAAACCTGAAGGAATAACAGGGACACATGCAAAGAGGAGGGAGCCCCATTAAGGACATTCAAAATCAGAGCTGTTAATCCTAAAGCATCTGTTCTTCTTAAGGTCTGAATTATTTTGACCTTAGTCTGAAGAGGTGAGAAAATAAGTAGAAGGAGGCTCTCCATCTTAATATGAAGTAAGGGGTGCCTGGGTGGCTCTGTCTGTTAAGCTTCTGACTCTCGGTTTCCGTTCAGCTCCTGATCTCAAGGTTCCGGAGATGGAGTCCCACATCAGGTTCTGCACAGACCCTGCTTGGGATTCTCTACCCCCCCCACCCCCACCCCTGCCCTCGCCCACTCATGCTGTCTCTCACTCTTTCTCTCTCAAAATAAAAAATAAGTAAACATTAATAAATAAGTAAGTAAAATAATGCTGCCATCCTGCATTCTTTTTATTCCCAGGACCTCACAGGGTCACTTCAAATGCCGTCATCTGAAAAGGAGAACAATTTGGTGTAGAAAAGAGATTCCGTTGTGGAAAAAGATCTGTATGTGGTTTGCAGGAGACAGACTCCACTTCCCCTCAGTCTAACTTCACCCTCAATTTTTCTTTTTCTAAATATGAAAGTTAAATATTTCTTTTTTTTTTCCTCTAAAATCTCTTGGCCCTACATCAATGGCTTCCAGTCAATACTTTGCCTCCTTAATCTCAAATTCACCAAACTTTAAATTGATTTTCAAAACATTTTCTCACCAAATAAATGTGTTTTTGAGCTCTTTCTGACCAATTAACTTTGTTTAGCTCTCAAGGAGTTCCTCTTAGAGCAACTCTTTTTACTCATCTGACCATTCCTGTCATCACAAATACCCCATGTTACTTTCTAACAGCTGAAATACACTGAGTATTCCTTCCTACGAAGAATTTACAACACACTTGACAAGTCAGGAGATCAGTCAGGTTTTAGAGGATAACCATTCAAACCAGGAGATTACACATTCACTACAGAACTTCTAAGGATAGTGTTTATAACTGAGGAAAGATTTTTTTATATAAAAAGTGCTACCTAATTAGGGTTGTTGAATTAAATAAATGAGGAGAACAGGAGACGGATGTGGCCTCAGTGCCCAGGTGGCCTAAGGAAGTGAACAAAATCTGAGCCAGTAAATGCTTCAAGGTTACGAAATTGAAACCTAACGACAACTGGGGCCCCTGAGTGGCTCTGTCGGTTAAGCATCCGACTTTCGATTTTGGCTTAGGTCATGAGCTCACAGTTTGTGAGCTTGAGCCCTGCATTGGGCTCTGAGCTGACAACACAGAGCCTACTTGGGATTCTCTCTCTCCCTGTCTCTCTGCCCCTTCCCCACTCTGGATCTGTCTCTCTCAAAATAAGTAAAAAGAAGAAGAAGAAGGAGGAGGAGGAGGAGGAGGAGGAGGAGGAGGAGGAAGAGGAGGAAGAAGAGGAAAGAAAAAGAAAAGAAACCTAAGGACCACTAATTACGAAGAGCCAATGAGGCCTTAAGCTATAGCCAAGTCAAGAATTCCCTTTCTTTGTTTCTGCACCTTCTTTACATTAAGTCTTTCCCCAGGCTCCTGTCCGGGGAGTACTCCTAACAACCTGCTGTGTAGTGCTCCCCAATTCAAAATGATTTTTGCTCAACGAACTCTCGACATATTTCAGGCCTCAGTTTACCTCTTAAGAAGTCTAAGATAAAGGGAAGACTTTTAGGAAGAGACAGCCAAGGGAAGACAATGGCATGAGCAATGATCATTTCAGAGTGAGTTCTAAGAAATCATACGGTCTCTGAATTCCAGGAACAAAAATGGCATGTATGTGTTACATTTTAAAGGACAATGAGTGACCCAATTTGACTAGAGGAACAGATATTCTAAACTCTGCTAATCATTGAGTTTCACTGACCCTCTTTCTAGAATATTCCAGACCAGGAATGGTGACCTTACCCACTCAAAGCTTTGTTCCATCATTCGTTGCCAATGAGGAGAAATGAACCAGGAGAGAGAAACCTCACTACCTTGTCTATTTTGGGGGATGTTATTGGCTAATTAGAATAACTACCTTTACACAGTGCCCTCCAGTTACGTGGCCATCTCACATTCTTGCTGTTTCCTCCCCACAAGCACCAAATTTTAGTGTCATGTTTAAATTTTTTTTAATGTTTTTTTTTCATTTTTGAGAGCAAGAGAGACAGAGCACAAGTGGGGGATGGGGCGGAGAGAGAGAGAGAGAGAGAGAGAGAGAGAGAGAGAGAGACAGAATCCAAAGCAGGCTCCAGGGTCTGAGCTGTCAGCACAGAGCCCCATGCAGAGCCCAACCCCATGAACCGCGAGATCATGACCTGAGCTGAGGTCAGACATTTAACTGACTGAGCCACTCAGGTGCCCCTGGTGTCATGTTTAGACCTAGGTAAGGCGAAACTAGCATTTCTACTAAAAAAAGAAAAACTTATAAAGTTTAAAACACCGAATCTTAATTGACACCTTTAATCACCCTATCGTAAATGACACAGCAAGATTTTTACGCCTGGTCTTTGGACACCACAGCACTCTTTCTGCAAGTGCACCATCCCCAGCGAAGAAGCCAAGCCTGTTTAGACTAGCTGACGAGGTCACGTTGTTCTTTTCTGCGGGTTCTTCCCTAACTGATATCTCCCACGGCTCCAACGCAGAGCTGAGTTAATCATCCTAATCTACCGCACAGACAATTAAGTAGAAATATGAGAATACCATGCCTGACTGTTATATACTCCACACTGTCACTATGCCCTTCTCTCTGATCAATTATCCCGCACATTCACAACATTTTCCCCAAGAGGCTGGATCACCGTAATTCCTCACCATCACAGGGAAACACAGGTTTCCCTGACTTATAATCAGTAGAGTCTTTTAAACATGTGAAGATGTACATGTCAATACATGTCTACCCAGCACTCTGTTCGATGATGATCGTGGATGCATACAAAAGGCTCCTTTGTGTTTCCTGTTTCATACAGTTCACACAGACGGTGGTTGGAGAACCACTCACATTGCCGCTAATTTGCAGGATTAAACCACCTCAGGTTTCGGAAAGACCCGGCATGCGCTAGATCTCCTTCTGTCTGGGTCTTGACCTCGCCTGGCCCACACAGCAAGGCTACCTCTCCTAATAAAATTAGAGGAACCAAAACCCAGCTCTCAGCATGGGAGCCTCCCACCAACCTGTTTCTGGGGTGTCTGCCAGAAACTCACAGCTGAGGTAAACCAGGGTGTGCTTCCCCCTTGCAAGATCTAAACAATAATTTAAGAGTGAGCTGGAGAGAGGGAAGGAAAGGGGGCGGGGGGGGCTCCCAATTACAGTCTGAATGGTTTCTTAACTTTCTGAAAGACTGAGAGCATAACAGAGTCTGCTTTTCAAAGAGGGCCATTAATTTCCCTTAATTCGAAACTACATCTCAAAGTATATTTTATTCATACTCAGAAAGGGATAAATGGAAGATCAAAAAGCAATAAGGCAGACCTCACCGGTGCCCGGCCCCTGAGGGAACCATCACGGCACATTTTTCATGTTAGCCGACCTTTTCTTTTCAGTATTCATGAAAACTTAGCCAAAAATCACATCGAACTGATTTCAGGGACATATTCCTTTGCTTCCTGCCTTAAACATGAAATTCAAGCATGTTTATCTGACACTGGAATGCACTTTCTTTCCATCTTCAGTAAGAGCGACTGAACCAGAGCAGCAAACCAAACAAGCGTCGCGATGAAATCTCCATCCAATGTCGGTACTCGCCCTGCTATTCATCTTCCCCCGTCTACACAGGACTCTGTCTCCTTCAAAGCAAGCTCTGTGGCTGCAGAAGAAGAATCAGGTGCAATGAACAGGAACCACTTCGCTTGTTAGCCAAGAGGATGGTTAAGGTGCTGAAAAATGAAACGTTAGGGCAACGGACAATCCAGCCTCAATCGCCTTTGAGTTTAATGTCCCATCAGACAGTGACGCCCCATGTTTAATGCCATGTTTACCCACATATCACTTACGAGTTTCATGATGACTCCCTGACTGAGAAAAACAACACATTACAATGCAAGACGGAATCGAAGCTATTTATTTTCACTTTGTGAGAAAGACAGCTGAGAGATAACTTGTTCAAAGGAAGGCAAAAGACAATCAAGTGTCACGGGCTCAAGATACGCCAGCTGGCACCATCAGCCATGCCAAGCAGGCTACCAATTCATAATTCAAATGTTGGGAGGTTTATCATTCAAATGTTCAACTTCCTGCAGCAAACATTTATGGCTTTGCCAGTAACATGAGCCAAAAATGCTATTACATTCTGCTTAGGAGTCACAATAAGATAAAAGCTAAGCAACCCATCTTCTAGAAACTCCCCATTTATCCACAGAGGGTTTCCCAATGTGGTAGTCACTGGCTAACAAATGTGCCGTGCTGTGATCTGAAATATAGTATAATATTCCCTCTATTCCCATGACCAAGAGGCCTAGGATTCTGTTGACTAAAACGATTCTTGGTTTTTTTTTTTTTTTTTTTTTTAATTTTTTTTTTTTTCAACGTTTTTATTTATTTTTGGGACAGAGAGAGACAGAGCATGAACGGGGGAGGGGCAGAGAGAGAGGGAGACACAGAATCGGAAACAGGCTCCAGGCTCTGAGCCATCAGCCCAGAGCCCGACGCGGGGCTCGAACTCACGGACCGCGAGATCGTGACCTGGCTGAAGTCGGACGCCTAACCGACTGCGCCACCCAGGCGCCCCGGTTTTTTTTTTTTTTAATGTTTATTTATTTTTAAGACAGAGACAGAACACAAGCAGGGGAGGGGCAGAGAGAGAGGGAGACAGAATCCGAAGCAGGTTTCAGGCTCCAGGCTCTGAGCTGTCAGCACAGAGCCCGACACAGGGCTCGAACCCACGAACCGCGAGATCATGACCTGAGCTCCAGTCGGACGCTTAACTGATTAAGCCACCCAGGCGGCCCAACTGAAATGATTCTTTCAACTCAAGGTGTAATTCTCTAAGATGGGTATATGTATGTGACCCTGTGTGCATCACACCAGACCCCATTAAAAGGTATTGACTGGCTATCATTCACATCAGAGACGGGACTGGATAGGTGAATGTTGACAGAGATGGCTTGTTGGACAACTTTCAGAAACTCAGAATGCCACAGTGTACCATCCAGTGCTGGGTACAGCTAGAGTAGATCAGAAGAGACCACTCTACAGCAAGCACAGGCTGTGTTGCACAACGAAAAAAGTATTTAAAGGCTCTTCCTCTTGGCCTAGTTTTGAATTTTGTCCCATTCTATAATAATCGCAAAATTCAAACTGCCCCAAAACTGATTAACTACAAGATTAAAAGAGAACCACCAACCACAGTGAAAAGACCAACCCCAGGTGGGAAATAAGGAGACGAAAAGAAAACAGCATGTCAGGCAATTTGGAAATAAAATTCAGGAAATTCAATATTCACTGTTAATTTTCACACAAATCCCTTATACTGTTTTCCTTTTTGTCTCTAGCCAGCTGTGTTTTTTAATAGGACAATTATTTGCTATTCAGATGTATTCCAATTATTTCTTTAAAAAAAAAAAACTTCCATAGGATAATCAAGTTTGTCCATTGGAGAAAATTTCTCTCCACTTTTTATTGCCTCATGTGGCATCTACAAAGGTAATTTTGACTATGCAGAATTAAATTATTCATCATGATTAATAACAATCACTTTAACAAGTAAAGATGTAGGCTGTTTATAGCTTTGATTCAAGTGCAAACAATGAGAGCCAAATAAATTGCAGAAGAATTGGAAATTGGGTGATACGGGTAAGGCCATACGGTAAGCAATTCCCAAGCGAGCCGGGCACAGGATGAACCATTCGCATCTGAACGCCCGGGTCAGTCACAGAAAGGACCAGCACAAGCTGCCTCCACAAAAACGAGTTTATTAAATTCCAGCAAGCCCTCCAGCTGCTCATTAGCTGGGAATACTCTAGAGAGAAACACCAGGAGCTGCTTCCTTTAGTACTACTTTAAAGCAGCAAAAATACGGTTTTTAATGTGATGCACACTGGAGACACTGATTTATTAAAAGTTGTGGGTTTTTGTTTTTTGTTTTTTTGTTTTTTAATGTAAGTTACTTGTGCTTTTGAGGCAAAGCGCTCCGAGGGGTGTGTGTGTGTTTTAATGACACCATTCGCCATTAGTGGCTCTGTGTTTCTTCTATCTGCAAGTATAATTAATGGATAAAGACACGTGGTGACTTTTCTCTATCTCCAAAATTTAATTAGTGCCACCATGTTTGTTTTCCATTCTTCTCTTTCCATGGGACTATTTCCACAAGGGTTAAGGTTGAGCAACACTGAAGCAATGGAATATTGGTTTCACAAGTGGTTAGTCTGTCCTGGCTTAACTCACTTACACCTCCTTCTCACATGAGACAAGCGTCCAATCCCTGACATAAAAGCCCAGGAATAATGCTAATGACATGCTTACCTACTTTATTATTGACTGCAAGCCCTTGATGAATCACATGTTTCTCTGTTTGTAAAAGTGTTCTGGAAAAGTCGGGTTAAATCATGGATGCCCCTCAGCGCTCACCTGGCAAGAAGCAGGAAGCAACTTCCCCCAATTCCCTGGGAACTAAGGGAATGACCTACCTCTCCCCAAATCAAATGACGTGTTTTTTTTTTTTTTAATCTTCATCGTCCTTGACATTTTTTGGCACATCAAGCTCCTTACCACTCCCTCCTTGCTGGAACACCACCTTTGGCTCACATGGCAATGCACTCATTCGGTCTTCCCGCCTCTAGTCTGACAGCTGTTGCTTCTTCACAGACACGCTGACCTCACTCCCTCTCCCGGGCGGTATCTGTGCTCTCGCTTCCCCCAGACGCAATCATCGATTACCATCTTCCGTCTTGGTGGAAAGAAGATCTAAGAAAATCCATTCCTTGATTTGCTGTGCTACTACCTCTGTGTATTTGAAAATCAAATCTTTCTTGACAACTCATTCTTCATCCAATTCTGGGACTGCATCTTTATCATTCTATCGCCTAGATGTTCCAGAGAAAAGAATGGGGTTGTCATCTTTAACAGAACTACATACCCAAGTGATTAGCTTCCCAAACATGTTACCGTGCTATGGCCCTCCAGGAAAAAAGTTAATAACTGGGAAATTAGCCAAAACAGAAGCAATGAACTATCAGTTTCACAAGTGGTTAGACTGCAGGTTTTCTTAGCTTTCACTAAATCAATTTTTTCATTCCAGTTTCGATGAAATTTTATAGATGGGTTATATGCCCTAAAACCTCATATATCCTCTCTCTGACCTTGAAATCAAGAACTGTCTCAACATGGTCTTTTATAGGGGACACTGAGCACAGAGGCTGTCTTCGTGGGAATGCACTCGGATTCGATCATAAATTACAGACAGTACCTCAGAGAGCACAGCATAAACTACCACCACCGATTCCTGAAAATGATCAGAGTGATCCTTTCTATACAGTGTGTCTTTCTGTCACCAGGGATTTGAGAGTTGAGTGCGTTCTGTACTAGAAGAGACCCTGGGTGGGTCAAGTTTTTCTCCACGGACATTTTCCACTTCTCTGATATTAAATCGGGAACATTTCTCAATGCCCACAGTTGTCATAAATAGTCCCCTCTAATTTACATCGAATTCGTCAGCAAACATTTGCCGAGGAGGTGCGAGCAACCTAGACATCAGTACATCAGAACCCCTGTGGGTGAGGACTCTGCAGGAGGTGCTCCAATCCTGGCTTCACGACCTGAGAGCTGTGCCACCTTGGGCAAGTTAATTCACCTCTCTGTGCCCAGAATTTCGCTTCCACAAAACGTGGAGAATAGGAGTCGCTGCAGTAGCCAAGGCAGAGCAGGAACACAGCCTGGCCTGAGGGGGTCGCTGCTAAGCAGTGGGGGGGGGGATACAAAGACTTGGAGGTGGTCCGCAGGGCCAACAGACCCCAGCATTAGGAGTCAGAAGACGAAATGTAAGCACTGATTCCTCTCATCCTGTGATGTGGGGCAAGAATATCATCCGGTGACAGCTTGTCATGAGGACATCGTAATTTTGTTTTAAGGCCCAAAACACATGATGTGGCCATGATCTGTGATCTGGAAAGGTCCACGCACCTGTACAGTATTTATATTTCCTCCAAAGTAGAGTCTTCCTTGGAGAGGTTTGGGATGACGCCTCAAGAATTGGGGGCTCCACACTACTCCAATGCTAAATGATTTTCTCAGGTAGAAAGCTATGTATTTTTCTGAGGGAGACCTCTTTCTTGGAGGAATCTCCTAATTATCTTTAATTTTTTTTTACTCAAAAGAATACATATATATACACATGTATATATATACACACACGTGTGTGTGTTTAACTGTGTGTGTGTGTGTGTTTAACTGTGTGTGTGTGTGTATATATGGGTGTATATATACACACACATATATATCGTCATTAGCACCATCCACCTGACAGGCTAGGTCCCTGTTTCCAATAACATTATACTCATGTGTGCATGAATGCACGCTTCTTCCTTCCTTGATTATTTCCCAACTTCTAATCAAACCAGTCATCGGAGGGTGACCAGAGAGTACTAAAAAGGTCCTAAATGCCACGTAAGGTCTGAATGCAGAGAATCCTTCCACATTTCCTGGCGAGTTGAAGCATGATGGTCCAGGGATAACAAAAGTTACATGGGAAGAGTGCCCACTCCTTCAGCCGTCGTGGCCAATGCAACAAGTGTTCAAATGACAGGAAACAGGAACATTTGGGAACCAATCCTTTTCTGCTTACTATAGTTGTTGAGTATAGTTCAAGTATTATTCCTGTGTTTTTTGGGTTATTACAATTCCACCAAAAATGCATCTAAGAAATCCCTTTGGGGTCAAAATACCAGGGGCACCTGGGTGGCTCAGTCGGTTAAGCATCCAACTCAGCTCAGGTCATGATCTCGCGGTTCGTGGGTTTGAGCCCCATGTCGGGCTCTGTGCTGACAGCTCAGAGCCTGGAGCCCGCTTCGGATTCTGTGTCTCCCTCTCTCTCTGACCTTCCCCTGCTCATGTTCTGTCTCTCTCTGTCTCTTGAAAATAAATTAACATTGAAAACAAAAGAAAAAGAAAAACAACAAAATACCAGTAACGATTCATCCTAGGTATGATGGCAACAAAAAGATATGTTCATACCTTAAAACAAACAAACAATCTGTTTGCTTGTTGGTCAATGTGAATCTCTCTGGACCAGTTATTTGTCACTTGGCCCACACCTACCTATCATTTCTCTGCTCAGTAAGGTTGCAGTTAGGCGAACACACACTTCCCAGGCTACCCCCTCGTCTGGCCTCCTGTTAGTTAGTAGTAATAGGCTGCAGGCACAGGAGAACGGAAGGCTAAGAAGATGACAGAACTCTTTGTCCTCTGTCCCTCCTTCCCTCCCTATCTCCTTCCTCCTCTCCACTCCACCTCTCTCCCTCTATCTGTCTGTCTGTCTGTCTCTCTCTCTCTACTTCTCCCCTCCCCTGGCAGGGCCTCTGAAAGTTGCTGGATTCTTCTCTCCATCCAGCACTGCCTGTTCCTCACCCCCAGTCCCAGCACTGACCAGGGAGCCCCTTTTCCAAGCTTTCCTGGGCCTGAGTGAATCCTCAGCAGTCCCAGCCTGGGGGGTTGGGGTGGGGGTGGGGAGGGCCCTCTTACAAATGGCCACGCCCCCTGTGCCACAGCTCCCAGGATCCAGTACTTGTGTTTTGGTTTCTGATAACACCGTCTCCTCCCTGTCCTCTCAGAGATCTGTGCTCAGGGCAGAGTCCTCATGTTACCAAGTTCTGGGTCATCTTGCCACCCCCATTCTCCCCTTTCTGCTCTTCTCATATTTTTTAGAGCTGTTCCCTTGATTCAGTCCCCTCTCTATGGAATGCCTAGGTGTTTGTTTCCCTTAAAGGACTCTGACCGATACAGCACTGGGTACCAGGAGTAAACCCTTAGAACCTCGTTCTAAGCTGGCACTCTGGTATTGATCCACTGCCCTGTTTGAGCTTGTGTGATGTCCTTATCAGCAGCAGTACTGGCTACCCAGCCAACTGTGGCTTGAAACGGCATCATAATTAGTTAATCGCCATTGGTATCTTGAGATAAAAATTCTATCAAAGACAAGACTTTGGGAAACCAAGCGGCTACTTCATTTAACCGTAACTTCCAGCAATGATGATTTAAAGGACTGTAGGGTAGGTACTCGCCTCTGACTACATGGGATATACAGAAAAAAAAAAGGGTATCTCAGGGGTTTAAACTCTCCATTCAGAGAACCAAAGAGCTTCTAATGAAAGGTAGCTACTAAAAAAAAACAAAAAACAAAAAAAACACCCTCATCTCTCTCATAACAACAAAAACTCACATCTTCCAGCCAGAGTGTGTGTAGGGCTAAAGATTACGCCGACGATAAAAGAGCAAGTTGCAGTGCAGATTTGCAAGGTGGACACAGTCACCCCAGCGGGTAGCAGGGCCAGAGGGGTATCAGAGAGCTTCCACTTACAGGGAACCGTGGTGGTGGCTAATCCGCTGGAAAGAGACAGTGAGCGGCCCCATGATCACCTGGTCTACATAACTGGATTGTCTCAAGGTCTGGTGAGCAGATGCTGACTTGAGTCACCACAACTGGAGAAGCACAGCCTCTCACCAGATCAGAAGGAAGCCTTTGCCCAGGTCGGAGCCCCTCACCAAAGAGGAGCCTGGTTCCCCTTAGGGTTGGATCCTATCACACTCACTGCTCCCTTGTATCAGTCCTCCCATGCCCTCCTTGAAGGGAGCTGTGGCCATCCTCTTGGGTGGCTATATACTTGGGAGACAGAAAACCAGATCATTGGGATTTACTACACACTTGTTCTGTGTGGACACTAATCTCTAGGGAAAGTCGCTGTGATCTGCTGTCACAAGGGAGACTGTCCCATTTACTCAGTAACACAGTTGTGGCCCCATCCCTCTCACAGTGGGTCCCAGACCAGCTTGTGCGAATGTCTCCAGTTCCCGAAGGCATAATTGGATGATAAATTCTCAGCAAGTGAATCCTCACACTGGCTACCTGACCCAAGGTAAGAAGAGCCAAACGGATGTCACCGAGGTACCACCACACCCTCTGCTACCAAATAGTCAAAGAAAAGCAATGTTACGCCCTTGAGGAAACCTATCGATTTAGTCATACCAGACAAATACCATAAAGGACCTGGAAACAGTAGTATTGATAACTAATAGCACATCCCTATTTAGTTCACCTATTTGGTCCAGGCAGAAGGTGGATCATTTTTATAAAGCACAGTTGGTATCTTCCTACGAAGATCCTATTCGTATTTTTTTTTTTGTATGCTACAGAGTTGACTTATGGATACAAGGCCTGGACTTCCTGTGAACCGAATACACATCATTTCTGCCATAACTGTACCTTTTGCAAATACTTTTGATAGATACATTTAATATGTCAATCAGTGTTCTTATGCTTAAAGACAAGGTTTACAGTGTCAGAAGGCACAAGAAGAGAGGATCATGTTAGTGGTGTTTCAAAGATTTTATGGAACATTCTGAGCACGGCTGGTATTTCACTTTAAGAATCTAATAAATATTTTAGAATGGCATTTCATTTGTTTTACAATGACATTTGGTATTAGAATGAAAGAGCTGGAGAAAGAAATATAAAAATGTTCCTTCCACTATGTGCTGGAGTCCTTATATTTAGAGACCAAACTGATTTATAATGTTCATAAGAGTTATTCTAAATCATTGCCAACTGTAGAAGGATCTGAACCAGCGGTACAGAGGTGAAGTCCACGGTTAGTCTACTAAATACACAAATCTACACTTGACTCTAAATGCTTTTCAAATTTATTTATTTAATGTATTCTATTGAATCCTATCTCAACCTATGCTATTTATTCTACGCTATTTATTTTATTTACGCTATTTATTCTCTTTATTCATTCTATAGGATGCCACTGGGACAGGTGCCATTTCACAGATGAATAAGAAATGCGATAGAAAAATTATATTATCCTAATTAAATCATATTTTTTAAGTTATTTGACTTAAGTCCTTGAATCCCCACAATACTCAACCTCAAGTTATTCTCAGCACAATATAGTCCTCACAGAGAAGCCAGTGGAAAAGAGAGGTCTACAGGATTCCAGGGCAAAATCTGTACAGAATCTCCGGATAGTGGCTCTTTTTTTTCCTTCTTTCAGAGAGAGAGAGAGAGTATGTGTGCAGACAGAGAATCTTTAGCAGACTCCATGCTCAGCGTGGAGCCCGACACAGGTCCCGCTCTTACAACCATGAGATCATGACCTGGGCCAAAATCAAGTCAGACACTTCAGACACTGAGCCACCCGGGCACCCCCAGATCGTGGTTCTTAACTCTGAGTGTACATTAGTCTGATCTAGGTGATTCCTCCCCATTATTTAAGGCACCAGTATTTATCAGGAGGAAGGTAGTGTGATGGCCTGTGTCGGTCCAGGTAGAAACGAGACACTTCCTCTCTCCCATTCTCTATTTAAACCCTCAGGGCTAGTGAATTACAATCTAGGGAAGGATTGGCTCTGTTTTCTCTGCTTGCAGGTCTCCAACCTCCTATTTCCAAATCTCTTCCCTACTTCCAAAGCTCTTTAGAACTGACACAGATTGGGGTTCAGCCACAAAACAAAATAACATAACATTCAAAGAACACAACCATTCCTAAAGAAAAACAACACATTGAAAGTACCAATTCTTGTCGGAATTTGTACCAAATTATAATACATGATCCAAGACTCTAAATTAGCATTATATACATTAGATGTGGATGTGAAAGGATAGTATCGGGAAGAAAGATAAAAGAATCAAACAGAAGTATCATGTATGAAAAACATAATAGCTGAAGTATGGAAAAATAGATGGGTGTGGCAGATTAGATTATTGTTTAAAAATGCACACTCCCGGGGCACCTGGGTGGCTCAGTCGGTTAACTGTCCAACTTTGGTCAGGTGATGATCTCCCGGTTCACGAGTTCAAGCCCTGCACTGTGCTCTGCGCTGACAGCTCAGAGTCTAGAGTCTGCTTCAGATTCTGTGTCTCCCTCTCTCTCTCTTCCTCTCTCTGTCCCTCTCCCACCCATGCTCTGTCTCTATCTCTCTGTCAAAAATAAATAAACATTAAAACGTACACTCCCATCCCCGACACCTTCATGGAAAGAGTGTGTTTCCCCACCCGTTGTCTTTTGGCTCCACATGGGACTTGTTTTGGCCTGTGTGATCTTTGAGACATGACACAAGGCTTAGAATATATTTGTGTGGTCAGGTTTGTACTCTCGCCCTTCTGCTATCAACATGAAAAGAGTATGTCTTAGGTAGGTTACTAGCCCCAAGAGGAAGACGGGATGCACATATTTTTAAGTGCACAATACAGTAAACCAGAGACAATATATCGCACAGCAGATCTCCAGAGCTTATATGGTTATTTTACATAACTAAAATTTTATACCCATTGAATAACACCTCCCCATTACCCCCATCTCCTGGCAACCACCACTGTATTTTCTACTTCTGTGTGTTTGACTATTTTAGATATCCCATACAAATGGAATCATGCAACATTTGTCTTTCTTTGACTGGCTTATTTCACTTAAGCATAAATGTCTCCCAGGGTCATTCATGTTGTTGCCAATGTCAGGATTTCCTTTTTATAAGCTGACTCGTATTTCACTAATGAATACACCACATTTTACTGATTTGTCCATTGACAAAGACTTAGGTTGTTTCCACATCATGGCTATCGTGAATAATGTTGCAGTGAGCATGGGGGTGCCAATATCTCCTCGCGATCTTGATTTCAATTGTGTTGGATAAGTCGGATAAGTACCCAGAAGTAGATCATGTGGTAGTTCTTGAGGAATATCCATACTGTTTTCCGTAGCAGCTGCACAATTTTACACTCGCACCAGCAGCGTACAAGGGTTCCAGTTTCTCCACCTCCGCGCCAACACTTGTCTTTCGTTCTGCTTTGTTTTTTATAATAACCATCCTAATAGGTGTCACATAACACCTCATTAATCATGGTCACTTTTGTGAACATAGTTCCAGACGGATATCAAAGATAAAGGCTGTACCTTCGTGAGGGAGACACCCAAATTGTTCCCACACTGCTTTACCCTGTAGCTGAGGTCTTTCTGTCTGACCTGCATTGAAAGAGAGCACCAGGCAGCGGTTAAGAGCAGGCTACTGGACTATTCCCCTATCGAGTAGCTGTGTGATCTCTGTACCTCATTTCCTATCTGGAAGTCGTGATAACTGTTACTGCTTCGTTCCACTGTCACTGGACAGTAAGGGACCCCAATTGATAAGACCGGTTGCCTGAGAGGTAAACTAACATCACCTTCAAACTACAGATTGGATAAGATTCACGCTTCACGGTTGCCAACTGTTTGTGACTCTGACCGAAGACAACAAAATAAATCTGTGGAGATAGAGATGGAGACCCTGTCAATTCAGCTCCCCCTGGGTGATGTACAGCACTGTCAGCCCCAGCCCACTCTCAGGTGGGACTTTCTAGATCAATCGAAGACACTAAATCAAATGTGCCAATTGATGAATACACACACACACACCAATTTGTATACCACACAAGACAAAGACCACGTCTTCTATTTATTTTTCATTCATGCACAGCAACTGTTCGAGCAGTTTCTTCACACCAGATGTCCAAGCAATTCTGCTTCATAGCAAAGGCCCTTCTCTTAGGAAATGTCCTACCAACAGTAATTCTTGTGGAAAAAAGACACTCCTTTCAAAGTTTCAAGCGAACTTGCATCCAAACGCTCCAGCTTTTTTTCTATGTCTCGCATTTCCACTGTTAGGAATTCTTCAGTGACACGTGAAGATGTTTTTCTGTCTTTCCATCTGTCTTTCCACTTAGTTAAGTAGTTATGATAAATGCCATTTTACCTAAACGGATTGAAAGTTTCTCATAACGCAAGGATATTAACTAGAACATCAGTTTTAAAGACTCATATATGGTAATGTTTTACAACACGCTAAAGTAATGTTTCTAAATGTTAAATAAGTGCGGCTATACAAAATGGAACGATCTGGCATACCTAAATTTCACCTGAAGGAGATATCTGTATAATAACCTATTCAAACAGCTCATTTGAAAAGTATGGCTGCTCTTCATTCATGTTGGAGGGAATTTCCAATCAGATCTCTGCATCGTCCTTAATTAAGACTCAGGTGACTTCAGAAAAGTGTCAATCAAAGCTCTTTCCCTTTCCATCACATATTGCCATGTAGGCCAAAGCAGGGAAAGGGAGGTCGAGATTTTCAGTGACCTTCTCAGCAGCTGGGCTAGCTTTCATCAGATAGCTCATTAGTGCAAACAGGCTGACTGACACGGTTACCCCAAACTGAGAAGTGGAAACCAGGCAGATCATTTGCATATTATATTAATGACATTCAGAGTAGCATTTGGTGTTCCTAGGGGGATAGAAGAAGAACAAACTGTAATTTTCACAATCATTAAATTGTTTAAAGGAAACCGCAGATTTCTTGCAACACTTTGGATGGTTAAGGAATTTCCATTTCACGGAGAAGAGAACGAAAGCCAGATAATTGTGGAACGGGAACCTTGGGAGTCACTGATTTTGCTTGAGGTTAACTCTTCCCAGGGCCAAGGATGTCTACTGGAGGGTGACACTGTTGACAGACCCACCCTGCCGAGCCTCCTGACCTGATGAGGGATGGGGACCGAGAGCAGAAATGTAGGCGGTAAGTAGTGACAATCATGCGTGCATTTTGCTCCTGGGGGGATCAATGTACGTGCCAGAGAGAGTGTCAGAGCAAGGCTCACCTGATTCCTTGACCCCAGACTCCTGCAGCTTCCAGAGCAGGCTCTGCTTAGCCGTCTGACCCATTCCTACTACAGATTCTGGGACTCACTGACCTATGCCCCTGACAGGGGAAATACATGGTTGGCGTACTGTCCTGTGAATCCGGGAACCAGGTTGGATTCATTTCCTAAAGCCATCGCGACAATTACTGCAAACTGGGTAAACACCACAGAAGTTTATTCTCTCTCAGTTCTGAAGGCTAGAAGCCCAAACTCTAGGTGTGGGCAGGGGCATGCTCTCTAAAGGCTCTTCTAGACTCTTCCAGCATCTTGTGGTTGCCTGTCATCCTGGGTGTTCCTAGGCTTGTAGGTACACCACTCCAGCCTCTGCCTCTATATTCACATAACTGACTTTCCCTTGTTCTCTGTGTCATCACGTGGCCTTCTGGTAAGGACATCAGTCATTGGAGTTAGGACCTGCCCTAACCTGTATGAAACCATCTTAACTAACTATACCTATAAAGACCCTATTTCCAAAAGAGATTACATTCTGAAGTCTCTGCCTTTTTGCTGGTGACTCAGATCTGCTTGGTCACCAGCTCTAATGACAGGTTCCCTGTCTCATTTCTTTGTATCCTAATTTCTAGTCTTGTCTCTTTAGACAAATTTGGCTTTGCTTCCCTAATTCTCTGAGAAACTGAAGAATAGTACCTGAATCTCAGTACCTGGGACCAAGAGAAAGTGCCGATAGCTATCTCTGACATTGACCACCCCTCTGATTCTGATGTCTGATGTGAGAATCTCTTCCTAAGCTCCCTCTGGTGCAGAACCCCTTGGGGATAGCTCACATCCTTGACATCGACTGCCTGCCCATCAGACTTTTTGACGTTGTGCTAGGCTGAGCTCTGCTCCAGCACAACACTCCCCCTGGCCACTGCTGCCCGTGCCCACTGTCCAAACAGAAGGCTGTCCAGAAAGGCAAAAATCCCACAAGACCCCATCCAGCATTGTCTTTTCCAGATATTCTTCTATATGATTTTTTTTTAAGTTTTAAAATTTAGTTAATTATGAAACATTTCAAGCATAGACAAAAGTACAAAGATCTTGGAGGTTTTACTTCCTGCACAAACCACATGTCCTTCTCTGATTCACTGCATGTTCTGCTCTGCGCTGTCTTTATTCTGGGACCCAGAATGCCCAAACAGCCACTATCTGGAACACCGATGGCCCTGAACGGTTTCTCACTGACTTTAAATGAACACTTTTGCTCATACTTCACTGGACCAAATGAATCACAGAGCCCACTCCCACCCCCAAGGACCAGAAACCACACTTCTCCCATGTGTCTAGATGTTGGAGAGCCTGGGGACATTTAATGACCTGAATTAGCCATGCACTGAACTAGGTGGGCAAGCCCAGAATTAGGTGTATTAATACATCAGTGAAGAAAGAATGGACCACTCAATCAATGAGGTCACTGGAAAAACAGATGTCCAAATAATCAAGATGTTGGTATGGTAGGGCTACAAACATTGCTGGAGGCCCTGGGGAAGCGTCTACTTCCAAAGCCATTCAGTTTGTTAGAACTCAGCTCCAACTACTTGCAGTGGTTGGACTGGGGTCCCTGTTTTCTCAGTAGCTGTCAAAGAGTGGATGGTATGTCCTCCTAAACCTGCCTCTGCTCCCCTGTGGTCTGCCTACAACAAGAGTAGACCAGTCCTCCCATGCTTCAAATCTCTCTGACTACCTCTACTCCGTCTCTCTGACTCTGGCCAGAGAAAATCTTCTGTCTTTATTAAGGCCTTACGTGATTACATTGACTCATCCAGGTAGCAGTGGTTAATCTCCCCATATTAAGCTTTGTAACCTTATCACATCTGCAGAGTCTCTGTTGCTATATATGGTAACAGACTCCAGGGATTAGGGCACGAACATCTTTGGAGGGCCATGCTGCCTACCACACTCGCCAATATTCTATCTTCTCTTCCTGTTAACTTCTGCTCTTATATTTATTACTTTCTTCTTCTTTTGTTCCACTACATAGGCCTATTTGAAACATTCAATATGTACTTGAAAACAATCTATATATTCACATGCCCTAATGTATGCTTCTTCACGTTTTTACATCGTGATACAAAGAGACAAAAGGAATATTTATTTCATACAGCAGGGTAAACTAGACACGTTGAGGGGCATCATATGGAGCTTGTTGGAAAAACTCGGTTATATGTCCTTAATATCATATAGCTATAAAGGAAAAGTAACTACTGGTAAAGTATTAAGAAACATGTTAAATATGGAAGTACGCATAAAATTTCCAAACGTCTTTCAAATATATAAACGAGAACCTTGAGGCTACTTTGGGTATACATATCACTGTGATATGTTTGAAATGTCTGTATGCAATTCCTGAACAAGACCTTTTATTGACGAGCTCTTCAGATTTGTGACAGTCACTTTTGACAAAAAAATGTGTTCATAAAAAGTCAGTGGTAAAACGTAAAAAACTTCAAAAATCTACAATAGGTGGAATTACATTTAATTTTTTTTAAGTGCATTTACTTTGAGAGGCAGAGTCAGTGGGGGAGGAGCACAGAGAGAGGGAGAGAGAGAATCCCAAGCAGGCTCTGTCCACGCAGAGCCCCACATGGGGCTGGATCTCACAAACCATGAGATCGTGATCTGAGCCAAAACCAAGAGTCTGAGACTTAACCTACTGAGAGCCACTCAGGTGGCCCTGAAATTACATTTAACGAACTTACCCACATTTCTGTTTCAGTGACAAACGTCATGTTGAAATTTCTTCAAACATCAAAGGATTTTAAACCTAATCGAGCTTACCCATGTCAGGTATTTCAAAATAATGATGAAGTTCTAATTTTCGAGATCCACATGCATTTTCAAGAGCAGTTATTCTGGGATAAATGTGGATGCCACTAATAAAGGCACTTCTGCCACAAAGGGGGAACATTCTAATACGTGTCAAAAGAGAGGCTCAATGGGGCGCCTGGGTGGCTCAGTCTGTTAAACGTCCATCTTGGGCTCACGTCATGATCTCACTGCTCAGCTCAGGAGTTCGAGCCCTGCGTCGGGCTCTTTGCTGACACCTTGGAGCCTGGAGCCTGATGAGGATTCTGTGTCTTCCTCTCTCTGTCTCAAAAATAAACATTAAAAAAAGTGGGACGCCTGGGTGGCTCAGGTGGCTGACTTCAGCTCAGGTCACGATCTCACGGTTCGTGAGTTCGAGCCCCGCGTCGGGCTCTAGGCTGATGGCTCAGAGCCTGGAGCCTGCTTCCGATTCTGTCTCCCTCTCTCTCTGCCCCTCCCCCATTCATGCTCTGTCTCTCTCTCTTTCAAAAATAAATAAACATTAAAAAAAAAACTTAAAAAAATTTAAAAAGAAAAAAAAAGAAAAAATATAAAAAGAGAGAGAGGCTCAGAGTTGCCTCTAGGAGTTGTAGCCATTAAGATGCTCCCCACCCACCCCATCCCTGCTCACTGCACCCAGGCACAGGACCAGGTGCCTAACCAGGTGCCCCTCAGGTGCATGCCAGCCATGAACACCTGTACCACCAAGTGCTGCGTGGAACAGCGCCACCATGGGGCAGCAGCGAGCTGTACAGCGGATGCAAAAGTCGCTTCCAGGTGGCAGGGCTCCTCAGGTGAATGGACTTCTGGGGACCAGAGTGCCCCGTAGGAATCTGTCCCCTCCTCACACTCTAAGGAACCCACAAGAGGCTTCTTACGGCTACATGCCACTCACTCCTGATGGGTTTCATTACTTTTAGGATTCTCTTCACTGACAAAGATGTTTATTAGAAAGCATTCTTAAATTGTTCTGGAAAAAGTCTCTATTTGCCCTCATTTTGAATCATAGGTACTCCGAAAATAAAAAATTCTGTCTAACTTCTAATCTCTGCTGTCAGTCTAACCATTTTCCCTCACAGGCCATCTGCCTTTTCTCTGGTTTCTCTGTAAGAGTTTTCTCTTTGCCTTTAATATCCTACAATTTTCCTTTGCTTCACCTGATGTGAATTAACTTTTAAGACATTCTGCTCTGGATTCAGAATACGATTTGTTAACTTTCTAAGTAATGACAGGCACAAGCCTTATAAACTTTGCTGACTTCTGTCTGGCACGTGGAAAATCCACAATCTCATCATGATACAGGACAACTCCATCAGCACAGAAATGCCTTCATGCTCCCAAGTCAGACCATTATGGTGTTAGTCACCACAGATGAGTGCTGCCTGTCCCATAACTTCCTATAAATGGAAGCATTAAGTTTGTACACCTTTGTGCCTGACTTGACTGGCTCAAAATAATTGTTTGGAAATTGATCCGTGTTTTAGGTTTATCAAGACTTCACTGTTTTTTATTGCTCAATACTCATCAGTAATATAAATATGCTATAATTTGTTTCCTAGGTTGATGGACACTTGAGTTGCATTCAATTTTTGGCTTGTCTAAATCCAGCTGCTATAAATATTCTTTTTTCATTGACATATACCTTGTGTAGTATCTAGGAGTGGAACTGCAAGGTGGTAGGAATGTGTAAATTTATAAGAAACTGTCAAGCAGTATTTTTAAAAAGATGTATCACTTTACACTATCACCTGCAAAGCATGAGAGTTATACTGTTTCACATTCTTGTCAGTTTTTTTTTTTTTATTTTAGTCATTTCTGGTGGGAATGTAAAGATACCTTGTGGCGTAAATTTGCATTTCAGTGATGACTAGTGATGTTGCGCATCTTTTTATGTACTTACTGGCCATTGGTAAAATTTTCTTTGTAAATGATTCAAGTGTTTTTATGATTTTTAACTAAGTTTCTATTTTTTATCTATCTTTGTGCTTTGCACATTTTTGGCAAGATTAGATGGTCAGATACATACATTGCAAATATTTTCTCCTAGCTTATAATTTGTATATCAATTCCTTAATCACAGAAATAAGTGGTCAATTTTGATAAAGTCTCATTTACCAACTTTCTTTCTTTTATGATTCTTGCCCTTTTTGGCATCTGAAAAGCATCAATATCTTATGTTTCTATTGGAAGATTTAAATTTTATATTTACATTTTAAGCTTGGTCTACAATACCCTCAAATAATTTTAGCATTCAGTGCATGGGTCATTTTCTTTCGTACAATTTTCTAGCTGTTTCAGCACTGTTTGTTGCAAAGAATTCTTCTCTCCAATGAATTTCTTTGGCGACTTTGCAAACATTAATTGGTTATATCACTGGGAGTCTCTTTCTGGACTCCAGTCCATTTCGTGGATCCATTTTCCTGCCCTTACATTGATATTACATTGTCCGGATTATTATAGTTTTATAGTAAGTCATGAAATTAGGTATTATAATTCAAGTTGGTACTTTTTCAAAATCATTTTGTCTCTTCTAGCTCTTTTGCATTTCTATAAAAATTTTACAATACGTTTGCCAATTTCTGCCCCCAAAACAAAAGCCTGCTGTGATTTTCACTGGAATTACGTTGTATCTGTAGACTAATTTACAGAGAACTTATTTCCTAACAATATACTAAGGGTTTTGACCCATGAATATGTACGTATGTCTCTAGTTTTAGATTTTCTTTAATTTTTCCTTGCAGTATGTTATGGTCCTTATCGCAAAGTTCAGCAACGTACTTTAGATTTATTCTTGGGTACATTTTGGGGTTTTTTTCCTCCTAATATAAATAATATTTTAAAATTTTGTTCCCTTTTTCTTTATATAAAGAAACAAATTGAATTTGTATATTGACCTTCTATTCTGAACCTTGTTAAATTCACTTCTTAGTTCTAGTAAGATTTTTTTATGTTTCTTTGGATTCCTATGGACACAATAATGTCATCTGCAAATAAAAATATTTTTACTTCTTCCTTTCTGATCTTAATGCCTTTTATTTCTTTTTCTTTCTTGTTTGCCCTGGCTAGGACCTCCAGTGCAATGTTGAATGGAAGTGATGAGTACCCAATCTTAGTTGAAAGCGATCAGCATTTCAACATTAATCATGATGTTCACTGTCATTTTTATAGCTGCCCTTTATCTGATTGAAGAAATTTTATTTTAGTCCCACTTTGCTGATTGTTTTCATCATTAAAAAGTATTTGGTTTTTATCAAATGCTTCTTATGAATTTGTTGAAAAATCATATGATTCTTCTCCTTTATCCTGTTAATGAAGTGTAAGCTGTTGCCCATTTCTAAGTGGCTCTTATGAAATTCAGGTTTTGATTGGGAGTGGGGGTGGGCATTGTTCTTTGTTTTTTGTTTTTTTTAACATGGCTGTTTAGTTTTTTAATCAGCTTTATTTTTTTAATTATTTATTTACATATATCATCTAGTATTTACATGCTGTGTGGTAGGGATTAGTGTCTATCATCTTAGTTCACTCTGCTACAGGGGTTGGATTTGTCTTTAGAAGTTTACCTTTTGGGATGTAACTATTTCCTGGGAATAATAAAACCGGGTGAATTGTTTTAATTGTTTTCGTCAGGTTGTCCAATAATAAAGCACATCCATAAAAAGATGATTCCACACATCCCACAGTTATAGTTCAGAAACTTGGAAGAAACGGTGGAATTTTCCAGTGTGTTCTCAAGTCTGGTGGGTGTGAATATACTGGGATTAGAATAGCTGGGAAGAAGGCAAGCAACCTCTAGTGTGTCCTTTCTCCAGAGGTCAAAACCATTTAAGAGCCACACTCCACTAATGTGGGGGATGTTTTTCCATCTCCCACTAATTAACTCTCACTATTGTAGGAACCAGTGGAACAGTAGCATTTACTGAGCACTGGGCAGGTCAGCAGGAAAGTGGAGTCCTCCGGGTTATAACTCACATCCCTCAGGACCTCCGTCTTACTTACAAAGACAGGGCTGACACACAAAAAAATAGCAAACACACGAGGTAGTGCGAAAGGTACACGGTAAATCCGACTCAAAATTATGAGGGACGGGGACGTTTTTCTCCTCTTAGAGCAGAGGAAATAATATTGGGGGGAAAGGTACCTGATTTATATTTTAAATAAATAAAGTAGTTAGATGAAACACTTACTTAGGTGACTTACAGTTCCAATCGTCTGTTATTCCGGAAGATTATCCAAAACAAATTCAAAATTAAATATTTGTTAAGAGAAAAACAAAGGGAAATGTCATGCGAACATCTGTACTAGCGGACGGATATTAGGCACCCATGACTCTGGTTCTTGATTGCTCCAATCTGTCCACTACTTTTGCAGTGGGTATTTAAGAAAGATTTTAGGAGTCCCTGTACGTGATCTCCTACAAATCCATTGCATCGCGTATAGAAACAAAAGCTATTTTTACCTCTACCGCTAAAGAAAACGCACTGTAACGATATTAGAAAAGACTTTACGTAAACTTAGTATCTCTCAGGTTGGGCTGTGCTTTCCCCAGTACGGGGTGGCTACTAAGCTATTCACACATTCATTTATTCCTAGCAGTCAGTCAGCCAGCCCGTGGGCAGGTGTGGAAAAACAGCCAGAGCAAAGACCAACAGGAACATTTCTAAGTTCTCTGCCCACTCACTATTCTGTCCCCCAGGACCCAGAGCAGAAGTATTTTAGATGCACAGTTGGAGTCAAAAGGCACGACCTAGAATCTGTATTTCAGACACTGGGTGGAAAGAACATTTTCTTTTCACATAGGAAGAGGCTCGTGATCTATTGCTGAAGAAAATAAAGGCAAAATGCTTAACTTCTTTTCGCTAGATCATACCTTATGTAAATAATCTCTTTTTTAAATGTTTACTCAAAATCCCTTGGGGCGCCTGGTGGTTCAGTCGGTTAAGTGTCCCAACTTCGGCTCAGGTCACCATCTCGCGGTTCGTGTGTTCAAGCCCCATGTCGGACCCTGTGCTGACAGCTCAGAGCCCGGAAGCTGCTTCGGACTCTGCGTCTCCCTCTCCCTCCGTCCTTCCCCCACTTGTGCTCTGTCTCTCTCCGTATCTCAAAAATAAATAAACGTCAAAATCCCAATGACACTTTTTTCAGAAATAGAAAAATCCATCCTAAAATTCATACAGAATCTCAAGGGGCCCTCGGTAGCCAAAACAATCTTGCAAAAGAACAGGGGTGTCTGGGTGGCTCCGTTGGTTAAGAAACCAACTCTTGATTTTGGCTCAAGTCACGATCTCATGGAGAGTGAGTTTAGGCTCCACGTCAGGCTCTGCACTGACAATGCAGGGCCTGCTTGGGATTATCTCTCTTTCCCTCTCTCTGCCTATCCCCCACTCATGTTCTCTCCCTCTCTCCCTCCCCCCTCCTTTCTCAAAAATAAATAAAATAATCATTCAAAAAAAAAAAAAAGAGCAATGTTGGCAGGGGCGGGTCTCATGCTTGCTGATTTCAAAACTTACTGCAAACCTCCAGTAATCAAACAGAGTGGTTCTGGAAAAAAGACAGACCTAAAGACCAGTGGAATAAAACAGAAAAAGAATCCCTCGCATATAGGGAGAAATTGTTGTAATCAGGAGCGCCCAAATCTTGGGGAGAGGATAGTCTTTTCAACCGTGTTGGGAAACCTGAACATCCACATGCAGAATAAGGAACTCTCACCACACACCCTGTACAAAAATTAACTCAAATGGACCAAAGACCTAAAGACAAAACCTAAACCATAAAACCGTTAGAAGAAAACACTGGGAGACAATTTCTTCCTGAAGAACACGATCTTGTTTCAGATGGACTAGGAGGAAAGACAGCTCAATGGCACCTTTGAAATCTCAGGTCCAGTGATGCCCAGCGCCGGGCCTCCAGGCCAGTATATCCACGTGCCTGTCTGCTCATCTGCCCACCCACCTGGCCAGGCAGCTGCTCTCCTGCCGATTAGAAAGTCTCCGTCCTGGATGGGAGGGGCGGCCCTCCCTCTGCCACCTGTCTGTGTATGACCCCTTCTGGGCCCAGGCTAGGCCTATACAGTCTGTCTTCTGGATATAAATGGGAGCATTTATTTTCTGAGAAATGTAATGCAATTTTATTACTGGCATGGATTAAACCTAGGAATGTTTAAAAAAAAAAAAAAGAAAACATACGGGAAAGCTTCATAACACTGGATTTGGCAACGATTTCTTGGCTATGACACCAAAAGCAGAGAAAACAAATGAAAAAAAATAGATAAGCTAGATTTCATCAAAATTTCAAATGTTGGCATATCAAAGCACACTATCAACACAGTGAAAAGGCAATCCAAGGAACAGGAGAAAATATTTGCAAATTATAATCTGAAAACAGATTAATATCCAGAATATGTAAAGAACGCCTATAACCAAACAACAGAAAACAAACACCTTGATTAAAAAGTGGACAAAGGACTTGAACGGACATTCCTCCAAAGAAGATATATGCATAGCCAATAAACATACGAAAAGATGATCAGCATCACTCATCATAAGAGAAATGCAAACCAAAACTACAATATTACCTTGCACCTGTTACAATGACCGTTATTTTTAAAAAATAATAAAATTTTAAACATTAAAAAAAACCCACAAGTGTCAGTAAGGATGTGGAGAAATTAGAACCCTTGATCACTGCCGATGGGAACGTGAAATGGTGCAGCCTCTGTGGAAAAGAATACGGAGTTTCCTCAAAAAATTAAACACAGAATTACCATATGACCCAGCAATCTCATTTCTGCATGTATACCCAAGATAACTAAAGGCAGGGACTCAACCAGGTATTTGTACGCCCATGTTCACAGCAGCATTATTTGTAAGAGCCAGAAGGTGGAAGCAACCAATGTCCACAGACAGGTGAATGGACAGTAATTGCTTACTGACAGAGTTTCAGTTTGGTAAGATAAAAACGTTCTGGAGACAGACTTGATGGTTGCACAACAGTGTGAATATACTTAATGCAACTGAACTATACACTTAAAAGTGGTTAAAATTGTATATTTTGTGTCAAGTATATGTCACCACAACAAAAACAAATCAATTTTTTTAATAAAAGTAAAAGGCTTTTACTGGGATATATTCACTTCCTAGTGAGGTAGTTTAAAATATTAATATTTGAGAGGCATGTGAAATTCGGTATTCAGTCAGTTATTATCAGCTGAGATATTTAACCTCGAGTTTGACAGAGCAGCTACTGGCATTGCAGAGTGACTCCTCTTGTATTTCCTAGTTCATCACTAAAATACTGTATTGAAGAGAAAATGTCTCTCTCTTTCAATTGCATTCAATTAGTTTTTTCCTCATATGACTGTCCATTATTTTTCAGATGAAAAGCTATACAAACAAAATGACCAAAACACTTTTGAGAAGTTATAACTAATTAAGCCACTTGTGTTTCCTCTGTGACCACAGTTAGTGTATTATTCTATCCCAATGTAAATACATATTTTCAAAGAGAGGTTTGAAAACTCCCTGTCACTTTTCCAATGTGCCTATATCGAAGACAGATTTTAGACTATTTCAGCCAAAAAACCTTTTCCAAGCAGAAAATGTGATAACACTTTGTGACAAAAGAACTGGGTGCATGAAAAGCTCATGACATTTTCCACAACTTCGGGATCTTCAGTGCAGATGTTTTCGCAAAACATCAGTAATAATAAAAATCTACATTTGTCAAGCAGTCATTACTTTCCAAAGAGCAATGCACACTTACAAAATTTCAAATTTTCTATCAAATTACCTTTTCTGAAAAGTCTTGAAATCCTAATTCTTATGCCTATATCTTTGAAATTAATACTAAATTCCCTTTGCTACACTGTCGATAAGTTTGCTGGATGGGTGTTTAAGCTTCATTAGCATTTCAGGGAGTCATGTCAGCATCTCGGCAGCATGAGACGCCCCTTGTTTCATCCCTCCCTACCAAAACCCAAAAATTCAGCCTCCATCCTTGGCCAAAAGGTACACTTGAGGGATCTGTGCAATCCAGTACCACACCCATGGGACCCAGGAAGAATCTCACCCACCCACGTGCCTGGTAGCAGGCAGACAGACCTCATTCTGGCTGGCGACCCTGCGGTGGCCCATGAAGTGTCTCCAGGCCCTCTTAAGCCATGGTCCAGGAGCCCCTGGAGAATACTGACTCAGACTCACCCAGAGGTAAGAGACCCTTTTTGGAGAAAGGTTTCTAGAAGAGAAGTTCCAGCACCCCATTGGAGCAAAAAAATAGCAGTTTGGATACAATCAAGTGGGTAAAAGGAACAGTTTGACTTTTACCCTGTCACCCATTCCTGAAGCCCACATAGATTAGAGGCAAGAGAGGTCTTTCTCCATGTGTGATTTCTCCTGTGGGGAAAAGGAGAGGGTGTGAGTGGGCACCCAGCTTCCCCAGCTGTGCAAGATCCTGCCAAAGATTCTCATTTCGGTCTCGCCACGTCAAAAGAATTGAACTGTGAGGAGTTGGGAAGAAATAGAAAGAACAGCAGATAGGACTCTTAGAGGACATTAAAGGAACAGATCCTATTATCTGCATCACAGATTCCATCAAGAAGCCTACCCGTGAGCCACTGGGAATGTATCACTCGTGACTACCCCCAACTGCCACAAGAGCACCTCCAAAGCTCCGCATGCCTCACCCACACAGGCTTTGGCAGAAGACTGGTAAACAAGTGCAGAAAGCACATCCAAATCTGTAGGTCAGGGAGAGACCATGAACTCGAGATTAATGCCTCCTTTGGGAAAACAGAGCGAGACTGTCAGCACTCAGCCTGGTGTGTTACAAGATCTGGAGAAGACATACACATTAAGAATTCTGCCCTAAGAGGGAGCAAGAAGATGGGGCAGGTGCATCCAGAGAAAGTGTGACACAGCCTCAGAATCTCCAGCCGTGCCTACAGAGGTACATACCTCTCTTCTGAACACAGTAAGGACTCTGGGGGAGGTGGATGCTACCTCAAATGCAAAGAGTGTAAAGCAAAACTTCAAGGAACATGAAAAATCAAGTAAAAATGACATCACAATCTCCCAAAAGGATAGAAATAATTTCCCAGTAACTGAACCCAAAATCATGGAGATTTGTAATTTACCCAAAAAAGAATTCAAAATAGCTTTTCAAAGGAAACTCAATGAGCTAGAAGAAAACACAGAAAGGACCATTGGATGAAATAAGAAAAATCAGAAAAAGCACAAACAAAATGAGAAGTTTAACAAAGAGACAGAAAACACACAAAAAATAACCAAACAAATTCTGGACCTGAAGAATATAATGAATGAAATGAAGACTGTACTAAACAGGGTTTTTTTAAGTTTATTTATTTATTTTGAGAGAGAGAGAGAGAAAGCACTGGTAGGGGAGGGTCAGAGAGAGAGGAGACAAAATCCCACGCAGCCCAGTGCTGGGCTCAAACCCACGTGAACCATGAGATCATGACCTGAGCCGAAGTTGGATGCTTACCCAAGTGAGCCACCTTGTAATTAAGAGTTTTAACAGCAGACTGAATTCAGCAAAAGAAAGAATCTGTGATATTGAAGACAGGGACTTTGAAATTATCCCATCAGAGGAGAAATAAGGAGAAGTAATGAAAAGAGTTGAAGGAAATCTACATGATTTATGGTACACAACCAAAAGAAATTCTCTGTGAGTTATCTGACTCCCCAAAGGAGAAGAGAAAGAAAAGGGGCAGGGGGGTGATTTAAATAAATAGTGGCTATGAACTTCCCAAATCTGGGGAGAAATGGATATTCCAGTTCATAAAGCTCATAGGTCACCGAAGAAAATCAATTTGAAATCCTCTTCAAAACATATTACAGTAAAACTGTCAAAAATCAGACAAAGGGAGAACCTCAAAAGCAGTGTGAGAAAAAAAGCTTGTAACTTACAGAAAAGCCTCATAATGCTATCAGCAATTTCTCAGCAGAAACCTTACAGACCAGGAGAGAGTAGGATAATACAGTCAAAGTGCTAAAGGAAAAAAAAACAAAAAAAAAAAAAAAAAAACAAAAACAAAACCTGCCAACTAGGAATTCCTAGAGAAATAAAAGCTAAGGAGTGCTCCACAAGACCAGCCTTAAAAGAAATGCTGCAAGGTGTTTTTCAAGCTGCAATGAAAGGATGATAATTAGTAATATGAAAATATAGGGCAATATACAATGCAATGATAAAGGTAAATACAGAGTCAAATTCAGAATACTCTAATACTGTAGTAGAGTAGAATGTTAACCACTGAATTCTACTTAACCTTTTATAAAGTTTAAAGGACAAGAGTATTAAAAATAACTATAGCTACAATAATTTATTGATGAAAGCAATATAAAAATAGCTGAACTGTGACATCAAAAATATAAGAGGAGAGGAGTAAAAGGTAGAGTTGTTGTATGCAATTAAAGTTATCAGCACAAAACAGGCTTATCTTACTATAAAATACTTTCTGTAATCCTCATGGTAACCAGAAAACAAAAATCCGCAGTCCATTCCAAAAAGATAAAGAGAAGAGAATCAAAGAAAACCACGATGTAAAATCACTAATTCACAAAGGAAGCATCAAGAGAGAAGGAAAGGAACAAGGGAACTATAAAATAGCCAGAAAACAATAAGATGGCATTCATAAGTCCTCACACATCAATAGTTACTCTAAATGTAAATGGACTGAATTCTCCAGTCAAAGGGCACAGAGTTGCTGAATCAACTCTATGCTGCCTGCAGGGATTCCTATCAGTTTCAAGGATCCACATGGATTCATAGTGAAGGCATGGAACAAAATACTCCACGCAAGCAGAACCCAAATAAAGTAGGGCTAGCTATACTTACAGCAGAAAAGTAGACTGTAAGCCAAAAAATAGCAACAAGAGACATACAAGGTCATTATACAATCATAAAGTGGTCAATTCATTTAGATCTAACAATCATAAACACCTATGCACCCAACATCAAACCGCCTAAATATATTAAGCAAATGGTATCAGATCTGAAAGGAGAAACAGACAACACTATGATAATAGTAGGGGACTTCAATACCCCACTTTGGCAATGGATTGATCATACAGACAAAAAATCAACAAGGAAAACATTGGACCCTTCTGCACTGTTGTTGAACGCTCCAGCCATCCAACTTCTGGGTATGTGTCCAAGGGAAGTGAGCACAGGATCTCCAAGAGATATTTACACTCTCATGCTCACTGTGCCATACAAGTCACCATAGCCAAGATACAGAAGCAATCTAAGTGTCTCTCATTGGATGAATAAAGAAGATACAGATGATAGATTGATAGATAGATAGATAATACATAGATAATAGACAATAAAAAAGAAGGAAATTCTGCCATTTGTGACAACATGGGTGGACTTTGAGGGCATTATACTAAATGCAAAAGTTGTAAGAGGAAAGGCCGATACTATCTGACACCAATTCTATGTGGAATCTAAAAAACCCAAACGTAGAGGCATCTGCATAGCTCAGTTACTTAAGCATCCGACTCTTGATTTCGGCTCAAGTCAGGATCTCAGGGTTCGTGACTTTCAGCCCGGCATCTGCATGGTAAACAAAGAGCCTGCTTGACATTCTCTCTGCCTCTCTGCCCCTCCTCTGCTCATGCTCATGGTTTCTCTCTCTCTCTCTCTCTCTCTCTCTCTCTCTCTCTCTCTCCCTCTCTCCCTCTCTCCCTCTCTCCCTCCCTCAAAATACATAAATAAACTTTAAAAATGCATAGAAACAGAGACTGTGGGGTAAGGGAAACAGGGAGATGTTGGTCAATCTACACTTTTAAGACCAGTAAGTTCAGGTGATCTAAAATACAGCACAGGTGATTATAACTAATAATACCATAGTTTACACTTGACAGTTGCTAAGAGAGTAGATCTTAATTGTTCTCACCACAAAAAGAAATGGTAATTATATATGATGGAAGTGTTAGCTAACACTATGTTGGAGATCATTTTGCAATATATAAGTGTGTCAAATTAACATGTTGTAGGCCTTAAATTTACACAATGTTATAAGTCAGTTATATCTCAATAAAGCTGGGAAGAAAAAAAACATTTCATATGTTGCTTCTCCTTCGGAAATTCTAAAATATGTTAACAAAAGTTGGTGGTGATTTAAAAAAAAATTTTTTTTAACGTTTATTTATTTTTGGGACAGAGAGAGACAGAGCATGAACGGGGGAGGGGCAGAGAGAGAGGGAGACACAGAATCGGAAACAGGCTCCAGGCTCTGAGCCATCAGCCCAGAGCCCGATGCGGGGCTCAAACTCACGGACCGCGAGATCGTGACCTGGCTGAAGTCGGACGCTTAACCGACTGAGCCACCCAGGCGCCCCATGTGATTTTAAAAATCTTATTCAGAATACATAATTAAGTATCTACTCTGATCCAGATACTATGTTAGATGCAAATTATACAATATAGAGTGACATAATCCATTGTGTACTGATTACAAGTGTTTTTTTTAATAAATCCATGAAACTAATGAGAAATATAATTAAGTAACTATTGCTTTATAGATAAGCGAAATAAAGTAATTGAGAGCTCTCATTGTTGTCAATTTCAGCACTAAACGCCACTGAAACTGTTTTAGCAGAAAAGCTAAATTAATTGCTTTGTGTTTTTCAATTTTTTTTAATGTTTATTTTTGAGACAGAGAGAGACAGAGCATGAGCAGGGGAGGGGCAGAGAGAGAGGGAGACACAAAATCCGAAGCAGGCTCCAGGCTCTGAGCTGTCAGCACAGAGCCCGACGCGGGGCTCGAACTCACAAACCATGAGATCATGACCTGAGCCGAAGTCGATCACTCAACCGACTGAGCCACCCAGGCGCCCCAACTGCTTTGTGTTTTGCCCTCTTAGATTTTCCCTAACCACTCTCCAGTACATATGGTGAAGAACAAAAAAAAACAGCCAAAAGGTTAGCAGCCAGGAAAGCATAAGGAAAAACAAAACAAGATAAAGAATCTCTACAATGACTTTTAAGTTAGAACCAAGAGTATCTCTAAACTTGTTCATGGAGACACATTCATTGAGTCACGCTACAACATAGTTTTATTAATAAGGTAGAAGCTTTGGGACAGCACATGTTTCTGACAGAGAAATACTTCACAAGCCCTCCTTTATAAACAAGGATGTTTCTTTCACCCCCGCTCTGCAAGCAGAAAATTTGGGTAGCAAGTTCTGGAAGGCATCATTAGCTCTTCTGCACACCATCCCTCTCCTGCAAGTGCAACTCCTCCCAGAAAGGATTTAAATACCAATGCTCATTTTGAAGGGCACCAATCTCATTGACAACAAAGGCCACAGGAGGCAACAAGGTTGGATAGCATTCTTGTCAAATGGTGTTCCAATATGAGCCTTGAGAAAAAATACACATTGTAGCCCTGGAGTTGAGCTTTTCACTTATCTTAAAATTAGCATCTTAAATGTTTACAAGTATATGCTTTACTCCTAAATGGGTTTAATGCATATTCATTGATGTGGAATATCCTCTTAGTGTGCCTTATATCTGAATCTGCTAATACATGATAATCCTTGGGGAACAGGTAGAAACAAAACAATTATTTTTAGCAAAGGTAATCAGAATTTACAGATTTTTTTTTCAGATTTCACAGATATTTTGACAAGGAGAAGTAAATGTGTGTCTGAGATGAAATGAACAAATTCTATCTTATTTCAAATATTAGCTCTTTGACCTAATGTTCAGACTCAGTAATATTAACCAGAGTGATCTCATCGGGGTAACAGAAAGAATGCCTTTGTGGGTATTCCTAGCATCATTTTCTGCTTTCTGACTTCTTTGTTTCCTCATTTCAAAGTGATTCTTAGGGAACCAATCTTGCTTATTGCTACTCAACAAATCACTCCCATAACTTACTGGCTTAAGCCTACCCATTTGTTTTATGATATCTCGTTTTAGGGGTGAGAAGCTGGCACAAGGTTCAGGCAGGTGATTGTTACACTCCACGTGGACTGATGCCTGAGGTCACTTGGTGGTACGCAGCTGGCAGTGACAGCACCACACCCCCGCTCACATGCATGACCTTGGAAGTGATGGCAGGGATGCTCAGAAGTCTGGGTTCGGCCATGACCGTCAGCTGAAGGACCCACAGGTGATTTCACCCTCCTGACAGGGTCAGGACCTGCACACTTGTTACACAGTGGCTCAGGGATCCCAGAAAGACTGTTCCGAGAAACAGAAGGTGAAGTTGACATTCTCATAAGAACTGGTCAAAGCAATTACGCAGCGCAGCTCCATTCAAGGGAAGGAGACGTAGGTCCCACCTCTCTAGAGAAATGTCTGAGAAACTACAGCCATCTCTAATCTGTCCCCATCAACAAGCTTTCCTAAGTACCTGCTCCTGGCCCTGCAGACACAAATCACAATACTTTACCCTCAGATACCCTACTTTCTGACTTATCTAACCTTTATTAAATCATTGGGCTATTACTTTTAGTTAAAGAATTACCTCAGTCTTCCGTGAGTTTCTTCTAAGGCAAAAGAAGCAGAGAATATAAAAAATAGAATTTTTGTTAAATTTTTGGCATTTATTTATTTTTGAGACACAGAGAGAAACACGGCGCAAGCGGGGGAGGAGCAGAGAGAGAGGGAGACACAGAATATGAAGCAGGTTCTAAGCTCTGAGCTGTCAGCACAGAGCCCGACACGGGGCTCGAGCTCAGGAACCGTAAGATCATGACCTGAGCCAAAGTCGGGTGCTTAACCGACTGGGCCACCCAGGCGCCCCTAAAAAACAGAATTTTCAGTATGCATTTACTAACTTCCAGAATGTCTGTTTTTAATAATCAAACAAGCATATTTGTTATCATGCCTTGCTATTATCAAGGATAATGTACTAACAATATTACACACAAAAACTGTATTACTGATGAAGAAATAAAAACCTGTTTCAGATAAAACGACTAACCACTAGGCTATGAGCTAGCATCTTCCGCATTTCGTGGATTGCGGTCTCAGGCGTATAACCATCAAGCAGCTTTCTTCCGGGTCGTCCTGCCGGTAGGTGTCAGAGCTGAGCAGGCCGCCTCCCTGGTGACCGAGTACAGACACTGCTTCTGGTCTATCGAATTACATCAATTTTTAACACAAAACTCTACAGTGAAGTTCAATGCTATTTATCCTCATTCTCTGTGAAACCTCGATATTCAATATTCAGAGCTTCTTATGATCATGTATGCACAGTGCCTTTTAAAAATCTCAAGGCATTTATATTCAAAACCTCCCTCAGAGCTCTGAGGATATAATAATTTATATTTATGCCGTATACAACTTGGAGATAATTACATGGCAGTTGGGCTGTTTTTTTTCTAACTACCACACTAATGTTCAATAACTGCACTTTTGACAATCCACGGGCATTTAATTAGCAAAAAAAAACACCTTGGCAAATGCAAGTATCGTGCTCATTTAACAGATTTGAGACAGGCCACTGAAGAAGAGGGAAGATTTAATGGACACTCAGATAACTATACTGGTATTGGTCTTAATACGGTAATTAAGTACGATGATCTCATTTTTTTAATCTACCAAATGATTTTTGTCATTTAATGAGAACCACATTATAATTAAATATTTAAGTAATGGCCCTTACAAAGCATGTTTTCAGTATCACCAGTATGCACAATTTTTTTAACACTGTTGGTATGTGAGATTAATATAAGACTCAATGGATTTACAGTATAATTTAAATATATCTCTGGCCTATACCTAATAAAGAAAATTAGATAGAAACGTGAAAGCTATAAACTGTATGAAATGTGCATTTATATGTGCACTTAAAAAGATAATCTATAGGAATCAAATTACGACTGGCATGAATCAAAGAATTTCTGAAGCTGGTTCCTGAATGGACCAATAAGAAATATTTAATAATTTTGCTTGCTACAGCCTTACTTAATAAATAAAACCTCCCAAAACTCATAAAAGCTTTTTGGAAAATTTTTCAAGTTGACATGACAATATCTCTTAAGCAGTTTTTTTCGGTGACAAAATTTGAGTCAACAATTTTTAATATTTGTACAGTATTTAGAAAATGTAAAATATAAATATGGAGAGTAAATAGTGCAATGAATTCCCTGCTACTCATCACCCAGTTTCTTGTTTTTTCTCAAATTTTTATTTAAATTCTAGTTAGTTAGCACACAGTGTAATGTTGGTCTCAGGAGTAGAATTTAGTGATTCGTCACTTACATACAATACCCAGTACTCATCCTAACAAGTGCCCTTCTTAATCCCTGGTTTGTTCTCTGTAAGTAAGTGTCTTATAGTTTGCTTCTCTCTCTTTCTTTCCCTTCCCCTATGTTCGTCTGTTTTGTTTCTTAAATTACACATGAGTGAAATCAGATGGTATTTGTCTTTCTCTGACTGACTTATTTCGCTTGGCATAAGATCTCATCCATGTTGACCCCATCTAGCCTCGTCCATGTTGTTGCAACTATTTTTAACTTTTTAAAGAACCTCCATGCTGTTTTCCAGAGTGCACCAGTTTGCGTTCCCACGAATAATACAGGAGGGTTACCCTTTCTCCACATCCTCGCCAACAGCTGTTGTTGCTTGTGTTGTTCATGTTGGCTACTCTGGCAGGACTTATTACCCAGTTCCAACATCTTTCTAATCACCGCCATTAACCCTCCACTCCCTCGTTCACCAACTCCGCACCTCTACGGTTTGATGCAAATCCCAGATAAGGTATCATTTCACCTGTAAACACGGTAAGTATTTAAAACTTCAAATTGTGCTAAGTTAGGATACTTTACAAAGTCAATAAATACTGAGTTTAAAATGTAATTATTTTTTTGAAAACTGAGTAAGAAATGAGTATTTGAAGTAAAGTTGAAATGTCATTATTTACCCTACAGGAGACATTACTATTTTTAAGAGTTAGGGAGTTATCGTTTGGTAATCAGTAATGCTTAAGACAAAATCATTGTTATTAGTTCATCAGTGACTCAACATTATTAACCTGGTTTAAGCCACATTTTTTTTTATTGTTTATACCACATCCAACTTCAAAACACTAAAACAGTTTTGTACCTATTTAAAATAATAATGTGTGATTTAATTTTTAAAATCTATTTGCTAATTCAAACTGGTCCCTATCCATTAGTCAAAACTAACAATGTTCGGGGCACCTGGGTGGCTCAGTCGGTTACGTGACCGACTCCTGATTTGGGCTTGGGTCATGATCTCATAGTTTGTGAGATCGAGCCCCAGGCCGGGCTCTGTGCTGACAGTGTGGAGCCTGCTTGGGATTCTCTCTCCCTCTCTCTGCCCTTCCCCTGCTCACTCGCTCATGCATGCTTTCTCTCTCTCTCCCTCTCTCTCTCTCAAAATAAACAAACATTAAAAAATGTTTGTTTTAATTTAGAAGTTATCTTGTCTTTCTTTTTGCGAGACAGAGATAACATGAGTGGCTGAGGGGCAGAGAGAGAGAGGGAGAGAGAGAATCCCAAGCAGGCTCCACACTGTCAGCACAGATCCCGAATTGGGGCTCGAACCCAAGAAACTATGAGGTCATGACCTGAGCCAAAACCAAGAGTCAGACGCTTAAGTGACTGAGCCACCCAGGTACCCCTAGAATACGTTTAGAAAGTAGAGTTATAGAGCTTGGTGGTGGATTGGATGTAGAATGCATGGAAAAAACAGTCCCATAAGACCTCTACGACTTTCACCTGAGCACAGTGTAATGCCCCTAATGAAGTAACAGCAGGAGAAAGCTGGTCTGCAGGAAGTAAATCAAGAGTTCTATCTTGGTCAGGTTAAGTATGAGACACTTATGAGACATCTACAAATGATTAGGTAGAATATTTAATACACGAGTCTGATGCTTGCCAGGAGGTGAGGGATTGGGGTCGAGATGTATGTGCATCTCGTGTGTGTCTGAATCATACTGAATGGCACAGAAATGAGTGACATCACCCAGGGAGTGAATGTGGACGGAGAAGGACATCAGGCTGAGAACAGATCCCTGGGCAGAGGAGGAGCTGCCAGCTTTTCAGGCAGAGAAGGAGCAGCCAGAGAGAAGAGGAAGCCAGAAGGTGATGCTCTTTGGAAGCCAGGCAATGTAGGTACCTCCAAAATGGCAGCGTGATCGGCTGCACCCAATGCTTCTACAAGGACCAGTGGATGAGAAACGAATGTTGGTTACAACGTTTGTCATGAGGGGAAGGTTACTGGTGAACCGACGGTGGTCATTTCGGTGGAGTGGCAGAAATGAAAACTTTATGGAAGGAAAATAAGTTATAAAATGAGGAGATAAAGAATTAGAGAAAAAGGACATCAAATTTTCAAGGAGTTTTGGTACACAAGGTACCAAAGAAATGGCTTACTATTTGGAGAGTTGCTGGGTTTATGGATGGCTGTTCCTTTCTCTTGGGATGGGAGAAAATAGAGCACGTTGGACTGCTAATCAGAACAATGGTGTAGAAAGCAAGAATGTGATGGTGCAGGAGAGAATGAAGATGATCTCAGAGAAAGGTCATTGAGTAAGCTAAAAGATGCGGGCTCCATTAGCCCCAGGGAGGCTGCAACAGCCCTCCTGGATGCGTGAGGTGAGGCTGCAGATGAGCACACGAATGGGATGCTAGTGCGGGCAGTCCGTGTCCCGCCATGATTCTCCACCAACAGACCATGAACACCAGAGAGTTCTTTTCCAGAGCTGCCCCTTCTCCTCCAGGCACGTCAGCTGCCCCAGGGCCCTCGGGAGGTGGTTCTCAAAGCAGGGTCCCCATGGCAAATGCAACAGGATCACATACAGGTACTTTGGAGAAAAATAATGTCTCAGACCCTAACCCAGAAACTCTGGGCAGGAGCCTACTAATCTGTGTATTAACACGCCCTCCAGGTATTCTGATGCATGCTGAGGACGAGGGAGAGCTGTGCAGGCAGCTTCTAAAATGACCCCCAGCCCCATGGCTTCCAAACAACCTTCCCCCGCCCCAGACTCACAAGCTTACTGCCGGCGCCCCACCCACCTCTCTCTGAGGGTCTTCAAGAGCAATCTAGAAGCCTCGACAAATAATGATCTTTCCCAGCCCATACCCTTGCAGTGACCATATTCATGGCCTGTCAACACTCTTTTTATACTAAAAAGCAAAGTTTCCCATTTTGATGAAACTTCAATTGTACTTGAGCCAAGAGATTTTTGCAAATGGCTTATTTTTCATCAGCAGGCCAGTTCCACTGTTCCAATGTTTCTAGTATACTTCACATATCAGGAAAATATCATGTTTCTGGATATATGAAATGCTTCTGAATATTATGTCTATGTCTATTTTTTTTTTTTATTTTAGAGAGAGAGAGAAAGCATGAGCAGGGGAGAGAGGCAGAGGTGGAGAGAGAATCTTTTTTTTAATATTTATTTATTTTGAGAGAGAGAGTGGGGGAGGGGCAGAGAGGAGGGAGAGAGAGAATCCCAAGCAGGCTCTGCACTGTCAGCACAGTCCAAGGCAGGGCTCGATCTCCACAAACCGTGAGATCACGACCTGGGCAGAAATCAAGAGTCAGACACTCAATTGACTGAGCCACCCAGGAGCCCCAGTCTACCAGACCAGAATTTTCTCTTCCTGCCACTCTTGGAGGAGGAAACACCAACATTGTTTCTTTGGGTAAGTCATGGAGAACTCACAACTCTCTCTTCTCATGACCTGGGGTAGGAAGCATGAATCTTGTTTTCCTAGGACTTCGGCAAATAAATTCTTCTGGAGGCTAAAAAGCTTGTGTAAATATGTGAGTATGGTACACATCTGAAATATGGTAAGCTTAGGCTATCAAGATGGTATTTAAATTTTATTCTGGTTATCACTTCGATTGATCAAACTTTTAATATAAAGAATAGTCTTTTCTCCTTTTAAATGCTAAAGCTCATCTCAGTGGGAAGTATTATAAACTCTATTTAATGTGCCTCCTTTACAACGTGAGCATCACCTTTGTCATATTAAAATCCATTCATTTTTCGTGAGATAAAATTAAAAAGAACTCCAGCCGAATATAATTAAAAACTTGGACTATATGTCTTCCAAAGAACCAAGTGATTTCTGCACTGTGGGGAGTCCTATATGCTTTCCCACCGTGGCTAAGTTCATAAGTGCAGTTGAAAGGATCCGTGCTGATTATAATTACATTCTAAATTAGCCAATATTAGCACTGTGCCAAATAATTCACATAGCATGGTTTCCATGTTAGACAATCAATTACAGTTCAGATGAATCCATGCAAAAATCCATAATTTTTACTTAGGACCACAGTTTTTGTAATTTAACATATTATTACAGCAGAGCCTTCAAAAGGTCAGGCAGAACAATGGAAAGCAATTTCCAGTTAGTAAATGTTCCTTTATTGTCACAAGAGGGTAAGAAAGCTGAGTATATCTGCATGCTTGGTAGGATCAAAATTTTAATTTATTTTGACATTCGCCTTACAGAATACTTTAAAATGGAGAACAATTCTATCTAAAACCTATTAAAAATTCACAGTAGTGCACCGTGATGATGTGGGTCTCGTTAGAATCTTCCACACTGGCCCTTCGCTGGGAGACTGCAGAGGTAGGAAGAAACAGCACCGGACAGCACAGCAGGTGTGAGCACCTGCCTAGACACCCAGCGGAAAATGGCTTCACATTTTCCCAAGTTTGAGAATTTAGCAGCATCCTGCTGACCCCCAGGAGTTTCACCTGTTACAGCGGCATAACAGAATCATTCCAGAAAATTCTGTGGTTTATCTTCTGCATACTAATGTATTAGGTCTGGAGAAACACCCATTGTTTTTCTTTCAGTATATACAGTATACTCCCCAGAGCCAACGTAATGGATTCAATTTGGTCCCTAGCCTCCTCTAATACAGTGAACAGAAAAGCAAACATGTTCTCAGACAGAAAGATTAGATCTTGTGTTTATTATCACGTAAGGGTAATTTCACAAATTCTCTCCAAGATTTTAAAGTTAACTACCACCAGAATCTTTATATTAACTGAGTCACTGAAAATACACCCCACCAAAACCATCCGACGAAGACGGATGCCAGCAACGAAGACGACGCAGAAACCCCCACGGTCTCTGGACAGTTATGAAGATTAACTGGATGATGCAAGGAGAACCCGGATATTTGGACCAGGTTATGTATTAAATATATTTGGTTGGAAATCAGCCAAATCATATACACACAACTATCCCAGCCTCACTCCTCTGGTTCGACAGAACCCCTCTTCAGAATGAAGGCATCGTCCGGAAAAGGACATGGAGGGAAGAAAGTCCTTCATTGACATCTAAACATGTTAGCTGGTGCTTCCCTTCTGCGAGGTCTGAGAACCAGATCCAGGAAAGAAAAGGATGCATGCCAAAGCGTGGAGGGGGGGAAGAGAGGCATGATGAACCCCGGGCCACCCAATTTGAGACCACGCTCGTGCAAACACTTCACCAGAGGCCTGAACAGTGCAGAGGCAGTGGGCAAGACCAGGAAAGACAGAAGAAGGCGGTCTCCCTTAAGAGGCCACATGCTCCAGAGGTCCAGAGCCCAGATGCCGGGGCTGGACTGCCGGGGTTCAAATCCCACCTTCGCCGATTAGTAGAAACAGAAACAAGAGCAAGTCTGAACCTCTGCCGGCCTCTGCTTCCCTCATCTGTAAAATGGGAATAATGACAGCACTCCCCTACAATGAGGAAACAGCTATTCTGAGTTGCCGCTTGGGCACTTTGCAGAAGGGCAATCCTGCTCACACTCAGAGTCTGGTGCAGAGTTTGGGGTTTTCACTTCAGCACAGATCCTGCTAATCCTGCATGGGTGGGGCGTCCCTCCTCATTCAGCAGGTCGTAATCTGCATATTCTTCTTATTTTTTTTAATGTTTATTTTTGAGTGGAGAAGGTGGTGTAGAGAGAGAGGGAGACCCAGCATTCGAAGCAGGCTCCAGGCTCTGAGCTGTCAGTACAGAGCCCGATGCGGGGCTTGAACCCACAAACTGTGAGATCATGACCTGAGCCGAAGTCAGATGCTCAAACAACTGAGCCACCCAGTATGCGCCCTCTGCATACTCCTAATATACCAGCTACCAGCCCCCAAAACACCTCCCACATACACACTGGTTGTCCTAAGGATCCCAATTGCAGCCTCAGATCAAGACCTTGCACATGGTAGCAACGACAGGCACGTCCCTCTTGCTCTCGTCAATGTCACCTGCAGTTGTCCCTTTTTAGAATTAAAGACACATTCCCCGACCCTAGTGTAGAGGAAAGAAAGAATGAACACACTGCTCTATTTTTTGCTGCTGCTGCTGCTGCTGTTTTTGTTTGTTTGTTTTCTTGCTTGCGTGGGATCACCTGGGCTGTGTTCACTCCAGCACATAGGCATTGCCTGGAGGAAGGAAATGAGCCGGTGGAAGGTGGTCTGGGTTGTGTTCATGGGAGTAACACAGGCAAACGCTTCTGTTCTCCGCTCTTCTCTGGAAGCGAGCCTGCTGTACCGCACACAGCAGTGGCCACGACACTTGCCGGACCCGATGTCCACACGTCCCTCAGCACCACGCTGCTAACAGGGAGTGATTCAGGGGCCGGGGACCATCAGGCTCATTAACTGCTCAGGATTACTAACTAAGCACTTTTCTCCTCCTGGCTCCTCTCTTGTTTGTGTTTTCATTGTTGTTGCTTCCTGGGGAATTTGTATTTTGCAGGGGGAAAAAATTGTCTAAAATGCTTAGGAAATACTTCAAGAAAATGCAAACATTTTTAGGTTATGAATACCCAGTAGATAATAAAACATAAAACAAACAACATGTAATAAATATAAAGGTATTTCCCTTCATTTTACTTAAAGGATTCCTGATTCTGTCTTTTAGGAACCATGGAAAGGGGGTAAGTTATTCCCAGCTATTATGCACAAACAGAAAATATGCAAAATGTACCAAATACACAACTGGGGAAAGCCGGTAATTTTTCTCAAATGTGTAATTCTCTGAATCGATGAACCTTCTGAATCTGAGCGCCTTCTGTGTGTGACAGAACTTTTGCAGGTGCCCTGACAGGGGGGTCATGACTGGACTGAACAGAACCTCTGCAGCTTGTTTTCTGGGACCTGTGTCTGCATGGGTGCTGGGGGTGGAGGGACAGAGGCTGGAATCCAAGAAACTAAGTAAAACACCTAACATGGTCGACGGTGATGTTAGCTATGGAGTGAACGTAGGCAAAAACGAGAACCAAGAGTTACGTGAAGTGGCAGGAAGTCACAATTTTAAATAAGGTGATGTCCAGGGAAATACAAATCAAAACCACACTCAGATATCACCTCACGCCAGTCAGAGTGGCCAAAATGAACAAATCAGGAGACTATACATGCTGGAGAGGATGTGGAGAAACGGGAACCCTCTTGCACTGTTGGTGGGAATGCAAACTGGTGCAGCCACTCTGGAAAACAGTGTGGAGGTTCCTCAGAAAATTAAAAATAGACCTACCCTATGACCCAGCAATAGTGCTGCTAGGAATTTACCCAAGGGATACAGGAGTACTGATGCAGAGGGGCACTTGTACCCCAATGTTTATAGCAGCACTCTCAACAATAGCCAAATTGTGGAAAGAGCCTAAATGGCCATCAACTGATGAATGGATAAAGAAATTGTGGTTTATATACACAATGGAGTACTACGTGGCAATGAGAAAGAACGAAATATGGCCCTTTGTAGCAACGTGGATGGAACTGGAGAGTGTGATGCTAAGTGAAATAAGCCATACAGAGAAAGACAGATACCATATGGTTTCACTCTTATGTGGATCCTGAGAAACTTAACAGAAACCCATGGAGGAGGGGAAGGAAAAAAAAAAAAAAAAAAGAGGTTAGCGTGGGAGAGAGCCAAAGCATAAGAGACTCTTAAAAACTGAGAACAAACTGAAGGTTGATGGGGGGTGGGAGGGAGGGGAGGGTGGGTGATGGGTATTGAGGAGGGCACCTTTTGGGATGAGCACTGGGTGTTGTATGGAAACCAATTTGACAATAAACTTCATATATGAAAAAAAATAAGGTGACGTCAAATGAGTGTTAGGGAGCAGGTGGCCTTTGTACAAATGTTGAGGAATTGCGGGAGGCAGGGGTCATTCAAGGCAGAGGGCACCATGAACACACACACCTTGAAACTGACACGGGTTTGGCACAGGATTGGCGTGCTCAACACACTGTCAAAAAGGCAGTCACTGGTGCAGAGGGCACAGGGTTTGAGTAGCTGGGGACAAGGCCATAGAACGCTGGGGGTCACATGCCCCCCCAGGGTTCTGCCACCGCTCTGCAGGAGGGGAGGAGCCAGTGAAGGGGTGTGGGGGAGAAGGGCAGCATCTGCACTGGCCTCCTCCAGCACAGGCCACGGGAGCCAGTGTGCAGTGCCCGGGATGGAAGCGGACGGGGCTCAGCTCAGGTAAAGACGAAGGCATGGTACACAGGGACCGCTCTGGGCGGTGGGCAAACGGGAGGATGGGAACCTGGGAAAATTCCCTTCTGACTGCTTGCATTTTCTCAGGAGAACAGTAAGCGAGGTCACCAATGAAAAGTAACATCCCTACACACACACACACACACACACACACACACACACACACACAACCAACCCAACCTCTTACACATGTGCACAGATATTCTAGGAACTCCTATATACCGTAGAGAAAACATGAAGGTTAAGGTTCACTGTCAGAAACACAACATAATGAAGCCTACCCGTCCAAGACCTCAATCAGCAGAAACAAAAAAGGCAAACAGCAGGAAAACCGCTACGCAGAGGAAGGAACGATGTTCTGGGAAATCTGGCGACAGTGACAAGCACGTGGGATTATGAAGGCACATAATCCCTAATTAATCCCTAATTAATCCCTCCACTAATGCAAGTCTCATGTTTGTTCGTTATCGCGATACCACTCCTGAGGTCTCTGCCATGTAGCAGAATACAGAACACTGGCGTGAGCTTTACAAGATATAAAACGGTGGTCTACACTCTAATTTTTACCCAAAAAAAAAAAAAATGCTAAATAATCAGTGGTTCCTCTTCATACAGTAATTAGAGGAAATACTTTTAAAATTATTCAATTTTCAATAAAAAGTATTCAAAAATTATTCACCATGGGGGTGCCTGGGTGGCTCAGTTGGTTAAGCGTCCAACGCGATTTCAGCTCAGGTCATGATCTCATGGTTTGTGGGATCGAGCCCCACATCGGGATCTGCATTGACAGGACACAGCCTACTTGGGGTTCTCTGTCTCCCTCTTTCCTTCTGCCCCTCTCCAGCGCATGTACACTCTCTCTTTATCTCTCTCAAAATAAATAAATAAGAAGGCAAAATCAAAAATAAATCATTCGCCCTGGTCTGTTGCTTCAGTCTCCACCCCTGTGCACGTACCCACAACAGCAGCCCACAAATCCACGTGGACACACAGGCAAGCACATTCATCCGGTCCCCTTTGTCATGCTACACTTACTTATGCTCGATTGTTTCATGCACAGAAATTTCCAGTCCTCGTAAAAGTATGAGTATGGTTTTGTTTCTTCCCTTTTTATTTTCCTTATTCCTTGCAAAGAAGACAGAGAAGTAGGGCATGGCATTTCTTTCAAAGGCCCCCTGCACATGTATTCGTCACACGTACCTTAAGAAATCAACCTAAAGTTAAACCTTTTCTTGTCCACCTACAGTTAAGACTCACTCGGTATCTCCCAAATGTTCTCAGATGTTGCCTCCCTAGCTGCCTTAGGACCAAGCGGCTCATGTGGCACTCTGCAGGAACTATACTCATAATTCCTATTTTTAGCATCTTTAAATGGAGCAAGCATGTTTGTATTACCAAGGGTCTACCAATATAATTACATGTCACCATTGATATTGTGAACCATATACAGTTTCACTGTATGGTCTAATACAGTCTATGAATGTTTGCCTCAAAAAAAAAAAAAAAAGGATTGGGCCATCATAAGAAAAAGTATAGAAAGGGTAGTTAATTCACCAAACTAGCAAAATAATCCAGATATGTTATCACAACATATTTGTGGTTTATATTTACATCATGGAGTGATGGACTTCTGAAAAGTCACTTTATTTTTTCAGTGTTGTATTTTATTAAATTCTCCCGTTTCTGTCACTGGTATGTATACATAAATCGAGTGCAAAATATCTTCCTCACAGCTTCATTTACGGACCATCAAGCTTACCTTTAAAAGAGAAAACTATTAAAGAGTGTTCCGTGAGGCACTGGGAAAAAAACAAGATTTGAAATAGATAATTAGCAAACTAGCTAAATCACAGTTATGATTTCAATTTTGCTTTGGCCATCAAGGAGACTAGAAATAATTGCCTTCCTGGCTTTGTCCACATGATTAGAAACCTCTCCAGGCTAACGTCAAATTTACTCAGCCACATTTGGGTCCGATAAAGACAGAACTTTAGCATTTTTAGGGTCAGAATCAATGAACACATGAAAACAAAGTCGAGTCAAAGGCTAGCTTCAGTGGTTTCAATCTGTCAGCCTTTGAGAGACGACATGTTTTAGAACACCAAACTCACATTTGTGCCAGCAGAGATTTTTAATTAGCTTTCCGACCTACCAGCAATAATGGAGGGAGCAGAACCTGGGTCACCACTTAGTGTGGTTTGGTTCCTTTGAAAACTGACTTTTGTTCTCTTTTGAGCCAGGGCACTGACTGCCCTGCCTGGCTCCACGGGAGTTTTGCAGAGTGACAAATCAGCTATGGCACAAATAGTTTCTAATTAACAGTGACAGGATATTGACTGGGGTAACAACTGCTTGATAAAAGCCAAAGAAAAGTTTCAGGGGCATGAATTTTCCACTACATTCAGAAGTGATTATTCTCTCAAGATTTCAGGTTGGTCATTGGCTTTCCACAACAGATATTGGAAAATCCCCTTTTGAAAAAATTTTACTGTTGTAGCTCAGTTGGAAGAAATGGATGAAACACCACTAATCGATGATCGTTCTTCCCATGAATCAGCTCTTCACCTGTCCCTGAATCTCACAAAGCACGTTAATTACAGAACACAGATGTGGCCAGCAGCTGGACAACTCTGACAACTGGGGTTTTCTCCTAAGGGTAGTATCATACTCTGAATTCTTCTGCACAGAGTTGTTCCTATTCCTTAAGACACTACTCTTTACGCAGTGTGATGCTGCTATTTCACATAAAGCTGAACAACTCGCCGGCTCCCCCAAAGAACTAGACTGCTTCAGATTCCTCAGAGCCGGCTGCCCAAAATGATGAGAGTTCAAATCACTTCACAAATCCCTAAGAACTGCCAAAGCACTTAACAGTGGGTTAAGTGATGCCAAAGCACTTAACAATGGGTTCTTACAGGTACTCCCCAGTGGACACCTACCTCTCCTATAAGGGTTATGGACAGACAAGTGTTTGTCAGCCCACTATGAGCCCTAAGTAGACCCACTTATACTGACATTACGTACTGGAGATGAGGTTCCAAGTAAAGACAGTTATTAAAAAGCACTCGGTTCCTCAAAAAAAAATTAAAAATAGAACTACCCTACGACCCAGAAATAGCACTACTAGAAATTTACCCAAGGGATACAGAAGTGCTGATGCATAGGGGCACATGTACCCCAATGTTTATAGCAGCACTTTCAACCATAGCCAAATTATGTAAAGAGCCTAAATGTCCATCAACTGACGAATGGATAAAGAAGATGTGGTTTAAGTGAGTTCGAGCCCCGCGTCGGGCTCTGGGCTGATGGCTCAGAGCCTGGAGCCTGTTTCCGATTCTGTGTCTCCCTCTCTCTCTGCCCCTCCCCCGTTCATGCTCTGTCTCTCTCTGTCCCAAAAATAAATAAACGTTGAAAAAAAAATTTTTTTTAAAAAAAAAGAAGATGTGGTTTATATACACAATGGAATACTACTTGGCAATGAGAAAGAATGAAATCATACCATTTGCAGCAATGTGGCTGGAACTGGAAGGTATTATGCTGAGTGAAATAAGTCAGTCAGAGAAGGACAGATATCATATGTTTTCACTCATATGTGGATTTTGAGAAACTTAACAGAAGACCATGGGGGAAGAGAAGTTGGAAAAAAAAATAGTTACAGAGAGGGAAGGAGGCAAACCATAAGAAACTCTTAATACAGAGAACAAACTGAGGGTGGATGGGGGGTGAGGAGGGGGAAATGGGGGATGGGCATTGACGAGGGCACTTGTTGGAATGAGCACTGGATGTTGTATGTAAGCAATGAACCATGGGAAACTACCCCCAAAACTAAGAGCACACTGTATACACTGTGTGTTAGCCAATTTGACAATAAATTATATTAAATGAATAAATGAAGGAAGGAATAAATAAATAAATAAACAAACAAACAAACAAACAAACGAACGAACACATTTAAAAGCTACTTGTGTGCAAGAAAACGTGTTTCCATTTTAACCTGTCACATTTGAGCTGTTGAGCACCTAGTGAAACTCAGTGATTCTTACATGGTATACAATCAATTTCTTCCACTAATTAATAAAGTTATAGTCTCAAAAGCAGAAAGGGCCTTATATATTCAATCAGTTCAAGTACCCCCAGCATTGAATTCCCTCTACCGTATCAATGCTAAGTCACAACCAAGTCTACAGACAACTTCACAAATGGAGCTATTCTAAGGATAAGGAATAGCAAAGGAAAAGATCCTAATGTTGAAGCATGCGGGGCTTGCTTGAGGAACAACCAAGAGGCAGTGTTACTGGAGTGGAGAGTGTAAGATGTGGGAATGATTGGAGATAAGCTCAAGAGGTAACCAGCAAGGGTGAACAGGCGGGTATTTAAGGAGCAGTGCGATTTTTCTGGATGAGGTGGAAGGAAAGGGTTCGGGGCAGGTAAGTAACTGATATGTTTTCACAGGATCACTCTGGCTGCTATGTTGAATGCAGATGGAAGAGAAGGTGAGACCAGAAGCAGAAAAACCAATTAGGAGACTATTTCAATAATCCAGGCAATGTTTGTTGAAGGATTGGACCAGGGCATCAGCAGAGCAGATGATGAGGAGTAGTTCGATTCAGAAGATATTTTTAAGGTAGAGCCACAGAAGTTCCCGATGGATAGAACATGGTCCATGAAAGACAGAGAAAAGGATGAACCCAGAGGTTTTGTTCCAAATAGCGAGAAAGATGATGTTGCCACTTACTGACCCAAGGAAGACAGAAGAAAGAGCAGGCTTAGTGGGGTTACACAGGCGCTCCACTTTGGACAAATGAAGTTTCAGGTGCTTATCTAAGTGGAGACACCAGAAAAGAAGTGGGATGGTCAATCTGACACTCGGGAGAGAGGTGAGGTTGGAGATTTAAGTTTGGTATTTGAGTCGCACATGGATGGTATTTAAAGCTTTGAGACTGATGAGATCAGACTGAGCCCTGAGTGTTCCACCATCTAGGAATGGGGGAAGTGAGGAGAAACCACAGAGGAGCCCAAGGAAGAAAGGCCCAGAAGCCAGGAGGCAAACCAGCATCTGAAGCCAGAGGAAGACCGTGTTTCAAGGACTGGAGAGTGATCAGCCGTGCTGAATACTGCCCCAGCTCAGGAGCCTGGGCACTGGCACAGAATGGAACAATGTGGAGGTCATGGGGCCTTGACAACAGCAACAGTGATACCCTGAGTGGATCTGGAAGGAAGAAATGGAGAGACGGTGAGTAGGTGGCTTTATACTGGATTGTCTGTGAAGGAAATCTAGCTCACTCATTATGACAACCTTGCAGACAGGCACTATTATACCCATTTGGCTGTTGAGGAAACGAGGTCCTGAAGAGTTAAGTGAGCATCTTAAGCCAATGGGGCCAAAGCTTCCACTCTGACGCGTCTGGCTTCAGCTTCTCGGCTACCATTCAATAAAACTGCTGGTTACATAAATATATTGGAGCAGCTCTGACACCAGTCACATCATCACAGATCCTGCTCCTTCTCTACTAGTAATTCTTGCCTCCCTCATCTTGTACATGTGCTGTTCTTTACGACGTACTTTCGTCCTAATCAGTTTTCATTCCGTTAGAGCCATTGTGTTACTCCTGCCTAGACGGTACATTTTTAGAATCCTGATTCAGTCACTATACACACTTGCTATTTTGCCCTATTTTAGGTTAATCCAAATATGTGACAATGGATGCAGTTGTTTCTGTTTTTGTTTTCCCCAGGATTGCTTATATTTCATCCTCAATTATTCTTCATCAGTCCGTAAATGCCTGGAGCTTTTCCATCTGACCAGCCTAAAACACTTCCATTGTAGTTTAAGTGTCATTCTTACCTAGACAATACTTTTTAAGAATTCTAGTCTTTTTCTGTAGATTATGAAATATTACTTTGCTCTGGAAAATTCACATGCAGGTGTTGCCTTTCATCATTCTTCCTAATTGAAAAAAAAAAAGCAAGAAAAGAAAATCCACTTTTCTTTGGATTTGATGAACTATATTAAGTTGCCTTGCCTCTTAGTGGCCTCCTAAGCTGTATAACATACTTCCAGGAAACAAACCAACTGAACGGTTTTGGGTTGGTGGGAAAGTGTGCACCAAGAACAAAGATTTGTTTGTGCCAAGAACAAAGAGAAATAATAAAATATCAAGTAATATTGAGATATTTATTTTGCCTATAACTAAGAACAGAAATCTTTGTTTTCTAAAGCTCTTCCAGATAAATGACAGTAAAATCTCCCTCAGAAGGGACTGTATGCATCCCACCCCCTAGTCTGTCCGTCTAAAATGGCAGAAATATATGCATGGAGCTTCTTTGAGAGAGAGACAGAGAGAGAGAGAGAGAGTCTGACATGCCCATGACTCTCCTAGCTCCCCAACAAAGTGACCGAGGGAGAAAATGCAACTTAAGGTAGAGCCTGAGAAACTCTGGGTACTTGAAATGGAGCCACCTTGAAGAATTCCCTGTGCATTGTCCTGGAGAAAGTCCTAGATCGCCATTCAAAATGGTCAAGAAATGACTGATTCTGTAATACATGCAACAGGAACAACTGGCTATCCATTTTGAAGGAGAAAAGCCTAAGATCCAGGGGCACCTGGGTGGCTCAGTCGGTTAAGCATCCGACTTCGGCTCAAGTAATGATCTCACCGTTGAGGGTTTGAGCCCCACATCGGCTCTGGGCGGACAGCTCGGAGCCTGGAGATGCTTCCCATTCTGTGTCTCCCTCTCTCTCTCTGCCCCTCCCTGGCTTGTATTCTGTCTCTCTCTCTCTCTCTCTCTCTCTCTCTCTCTCTCTCAAAAATAAATAGACATTTAACAAAAAAAGAAATAAAAAGAAAAAGAAAAGAAACGATTGATGGAAAACTGTTAAAAGTGGTTACCTATAGGGAATGTCATCGTGTGGGCAAAAACATGACAAGAAGTGTCATGATCACCCATGTGCCACTTAAAATATTTAAATAACATTTTAAATAAAATTCTAACTCCTGGGGCGCCTGGGTGGCGCAGTCGGTTAAGCGTCCGACTTCAGCCAGGTCACGATCTCGCGGTCCGTGAGTTCGAGCCCCGCGTCGGGCTCTGGGCTGATGGCTCAGAGCCTGGAGCCTGTTTCCGATTCTGTGTCTCCCTCTCTCTCTGCCCCTCCCCCATTCATGCTCTGTCTCTCTCTGTCCCAAAAATATATAAACGTTGAAAAAAAAAAAAAAAAAATTCTAACTCCTGACCTATTTTCCAAAGAGCTTTGTGGTGGGGATAAAAATGCATGTGATATTTTTCTGCAATATTGTCTCAAGTGCTACAAAATTCAGTGTATTATTATTATTCCTTTAGCATGAATAAACCATACATATAAAATCCTGGAAAGATGGAAGGAAGGAAGGAAGGAAGGAAGGAAGGAAGGAAGGAAGGAAGGAAGGAAAGGGAAGTAGGAAGAAAGGAAGGGACAGAGGGAACGAGGGAGGGACACACTAAATAAAGTTGCATAAAAAGAAGGGAGTGTATCAGATCAGATGACCATCCTGATTGCTGTAATTATTGACACAGTGTTAGCATAAGAGATTCATAAGAAGAATGAATAACTCAATGTCATTATAAAGCTCCTCAGGTTTCCCTTGTATAGTATTTCCAGCTGTGAAACAATAATGGATTACTGAACACTGCAGAAATTCTTTGACTATTAGTGGTGAATTCTCCATTCCTTTTCACTACTTACAAACTACTTTAGTAAGATTTTATTCCATGTTACATTTCATTCCTCAGTTTGTACCCAAAGAAAGGCTGCCCAATGACTTTATTTTTAGGCTACCTCTCCGATGCCTCTAAAATTCATGCAAATTTTATGAAAACTAGAGTATAAATAAGTTATTCCATACATATCTTCATACACACACACACACACACACACACACACACACACACACACAAATAGCTGACCCCTGTCCTCACTGCAGTTCAGAAGAAACCAATATGCTTCAGTAATATGCTCTTGAAAATTGGTTTTATCGAAAGCATGAAATAAAGCATAAGAAATCAATACTGAAACAGATTGCATAACTCAACAGCATGGTGCCTCTTGTCATGTGTGTGGATAAATTTCAAGAATAACCAGTTATCCTATTGGAACTTCTATTAGTACTTAGACCTTACAGTAGAGTCTTTTAACTCATTTTACATTTTAAATCTTCAATTTGGCAAGACAGAGTATTAGAGAGGCAGCTGAAGATACCGCAGCAATCATATTACAGTTTGAAATTGTCAAAAAATAGAAGTATATAATTTTACTTCTTTTAAGGCAATTATAAGAATAAGAACCGATTTTTGTGATGCAATTTTCAATTTACATGACAATTATCAGAAAAATAGAATCTCAGACAGGAAATTCTCTGATAGTTACCAAAACAATTTTGTAAGTCCTAGTTTAATTAATTGATCCTTTTTCCTACCACTTACCTAATTTCCTAAAGAAGTTTTTCAACAAACCTGAAAATTACACTTTACATTTCTTTAACGACATCCTTAAAATTAAGTGGAAAAGTTAAATCAGTAAAGCAGTTTTTAAAATAATAATTTTATCATTCATTTTACTCATCTAGTATAATTGTATGTTTCGTGTACTTTGATCTCTTAGAGAATGGATCATTTTCAAGGTTTTCATAAGCTTATAATCAATAGGATTCCAGAGGACAAACAAATCAATATGGATTTCCAGTGTTTCAGCCTGTAGAAGTCTTTTGTTACATATGAAAGATCCTGATTTATTTGAGTGGTTTAACCCCCAAACAGCAGAAAGTACCTGATCAACAATGAAAGGCTTTTCTTCCCCTTGTATCTATGTAACAGCCAAGAAATTACCAAAATAAGAAGTCTTCCCTAAGTGGGGCGGGTTGACTCGGTTAAGCTTCGGACTCCGTTTTAGCTCAGGTCATGATCTCAGGGTTGGCGAGTTTGAGCCCTTCATTGGGCTCTGCACTGACAGTGTGGAGCCTGCTTGGGATTGTTTCTCTCCCTCCCTCTTCCCCTCTCCTGCTCACATGTGCTCACACATGCTCTTTCTCTCTCTCAAAATAAATAAATAAATTTAAAAAGAGAATCTTCCCCAAGAAAAGAAATTTACAACTGGTATTTGCATTCTGGAATTGCCCTTGGAGAACCAGGGTTCTACTTGCTTAAAGACAGAAAGTGAAGCATTGCTAATCCTCCTGCTGCCGTAAACCCTCTGGTATCTTACTCAACTGCTATAAAATGAGTACGTAGTGTTTAAAAGATTATCCAAATATGTCCAGATATCCAAGGAGTCACGAATAATTGAAATATTGAAACAGATTGTGATCCACCTTCAAGGAAATCAAGACTATAGAAAACAGATGCATATCAAAAGAGCCAGGGATCTGGGTGTTTGACAGAGGGTAAAATAACAAAGACTGTTTTCCTGCTAATTCCCTAAGGATTGCATGGGGTAGGGGGTAGAAAGCATCAGTCTAAAACTTTGAATATGCTAAATACATTTTTGGTTTTATTTCAACCATTTTCTGTGTTGCCATTTGGGGACAAGAACTAGCTGTATTCTAGGAAAGACTGAATCTGGGAAATCTATCAGATGTAAAAGAACATCACGGTTGGCCTTGCCACTTAGCGTTTTTTCGTCTTTCATCTGCCATTTGTCATCATTACCCCTATAAAACAAGAGATCGCCTCTCAGACAGCTTAAAGTAGGAGAATCCAGGTTACTCCTAAACCAAATCAGAGTGTTAGAGCAGAAATCAAGGGCAATTCAAGCAGGTGAGGAGTCTCATGGTCCGCCATGGGGCAGGTGCAGTGAGGAACTGACTGGGGACACCCTGAAGATACAGGGCCCAGAAAGGCAAGGGATATGGTCCTGTTTATGTGCAGACTCCAATCAGTGAGGATGAAGATTAGTAGGGGAGTTTGACAAAGATCTTTGATTCGCCTTCACTAGGCCCTCAAATTCAAGCAAACTCAAAGGGAAAACTCAAAGGAACTGTCAAGTCAAGAAGAAAAAAAAATCTTCATGCCCTAAGCTCATTGTGGTCCGGATTGTGTGGGGACTTTTAAACTTTACAAAATGGCATTCTGTGTTTATTATATAGATAGACTAGTGGAACACAAAACCTTTCTGTCACCTCTCAGATTTCTCAGAGAGACCAGGGCCAGAAATCAATTCATGAAAGGAATATTTTTTCTCCTTAGTTGTTTTGAATTTTTTTTTTTAAATAATGAATGTGACAGTCCTGGATTGCTCTACAGATGGGCCCATCCAATAGAGACATGGCTAAAGAATCTCTATCAGGAATCACTCCAGTCCTGGCCAGGATTTCTTGGTCCTATATAACTCCAGGAGGTAGCTGAGGAAAACTAAGGCAGGATGAAACTTTTTAAGATGAGCTAAAAATGAACGTGGATGAAGCCCCAGCAAGCGTATGAGAGACCACTCATGTGGCACAGAAGCCTGGCACAAACCCTCCTGTGCCACGTGTCTTATAAAAATACAGTCCGTTCTCGGTATTCACAGTAACGATGTTCTATAAAGTCCCTGCAAACGCTGAATAATCATGAATATAGAACTATTATTACTCTTAGGGGAAAGACAGGGTACGTCCCGGGAGCCTCAGGGATATTTATCAAGAAACCTAGTGCCTCCCGGTAGTTTTCCAAATCCAACTCTGTCCTTGCAAGAAGGATTCACTCTACTGTCAAGTTGAGGTCTTCCTCATCTCCACTTCCTGCCACTGCAAACACCATCAACAATAAATCTAATGTTTATTTTTGTCATACAATGTACTTTCCAAAAGATTTTTGTCCCACAAATGGAATCCTGCTCAAATTCAAAGAACAACACTATGTCGAAAGTTCACATGTGCGTACTGTTTATAAATACCACAAACATCTAAAATTGGATAGCGATCCTATGAGTTTGAGAATGCCAAGTTAACGTCTGGCACCTGATACTCGAAAAGAGAGAAGATCTATAAAGGGGACTTGGGAGGAAAGGCTTTGGAAACAAAGAAGGGAAAGGTCCCCAACCACCTGCCTTTGCAATGTGAAACCTCCCAAGTGCTAGCCTCTCTGTAGCCACACTTCTACTTTATCTAGAAAATATAACTTTTAAGAAAAGAGGAATAGAATTGTTTAAAATAAGTATAATCATTGAAAAAAAAGTATTGAAAAATAACCTAAAATTCTGAAAGCTGAGTAGAAACTATGAAGAAAATCAAAGCAATACAGATGATTCCTTTAAAATAAGAAAGATAAAAATTTCACAAAATGTAAAGGAAGAGAAGAAGACTATGAAGACAAGGCAAATACATTTAAAGAAAGGAACAGAAAAGTTCTGAAATACAAAATAACTGAACATTTATAGAATAAGTTAAAAATAAGAAGTGATAAGGGGTGCCTGGGGGGCTCACTCAGTTAAGCGTGTAACTCTTGGTTTCGGCTCAAGTCATGATCTCATGGTGTGCGGGATGGCATGCAGCCTACCTGGGATTCTCTCTCTCCCCATCTCTCTGCCCCTCCCCCACCCGCACTCTTTCCCTCCCTCTCTAAATACATACATACATAAAAACATTTTAAAAAGTAAGAAGTAATAAATATTAAAGGACCACATGAAACAAGTACATAACAAAAAAACCAAAAATATATAGAAAAAGAAAAATAGGAAGTAGAAAAATATCTAAATAATAGCAGACTCAATAAAGTAAGTACAGCCAAAACAGGTGAATATACAGCAGTGTAAATAAAAAAGCATCTCAGGGCGCCTGGGTGGCTCAGTCAATTAAGCATCCAGCTTTGGCTCAGGTCATGATCTCATGGTTTGTGAGTTCGAGCCCTGTGTCGGGCTCTGTGCTGACAGCTCACAGCCTGGAGCCTGCTTCAGATTCTATGTCTCCCTCTCTCTCTGCCCCTCCCCTGTTCACACTCACGCGCTCTCTCTCTCTCTCTCTCTCTCTCTCAAAAATAAATAAACATTAAAAAATACTTTAAAAAGCATCTCGGGGCGCCTGGGTGGCTCAGTCGGTTGAGCATCCAACTTCGGCTCAGGTCATGATCTCGCGGTCTGTGAGTTCGAGCCCCGTGTTAGGCTCTGGGCTGATGGCTCAGAGCCTGGAGCCTGCTTCCGATTCTATGTCTCCCTCTCTCTCTGCCCCTCCCCCATTCATGCTCTGTCTCTCTCTGTCTCAAAAATAAATAAATGTTAAAAAAAATTTTTTTAAATAAAAATAAAAATAAAATAATAAAATAAAATAAAAAGCATCTCAAATGTTTTTTTTTTAAGTTTCAGACTCACTGAAGTAACCATTTAATGAAATGAAATAAAGAGATTACAGCTAAAGAATGGAAGAAGGGGACACCTCGAAAAATGTGTAAATTGAACGCCTATCACAAGATTCAGAGTTCCACCTCTGTCTTGGCACGAAGTCCCTGAAGAGGTGGACCAAAGCCTCGATCTTCCTCCTTCTCCCCGCGTACAGATTGGAGCCACCACACTTTCAGTGGCTCTTCTGGAACATGCCTGTGGATGAGGTGAGCATCACCCACAGGAACGCCCCAGGTCAAGCAGGAAAGGCAAACACGCAAGCTGGAGCTACACAGGACAGAGGGCTCCAAACAGAATGATCCACGGAAAGTAACAGTGCTAGGAGACAGCACAGTGAGCATTTACCTGAAACCCTACTGAGGCAGGGGTGTCTGGGCGTCTGGCTGGTTAAACGTTCAGCTCCGGTCATGATCTCACGGTTCGTGAGTTCAAGCCCATGTCGGGCTCTGCATTGACAGCACGGAGCCTGCCTGGGATTCTCTCTCTCTCCTCCCTTTCTTCCCACCTTCACTCTCTTCCTCTCTCTCAAAATAAATAAACTTAAAAAAAAAAAAAAAAAAAAAAAAAAAAAACCTACTGAGGGGCTGACACTTCCATGGTAATTATTTGAACTATAAAGAGTTTTCACACACAACCTTAATTTTTTTTTTAGTTTCTTTCATGCAACATCATATGTTATATGTATAACATATAACATAACAAGAATATAATTTGTTTTATTATCAGGAGAATCCCAGATGGGACCAATTTCAGTTATATAAAGTTAAATCACTACTCTATAGCACCCCAAATTTGGGGAAACTTTGATTTCTTTATGTAAATACGTACACAAACACACACACATGCCTACGCGCTCATGCACCTGAAGCAGAACTATCCTGGGAAACAACATGTAAAGATTCCAGGCCATGGTGTGAATGAAACCAAGTCAGACTCAAGGAGCAAACTGTGGGTATAACAGGACAGGTAATGATTCCCTTTTGCATCCTCTCTGAACACAGAGGATTGAAATATTCCTAGGGTCCGGTCGCCTGGGTGGCTCAGTTGGTTGAGCATCTGACTCTTTATTTCAGCCCACGTCACGCTCTCAACTCCGTGTCGGGCTCTACGCTGACAGAATATGTTTAAAAACATATTCCCAGGGTCATGAATGAAACACATACACACTCAAAATTAAGGAATAGTGCATGACACATCACTCAATCATCTATGCTTAAATTTTAGATTTAATACAGTCTTCTATTCATTATGACACACAGGCACAGCCTTAGCTGAAAAATAACTTTCTCTCTCACTAACTGTGTATTCTTTGTAATGACCCAGTGTAGGAAATCCAGCTAACAGCTACAGTGATGATCTCTTTTCCACACGGCGAGAACACACAGAAGAGCAAACCGCATCGGAGCAATCATAAGTGCAGGGCCCTTATCACACACTCTAAAAGGACGTGCCATTTTAATTTTCTGGCACTTTCCCAGGAACTTTCAATTTGCTCCTGCTTATTGACTTATCTCTTCAATTTTTCCTACTCCAAGGAAAGCTCTTCTCAGCCTGAAATTGTACAGTGCTCATTTTGCATCGGTCCTTTTTCTTGCACGGGTGAGTACGAGAAGCTACACGATGAGGGAGCGCACCTGAGATGCATAGCGGACATCCTACCCCGAGCACCACCCCGCCATCAACTGCACCGCTGGCACCCACCCAGCCCCAGAGCTTCACGCCCTCCGCTGGTATGTGGGAAAAATAACACAACACGTCTCGCGAAATTGCTTTGCAACGATGTAGTGACACGATACCCATTTGTTTTTATATTTTTAATAGGATTAGATGGGTAGGAGGAAATCTGTAGCAACATTTTCTTGACCGTCCTCTACAACATGGTGGCCTCACCTTCCATTTTATTGTTTTATAATCGAAAGACAAACATACGATGACAATCATGAAGAGGCAAGGATAGCTTGCCATTTTGATTTTAGTGGCCGGTACTCAGCAGACTTCTAGGAAATTCCACGAGTTGGGGGGGGGGGGGGGGGGGGGAAGGTGGGATGTGCCAGTTCCGTTTGTAAATAAGCTGGTTTCTTCATTCGTCCTTGAGGCTATATCCTTTCTTACTTAAAAATAAAATGTGGGAGTCAGGCAATGCCATTATAGCAAGCTGATAATTCTGTCTTCCTATTTTTCAAAGCTTCATTCAAGAGCCTTTCAAAAAACACCCTTGATTTTCCATTAAAATTCAATTTGTTGATTTATGTGTTTCAAGATGGGACTTCAGAGATCATTTTAAGAAATCAAAAGCACTATTTTTTGAGACATCGTTCTTTGAAAAGCCTGATCCATTGGGTACATACTGGTTTTCAAGTTTGGTTGCTGTTTCCCTTTAAAAAATATAAATTCCCTAAGATAAAAAAGTAGTTCTGCATGGGTTCACTTTGAAGACAGATCTTTTCAATATCATATTCTTAAAATGGCAAATTCATCTTTTAGCTGATCTAAAGAATTCAAAGGAAGTTAACATATGCTTTTTTCAAGATCATAAATGTTTCTTTTTTCACACAAGGATCAGAAGAAAATCTTGATTGCCAAAAATACTTTTAAAATTCTACTATATATGTATAGATTGTGGGAAAAGAAAAGGTCAAAGTGACGAAATTTCTGACAAGATAAAGCAGATGAAAAAACACACTTCAGATTCATGGTAGTTGTGGCCACTATATAAACGGTAAGTGCCCAAATTAAATGTCACTGGACTCCTGGGTCACCGTTTACTTTAGAGAGTTTCACTTCCTTTGTAAGACTCATAAAAGAAAGCCAATGCCTCAAAAGGTTCCTTGGTCTGAATGATTCTTCAGAAGAAAACACCTAAGAGGAGGATTACATTTTCAAGAAAGATAACCAAATCTATAAAGATAAGGCAGGGCCATCAGATGAACCTGTAGACGTGGGTTTCTAGGCTCTAGAAGGCATACTCTTGTTTTAAGAGTCACTGTTATAAAAAAGGCGGGGGGGGGGGGGCTTCCCTAAATGTGCATTTGGTCCCGAATCAAACCAAAAAAAAGTCTAAAAACAATGTATACAGCAATGGGGGGAAATTCAATCACTGACAAACTATTTTATGGCATTAAGGAATAATTGCTACCTTTTAAGTCTGATAATAGTACAGTAGTTTCATTTCTTGAAAGAACTTTCCTTGTAGAGATAGGTACTGACGTATTTATAAAGTGCTCTAAGAGTTGCCTTGAAATAATCCCTTGATGGAGGAACGTGTTTGGGATTTAGATGTAACTAGACAAGCCATATGCTGACAATCACTGAAGGTGGGTGATGGGACCCAGGTGTGCATCACAATATTCTCTCTAATTCCACAGATGTTTGGAACTTCTGTGAGTAAATTTTATAATAAGTATTATCCCTGCTCCAACATTCTTCCCTGTGATAAATATCACATTTCGGTTGGAAATGTCTTAATCAAGTACCTTCGATGACTCCAATCCTGTTAATTTTAGACTGGCATGATTATTAAATAAATCCTCCTTCATAAGGCAGCCTACACCATTCCTAGAAGCTCAACTGCAAAAACACATTCACATTAAAATGTAAAATTAAAAATAAGCATACCTTCCCATCATCCACCGTACGACACATTTGCAAGCACACAGCACACTGTATGGGCTTCACATATTACAACTCACAGACGATTTGGCTCTCACACGTTTGTATGTAAATATAGATTCAACGATCTGTCAAGATACAGGACCATCTTCCCATCCAAAGAAATGCAAGGAGACGAATGCCCTTCAATGTCAGCCCCCCACAGCCCACCAGCCACAACCTCCCCTCCCGAGCTCCCTTTCGTCTCCCCATTTCATCTCCCATGAGGCTGAAGCTTTCAAGGAGACAACAGTCTTACGAAGAACTTCCTGCTAGGGACATGTTTTCGCTTAGGATTCTAGGTTGACGCTCCCTTTGGCGCTTGCCTCCACCTCTTTCTCCATGAACAGGGGAGAAAACGCACAGAAATAGGACGGGAGGAGCTGTTCCTTTGTGTGGGTTCACTCTCGTGACGATGTGAAACAGTCAACATAGGGCTTGGTGAGTGAGGAGTCTGATGAAAACCCCTGCCCGCAGGACACAGTGGGCTGGGAGAACGTGGCTGGAAAAGCAGTCCCCCATCATTTTTAGGCTATCATCTCTCTTCTCCTCTTTCTTGAATTCTCCCCTTCATCCAGTCATCCTGCTGCTGCGTCTGTAGTTCTAGTTTCCTTCTTACCCGTTTGTTTCTTATTTAAAGGTAACTACACTCCAAATTAAGGCTTGATGTTAAGCAATTAAAAACAATAAATAGAAGGTGTTGATAACAATCAGGGGAGTAACTAAAATTTAATATAATCTATAGAGCGCCCATTGACATTGGAACCTCACATATCCCATCAAATCTTTTCACAATGTGCAATTTTTTCCCTATTTTTCTCTGATTTATTGAAGGGTCCTCTATTTTCCACACCTGGATGCTACCATTAGGAAAAAAAAAAAATCCTTTGGGGAACCAGGGCACATTGAGATTTTAAATGAAAACCAAATAAGGGGCCAGACTTAAAGTGGAACTGAAAATCCAAGTATTCCATCGGCAACGTTAATAACTGTATAGTCATGCTTCCTGGTTTCAGACAGATTAATTCATTATGCGACTCTCACATTTATGAATGGGAGAAGGAAACATCATTTAGCTCATCACCTGCTCCATTTTGTGTGCAATGTAGCCGACAGAAATCTATGTGTTATTTTCATTCCTCCCCGTGTTGCAAGCAACTGCAGGAAACAAAGTGCTGGGATTCATCATGTAATCAATATCTTGTACATTAAAGCCTCAGCATCTCTCTATGCAGCCACAGACCATTTAATCACTGTCAGCGGTTCTGTGTGATTCTAGACTGTACAGTGTAGTCCTCAATAAATATTTTATGCTTCTCTTTAGAGGTTTATTTCTATTACCTCTAAAATACCAGGGAAGTAGCCTCTTTATTGTTCTTTCCTTTTGTAAACTCTGGCAGTAGCCGTTAGTACGGCATTTATCTCTTTCCTTGGAATGAATTTGATTTTGCGATTCTTAGCCTAACATAGAAACGGGGAAGGTTTTGTTTTGCCCTGTTACCTGTTTCCAAAGTGCTCCATAGTGGTTTTGTCCTGTGAAAATTGTTTGAATAGTGTTTGCATTCTTAAGAGCTCCTCAGAGGAGTTCCTGTAATGATTTTGTTGTTTAAGAGTGTCTTGTCACATTCATTTTTAAAGATATGGTAATGAATATGGAAAGGACAGATCTAGTCCTTTCACAGACGTTTTCCTAAATGCCTATCAGACTCAAGCAAATAAATAAACCCGAAATCACACAAAGTAAAAGTAAGATTAAATCTAACTTGCCCTTTGGTTTCAAATAATGCAATAGTAATAGAAACAAAGAACTTTTTTTTTTTTCCACTAACAAAAATCTACTTCCTCAGACCAGAATTTTCTGAGTGGGTTCAGCATGTGGATAACGATCTTTGCTGCAGGTGCAAATCAACCTCTAGCTATTAATGACCGATTTGCAATTTTTATTTATAACACGAAGAAGATCCAAAATATTTGGACTTTGTTTCTTGATTTTAAAACAATGCACTTAATTATTTTACCTGACAATTATTTGAAGGTGAAAACCAAAATGACTGATGTCCCTCCTTGCTGTTCCTCTTTTTATGGGTCCATTTGCCCTACACTAAATAGCTGGAGAAAATACAAAGCGCCTGATTCATTAAGCTGGAAACATATTGTCCCTACAGCAGGGTGGGATGGTAATTTACTACACAGCCAGGAAAGACAGACTTTACAACCCAGATTTGCAGCTTTTAACCTGGAAACTTAATAGCAAAGGCAATTCTGCTTACTTTGTTTCCCTTCAAATCAGAAAGAAAGCAATATCCACCTTGTTACAAAACAGAGCAGGCCATATTTTATATTGCCACAGTCAATTATGTGAGGCTGTGCAACCTTTCCCATCTATTATAGTCTTCAAATCTTTCTGTGCTAATGTTGCCGACACAATACAGAAGCAGCTTCAAAGCATCTTTGCAGTGCTAGAAAGGAAAGCCAGCTGCACTGCTCAGAGACTAAGCTGAGATGACCAGATTTCTAATCTATAAAACAGGGACAGCACACGTCAGGGGAACATCATCGGGGGTTTTGTGAAGGTATAGCTCCAGCTATTTCCTTTTGTCAAGTAAAGGCTTGTTTACTGAAAAAAGAGAGAAAGAGAGAGAGAGAAACCTGAAAGGTTCTGTTGTGAGAAGCTGGCAAAACAAAACAAAACCCACATTCAATTAAAGCTACAAGATTAAATATTCTCGTTGAAAACAATGCTATGCTCCAATGTACAGAGTTGAGAGAATTCTACCGACAAGGTTGACTGAGACCTACAGGTTCATCAGACTCACCTCCAAGCCCAGTAGACCTTGGTTGTAACAAAACATTCACTACAAGAAGGAAATGATACAATTGCAAACACCATGGACCTTGGGTGGTTGTAACTTCTGATGATCTCTTGGGTTCCCTGGACACTTTTACTCCGCCTCGTGTGTCTTGTGAATCAGGAAACAACCCCTGATAGCACCATATCAGCAACCTCTGAAGGTCGGGAGGTGTAATACCTGGGGCCTCGGTCTGCGGAGGAGGATGGGACACCAGTGACACACGCAGTTCGGGAAGGAAAACAACTCACGCTATTTTCTAGATTTACACAGCAGCGTTTCCTTAGTTTTGTAGACCGCTCTTTGCAAACATGGTCTCATCCAATATCTCGTTTGATTTTCACAACTCAGGAAAATGTTGAGCTAGTGTTAGTTTGGCCATTTCGAAGAGGAAATGTAGATTCAGAGGCTGTATGGCTTGCCTTGGGTCACACAACTAAAATGCAGGAGGGGCGCCTGGGTGGCTTAGTCGGTTAAGTGTCCAACTTGGGCTCAGGGCATGATCTCACAGTTCATGGGTTCGAGCCCCGCATCAGGCTCTGTGCTGACAGGTCGGAGCCTGGAGCCTGCTTGGGATTCTGTGTCTCCCTCTCTCTCTGCTCCTCCCCTGCTCATGCTGTCTCTCTCTGTCTCTCAAAAATAAATAAATGTAAAAAAAATGTAAAAAAAAATTTTTTTTAAATAAATAAAAAGCAGGAGAATCCAGCCCCAAATTCTGTTCTTCTTAACCCATTGATGAATGCACTTTCTTTTAACTTCTCACCAATGGATTTGGGGAAGAACAAACATAGAGATTACTTATTGGGTATCCTATTTCACATTTTCTCAGGGGAAAGCAGACAGAAATGCTAAGGCATGAATGAATTAGAACAGAGATTTTCATAGGATGATTTTTTAAAATTTTTTTAACATTTATTCATTTTTGAGAGACAGAGACAGAGCATGAGCGGGGGAGGGGCAGAGAGAGGGAGACACAGAATCCAAAACAGGCTCCAGGCTCTGAGCTGTCAGCACAGAGCCCGACACAGGGCTTGAACTCATGGACAGTGAGATCATGACCTGAGCCAAAGTCAGATGCTCAACCGACTGATCCACCCAGGCGCCCCTATTTATTTTTTAAACTTTTAAAAATGTTTTTATTTATTTTTGAGAGACAGATTCAGAGGACAAGTAGAAGAAGGACAGAGAGAGAGACACAGAATCCGAAGCAGGCTCCAGGCTGTGAGCTGTCAGCACAGAGCCCTATGTGGGGCTGGAACTCACAGACCCATGAGATCATGACCTGAGCTGAAAGTTGGACGCTTAACCAACTGAGCCACCCAGGCAACCCTTGTAGGATGATTTTGAGCCCTTTAAACCATATTGCTTTGTTCTTGCAGACACATTATACTTAACTTATATAACAACTCCCTAGATCTTCCAAAAGAAGGAAATGTAAACTATCCATCATGAATTGGATTAAAAGCTCTGTTTTAAATGGAAGTGCCTAATGTGGTTACATTTAAACTCTGCCATATATTAACATTCAGAAGCCTAATTGAGGAAACAATAATTCTCCAACAGAAGACAGATTCACAATGGGGGACCAAAACAAATAAGTTTTTATTTAGCCCTCAGTATTAAGGTCTTCACAAGATGTAATGAAATAGCCAAGAAGAAATCATGCCCGTGAGAGAGATTTCCATTGTGCAATAAGGGAGCAAGATTTCTTCAGTCTTCTTGCACTTGTTTTTTTTTTTTTTTTAATGTTTACTTTTTCATTTTTGAGAGAGAGAGAGAAAGAGAGCGTGAGAAGAGGAGGGGCCAAGAGAAAGGGAGAGACAATACCAAGCAGGCGCTGTGCTGTCAGCCCAATGCGGAACTCGAACTCACGAATCACAAGATCACAACCTGAGCTGAAGTCATAGCTTAACAGACTGAGCCATCCAGGCGCCCCTGCACTTGTATTTTTGATTTTGTACACAGCCTAGGGACAGTGCCTTAGGTAACACCTCAAAGCTTCTCATATGGATTGTTCTGTTGACAACGTTACTGTATTATTCTGTGAATGTCAAAAACTAGAAATATGAATGTAACACTGAAACGGGTTGTGGTCCCACCTACAAACTGCCAGCATCCTCTAAAAACAAAGACAGCTCTTAACTTGATAACAAGTGAATCTTTTAAAGAATTGTCTTTGTTCTTCAGTCTTACATTTCTGTGACCTTAAGTGCAACGGTACATCCTTCAAGTAAATACCAAACCCAAAGTCTAAGTTACGCGACGTCTAAGAGACGATTCATTTACGATTACAAAGTATCAAACTACGAAAGCACAACAGCAAGTCTTCACCGAGAACACAGAATAGTAGTTTTGCTACATCCTCAACTGTGAACATAATTGCTACCGCTCTCATCCTGAACAGGGAAGTCAGCACATTTCATAAGCCCACTTGCTAAAACAAAATTCGTCTGACTGTGGGATCTGATGATCGAGGCTCATTCTGTCCATCTGCCTCCTCAGATACCTTCTTCTTTCTTCACTGTTCCATGGACATCCCCCTGAACTTGAGCTCTTGACTCCACGTGGACAAGCAAGTCTTCAAATTAGAATTTGCTGATACAAATGCACAAGGGTGGGCAGCATGCACCAATTCAAAACGATTGCAACAGGTGCGATACTGGGAGGCTATAAAGTAAGCATTTCGCTTACTTCACAATTGAACTTGGAATGCTCCCTGGAATCCTTGTGGTAATGAACTGCCTTAAGGGGGTTAGCTAGGACGACGTCATCAGATATTTGATCTCCCAGCCTTCTGATAGCCACAATTTCATCCCATCTCATCAGACTACTTCTATCCAAGTTTTTGTTGAGTCCTTTGCTTCATCTAATTACTCCACATATAAGTAAGTAGAAACTACAGTTACCTCAGTGTCTACATCAGCCATTGTCACCCTCCTGCACTTGTCTGTGAGGGACGCACATCCTCTTTATCCAAACCAAAAAATGCCTCCGTTTCCATTCTGCTAAAGCATAATGCTGAAATGACACAGAAAAAAAAGTTCTCAAGCCATACTTGCGTTTCTGGCAATTTCTAACATAATTTTACGGAGGAGCCAGGAATTCTCCCAATAGGTTAGATCATTAGAGGTCCAACAAGACCCACATACAGGCATCTAACCATCTGAACTGAAGTGAGACTCTCTCTCTCCCTCTCCCAAGTCAGAGAGACTTTAAACCCTGCTTGTGCAGAAATCTGAGGAACGCAGTATTGCTTGTCACATATGCAAATTCAAGCATACGATTTTTTTATTTAGGTATAATGGACACAGAACACCTCAGTTTCAGGTGGACAATGTAAGGATTCAATATTTATATATATGGCAAAGTGCAAAGTGACTACCACAATAAGTCTAATTAACGTCCATCACCTCACATAGTTAGAAAATTTCTCTTGAGATGAAATTTAAGATCTACTTTTAAGTAGATTACTTTTAAGATCTACTCACTTAACACCTGTCAGATAGGCCATACAGTTACCACAAGATCCCCAGGACTCATTTATGTTCTGGCTGGAAGTCTGTGCTTTCTAACTCCCTGGCCCCATTTGGTTCCCCCCCACCCACCCACTCCCATCCAGCTCTGGCAACCACCCCCTTGTTGTCTGTGCCCGTGAGAAGCACACTTTCTCAACCGAAACAAGGAGGGGCCCTGAAAATTCTTTCATGTGCCTTGTAAGGTCTTTTACCACCTCCTTCCTTTCAAACTAAACCCTGATACCCGCTACCCTGGTGCAATGGATACACAGCCAAAAGCGCCCAGACAAAAGGCCGGACGCGTACTTGAAGTTCGAGCTTTCTGATACTCATTCCCCAGAATCAGAACTGTTTTTAAGTATAATCCTTACCACACTTGAATTTTCTCTTAGTGTGCAACACTGAGTAGACTGTAACAGCATTTAAATCTCCAAAATCTCCCTCCCTGTTGGGTCTCAAACACTACTTTCCCTCAAGGCTGTTACCTCTGCTATGCACTACAAAAGTCTGTTTTGAAACTCCAAAGCTGAGGATTTCTTTCCCTTTCTATTTCTGAGGCACCGCCATCCAGTGAGGAGTAAATACACAGAGACTGAATTCACGGCTGCCTAAACGGAGGCAGATCAAGAGTGGCAAGAAACACTGATTTTTTTTAATTAGTTAAGAATTGATAATGTTTTGTCTTCACATCATCACACGTCCTGACTTAAAACACTGATTGTTGAACAATCTCAGCCTAGAAGACTGGAAGGTCATATTTCACTGAGGAAGCTTAACAGATGTGATCAGCTCGCTTTTTTTTCTCTAAACCAATAAGTCACTTGACCCCCACCACCTCACAGGAAGGCTCTTGAGGTCACACATGCGCGTGTGCGAGCACACACACACACACACACACACACACACACACACACGTGCCCGAGATCCAGTGTGATGAGGTCTAGGTCCTGTGTGCAAACACCAGCGAAGAAGCTGCTAGTCCTGCTCCTCTCCACACAGAGGGGCCGCCCAGGTGATCCTCACCCCCTGACAGATGATGCTTTTCTGCCAATACAGGACCTGCCTTCTCTGGTCCAGGTCTCAGGACAAGCCAAGTTGAGGGCCCATGTCAGAAGTTCACTTTAATTCCACCCTCTCCTGCTCAGCCAGTGTTCCTCACAGCACAACCATTGTGCCGCAGTGGCTGAATTGAGAGAATTTTCCAGCGCTGGTTGAGTCGGCACCATTTCACTCCTTGAACTCTTCAGGGCCATGCCTTGAGTTTGGGTCACCAGCCTAGACTCATACTTTTCTCAAAGAAGTTATATTTCAAGAGTTCCATCCCCTTCCCTCCCACAAGACCTCAGCCAGTGCTGTCCTAACCCACACCGAGAGCTCTCTAAGTTGACCTGGGAGAACTGAGGTACGTTACCTCTCTAAAGATGGTTCCTGATGTAAATGGATCTACTTCATATAACTGGTCAGCCTCACACACCAGCAGTCCCAACAAATGGCAGTCCAGTAGGGGCGCCTGGGTGGCTCAGCTGGTTAAGTGTCCAACTTCAGTTCAGGTCACGGTCTCGTGGCCCATGAGTTCGAGCCCCCTGTTGGGCTCTGTGCTGACAGCTCACAGCCTGGAGCCTGCCTCAGGTTCTGAGTCTTCCTCTCTCTCTGCCCCTCCCCTGTTGGTGTGCTCTCTTTCTCTCTCTCTCAAAAATAAATAGAGAAATTTTAAATAAACAAATGGTAGTCCAATAAAGTCACAAGAAATGTTGGTTTTACCGAATCCCAGAAAAAATGGCTGCTAAGCTGGCAACTTTGTGGCATAACTAGAGAAGTCCCTAAGTAACCTTCCCAAGTATAAAAGTACTTCTTTTGCCAACTACATAACCATGGAGCGAAGAAAGGAAGGGTCTGGACATGTTACAAGGTTAAAAAAAAAAAGCTCTGTGGAAAAGATGAATGAGCCTAATATGTGCATATGTACAGTCATCTAAATAGCCACTCATAAACTTTCCCAGGGAGAATAATAACTTACGCCAAGTGAGTAGCTGGGAATTCTGATTTCATTTATTTTGCTACCTAGAAACCCTCTATTTCTAAAATGACTTCTAGTCTCATACCCTGGAGCCCCAGAACATCTGTCTACGGTGCTTTAGTTTAGAAGTCACAATGTATCCACATGCATTGAAGCCTCTCATTCTTCTCCTTCACGAAAACCCGAACGCATGGTACTATCAGCTGGGACAGCGCAGAAGCCGTGACCATGAACAAACCATTTTTCCAGAAAGTACTTTTCCAAGCAGAGGGATTTAGAGTTTTAGGGACAAGTAATACACCAAACAGGTACTCGCACTTATTTGATGTAGCAATGAAATATTACCAGGGTCAGAGCTAACCCAAAGGAAAACCCATTCAGCAAGGCTCCAAAGCACCATTTCTTTTTTAAAAAACATGTATTTATTTATTTATTTTGAGAGAAAGAGAAAAAGAGAGAGAGAGACAGGCAGACAAAGAGACAGAATCCCAAGCAGGCTCCAGACCGTCAGCGCAGAGCCCGATATGCGGCTCGATCCCACAAACCGTGAGATCATGACCGGAGCTGAAGTCAAGTCAGACACGCAACCGACGGAGCCACCCAGGCGCTCCAAAAGCACCATTTCATGGTGGGTGTGTATGAAAGCTTGAAATGACATCCTGAAGGAATAATGCAAGATAGGTAATCCTCTCAAGGTCACAAGAGAAAGTCATTTGAAGCCTCTACTTGTCGGAAGAGGACAGGTTGTTTAAGGAAACTGTATCCGCATGCCGACCATCTTTCACGGTACCATTTCCCCTCACCGTCCGCACAATAAGCATCCATCTATGGGTACTCCCTGGGCTCCTATCAACAGTCACTGTGTACATCGGGGACAGATCAGTTGTGGAGACATAGCTTGCTGCAGCCACCTTCTGACCTCCATTATGCAATAATGCCATTTAGCCACAAACGAAGCTTTTGTTAAAAAGAAAAAAAGCGAAGGTCCATACAGAGCATATGTACAGAAGAGAAAAACAAAGACAGAAGAGCCGCCAGCCCCTAGGGCCTTGGAGGAAAATACCGTGTGGGCCTCTTAATACTTCCATAGCATGCATCTCATAGGAGTGACTCACCCAGTAAGAACATACCGACTCTGCTCTGTCCCTGCTCAAGCCCACCTCTCTGAGCCCACATCTCCCTAAGGGTTTTGCGTCCAGTAATCTTGGCACAAGCTGAGAAGGAAAGAGGAACAATCGGCACTCACATCACAATTTCAGTAATCTAAGTGCAATTTTTATATCAAATGCTCTCTGAGAAGGAGAGAGAGTCAATGACAGTCTACTTTTTACTTTTTTAGAAGAGAAGCAAACCCAATCACGCATACGCACACGTCAACCGCAAGCTTCGAGAGCTGAAATGGTCCCCCAGTTATCACGCACTGAACACAGTTCCCCTCCGAAGGGTCACCTTTGACATGAACACAGGAAACTTTGGGGTTCTTCTCTTTCCTCGGGGAGCCGTGTGATTGTCTCAGATCACCCCATGACAGCTTTTATAGCAGTCACATGAATAAACAACACCCAGCCTCCCTGGAAAATGATGGAAGCTTTGTCAGCAGAACTTGTTGAAGAAAAACCCCCTCCTGTTAAGAAAATAAGTCATGATTAAAAAGTAGAGGCAGACTCTACGAAGAGACCTTCTCAGCGAATCCTACGCTCACACACAGGCTTGACCCACCGACCATCTTGCAATGGCTTCTCACCTACACTCCCTTCAGCTCTTTGTTGTTTTACCTCCACAGAGTTGAGATTCTTGTCCATAAATACCTGAGTTGAATAAATGGTTTGAGTAAAGTAAGTCTAACGAGGGAGTCCTTTATGAGGAAATTGACAATAGCATCCACTGAAGAAGTGATTGTGACAAGGAGAATAAATGCATTTTGTACTACGTGACACAAACCTCTTTTGCAAGCGCACTAAAACCCAGATGGCTCTGTTGACAAGATACCCGGCTTTCGCAACCTCCTGGAACTTCCTTATAATCCTACCTATACTGGTTGGGGATGATCGCTAGTAAATCATCACAACAGAGCTGAATTTTAACAGAGATCATTGAGCCATAATCCTCGTTTTCTAAGATGAGAAGGCTGACAGACGGGCACCCACCTCCTCTGACCCAGAGGCAGCTTGGAGAAAGGGTTCTGACTGACAGGGTGACCGTCCCCCCCTCCCCCCATGTTTTGGCCCTACCTCCCTCTCCCTGCAGACTTCTGGCCCCATTTGATGTGCAGCCCCAGCATCTGTAGATGGGTCTGCACCACCGAGTGGGATGTTCTGATCACCGTGAGGAAGAATCGCCATAAGCAGAGCCTAACAAGCCCTCAGATCTTATAGTTCTCTCCTGCTCCAACTAAAAATTCAAGGTAAACTACCCTACCAAGAGAAAAAATCAAAGACCTTTCCCTTATAATTGGTAGAGATTACACATCTGAGAACTCAGTATCTAGCCCCAAGCCCAACACATAGAAAAGCTAAATGATGAACATTTTAACCAGCGAACATGCAGAAGGTAGCTAACTAGCCTGGTACCTAGAGAAAAGCTTCCATCTCAGCAAAACTTGCTGTTCAGGAAGTTGTGGTTGTGGCCACAGAAAGACAGGATTACAGTTGTCAGAGACTAGGTACCAGGCCTTTGAGAGAGGGACTCTGTCACCGTCTGGTAAAGGGGGTACTTCCATTTAGAAGAAGAAAATGCTAGGGATGTCTGGGTAGCTCAGTTGGCTAAGCATCCAACGTCGGCTCAGGTCATGATCTCAGAGTTCCTGAGTCCGAGTCCTACATCGGGCTGTCTGCTGTCAGTGTGGACCCCGCTTCAGATCCTCTGTCCCCCTCCCTTTGCCCCTCCCCACTGTCGTGCCCTTTCTCAAAAATGAACATTAAAAAAATAAAAAGAAAATATACACTATCAGCTATTTTACTAATTTATTTTCTTTTTTTATATGTTTATTTATTTGAGAAAGAGAGAGAGAGAGAGAGAAAGAGCATGAGTAGGGGAGGAGCAGAGAGAGAGGGAGACTCAGAATCCGAAGCAGGCTCCAGGCAGAGCCTGACGTGGGACTCAAACCCTCAACTGTGAGATCACGACCTGAGCCAAAATCAGATGCCCAACCAACTGACCCACCCAGGCACCCCACTAACTTACTTTCTTTATTCTACGTCCTTTCCTTTCCCAATTAAAAAGGCACTTTTGGGGTGCCTGGGTAGCTCAGTCCGTTGGGTGTCCGACTTCGGCTCAGCTCATGATCTCACACTCTGAGTTTGAGCCCCACATCGGACTCTGTGCTGACAGCTCGGAGCCTGGAGCCTGCTTTGGATTCTGTGTCTCCCTCTCTCTCTGCTCCTCCCCCGCTCATGCTCTGTCTCTCTCTGTCTCAAAAACAAATAAAAACATTAAAAAATAAATAAAAAATAAAAAATAAATAAAAAGGCATTTTTATATTGTGATTACTTCAAAAACAAAGATACCATACTACCTCTGGGGTGAAGCAATCTGCAAAATTAAATTTTAGAATATGAATTAGATGGCTGGAAACATGTCATCTTATTTTATATATTTATATGTATATATGTACTTATATATGTATAATATATAACACTGCATATAATATAATACATATAAATGGATATATAATATATAATTTTATAAGCTTTTGCCCATTTAAAATGTTTTATTTTCATATTAAGTGAGCTCAAAAGCTGTTTCCATCACTATGAAGAAGGAAACAAGAATATCCAGTTTTGCTTAGGATTGCTGGAGAGGTTTTGGGTGGGGGGATGGGCTAAATAGGCAAGGGGCATTAAGGAAGACACCTGTTGGCATGAGCACTGGGTGTCCTATGTAGGGGATGAATTACTGGATTCTACTCCTGAAATCATTGTTGTACTATATGCTAAATAACTTGGATGTAAATTTTTTAAAAAATAAATAATTTTAAAAAAGAATATTCACTTTTGATATCTCTGCTATTTATGCAGTCATTCCTATAGCCCCAGCCTATAATTTATATTATTAGATTATTTGGGTCCTTATACTTGTATGCTGCATTGCAGAAAAGAACAAGGTTCCCTGAAGAGGAACCATTTATAAGATAGGTATTATAGACTAAACTGTGTCCCCACAAAATTCCTATGTTGACGTGCTAACCCCCAATGACTGGAGAGAGAGAGCCTTTAAGGAGGCAATTAAGGCTACATGAAGCCGTAAGGTGGATCCCTGATCTGATAGGACCGCTGTCCTTACAAGAAGAAAAAGAGACACCAGGGACACCTCTCCTGTGTGCACACACAGGGGAAAAACCACGTGGGGACACTGTGAGAAGGCAGCCATCTGCAAGCCGTCACCAGAAACCAACGCTGCCGGACCTTGATCTTGGACTTCCAGCCCCCAGAACTGTGAGAAAAGAACTGTCTGTTGTTCAATAAGCCTTCCGGCCTGCAGTGTTCAGTAATGGTGGCCTGACAACCACTGAACTAGCCGATGCCCGGCCCGGAGCTGGGACAGAATGGACCTGTCTTGTTGCACATTCCTGTAGAAAGAGCGATGGTGCTCCGTATCACACAGGAATGAGACCTCAGGGGCACGGCTTCCATTTACAGCAGAAACACATTCACATGGGCTCATAGACCGTACTTGGCTATTTTGCTGATGTAAGTGGGCTAAGTTATTTAGATTACTTAGACTTTAACTCTTGTTGAAAATCACACAAGTAAGGTAAAAAAAAAAAAAAAAAAAAAATCACAGGTGCACAAAACCAGGGCCAGAATATGAGATATTTTGATATGAAACCCATTATTAGAAGAGACAAAAATATTGAAAGAATTCAGAATGTCTCATTTAAACTAAATCTAAAGTTTCTCTGATCAATTATATTATATACTTGCTCTGAAATAAATGAAAAATTGTTTGCTGGTTTAAGAAGAAATGCTTGACATTTCTGTTGTTTTTACTGTTAAAAGTACAGGAAATAGTGGGAAACAGAATTCAACATGACATCACAAATGAAGGCATTGATAATCAGACTGAGGCCAGGAAAAACTCATCAACTCACAGTAAGTGATAACACATTCTTTCCCTAAGGAATGCCCTTGATTTGGACATGCTAGGACTATAAACCATACATTTGGCAGCTGTCTTTTTACCTTTAGATCAGTTCTGTTGGGCACACAGAGCATTTTCTGGTTTACGGTTTTGTTTTAGTCTTATTGCATGTGCAAGCAATTTGGTGATTTCACAAAATCTAGATTTCAATGTTTTGATAAAAAAATCAGAAGACCAGGAAATTATTACTGGAGTCTAGGAGCAAGCTTTCCTCTGTCTATACACAGTTCCCCAATCAGACCCAACTAAGACCACTTTCTTCATTTCCTTACCTTCCTGGTTCCTTCAGGCATTTTGTGTATTACTGCTACTTTAATATTGGGATTTTTTTTTTTTTAAAGAAAGCTAATGTGCTGCTTGTTATTCCCTCCCCATCAATACATCCCTTTCTATAAACCATTCTAACTGGAGACTGAAACATCTGAATGGAGAAAGAAGGGCTGATGTTTGTAAATCTTATCCTGGAAAGCATGGTCCTTGAAATTAGATTAAAGTAGAAGACTTAAAACGTAAATAAATAAATAAATAAATAAATAAATAAATAAATAAATAGGTGTAAAAACAGACAGATGTGCAGCAATGTGTGTATTGTAAGTTTTTATAGACTCACAATATATTATATATATTCAGTATATGAAGTCATACCAGGGGATAGAGATAGGCTTAGAAGAATGCACTGCCTTATTTATTTAAAATACACTAGATAAAAACTGAGTAGATCCTGGGGCTTGGGGTAGGAAATACATGTTCAGCCTGTCACCCACTTCTAGATTTGAGAAGGGAATTCAGTGGTGATACTGAGTGAGGCTAGACCCCAAATGGCAAGTCTGCAGAGATCACAGATCTCTCCGAAGGTGAGAATGATTCATGGAAAGGCAGTGGGGTGGGTGTGCATTAGCGGGGCTCACACACACACACAAAATTGCAGAAAGGGAACATTATTCCAAAGATTCTGACACAGCCCTGAAAATAACTTAGTGTAAAAAGAGAAAAATGTCTTTAAATTGTTAGCATTTGGAAAAAAAAAAAAAACCCTCAAGATTAAGCACAGGCATATTATGGTTCAACCATCACCACCATCCGCCTCCAAAACTTTTTCACCTTCCCCAGATGAAACTCTGCAACGATAAAAATAACTCCTCACTCTCTCCTCCCAAAGCCCTTCCCTTCTCTCTTCCATCTCTATGAATTTGGCCACTCTGGGAACCTCATATGAGTAGAGTCATGCACTCTGATCCTATGTTACGTAAAACAAAGTGACGAACAAAAACAGAGGCTCTCACATAGAACAAACTGGTGGTTACCAGAGAAGGGAGGTGGGGACAATGGGTAAAATAGTTGAAGGGGGTCAACAGTACACTTGTGGGACGAGCACTGAGTAATACACAGAATTCTTGAATCACTATATTCTATGCCTGAAACTAATATAACACTGCATGTTAATTACACTTGAATTTGTAATTAAAATTAAATTTTTAAAAATAAATAAATAAAATGGTATGCTATGTATATTTTGCCACAATAAAAAAGACTCAAGGAATCACTTTCTTTTCTTTTTAAGTCTGTTTATTTATTTAGTTTGAGAGAGAGGCAGAGAGAGAGAGAGAGAGACAGAGACAGAGAGACAGAGAGAAGGGCAGAGAGAGACAGGGAGACAGAGAATCCCAAGCAGGCTCCACACTCCATTCTGTCGGTGCAGAGCCTCAGGCGGGGCTCGATCTCACGAACCGTGAGACCAGGACCTGAGCGAAAATCAGGATTCGGATGCTTAACTGACTGAGCCACCCAGGCACACCAAGGAATCACTTTCTTTCTGAAATCAGAGTAGAAAGTCGTAAAGGTAAAATAGGCAGGAAACTTTATTGAAAAAACCAACAAGACAGAAGATGGGAAGAATAAGGGAGATTTCAAGATGGAAAAAAACATTAAAATTGACGACCTGTATGCAGATAGTATACAGCTAAACGGCTGCTGTAGAGAAAACTGAACCTGAAATGTGATTGACAAACATGAAATGAGCCCATAAGATAGAGAGAACATTGTCTGTGGCACATGGCAAGAACTGTAGAAAAGGCAGCTGTGACTGTTATTTGCGGGAGGGAGGTGTGAGAAGATCTTTGTGATACACAGAAAATAATAAATAGACCGTGGGAAGCTGTGAAGGACACATAACCCAGAAGCTTACAAAAAATTATAAAGGGTCACCATACCCCAGGGAAAGTCAATAGACACAAAACAGATGGACCATAGTGATTTTAATGGCAAGGATTTTTTTTTTTTTAATCCACAGCACAGGAAAAATCAACAAAAAAGAGGATATCTAAAGAGGGAAAAAGAGGTTTCTCTTTATATATTTTTTCTTCTACACAAAAAGCCACAAAAAATAGACCAACATGTATTATATTTAAGGAGTTTTAAAGGTTATGATCTACAGATTATTCCTTTCACAAAATACTCTAGCCAATCAAGAAATTAATCAAAACTAAGAACCAAAGAACAAGAAAATCAAAGTTAAAAATAAAACAGAGGAGTTTCTGGGGTGAGGGTTTCTGATAAAACACCCAATCACAAAAATCCCACTGAGCATCACCACCTACAATCACCAAGGCTGACTGAATCAGCCACATTTAGGAACCTAAAAATACAGACAAGCCTTAATCAAGATTTAAAGCAAAATACTTCATTGGGATTGCTGTTTCTTACTGAGGGAATGATCTTGTTACTGAATGTAAAACATTCCTCCAGAAATGTTTATTCTACACAGAGGTTTACCACAGGATTCAAACTCACATACAAAAGTAGCTCTGATGGTTAAAGGCGGTGATCATACACAGGGGTTTATCAGATTATTCATTCTATTCTTGTGGGTGTTTGAAATGTGGCAGATTAAAAAGTTTTATAAAAACAGGAAAAAGGTATACAGTGGGGGTGGGGGGACGGTTCTAGAAGTTAAAAACAAAACTTGGGTCACCTGCGTGGCTCAGTGGGTTAAGCATCCAACTTCAGTTCAAGTCATGATCTCGTGGTTCATGAGTTCGAGCCCCACGTTGGCCTCTGTGCTGACAGCTTGGAGCCTGGAGCCTGCTTCGGATTCTGTGTCTCCCTCTCTCTCTGCCCCTCCCCCGCTCGCTCTCTCTCTCTCTCTCTCTCTCTCTCTCTCTCTGTCTCTCAAAAATAAACATTTAAAACAAACAAAAAAACCTTTATGTATATAACTTTTAAACCAGCTATGTTCCCAAAATTAAGAAAAGTGTTAAGCTCAAATTCAAAGATACAGGTTTGAGAATGTCTCCATGAAAGTTCCACATTAGCTTACAAACTAAAGCAGGTTGGACTCAAAAGGACTCTACTTAAAAAAAAAAAAAAAAAAAAAGAATACTTGGTAAAACAAAAGTACCCAAAAGTATCCAATTACTGTTCCAGGTGAGGGATACAGAGGTGAAACCTGTTACTTTCTCCTAATTTATAAATGTTAAGATTACTTAGTGAAGAAAATAAAATACAAAAACGGATTCTTAAAAACATGTTAAAAAATTATACTCAAGGAAAAATGTTGGAAGAAAATTTAATACGAAACTTTTTAAATACAGTTTTGTTTAAATGACAGAATTATTCATTAGTATTTTTCTTCTTTCTATGAGTCTGCATTTTCCAAGTCTCCTTTAATGCATATAATAACATTTATAATGAATAAATTATTCTAATTGCTGGGTTTTTCTCTTGCCCAGCTCCTGAAAACATTTGGGGAGTGCTGAGGACTGAATATCTGTGTCCTCCTCAAACCCATAGGTTGAAACCTAATCTCTAATGTGATGGTACTTAAAATGGGCAGAGCCCTCATGAGTCAGATTAGTACCCTTACAAGAGAGACCCCAGACAGCTCCCCTGTCCTTTCTGCCAAGTGAGGACAATGTAAGAAGACAGTCACCTGTGAACCAGCAAGGGGGGCATTTCTGCAGAATCTGCAGGCACCTGAGCTTGGATTTCTAACCTTCAAAATTAAAAAGTGAATTTCCATTATTTATAAGCTACCCAGCTTATGGTAATTTTGTCACAGCAGTCAGAACAGACTAAAAGAGAGAAAAGATTTTATAGTAAGAGTGGGATTGATTTTGTTATTTATGTATACGTCTTACCAAAAATAAAAGTATCCTCTTTGGGGGGCACCTGGGTGGCTCAGTCGGTTGAGCGTCCGACTTCGGCTCAGGTCATGATCTCGCGGTCAGTGAGTTCGAGCCCCGAGTCAGGCTCTGTGCTGACAGCTCAGAGCCTGGAGCTTGTTTCGGATTCCGTGTCTCCCTCTCTCTCTGACCCTCCCCCGTTCATGCTCTGTCTCTCTCTGTCTCAAAAGTAAATAAATGTTAAAAAAAAATTTTTTTTAAAGTATCCTCTTTGAAAATAATTCAGTATTGAAATGAAATAAAGTGGGTAAAAAATATATAATCGCCAGCCTCATTTTTTTAATCCAGGAATTTCACAAATGCAACTAACGGTCTTAAAATGACAATAGCAGCCACAGATAAAGCTGGATTTTCTGGATGGAAATTAAAAGCTCCATCAGCCTGGGAGGTTTATTTTGTGTGTCCCTCTTCTAGTCTACTGGTGTTATTCTGATCATCACTGAACTGGTGCTCGCTTTGCTCCTCCAAAGCTCTCCCAGAAAAAAAGATTCTCATCTATTTCATAATGAGGAGCCCTCAACTCTTAGTCAAACTACCATATTCAAAACGGTATTTTCTACAAAGCATACTAACATTGTAGCATCTTCCTTGATAACAGTGTCTGCTTTATGATATGCCTCAGACTTGAAGCTATTTTCTTATTACACACTTTTTAATCTAATCAAGGCTTCTATTGTAATTATTTCTTATGCTGTTGTAATTTTCCACTGGTCTTTTTTAATTCCCCTTCGTGAGGGGTCTGATAGCACATTGGATCTTCTAAGTATTCGTTCATTTTGCAGTAACCTCTGGGCACCTGCACTTTTCCTGACTTTCTCTTCCAGGATGGTTTTTACCCTCACTTGTTTGCATCTCTCTACATTTTGCCCCAGAATGATTTATCATCCTTGTTGTTCTTAGGAATCACTTTTGTTCTAATTGCAAAGCTAAATAAATTGCACTCCTTCTCTGTCCCTTCAGAGAATTCTCTTTCAATTGGACATTTCTAATTACGGCCTAGAGAGCTCCTAGAAAAATTAAGGTCAGAATCACTGCATTTCAAGAGTGTTGCAAAGCATCGTGAGCCCAAAGATCTTTTTTGTATACAGGCAAACCTCAGACATAATGCAGGTTTAGTTCCAGACCACTGTAATAAGAGGCACGTCACGGTAAAGCAAGTCAAATGAATTTTTTGGTTTCCCAGTGCATATAAAAGTTACGTTCACACTATACCATAGTCTAGTAAGTGTGCAATAGCAGGTGTCTAAAAATGTATATGACCTTAATTTAAAAATATCTTATGGCTAAAAGTGCTAAGCATCACCTGAGCCTATAGGGAGTCATAATCACTGACCACAGATCACCATCACAAATATAATAATAATGAAAAAGTCTGAAATTTTGTGAGAATTGCCAAAATGTGACACAGAGACTCAAAGGAAGCAAATGCTGTCGGAAAAACGGTGCCGTGCAAACCTGCATGTAAAGAACACAGTATCTGCAAAGTACAGGAAAGCGAAGTGCGGTAAAATGAGGCACGTCCACCAAAACAAAGCGCTGGCTACTTTTACTCCTATAATGTGAAGGTTTTCCTGTACGTTTTCAGATCTTTTGACTCTCGGCACTGCTGTCCCGCTCTCAAAACTATGAGAGGCTGAATACAGAGATGGACGGTGGTCAGACCACACAGGAAAACTGAACTCTAGCCCCCAGCCCACAGCAGCTAGTCCGGGAAATCAATCCACTCTCTGCAGGGACCCGTCCAGACAGCCAGCCTACTGTCTGCAAGGCAGACTCGCAGGAGGTCAGACCATGATCCCTAGCAACAGTCCAGGAAGCCAAACAATAACCCTTGCAGTGATCCACCCTCCACAGCCAGGATTCCATTCATGACGACAACTTCCCCAACTGTCACTCACATCCAACTTAGGGTCCATCAGAGAAAGGCGAATATGCACCTGTAGCCAAGCACGCAGGAGGCCCTGCTTCCAGCTAGCTCCCCCGCCGCTTCCCAGGGCTGACACCCTGCAGACAGAGCATACCTGGAGCCTGCCTTGTTTCCCCACTGAGCGTCCCTACTCCCCTGCTCCTGAGTCTCTGCTACACCCAAGTGATGGTGGCCCATCCCCTTGCTAGAGCAAGAGCGAGCTATGAATAAAAACAGCCTTTGCTTATTCTCACTCACGTGGTCTTCATTTATATCCAAATTAGCCTTCAAAAATTCTGCTAGAGCTTAACTTTCAGATATAATGTAGGGGCTAAAATGCCTACTTTATTTACTGCTTTGTTATTCCTCGGAACATAAGGCTTTATGAACCTTCTACATTTTGCTACATCGTTTTTATCGAGGTCACACTTATTACAGTGGCTGTGTACTTAACATAAAATAATTATTGCCTTTTTATCTGAGGGCTTATATATTTATAAACTAATCTTTACCGAGTGTTCGCAATGTGTGAGGCACCAGGGGAAATGCAGATAAACAAGATGTGATTTGAACACAGATATTCACAGTCTGATGCCCTCAACTATTTCAGTGAGTATCACCTCATCACTTTTACATGTCAAATTTAGTACAACACAATAGGAGTATTTCATATCTGATGGAAAAGTGTGGACTTCTCCTAGGGATCCCACCAGCTCCCACCTGGAAAAGTGGGTGAGGAAAATCAAAGTAGTGTTAGCCTTCCTCACCAGGTTAGGACTGACACCTTAGGACCCTATTGAAATGGTTCTGGTTTCCAGAAATAGTAGTCTAGCGAGCTAAATTGAAAAGAATCAGACCACCAGGTGCTTGATGAAAACACAGAACACTGTGTCCTTAACAGGAAGCTTCATTTTTATTCTAGGCAAATATAGGGCTTTCCTTTGGACTACTAACAAAATCTCTGGCAGCAAAGCCAATATCAAAGCTCAGAACTGGCTTAAAAGAATAAGAGGAAAGCCCTTTGTACCTGTAACTTTTCCTGTCTAACTTACGGACGACGATGCTGGTTGTTCCAGAGTGGACCCTGTTCCCTTCGGTGGCTCGGCAGCCTTCCTCGGGTTACTCAGAAGTCAAAGGAAACTCCCACAGTATCACTTCCCGAGAGTTAACCAGGATGTTTTCACTCCTGCTGGAACGCATGAAGAGCTATGGTTTCCCATATAGAACCCGGAAGAGTTCTTCCTCCATACCCCAGCTTAGCTACCCCACCACTTGAGAGAAAGGACCATTTCTCCATCCAGGGACATCCATAGTGGAGGAGTATATTAGAGCAGCCTTCAGGCAGAAGTACCAAAGAACAAGCAGAATGACAATGAGGTTGAACCTGCCCGGAAAAACATAAACATGACAATTAAGAGCAAGGTTATAAGGCAAAGTAGCACTGAGCTCAGTACTGGGGTCCTGCCAGGCACAGGAGTTTGGCTGTAAGAGAATTACTAATCGCCCCATGTGCTTGGCTCACTCACTTCTTTTGGTCTCTATTTAACCTGCCAGTAATGCAAAATCTCTGTTTGGTGTGGCTGCTGAAAGAAAACTGTGAGTCCTTCTCATCGTGTGTCACATAGGATTTTTTTCTTTTTCCCAAAGCTATACTTCCAGGAGCATACACTTCTGGCTGCCTAGCTGAAGAGAAATGTTTGTAAATCTCAGTTACAAGGCCCAGCATGAGCATTCAAGAATATGCAAATTTCAGGCCCAAGCTCCTGCGTGCCTGTCAAGTAAGGGCATAAAATTCACACCAGAGTCTGATTCCAAAATGAAAATATTATACAAAGTATTTCAATTACCCACAAACTCATACAACTCCATTGGGGAGATATCTATAGACAGTCCCTAAGTGATGGGTTCCCTAGTCATTAACACAGAGCAGGAAGATATATTCAGGAGATTTCTAATTCATTTTTTCTTTCTAGATGAATGACAGCTTCCCCTGTTTTTCAAGGCTCCTGGGGAGAATGTGCCACGCGTCCTCTGGGATTCTTCCTCCAACTTTTAATATAACCTACCTCCCCACAGTCTTGCTATTAGTTTATGGATGTAGTAAGAAAAAAAAAAAAGCTTCTGAGATCTAAAAATTAGGGCCCAGACCTTATTTAAGATGATACATTTACACATACACATGAATAGTAATTTGAAAGATTTAATTTTATATTCCTTATGCCCATAAAGTGAACCAGAATGAGATATTCATGATCCTTCCCCAAGAAAATAAAGAAACTCATCTTAAAGGCACTTACAGTCCCGTATAAAGTGTGATTTCTAACCCTACCATTTTAATGATGAGAAGTTGATTCAAACTTCCCTTCTGCTAAGCCTGTGCCAAAGCAGTTTATATTCTTCCCAGGTTCTTTATAGGCTTGTACTTCGTAATTAATCCCCCAAGTGTAATATAAAGCTAGGCTAATACAAATATCCAGTCTCCTTGAAGCAGCCGGCCGAGCAGGTGATACAGGCAAACAGATCAGCCTGGAGAACCAGACTGGGAAATGGGAGCCAGGAGCGGGGGTGGGGGTAGGAGGAGGAATGAGACAAGAGGTTACACAATCAGCCACATGGCCGCTCTCTTTGCAGAGAAAGCAGAATTCACTGGCTAGATTAAAAATGGCCATGAAAATGTATTGCCAGTTTATTTCCACAATGTAAACACTATTAAATGAAAAGAGACAGGAAGCCAACTCCATTCCAGTGTGAATGTAAACAACAGTAATGGTCAAAGCAGCAGCAAACCCTATCTGACCCCCTCGGTCTCATCAGAACCCCCCTGCTTTATGATGCAAATGCTCCAGGGCAGGTGACATCCAGGACCAATGAAACTGCACATGAAATTGAACAACTTCCAATCCTTGCCTCCCTTCAGTCATTTTGCATGGGAATGTGTGGTTAAAAGCCTTCTGAAAGGTTTGCTCACATTTCAAATTCTTCCCCTAAAACTATTAAGATGGGAAATGAGTATCTGAGTTATTATCATTGACTGATTCAGCAAAAGCCGGAAAAAGTAGATTATTTTGAAAAGCAAGTGTTCTTTGTAAATCTTTTTAGGATCCTGAGAACCAACTAATAGGATAATTAACACACTAAAACAAAGCAGTTATACGGATATAAGAATTGTTAGTAGATGGAAGTATTTACCGATAATCACAACTTCGTCACTAAATCATGTGTGTAAAGAGAATAATTATGAAATTTGGTCATGGTCGTGCAGTTTATAAACTGGAGAGAAAACAAAACATCTCCGGAACAATAAAGAAAGCACGAGGTCTTAATTTTATCAACAGTCCGCAAGTCCTTCCAGAGCAAAGGGAAATTGTTAAGGAAAAGAGTGTTCAGGAAAGACACTTGTGAAGGAAGCGAGAGTTTCAGCTCACTCTTAAATGATCAGTTACTGGAAAAGTGGCATGGAAACATTCCGGCTCTGAAGAATCACACGAGGGACACTGAAACCATAAAAATATTAATAATGGAAAAATCAGTAGCATTGCTTTGTACTTACAGGAACCACATGCACAATACAACAAAAATTTCTGTTCACAAGAGCCATAATTTTTTTTTTTTTTTTTTTTTTTTGAGACAGAGAGAGACAGAGCATGAGCAGGGGAGGGGCAGAGAGAGAGGGAGACACAGAATCGGAAGCAAGTTCCAGGCTCTGAGCTGTCAGTGCAGAGCCCAACACGGGGCTCCAACTCATGAACCACGAGGTCACGACCTGAGCCAAAGTCAGAAGCTTAACTGACTGAGCCACCCAGGTGCCCCCATAATTTTTTTTTAAACAACAAAACACTTAGGAATAAATTTCTCATGGAATGTTCAAGAGCTAGATGATAACATTCTGAAATGTTTCTGAAGGGCCAGCTGAATAAATAGAGGAAGAAAGTGATTCCTTGGGGCACCGGGGTGGCTCAGTCGGTTGAGCATCCGACTTCGGCTCAGGTCATGATCTCATGGTTCGTGACTTTGGGCCCCACGTCGGGCCCTGTGCTGACAACACAGAGCCTGGAGCCTGCTTTGGATTCTGTGTCTCCCTCTCTCTCTGCCCCTGCCCTCCTTGCTGTCTTTCTCTCTCTCAAAAATAAATAAACGTTAAAAAAAAAAAAAAAAAAGAAAGTGATTCCTCTATGAAGTAACTCAATACCAATATTGCTAATCATCTCCCTTAATTTATATATTCAATGCAAATTCAGCCACTTATCCTAGTGCTTCTAGAACTCTTCAAACCTTGACAAACTGATGTTAAAAGACATGTGTAAGAGAAATACAACTTGAATGGCAAAGGAATTTTGATGAAGAGAAAGGAAAGGATACTTGCTCGCTATAAATAAAACTATAGGAAATTAAACAGCAGGGGGTAAAGGTGCCAGAAATGATAGATAGACCAACAGAACCAAAGAAAATATACATAAGCAATCCCAGTTATCTAGGGCTGAAAATATTAAAAGGTGGCATTTCAAAGTAGTGGGAAAGGATGCACTATTCGATTTGCCCATGCAACACGGGAACAATAGGCTATAAATTAAAAAAAAATTAAAAATCTAGATTCCCTCCCTCACATTACTCACATTTCAATTCTCAACATATTAAAGGGCTAAATGTGACAAGCAAAACTCTGACAGCATGGGAGAAAACAGGGGAATTGCTTATAACCTTGGGGAGAACCGGGAACCTACCTTAAACAGACACAAAGCAGAGAAGCAATAAAGGGAAAAGGGATAAATCTAACGACATAAAAATTGTTATCTCCACTACAGAAGACAAGCCCAGTTGGGGAGAAAATATTTACAAAATATAACACACAGAGAGAACTATACCCAAAATTTTTAAACTCCAGAGACCTTCCCTTGTGCCATCCATCATGCCAGTGTGAACACAGCTCATAAATCAGCAAGGATCTTTCCTTCTCCTCCCAGATATCAATTTTCAGGGACACACGGAGACTCCTATAAACTGTAGACCCCAGATTACAGGTAAGAGCTGGACAGAAATCCTGAGATAGGACGAGAGCAATGCGGAAGGCAGCAGAGCTCAGAGACCATGGACATGACGCTTCTGAAAGTGTGAACACAGGCTCAGGCAAGAGGTATACCCCATTTTTGCCACCACAGTTGGGAGATACAGATTGAGCCGCCCAACAAAAGCCCCACTGGATGCAGTTTGGGTTTCAAAACCAGATGAGATATGGCTACAAATAAGTCATATTTTCCAAGGCAAAGGAAAAGCAAAACAACTATAGAATGGGATTCTTCTCTGGTCTAACATCCCACAAAAAACTTGCAAGTAGGTGGTCCAGGGAAGCCCAATTCAGTCAAAGGTACATAAAATATCAGGATTTGGCAGGATATCAATGCAAAGATGCAACAGTAGAAAATAAAAGATATTTTTAAATCTGTTATTAACAGATGAATAACACTCAGTAGAAGAACAAGAAAGTGTTGCCAAAGAACAGAAAAGATCTGCACCGAACACTGTATGAAGAATTAAAAATATAACAACCCCTGGAATGAAACCATGGACATACAAACCTTCTAGTATCAGAAATACTACACAACACACATGCATGTACACCCACACAACAAAACCAGAAAGAAGCAGAGACCTCACAGTAAAATGCTTTTTAGTATCTATAAAGCCAAAAAGGGGTGCCTGGGTGGCTCAGTTGGTTAAGCCTCCGACTTTGGCTCAGGTCATGATCTCACAGTTCCTGACTCTGAGCCCCGCGTCAGACTCTGTGCTGAGAGTTCAGAGCCTGAAGCCTGCTTCAGATTCTGTATCTCCCTCTCTCTCTGCCCCTCCCTCATTTGTGCTCTGTCTCTCGGTCTCAAAAATAAATAAACATTAAAAAAAATTTTAAGGGCGCCTGGGTGGCTCAGTCGGTTAAGCATCTGACTTTGACTCAGGTTATGATCTCATGGTTCATGAGTTCGAGCCCCACTTCGGGTTCTGTGCTGACAGCTCAGAGCCTGGAGTCTGCTTCAGATTCTGTGTCTCCCTCTCTCTCTGCCCCTCCCCCACTCATTTCCCCCCCCCCATCAAAAACTAAATAAACATTTAAAAAAATAATTTATAAGGCCAGAAAACATATCAATATAATATTAAATGACTAAGACCAAACTTCTCTGTCATATCAATAAACGTAAATGAGCTAGACTCAAGCACTTAAAAAAGGATTTTTGTTCTGATTCCAAAACAAAAACAATTGTACGTAAAAGAAAAATGTAAATGGAACTGAAAAGGTTGACTATAAAAGAAAATTTAAAAATTAAACAAAACCAAAGAGAAAGAAAATGAGAGAGAGGGAGAGAGAAATCATGATCTTATTAAGAGAGCCTGTCAAACAGCCAAAAACTTAGCCAGATCATAAAAATATATAGTAAGGCAAAGACAACTACTACAAATTCCAAACGGTACAATTCACCATGAAGATAGCTTAGGAATATCTATGCTCCAAATAGCATGACCACAATATCCATAAAGCAAAAGGTATAGGAGACACAAGGGGAAATAGGCAGAAACAAACTAGTTAGTAGAATATCCTAAACCAAGTCTAAAGCCCAACACATGTAGATAAAAACAAGTCAGTTTGGGGGCACCTGGGACTCAGTCCGTTAAGTGTCCAACTTCAGCTCAGGTCATGATCTCACAGTTTGTGAGTTCGAGCCCCGTGTCGGGCTCTGTGCTGACTGCTGGGAGCCTGGAGCCTGCTTCGGATTCTCTGTCTCCGTCTCTCTCTGCCCCTCCCCCACTTGTGCTCTGTGTCTGTCTCTCAAAAATAAATAAATGTAAAAAAAAAAAATCTTTTTTTAAATCAGTTTTTAAATAACATAACATCAAATAACATAATTAATAAGTTGTACCTAATTTATATAGAAAACCCAGAAAATAGTAAAAACATTTTCTAGTCAAGTACATTTGGGCAATTCACAAAAGTTAGCTACATATTTGACCCCAAAGACATGCATTCAAAAGGCACCAAATTGACCACCACAGTCTGGCAGGCAGATTTTTGGCCCTGGTGACCCTCATCCCCTGGTGTCATGCCCAGGAGTTACAAGGCAAAAGCAGTCAGATGTTATTTAGATTATTAATCAGTTGACCTTAACTTAGGAAGATCATCTTGGAATATCTGAGTGGGCCCAACGTAATCACATGAGCCCTTACTAGCAAAGCTTTCTCCCTGCTGCAGAGGTGGGAGCCAAAGACAGGCAGCAGAATACCCAGAGCCCTGGGAAGACAGAACTTTGCTGGCTCAAAGATGCACGGGGCCACAAGGAAAGCCCAAGAAGGAAGTTAATTTTGTCAAGATCCCCTGAGGTGGAGAGAAACCCCAGGCCCCTGGTGAAGAGCTTTCCTCTGGACACTACCTTGATTCCAGCTTGTTGAGACCCTGAGCAGAGAAAACAGCTGGGTCCCCAGCACAGCTGCCCTCCAGAACCAAGGTCACACGTGGCCACTGCTTGGAGCTTGCTGAACTGGTGGTCGTTTATTCACCAACAACAGAAAACCTCAGCTCAAGAAGCAGAGTTACATCTGAACATCACAGGGTGGGGGGGGAGGGGGGCAGGGCATGAGAGTATAGTAAGAAAAATAACTCTCTCGGATTTTAAATAAAAATATATGAAGATCTGTTTGGCTGCTTAGCCTCATTCATTTTGTCCTAAATCTATCACCAAATGTATGGATACTCTATAAATTTGAAAAACGGGTTGATCTTTAAATGAGCTAACAAGGTTTTCTCTGAATTTATATCTGAGAGTACTTGATGGTGTAGGAAATATTTCATCCAAAGAAGTAAAATATCAATAGCAATAAAGAGACTTGTCTTTTTCCCCCAGAGTCAATGAAAACTGTAAGCAGTGATTCATTTGACCATGTTTTACAGTAAAATGCTGCCCAAACTCAAAACAATTACAGTTGGCCAGCATATCTCACTGCCGCTTACGTAATTACCCACGCATGCATGCACGTGTCTCAGCAATCCTAAGTAACACCTTCTGGACATCGTCATACTCTTCATATCTGAATGAGCCTTGCACACCAAAACTAAGATATCAGAGTCTATTTCAACCATTCAAAACAGCAGGAATATTTAGAGCCCTGACGCTTTCAAAATTTTTAGTCCACCACACTATGGCAGAGCCATTTGGTGGTTACATACATCTATGATATTTTTAGAGAATTTAGACTCAGTTTAGATTTACAGATTTAAATGAGAACTATATAACAAGTCAATTCAGCTTTTCAAAATACCCATACAAATAGACTCCATAAAGATACCCTTTCCTCCACATTGGATTCTGACTTTACTCATACAGATTTTCTGAAGGGCCAGGTTCCCTAGAGACTTCCAACAATGGGTCCCTTGGATTCATTTTCCTAGCAATGATTCATATTTAATTAACGCAACTCAATCCTTTCTTTTTAAGTTTTGTCCTCACATAATGAGCCAATTTGTTACCTATTCATTTGTACAGTGCCTATTTTTCTCATACAGAAATGCTGACACAGATATGAGATCACAAGCAGGATAAGAGGGAAAAAGACTTCCTTTTGATATGAAACTTTTAAAGCCCATTAAGCAATTAACCAGAGCCAACTAAGAAAAAAAAAAACACAAAACACACATGTTTTTAAAGCATCTGGTAGCAATGACCAAAAAATGTAGGAAAGTTTATAAAAACATAAAAAACAAATAAGAATGACTAAATACAAAAGAGCAAGTTAATGGAAAATGTACCATAAGTTTGGATATTTCCTAAGTCACTGAACGTTAAAAAGTACATGAATAGCTTTGGGATGCCTTTTCCTCTCAATTCCTCAGCTTCTTGTTGATTAATCATTTCTAGTTGTTTCATGACTATTTACACAATGGGGTTCTGAAAAAGTCATGGGTGTACTTTGTTTGAACATATTCTCAAGAAATGAAAATCAAACTATTTTGCAGACGTGTCTTAGATTTTCTTGGTAGCCAAACGTAGATAATTCTTTCTTGGTAAAATCAGGCATACAGAGTACCTGGTATCTAAGAAGCACTTAGAAAACTTGTTAAATGGTTGAATCTAACAGACAAGAGCTTATTTAATGTTAATAAGAATACCTGGTCAGGGGGGCGCCTGGGTGGCGCAGTCGGTTAAGCGTCCGACTTCAGCCAGGTCACGATCTCGCGGTCCGTGAGTTCGAGCCCCGCGTCGGGCTCTGGGCTGATGGCTCAGAGCCTGGAGCCCGTTTCCGATTCTGTGTCTCCCTCTCTCTCTGCCCCTCCCCCGTTCATGCTCTGTCTCTCTCTGTCCCAAAAATAAATAAACGTTGAAAAAAAAAAAAAAAAAAAAAAAAAAATTTAAAAAATAAAAAAAAAAAAAAAAAAAAAAAAAAAAAAAAAAAAAAAAAAAGAATACCTGGTCAGGAAATGATGCCATTACCCTTCCCCCGATCCCAGGGTGGAATCATTCAGGTTGTCAGGGGTTGGCATTTCTCCTCAGCTCTAGCTCCCTCCTTAATTCCAGAGTTCCATGGTTATGTGTGTTTTGCAAAGCTGTGCAGTGTTGGATAATGGAAGTGAGTGGCTACCATTTTCCTATGAACAGCACCGCGCCCGTGACCATCAACAACGCAGAGTTAGGCAGGTTTAATGCATAAGCCTGTGGCTTCTTGGAGGGATTTGGAATTCCAAGGTAGATAGAGCAGTACTCTCAGGATTTTCTGACTCCGCAAGCCTGCCGATGAGGGTTTATCATACCAGCTTCGTCTTCCAGACTGTAGTTTATGCACTAAACCAATGACCCTTGTATGCTGCAGTGTGTGTCCTCCATAGCTGAGATACACCCGAGAGCCGGCTGGTAAAGCAAGACTGACCGCCGCCGCGGTCCCAGAGACCCACAGCCCTATCATAACCTTAAGGTTCGCTTGATTAGAGGTCTCGGTTCCCAGCATGACGATCTCCTCCACTAGAGGACACAGTGAAGTTCTAATTCATCTAAAGCTCCAACTCCCAACTGGCCATGTTATCTTCCCATGCCTGGGGTCAGGACAAACAGGATTCTCGGCCACCCTTGGTGCTTTTAACAGTGAACTGTCCCTTGCTGCAGCCAATCCTGGCAAAAAGAAGAAAAGAACACAGGTCCCCTGCCCCAGCCCCGAGCCATAAGCCCTGCATCACCCGGCCTGTGCAGGGCAGAGCAGCCGAAACACCGGCTGAGATGGAGGAAAGGAGAACAGGCAGGGGAGAGGAAGCTGATGCTCTCCATGACGGTCCTCAGAGCCGCAGCAGCAGCAGTGCGTTCTCTCCTGTCTTCTAACGGTGACCCAGTTGTACTGAGTCTTTGGGGACTGACTGCACCAGCCACCACCTTGCAGGGAACTCTGTGACGCTCTGACGGTGCACGGGGCCTGTGTTGGCCGCCCCTCACACACCACGGAGAGTCCTCTCGCCCTACCTCCTGCTCCGGCTTCAGCTGCAGACACAGTTCCCTGCGGCCCGCAGCCAGCCGCGTGCAGGTGCAACCCGGAAGTGCCTCCCCGGGAGCCCCTGGTGCACGTGCTCTCTCCGGACCAGGGCTCTGAGGGCTCCCAGCAAGGGCAATACCTCCAAGAATATCTCCGACTATTTCCACCAACCTCAGATAGCTAAATATATTTTGTAGTTGCACTTGGTGTTCTAGGAGTTCATCAAAAGTTACTGCAATCCTGCCACGCTCTGCTCAAGGTTCTCACCTGCACATCTGTCCCGGAGAGCTCTGCGGGAGGGCTGTGCCCTGGCGGCTGCGGGGGCAGGAACGGAAACCGGCTTCCCCAGGAGCTGGCAGGGGGCGCAGCGCGCACCCGCTGAGGCTTGCGCTCCGCGTGTCCTTCCGGCCTTTGCTCCACCAGGACCTGTTCCCTTAATATGTCCGCTCTCGGGGAGGGGGTGGACTAGATTTGAAGGGAGACAGGACTGAAAGCTTAGCTGGAGTCGTCTTCGGGGCTGATTAGAAGGCTGTCCATAGGAAGTTCAGGGACGGTGTGTCTGGACGAGGTGTCCTCTCGGGATGAGGCTCATGGAAATGGCTTTCGCCCAACCGTCAGCACTGTGCACAACCGAGCTCGGCCAGCACCCCCGGAAGCGGGCGGACACCTGCAGGGGGTGCAGGGGGACCCAGGGGCGGGGATACTCTCTGAGGAGGGGCGTGGCCAACGCGCAGTACTCTCCCAGAGACATTCTCTCTCTCCAGCTAGGGATGGGGAGCTGGCAGGAAGCTCCCTGGGCAGACCCCACACCAGGGAGGCAGGCGGGCGGGCGGGACACAGCACACCAGGCCTTTTACCGCAGACCCGAACTCCTCGCTCCTGCACCAGCCCTGCTGGGTGCTGGTTACTGTAACCCCATCCTGCACAAGGATTCTAGAAAGTACTTGCTTCCCTTGGGCACTGCCCCACATTACTGGCATTACTGGAATTAATCCAAGCCCCAAATGGCAGAGGATGTTAAAACTAAATGCAAAAGCAGGGCCTTCTCATCCAAAAGTTCCCAAACAGGGTACTTAATAGAGGCCATTCACCCCCGTGCCTACAATACTGTGCATGTAACATATTTCCTGTCCGTGGCACCAAGCAGGGACGGCTATGTCAACACTCTCACAGTGACAGATGCCTTCATTTGCCGTGTCCGACGGGAGCCCAGCCGAAAGCAAAACATGGCCACAGCAGGCTGAATCCTCTATGAAAATACCTGTCGGGACCTGAGTTTCCCACATAAATCCACTCAGCTCAAGAGAGAAACCGGGAGCACCGGTTGCCACACAGCACATTTCATCTGACAGGGTTACAGAAACATTTCTCCTATTTCAGGGGTCAGCAAGCTGCAGCCCATGAGTCAATCAGGGCTGTTGCCTATCCTTAGGCAGCCTATGAGCCACGAGAGGTTTTTAAATTTCTAAATGGTTGGGGGAAAAAATGAAAAGAAAATTCTGTGATGTGTGAAAATTGTATGAAATTCAAATTTCAGTGTCCATAAATAAAGTTTTATTGGAACGCAGCCACATTCATTCATTTTCATACCGCCTGAGGCAGCTTTCACACTACAAAAGCTCAGAGTATTTATTATCTAGCCTGCTACTGGCTGAGTTGTATGCCCAGAAATTCATATGTTGGAGTCCTAATCTCCCGTACCTCAGAATGTGACTGTATTTGGAGATAGGGCCTTTGAAGAGGTGACGAAGTTAAAATGAGGCCGAAGGGTGGGCCCCAGTCTTAACCGGACTCGTGTCCTGATAAGAAGGGATCTGGATAGACTGGCAGGCTATACACAAAGACTGCAGGGATACGCACGTGCACGGGGGAAAGCCCACGTGAGGGCACAGAGGCAGGGGGCCATCTGTCAGCCACGGAGAGAGGCCTCACCAGAAACGGAATTGGCTGGCCTTTGACCTGGAACCTCTAGCCTCTAGAACCGTGAGAACGCACATTTCTGTTGTTCAGGTCACCCAGTCTACGATATGCATGAAGCCCCGGCAAATTAATACATATCCCTTCACAGAAAAAGTATGCTGACCCCTGTCTATACCATAACACCCTGCACAGATTCACCTGTGGACTCGACTGTATTGCAGTTCAGTATGTTGTCAGGATCCCCAGAGAGAATAGGCCTGATCCACTCCGTCGTCTTCCAAGACCAGTGAAGAAAGGGCGGTCCTTTTGCAGAGGACCAGGACGCACAGTCACCCAAGGTGGGCATCCAGTCACCATCAGGCCCGAAGAGAAGGACCGCCTTGCTGTGCTCGGGTGACACCTGCGGATGTCTGGGCACGGGTAGAGACATGCGGGTCTGCACATCTGTCCCTGCATCAGGCAGGCATCTGCCCCTGAAACTCTGCCTATGGGCTCCAGGCTGTTTCCCTACACGTTGCCTTGGTGGCTCCAGGACATCAGGGTTTAGAAGCACTTCCTCAGGCCCTGATATTTAATCCCCCTGCTGCGTTTATCATGATAATCCCTAGTCTCTGTGTCTTTCTTTCCCTCTCTCCGAGAAGAATGTAAAACATCCTGGCTGTTTTGTTATGGGGACCTTGCCTCCCTGCTTGCCTCCTGTGGAAGCAAGCACTCATGTCTGTCTCTCTCCTGCTCTCACTCAGGGTGGTTTATCAGCATTGGCCTGCTCCGCCGAAATGTGCTTCACAGACCTGCAGATGCCACGCAAGGCGACGGTGAACCACGGCCTCTTATGTGTGCTGCACAATTATCAAGCACAGCCTTTTATCCAGACACCACGTGCATTTCGCATTCTCCTCCTGGCTCCAAAAAAAGAGGAAATGCCTAGAAAAGTAACGCCATCTTGATAAAACTTCAATCTTTTTTGGTAAATACATGGGTGAGGATTAACATAATTGATTAGTTATGAATTCTTGGCATTTATCCACATTTAAAAAAAATTTTTTTTATTTATTTTCGAGACAGAGAGAGACAGAGCATGAGCAGGGGAGGGTCAGAGAGAGAGGGAGACACAGAATCCGAAGCAGGCTCCAGGCTCCGAGCTGTCAGCACAGAGCCCGACGCTGGGCTTGAACCCATGAACCGTGAGATCATGACCTGAGCCAAAGTCGGAGGTAAAAACCGACTGAGCCACCCAGGCACCCCATCCACATTTTTTTAAGATTTTTATTTCTTTTGAGAGAGAGGGAGAAAGAGACAGAGAGAGAGCATGTACCTGAGGGCACGCAAGCAGGGGAAGAGCAGAGAGAGAGAGAAGAGAGAGAATCCCAAGCAGGCTCTGCACTGTCAGCAAGGAGCCCCAACTGGGGGCTCAATCTCACAAACCATGACATCATGACCTGAGCTGAAATCAAGAGTTGGATGCTTAACTGACTGAGCCATCCAGGCGCCCCATCCACATTTTTTTTTAATTGCACCAAATATGTATTAAAAAAAAGAAAAACGAAAAAACAAGAAAGGCCCTTTCCTCAATCTCTGATAACTATGCTTAAAATGAAGTAATAGTTGGGGTACCTGAGTGGCCCAGTCGGTTGAGTGTCCTGATTTCCACTCAGGTCATGATCCCCAGGTTGTGGGATCGAGCCCCCCATCAGGCTCCATGCTGGGCACAGAGCCTGCTTGAGATTCTTTCTCCCTCTCCCTCTGCCCCTCCCCTGCTCGCGCTCTCTCTCTCTCTCTCTCTCAATAAACAAATAAATAAATAAATAAAATAAGGGACTAGCAACCACAAACACACTGATATATTAAATATTTCCTTTCTGGGCCATTAGTTCTATATGTAACAGTCCAGTTTAGCAATTATAAAGGAGACAGTGGGTCCAGTGACCACATTTCTCGGGCATCGTGCTAGGAACCAGAGCAGAACATGGTACGTGTTGCCTTCGAGAGGCTGGCAGTCCCACGGAGAAGGCGTGTGAGCCGGCAACAGCAGAGCGAGGGGAGGGCTGAGCCGTGTGCCAACAACACAGCAGACAGCAGAAGCGTGGAATCCGGGCCCGGGGGAGAGGAGGCTGCGGGGAGCAGTGGGTGAGAACAGAAAAGAATACTTCCCGGGGCGGTGTCACCTGGGCCGGATCTTAAAGAAGGTAGAGATTTCGCTAAGTAAAGACCAGAGGACAAAGGAAAGGGCACAGGGCCCCCCCGGGTGAGAGAAAAGCTTCACTTGAAGGGTTCTATGAGCAACAGAAAAGCTCGTGTTAAATGACATTCCGAAGTGGAAAGTCATGTAACAACGCTACACCTCAGTCCTAGCCTCCAACCTGCAGCTGGATACAGCCTGATACAACTCTTACCACCTGCCCACTAAAAATGTTACCCTTCTGAATTCTCTGTTCAGTCAGGCAACAAATATTTCTGAGCACCTACTGTGTGCCAGGGACCGTTATAAGCACTGAAGATTACAAGAGGGACCAACACAGACCATGTCCCCGATGGGCTCAAAGCACACATGTATGAGTATTTTAAGAAAATTAAAAGTTCTCATATGTTACATCTATTTTATACACATATCTAAAAGAATCCACTTAAGTGAACCCGAATGACAAAGGAGAACGCAATGATCACAAACAGCCTCTCCAACGTGGAATCCACTGGCCACATGTGGCTATTTAAATTTAAGTTAAAATTGAATACAATTTAAAATTTAGTTACTCAGTAGCATTAGCCACATTTCAGGTGCCCCATGCCCCCTGTGGCTGGTGGAGGCTATACTGTACAGGATAGACCCAGACACAGACTATCTCTCTCGTCACTGAAGGTGCTGCTGGGCGGCCGTGATTTAGCACATGTCCCACATAAAAACAGCCCCATCTTCCCCTCACTGACAGGAATGAAATAAGGACTTTGACAGAGATCTACTGACTGAAAGCTCATTCTTGCAGTAATTCATGAACAAAAGTCTCCCATTACATTTAAAACTTGGCGCAAACACAATTCTTTCCAAATCATGAAATTTCATCAAAATAAGATACAACATACCGTGGATATAAACTTTTATATGGGACATTTTATATTTTGGACACAAGCTGAGAATATGCTTTTTGCCTCCATTGCTGAGATGTCATGAGAACGATGAATAAGAAAGATCGGGTAACTCTTTTTTTCTTTCTTTCTTTCTTTCTTTCTTTCTTTCTTTCTTTCTCTCTTTCTTTCTTTCTTTTTTATGAAAGAGAGGTTTCACAGAGGATCACAGGACTGTGCAGATGCAGGAGATTTGAAAGATGAGGCACAGCAGGCCAACTACAACCTAGAAGATGTACAATGAGGACCTCGGTCATGCCAGTTGCCAATCTAGAGAAATTCAAGACTCAACAGTGCCAGGAAAGTGGGAGCAAGAGACGTGGACATAAAAACAGCCTATAAATGATTCCCACCCCACCCCCAACTTCTGTGTGCAAAACACCTGGCAGCCTGTTTTTTATACAAGACAAGCCATGGAAGGGGCAGCTGGGTGGCTCAGTCTGTTGAGCATCCGCCTTCAGCTCAGGTCCTGATCTCACGGTTCATGAGTTCAAGCCCCACATCAGGCTCTCTGCTGTCAGTACAGAGCCCAATTTAGATCCTCTGTCCTCTTTTCTCACTACTCCCCCACTCATTCTTCTCTCTCTCTCTTAAAAACAAATAAACTTAAAAAAAAAAAAAAAAAGACAAGCCACAGAAAAAGATGCCCCCCCACACACACACACATACACAAATTGGGTACAATGTTGGGAGGAACCAGGGCAGCCATGATACTGGGCACAGCACCAATGGAGCATTTGTTTCTTAGCATTTTAGAATGTATTGAAAAATAATCCATGCAGTCTGGGGCACTTTGTTAGTGTCTCATTTTTTTTTTTTTAATTTTTATTTATTTAAGTAATCTCTATTCCCAACACGGGGCTTAAACTCACAACCCTGAGATTAGGAGTCACACGTTCTTCCCACTGAGCCACCCAGGCACCCCTTTGGTGTCTCTCTCTTTTTTTTTTTTAATGTTTATTTATTTTTGAGCGAGAGAGAGACAGAGCATGAGCAGGGGAAGGACACAGAGAGAAGGAGACACAGAATCTGAAGCAGGCTCCGGGCTCTGAGCTGTCAGCACAGAGCACGACATGAGGCTCAAACTCACAAGCCATGAGATCATGACCTGAGCCAAAGTCAGATGCTTAACTGACTGAGCCATCCAGGTGCCCCAGAGTCTCATTTTTAAACATGAAAGGGCAACCAAGCATCATTAGACATTTGAGGAAATTCTGGAACATAAAAACCAAGATTAAAAAAAAAAAAAAAATTTAAAAGATCCCAGGTTTAAAAGAAAAACAAACAAATAAAAAAAGACAATGCAGGGGCGCCTGGGTGGCGCAGTCGGTTAGGCGTCCGACTTCAGCCAGGTCACGATCTCGCGGTCCGTGAGTTCGAGCCCCGCATCAGGCTCTGGGCTGATGGCTCAGAGCCTGGAGCCTGTTTCCGATTCTGTGTCTCCCTCTCTCTCTGCCCCTCCCCCGTTCATGCTCTGTCTCTCTCTGTCCCAAAAATGAATAAACGTTGAAAAAAAAATTTTTTTTTTTTAAAAAAGACAATGCAGGAAAGAGAACTTTTAAAAAGTCTAATTCAGAGACCTCTAAGGAGATATTCCATCCACAAATAATAATAATTTGCTATGAAAAAGAAAAAGCCAGAGAATCACAAAAGACTCTTCAAAATTAAATATATAATTGCCAAAAACCTCAATAGAAAAGTAGGAAGATGATAAAAAATATCTCATAGGAAAACAAAACAGAAAGAGGAAATGATAGTTATTAAATAAAATCAGAGAAGAAACCCAGTTTGCTTTCCACTGAACTAACAGATTCTAGAGATAATAGAGAACACATGAATAAAAAGAATATATTAAGGCTTCCACAGAAGGTAAAGAAACACTCACCTAGAAAGGAAAGAAAATCAGATTCTTTATTACCAACACCAGATGGTAGATATAGCAACATCTTCAAATTTCTGGTAAGAAAATCATTCTCAACGGAATTTTTTTTTAATGTTCATGTATTTATTTTGAGAGACAGGGAGAAATAGAGAGAGACCGAGACAGGATTCCAAGCAGGCTCCACTCTATCAGCACAGAACCCAATGTGGGGCTGGAACTCACAAACCATGAGATCATGACCTCAGCCAAAATCAAGTCAGACACTCAACCAACTGAGTCACCCAGGCACCCCTCAACAGAAATGTCTATAGAAGTCAATGACTTAGTTGACCATAAGTGCCAAGTGAAGGCATTTTCGAACATACTGGGACTCAGAGTATTAATTTCCTTCTTAGAAAGTGAATCAAGGATGTAATCTGCAAAAGAAAGGACTAAGCCAAGAAAGAGGATGAGAAGGAAGAAATCATGGGAGGCAGGAAAGAGTGGCTCTAACTCAGGAGACCCATGAAAAGGAAGCTGTCCCACAGAGCAGCACCTGTGCTCAGAGAAGAAAAGATAAGGGACCCAGAGAGAGGTCTCTGGGCAAAGGGGAAATCAATAAAATAAATGCTATTATGCTGACTTACTTGAAAATTAGACTATAGTAAAGGCAGAGCCAAGTGAAAAAAAAAAAGGCAATAGAATTCCATGTGAAACAAAAAGCTCAAAAACAAACAACATGATCATTGTACATGGCCTTCTAGTGAGCAACACATACCTAGTCAGGCCAAGTCAATGATTTTGTTCTCCAGCTCTTATCAAAATCTCGAAAAGAAGACAATTATGGTTACAGGATAAAATGGAATGTTATGTGTACAATATGAAATCACAGAAAACAAGGGTTGAAAGGAAGAAGACCTGGAAGAATAATGTCGTTGGCATCCACATGCACACGGCGAGGTATTGGGAGAGATTGCCTACAATGAATGACACAAGAAATAAAAAGGTAAAATATTATTTGGAGTCTAAAAAACAATCAGAAAACTAAAAACACGGGGGCGCCTGGGTGGCTCAGTTGGTTAAGGGACCGACTCTCGATTTCAGCTCAGGTCATGATCTCATAGTCGGATTGAGCCCCGCGTCAGGCTCTGCACTGAGCACTCAGCCTGCTGGGGATTCTCTCTCTCTCCCTCCCTTTCTTCCCCTCCCCTGCTCTTGCTCTTTCACTCTCTCAAAATAAATTAATTAATTAAAAAAAAAAAAAAAACTAGGCGGGTAGGCTCCATCAGTCTGTTTTAATAAGCTCCTCCAGGAGATTCTGTTGCCTACTAAAGTTTCAGAATGACTATTAGGGACATTGAAAAAAAGCTGGGAAGAACAGACACCCAATCATCAATAATTAAAGCTATGGAAAGTGTCATTGGCAAGTGTCATTTTCATATAAATATAGTTGATATAATGGTAAATGTACATATGTAGTACATGTGCTTTTGCTTGAATAGGAAAATATGGAAATTTTCCAGAATATCAAAGTACCCATTAAACTATGCTTACTTCCCCAGAAAACAATAGAGAGGAAATTTTACTTTTTTAAGGTTATTTACTTATTTTGAGAGAGAAAACGTGAGTGGGAGAGGACAAAGAAAGAGAGAGTCCCAAGCAAGTTCCGTGCTGTCAGTGCAGAGCCCAACGTGGGGCACAATCTCATGAACCAGGAGATCATGGTCACCACCTGGAATCAAAGACACTTAACTGACAGGCACCCCTTAGAGGTGAAATTTTACATAGATGTACTCTCTAAGACAAAAGAAACTGAGGCAGAGTTGAACATATGTAGAGCTACAAGAAACATACCAAAAGTTGAATTAAAATTCTAAATACGTACCAACTAAAGTGTGCCCACAACCTCTTCCTAGCATAACAATATTTATGTCTCTGATGCTCCTAAGGGCCACAACCATGCAAAATGTGCCAGCAAGAAAAGTGTTAACTAACCAGAGCAGAGCAAATTTCTTCCTCACAATTACCATTCTAGCTCTGGGGAAAGAGCCCAAATGACTTTTCGAATATCTTTCCTGTACTGCTCATCATCTCTGATTTTCACAAATCAAAGTTTACTGTGACCTATGCAATCACAGACTTTTTATTCCAGAGACCCCACCCAACTTAGTCCTTTCTGGATCATACTCTGAAATCCAGAAGACCTTCAAGTCAAAGAGGCTCTCAATACTTGCGATAAACGTTCTCGGTGTATAAAATACTTTGGGAGGGATACAGAAGATGCAGGATTGGAAGAAGTAAAACAAACCTAGAAGGAGAAAGAGGAAGGAACAGACAAGAGACATGACTCACCATGATTCAAGTTCAAATGACACAATAAAGCAGATACAAAACGAAAAGAATACGGAAAAAAGACGGAGCCCAGGGACCACCGAAGGAAGCTGACGAGAATCATAAAATGAAATGGACCTGGAGAAATGGAGACTTAAAAACCATCATTATAGTTGATTTATAGAATCCAGTGTAACGGCCTGTTAGAGAAACATTAGGCACATATCTAGTTGCAATTTTTTTTTAGCTGTTCTCTTTTTAGAAGATTTATTTGCAACAGTGCTGCATGGTTAAAATGCCATCACAAAGGTGAATGCAAGCGTAAGTATTTCCCCAGCTCATTCTAAAAAAAATAACCAAACCCTCTTTCTCCTCTTTTGGAAAAGCAGAAAGTGCTGGGATTTTTTTAATAATAAAAATTAATAATGAAACATTTATTAAAGAAAATCAAAGCAAATACACCATAAATCATCAATGTCGGCACATGGCATATTAAACGTCTTTTCTTAACCGCTCCCTTTTCAGGTCGTGAAGGAATACTACACAGTAACTAAAATATGTGCGTGTTCATAGAAGTACAAGTCATTCTACGACGTGCTTTCTCGCGGACAAACGAAATAATGTCGTAAAACACTACCAGGCAGTCCATTCTAACGAATGTTTACGGTTGGATGTATTACAAGATCTGCATTGTAGGGCCCCCTCTTTCCTGGTCTTAATGCAAAGGCGATTTCTGGGATCATTCTCAGCATTGATATGATAATCCAACATTCGTATCTATTACCACTTAAAAGCCTTAAAATATAAATTAATGTTTTATTTTAAAAAATTTAGGCAAGCATTATATAATGCCTTTGACCACTTAATTAAAATTTTCCGGAATGTGTCCATTTCCCCTCTAACCGCCCTTCCGACAAAGACATTCCATTTCCTCAAGCTGATCCAGTAACAAGTCCCTGGGCCTGACCCACAGCTGGACTCCAAAACTGCCTGTTGTACCAAACTGAACCCAGACCCATGGAAATTATCTCCTTAGTTTTTCTGTAACGTATCCATCTGCGCGTGGCTATGGACTGAATATCTGCATCCCCCTCAAAGTCATATGTTAAACTCTAATTCCCAGCGTGACGGTACTAGGAGATGGGGCCTCTGGGAGGTGGCCCGGTCACGAGGATGAAGTGCTCGTAAGTGGGGCCTATGTCCTTACAAAAGGGCCCCCAGAGAGCTCTCCCTTGCCCGTGACATGACATGAGGACACAGCAAGAAGACAGCCATCTCCCTGGAACCGGGAAGAGGGTCCTCACCTGACACTCAGTCTGCCAGCACCTTCACCTTGCACCCCTGGGCTCCAAAACTGAGACGGAACCATCTACAGTTGCAGTCACCGCTCTTTGACATCTTTGTTTTAGCAGCCTGGGCAGACTCGAAGAGGAAGATGCAATTGATTTTATGTGATCCTCAGGTGTTTAACCATCAGCATGTATGCTAACACATTTCCCTGTTTGGGAAAAGCCTCGGGGAGTCCCCTAAGTCACCTCTCAGCTTTCCAGCAACGTCCACCCTGCTGTGCCTCGGGCCAGACAAACCAGAGCCTGGCCCACAGGCTGCAGAGCGTGCAAATATGTCTGCTCCCTCTGAGGTGTTCGGGGTCCCTCCGTGGCCAGGAACGTTGCTAGGGTACGTCACATGGAATGGAAGGTCAGGGTGGTGTCTTGGACCCCCGGGAGAAGGAGGCACACAGCTGTAGGGGCGGCCTGCTGGCAGACTGCCCTGTAGAGGGTCTTGTTCTGCGCCCGGCCCTCCCTCGAGCTGCAGTCCTGTCCTCTCTGTTGGTGCTGGCATCTGGTTGGACCTGACAAGTCCCAGAACAAGAAAACTCCCCACCTCGCACGACTCCCTCCCAGCCAGGAAGCAGTGCACAGAGCACTCCGCCTCATCCACCTCCCCACCTGATTCGGTAGATCTGGGGTGAGGCCTGACCATGGGACTAAAGACTCCCCAGGTGACCACTGTGCAGCCACACCTGGAAACCACAGCTCCGGACCTCCGTTCACAAACTGGCATAAACTGGCCCACACACCACCTCAGGCAGTAAAGCTTACCTGGCCCTCTTGAGCCCAAATCTTTGCAACATCAGAGGCTGTTTATAGATGGTATTCACCCTTGGCCAGCTGCTGCTGTTCCTTTTAAACCCAAAACAGCCCTTCCAGGCCTCGGGTCTCAATTATGAAAGCCTGCCACCCACCCTGAGAAACCTTTGGGGAGATCAGGGGTAGCAACCAGTGAGGGGTAGCGGGGACAAAGCCTAACAACTAGAAAGCTGAAAGCTCTGAGAGGCATCTGAGAAGAACAAGCATTTCACAGGGAGCCATCGAGGCCTTCCGGGCCCTTGGGGCACCTACAGCCCACAGTACCGCGTCCAACAAGGGGCTCTGTGGGTGGCGGGCACAGCCTCCTAATCCAGCCCTCCTTGATCTGGGACCTCGGGATCTTTCCAGCACCACCGCCTGCCGTGGAAACCAGCAGGAGTTAGGGACGCGTTACTTCACCTCTGGAAGGGCACAGACATGTGAAGTGTGCCCTGTTTTTCACAACCAGAATTAGAAATGTTGTGACCTCTGTGTCCATTGCCCTGTGGGAAGCCCTCCATCGCTGGCAGGTAGACCTGCTCTGTAATATTGGGGACATGCTTCTGCCAAAATAAATAAATACTGTTCTTACAAAACCGGACATATTTTTACCGTACCATCCAGTAATCACACTCCTTGATACCTGCCCAAAGGAGTTGAAAATGTATTCCCACATAAAAACGTGGATGTTTACAGGAGCTGACAAAACTCGAAGCAACCACCATGCCCTTCAGTAGGTGAGTGGATAAATAAACGGCAATAAACTGTGGTCCACCCAGGCAATGTTGTTCAATGCCAAAAAGAAACGAGCTATCAAGCCACAAAAAGACACGAAGAATCTTAGATGCATAGTACTGAGTGAAAGCAGCCAATCTGAAAAGCTACATACTGTGAGATTCTAACTACATGACGCTCTGGAAAAGGCTTAACCGTGGACACGGTAAAAAGACCAGTGGTTACCAGGGGTTGTGGGGGAAGAGTGATGAATAGGGGATTTTTAGGGCAGTGCGACGACCCTGGATGATACTAACATTGTACATACATGTCATTATACATTCATCAAAACGCACAGAATCGTGCCACCGTGAGTAAACCCTAATGAAAACCATGGACCTTGGGTGATTATGGTGGGTCAGTGTAGGTGCCTTGACTGCAAAAAGGCACCACCCTGGATGACGTTCGTAGTGGGGGAGGCTGTGAGTGGGTGGGGACAGCGCTATGTGGCAAATCTCTACATGTTTTGGTCAATTTTGCCGTAAGCCTAAAACTGCTTTCAAAACATCAGTCTATTGGGGCGTGTGCGTGGCTCAGCTGGTTGTGTTCGACTCGTGATTTCATCTCAGGTCATGATCTCACGGTCATGACATCGAGCCCCATATTGGGCTCCATGCTGAGCACGGAGTCTGCTGGGGACTCTCTCTCCCTCTCTCTGCCCCCCCCCCACTCTCTCTCTCTCGCTCTCAAAAATAAATAAATAAATACATAAATAAACATTTTTTTAAATTTAGTCTAATAAAGGGGTGCCTGGGTGGCTCGGTCAGTTGAGCGTCCAACTTCGGCCTACGTCATGATCTCCCCATTCCCAAATTCAAGCCCCACATCGGGCTCTGTGTTGACAGCTCAGAGCCTGGAGCCTTCTTCAGACTTTCTCTCTCTGCCCCTCCCCCACTTGCACTCTGTCCCTCTCTCTCAAAAATAAATAAAAATTTTTTTAAAAATTTAAATTAGTCTAAAAAAGTGAAAACATTATTCATTTTTAATCAGAAACTCAGTTTTAACAGCTGTCCTGCATCTCCATTTGCTAAAGAACATGGAAATTTCAAATTATAAGAATTATCATGAATCTTTTAATATACTGGGCATTTTTTGAGCCTCCTTCTCCCCCCGTGGCGGGTGATCCCCATATATCTATCCAGCTGACAGGCCCCAGTTAAGTAGAGGAAGAGGCTAGGTGGGCTGGGTCCCCCCAATACTGGATCTGTTAATTTGCCACAGTTTGGCTCCCTCTAATGAACCCCAGGATTTTAAATAATTTTTTACATTAATTCATAGTCTTCTAAACAAACACTCCTTATTTACATCAGGTTTGCATTTGATCCCAGGCTTTTTTGTTTACATGAGTGTTGTTTTAGTGATTCTGCTGAAGTCCATGAACTCAGACACTGGGATCTCAGTAATTTCAGTGCTCACCAGTAACCTAATATGACACCCAAAAATGCTCTCAGTAAATGCCTGTTAAATTATTCGTCTCTTGTCTCAGCTATTTTAAAGGTAACACGTCTGACCTTTAATGCGGTATGCTTTCTCTCCACTAACAGGGCTATTTCTTAGAAGCTCATTTACATTACCTGAGTATAAATTTAATATTTTATTTATTCAGGCAGCCATCCCCACCAAACTTGGCAGAGCCAGGATTAGAATCTCTGTATTTCTGGAGTCACCTGTCGACACAACAGTGGTTGAATAATTACATTCAGCAGTCTCTAACCTGAGGCAATTCCAGCCGCTTCCGCTAAGCCACGGCTGGGATCTCAGGTATCAGCACATCGCCAAGATAACAATAAAGCTCATAAAACCGAACCTATTATCTGCCAAACACATCTCTGGATACTTGCATCTTGGAGAGAAGTCTATTATAGAGATACTAACACACATCATACCCCCACCATCCAAGTACATCCTACAATATTATTATTGATGGTAAGCACCAACTAAACTCGTCATCAGCCATAATCAGCCGATCTGTCTGGGACAGATTTAATTTACCGACATAAAACATTCTCATTTTCTGCTCTCCCAGGTTAGGCACATGCCTGAGAGGTCCCAGGGACTAATAATTGCCACCCCAGGGAGCTGACTATAGGTCACTGATTATGAGCAGACGTTAGAAATCCTTTGCTACAAAAAAAAAAAAAAAAAACTATTATAAATATGAAAGAACTTTTGAGCTATTCATAGGTTTTCTTAGAGGCTTTTCCCAAATCCAGAGCCAAGACAAAACAGCTCAGCATAGCATTCATATTTAATGACTCTCAAGCTAGAATGTAAATCCAAGTTCCGTGTCCATTAACTCTCCTTAGGATTTTAACAACTGGCCTAAATCTTGCCTTTGCCTCCACTGGTGAAAATCCTCATGATGCCAAGGTAGGCAGGGGCCAAGAGTAACAGAATTCCTCCCAGCCAATCGGAAACACGGAAAGCAGAAGCAATCTGAGCATAGCGAAGCCAGACTCCCCTTCCCTGTGCAGTCCCGTATGGAAACTCAGCACTCACCAACCCCCCAAGCAAGAAAGAGACAAATTAGGGGCTTTATTATTTATTCTCAGTGAACACAGAAGCCCTTAGGGGTGTAAATGAGCTGTCAAGCATTAAGAACAAGTAACCCAATTAGGAACCAGAGTTTTGGCCTTAAGTGCTTCTGTAAAGAAAATCTAGAAAATACATAATGCTCTTTAGCAAAACCTGAGAATTCAGACCCAGCAGGGTCACCCAAATCTCATCAGCTGTGTCCGCGAAATAACACCTAGCAATTCCTAGGAATAAAAATTAAAGTTGACATCAAGATATATACGTTGGCAATCCCATGCTGGTCTGAAACACATTCAAGCACAATAAATGACACTTCTCATAAACAGTGCCCTTTGACAGGGTGGGACATACTAGCCATGCTCTAGTCGATGAAGGAAAGCATCACCCCTCTCCACCTGCACCATGACATAAATGTTGTTCTATGCGTGACACCTTTGGAGAGTATCTACTGATACGGGAAAAATCCCACCAGAGGGTAACAGCTGTTATTTAAAGTAAGTGAAAATGACCCACCCTGCACAAAGAAATCACTGTGTGCTTTGAGGCCCACGGGCACAAACTTGCCTCTAGAGGCAGGCATCCAGGACCCTGGTCTAAAACCAAACTTCAGGTTCCATGTCGGCTACACTGAACACTCACTGCTCACGAATCACCTGCTGTGGGTGTCAGGTGTCTCTCGGGGACTTTTCATTTGCTCACATACGTGAGGTGTGTGCCTTTCATGAATTCTCTGTGATGAAGCTGAGAAGAAGCGGCTCAGAGAACAGGGTGAGACCGTCCCTGAAGCACGGGCTGCCACGACGCAGGGGACAAGGGAAGCTGGTGACGCTGGCTGGTGAGTCAGTTATTTTTAATTCATTACCATCAGCCTTTGCTCTCCCTTGGCCACCCCTAACCTACACACATGCAGTACAAGCCCTAAAATTAAGATTCATTAGTTCGTACTGTCTTCACACCTGGTGAGACCACGTGGCCCTTGGATAGGCTAAGTTCAAGTTCCTCCTCCACCCCACTCTGCTCCTCAGGAAAGATCTGCCAGCCAAACGGTCCCCTTACCACGGGGACCTCGCACAGCTGCTGCTTATCCCTGAGCGCTGAGTTCAACTCCCAGCCAGCCCGTAAATTATTCAAAGACCATCCCGTGCTGCCATGGGAACCAGCTCCTCCAAAGCCCGCCCTCTTGCTCCTCCAAAGCCCGCCCCCTGCAGCCCCTGCTGGTTCCCCCTGCCCCTGACTGCAGACTCCTATGGCCCAGCATGGCATGTGGCTTTCTCCTCCGGGATGTGATTAAATAAGCTGCTGTTAGTTTCATCTGTCCAGCGTCCAGTGTTGTGTGTCCGGCCATCCCCATTCCCTGGGCCGGGACTCTGCCCTCAGCAACACGGTAAACAGGAGTGATGAAACACACATTTCATAACTGGCTAAGTCCCCCAAATTCACTCAAGCTCCCACCACATGGAATCTGAGCTGTCATGGCCACCCCGATAGGTCTGGGGGCAATACAGGGAGCAGGCTTGCCCTCATGCCGTGCCACGGGATGGCTCTCTGATTCTCTGTTTTTTGACAAAAAACAATAACAAGAATGATTATGTATCAAATCTTTTCCTCTTTGAATAACAATTTCTCTATAGATGCAAGTTCACAGAAAAAAACATTTCTCCTTTTTTTTTAAATGTTTATTTATTTTGAAAGAGAGAGAGAGAGCAGGGGAGGGACAGAGAAAGAGGGAGAGCAAGAATTCCAAACAGGCTCCATGCTGTCAGCACTGAGCCCGACGTGGGGCTCAATCCCACAAACCACAAGATCATGACCTGAGCCAAAATCAAGAGTCGGAGGCTCAACCAACCGAGAGACCCAGGTGCCCCAACATTTTTCCTTTGTTAAAAAAAAAGTTCCAGAGGCACCTGTGTGGCTCAGTCAATTAAGCTCAGGTCATGATCTCGTCGTTCACGAGTTCGAGCTCCATGTCAGGCTCTGTGCTGACAGCTCAGAGCCTGCAGCCTGCTCTGGATTCTGTGTCTCCCTCTCTCTCTGCCCCTCTCCAACTCATGCTCTCTCTGTCTATCTGTCTCTCTCTCTCTCTCTCTCTCTCAAAAACAAATAAACGCTTAAGAAAATGAAAAATAAATACATCAAGTTCCAAGCAAAGGTTTCTTTCAGGAGAGCTCTACACCAAACAGTAATTTATTCTTCCTTCCTGTTCTTTCATGCTTTATAATGTTGATTTTTAGAATGACCTTCCCACCTACAACATGAATTTTGTCCTCCTTATGTCGCCTTATCAAAGTTCGAAAACTCCTTCTGCAGCCTCCAATAAATAAGAACTACATTACAGCTCTACCCCTAGCCACAGACGCTCCATGGTTTACGCGAATGTTCACAGGGATCCCCAGGGAACGCCAATGTATCGCATCACATGGCAGTTAGCTTCCATACCCTCTGACCACACTCACTCTTCTCAGAGCAGAGACGGGACAGTCCCCACCAAGCCATCTCCCCGGGAGCACAGAGGCCCTGCCCACAGCCTTAATCACTAGAGCGGCTGGAAATCTGTGCCCGGCTGAGACACCCACTGACCCATGTCTGTGAGCCAGCAAAGGCCCTCGGGACGCACGGTGCTGGGCCGCAGGCTCAGTGGCTGGGACTCCGCTGGGACAACCAGCAGAGCCTCCAGGGTCCCAAGACCACAACAGGCTAATGAATGAATTCATTTACAACAAGCCCTGTGAAAACTGCCCCTTAGCAGTACCTACCAAAAAGAAAGCTACTGTAGCTTCAAACGTTTGCTTCTTCCTACTTCTCTTATTTAAACAAACATGTTGCAGACCTACTATTTAGTGAGTGTTCTGCCAGGTTTTAATGTGACAGTGATGTGAGTTTCAGCTCCCCTCCTCCACTGGCTCATGGGGAAGGAAGCAGATAAAATAGCGTAGGAAACGAGGGGAGTGGATGGACTGTGGTCCACCCAGACAGGGAAATGTTATTCAGCACTAAAAAGAAATGAGCCATCAAGCCACAAAGAGGCAAGGGCTGGGAAGCCTCAAGTGCATATTACTAGGTGAAAGAAGCCAGTCTGAAAAGGCTACCAACTATATCACAGTCTAGAAAAGACAAAACTATGGCTATAGTAAAAAGATAAGTGGTTGCCGGAGATTTGGGGGGCGTGGGGGAGAGATAAATAAGGAGAGCACAAGAGATTTTACGGCTGTGACACTGTTTCCTAAGATGCCATAGCAGGAGATACATGATATTTACACATTCATCAAAACCCACAGAATGTACAACACAGAGTGACCCTCAATGTGAAGGATACACTTTAGTTCTTGACAATGTATCCATGTTGGTTCATCAGCTGTAACAAATGGACCACACTAGTGGAAGATGTGCAGGGGAGAAGAGTATCTGGGCAATCCATCTGTTCAATTTTTCTGTAAACCTAAAGCTGTTCCAAAAAATAATGCTAATTTAAAATAAAATAAGTCAATAGGAACGGCCAGTTTTAGCACCCAACTGTAGCACCAATTCTGACATTTCACAATAACTAATAACAATAACAATTTAATAAAAACTATTTGATGTTTTATAGACAGAGTGGCACTTAATCTTTACAACAATCTGTTATTGTTCCCATTTTGCAGATGAGCTATTTGCCTGAATTCGCAAAGTTTCTTATTGGCTGGCCCAAATCTGTTTGACTCCAGCACTTAGGTCTTAGCCACAACAACCTTCTCATTGCCTTTTCCCTGGAGGATGCGACACAAATCCTTGTGAAAGTCAGGAACAATCAGCCCCTCTTTGGGAAGGAGGGGGGCTCGTGAGGGGTAAAAATCTTCAGTTCTTACTGTGTTAGAGACACTAATATTATTTAGACAATGGAAGACTGGACTGCCGGCTAGACAACTAGAGTCCACACCCATCATACTCCAGGATAAATTTGATCAGGCCTGAGCTGAACATTTACAGGTGATTAGAAAGCAATGACTCTTTGATGCTGAATCCATTACAATCATTGTTGATCTGGGAACAGAGAGAAAAGGCTTTCCTAAGATAATAATTTATAAGCAATAGCCACTTCAAATAAATGACTGCACAAATTTAATGACTCGAAGCTAATCTTTAGACCATGAAGCCATGACATCCTCAAAGCTGTCACTAGTCTTCCCAAGGCAGTCTGCACAGATACCCGCTTGTATTTAACACACCAGCTCCAAGTAATTCCCATTCCAGTAGACCTGCCAATCCAAACAAAATGTAAGACACTTAACACCACCTCCTTTGGTACAGGACGATTCCACTGCACAAAGATGCATGGTCCCAAGACTACCCATAGGGACCGAGGTGATCACTCACTGCAAAGGGGCTAAAGTTACTTTGCTTCCCAGGTGTAAAAGACCAATCGTGACTTAATCTAAAGCAGTAATGTAACCTATATCTAAACCTCGACACACCACGTAAACACTATTTGGTATCATTCAAAATTAGAACTGTTTCCCCTAGAATTTCCCCAGTGATATTTAATAGTCTTGAGTTAGGTTGTATCTTACTTAAGTAACTAGACTTATATGAAGCCCAGCAATAAACCTAATTAAAATTACTAGTTAAATTGAGCCTGGATTAAAGCATCAGAGAATATCTTTTTGTACCATCTTTTTATACCAACCGTCATATCAGAGTAGGAACTTGTTACAAACTGTCGTTAAACATGTCTGATAAATTAGTAAGAAAGCATCAGAACACAGAGCCCACTGCTCTGGGGATACGGGATCCTGTCAACAAAAGCCTTCTCAAATGTTTTCCTATTCGGAAATATTTCAGGTGGGTTCTCAACAGTGTCTGTCTGATTTGGGCCTTCCTTGGCTCTGGGAGGCCGTCTCCAGTCTGCAAATGTGATGGAATCCGTATTTACATCGAACAGATGCACTATGGCAAATCAAGTCAGTGCCATTTCACGGGTCCAGTCCCGTTTGCTCCTTAAATGAAAAACATAAACGCTGTGCATTGGCTTAAAGCACCAGCCATACTAACAAATAGGTTTCCACATTGCCAAGTTTAACTACGTGGAAATGGGTCTAAAAACACGGTATCTTTAAAACATTTTAATGGTGAGTTGGAAGGGAGAGAATCATGCTCTTAAAAATGTTTTGGAATCCTCTAATTCAGAGGGGGAAAATGTAAGTTAAAATACCTTTGTAAACAGACATGAAAAGAATTTGTGTAGCACCAGAGCGTTTTGATACTATTTAAACAATAATCTCTAACTCAACGTTTGAAAGAATGTCACCCGTTAGGACTTGTTTTTTCATCCTTAGTTTAAGATTGATAATTAAACCATATAATGAAACGAAAAACATTCTGAAGGAGAATTTAGAAGTAATGCGGATTTATACAGGAAATGAAAGTTATATTACAATTGATACGGCTGCATTCATAACCATGTAGATATGGACATACTTACATTTTTTCCTAGAAATTATACCACCTAATTTCCTCCTTCACAGTCTTCTTTTAATTTCTGACATACATTTCCGCCTGAAACAGTAGCAACTCACTTGCAAATACACCTGAATTACACTGTAATACTCTGGAACATCTGAGGATTTGGGCATCCTGTGCGGAGACACTGTCAGTATGCAGTGCCCTCTGCTGGCCAATTTATTAAACACTGCAGTAACGTTCGGGAGTAGTATTAATGCTACTTACTGTGCAAAGCAAAACAGATACTAAGATTCTTTTGACTTAGAGATATAATTCCAGATAGTCGCTACTCACTGCTATAATGCACTCCTTAGACAAATGTTTGCCTTTACCAAACCATTGGACAGCTGCCTTGCATAAAGAAACATCCATTGTAAAAAATAAGAGAACATATATAAAGAAGCAGATTTCTCATGCTTGCTTCAAGTTGCAGGTCAAAAGTTACCCCATCTGTAACCTCCTTATCGCTTTATTTGTGCTTCTTCAATGTTCTCATGGCCTCTCCATGGTCTCACTATGGACCACGTGCACTGTAATCTTTCGGCTTGTATCTTCTCCATTGGAACACATCCCATGTGAGGGATGGATCTTACATGGGCTGCCTGTGGCCACCATTTTCCAATATATATACATATCAAATCCTTCCACTGTACTCCTGAAACTAATACATGTCAATGACATCTCAATAAAAGTAAATAATAAATACAAAAATTTGAACTTAGCAAATTTAAAAAAAAAATTGTTGGTTGAAAAGGAATAATTCTTGAGAGAGAGAAAAAAACTTTAAAATTAAATATTATTTAAAAAATATAAAGATATATAAATCGTTGAGACTCACACCGTGCAAGGTGCTTAAAGAATGCTGGGAAGAAAGATGACCCAAATCCTGGTTGATGACAATTTCGACCACACGCCAGGAGGTCTTTCCAGGAAGAAACAAAACCTAGACACTATAAAGACAAAACTGTGTGATTTGACTACATAAAATAGCAAGTTTTCACTGTGCAAAACAATATTACCTAAATGTCAAAACACAAGTGACAACCTGAGAATGTTTTTGCAACATATATAAAAGAGGGTAAAGTCCTTACTATTTAAAAAGTGTTTATGCAAATCGGTAAGAAAAATACCAGCCACCTAATTAGACACACATGGGCAATTTTCAGACAGAAAGGAAATGCAGATTGTCTTTAAGCTTTTGTAAATAGGCTCAACCTCACTAATGATTAATGAAATGCAAATAAAATATACTTTTAACCCAACAACTATCAAATTGATAAAAATGAAAACATTTTGTAATCTTCGTGTATTAAAGCGGGTATGGGCACACAGCCCCTCTAAATGTATTGTGGGCAAGAAAACAAACCACAGCTTTGATGGCAGATAGTCTGGCAATATTTTCCATAATCAAACTTACAAGTATACCCACACTTACCTAGGCATTTATCCTACACATCTACTCACGCTGGTACAAAGATCTTCATGGCATCATAAGTTGTCATAACAAAAAAACTGGAAACCTGAATGTCCATCAGAGGAGGCTGAATAAATAAATCTTGGAACAGAATGCCAATATTGGGGGGAGGGGGTAGAATTACTTACGCCAATATGGACAAGTTTCTGGGACACATTTCATTGGAAAAATGTGCACAATAAAGAATATCACACACCCCCATTTTGTGTTTAAAAAACAGATACAGGGGTGCCTGGGTGGCTCAGTTGGTTAGGCGTCCAACTTCAGCTCAGGTCATGATCTCACTGCTCATCAGTTGGAGCCCCGCTTCCGGTTCTGTGCTGACAGCTCAGAGCCTGGAGCCTGCTTTGGATTCTGTGTCTCCCTCTCCTTCTCTTTCTCTGCTCCTCCCCCATTCCTGCTCCGTCTCTCTTCTTTCTCTCAAAAATAAATAAATGTTAAAAAAAAACAATTTTAAAAAATAATAAAAATAAATAAACAGATGCACACGCTTGTTTTTCATCAGCATGGGTCTGGACGAGTGTGGAAGGACGAGTGTGGAAGGACGAGTGTGGAAGGCCCTCTGGGCTGCGGGGGGCTGGGGAGCCAGGAGAGGGGAGTGGGGACCCACCGCATCCTACCAACACTCTGGGGCCCTGCCTGGGTACTTTTTCCTGTGTTCCTCTACTACTCTCCCAAAAACTAAAGCTTAACAACTATATTTTAGAAACTTTTTTTAAACCACCTCCGGCGATTCCGCATCTACAACGCGAACCGCGTATGCACGGGAAGGAACCATGAAGTCACTCTGCCCTGACGTCTAGTTGTGAACTGCAGGGAACAGGGGTGAAGGGTGGCGAGCCCCGGAAGAGCGACGCATTGCCTCCAGGGACGGCCTCATGCTTCCCGGAGGCCGAGGGCGGCCAAGGACAGGAGGGATGGACCCAGGCAGCCTGCCCAGCCCCGCACAGCCCGTCTGGGAGGGAACACCTGCTGGGAGACGTGGGCGGAGGAAGCAGGGCGCCCCCTGTGGCGCTGAGGGGGCTCTTCAAAGGTTGTACAGAAAACTGGGCCGCTCCAGGCCCGCATTACTGCCCTCAACAAATTCCCTGGTTCTCCTGGAGGAAAGAAAAGGGCCGTGTGGCTCCGGGACAGCTGAGGGCACGCAGGGTGGGGGCCGGGGTGACCCTGCATGGCCCAGCACAGCCCTGGGAAGACGCTACAAGCAGCCTCGAGGTGACCAGCAAGCAGCGTGTGAGTTTTTTCTACGAGTGTCTCTACTGGGGCAAAACACAAATTCAATGGGTTGCAAATTGATTTTAAAACCACATGATTTTTAAACCACTTAAAAGCAGCAAACAGTGCTGACATTATAGGAATAAATATGCATGACTGCTCAGGAGCTTTTCAAGTATCTTCCAACTTTTTGGTTGTGGATCTCTATCCACATTTTTGTGAATATGTACCTGCAGTCTATGGATATTCGCCTACGTATACATACTTACCACTGTACTCAATATTATGCACGTTATAAAACAGACACAAAGCAGAGTTTTAAAGTTTAAGACGAACTATAAAGATAAACAGCAGTTTGACTATTTTCACGCTCACCATTTGGAAGCCATACACAGAAGCTATAAACGGTGCTTCCCACACGTCTGGCATCCACACACCCTCAGTGGGTTTTGGGTATATACAGAGACCACCACCTTCAGTGAAATTGTTAAGAAAGCCTAACAATTTTGTAAAATAAATCAATGTGAAATGTGAAATAATTTCTCTTTTCCATCATTAAGAAGGATGGTATCCAGCCCAGTACACTGCCTGAGTCACAGAAAGTTGGTTTGTCTACTTCTAGTGAAAGGAACATCCCTGTTCCTCTGGAAAGACAGCAACTGTTTGGTGGCCATCAGCTAGTTCTAGACATTTTAGCTTGATCATGAATCCAGAAATCGTGAAGAAATTCTTACTAGAAATTGCTTAGAGGGCTGGAGAGATGCTAAATTGAAGGCCTTTCAGAGTCAAAAATTAGAAGTTTGAATTACCTAAATTTAGGAAATCACGGAAACGAGATTCCTAATCCTCTCTTTGATTGATTTGGCTCTGGAAAGTATTCCTTCACGTTCTATGGCAGCATTCGGATGTGGTTTATAAATATTCCCAGTAAGACCTCATTGATTTCTTTCTCTGAGTAGTGGGGAAAATCATCCAGGATTGGGAAAGTCAAGCTCTCAGTGGCCAAGTTATTTGTGCACCAGAGTCTGGTCTCTGTGATAAATCCTAGTATTATATTCCCAACGGTAAAAACCATGATCAATCAGTCGAGGTGACAGATTCAGCCTAGCCCAGAAATTAATACATCCTTAAACCACCTGACATCACAGAATCATCTTTACTGGCTTTATCAGTAACATGAAGAACAGTTTTTGCCTCAGTGAAAATTTATGTGAATTACTTTTCCATCAGCAAACAATATATTCCGGTATTTTAAAAAATGCCTGTTTCTTCACAAGAAATACTAGAAACAGAAACAGCCAATGGCAATGATCTCATCTAATTCACAATTTTCACTATTTCCTTCACCAGACCAAATTCAACAGTCATGTTGTTGACCATGAACTTATCTTTGAATAAGGACTGTCCTATGGGTGGAGTCCCTTGTTTTTATATATATATCAACACGCTTGTTCACTGAACATATGTCTGCTGCCTTAAAAATCCTATTCCTTCTGATGCTGTTCCTGGCTCCACCATATCTCACAAAGTGATTGTGAGCTAAACAAGCAAAAACTCTTGTATTAGGACTACGTATTTATCCAAAGGGTACAGGAGTGCTGATTTGAAAGGGCATGTGCACCCCAATGTTTATAGCAGCTTTATCAGCCAAAGAATGGAAAGAGCCCAATGTCCATCAGCTGATGAATGGATAAAGACCTGGTATACATGTGCGTGCGTGCACACACACACACACACACACACACACACACAATGGAAGATTACGGAGTCATCAGAAAGAATGAAATATTGCCATTTACAACAACATGGATGGAACTAGCGTGTATTATTGCTAAGCAAAATAAGTCAGTCAGAGAAAGACAAATATCATGATTTCACTCATATGTGAAATGGAAGGTACAAAACAGATGAACATAAATGAAGGGAAGCAAAAATAATATAAAAGCAGAGAGGGAGACAAACCATTAGAGACCTGAAATACAGAGAACAAACTGCGGGCTGCTGGTGGATGCTGGGTGGGGAGGATGGGTTCAATGGGTGATGGGCATTAAGGAGGGAGCTTGTTGGGATGAGCACTGGGGGTTATATGTAAGTGACGAATCACTAAATTCTATTCCTGAAATTATTATTACACTGTATGTTAACTAACTTGGATTTAAATTTTAAAAATAAATAAGAATAAAAATTAAAATTAAAAAAAAAACTTTCGCATTATGTTTTTCAGGAAAATGAAAATAAAAGAACAAAAATCACCTGGTGCCCTCCCTTCATCTCCATTTGTGGAACACATATGTCAAGCAAAAGCCGCTTCATATTTGGCACTTGGGGTCAGGAGATTTGCCCCAGACACAAGCATGTATCTACAAATACACACACAGAACAGTCCTCAATGTCCTATGGTATTGGCCCCTGGTGTTATGCAACCTTCAAAAATGGTCTGAATGTCCGAGAATGGAATCTTGCCAATAGCTTGATGATCTCGTTCCTTGGACATGGTGTGTCAATTTTTACAGAAGATGTTGTAAGCATCTTGGTGATCAAATGTGTAAGTTGTATCCATTTTCTTTAAGGAATTCACCTTTTCAGGATCTCTCTGTCACTTTGGTCACTTCTCTACCATTCGTCCATTTTTAAAACTGAAGATCTTTAATTTGTAGTTATTCCAAAAATCTTACATTAGTTTACAGAAAAGGTGATGGTGCTTTGTTTTAAAAGGACTCAAAGCTTTGGGGCACCTGAATAGCTCGTGGGTTTAGGTGTCTGACTTCAGCTCAGGTCATGATCTTGCCATTTGTGAGTTCCAGCCCCCATCCGGCTTTGTGCTGACATGTGGACCCCGCTGGAGCCTTCTGGAGTCCATTTCAGATCCTCTGTCTCCCTCTCTCCTTGCCCCTCCCCTTTCCCTGTTCATGCTTGCGTGCTCTCTCTCTCTCAAAAATAAATATTTTTTAAAAAATAAACAAAAGGACTCAAACTTTGACGGGCGATGCCACCCACCACTGTTATTTACGTTTATGTCTTGTCGTATTTCTTAGGTGACATGATCATCTTACTTACCTTTGTAATACATAAACATTTATCACAATACAGTGTACCTAGAAGATCTCAATAAAAATTAAAATGGGGCACCTGGGTGGCTCAGTCGGTTGAGCGTCTGACTTTGGCTCGGGTCATGATCTCACGGTTCATGAGTTCGAGCCCCGCGTCAGGATCTGTGCTGACAGCTCAGAGCCTGCAGCCTGCTTCGGACTCTGTGTCTCCCTCTCTCTTCCCCTCCCCTGCTCGTGCTCGTCTCTCTCTCAAAAGTAAATAAACATTTTTTTTTAATTTTTAATATTAATTGAATCTAAATTGATTAGTTACGATTGCAAGTTAATTAGGCATTGCAAAAAACTCATTCTTGGTATTGCAAAAAGTGAAAGTAAGTAATTAATGAGAGGTATCCTGGGGTGAAAGAAGGCATTGTGTACATAATTATGATTTATTTTTTCATTCAGCCATTCGTGACGTAAGACACGTATTGAGTACCTGCACTCCTGACCCACCACTTACTGGCTGTGAGCTTGGGTGGATCATACCTCATTTGGGCTCACGCTGTTCTGTCTACCAGGAGAGAGCCTCTAATCTGCCTAGAGAAAACCTAAACGAAAAAAGCTGAAACTCAAGGGAGAGTCAGTGCCAAAAATGCAAAAGACAAAATAATCTTCATGAGCATTATGCAGGTATAGGATGTTATTTTATGATATGTTATAGCATTTGCCAGCAACTAAGTTTGACTCAATCCATAACTTACACCTTGCTGTCCTTAAACAATAAAACTCATTTCCTCCTTAGCCCCACATGGTGTATCTCTGGGGCAGGTGCCTCCTGAATCCTCTTTAAGGTTGTCTTGGAGGTACCAAGGGCTGTAAGTTTCAGTCACTGCCAAAAATAGATGTTCTCCTTCTACCTAGTGCCTACTTCATTTGACCCATCATTTTGACTCCCAACAATAGCCAACACAGTTGCATACATTTACTGAGGATGTACTATGTGCAAGGAGCATTAAAAGTTAATCCTCAGAGTAATCCTATAACCTTGGCATTTTCATTGTCCCTATTTTAGGGATGAGGAAACTGAGGCTTAGTGAGGCTGGGTAATTAATTCATCCAAGTCTTACAACCAGCACACTGCCAGCATGAGAATCTGAAACCAAATCTATCTGGTTCCAGAGTTTGAAATGCTACACATTCACTTATATTTCCAGTGGTCCCACATATAATAACTCCACTCAGAAGTGCCTTCTTTGGTTTGCCCCCAAATATGCATTCTCTCTCCCTTACTGCCTTCTATTACTACCGACCCTGTATTTCAAGATCCAGGGTCTGAATGTTTGTAGTTAGAATCTTCACCAAGAATAGTCCCTATAATGATAATAACCTCTTTTTCATCCAGAGGCTTATTCCAAAAATAATACAGTTTATGGACAAGAGCATTTTTCCTCTATTTCTCTCTCTAGATATTAACGTCTTAAATATCAATGATGATTGCACATTAAGGTGGGAGACGAGAATAGACACAAAGTGCCCCAAAAATGTTGCCTGAGGTGAAATGCACAAGCTGAATGATGATTAGTAAATAAGAAAGCCACATTAAATAGGTTTAATAAAATGTTGATGAGCTCTCTTTCTCCAAAGGTTAATAACCAGTGTTAATAACATTTCCAAGTTGGTATTTCACTGCTACCTCTAAGTTATAAACATGAAACTTACTTCCCAAACTCTGATTCAGTTCATCAACCAGAATCCAGCGCTCCTTAAATTAGTGCCGCCTTGTTGCCATGAATGGCAATAAAGAACTTTTACATTAATCATGAACATAAGCTGATCAGGGAATGAATTTCTCCTAAATCATCTTGCTCACAAAAGATGATCTCCTTATGAGAATTGTAATTCTATAGAATTATTAGCTGTATTTTTTTTAAGAGAACATCAACTTCTCCTTCCACACATTTGTGTCTTTGGTACCGAAGAAAGAACGAGATTAATCCTATATTAATCCTGAGAGCTGTAATCCTCCCTTTATTTTCCACTCACTATCAGTGCAGTGTGAGCAGCATTTAAACAATCAAGCTCTCTTGTCTTTGCCAGTGTTTTACATGCCAAAGAGGTTTTCCAAAGGACTCCTACCATCTTAAGATCACACTCACCCGATCCCTGGAGTCTTCAGAATCAGTCCAAAAAGAGAGAAAATTGGATTTCAGAGTGGCTCCCAGCCCTGATCATCGTAAGTTACTGCCAGATTACCTCTGGCATTGTCGGTGGCTGGGGAGTCCCCACTGCCAGGGGCCACTGCCAGCGATGGGTCTAGGCAGAAGCCTCTGCTCCCTCCAGTGCAGGAAATTCCGACTTGGTCTGTCAACTGTAACTGCCAGCAGGCATTTGCTGGAGGCCGAGAGTCTCAAAAGTGCACTAACAGAACCAGAACTGGCAGGGGCCTCCCCTCCATAATTGAATCTGAGCGTGTGGGAATTCACTACTTTGACTCTGGGCTGCAGGCAAGCTTGACCCTCTCCTTCATTCAGGTCTGTCACTGAACCAAGGCTTGTAATTACACCTGGAGTCATGCCAAAGCCCATCTGTCTCCTACAACCGGGAAGTAGATTCCTTTTCATCAGCAGGACCTCTCACCAAACTGACCAGTCCATCACTGTCACTGACTTTTATGATATTATAATGATCATCAATAAAAAACTGTTTCGGAGAACCTTTTCTACGTAGGATGCTATTCGACAGTTTGCCAAAGACCAAAGTTTAGCAAACCTTGTATGAGTCCCAGGACAATTCTCAGTCAGGCATGCACACACAGGCACCTCCACAAGACCCCTCTGGAGAAAAAAGGAGAAACTGTTGTTTCATTCTACACCATTTAGACAACATTTCAATAAAAATTCTATTTTTACCCAAAGCAATCTACATATTCAATGCAATCCCAATCAAAATTGCACCAGCATTCTTCTCCGAGCTAGAACAAACAATCCTAAGATTTGTATGGAACCACAAAAGACCCCGAATAACCAAAGTTATGTTGAAAAAGAAAACCAAAGCAGAAAGCATCACAATCCCAGACTTTAGCCTCTACTACAAAGCTGTAATCATCAAGCCAATATGGTATTGGCACAAAAACAGACACATAGACCAATGGAATAGAACAGAGAACCCAGAACACAAATGTATGGCCAACTAATCTTTGACAAAGCAGGAAAGAATATCCAATGGAAAAAAAAGATGGCCTCTTCCGCAAATGATTCTAGGAAAACTGGACAGCGACATGCAGAAGTATGAACCTGGACCACTTTCTTACACCATACACAAAAATAAACTCAAAATGGATGCAAGACCTAAATGTGAGACAGGAAACCATCAAAACCCTGGAGGAGAAAACAGGCAACAACTTCTTTGACCCTGGCCGCAGCAACTTCTTACTTGACATGTCTCTGGAAGCAAAGGGAAATAAAAGCAAAAATGAACTACTGGGACCTCACCAAGATAAAAAGCTTCTGCACACCAAAGGAAACAATCAGCAAAACTAAAAGGCAACCGATGGAATAGGAGAAGATATTTGCAAATGACATATAAGATAAAGGGTTAGTATCCAAAATCTATAAAGAACTTACCAAACTCAACACCTGAAAAAAAAAAATCCAGTGAAGAAATGGGCAAAAAAAATGAATAGACACTTTTCCAAAGAATACATCCAGACGGCTAACAGACACGTGAAAAGATGCTCAATATCACTCATCATCAGGGAAATACAAATCAAAACCACATTGAGATACCACCTCACACCGGTCAGACTGGCTAAAATTAACTCAGGAAACAACACATGTTGACAAGGATGTGGAGAAACAGGAACCCTCTTCCACTGCCGGTGGGAATGCAAACTGGTACAACCACTCTGGAAAACAGTATGGAGCTTCCTCAAAAAATTAAAAATAGATCTACCCTACGACCCAGCAATAGCACTGCTAGGAATTGACCCAAGGGATACAGGAGTGCTGATGCATAGGGTATCTTGTAAACTTGTACCCCAATGTTTATAGCAGCACTTCCAACAATAGCCAAATTATGGAAAAAGCCTAAATCTCCGTTAACTGATGAATAGATAAAGAAGTTGTGGTTTATATACACAATGGAATACTACCTGGCAGTGAGAAAGAATGAAATCATGCCATTCGCAACAATGTGAATGGAACTGAAGGGTATTATGCTAAGTGAAATAAGTCAGTGAGAGAAAGACAGATATCATATGTTTTCACTCACATGTATAACTTGAGAAACTTAAACAGAAGACCATCGAGGAAGGGAAGGGGAAAAAGTAGTTACAAACAGAGATGGAGGGAGGCAAACCACAAGAGACTCTTAAATACAGAGAACAAACTGAAGGTTGATGGTGGGGACATGAGGGAGAGGGAAAATGGCTGATAGGCATTGAGGAGGGCACTTGTTGGGATGAGCACTGGGTGTTGTATTTAAGCGACGAATCACAGGAATCTACCCCCAAAACCAAGAGCACACTGTATACACTGTATGTTAGCTACCTTGACAATAAATTGTATTTAAAAATAAAAATAATGATAATAAAATGTAAACAAGCTAAAAAATTCTTTTTAAAAAAAAGTTTATTTATTTTAGAGAGAGCACGAGAGTGAGCAGGGAAGGAGCAGAGAGGGAGGGAGAGAGAGAGAACCCCAAGCAGGCTCTGCACTGCCAGCGAGGAGCCCGATGCGGGGCTCAAACTCACGACCTGTGAGATCATGACCTGAGCTGAAATGAGGAGTCACACACGCAACTGACTGAGCCACCCAGGCACCCCTAAAAATTTTTTTTTTTTAGTTTTGAGAGAGAGATAGAGTGCACACAACCGGGGGAGGGGCAGAGAGAGAGAGAGAATCCCAAGCAGGCTCTGTACTGTGGAAACTGTGAGATCATGACCTGAGTCAAAACCAGGAGTCAGACACTTAATCAGCTGAGCCACCCAGGCACCCCCTCAATAAAAATTCTTAAGGAAAATTGAAGAAAATGTCTCAATCTGTGAAACAGATTTTACAAACAAATTATCCATGCACATGGTATGCACACCAAGGTATGCATACAAAATCCTAGTTGTCAATCTCCTCTGCTTCACTTTATTCCAACTCTTGTAAAGAACAAAGAGTCCTTCTTTGAACTACAGGGGAATGATTAATGATGAAATGCTTCTGCCTGGTTGGAGAGCTTTCAGGGAAGCAGTCCCTTCCACAACGTGTCCAGGAGCATTTCATGCCCACGGCATCTGGAAGGAGCACCTTCACCCTCTCCCTGTCCAAACCCCAAACAAACAGCAGGAAATATACAATTAGGTACTTGATCATTTACAAAAAGCTCTACCTCTTACCCGCTGAGGGTACAACTCAGTGTCTTTACAAGTTTTGGCTGAATATATAATTAGCTGCCTTTGAGCCACACCTGAGGAAAACTGGACTGAGCCACCTGAGCCCCTCTGAGGGTTGCCCTACCTGGGGAACCCGGAAGTCCCTCCTCTGCCTGCTGACCCCCACTGTTGGAGCTTCAAGGGAGGCATGCCTGAGAGCCCCCATGTATGGGGAGCTTGCCCGCCTGGCAATTAGCCCAGTCACTCCTGATTGGGGAGCGGAGGGGGTGCGGCTGGACCCTAAAGGAGCTCGCTTGAGTGGAGATGACCTCTGCCAGTTCTTGACTCGGGATCTGGAATTGGTCTCGTTCGTGACTGCGTGCCTGGAGAGGCACAGTGGCCACCCCAGCAACGTCCTTCCAACCCAATCCAGATCTTCCTTTTCCTTATCTCCTTCCTACACCATGTGCCATTGACCTTAACAGACAAGCCATTCACTGCCTTCCCCTTGCTCCTCACCACCCAGGCTCAACACCCTACCTTACTCGTGGAAAGGGGGAAGTGCCACACACCGTCTTATCGACCAGAGAAGCAGAAAAGGCAGAGCTGCAGGTGAGTTCCTGCTCCGTCACCCGCTGACCTAACGTGTCTGGAAAGACCAAGCAGTTGGGTGTTTCCTTCTGGTTGGTTGCTTGTCTGTGTTCTAAGAAAACCTCATACTAACAGAAGTCGAATGAATATCAAGTCTTTAATTAAGAATGCACGTCGTTCTCCAAGGGGGTACTCCTAATTATACTCTGCATTTTAACACTGATGATCCTTAATCTTTGCTCAGAACAGAGGTTCTCAATCTTGGCTGTAGGACGGAGTCACCTGAGGAGTGTTTAAAACTCCTGATCCCCTGGCCACATACCAGATCGATTAAGTCCAAATCACTGAAGGGGAAACCCAGGCAGGAAAAGTTTTCAAACCTCCCAGGTGATCTCAACATGCAGCCAAAGTTAAGAACCACTAGTTTAGAAGAACCTTCCTTAACAAGTTTTTAATCCTTTTGATTTTAGCAGTTTTATGTATGTTGCAATACATTCATGTAAAAATTATAATGACAATAACTAGTACCCTTTATTAAGAGTTTGCTCTGCCGGGAGCATTAGATTACAGTTAAGTACAACTGGAGCATCTGGGCGGCTCAGTCGGTTAAGCATCTAACTTCAACTCAGGTCATGACCTCACGGTCCTGGGTTCAAGCCCCACGTCGGGCTCTGTGCTGACAGCTCAGAGCCTGGAGCCCGCTTCAGATTCTGTGTCTCCCTCTCTCCCTGCCCCTCCCCTGCTCGCACTCTGTCTCTCTCTCTCAAAAATAAATAAACATTAAAGAATATTTTTTTAAAAGTTAAGTATGATAATTTCAATAAAAATGAATGAAAATAATACACATTAGAAAAACTGATGGCATTTCATGTTTGTAAATATCTATAAACCAACATACTTCAATGCGCGTAGAAGACGTTTGGAAGGATAAACATCAGACTTCTAAAAATGATCCCATCTGGGGTACAGAATGCCATAAGAAAGAATGGTCTTTTACTCAGTTTTTTTTTTTTTTTTTTAGAATTCTCCACCTTTAAAATTCTTACAAGGAAGATGTGTTTTGAAATTTAGAAATGCAAAATCAGTCAGGAGAATTTCTTTGCAATCCAGGACTTTGAGCTAGAAGTTAGGACTCAGAGTTTGCAAACTAAGGCTTACCCAGTGACCAAATACGGAGACAGCTAGAGTAGTAAAAGATATCCACCTGATTGCTTGAAAGAGTCAGATTCTGGCAGACTAATGCATCTGGACGGCAGATAAATCACTTATTAAAGGCCACCAAATCTACCAATGGAGAATGCACAAGAGTAATTATTTATGGTTATATAGGAGAACTAACTGAAGTTAAGGGTCGAATATTAAATAATAGATTTCTATTTAAGTAACAGATTTTGACTCTGGCAGAAAGGTGACAGGGAGGGAAGGAAAATAAATAGGACTAGATAAGAGACCAGGCATCACCAAGATGCAAGAATTCAACATGGCTGCATGGCTGGTGGAAAGTCCAAGGACACCGGAAGTCTCTGTCACAATTCCAGAACTCATGAGGCAGGTGAGGAGAGCAAGATTCCCACCCACAGTTAACATTCACCAGATGGGAGATGGGAAAGTGTCATGAGTCTCCTGACAGCCACCACTCAGCAGGTGGGGGTACAGGAAGCTTTCCTCTGGACCCGGGATCCCAGCTATGGGATAAGCTCGGATGCTCAGAGAAGAAGCATGAATGGAATAAAGTTCCCCTTCTTTTTTAATTTTAATGTACTTTGTAATAAAAACTGCATTTATGTAAGGTATACAACCTGATGTTTTGATATACATACACACAGTGAAATGATTACAACAGTCAAGCTAATTAACATACCCTTCTCCTCACATAGTTCCCTATGTTTGAGAGGGAGAGAGAGTGTGTGTGTGGACAGCACTTGAGATCTACTCTCTCAGTAAGTTTCCAGTATCCAACACAGTACTATTAACTATATAGCTACCATGCCGGACATCTGTGACAACATGGATAGAGCTGAACAATGTTATGCTAAGTGAAATGAGCCAGACACAGAAAGACAAATACTGCATGCTCTCACTTGCATGCACAATCTTAAAAAGTTGAATTCATAGGGGCACCTGGATGACTCAGTCAAGGGTCTGACTCTTGGTTTTGGCTCAGGTCATGATCTCATGGTTCGTGAGTTCAAGCCCCATGTCAGGCCTGTGCTGCCAGTGCAGAGCCTACTTGGGATTCTCTCTCTCTCTCTCTCTCTCTCTCTCTCTCTCTCTCTCTCTCCCTCCCTCTCTGCCACTCCCCTACTCTCTTTCATTCTCTCTCTCAAAATAAATAAAGAAAAAAAAAGTTGAATTCACAGATATAGAGAGTGGAACAGTGATTACCAGGGGCAGGGAGGTTGGGAAAATGGGAAGACGTTGGAAGACGGTCAGAAGGTAGAAAGTTGCAGCAGAACAGGATAAATAAGTACTCACTCTTCTTGACCAGAGTTTGGAGAAGGGTCTGAAGCATGTGGGATACTCACAGTACAATCTGCCAGGATTTGGGGGAACAGAGAAGCCAGAAGCTCTAATGATAAAGGCTGAGCTACAAAACAGAAGGACCACAGGACCTTGGAACCACCCAAAGAGGCCTAGGCCTGATTGCCAGAAAGAAGACTCAAGCAACAAAGCAAGGAACCAAACCATCATGGTGGGCCTTTATATCCTGAGTCTGCATGTGATCTAACATCTCCTAACTTTCCCAAAAGCCAAGGCAGAAGTCACTGATATATTTCTTGCTTTATGTAGCTCAGGACAATGGAAGTCTAGAAGCGGGTGAAGGACATTAGTGGACCCAGCTCCCAAAAGCTTGGCATGGCTGAGACCAAAGAGGCAGAGCAATATGGCAAAGCATGGGGCAGTGTTTTTCCAAGGGAAGTTCACTGTCTACCTGCCTTGGTAACACCTGAGATGCTCGCTAAAAAACACCAATTTCTGGACTTCCTTCCAATCCTACTGAGCCAGAATATCAATGTCAACAGAGCAAGGCCAGGAACCTGAATGTTTCATAAGTAACTAGGTGGTGTCATCACCTTTCATTCGCATTGGCTGAAATGGTGGTGGCTCCAAAGAGTTGTCAGATAAGCCTGGGTGAGACTTGCCTTAGTGTCTTACTGCTCACGTGACTCAGACAAGTCACCGAACATCTCCCAGTCTCAGACCTAACGCCTTCATCATAGGCCCTGGCGTGGAGGAGTCCTCAATAAATTCCATTTGTCACAGTGAGCCAGCACACAAGTGGCCAGGGCGTGCACACCCCACACCCATTTTCGCCATCTACTTTGACAGAACTCTATACTCCTTCTGATTTCTAGAACACTCTAAAAACTCAAATGGCTTTTAATATCTTCGTGGTTTACGTCATAGATAAATATATATGCATGATTTCAATAAGTCATGCTAATGTAAAGATCCAACAAAGTTTTTTCTAATAAGGGACAAGATTAAAGCAACAGAAAACACCCTATTTATTTAACTCACTTCAATCAAACAAGTAATTCCTTGTTTCTTCCTAGACTGTCTTGAGTAATACTTGAGACCTTCAATAATAACTATGCCATCTTCCATATCATATTCACACATTAACAGTGCACTGATAAGAAATATTAATTTCAGTAATGAACCATTTACTTTTATTGGGGAGGAAAATCTAATTTGTAGTTAAAGTATTCTTCTAAATATGTAGATTAAATGCCTTCTTCTTTCTAAGCATTTGAGGAAAATTATATATATATATATGTGATACTGCAGAAATTTGTTAGAAGTTAATTATTTGAATATGCAAAAACTAGAACTAATTAGATGCATGAGAATTATAACAATCCAGATGTAGGAAATGTATACGTTTTCTCCATGCATTGATCCAGGGAATGAGGGCGTGCAGAAAGAAAGCGCAGGGAACTGGAAATTGGGTGGCAAGGTCCTCAAAGCCCTGACCTGGCTCACTTGGGACTGTGCACAAATCACCTTCCCGCGTCTGATGATTAATTTTGTGTGTCATCTTGTCTCGACCATGGGGTTGCCCAAGAATTTGGTTAAACATTATTTCTGGGTATGTCTGGGAGGGTGTTTGGGGAACGAGATTGGCATTTGAATCTGTAGACTCAGTATAGCAGATGGCTCTCCCTAATGTGGGTGGGCGTGACTCCCTTCCGCTGAGGGTCTGAACAGAGCAAAAAGGCTGAGGGAGGGAGAATTCATTCTCTCTGCCTGTTTCGGAGCTGGAACACTAGTCATCTCCTGCCTCAGGACTCAGACTCAGCCTGGGACTATCCTGTCCGTTCTCCTCAGTCTCCAGCTTGACAATTCCTTGTAAGAACTTTACATCATAAATATGTTACTATACCATATTATAACAAGTAATAATTATAATAAATATATGCATATTATATATATCCTATCGAATATATATATATATATATGTGTGTGTGTGTGTGTGTGTATATATATCTTCTAGTGATTCTGTTTCTCCAGAGACCGCATCTAATACACCAAGCGTGTGTCCTAATCCATAAAATGAGGACATTGCACCTGTTGTTCTTCAAGATCCCTTTCATTTGCATATTCAGTGGGATGTGAATACTGACCGCTCCTGTGATTCAAAGTTCTTTGGAAAAACAGGGAACTGAAAGTTCAATGTCTTAGTGAAAGCAGTTAGTAATTACGTGACTTTGAGGGAACCATCAGACCTCTCCAATGCTTATTTTCCCAGTAAAATGAGTCTATTATTAAGTAAACGCACATGTATGGTTAGAGCTTGCCAGCAACATCCCCTTTTGGTATGGAGAACTCCTTTGTATTTGCCACTTTTGGGGACCTTTCCTTAAATTAGTTAAAGCCTACAGATTTTAATTTTTTTTTTCAACGTTTATTTATTTTTGGGACAGAGAGAGACAGAGCATGAACGGGGGAGGGGCAGAGAGAGAGGGAGACACAGAATCGGAAACAGGCTCCAGGCTCCGAGCCATCAGCCCAGAGCCCGACGCGGGGCTCGAACTCACGGACCGCGAGATCGTGACCTGGCTGAAGTCGGACGCTCAACCGACTGCGCCACCCAGGCGCCCCAGCCTACAGATTTTAAATACAGACTTGGCAAACTGCCCTTCAAAATAGCACAGTGGTTTGGAAATAAGGACAAATATTTCAAATTAATATATTATATATTATTATGCTATAATATGCTATATGCTATATATGCTATAATAATATATAATATAATGCCATATATATAATATATATAATATATAATAATGTATATATATTATATATTATATATACTATATATTAATATTATATTAATTAATATATTATCTATATTAATATATATTATATAATATATATATTAATTAATATATATATAATTAATATAATATAATATATATTTAATATATATAATATAATATATAATATATAATTAATATAATATTAATATATAGTATATATAATTAATAATATATATACTATTAATTAATATATATAATATATAATTATATATATTATATAATATATATAAATATATATTATATAATATATATAAAAATATATATTATATAATTAATATTAATTAATATTAATAATATAATGTATAATAATATATATAATAATATATAATATAATGCTATATATAATATATAATAATAATGCTATATATAATATATAATAATAATGCTATATATGCTATAATAATATATAACATATTATATTATACTATAATAACATAATATTATATAATATTAATATTATGATTGAGTTTTAGCAATTTGTTTTAAAAACATGGATGGATGACTTCTGCTTGGACCCCCCTCTTCAGTTCCTCGCGGCCACACATTCTTAAACAAACACCCACAGCTGCTCACCAACTTGTGGAGCTGCTCAGAACTTTGCTTCCAGCCTGTGTTGTTCCAGATGAGCTATTATAAGACGCGCTGTTCAGAGAGATGCTCCTCTCCGGACCAGTGCAGGAAAGGGCCTTGACCTCTGTGCCACCACCTCGTTTCAGCAATAAGACATCATAACTCTTTCCTTCCCTTTTTGGCTAAGAATCCTACTTTTCTTTCCTATTCAGCTTTTATTCAATCAATTATGAATTGAGTGCCATGCACCAGGCACTGCATGAGATACCTCAGCGAATAAAACAGAGCAAGACTTTTGCCCTCTACATGCTAGTGGGGGGGGGGGGGGTAGACAGGTAAGGAACATAAATTAAGTAGCATACCACAAGGTGGGTGCTTCAGAGAAAGGAAAAGTAGAACAAGGTAAGGGGGATTAGGAGTACAGGGAGGGAGCCGGTTGGGTGGGGAAGGGATCAGGTGTGACCTACTTCCAGACCGTCCCTGGTCCATCAGGAAGTGATGGCCCACCCACACTAGTTGCAGAGGGCATATGTTAGCATGTTCTTTTCAACTGTAAAGCATTATAAAAATAAATATATCCATTATAGGGGTGCCTGGGTGGCTCAGTCGGTTAAGCATCTGACTCTTGATTTTGGCTCAGGTCCTGATGTCACAGTTTGGTTCCTAAGTTCAAGCCCTACTTTGGGCTCTATGCTGACAGAGCAGAGCCTGCTTGGGTTTCTCTCTCTCCCTCTCTCTCTTTGCCCCCCTCCTTGCTCACGCTCTTTCTCTCTCTCAAAATAAGTTTAAATATATATATCCATTATAATAACCATAATCATCTAACTTAAATATTGGCACAAAAAATAACTAGAGGTCTCTCTCTCTCTCTCTTACACACACACACACACACACACACACACACACACACACACACCTCCAGTCCATTCCCGTTACCAGACTTCTTTGCCCACAGTATTATTCGATGTCACCTGTCACCTCTGAGGAAGCAGTTTTATGAGTGTTCTGTTTTCTATATTCAACACAGCCTGGAGCTCTCACCTTCTCTCCATCCCTTCTGAGGCCAACATCTCTGCAGTGAGTAGCCCGTGATCAAGTATGCAAAATCACTTTCAGACTATTATGGGGAGGTTTTTACAGCCCCCCAAAGCCAAGTGGGGCTCCCTTTTATAAACTGATTTTTCATGTAAGCTTCGGTAGGACTTCTGCTCAGTCTGGATAGATAATTGGGAACTGGAAATATTTAGGATGGTTTTTATTTTTTTTTCATAACATTCAGGGAAAATGATCATTTTTTCCATCCCTAAACTAATGACGATTTTTGCCATAAGCATTGTGCTTCTCCTACGTGATTTAGCCAATTTCTTCAATAATGTTTCTTTTACCTGCTAGGTTGGCTGTGCCATCATTTCCTGGAACACCTGATTGCCTGGCTCACATTTCAGCCATGTCTCCCTTGAACTTGCTGATTGCTCAGATCCCTGAATCTCCCAGCTTCTTTCCTTTTTGGTACATTTTCAACTTCAGAGACTTTGAACTTTCCTCTCCTTCTGAAGTGGCCATAACCTGTTATATGTAACAGCATTAATGCTGACATGGATAAAGAATTAGCCCTGAGGCTGGCAAAAGTCCTGGAGTTCCGAAATCCCCACTAATAAGACTGCCCTGCAGTTAAACAGCTATAACAAACAGTAATAGCCTATCCACATCCATTATACAGCAGGATGCCCGCTGCTTTATTGACTGGCAGAAAACAATTCCCATTTCATGAAACAATAAAAATTAAATTGAGTGTAAACTCTCCCAAGGTCACTGCCTCTAACCTTCTAACATCAGCAATGAGGGCTGTAAACCCCACCGTGTACCATTTGGTCCGGAAGATGCCAGAACATTGGTTCCCGTGCTGTGTGTGCGGCACCCCACGGGTGGGGCTGGGTGCCGCCTCCCACAGGCAGTGTTGTCAGGAAATGACAGGAACGCTCCTTCCCACCCCAAGTCTGGCAGACGCCTTCCTCACAGCACTTGCTGCCTGCCTGGCTCACCGAGTGACAAGGCCCGTGCACGTGTCATCTTGAGAGGTATCTCGGGCAGCCTCCACTCTTGGGGACAGAAGGAGTGACAGCTCCAAGACTTACTGGCCCATCAACGTGACCACCAGCCTCAGGAACCGCCCCAGGTCACCCATCCTCCCCTGGTTACCCGAACACCTGCCAACGAGAATTCACTAAGACTCTGACAACGGACCACCCGATCACCATCGGCCTCTCTAGCGTGAAGGCCTTCGCAGACATACGAGCATGGGGCAAATGCTGAGTGGGTCCCAAGACGAAAAGGGAAGCCGAAAGGTGATCTAGCCCAACTCCCTCCTTTCCAGAAGTGCCACCAAAACTCTCCCAGTTAAAAGTAGCAGAATAATAAACGCATGGGGAGATGCTCTGATAAGATCAATTAGGACATTCGCTGAAACTCCTAGCGAAATGAGAACATGCTTTTTCATAAAAACTCCCAAGCTGATCCTAAAATGTATGTTTTTATAATGCAAAGGACCTAACACAGCCAAAACAATTCTGACAAAGAGGAACACACTTGGGGGAGACTCACACGACCCAATTACGACCCAATTCCACAACGACCACGAAGTCATAGTAAACGTAACAGGTGGTACCAGCATAAAGGACAGGCCCATAGACCAGCGGAGGAAAACCGAGAAATCCAGAATGAAACTCTACGTTAGCAGTCTATTGGTGCTGGGACAAATGATTAGCCACGTGTGAACACGCAAATAAAACCTGACACCTTCACCACTCACCATACATAAAAATTAATTCAGAATAGATACATCTAGCTATGAGAGAAAAAAACATAAAACCGTCAATGAGGCAACATAAGAAAAACTTGTTGTGATCCTGGGTTGAGTAAAAAGTTTTCAAACACAACACCAGAAGCACGATTCATAAAAGAAAAAATTAACCAACTGTGCTTTATCAAAGTTAAAAACTCTTGCACTTGGAAAAGATACTGCTAAGAAAATGAAAGGCAAGCCACAAACGGGGAAAAATACTCGCAAATCATCTGGCAAAGGAATTACATCCAAAATAGAGAACTCATAAGTCAATGCTAAGAAGATAATTCAACTTTTTAAACGGGCAAAAGATCTGAACAGACGTTTCACAACAGAAGATACGTAAGATTTACATTACTAACAATTACTTAATTATATGTTTACAATGGGCGAATATTATGGTATACAAGTAATATCTCAGTGAAATTGTTTAATATAAAACAAAATCTAAAATCTCTATATGTGGCATGTCACAAATATTACATGCGACTATGAGTTTCAAAACTAATAAAAGACAACATTTCCAAAATATTACCAGTGATTATCTCTTTTTGTGGGATTATGGGTGATTATTAGTCTCCTCGTTATCTGTGTTTTTACAGTATTCTATACAAAGCATATACTCCTTTTATAATCAGAAAAACAGAAGGTTCTTTTTAAGGAAAATATGACGCCCACTAAAGGTAGTACCAAGAAATAGGAATGTGACAACTCCTTCTAAAATAGGTTCTAATAGGTCATAACACTGGTTTTAGTAATCAGTCCTATATGTTGGTATAATACCAGTTCCTAAAAATGAATTAAGAATCAACTTGCCATGGGGCGCCTGGGTGGCTCAGTTGGTTGAGCGTCTGACTTCAGCTCAGGTCATGATCTCACAGTTCACGAGTTCGAGCCCCACGTCGGACTCTGTGCTGACACCTCAGAGCTTGGAGCCTGCTTCGGATTCTGTGTCTCCCTCTCTCTCTCTGCCCCTCCTCTGCTCTCTCTCTCTCTCTCTCCCTCTCTCTCTCTCTCAAAAATAAAAAAATAAAACAAAATAAATAAAAAAGAATCGCCTTGCCAAGAGTGCCTCTCACCCTTGCTACAAAACGACCTCTCTGAGTGCAGCATGGACAGACCATCACCCATCCCGGCCTGCCCTCTTCATGCCTCTCATGATTCTGCTCTTGCCACAGGATCCCGCCCATCTCCCCCTGCTCTTGGGGGTTCATCCCATTGGTCACTTCCACACAGATCCCTCTGGAATTTATCACAGAAGCAAAGAGGAACTTTGCTGCTCTCCCGGGGCCACCCCTACAGAGAGAGCCTCTGGTTAACAGCAGTGCACCCGGCTACTGAGAGAAGGGAATCAGGAGGCCACCTGGCTGCTGGGGGCTGACAGGGGACAGACAGTGAGGCCCAGCACTGCTGCCCCTGCGCAGGCCTCACACCCCCCGCCCCGTCCCCACCTCTTCCCCCTCCCACTGCAGGGCCTTGGGCCTGAGCCGCCGAATCCTGAGACCTTCCTGGCTTGGAGGGAGGCCAAATGGAGCGAAAAGAGTGTGCTAATCTCTCATGTGAGGACATGCCTCCTCACGACACGCCATGTTGGGACGGCGATTATTTTGAGCTGAAGGTACATAAGAAATAGTAGATGCAAAGAGAGACTTTCTTGGAACTGTCCTTCTCTGCCTAAAGACAGATCCCCGAAAGGAACCCAGTGATCAAAACTCCCCTCCCTGGGGCACCTGGGTGGTTGTCGGTTCAGTGTTGGACTCTTGATTTCAGCTCAGGTCATGATCTCACAGTTCGTGAGTTTGAGCCCCAGCGTCACCGGGCATGGAGCCTGCTTGGGATTCTCTCTGTCTCTCTCTCTCTCTCTCTCTCTCCCTCCCTCTCTCTCTCTATACCCCTTTTGTGTTCATGCTCTCTCTCAAAAACAAATAAACATTAAAAAAATTAATATTAAAAATTGATTAATAGATTCATATACCCTTTCTCATGTGAATTTGTCTGCTCTTAGCTTATTTCACAGCCCCAGCTACCAAACCTAGGAGGGGAGAGGGAAAGTGCTTCCTTCCCCACGTGAGCCAGAGCAGAAAACCAGAGACAGCCGCGTCCTCCCGTGGCTCCCAGGCTGCTCCCTCGTGCACAGGCAAAATCTCTTTGCCACGGTCACTCTTCACCGTCCCATCCTGCCTGCCCGGGGCCAAGGCACACAGTACACGAGCACCCCTCAGACCACTGACTCCATCAGCTGAACAAATCGCCACCAGAGAGGAATGTCAGAGACGCTGGCTGCGTGTCAAAGCGAGTGACAATTTTAATGCCGTGGGAGAATGCTGTTTCTCTGGCTGATGTTACTTTGGTTTGCGGTGTGAATGGAGGTGTGAACGGAAGGTAAACCAACCCTGCCCCACCTGAGGCTCAGCCAGACCCACAAGAGCCCCTCCACCTGGACAACTTTGTTTGCCTTCGGTCTTGGCAAGCTTCTAGCAAAAGAAGTGAAGGCCAGTCCCCAACTCCAGTGCTAGAATAAACAGATAGTGCTGTTTCCAAAGGGAAATAGTCACCTCCACAGAAACCGCAGGCACACCAATCGCTCGTCCCCGGGGAAGGGGAGGACCAGAAAGCAGAGCACAGGGTTTGCATTTCTGCGGCAGCCGTGTGGACGAAACGAATCCTTAGCGGCCTGTAACGGTGCTTTGACCATCCGGCTTTCCTCACAGACCCACAGAACTACAGCAGCGTCCCAGGCAAGAGGAGCATTCCCACTAACCCACGGTGGCTTTCCGCTGCCTGGGCGCAGAGAGAAGGACAAGGGAACAGTGCCGGTGACCTTACTGCTCATCACTTCACCGAGTCACAGTCCACGAAGCAGTGGTGACACGTATCCCCAGCAGCGATGGGCACGCCCACACTATGAGTGTTTCGTAAAAATAACGAACAAAATAGAAAAAGTTTATAATTAAGAGAGGAAAAGCATCACCACAACGTTCTAGAGAGGATGCTAAACGAGGCTCCATAAAAACCCTGATGCAAACCCTGAATTGTCACCCGCTGGCCGCGTGATATGGATCCAGTCACTAAGCTACCGAACCCACCCTTCTTCATCTGTAAAATGTTATAAACTCTCTTCCTCCAAAGCATACGGTGTTGTCGTAAGGATGAAGTGATGAAATACAATACAAATACTGGGTTACTAAAAAGTGCCACACAGCTGTATTACATTTTATGTTGAATATATTTTTTCATGAGTTTTCCAAAAGGATGAACAGAAGAAAACTCTCACAGCTCTCACTGCCTGCATTGCTTCATACCTTCCCCAGTACTAATGTACCTGGTGATTCATTGCTGCTGATGAAGATTGAACCTGGAATTTTCATACTGAAACATTAAACTTTCACAAATGATGGCATTTTCAAAAAAGAGCCTGGCAGTGTTCGTATGCTAATAATAGACATTCCGAGCTGTGTCTATTCGTTCAAGTAAAAATTTCCAAGACAAGAAGCTGAAAATTCTTTACTCGTTTGTAAGTGCTTAGTACCATTGAGCAACTATCTGAAAATTCATTAGGATAAAGTTCAAGGGTTAATATGTTCAGGATCCCCTAATTTGTTAACTAGGAATAATATACTAGAAACAAGTTGCCCTAATCCCTCAGTCTATTCAATGGATATCCTGCACTATCTTAACAAGGAGTTAAGAGTAGATTGAAATTTCAATCTTAATTTCAAATTAAGAGTAGATTGAAAAGAATTGACATTAATCTGCCTCATTCAGCCACATTCTTAACTTTTCTGAGAACAAAAAAAAATTAATTATCTCTAGCTTTTTCCATCATGAGAAATTCTGACACTTTAAACAGGACCTATCACATAAATCAATAGTGCGAGGCCTATGTCCGGTCAAAACTATCAATCATAGCATTTATTTTGTGTATTCTCAGTTTTTTAAATTGTCCTCCCCTTTTTCATATTAAGCCACTCCCCACGATCGGCACTTTCTGACCATCTTGGTCTCATAAACCCATTCCCACAAACCCCCTGAAAATGCTGTTGGGCATCCCAGTTGCTGCATTTTTTTAAATTTTTTTTCAAGTTTATGTATTTATTTTGGGGAAAGAGAGAGAGAGAGAATCATTGCAAGTGGGGGAGGGGCAGAGAGAGAATCCCAAGCAGGCTCTATGCTGTCAGTGCAGAGCCTGACACGGGGCTCGATCTCACGAACCAAGAGATCATGACCTGAGCTGAAATCAAGAGTCGGACACTTACCCGACTGAGCCACCCAGGTGCCACTCCCCCAGTTGCTGTATTTTAAAAGAAGAGGCAAAGTGAGGGCCCTAATTAGCACGAGGAATGATGACAGGAACACTTCCATCATAAGCAGAAGACCCTCACTGCATTAGTCAGGGTTCTCCAGAGAAACAGAACCAATAGATCTATACAGATCTATTTACAAAGGAGAGTTATTACAGAAGTTAGTCACGGGGTTAAGGAAGGTGAGACGTCCCACAATCTGCTGTGTGCCAGCTGGAGACCTAGAAGAACCAGTGGTATAATTCATCTGAGTCCGAAGGCCAGAGAAGCGCGGAGATGATGGTATAAATTCCAATACGAGTCCAAGGGCCTGAGAACCAAGAGGGTTGAGGGCTGATGTCCAAGGGCAGGAGAAGATGTATGTCCCAGCTTAACAGAGTGAATTTACCCTGCCGCTCGGGCACTCAACAATGAAACGATACGCATCTGCATTACGAGACATCCGCACAAGAACACTCAGAAATAATGTTTCACCAGCTATCTGGGCATCCCTTAGCCCCGTCCAGTGGACACACCAAGTTAACCACGACAGTCGGTTGCACAGAGAGGTCCAATGTCCCCATAGCGATGACGCCTTGTAGCCACATGCCTGAGCTCACTCTAAAACGCCACTAACTAATCTGGTGATGGTAAATAAAGCTCTCCAGGTCTTAGTTTATCCGAGCTTACTTATCTACGAAAATATCTACTTCTGGAGGGAAGCCATGGGGCTACTGGGTGCAATTATGTGACTTATTATTTCACAAAGAACTAAAAGTGAGGAAAGCAGTATTTCAGCCAATATCTGTGAGTTCTTCCACAATATCCACACTTGACTAAATTGGGTCAAATACCTTCCCAATTTTTTGTTTGATTTTTAATTCATGTGGTTTATTACTCACATTTTTATTTTATTTCCAACTCAGATTAATCCCTGACTTTATGAAAACCAAATGAATTCAGGAAGAGGAATTAACAAAATTGCTTAATTCTATTCCACAAGGAATAGGTCTGTTCTTGACAGTTTATCCTGAAATCCTTTATCCAAAACTCCTTGAAACAGGACCCATGGCATTCGTTTCTCACCCATGTCATAAATAGTACCTTACTATGAAGACTTCAGAAAATAATGGGCTGAGTAATGTCACTTCCATTCCAAAATGAAACAGCCCAAACCCTTTAAGAAAATGAGCAATCACGATAGGAAGCTGTCAATTTTAAAATAAAAAAATAAAAAGCAAGGGGAGAGGAGGCTATAAATTTGACCTCTTCACAACAGGCTATATTCTTTTCTTTTTAGCTTTTTTGCATGGCCTAAAATATTTACAGAATAATAGCCATGTGTTTTCTAAGAGTGCTTCTTCCCTTTTCCACAAATGAGTAAAAAAGTTCACGACCTTTACATTTGTATGTTTACAGGGGCACCTGTTCAGTGGGTGGAGCATCCGACTTCGGCTCAGGTCATGATCTCCTGGTTCCTGAGTTCAAGCCCCGCGATAGGCTCTATGCTGACAGCTCAGAGCCTGGAACCTGCTTCGGATTCTATGTCTCCCTCTCTCTCTATTCCTCCCCTGCTCATGCCCTGTCTGTCTGTCTGTCTCTCTCTCTCTGTTTGAAAAGTTAAAAAAAAAAAAAAAAAAATAACCCACACATTTAAATTTGTATGTTGACTCAGCTGAACGGGAAGAGTCAGGAGCTGTGCCCAGGGGATGCCTGCACTCCGGAGGAACTCAGGAAAGGACGATGCCCTTGGCTTTCTCCTTCCCACGCCCCGCCCACCTGCCCGCCAGCACGCAAGCTGTCCTACCTTAGACAAGAACATGGACTTTCCAGGAAGGGGGATCAGTAGGAGTTCCACCCGCCACGTCCTGCGCTGGAGATGACCGTCACAAAGGGAAGACTTGGCCAAACCAGTCACACGAATTTAAGAATGTCTCAAATGCTTTTTAAACCAGGCGTGGTGGGGCAGCTGGGTGGCTTCGGTTAACGCCATGTGATCTCGGGTCCCGATCTCCTGGTTTGTGAGTTGGCGCCCCGCTTCCGGCTCTGTGCTGACGGCCCATTTAAAAAACAAAAACGAAAACAAAACACCACCAGACCTCGCGTGGACCTGCGCAGCGAGGCTCCTTCCCGCTGACCCGGGAGGTGGTGCCGGCGCCAGTGTGACCACGCCGGGCCCCCGCCACTGTCGCTCAGGGAAGCCACCGTGCAGACGCCGTGACAGCGCAGGGACACGGCCGCCGGGGCCTCGTCTCACCGTGCGTGCACGCACAGTGGCAACGAGCGGAGCTCAAGGGTGTGGACCCGAGCTGAGCGTGGGCTCCCGCGCTCATCCGCGCCGAGCCTGAGGCCTCGCGCCAGGCGGCCCAGGCGACAGCCTGACCGGGACTTCGCGGGGGCCCTGCAGCACCTGCGGCACCGCGTGCCGGGAGGGGAACAGCGGCGGCGGCCCCTCCGCATGGCCGGCTCCGGGAGGGGGCTGCGGGTGCGGGGCGCCGGGTGCGGCTCCGGCCGCGGCCCAGCCCCGGCCCAGCCCCACGCCGTGGCGGCGCTGCGCTTCCTGCGCGCCTCCGGAGGACGGAGCAGGCGCGGGGCTGCCCCGGGCGCCTGCTGGGGGGGAGGGGGGGGAGGGGAGGAGGCGGGGAGACTGGGGCGGGCACCTCGCGCCTCAACCCGGAGCCCAGAGCCCCGCCCCGCGCTGCACCTGCCGAGCAGGAGGCAGCTGCCGCTGCCGCTGCCGCTGGGCCTGTGCCCTCGCAGGCCCCGACGGGGTCGCGCTCGCTACTGCCGGTTACTGCCAGGCGCGGAGCAGCCTGCACAGGCCCGAGCCCGGGGCCTCCTCTCCCGCCTGGCTGCCGGGTAACTGACTGCGCCCCCGGCCAGAGGGGAATGGGCCTCCGGGGATGGGATGGGACGGGGCCTCCAGGAGGGTGTGGAGGACGTGACCGGAGACAGGCACTGCTGCAGGGTTAGGCCCTCGACTGAGCAGACCCGCCCACGCTCCACCACCACCACGGCCACCGCCCAGTCAGGCCATGTGGGTTCAAGGCCACGCTATGGGTCTTCGTAGGTGGACCAGTCGGTATTGCCCCCCATGATGAGGGGTACCGAGGCTGTTGCCATGGTGGACGGTTACCTTCAGGAGACAAAGCATGTTTGGGGTGCTAACATCAATGCCCACGGTCTTGGGTTGATTTCGAGACCTAGAAAGGGTTTGGGTTTGGTTTTGGTTTGTTCTACTTCTTTTGTCTAGAGCCAGCCACAGTGACCCCAGCAGGTTCTGAGGGCCTGCAGCCTCCACGACGGCTAAAATATAGTCTGCGGTGGGCACTGCTCGCTTTGGGTCAGGCCGGGTCACTAACGGGGCCTGGTGGTCCAACCTGGCTAATCACTGCTAGGAGTGAAACTGAGGCATGAAGTAGATACCTGGGTTTGGGGAGGTACAGGCTTAGCCCAGGCCCCTGAGACCCCCACCCTGAGCTGTGGAGGTGTGCAAGCAGGTGGGAACCAAGTAGCCCGAGGTGAATCACAGCCCACATCCCTTCCAGGGTGCTGCTCCCTTCCCTCATGTCGTAAAGGGCCTGGGAGCTTGTTCTTCAGAGGGTGCTGGGCCCAAAGTGGCCAAGGTCAGGTGTTCTCGCCCAAATGGCCTGGTTGCAGGGCCCTTACTTAGGACAGGGGAGTCTCCTTTTCCTTAGCTCTGGATCTGTTACTGTTTTGATCGCACACTGGGCAGGGCGGGGGTGGGGGGAATCAAACTTCTAGATTTTTTTAATTGCCATTCTTTGGTACCTCCACAGACTAATAGTAAATAAAATTTCTTGCAATTATATGGCAAAAAAGATAACTGTGATACCAGCTTATATCTTTGCACACAGCCCTTAAACATAGGATCAAACAAGAGAGCAAACATAGGTAAAGGCCTGAAGACAGGGTCGCTTGGATGCCTCAGTCAGGTAAGCATCTGACTCTTGGTTTCCGCTCAGGTCGCGATCTCACATTTCATGGGTTCGGGCCCCACGTCGGGCTCTGTGCTGGTAGCACAGAGCCTGTCTGGGATTTCTCTCTATCCCTCTCTCTCTCTCTGCCCCTTCTCTGCTTTCTATCTCTAAATAAATAAGTGAACATAAAAAAAAAAAAAAAAAAAAAAAAGCCTGAAGCTATCAACAAAGACCAACAGAGCAAGACCTATGGCTTCTAGATGGAGTCTGACTTTTCAAGAACACGGAAGGTAATTGGATAACTATTCTGTAATTTTTTTTTTTTGTTGATTCAACAAGATAAGCTTTCCCAGAAAGGCAGCAGGAGGGATTGAAATTTTACTCACAGAGTGTGTTCTGGGACACCAGAATGCTTATGCAAAGTGCCTGTGGGAGATCGCCCTGCCCTGCAGGCCTGTGTAGGGACCCCTCACAGAATTTGTTGATGGCTTCCTTATTATCACTCAGAGATTTAAACAAATGTTTTTCTTTTGTAGTGCAAGGCCAGAATACCAGCCTAGAGAATGATAATCTGTTTTTTCCCTCCTTGTATAGGTTTCACTTACCAAGAGTATTTCTTATGAGACAGTTGTAGCCATTCGGGGAGCCCACAAACCATGTTGACAAGGTCAAGTCCACCCAGACAAATGAAAATTAAAAAAAAAAAAAAAAAAGGTGTGTGATCAGGTCAAGTCAAAAGTTAGGGACCAGCTAGAACAGAATGTCATCGTGCCTTTGAGATTAGAGAAAGGGACAGACATGCTTGTCCTTCTGTCTTGTTTTATGTTCCCTCGGAGCACGGCGACCACATCAGAGAGGCTTCCGCGGGTGACTGATTTGACAGGTAGCTTACAAGTGCGGCCCAAATTCAAAAACCTCCCAGCCCCCGTGAAACCAGGCTCTTCTTCCTCATCTTTTCTTGACATTTTGCTCCTAAAATTAGCTTTTTGATGAGAAAATTGCAGTGGGTCATACCAAAGCTAGTTAGAGGTGAGGCAAATGCCTTAGATTGAAATTGAGTTGATTCTACTTTGCTTGCTGATGGTGGCTGGTAATTGGACATTGGAATTAGAACTGCTGTGACCTTTCACAATAATAAGAAAAAAAGCTCTATTCAATTTGCTGGAATTTTTTTCGACATTTAAAGCATTTTTTTTGAATGAAGTAATTTACTCTTCTTTTTAAATTAGCAATACCAAGCAGCCTGTTTTTCATGTCGTTCTGTGCATTTATTCAATAATTCTAGTTCTCAGATCAATAAAAACCAATCTGTTTCTCACTTTCTTATCACCTCTTGCTCCAATCCCAAACCGCCCCCCCCGCCCCCACTGTTCATGGAAGTTACCAGTGTGACTTGCCTTCTCTCCCCTCACTCTTCCTGCCACCCAGATCTCAGAGATGCTCCTCTCCAGATGCAGTCTACACTCCCTTCCTCCCCCACCTAATGTTGTGTCTGCACTGGCCTATTAGCATGTTTTGAGTTGCCGTTTGAGAGTGGGGTGATGGACAAGATGTGGAGTTGCTGTACCAATTATGCACCAAAAGCTAGAACGAGACTGCATTTCTTTCTCCATAGGATTTCCCTAATGTTGTATCGCTCATCCTTTCAATTCATTTATTTCCATCACTTAACAAATATTTATTGGGTGCCACTCTATGTTCACCCATATTCAAGTACCTTGATAAGATTCCATATTGCTCAAAGCAGGAAGAAAAAAAAAAAGTCTGCCCTCATGGGCTTATATTCTAGAAGGCAGACACAGACAATCAAAAAATATAGAAATAAGGGAAAATAAGTAAAATGTGGATTATACAAGAAGGTGCCAAGAGCTATGAAGAAAAAAAGGAGTCTGGACTTGTAATGAACTGAAAGCTTCTAGAAGGAAGATCAGGAGTTCTGTTTGAACACAAGATTTAGATATATGTTAGACAAGCAGAGGTCACCTACACAGAGACGCCAGTGCACAGCTGGAAATCAGGAGACAGAGCTGGATGATGGCTGGTAGTCATTTCCACAAACAGGATATTTAAAGCCATGAAACTGGCTGACAGCAGCAAGAAGGAGTATAGATTAAAAAGGCAAAAAGTCCAGGGGCGCCTGGGTGGCTCAGTCATTTAAACGTCCAGCTCTTGACTTTGGCTCAGGTCACGATCTCACCGTTTGTGAGTTCAAGCCCCACGTTGGGCTCTGTGCTGAGTGTGCAAAACCTGCTTGGGATCCTGTCTCCCTCTCTCTCTGCCCCTCCCCTGTTCATGTGCTCTGTATCTCTCTCAGAATGAATAAATAAGCTTTAAAAATTTTTTTAATAAAATTCAAAGAAAGACTCCAGCTTCCACCCTACTAGCCCTCTCTTGTCCTTTCTCACTATCTTTTTCTACTAGGATGGAGAAAGCCAGCCAGTGCGTCGTGAGCTGCCCACTGGGAAGCTCTGTGTGGCAAGGAACTGATGTCTCTGGCCAATAACCATCAAGGACCTGAGGCCTGCCGACTGCAGAAGTGGATTCTCCCCAGCTGAGCCTTCAGATAAGACCACAGCCCACGCTGACTCTTCAATTGCAGGCATCTAAGACACAACCTGAACCTAAGGATCCAACTAAACGGCCTGGATTCCTGACCCCCAGAAGTTGTGAGATAATAAATGAATATTGTTTTTAGCTGCCAAGTTTGAGGGTTGTCACACGGCAATGTAACTAATACAGCAGAGAGGGAGTTAAAATCCAGACATGTTGTTGCCAGAGCCTACTTGAAAAGAACGATATGGAGGGGCACCTGGGTGGCTTAGTCGGTTAAGCATCCGACTCTTGATTTCAGTTCACCTCATGATCTCATGGTTCATGGGTTTGATCCCCGCATCAGGCTCTGCGCTGACAGCATGGATCGCTCTCTCTCTTCTCTCTCCCTCCGTCTCTGACTGCACGTACCCTCTCTCTCTTTCTCTGTTTCAAAATGAATAAACAAAATTAAAGAAAAAAATCAATATGGAGAAAGGGCTGTTAGGATGCGTATGGAATTGCAGAGTTTCATCATTTTCAATCCGTCCCTCTGCTGCCTACACAAAGTCCCCAGATCAAGACAAGGTAGGACTCTGGAGAGAAAGGATGGCATATTACACTTGTGGTCACGACTCTGACCTCCAGAGTGATCATACTGACAAAACAGTAGCCTCCCCCCCTTCGCAATTTGACATGGGTAAACAGAGACATGTTCTCTGATGCCATTCTTGTCCATGGAATTAAAAATATCTAGCTTCATTTCATCAGATACCAGGATTTCATATTTTTTTTAACACTTCGTAGAAGACCTTTTAAATATAGCATTTAAGTTTAAGAAAAAAATCAAAGCTGTCTAGCACAAGTCATACTGTGGTTCCTTCCCCCATATATGAAATTGGATTTTTAAAAGTCAATAAAACTGGCCTGGAGGGGAAAAAAAAAGAAAAGGAGAGAGAGTTCATAAAAATAGTTGATGTATTAATCAGTGAAATGAGATTAATTTGCTTTGCATAGAGAAGAGTTGGTTCAATCGACTGATGATAATGTAAATCAAGTCATTGTTTTTTTTAGCAGCCCCAGAACTGCTGTGAACCCCTTCCTCCCGGCAGCTTCCTCCCTGAACCCCTTCCTCCCAGCAGCTGCCCCCCTACCCCTTCATCTCTGGCCCTACAGTACTTGAGGTTCATAAAGAACAAGGCCCCAGTGGAGCAAAGGGAAAAGGGGAGCTGTCCAATGGGCATAGAGTTTCAGTTTTGCAAGATGAAAAAGTCCTGGTCATCTGTTGGATAAAAATGTGAAGATAGTTAACACCACTGAACTTTATACTTAAAAATGGCTTAGGAGGTAAGTTTTGTATTATAAGAGTTTTACCACAGTTTAAAGAAACAAGTAAATACATAAGCAAGCCAGCAAGCAAAGAAAACCTTCACTAGGAGACCCAAAAGTTTTTATAAGTTCTAGAAATCTCCTTTTAAACATTTTTTCTTCATAAAAGATAGCACTGATGACAAATCAGGGGGCATAATCTTGTAGTTCAAGTCAGCAGCTCACAGATAGCATATTAAATGTTCTATTGGAAATACAGGTTACTGCAGGAGTTACAGTTAATTATGCCAAAACAAATTTCATGGGCAAATGCAAACAAAGCACTACTTAGAATAACTAGTTAGATAATCCAAGGTGAAGTGTCCCTCAGAAGCTGAATACAGACGTGTAAGTACAGGAACCTGACACCAACTGCTTCTAGAAGGAATTCTATTTCTCCCCAGAGTATACATGCAAAACACATGTAAAGCCAATATGACTTTTAAATATGCATAAACATGCTTATTAATACACACACACACTCTCTCTCTCTCTCTCTCACACACACACACACACACACACAAATGAGGCCTGAGTCTCTGCACTAATTGTCCTAGATCTGATTATTTCTACAACTAAATATTTACTTAGTACCCTCAAACATAATCTGTAATACAATCTGAGCAAGCCTGTATTTTAGATGGGCTCTGAATGACCTCCTAATCTAAATTGTTCAAACAAAATAACACTTGAAGAATAGATTGAAAAATGAATATAGCGACAGAGAACTACAGTGAGCGCAGGAAGAAGCTGTCAGGCATTTTTGACATGAGTTTCATTAGCATACCAAAATACCGAGAGAGCAAAACTCAAACCCAGATATTCTGCTCATCTGAAATGCATTAATTCTGAGTGTTAATTCTCTGATTGGAAAGATGGAGGGGCTTGGGTTTTTTTGTTTGTTTGTTTTCTTTTCTTTTCTTTTCTTTTCTTTTCTTTTCTTTTCTTTTCTTTTCTTTTAGAAACGTAAGCCTGTGGTGGCTCTAATTGGCCCCGAGTCTGCTATACCTCTCACATACAAAATTTTCATTCAAACAACTTAATTTCCAAATAATTTCACACAAATTTAAGCTGAGTATAAGCTTATAAGGTGTTACACAAGATATACATTCTAGCACTTAATGAAAAATTCTTGAGAATATATATCCTGAATTCAAATAAAGAAAAAGGGAATACTATACCATGAAATAACAATAACCAATTAAAAATACTTTAGTCTTGAGAAATATGGATTAGAATTAAAATATTCAAGAGTTTAAAACAAATCATTTGCAATGATTAGGCATAGGTTTTTGGCACTGATTTAGTTTCGTTGCTGCTAAAACGTCTTCAAATCTTACGTGAACCTTGGGCTCAGTCATTCCAAGCCAGAGGCTTCATCCATAAATTTAATAATGGTTCTCCATGCCCTAAGAATTCCTTTTAAGCTTCACTAACAGATGCAGCAACAGACAGAAGTAATTATATTAACTTGAAAAAATATATATTAATCGAATTTAGCCTGCTTGCCCTGGAAAATTTTAAACTATTGAGAATGATGAAATGAAATGCATAGAAACGCCACAAGGGGGTGCTGTGGATAAACCAACAAGAGCCCTTTCTTGGCCACGTGGATAACAGGGAAACAATCTTCCAATTTCCACCCTCACCGAATATGGAGAGAAACACAGACCGTGCACAAAAGGAGAGGAGGGATTTTTAAATAGGAATATATCCAGAACATATATCTAGAAACAGAGCATCACACATGAGAACAGGTATCAAAAGACAAACAGAAGACTTACTTTCCCTTACCCTATTTTCTGATCGGAGATTGAGTCATTTTAGAAAAGCAGGCTGTGCCTCTTTTCAACAGAGCACTAAACTTGAGATATATTTACTCTTTGTCTTTAGGGAACAATCCACTTAAAAAAAAAAAAAGTAGGTCAAAGGCTGAGTTTCCCCAGAGGGAGCTTTCCAGGTGGACCCCACCCCCCCCCACCCCCCACCAGCCAGCCTCCAATTACACCACATGCTAGTTCAGCTCAAAGCCCTGTCTTGTACCATGACATTCTCAAGGGCTAAGTAAAACACAAAAGCAAACAAACAAAAACCCTCACTCCTGAAGGTTTAAAATGCAAATCGAGTTCTGAAATTCTGAGTCAGGCTTTGTTGTGCACAGAATTAATTCCACTATTTTTAACTTCCCAGAAGTGAAGTCGCTGAAGAAAGTATCGCTGAAACTTGAAGATGAAAAGCTATAAGCCGTTCCATTATTCAGCTTTCAAAGCTTTCCCCTGAGTGACAATACAAAAACGGAGCTCCTCGCACAGTGCCGGGTTGTCATCTTTTTCATCAAAGCATTTATTTGATTGATAAAATCTGTGATACCTGGAGGTTCGATTATTTTTCACGAATCGTTTTCAAAATGAATCACAAAAGTGCTTTTCTTTTCTCTTCCTCGACCTTGTTAGCCGAACCCACTATCCCCAAATCAACTACAATTTAGCTATTCTAGATTTTCTCCCCACCCTGCCCCATTGCTCTGAATTTTAGCAAAGCATGAACTAAATAATAATACAGCAGTATGAGTGGCGGAACCAAGCACACGGTAGGAGCTTGATGATCATCCGTTCCTTACCCAGTGCTTCCAGCTGGTTTTTGTGTGTGAGAAGACCATCCCCTTTGCTTCCACCCAAGGGCAGCTGTATACACAGCTGTCAGCGAATTTTCCACAAGCTGTGCCCTTGAATCCTAAGGCAGGGTCTCCCATCCAAGGAGGCCTCAGCCTACCGACACCTCCCATTGCCTCGTGAGCAGTCTCCTGTATGCACTGCCCTGTAAGAGCCACCGAGGGGCTGTAGGTATGTGGAAAGCACCGTCTGTAAGTACCAACAGCTGGATCCAGCAGCCTTTTGAAACACTGAGCTAGGAGTCTGGTGGGTCTGTCATCGAATGCTGAGTTGCACGACACAAAGTGGTTGGCCTGAGGCAGCAGGGCGTGAAAAGAATGTGGACTGTGGAGACAAGCCCCTTAGTGGGTTCAACAGTGTCCTCCAAAAAGATATGTTCGCCGCCTAACCCGGGGTACCTGTAAATGTAACCTTATTCGGAAATAGTTTCTTTGCAGGTGTCATTCATTAAACATCCTGAGAGGAGGTCATCCCGGATTTAGTGGGGGCCCTACGTCCCATGACTGGTGTCCTTATGAGAGAAAAGAAAGGAAAAGTTGACGCAGACAGACACAGAAAAGAGAAGGCCGTGTGTGCACGGAGGCAGATAGGGGAGTGACACAGCTACAAGCCAGGGAGCACCAGGCACAACCAGAAGCTGGAAGACAGAGAAGAGAATAGACTCCCCTTTGCTCTCCAGAAACAGCCATGCCTGTGAACACCTTGATTTCAGACTCGTCGTCTCCACCACTGTGAGATAAATCTGCTGTGTGTGTGTGTGTGTGTGTGTGTGTGTGTGTGTGGTGTTTTTTGAGAGAGCCCAAGTGGGAAAGGGTCAGAGAGAGGGGGACAGAGGATCTGAAGCAGGCTCTGCACTGACAACAGTTGAGTCTGATGTGGGGCTTGAACTCACAAATCACTAGATCATGACCTGAGCCAAAGTTGGACTGACAGACCCACCCAGGTGCCCCAATAAGTCTGTTGTAAGCCAGCCGGGTTGTAATGCTTACAGCAGCCCAAGGAAGCTGATACAACTACACAGTTTCAAATCGGTTTCCCCACCAGCTCTGTGGCCTAGGACACCGAACATCAGTGTCTCCATCTAGAGTCATAACACGCATCTCACAGAAAAATCAAAAAACAACTCAGACTGCTTATCATCCAGTCTCCAACCTATGGGACCGTGCGTACGAGACTTAACACGTTGTCTCAGCTTCCTCATCCATGAAATGGGGATGGAAACAGTAACGTAACCTGGTAAGGCTGGGGCAAGAACTTGGGGACACCGTACACGGAAATCGCAGGTGCAGAGGGCCATGCCTGCAGAGACAAAGCCCTCGGCAAGCGGGAGCCGCAGATGCCTGACCCGCTGTGGCGGCGACTGGCAGGGGAACTGAGTAATGTTTGGGGGGTCCAGACAACTCTGACTGGAGAGTAAATGTGACGTGTACCCTGAAGCAACGGTCCCATTCGGATGGGTCACAGAGAAGGAAAGGGCATTTCGGGAGGTGGGGTGGGCTCAGGAACATAATGAGCAAAGGAAGAATGGAGTTGAAGGAAGGTGACAAGGGTCTGGAGAACCGCTGGGTAAGAGGGACCTGAGAGGGCTGGACGGTAGACCGAAGTTAAAATTCAGTGGACATCCCACGGGCGGTTCGGATGTGATACACCATGAAGCAAAAAGACATTGAAGTCTTTGAATAAGGAAATGACACCCAAAAAAAGAATGTGTAACAAAGAGAGTCCGGTGGGAAAGAGCAGAGCTGAGCTCCTCACACGGGCTGCGGCGAAGGGCTGGGCACTTGCACTCTGGCCGGCATTTGTTTATTAGTACACGCAAACGTGCGTCACGTTACCCTGTCAACTTGTCATAAACACTTCTAAACTCCTCTCAGGGTCTCACTTACCTTATCGCAGACCCATAGGGAACAGCTGGGCCTCCAAACAGCCAGAGCCGGGTCTCTGAGGACTGGACCATGCGTTGAAAGGAGAGCAAAAGAGGGTAACGGACAACAGACCAGCGGGTGGGGGGCGAGGAGGCACGAAGGGGGTCAAATCCCCTGATTTGCAGGCATGAAAGAAAGAAGCCATTAACTACACTTAATAATACTGCACTGTATGTTTGAACCACGGGAACCTACCCCAACAACCAAGAGCACACGTTACCCACTGTATGTTAGCCAATTTGACAATAAGTTATATTTTAAAAAATAAACAAATAAATTTAAAAAAATTCTTATCGCAGGGGTGCCCGGGTGGCTCAGTCGGTTAAGCGTCAGACTTCGGCTCAGGTCACAATCTCACGGTTCATGGGTTCGAGCCCCGCATAGGGCTCTGTGTTGACAGCTTCAGATTCTGTGTCTCCCTTTCTCTGTTCCTTCCCTGCTCGCACTCTGTCTCTCTCTCTCTCTCTCTCTCTCAAAAATAAATAAAGATAGAAAAAATTTTAAAAATTCTTATCACAAGGGGAAAAAGGACGGCAGGTGGTGGATGTTAACTAGACTTATTGTGGTCATCATTTCACAGTACATACAAATATCGAGGATGTGGTATGCTGGAAACTAATATAATGTTGTACATTTATCAGACCTTAATTTAAAAGTTGGGTGGGGGGGGGGGGTCCTGGGTGGCTCAGCAGATTAAGCCTCTGACTCTTGATTTCGGCTCAGGTCAGGATCTCACGATTCGTGACATGGAGCCCCCAGTCGGGCTCTGAGCTGACAGCATGGAGCCTGCTTGGGGTTCTCTCTGCCCCATCCTGCTCGTGCATTCGCTCGCTTTTAAATAAACTTTAAAGAAAGTTTTTTAAAAGGAGCAAAATCAGGGCTGCTGTGATCTTTAGGGAAGCTGAAGGAATCAGAAATGAGGAGAATCAGACACCGGTATTTTGAAAAGTAAGTTGGTGGAGAGTGAGAGCACTGAGCTGTAAGGAAAGTAAGGGAGAGCTGACTGCAGGGCCTTCCTGAGGTGAATAAAACTGACTCGCTTATAGACATGGAAGGAACCGGAGAAAAGTGAAGTAAATGTTCGAAAGAATCACAAACTCAGAGTGACCACACACTCCAACTCGTCCTTCCTGCTCCTTGAGGCTCCCTGTCAAATCGCCTAGGAAGGGTCCCCCGCACATGAGGGTCCTTTCTTAAATGTTGCCTTGCTGAGCCAGAATTACAGACTGACGATTTCAACACTGTTAAGTTAAATTAAATCACGTGGACTGAAAACAAATGTTGCCATAAGAGAGAAATTACTAGAAGGAAAACTTAGTAAAAAGAAAAAAAGATTTTTTTTCTAAGATTCTCCTGGCCACAGGGGGTCAGTGTTGCTTCGAAGCAAAATGACCCCAAGTCCTTTTGGGGGTCTAAAGGTCTTAAAGAAATTATTACATTTTCTCCTAAAAAAAAAAAAAAAACAAAAAACAAAAAACATGTTTTGATACATCTGATTTTTAGGCATACTGAGTGACAGATGGTTACAGCATGGTAAAAAATTTCAACTTGTTAAAAAAATAAACTTGTTAAAAAATATATATTTCATGCACAATGAACTTGGATCCTCACCATTCAAAAGCAATAAGAGAAATTAAGAGAGGGGAGAAATATATATATATATATATATATATATATATATATATATACACATATATATATATATGTAAAACAACACATGCACCCTCTTTGATATATATATGTGTTCAATATGAGTGTTCAATTTAACTCAGAGCTCAGTGCCAAGGAGAAATAAACCGTGTCTTTACTCTTTAGCTGAAGAGGTCAGACATATGCTCATGTACATATTTAAATTGAGATTTTAAAAATACAACCATCCTGGGGCACATGGGTGGCTCAGTCGGTTAAGTGTCCAACTGTGGCTCAGGTCATGATCTCACAGTTGATGGATTCGAGCCCCATGTTGGTGCTCCGTGCTGACAGCTCAGAGCCTGGAGCCCGTTTCAGATTCTGTGTCTCCCTCTCTCTCTGCCCCTCCCCAGCTTACCCTCTGTCTCTGTCTCTCAAAATAATAAATAAATGTTAAACCATTTAAAAATAAAAAATAAATAAAAATATAGCAATCCTTGTAAATTAGCGAGGTAAAAGATGCAAATAATTAGCCAATGAAGCCAACTTTTATGTGGATTTTTTAAAAACAATAGATTATTTTTTTAAAACAACACATTATTTCTCTGCTTCTCCTGCCACTCATTACCACATTTACCTCTTGGTAAAGATACAAAAAGAAAAAATAAAAGCTCTATTGACCCTACATATGAGAGAAAAAGAGAAGATTTAATGTGTATGTGCAATGGAGTATTACTCAAGTAATGGAATCTGGCCATTTGCAGCAACATGGATGGAACTAGAGCCTATTATACTAAGTGAAACAAGTCAGTCACAGAAAGACAAATACCAAATGATTTCACTCATATGTGTAATTTAAGAAACAAAGAGCAAAGGTTAAAAAAAAAATACAGGCATACCTCGAAGCCAACTCTCAACTACAGAGAACAAACTGATGGTCATGGGGGGAGGGGGTTAAATAAGGTGATGGGGATTAAGGAGGGCACTGGTTGATGTATGCGAGCACTGAATCACTATATTTTGTATACCTGAAACTAATATTACACTGTTAACTAACTGGAATTTCCATAAAAACACACAAAAAAGAAAAAAATAATGAAAGAAAAGCTTTATTGTAGGGGGTGAAGGCAGAGATTAGTATTGGCAGAATCTTCATTCTAAGAATAGAATTGAGGGGCAGAGGAGTGGTCGAGGGAAGGAAAGCTAGATCAACTCGAACACAGGGCGAAAATTACAACTAACCTGTTGAGAAAATCCCGTAGAACGATGGGGGCCAGTTTGGGGATGTGTTGTGTTATTTTGATTCCTCCACATTGCCCCAGCCCCTCTCTTATCTGAAACATGTGGATATTCGTTCGTTGCTTTGGACGAAGAGGGACAAAACAGAGGCATCCCGGCCCCTGCGCAGCTGTGTTCAACGAGTAACCAGATTCAGGAACCCACAATCACACATTGTGATAAAAGCTCCGAAAGAAAAGAGCAGAGTGACCAGACAAGACCTCTCAGAGGAAGTGACATTCAAGTGGAGACTTCAGGACCGTCCAGACCAAGAGCTGTGCGTCGCTATTTCAGGTCACGGATGGTGCACAGTGAATGGGAAGGAAAGAAAATCGGGGGTCTGAAGAAGGTCAGATGTTATCCCAAGGGCAGCGGGAAACCAAAGAATGGAGGGAATCATGATCCGATTTGCATTTAAAAGGAAAAAAACTATTTTGGCTGCTGTGTAAATGACTGAGCTGGGGACTCCGCAAGAATAGAAGTAGGTTAGGAAGGGTATGTTGCCCCAGACAGATGCCCCTGAGAAGAGGGACAGGTAAACAGGACAGTTAGAGGTGGAATTGGCCAGTCTCACTGGAGGATCCGGAAGAGGGGGAGGGGCGGAGGCAGTAAACACGTGCGTGTGTGCCTCTAGGTACGCACACATCTGTGCTTATGCCTCCCCTGCTGAAACTTAATTGTATTGTTTCTACACCAAAATACTAACCCTTCCTCTTAAAAGTAGAATTACTAAATTTTTACTGGTTATACAGAGAAGCATCAAGTAATAGATCATTGATTGTGTTGATTTATGTACATAAAATAGCACCAACTCAGTGTCACGACTTCACTGATAATGGAAGCAAAAAACTATATTCAGCCAAATGCTTTTAAAATTTAATAAAGAGAATATTAAAAGATGATTATTTCCTAGCAATTCTGATTGTATATCCATTGTTCAAAGTCTCTGTTGATTTTTCTCTTGAGAATATTCGTGGGAAATGAACAAATTGAATCCAAAAATATTCATCTCCAAATCTATAAATTATAGTCCAATTTCATTTCCATGCTGTGGGAGCATTTTCAACAACATGCAAGCACTATGATAAGACTATCTGCCTCAGCCAGGCAACTCACAGGAGAAACGATGGATCTGCGGACACTTCTAAGTCTTATGAAAAATACAAGGACGAAAAGACTCTAAATGGGCAGAGCTGCTGTCCTAAATTAGCCCTGGACTTTCTAATGAAAATGGAGGTTACCTGGGCAAGCTGGTTTCCATCTGGCAAAACCGGAGTATCAACTCTTGTGGGCAGAATCTTAAGCAACTTGATTTCACAAGGTGTTAGGTGCCAGGTTGAGACTATAGGAGACTACAGATCCTGGGGGCTGGGAAATATTTTTAAGTTATAGAACACAGTGAGGAAAAGGCAGCTAACTAGAATGGCTATAACTTTCCTATAACTTCCTAAAAAATGGGCAGTCGCTACTAAAAGCCAGAGGGATGTTTAGAACCACACAACCTTTAAGGGCAGCACATGGGATTTGCCTGGATCTGTTCCCATCAGACTGTCCCTCTGCCGGTACCTTGCATAAAGCTACATCTTATCCCCATGCCGTCTCTATTTTAAGGAGCAGCCCGGGGCACCTGGGTGGCTCAGTCAGTTAAGCATCCAACTTCGGCTCAGGTCATGATCTCCCAGGCTGTGGGTTTGAGCCCCGCAGTGGGCTCTGTACTGACAGCTTGGAGCCTGGAGCCTGCGTCTGATTCTGTGTCTCCCTCTCTCTCTGCCTTTCTCTCTCTCTCTCTCTCTCTCTCTCTCTCTCAAAAATAAATAAACATTAATTTTTTTTTTTTTTAAATTAGGAACAGCCCAAGGATCCTGACTCTTCTCATTGGTGATTGTTGTAGGAACAAATCAGGATAATGGTTGTAAAGGGCTTTGAAAGATTAGAATGTGCAATGCAAATGCAAGACTATTATAATGAGTTATGATTTTGTTTTATGACTCATCTGTTACATTTTATTATAACTATAGACCGTATGTAAAGCACAAATATCATACAATTATAATTATAAATTTTATATTATATAATAGTATACATCATTTACTGTTAGTCCTCAAGGGGCGCCTGGGTGGCTCAGTTGGTTGAGCATCCGACTTCGGCTCAGGTCATGCATGGTTCATGGGTTCGAGCCCCGTGTCGGGCTCAGAGCCTGGAGCCTGCTTCAGATTCTGTCTCCCTCCCTCTTGCCCCTTCCCTCACTCACTCTCTCTCTCTCTCTCTCTCAAAAATAAATAAGCATTAAAAAAAAACACCTGGAAATCTCCAGAAGGCATCTGTCTCACAGGTAATCCAGGACATATCCCTGAGCCGTCCGCATCTCTGGCTGCTTTCTAAGGCTCAGAAGCTGCATGAAAACTCCTGCTGTCATCGGTTCCCTCTCCAGCCAGGCCAGCCGAGATCCCAGAAGGCCAGCACCCCGGGTGCTTTCTCCTCCGCTGGCCAGTCACGCGTTCAGGGCACATACCCTGGGATATGCTGGGCTACCCAATGATGTGGTGAGCGCACACACACACACACACACACACACACACACACAAACACACACACACACACCACACACACACATACCTACACACACCCCCACACACCCCATACACACACACACACCATAACACACACACACACACACCCTTCTCGTTCACGCTTCTGTGATGGTTCCACAAAATTGCTTCCTTTTCTTCCCAATGTCACTCCCAGATTTGCAAAATTAGTGGTTTCTGTTTTCAGTCCCCAGACTTGAGCCCCTCACCTGGAAGGTGTGTGTGGAGAGGCAGGGGGGCATCTGAGAGTAACACAATGAGGGCTGAGCTGGAGGGTGACAGCGAGTGGCTCAAGTCAAGATTCTCTCTCTACAAATTGACAATCTAGGGTGTTTCTATCACGCCCAGTTTGGCCCAACTCTCTTCTCTCTTATTTTCTGGAGCCACTCATTAGAAAAGGCTGCTCCAAGGGGTCTGGCAGAAATGCTTGACTTTTAGCTTGACTACAACTTGGGTCTAGGCTGTGAGCTCTTAGTGTCATTCCCAGAGTCCTTGGTTTGCTGTGGGAGGAAAATCTGACAGACCAGCAGTATCTATCACAAGGAAATCCATGGAAAAGCTACCTTTATTTACAATTAAACATAAAATTGAGAACACATTTACAAAGAGCTGTTCCAATGTTTATCTTCTATTCTCCATGAAAGTGTGGTCTATCTCCCTTACCTTCCTTCCTCTATCCACGAAAACTTTGTTACAGAGTCAAAAATCCTGACCACTGCTCTGGAAAATGACCCAGCCCTGTGCTGGTCCATTAAGCAAGCATGTCATTAAGGCCTTCTTTGTCATCACTGGTCCTTCCCAAGGTGACTGTGTCTCCTGACTCTGTGAATGCACTTACGTCAGACATGGCTGGTCAGGCAAAGCCTCGTTGCTTATCCCTGATTTATGTAGAATAGCAAACTCCCAGATGGCATCCATTAATGCAGAATGGGGGAGGGAGGGGATCCACTTGCAGATAAGCATCAGAAATGCCTCTTACCTTTCAGATCTGACTGTGTCAGTAGTTCTGAATCGGGCTTACCCCATGACATAATTAGCGTCATTTACCAGGCAGTGAAATTCATACAAGCATACGATTTCATTTAGGAGAAAGAGAACGATATTTTGGTCTGGTAACTCCCTCATTTGGCTGTAAGTCAAGTAAGATGAAACATGTGATCTTAAACAGCTTTTTTTTTTTTTTTTTTTTTTTTTTTTCAAGGTTTATTTATTTTTGGGACAGAGAGAGACAGAGCATGAACGGGGGAGGGGCAGAGAGAGAGGGAGACACAGAATCGGAAACAGGCTCCAGGCTCTGAGCCATCAGCCCAGAGCCCGACGCGGGGCTCGAACTCACAGACCGCGAGATCGTGACCTGGCTGAAGTCGGACGCTTAACCGACTGCGCCACCCAGGCGCCCCTTAAACAGCTTTTAAAAAAATCTTTCTTTTGAAATAATTTCAGACTTACAGAAAAGTTGCAATAATAGTACAAAAAATACCTATATAGCCTTCAAGTAGATTCCCAAATAGTGACATTTTGTCACATTTGCCCCATCATTCTCTCAGTCCTAATATGTATAGTACATTTTTTCTGAACAGTTGGAAAGTAAGAGGCAGACATAATGACCCCCTACTGCTAAATACTTCGGTCTTACTAACCACACTACAATTATCAAAAGTAGGGGAGTAGCATTGATATGGTACTATTATCTATCCTAGGGATCTTATAATAGTTTTGCCAATTGTCACACTGATGTCCTACATACAAAAAGAAAACTAAACAGTATTTTAAGGCTTTTGGGGTAGGATCCCAATGGGTCTGAAATTCTTTCCGGTAACAGGGTAGCATTAAGAATTGTTAAGGGCTCAGTACACCATAGTCCTGGTGTAAAACACCTCTTGGTATTTAGGCCTTGACACCTGCTGAACCAACATTCTTAATGGCAGAATGAGAAATGGACACAGAGAATGTTGATGATATGCCTTTTATTTCTTCTCTGTTTCTCTTTTGACCAACTTAATTGAACTCAACAATGCCTTACAGATGCCTGGTACACCCAGGGCACTATCTTTGGTTTAGGAAGATACAAGGTTAAATAAAATGCAGTCCCAACACCTCTGTGAATCAACATGTTATTAAATAAACAGTAGCTAGAGGCGCCTGGGTGGCTCAGTCAGTTAAGTGTCTGACTCTTGATTCCGGCTCAGGTCATGATCTCACAATTCGGGGGATTGAGCCCCGGGTTAGGCTCCGTATGCTGGCAGCCTGCTTGGGATTCTCTCTCTCCCTCTCACTGCCCCTCCCTTGCTCTCTCTCTCTTGAAATAAATAAACTTTAAAAAACAAATAAACAGTAGCTAAATTAAAACAGTAAAAAGGAAGTTAAAAGGGAGAGATATGATACATTATTGAGTCCCTACTATTTGGTGGATGCCATATCAAATGACTTATATACATATCGCCTTTAATTTTTACACACATGTGGTGAGATTGGCATTATTTTTCCTGTTTCAAAGATGAGGAACTCGAGGCTCATAAAATAAAGAAATCTGCCCAGCTTCTCCACTCAGTGAGGCTCAGAACCTGTAATCTGAACCTGCCTCCAAAGCCTATGTGCTTCCAGGAAAGTAAGAGGCAGAAACAGATCATGTGGAGCCACAGGGAGGGAGAGAGAGAAGGAAGGAGAGAATGAGTTACTAGACGGCAAGAAGTCTTATATTTGAGCACAGAATGAAGAACGGATAGCACTTTGAGAGCAAAGATGAAAACAATCTAGACAGAGGGAAAGCCAGTGGCTGCAGGGTCCTACACTTTGACCCAGCAAAACAGCCAAATTCGGTTCCCATGACAGAGCAGGGGGAAGAGTTTCTTAAGCATCTGAGTCTGCCCAAGGGCCCTACAGCAACATCAGAAAGCTGGAGCAGGCCGTTCATACCATTAGACAGGAAACAGCTTCTCCCCTGGGAACAGTGGCTGGGGGGCTTTCTTTTCACCATGGAGCTCCACAATGAAGCTCTTTCTGATTTCTTTTTTTAAAAGGAAGACTCAGCCATTTAAGATAAAGAGTATAAGATAGTACCGGGAGGCCTTTTAAAAATCAAATATTTCTGGGGCGCCTGGGTGGCGCAGTCGGTTAAGCGTCCGACTTCAGCCAGGTCACGATCTCGCGGTCCGTGAGTTCGAGCCCCGCGTCGGGCTCTGGGCTGATGGCTCAGAGCCTGGAGCCTGTTTCCGATTCTGTGTCTCCCTCTCTCTCTGCCCCTCCCCCGTTCATGCTCTGTCTCTCTCTGTCCCAAAAATAAATAAACGTTGAAAAAAAAAAAAATTAAAAAAAAAAAATCAAATATTTCTTCAGGGGGCTGGTTTGTTAAGTGTAAACAGAAGCAAAGAGTCATAACTTGCCGGCCTCCTGCCCATTGGTCAAGCAACGGACACACGGTCACCAGGGAAGCCATCTGGTTGGGTTGACATCTACTTTTCACTTCCCTTCCTCCAAGTTCATGAGCACTGTCTACCATTTTTTCTGGGCAGAGTGCTCACTTATTAATTTGATAAAATGATGAACGGGTGACTAATGAGCATTTAAAAGTCATGTGCTATCTTACCTAGGTCGCCTGAGAACCCCAGTTCAGTAGGTACCCAAAACCATTTTACTATAAGATATCCTTGCAAAGAGTTGTAGGGTTACTTACGTGGTTCAATTATAAAAATAACATAATCATTTAAAAATGAAAATAATCTTCGAGAATAATCATGATTAACAGGATTTATTTATTTATTTATTTATTTATTTATTTATTTATTTAGGGGAGAGAGAGAGAGAGAGAGAAAGAGTATGGCCACACACATGCAAGCAGGTGAGGGGCAAGGGAGAGGGAGACAGAGAATCCCAAGTGGCCTCCATGCCCAGCCTGATGCAGGGCTCAGTCTCACAACCATGAGATCATGACCTGAGCTGAAATCAAGAGTCAGTCACCTAACTGACTGAGCCACCCAGGTGCCCCAACAGGATAGGCTTTAGAATCAGAAGATTTTAATTTGATTTAAGTTGCATCCCCAGTGATCAACTGTGTGACATTGGACAAGTTACTTCCACAGGCCGCAGGTTAAAATGTTGGAATAGGGGCGCCTGAGGGCTCAGTCGGTTAAGGCTCCAACCTCAGCTCAGGTCATGATCTCACGGTCCGTGGGTTCGAGCTCCGCATCAGGCTCTGTGCTGACAGCTCAGAGCCTGGAGCCTGCTTCAGATTCTGTGTCTCCCTCCCTCTCTGACCCTCCCCCACTTGTGCTCTGCCTCTCTCAAAAATAAACATTAAAAAAAATTTTAATGTTGGAGTAATAATAGCACCTACCATGAATTTAATATAGGTCTTAAAAGTAATAAATAATCATTCAGTATATCTTAGCTGATACTAGCATCGACCCTCAACGTCAACCACTGGTATTATTCTTATGCATGTTTTTTGTTTTCATTGGCCCTCCAGAGAAAACCATGGTCCCTGTGCTGTGGCCTGCATTGCATGGAAACTATACTTACAGGTGTAAACAAAATAAAGAGAATCTCATCATTTTTCTTTTTATAAAGTTGTAATTAGAGGTACATGGACTTTTATGTTCTGCTTTTTCATGGAGCAAAGGATAGTCATTGGGTTTTAAAAAAAAAATTTAATGTTTATTTTTTGAGAGACAGAGAGAGACAGAGCACGAGTGGGAGACGGCAGAGACAGAGGAAGACACAGAATCCAAAGCAGGCTCCAGGCTCCGAGCTGTCAGCACAGGGCCCAATGCAGGGCTCGAACTCACAAACCACGAGATCATGAACTGACCCGAAGTCAGACGATCCACCGACTGAGCCACCCAGGCGCCCCAAGGATAATCGTTGTTTTCAATGCTCCTACAAAGTTGTTATAATCACCACTGTCATGCAGTTGTGTAATATTTTAACATGTGGACTCTGTGCTCAGTATACAAGAAAAATTCAATAAACACTTAAAGACTGGATTGGAACATTATCAGGATATGGGTTATACTTGGACTAGTAAAAAGTATTTCCCTGCAATGTACTGAAAAATCTGACGTGCTTACCCTTTAGTGAAAAATATTTATTTGGGCATCTACATGACCATCTATGACCAGTCGTCTATGATTTGGGGAAAATATTATCCTACAATAAAGATGCCCCAAAACACCGCCTCCGTATGAAAATGAATGACAAATGTAAGCTTTTCTGTAAAGGATTCATACTGCAAATTTACAATAGGATTTGCAGCATCATGACTGAATGATCTCTACAACATTTTTAGAATAACGTTTTTTTCCCATTATAAACTAATACATTTATCATGCAGAAAATATAGATAATAAAATATACAAAAATAGTATATCAGTGCTAACATTACCACATCTGGGATAGAACCAGAAATTCATTTAGCTTTTTTCCGTAACATTTCAGTCTGTTCTGCCGCGCAGGCGTGTGTGTGTGTGTGTGTGTGTGTGTGTGTGTGTGTGTGTTTTAACTCATCCTCCAGTGCACATATTACAAACCTCCCACCATGCAGGTGCGAGTCGATATTTCCTGATGCCCTCATAGACACCGACCGTTATCTTTCCTTTTCAGTCTCTGCCAGACGGAAAATTGCTTCCCACTTTTATTTGCTGTTTTGGGGATTCTATTGAGATCGAATATTTTTTCACACTTCTGTTGGCCACCCAAGGGCCTTCATTTGTGCAGCATATATCAATGACTAGTGAACTCTCATTAAGTGTCTAATCATGTCGGCAGCCTTGACAAGACTCTGTGGGAGGTACATTCGCTCTTACTGAAACTCTCTGCTCATGATATTATTAAACCCCCACACTGCTCCCGCATTGCTGCATCCTGAGAAAGAGCCACCTGCACTCTCTGGGTATGACACGATGTCCATGCCCTCTGTCACTGATGGAGTGAATCGTTTAATACCAGCTGGCAAGATGGCTGTCCCTGTGCCTGGGCTCCAATCCAGCCCATGTGGAACGCAAAACCTCTCAAGATGACCCTTCCTCCTTCCTCAAGTGGACTGTGCCTCCTTAGATCTTTCACTGGTGTGCTTCTGGGTGACCCTCCTTGACGCAATGAACAGTTAGGACTGTGTTTCTAAACTGATAGAGAATTCCTGCTGCCTGCTGTCTAGATTTGCTGGAACTGTCACCCAGCATATCATCACCGACCCTTATTTTAGAAGCTGTGCTCACATTTATAGAAATCATTATGCTTTAGCATCCTCTGTTTATTGTTCTTACACGCATTCCAGAAAAATAAACAATTCCCATGCAGCGAGCTGCACTGCATGAATATGACATAGACCCGTATAACGGACACAAAGACAGAGTCTTCAAGATACTCCATTACTTCATTTAGGCATGATTAATACATCCATTCGTTTTTCTAGAATTTATATTCTCTTATCTCTTTCTCTTCACATTTATTCATCCAAAATTGGAGAGAGGGAGGAGATACAGAAATTTTCAAAAACACACACCCATAGGAAACACATCCCAGGGTTAGAACAAATGAAATATTGTGCAATTTCCAGGAAAATGTCAATAACGCCTGACTGAGCGTGAACAAATATCAAAAGAGTCAAAAATGCGTACATCCCAACTAGAGGCAATTTTCCACTGTAAGTCAGGGGAGGGAGGAAATCAGGCTGCAGCCAGGGACCAGGGACAGTCTGGATCCCCAACTCTCCACGTCATCAAGGTTTGTCTGTCCTGTCTCTCTGGGTTTAGAGGTTTTGTTTCCGAAGCTACCTTGCATTTTGACCACTCCTATAGGTAGATTTCAAAAAACAAGTAAGCCCAGCTTGCCCCAATTTTGTGTTTACGGATGATACCCTATCAATGATGGAATGTCCCCTAACACTGATTTTCACAATTTCCCTGAAAGCACATATTTTAATAGGCCAGATGTGAGCTCTAACCGGGGACCCTACACGGCAAGAACTCAGTGGCTGAGTGTGGACACGGAGTCCAAACGGCTGGGAAACGCTGGCTGCCACGTGGTAGCAATGTGATCATGCCCCTGCACTTTTGCTTCCTGATCTTAAAATTAGAGAATGGTGGTGACTTCCCCACCATCCGTTTCCAGAATTAAATAAGTTAATACATGTTGAGTATTTCATCTGTCAGTTAAAAAAAAAAAAAAAAAAAAGCAGCAGTGAAAATCAGCAGCTTCTCTTACAATTTAGGAACTAAGTGGCCACAGGCAGGAGGGTTTCACTTTGACTTTCAGACATTATCCACAGACAAGAGAAAGGCTCTAAAGACGATTCAACATCTCCTCCGTCTACCTACCTCTGGCCATAAATATGTACATGGCTCTGAATTAGAATTCAGGACACGGTCTAAATCTGTGAATTCAGCCCTATTCGTATGAGTGTTGATAAAACTTATTGAGATGATTTAACACATCGTCCAGATTAGAAGTAAATAGTGACTTTATCATGATTCAATCTCATGATTATCCCCCAGGGTACCTACCATCAGCTCTCTTCTTAACAACATTTACTCAATACTGAATCCACAATCTTAGTCCTAGCTACTCGACTGAGGTTATCATTAACTTAAGTACCAGTCTTTTTTCTTTTTAACTGGAAAAGAAGGACCACTTTTTTTTTTTAAGTCTCTTTATTTTGAGAGAAGAGAGAGTGTGTGTGAGTGGGGAGGGGCAGAGAGAGAAAGGGAGAAGGATAAGCCCGAGCAGGCTCCACGCTGTCATTGCAGAGCCCAACTCAGGACCCCATCTCAGGAACCTGGAGATCATGACCCGAGTCAAAATCGAGAGTCAGACGCTTAACCAGGTAAGCCACCCAGGTGCCCCCCGCTAAGTAACAGTCTTTAAATGAGAAGAGGGATTATATATTTTCATGATGTCAATACTTAAATTACTCAGTTGTAATGGTACCAAAAATCCAAAAGAGAAATGGCCTTCTCTTCTAAAATGGGTGTCACTTCTAGGATCTTGGTCCACATCTGAAACTTCTCATATGAGTCAGAAACACCCTTCCATTATTGGGCCCTTCATCCCAGACAACCATTTCTGAATCCTTTTTTCTAGTAGCATTAAGTACTAAGAAGTTAACTTCTCAAGCCATACCATCCAAACCTGGATCTGTGAATTGACTTATGCAACCAGCATTTGCTAAGAGCCTGCCAGGTCTTGGAGCCTCCTCTAGGGAGTGCGGAGACGCCAAAGGAGCAGACCTAGCGGTCACACATGAGGGCTTCACAGTCTCCTAGGTGACACAGAAATGTGAGTCCGGAAGGGCACCTGTAATGGAAGGGGACCGACTGTTCAGGCTCCATGCACATAGTCAGCAGCTCTGAGGTGGGAGATCTTCTCCAAGACTTCGTCACGTAAGACACGATCTTGCTCTCTTTGCATAGACAGCGTCTCCCAGATGGCCATGGACAGTTTATGGAAGTGACCCTCCTTATCGCTCGTCACACACCCACCCACCCCTGCGTGCCTCCTACCAGCTCAGAACGTTTCTGCAAAGAGGTCACTCTGGTGATGCAGCAAGCCCTTGCCTTCTGTTTACACGACAGCAACCGCCACTTTGTTCCTCAGAAGAAACGTTGCTGTTCTCTCCTATTTTACTTATTTATTTATTTAGAGGGGGGCACAAATGAGCAAGGGGCAGACAGAGAGAGAGAGAGAGAGAGAGAGGAAGAGAGAGAGAAGTGGGGCTCACCAGAAGCGGGGCTCGAACTCATGAATCGCGAGATCATGACCTGAGCTGAAGTCAGATGCTTACCCGACTGAGCCACCCAAGTGCCCCTGTACTCTTTTAAAAGAAAATGAGGAAAATGTCACGCTGGCAAATGAATTTCGTTTTCCTGCCATTGCCAAGCGTGCCTGGGGAAGACAATACGGGAAGAAAATGAGAGTTTTTCCTGACCTGCACAGCTAGGTATGGTTTTTGGTGCCTCCTGAGAAAGAAGGGTGAGTTTAGTGTCCAGCAACAGCCAGTTCTGTCCAGATCCCGGCAGGTGAGGGCCTCAGCATCTGGAAAATCTCATCATTAATTCTGGAGCCAAAGCCAGAAAAGGCACTGTTTCTCTGCATCTAGTACCTTCCTCCAGAATAAGGTTATAATAAAACTTACATCAAAAGGAAGCTACTTAGAAAAACTGTCTTGGGGTTCCTGGGTGGCTCAGTCAATTGAGTGTCTGACTTCAGCTCAGATCATTACTTCAGGGTTCATGAGCTCTAGCCCCACGTCGGGCTCTATGCTGACAGCTTGCTCAGAGCCTGGAGCCTGCTTTGGATTCTGTGTCTCCCTTTCTGCCCCTCCTCCACTCATGCTCTGTCTGTCTGTCTGTCTGTCTCTCTCTCTCAAAAATAAATAAACATCAAAAAAATATTTTTTAAAAAAACTGGCTTAATGCCTAGACAGGTCTGTGAACACACTCAGTGCTTATGAGCAGTGTAACCGGTCATGTCTGGGTCAAGCCTCTTCCCTCTGACAGGCCACCCACCCTGCTGTGCAGCAAAGTTGCAGGGAATTCTCAAAAACCAGTTGGACAGACCACACTGCCAGGGGCGTCTAGAGCCTCGGAAAGATAATGACAGAAAACAAATCTTTGAAAATGTGTACGTTTTGCAATAAACAGGAATTGATAAATGCCAATCTTTTTATTTTTATGAATGTAACATCGGAGCCTCTGGATGTCTCCTGCAGAAAACCTCTGTCACTTAAGAGCAGAAGAAATTAACTAGAGGAAATGATGACAACTACAACTGGGGCGCCTGGGTGGGTCAGTTGGTTGAGCGTCCCATGTCCGCTCAGGTCATGATCGCGCATTTCGCGAGTTCAAGCCCCACGTCGGGCTCAATGTTGTCGGCACAGAGCCCGCTTTAAATCCTCTGCCCCCCCTCCTCTCTCCCCCTGCCCCGCTTGCGCTCTCCTGAAAATAAACAAATATTAAAAAAAAAATAACGACTACAAGAGCATATGGCTCACCATGTGCCAGACATCACGCATGCTAGGTGACTCCTCTAATTCAGTCATTCCTCCAGTTAGCGCGGGGAGGCCGGTGCTATAATTATTCCCTTTTCCATATAAGGTCACTGAGGCTCAGAGTTAATAAAAAGTACAGATACTTATGTCAGAACCATGAAGAGAGAGAGGCCTGAGCATATGAGGATCGAACGATGGCAGAGAAGTAAGGAAGCACCAACACATAGTATCACATGCTTCAGACCAATTGATGGGAAGCCCATTTATATGATTAAAACATCTCATTCATTCTATAGGACATTTCTAAATAAACTGCTTTTTCTTCTCAAGTACAAATAGAAACAAAAGACCAGTAACACAATGGTCACTAAAGTTTCTTGTGACGGACAGTCCCTTGATGTGTGAACCTGGCAAAGGTATAGTTCCAGTTACTCAAACAGCCGTCCAGGTGTTGCTATGAAGGTGTTTTGTAGACGCGAATCAAATCCATAGTCAGTTGACTTTAGTTCAAGGAGGTTCTCCCAGGTAATCGAGATGAGCCTGATTCAGTTGGTTGAAAGACCTTAAGAACAGAACTGAGATTTCCCTAAAGAAGACATTCTGGCCCAGGACAGTAGCTTCAGAATGTTCCAGAATTCCCAGCCTGCCCTGTGAATTTCAAATGTGACCAGCCAGCACCACAAGAGCATAATCCAATTCCTTGCAATAAATCTCTAACTATCTATCTCCTCCTGGTTCTGCTTTCTTGGTTGAACCCTTACTGAGTCAGTTCTGAAAATGTTCACCATAATTAATATATAAGAATGAGTTAGTAGAAAGATATTGTATACAAAAGCTGATATACAAAGTGTGTTTTTAAGGGGTTTTAAATTTTTCCCTGCATTCTTGTTTACTGATGGACTTCTACTCTCTCAGAGGAAGGACTCAGAAAATCACCTTGCTAAGCCAAAGTAAACTTTAAAGTAAAATTCCATTTGAATTATTCTGAACAAATTCTGAATGAATAGTCTTAATAAAGTTCCAGAATGTTAAAAGAGGAGACTCCTTCCCTCTGATTTAAAGTACACATTAACATACACAATTCTATGAGAGGGTACCTACCTAACCCCCACAGAAATGTCAAATAACATTAATTAATTCATGGCACAGAATATTCGAATAGCATTAATGGAATGCCGATGACATTGAACACCTTTAGCTTTGTGACCTTGGACAAGTCTCTCAACATCTCTGTATCTCAAGTTCCTCATCCATAAAAATAGGGATATTAATAGTGCATGCCTCATAGGACTATGATGATGATTAAGTGAGTTACTATTTTGAAGGTCTTAGAAGAGTGCCCAGCACATGCTGAGCAGCATTTATTTGTGGGTTTGGGAAGCTGGCAAGGACTTCACAGAGAAGCTGGTGCTAGAAAGACTAGGATTAGGGGCCGAGCCTGCGGTACGGTCCCGAATAAGGTAGAAACCGGTTTTGAGCAGAGCTTAGAGGCAGGAAAGAGGGAAGCTTGTTTTGTTGACCCTAATTAAACCAGCCTGGATGGTTCTCACTGGAAACCCCATGAGGGAAAATGAGGCCAGATTGTGGTCAAAGCAAAGTCCAGATTCTAAGTCTACGACACCATATTCAAGATCCCTTTAAAACTGTATGTTACGTTTTTCAAAAGAATTTTATGGCTCAACAAGCTTACAAAACTGGTCCAATGAGGACTAACAGGTTTCTTTAAAGCAGGATTCCCCTAATTAGTAGATCAATTACATGCAGCAGCTCCCAAATGGGCAACAGATCCTTTTGCTCCAGAGCACCTCCCAGGAGAACGGGTCAGAGGTGCTCGCGTCCGCAAACGCCAGCTGCGTGAACCTTGTGTCCTGGCGTCTTGATGCTCTGGCATCTAAGGGTCCTGCTGACTGACGCGGACCAGCCACCCAGAGTGCACACACCCGCCACCCGACCCAGGAGGACACCTTCCTCTGCCCCGATCATCCAAGGCTCAGGTACCAGACAACTAGACAGCCTCTGCACCCCAGAGCCCACTGAACTGATTCAAGCAAGCCAACTCGAAGCCTGCTTACCCTACCTCCTCTTGCTTTTCCTGAGGAAACCACCATAAAGGCTGCTGCCTACACTCTGCCATTGCTCCCACGGGCTTCGGACTCATCTTGCTGCTTCCCGACGTGGGAGTGGTGTGGCACTACCCTCCTCTTAAGAAATGTGAGTAACAGGGCGCCTGGGTGGCGCAGTCGGTTAAGCGTCCGACTTCAGCCAGGTCACAATCTCGCGGTCCGTGAGTTCGAGCCCCGCGTCAGGCTCCGAGCTGATGGCTCAGAGCCTGGAGCCTGTTTCCGATTCTGTGTCTCCCTCTCTCTCTGCCCCTCCCCCGTTCATGCTCTGTCTCTCTCTGTCCCAAAAATAAATAAACGTTGAAAAAAAAAATTTTTTTTTTAAAAAAAGAAATGTGAGTAACAAATTATCTTCTCAATAGCAATCGCTGATCTGTTGGCCTCACCACAACCAAATAATCATAAAACCTACATTTTAAAACATCGGTGTTGGCAATGAAGGGCTTTCCAAGACTTTCAAGGGGAAGAGTCACCTAATTACGTTTTAGAAGTATTCACCTTAAGTATCACCGCTCTACCTCTGCACCACATTCCAAATCTCCAGAGCATCTCCAGAGCCCTGGGAAGCTCAAAATCTACCTGAACGTTTGAAAGGCACTGCAACGTTGGGACAGCCCAAACTCCCACCTATCTAGGAGTCTCGACAACTTGATGCATCTCTGGGAGCGCAGTGGATCTCGAGGAGAGCCGTCCCTTAACCAGTCTGGCGACCCTGGGAGTGCCGGCAGAAGCCAGCCGTGGTTGGAAAGGTGATGGACCATGAGCTGGCTGCGGCTTTGTCTCAGCATGTAGCTAACACTAGAGGTCTATGGCACCAAGATTTGTGATTCACCTGAACTTTCTCCATTGGGGATACACAAAAGCCCTTGAGAAACTGATCCAGTCTCTAAACACTTTGACCTCATTTTTTTTTTTCCGTCTACAATATAAGGGGGAGGGGGGTTGAGTCAATTATCTTGTAAAATATCTTCTGGCTCTGAAACTCTAAACTCTAAATTCCAAATCACTCTGCAGAGCTACTAATTCCAGCAAATTTTATAATCCTATAAAATTGCTCGAAGTCATAAAGAAGATTGACGCAAAGTTTTTCCATCTCTGTGTACTTTTTTTCTTTTCTGTACAATGCCTGCTCTCCAAAGTGCACTTCTCTTTTGTTAGTTACAATCACCCTACTCTTTATTGTGAGCCAATTAAAATAAATATTTTACTTTGGAAAGGGAAATGTACTTTTTTCCCCCAGACTGGTGCCAACCTTCATTCCACACCTCGTCCCATCACTTAACCAACTGTGAGCTTTATCTGCACTTGGAAAAGGCATTCGGGAATTCATGACTCACTGCCCCAGCAGAACTCTTTTAGGTTGAGAGGACACTGGCTACATCCCCTCCCCCACCAGGGGCAGCCCTTGGCGGAGCTCTGAATAAGAACAGCAATGACCTTGCCTTGAAAGTGAGGAAATGAATCATAGGGCTTGACCAGAACTTACTAGTTGTGTCTCCAAATGAAGGAACAATGATAAAACTGATGGTTGCCTGATAAGCAAATTGGAGTAAAGAGTGGAAGACGGAAGTACATTAGCCTGATATCTTCTGAAGGGAGAACTTTGCAACTTTATGGAAGCTGTTTTCCTGGACCGCCTGTCGTTTCTTCTCTGGGGGGATCTCAGATTCCTCGTATGTAAAACGTCAGGTCTGAAACAGGTGATGTTGCACATGAGTATCTCCTTGAGTCAGTAAACATGGAGGTCGGTGCTGAATCCGTTGGCCACCCTGTTTTCCCAATAAGGAAAAGAGATACCCAGGTGTTACTGGATTGAAACACAGCCACTAAAGGAGTAGGATCCTTGCTCAAAAAAGTCTGTGTGCAAAGGAGAGAAAAGACTCTATAACCAGTGGGGAGCTCTCATCCTGGGTAAGCAGGCCAAAATCTGAGTGCATGATGGCACAATCGGAAGAAGAAAGAAAACAGCAAACGAAAACACATTCAACATTCCGCTTGGCCAGTGGTTAGTCATGAGAAAGAAAGGCAAAAGCCGTAATAAAGTAGAAAAGATTTGCTCCATTAGTCAGCAGTGTGGAGAAGCAGGTATAAATGACAGCAGGGACACTAGGAGATGTGGACCATGGATTTCCTATTTTCTGGACACTAGTGCTAGAAAAATTATCTCTATGGAAGCATCCAACTATTGCAATCAACGTAATTATTCTTACTGTCCTGTAGAAACTGCTATATGTATTCATTCAATATGTATTTACTGAACATCTTCCTATTTGTAACTGAACTCATAACCACTTAGTTATCTATAGAGATAAATAATTCTTGCTCTTAAGTGAGGAAATGGGTAACGACAACTCACTGTCATCACAGTGCTGCTGAGAAGTATAAACAAAAAGAACAAGGGAGGGGCGCCTGGGTGGCGCAGTCGGTTAAGCGTCCGACTTCAGCCAGGTCAGCCAGGTCACGATCTCGCGGTCCGGGAGTTCGAGCCCCGCGTCAGGCTCTGGGCTGATGGCTCGGAGCCTGGAGCCTGTTTCCGATTCTGTGTTTCCCTCTCTCTCTCTGCCCCTCCCCCGTTCATGCTCTGTCTCTCTCTGTCCCAAAAATAAATAAACGTTGAAAAAAAAAAAATTAAAAAAAAAAATGGTTTACAAAACTACCCCAATATGATCTCCACTTAAATGTCCTGCTCATAATTATTAAGGTGGTGTCTTCAGTGTGGGCCGTCCCTGAACACCCTCGGCACATCGGTACGTCCTTCCTAGCTGGCTCCATGGCTGAGAGAACCTACTGCATCTTGAGATAAATGTGGGGATAAATCACCACTTAGATTCCAGTCTCCCCAGCCATCTTTCAGACCTTCAGGAAACTAGACGCCATCACATCAAGTGTTTGCTTTATTGGTCAAGGGAAATTAGCTCTTCAATTTCAAGCTTGAGGGTCCCGGGCAGAGTTCTGGTGTAGAAGATATAGTGCAGTGTGTGGCGTTACCTGAATGAGCAATCACAAGGGGGAATGATTCAGACACCGCTTCAGGGACTCCGCTCAGGCGAGCAAACTCCACCCCCACAGGACTGCAGGCAAGATGCCCGGCCTCTTGGGAGCTGCTCTTTTTTTTTTTTTTTAATGTTTGTTTTATTTTTGAGAGAGAGAGAGACAGAGAGACAGAGAGAGAGAGAGAATGTGAGCAGGGGGAGGGTCAGAGAGAGAGGGAGACACTGAATCCAAAGCTGTCAGCTCTGACCTGTCAGCACAGAGCCAGACACAGGGCTCGAACTCACAAACCGTGAGCTCCTGACGGGAGCCCGAGTCGGATGCTTAACCAACTGAGCCACGCAGGCGCCCCTGGGGAGCTGCTCTTGATACAAATCTCACATGTGAATGAGCCAATAACATCTTTCTAGTAAAATAAAATCATTTCTAGTGGGATATTAAAATGAAATCTGGGAAGGTTTTTGAGATTATTTTCTTGACCTGGAAAGGCAATACGTTCATGTCCTCTGAATGTTTAATGCTTTCTGTTTTCAAAAACTCCCAAATGGTTGTTCCAAAGCATATTAGATAGGTTTCTAAAGACATACTCTGTCAACTGTGGCTATCTCTGGAGGGATTATGGGGTACTTCAACTTTTTTATTTTCAACATTTTGAGTCGTTTGAATTTCTTACAGAGTGAATGCATTTTTCATAGGATACGTATATACTTTTTGCATTCAGAAACAGTCATCTTCACAGGTTGGGAACTTCCTAACTTGTTCTGTGCCACGTGCTCTTTTAACATCTCTCAGCACGTGGGCACTGCATGTAATTTTTGCAGTCTTACATCGTGATGCTATGCCCTAATAGATGCCCATAAAATATTCATTAAATAAGGGGCACCTGGGTGGTTCAGTAGGTTAAGCAACCAACTTTTGATTTCGGCTCAGGTCATGACCTCATGACTTGTGGCTTCGAGCCCCGCGTTGGGCTTTCTGCTGACCCCGTGGAGCCTGCGTGGGATTCTCTGTCTCCCTCTCTCTGCCCCTCCCCTGCTCTCTCTCTCTCAAAATAAATAATTAAACATTAAAAAAATATGTTCATAAATAAAATAGTCAAGAAGTGAGCAACATTCATCTCTCAGCACAGGAACACGTAGAGAAGGAGCCTGCCCATCGGTGTCTCGTCATTGTCGTGTTGCTGAATTCTGTCTACAATGAGCGGGAAACGAGGGAGAGAAACAGCGGAATGGGAACCCAGAGGTGTGTGCTGAGCCTCTGCCCTTCACGCACTCACCGAACGCTGAGTAATCCTGGAAGGTTGTGCCTACAATTGCCTATTGGTTGTGCCTATTGGACTTTGGTCCGAACCCCCGCCCTCCTGCCTGCCTCTGCTGCAGCACACTGGCCGCCCCGTCCTGATCCCCTCCAGGGTGGTGTTCGGTGCCCCGACAACCCTGACAGTAAACCAGGATCATCCCCCTGGGTGCTGCCCTGTGTAGCAGCCCCACAGGGAAGGGCAGCCACACCCTGCCTCCTGGGGCGACAGGGCCTTAGGCACCCACGTGCTCTGCCAGACAGTCGCTGGCCTCGACGTCTCGCCTCCCAAGCCTGATGGCTTCATAAAGAGCCAGCTGAGTACTAGCTGTTTTTATTCAAGACTTGGGCTCAAAACTAAGCTAAACCCGATCAGGAGATTATGTCAAGGGAAGAAATGCTGAATTGGCTTTCTGGTGGCTCTGAGATAAAGGGCTGTTGCAGCCCGGCCGTGGTCGGGGAGGGCACCACCGAACAGTTCAATCAGTGGAGCCTATTTTGGTACGTTTGTGGGAAAAGTCAGCCACGGGATGTGTGCGCTCCGTGCTGCCCCCCGTGCTCGGGGCTTAGCCTCGGCACGCTGCAGAGGATCCAAAGCAGAGGGCGGGGGACGACTCACATCACCATCAGGCAGCTCCAGAATGTTCCTTGGCTCCCACATCACTGAGTCAATCTGCGGCCCAATCCAGGACAACGGGAGCCCGGGGTGAGTTTGGATATGAAACCACAGAAACAAACCCTAAGTGCCCAGAGATCTGGAAAAAGAGGTATAATGAATTCTTTACCAGTGAACTTCCACAGTATCCACGGGTCCTCCTTACCCAGCCCTTCAATGACAAGATCTCACCGCCTGCCTTTATCTTAAATCACGTATTTAGGACTTGGACCATGTCTGTATCTTTGCAGATGGCGGTTTAAGGTTTTTCAGTCTGAGCTCACAGGCCACCTAAGGTCGAGGGGGCTTACAGGGGACTGAGGGTGGTAGTGAGGACAGCCCTGAATCGGCACCCAAGCTGTTCCAACCAGACGGCACCCCTGGCCTGCGGATGGTCTCAGACATCTGACAGTCTTGTGTCAAGGTCCTGGGGGTGCAGGTCTGAGGAAACCACTGACCAAGTCAGGGAGAACGTGCAGGATGAATGAAATGTGTCCATTTCTTTTTTCCTCTCCCACCGCATTACTATAGCACTTGCTAAGGTTCGTGGGTGACCGAGAAGGATAGGAAATACTTATTACGCCATTTTTGTTTGTTTGCGTTGCCGTGAGTTTAAGGGCACAGGCTGGGACAGAGTCTAAGCAGAAAAGTGTGCACCCTGACCCTCCTCATCTCCCCGGGCTGGCCTTCACTTTCCATTCCTATTTCCATTTTACTGCATCAACTCCCGCCTCACCACAGACTTCCTGTTTCCCCAGTCCCTCCCTACATAGGAACAGATATAGTTTCTATTCTTGAAAGAAACGTTTTTGTATGAAATAAACTTTCCTGTTGCCTCGAGTTGTAATATTATAAGGCAATTATTGGCAAGGAAAGAGACTTTTAAATATGGAGATCAAACAGAGGGTTGCTGGAGGGGTTGTGGGGAGGGGGGGTGGGCTAAATGGGTAAGGGGCATTAAGGAATCTACTCCTGAAATCATTGTTGCACTATATGCTAACTAACTCGGATATACATTAAAAAAATTAATTAATTAAAAAAAATTAAAAGGGGGTGCCTGGGTGGCTCAGTCAGTTAAGCCTCCAACTCCTAATTTCGGCTCAGGTCATGATCTCATGATTCGTGAGTTTGAGCCCCGCATCAGGTGCTGCGTTGACGGTGCAGAGCCTGCTTGGGACTCTCTCTCTCTCTCTCTCTCTCTCTCTCTCTCTCTCTCTCTCTTCCCCACTCATGACATCTCTGTCTCTCTCAAAATAAATACACTTAATTTTTTAAAACAAAATGCGGAAGTCTAGTTCCAAAGGTAAATCCATGTGTGCTTTAAGGTAATCTGAGGAAATATCCAGAAAGAAGATGAGTGCTTTACTCATGAGACCTGCCCCCAACCATGGGATGCTGGAGCCCACTGTCTGGGGAAATCCGTGTCAAAGCGGAATGTCTGTGGATGGGGGACGCCTTGCCCAGGTGTCTGGACTAAACAACTATTTTCTTACTTCTTTCACATTCGTGCACTAATGTTTGTTCATTCCCTCTTCACTCTTGGAACTCCCAAGTCTTCCAGGCACCAGAAACCCAAGCGCCATTGTGTCCTGTCCTGCATTGTCAGCCCCTCTCGCCAGCTCCCTTCAAGCCCGGTGATGCGACCAGGGCTCCAGGTAGAACACAGCCCTGACCTGGGGTTCTAGGACTGAGAGAAGAGGAAGAGCTACGTTCCTGATCCTCCCACCAGTGGGAGGGTCTTAGTCTGCTTAGGCTGCCCTAGCATTACAGACTGGGTGGCTTAAACACAGACATCATTTTCACAGTTCTGGGGCTAGAAGTCCCAGATCAAGGTGCGGGATTGCCTCGGATGAGGGCTCTCTTCCCGGCTGCTAGATGGCCCCTTCTCTGTGTCCTCACATGGCCTTTCCTCTGTGCTCCCATGGAGAGAGAGCCCTGTGTGGCCTCTTCTCCTTATGAGGACACCAGTCCTATCAGATAAGGGCCCCTCCCTATGACCTTGTTTACCCTCCCTTAAAGGCTCCAAACAGAGTCATATGGGGGGTTAGGGCTTCAACATATCAATTTAGATGGGGGGGGGGGGGGCACGGGGAACACAATTCAGTCCATCACAGTGAGTGAACTGGTAAAGTTGCAAGAATTCAAAAGTCAAAAAACCTTTGCCTTTAATACGTAACAGCTGCTTGATAAGGGTGACAAGGAGAGCAATGGCTATATGATAAAAGTTTACAGATATTAGATGAGAAGCAAAACTAAGAGAAAATATAGCTTTGATCGAGGTATATGAGACTAAGACCAGTATTAATTGTAATACTTTACTTAAAATTTGTGAGCAATTTGAAGTCTATTAATATATTGTGAGAGACAGAGAGAGAGAGAGAAAGGGAGGGAGAGCTTGCACACGCAGAGGAAGGGCAGAGAGAGAGGGAGACAGAGAATACCAAGCAGGCTCCGTGCTGTCAACATAGAGCACAGGACTCGAACTCACAAACCGTGAGATCATGACCTGAGCTGATCTGGTTAAGTCGGCTTAACCGACGCAGCCACCTAAGTGCCCCTCATTTTACTCTTTATATCCCACAACGTCACTTGATGAATGGAATGAACTATTGAAAGAATTAGTTGCTTGGAAGAGGAAGTGTTAGCAAAAGAAGCTGGGGTAGGCTTCATCTAAGCACTGTGTAAGAGAGGGGACTACGGCCAATGAGGTCTCATATCTAATTCACTCATCCATTCATCCCATAATTATTGACTGGTTGCCTGTTGGTGCTTGATGAATTTGACAGATGAAATAAAGTTGGCATTTTAGCAAGATGACCAGCTGCCCCATGGAAAAGGGATGGGAAGGGGCAAGGTTGGAAGCAGGAAGAGTCAGGGGCCACGGCAGTAATCCTGGTCAGAGGCTCTCCTTACAGAGAGGGGACATTCAAAAGTGAATGCCCATAACTATAGGCAAGGGTCTTTGTTTTTTAAGGTTCTGGTCACCACCACCCCCCGCCCTCCTCGTCCCCCTTATTCCAGCCTTATTGGCTGGATAGCTCTAGGTGCTGGGTTGTCCATTCCTAATTGGCTCGATTCCATTGTATGAGGGTGGTCTATGGCCCATCAAGAAACACTTCTTAAGATCAAGATTATAATAATGGTGGTTAAAATTAATTAATATTTACCATATGTCTTTACAATCTTCATCTTTGTAACAAGGCAAGGGGAGTTCGAATTAACGCAGTTAGGAGCGTGCATTTAGGTCTTAGCTCCCCTTCACTAGCTCTGTGACCTTGAAAATTCTTAACCTTTCTGCGCCTCAGTGTCCTTGACAGTTTCTAAGGATTAAATGAGTTAATATATGCCCCTGTCCTCATGTACTTTTGTGTCTAGTTATCTAGTACATTCTTTCTCTGAACTTAAAATCAACTAATGCCTTCTTACGAAGTAGATACTCCAGACCATTGAGACTATATTATGCTGTAACTGGTCATTTTTAATCTCCGTTATCCCCAGGGCATAGGTCAGATCCTGGCACATCCTAAGAACTTAAATATGAAGCAGCACAGGTCAGTTCAATGGCTTCTCTGACCACATCCAGACCCCTGCCGTCACTAAGAGGAATGCTTCTGGTGTATTCCTAACAACCACACATGATGGGGCAATTTAGAATGTTACCACATGGACATTGGTTCAACATTTTAAAGATTATTTAATTACATTGGTATGATTTGTTTAATATTTACACTTTTGCATGTATTTCAGCAGCAGGATCCATCTGGTGATAACTTTCTAATGTTATAAGAAAATTATTCCCAGGCCCAACCCAACCAGAGGTATTCTGTTTCTAAACAGATCAGGAGACAAGGAAAGTTCTGGAAGTCCGGGGTGTCCTTTGCCTACACAGATGCCTGCCCTGCACAAGTCCTATCAGAGCCTTGCTACTCCGCTAACCTTTGAAAGCATCCTCGTGCACAGTCAATAAACAGGGATGTTTCAGGTATTTCTCTCCAGAGACTGATGGTATAAAGCATAATTAATTATATTTTAAGTACATTTTAAATGATCAATAAACCTAATCTGTTCTGTTAATTTTTATGGAATTCAGTGACATTGAGTAAGTTGCTTTGGGTTACTTCCTCATCCAGACTTTCCATCTTTTCCTAAGAAATGGGGACCTTTCAGAGCCTGGGTTGGGACCCTTCTCTCACAGGGACTGAGCAGCTAAATCTACCAGTACTTTTTCACTAATAGCTTTTATTACTTTTAGAAAAAACTATTTAAAAAAATTTTTTAATGTTTATTTATTTTTGAGAGAGAAAGAGAGAGACAGAGCACGAGCCAGGGAGGGTCAGAGGGAGGGTCAGAGAGGGAGACACAGAATCCGAAGCAGGATCCAGGCTCCAAGCTGTCAGCACAGAGCCTGACGTGGGGCTCAAACTCACAAACCGTGAGATCGTGACCTGAGCCAAAGTCGGATGCCCAACTGACTGAGCCACCCAGGTGCCCCAAGAGAAAACTATTTTTTTTTTTCAACGTTTATTTATTTTTGGGACAGAGAGAGACAGAGCATGAACGGGGGAGGGGCAGAGAGAGAGGGAGACACAGAATCAGAAACAGGCTCCAGGCTCTGAGCCATCAGCCCAGAGCCTGACGCGGGGCTCGAACTCACGGACCGCGAGATCGTGACCTGGCTGAAGTCGGACGCTTAACCGACTGCGCCACCCAGGCGCCCTGAGAAAACTATTTTTTAACTGCAATTTTCTCCAGTGACTAAAAGTCCAGAAAAAAATAAAGATAAATACCAAAATGATTACATAACCAAGACCAAAGGCTAAATTAGATTAAAGAATTAAATAGGTTTAAATTAGGTAAACATTAACTAAGTATGGTAGGCATCTGTAGTAGATATAAACATTTAAGGGATGCAGTCATCCAGGAAAAAGGAAATGTAAATGTAGATCACCAGAAACAAAAGTAAAATTAAGATTCACATACAGATCAGTACGTGATTCATTATAATAATGAAGCTGATATCATTATCAGACAGAATATAGCAACATATTAAAAGGATAACATGGGGTGGGGCACCTGGGTGGCTCAGTTGGGTAAGCATCCGACTCTTGATTTCAGCTCAGGTCATGATCTCAGGATTCATGAATTCAAGCTCCACATCAGGCTCTATGCTGACAGTGCAGAGCCTGCTTGGGATTCTCTCTGGCCCTGTTTTCCTGCCCATCCCCCCCATATGTGCACTCTCTATCTCTCTCTCTCAAAATAAATAAACTTAAAAAAAATACAATTTTGATCAAGTACATTTCATAGCTAAAATGAATAAATGGTTTATTATTTGGATATTAATGCAACTTACTGTGTTAAGAGAAAAATCCTATAATTATCTCTATAGCTGCTAATGACATTTGATAGAATTCAACATTCTTAAATTTAAAAAATCTCAATATGTAAGTCTTAAATACAAAACTAAACACATGTCAGTGCACACATACATTATGCTTAGTGAAGAAATATTAGATGCATTCCTATTAAAATGAAAAAGATATCAGTAGCACAATCATTATTAAAATTGTTCTGTAATTATCAGCCAATGAAAGTAGGCTAATAAAGGAATACAAAATATAAAAAATTTTTAAAAACATATATTTGGATTACTTTCTTTCTTTCTTTTTTAAAGATTTTATTTTTAAGTAACCTCTACACCCAACATGGGACTCGAACTCACAAGAGGCGAACTCAAGAGGCGCATGGCTCTACCGACTAGACAGGTGCCCAATGGAATTAATTTTGATGACAGACTTGTAGACAGAGAAAACCCAAAGGAATGGACTGAAAAATTTTAGAAGCAATAAGAAAATACATAGAATTAGTCAACAAAAGCTGATTACCAAATAAGTAAAGAACATCAAGTTAGAAAATGTGATGGAAGGGGGACCCAATTCTGTGATTCCAACAAAAATGATGAAATCCCTAGTGATGAGCATACCAAGATGTCTAGGCAGTCTAGTTGTGTTTCAGGCAAATGCTACCAAGGGACTGTGATGAAGGCTATTTGCCCCGTTCCCCACTTTCTCCTAAGATTTCAGCTGAACCCACAATCATCCAGAACAAAACTGTTTTGCAACCTTGCCTGCAGTATGTACGACCATTTGGCTAGGCGAAGTCCGTGTGTGTAAATGTAGGTGGGGTGTGCTAATTTGGGGTGAGGAGGTCCCTAGAGAGGACACAGCCTGTCTGGCTACCTCTGTCCTCCCAAACAGGTGCAGGGGGTGCTGGAGCAGCCATCCTGTCCGTGAGACAGAGGCCACGCTGAAGACAGGAAAGTGACAAAGCAGGAGGCCGGGTCTCCAATGACAGAGGCCTGGACAAACCCATCTGTGTTCACGAGCAAGGGTCCTCATTCAAGGAACTGTGATTTTCTGTTTGCAATCAGTCACAGCTGGACCGAAAAGAAGACTGGGAAGCAAGACAGATGAAGCACATCTCTTCCTACAGAACTCCTTTCTATGTTTTTTGACTTCACATCAATTACCAGCCTCCCTTTCCTCATCTCCCAGTTCCCCACAGGAATATTTATGTCTATTTTATTGTGTTTTTATGTTTGCAAATACAGTAAAACCTTGGATTGTGAGTAACTTGTTCTTCAAATGTTCTCCAAGGCGAGCAAGCATTTCTAATAAATTTTAACTTGATAAACAAGCAATGTCTTGCAATACGAGTAGTATGTGACACTGAACATCACATGATCACAACTGAGCCAATGGTTCTTCTCTCTCTCCTGTCTCTCTCTCTCGCTCTCTCTCGATTGTGGGTGATCATCTCCCATGCCCAGATCTCAGTCTCAGGCCATGGTGTTTGTCAGAAATCAGTGATTTTTCAGAACGTTGGAAGGTGCCCACAACTGGCATCCAACTGTTGCCATCATGAGGAACAGCAAGAACATATGGAGGAGATACCATCTGCAGAGGAGGAGAAAAAGGCAGAGGAATCCCTCACTTCCAATGAGATTAGGGAGATGTGGAAAATGTGGGAAACAGTGCAAAATTTTGTAGTTTTCAACAAAAACTACCACCCAAATAAGGCCGTAGCAGTGCGAGCCATGAATCTGTTTAACAACAATGCAATGTCACATTCCCATGAAATCCTCAAAAGGAGGCAAAATCAAGCATCATTGGATAGATTCCTTGTTAAACTTTCATGAAATGAAAAAGATTCTATTGAGCCAATAGATAGCAGTGATTCTGTTAGTGACAGAGAAAGTCTTCTTACACAATCGCTCTCTTGTCTCCTCTCTCATCCACCCTCTTTGTCTTACCTCAAAGGTAAGTTCAAGTTAATTTGTTTATTTTTCTTTATATTTGTATTTTCTTTATTATTTTGTATTATATTACAGTATTGTAATCATTTTTATATTAATATCTTGGGGTTGTGGAACGAATCATCTGAGTTTCCATTATTTCTTATGGGGAAATTCGCTTTGATATACAAGTGCTTTGGATTACAAGCATGTTTCCGGAATGAATTATGCTCGCAAACCAAGGTTTTACTGTATTAAATATACATTACAACCTCCTAACCCCTTTCTTCATGACCCCAGTGTGACCTAAGAACCCACCATCCAGGCTCTGCACTGGCTCCCTAGATAACAAACTCGATTCTGCCAGTCTTGTGTTTAAGAGTCAGTATTACACCACTTACAAACCCCTCAAATCCTTCATCATTGGCCCCTGGCTCTGTGTTCCGCTTCCCTCCCAATGTACCCACAACCACCCCACCAACCAATTACAGAATCCCACACGGTTCTCCCAGCGCACCTGGCTGTCCTGCCCCTGTGGCTTCACACACTGTCTCTTCTCTGCCGGGAATGCCTGATGTCTGCACTGGTCTGCTCACCTCTCCACCCTTCTCAGCTCATGTTAGTAATGCCCCCCAGACTCCCCCTGGACTTCTTCTCTGTCCTCCTAAACCAAGCAGGTTCTCCTCTTTTGTGATCCTTTTCAGGGTTTCCCTGACACCCTGATATAACCTCGAAACATGGTAAACATTCCTTTCTCTTCCTTCTGCCTCCACGAGAACAAAACCAAACAGAAACCATTTGAGTGACATCACACACCCTCAAAGCAATGGCTGAACTAATCAGTCAAACTCAAAGGCAGTGTTTCTCAAATCCTGAGAATTCACAGGTCAATCTAGAATACTGCCTCTGCGCCCAGTTTCAGAAAGGTCACTTTAGATGGTCAGTGAATATTGATTCAATTAAAAACACAACAAAAATAAATAAATAAGAAACAAACAAAAAACAAAGACACAACACAGACACTGGGACTGAACAGTAGCACTGGGACATGATGAGGTCATTCAGATAATAATAAATAAATTTATGGGTTTTTAAAAATTATTATCCATACAAATTATCCAAGTATTTGGATAATAATTGCATATCCAATTGTCCATATATACAATTTTTAAATTTGTTCACATACATTGCGCATCCTTAAAAACATGCCTGTGGATGCCAATTTGAGGAGCAGAGTTATTTATTATTCCCTTAGGAGTCCTATATCCCTTACTTCAGAAAAACACATATTTTGCAAACCGTATGTGGACATGGTTTCATAAATGCCTCAAGCCCACCATGAACCTAATTTAATGCTAATTTAAATGCTGGAGAACACTAGCCTTTCATCTCAAACAGAATCATCATCAAACAGTGTCAGCCTTCAGGAAGCACTCAGTGAGTTCAACAGTCTCCTAGATTTTACCAAACCACCCATGAATTACCCCATAAGGAATCTTTTGTTCCAGACCCAGGCCAGGTGAACCTTTGACCCGAGTTCAACCAAGCTTCTCTTAATCCCCACCCCACCCCCACCAAAGACCCCACAGCGTTAAGTTCTCTGGAATAGTTGGACATCACAACTCACCTCTAAGCTTTCTGAAAAGTAAATGGGAAAGGTGAGAAAGACTAAGAGAACAAGAGAAATCTCTGGGACAGAAAGCGGAGAGAGCCAGGTCCTAGAAAGACTTTTCCCCATAACATGGGAACGCTCTTGAAGATCCGGGCTCTCCTTAGACTCTGCAGGCATAGCACGTGCACTTTCTGGCCGGCTCCTGTAAGGCACACTTCTGCACACTAAGGCAGCAATAAAGTAAGGAAAGCAAAATGATTTTCTAGAAGTATCGCTGAAAAAAGGCCCCTCAAAACTGTGAAGGAATATTTTGATAGGCAACAAGCAGTTAATCACAACATACTTCAAAAGATGAAGGCACACTTTATATATTGGATACAGTCAAATCTTCACGAACGAAGTTAGTCCTGAAATTGCATGTAGTTTTATGTAATAAAACACTGTCTCCTCTTTATATGTAACTCTGTAGGTGTGGCCAGGTAATGAACTTTAATTCTACATAGCTGCTAAGAAGACGTCTTAAGACCACACGGCTGTTCACCAGGGGATGCCAGTAGGATGCTTAGGTTTTCCATATACCTTTGGTTGAGGAATAAAAATCAGAACTAATTACTCATTCTTTCAATTTTTCTTCCAAACAGAATTTTCCTTCAGGCCACCATCCTTTGTTTACAAATGAAGTCAGGCAAATTGAACTAACTCGGATTTCACTAGGCACACCAATTACATCAAATGCATAACTTTACTATCATGATTATCAAATTGCATAGCAGGAGGTAGACAAGGACATTAAATAAATGCTTACTTCACTGTTGTCCACTGAACTGATTAGGGGAGGAGCTAGTTGTCCTGCACATATGCGAGGAAGAAGGTAAATTTATGGCAGGAAGAATGCAAATCGTCAACCAATTTTTAAATAATTTTCAATGTATACTGTAACTGTATATTGAGTGCTACTCAAAATTAATATTCTGGGAGTTTTAAAAATATGGTCATACTACTGCTGTTGAAACACTGCTTGCTAGGATAGACATGGCCCTTATACCTATTTGTGGTCATGCTATTATTGTATATCTATATATGGTCATATGATTTTGATGACTATCTGTGATGGAAGATGTGTCAAAAGAAGATAAAAAATGGAACATGTACATATGGATTAAGTATAAAAGGAGCAGAATTGAGTGGGCAAAAGTTATGGATAGATAAAGGGGAAAATGTGAGAAGGGCAAAGGAAGGAGAAAGGAATAATTTAAGGTGCATAAAGAAGAGAAAATAAATTAGGACCATCAACAAACCTTTACACTGAATGTGAGGAAGGGGAAGAGAGAGAAAGAGAGAGGGAGATAGAATGGGAAGGAAGAACTGCAACACTCGGAATGGAAACACATCACCACAAAGGAAAGGAGAGAGGAAGAAAAGGGATACAATGGGTAAAGGCCTGAAGATCTGAGTAGACTCTGCTGATACCCCTCCCACTCACTAGCCTGTGGGCTGGCCCTGAACATCGAGAACCACGCCCCCCCCCCCCCCGGAAATGGTCAGGAGGTCATGCCCTCCCCCAGGGACTGGCTGGAACATCCTGAAGGCCAGCCCTCTGGCTGTCACTCATTCTTCCAGCAATGCTGTCCAATAGAGATAAAATGAGGGCCGTACATGTCATTTAAAATTTTCCAGTAGCTACACTGTAAAATATTAACAGAATAAAGAGTCCAGAAATAGACCCACATAGTTACAGTCAATTAATTTGTGGTAAAGATACAAGGCAATGCGATGGATCGAGGGAAGTCTTTGGAACTAATGATGGTACAACTGGCCTTCTATATACCAAAAAGAAAAAAAATAATAAACCACAACCTCAACCTCATGTCTTGTATGAAGGGTGCAAAATGAAACAAAGATTTCAATTCAAAGTACAAAGCTATAAAAGTTTCAGAAGAAAACATAGAAAATCTTTGTGACTGGGGTTAGCCAAGAGTTCTTAGATAAGACACCAAGAAACACAATTCAGAAAAGAAAAAAAAAAAAACTTATAAATCGGACTTCATCAAAATTACAAACTTGCTCTATGAAAATACTGTCCAGAGAATGAGAACACAAGGCACAAAACTTGGAGAAAATGTTTGTAAGTCACATATGCAAAGAAATACATAATGAACCCCCAAAACTCAATAGCAAAAATATAACTCAGAAATAAGCAGAAACTGACACTTCATCAAAGAGGTGATGCAGATGATAGTAAGTACATCTGAAAATGTACACGTTGGGGCGCCTGAGTGGCTCAGTTGGTTAAGTGTGGGACTCTCGGTTTGGCTCAGGTCATGGTATAGCCTTTTGTTTCATGAGTTTGAGCCCCGCATGGGGCTCTGTGTGGACAGTGCAGAGCCTACTTGGGGTTCTCTCTCTCCCTGTCTCTCTGCCCCTCCCCCACTCACTCTGTCTCTCTCAAAATGAATAAATGAAAAAACATTTTTTTAATGCACACGTCATTGGACGCCTGGGTGGCTCAGTCAGTTGAGCGTCCAACTGTTGATTTTGGCTCAGATCATGATCTCAGGGTCTTGAGATCCAGCCCAGAATCAGGTTCCGCTGTGGGCATAGAGCCTGCTTGGGATTTGCTCTCTCAATATCTCTCTGCCCCTCCATGCAAGCACGTGCTCTCTCTCTCTCTCTCTTAAAAAAATAAAAGTGCTCATGTCATTAGCCATTACAGAAATGCCAGTTAAAACCACAGCAACCACCAGTCGGTTACTCATCCACTTCAGCCCAGGTCATGATCTCACAACTCCTGACTTTGAGCCCCGCGTCGGGCTCTGTGCTGACAGCTCAGAGCCTGGAGCCTGCCTTGGATTCTGTGTCTCCCTCTCTCTCTGCCCCTCCCCCCCTCACGCTCTGTCTCTCTTTCTCTTAAAAACAAAATAAACCTTAAAAAATATTAAAAATACCCCCCCACACACACTGAGATGCCTCTACATATCCATTGGAACAGAGGGGTGCGGAAGCTGATTGTTCCCAGCGCAGGGTGGAGGCAGAGCGGCGGGGATGCTCCTGATCCCTGGCGAGAATGCAAAATGGGGCAGCCACTCTGGGAAGCTATTTCATATTTCTTAGAAAGTTAACCATCCACTGAACACGTGACCCAGCAATCCTGCTTCCGGGTACTTGCCCAGGGTAGAGGAGAGCAGATGCCCATCCCACGACCGTGTGCACATGGTCAGAGCAGCTCTATTTGTACCCGCCAAGCCCTAAACGTCATTTACACGGGAACCCACGTCGGGTTCTGTCCTAAGGCACCTTGTTTTCCAGGTGACGAAGAGACCTAACGACTAGGTGAACAACTGGGAAAACGAATGCTAGAAACTATAAACAGAGCAATAACAAATGAAGACCGAATTGCAAAGTTGCAAATAACAGAATATCATCAAAGTTGTATTTATGATACCTCTTAGACAGGAATTATTTTTTAAGCAGGAAACAAATAAAGATGTTTTAAAGGGATGAAAACAGAAGAACAGGATTATTTTAAATAAGTGGCTTTGCCGTAAGCCCCTCTGGAGAGTAGCCCCGCAGCTCTTCCCAAAGTAAACGTGGTCTTACCACACCACCCCACAACCGCAATCTCAGACATTCAACCCAGACAAAGGAAGACATTTCCACATGGGAACTTGCATGGGAATGTTCATAGCTGCTTCATTCATAATAGGCAACACTGGAGGCCACCCAAATGTCTTGCAATCGGGTGAGTGATTATACCCAAGGAAGCATCCGTGCCACAGAAAACCACTCAGGAATGAAAAGGCACGAGTGGTCCCTCGATGGATCTCCAGGGAATTATGCTGGATGGAAGAGCCAATTCCAAAAGGTTATTTATTCCATGATGCTGTCTATATAACATTCTTGAAATTACAGAATTGTGGAAATAAAGAACAGATTGGTTGCTGCCAGGGGTTAGGATGGGAGAGAGGATGGTGTGGCTATGAAGGGATAACACGACCGAGCCTGCGGTGACCACACAGTTTAGTATCATGATCGTGGTGGTGGTTATGTAAAGCCACACTGCATGGGGATACACATGACAAATGGTGAACTTGGGAGACGTCTATGGGTTGTACCCACAGCAGCGTCTTAGTGTAGATACTATGCTATTGTTCCATAAAATGTTAACATGAGGGGAAGGTGCACAGGACCTCCCTAGACATTTCTTTGCGACTGCCTATGAATTTGTAATTATTTCAAATTAAAAAGTTATAAAAATTTTAAAAATTAAATAAAAGGACCTTCTGAACATGATCACTAACTAATCATTTCAAGCACCCCTTTAAGTATTCTACAGACATAATTCCCTTAGGTAATCCTTTTCCTACTAATTCAAATTTTGTGCATACAAAATTCAAGAAGGTGACACTTGGCTACAGGAAAAAGGACATTCGCATACATTTTAATGAAGTTTACAAAACTGACAAATATCTTACATATTTTAATGCCACATTTTTTTCAGACAACAAATGATGTTTACAACTGCAATGATAATGAGATGACTCTTTACTCAAATTACTGTTTTTCATAGAAAAGAAATTGGCAGTGGGAAACCAACCCGTAGCCAGGAAGCTAATGGCTTACATTTCCAGTGGGGAGACCTGTGTAAGGGGCTGCAGTCATCTTAAGTCTACTTGGCAGAATCTGCATTTATTTCTATTAAATTCACTTATCTTAATGGATAGAATTGTAGTACTGAAAGAAGGCAGTGTCCCCTGCTTGCCCAATGAGATTGAACATGATATATTTAAAGTGTCATAAGCCCAACCGTGCAATGCAGTTGAATGGCTATTTAGGCACATTAGAGGATGAGAATAGAAAGCCCCTCCCACCCACCGCCCACAAGGGGCACCTGGATGGCTCAGTCAGTTAAGCAACTGACTTGGACTGAGGTCACGATCTTGCGGTTTGTGGGTTCCAGCCCCGCATCGGGATCTCTGCTGTCAGTGCTGAGCCCGTTGGGATCCTCTGTCTCCCTATCTCTCTGCCCCTCTCTTGCTGATGCTGTCTCTCTCTCAGAAAGAAAAAACCCTGTGGTGCTTGGGTGGCTCAGTCAGTTAAGCATCCGACTTTGGCTCAGGTCATGATCTCACATGCTGAGCCCAGCTAGGAGCCTGGAGCCTGCTTCGGATTCTGCGTCTCCCTCTCTCTCTACCCCTCCCCTGCTCGCACTCTGTGTCTCTCTCAAAAATAAATAAATATTAAAATAAATAAATAAATAAAAATGAATGTAAAAACCTTAAAAAAAAAATAAAGGAATACAAAGCCCCCAAATAGACTCACATGCTACATGAGCATATGGCCAAGGATGCAAGCAGCATTTCATATGGTTTGTTGCATTACTTAGGAAATGATGTTGGGACAAGTTTAGCATTAAGAAAGGAAAAGAAAAAATCGTTAGAGCTGAGAAAGGTAGCTTCCCCCACCCATGAGCTCCTCCTCATGCAGAGAAAGTGAGTAGGAGGTCCAGCCAAGACCACACTACCATGAGGGCTCAGAGTTCACCTGCTATTTTTAGATGAAATGCCCCAATTTTTCATTGATGGCAACCATTTCAAACATCTTTAAAACAGTGAGCTGCCTTAACAAACTACCACAAGCTGGGTAGCTAGAACCACTTAAACTTTCTCCCTCCCACTTCTGCAGGCAAGGAGTCCAAAATCAAGGTGTCAGCGGGGTTGGCTCCTTCTGGAGGCTCTGAGGGAGAATGTGTTGTTAGCTGCCTTTCTCCTGGCCTCTGGGTCCAGAGGGACCTGATATTCCTTGGGTTATAGACACATCACTCCAGTCTCTGTTCCTGCATTGCATCTCCTGTCTGTGGTTTCCAAATTTTCCATGTTCTATATGGACACTAATCACTGGATTGGGGTCTACCCTCACCCAGTAGGACCTCATTTAGCTTGACTGCGTCTGCAAAGACCCTATCCCCAAATATGCACAGATACATGCACAGATACAGGGATTAAAGGCTTGAACATATTCTTTGGGGGGACATGATAAACCCATGACCCAAGCAAGCCCAATACAGCCCCGGCTACCAGTTTATATTATCTGTTTGCTGGCAAAATGAATTCTAGATAGTTAAAAATATTTGTAAAATAAAAAAGCATCAGAAAAGTGTTGAAGCAAATGTTTGCACACTCAAGAGGTAGAGAAAGACTTTGTAAGCATAACTCCAAGTGCAAAATTTATACAGAAAAAGGACTGAAAAAGTTGACAGATTTAACTACAAAAATATAAATATCTCTCTATATTTAAAAAAATTAACATAGTAAAAATATAGATCAGGAATAACTATGTTATAGAAGATTGAAAACAGTCGTATAAATACAATTAGGATTTCTTCTTATTCATTTATAACCCTCAGAAGAAAAATTGGCATAGGACCATAACAGAAAATTAACAAAAGAGGAAACACAAACGTTCTGTAGACATAGGGAAACATGTTGAACATTTCTAGTTATCAATGCACTGCAAATACAAAGCAATGACAAAGCTTTTTCTCCCCATTAAACACATCAAAATTAAAATCAAACCAACCCACAAAGGAAGCCCCAGTGGTGACAAGAAAGTGGGGGGATGGGCATCATCATACATTGCCAATAAAACTGTAAATTCTGCAACCCTTCTAGAGTCGGTTTTGCCATCTGGTAGCAAAAGCCTTAAAAACATTTATCCTTTCTAATCAACAAAATTTTTCTTCTGGCAATTTACCCTAAATCACTAAGTGGGGAAGACGAACATTTGAACAAGGCTATCCATTGCAGCCATGTTTATAGCTGCAAAACATGTGGAAACAGCCCAAACATTGAATGCATTGGGTTTCCTGGGAAAGAGACTCTGAGACAGAGCTTTTGGGTGGTTACTGGGGGTCTGCTGTCGGCGGTCTGCTCTCAGGAGCAACTGGGGAAGAAAGGCTGGGAGAGGATGAGTGAAAAGAGAGGTTGTGTTGTGTTGCACTGGCCGGGAATATCCAATATGAGCCAGTACACCATGAGTTCTCAGCAGGGATGGCCCTTCAGCATTGAACTGAATTGAGACACGGGGCTGAGACTTGGTGTCCCCTTATCTACCAGTCACTGAGTGTGGCTGTTCCCAGATGGAGATGTCCTGTGGGCTAGGTGGCTGTCTGGCTAAGGAAAGGCAATCGCAGGACTCTGCTGTGAGCTCTCAGCAGGCAAAGATCTTCTGTTCTTTATCGTTACCTCCTGTGGTTGCCCCAGCAGTACGTCTATTGACAATTCTTACGGTAAATCACACCTCTCTTTTTTTCCCAGCTTTCTTGGGGTATAAGTGACAGATGGAAGTTATACATATTTAAGATGTGCAACATAATGGTTTAAGATACATACTGAGAGTGCAAGGATTACCACAGTCAAGTTTATTAACACACCCATCACCTCACACAGTTACCACTGTTTGTGTGTATGTGTGGTAAGAACACTCAAGATCTACTCCCTTAACCAATTTCAAGTATACAATACAGTGCTATTAACTAAAGTCACCAGGCTGTACATTAGATCCCCCAAACTTCCTCATTTTATAACTGAAAGTGGTAAGTCACATTTTTCAACATTCCTCAGTAAGATTAGGCTAAATTCATTTTCTGTATTAATTACTGTGAGAAAGGCTTACAGTACAGGGTGCAGTGATAAAAACAGTGAATCAACAACTGTCTACTTATTGAGGACCTACTGTATGCCAGATGCTATTCTAGGAATTAGAACAGATAATAAGATAAGGAAGACAGTCACCTGAAGGAGATTTCATTCTGGTGAGGGGGCAGAGCATGTACATGATGACATTTTTGTTATTTTTTTCTAATGTTTATTTATCTACTTTGGGAGACAGAGAGTGTGCATGTGTGAGTGAGGGAGGGGCAGAGAGAGAGGGAGAGACAGAGAATCCCAATCAGGCTCCTTGTTGTCAGTGCAGAGCCCAACTCATGGCTGGAACCCACCAACGCTGAGATCATGACCTGAGCTGAAATCAAGAGTCAGACACTGAACCAACTGAGCCACCCAGGTGCCCCTGTTTTTGTTATTTTAAAATAAAAGGATATACACATAGAAAAGCTTATATATGATATATACACACAGTCATATCATAGTTATAATTTATATAAACATTGGAAAGAAGAACCATTAAAATGCTGTCACCCCAATTGGTGAGATTATAGATCATTTTTCTTTTTTTTTCTGTTTAAAAAAATTTTTTAATGTTTATTTATTTTTGAGACAGAGAGAGCATGAGTGGGGGAGGAGAAGGGAGAGAGGGAGACACAGAATCTGAAGCAGGTTCCAGGCTCTGAACTGTCAGCACAGAGCCCAACGTGGGGCTCGAACTCACGAACTGTGAGATCATGACCTCAATCAGAAGCTTTACTGACTGAGCCACCCAGGCACCCCGATAATTTTTCTTTTTTAAAATCTGTATTTTCATGGATTTCTTTTGAAATAAATGATGGAGAATGAAATAAGGCTTTAAAGAAATTTTTTTTAAATGTTTATTTATTTTTGAGAGAGGGAGAGACAGAGTGGTGAGTGGGAGAGGTGCAGAGAGAGAGGGAGACACAGAATTGGAAGCAGGCTCCAGGCTCTGAGCTGTTAGCACAGAGCCCGATGCGGGGCTCGAACCCATGAACTGCCAGATCATGACCTGAGCTGAAGCTGGAGGCCCAACCAATTAAGCCACCCAGGCGCCCTTGAAATAGTGCTTTTAAAAAGGAGAAATAGTTATATTTAAATCCCCTTTTTTTACATCAGAGGAAACCACAGTCCTAATACTTACTCCAACTATATCTCAAAACTGTAGGACCACTAGAAATGACAGAATTATTATTGGCCTATGAAGCTCACATATGTTAAGCACCGACCCTATTGCCCAGTTTTAACTCCTACAAAGTCACTGCATGCAGACTGGCAGAACTAGAAGCAGAGCCCAGGGAACAGGTAAATCTTTCTTCTGAGGAACAGAAGTCAATTTGCAGTGATGACTGTATTTTTACTGGGCCCACAAAAAGCCATGAGGCTACCTTCAGTGCCGGAGGCCTTTGATTTAGAAGCAGGTCTATGCCTGCTTTTCCTAAGAGACAGGGAATGCTATTTTAGCAAGGATTATGGAAGTAAAGAATGTTGCCTATTAGGAGCATAAAAACCAATGAAAAGAACAATACAGGAGAGGTAAGAGAATATACTAAAGAAAACGTTACTAGGGAAAAGTATCAAGACTGAAAGTATATAGTAGATGGATCATCTTGTTAGCCGATCAGTTTTAATGGACGATCTGAGAATGAGTCAAAGGTTGATTTTATTTCACTCTTTTGTGCCCAGATGAGAAAACTGAAGAGATATTAATGACAAAGGAAACAGCAACAACAACAACAACAACAGCAACAACAACAGCAACAGGGATTTCCCCAGAATCTCATTTGTATATTCAGAATATTGCATATTCTGTCAAATTCACAGAAAAATGCAATAAATATGTTTGGCTTCAACCAAAACTGGATGGATTATTCCTGCTGATGCAGACATTGATGTAAGACACTGGAAAGTCACATAACTAAGGATAAATGATTGACTTTCATGGTTCATGCAGAATACAAATGGTTCCTTGTTAATAGAACCAAAGTCTCTCGGGAAAATAATGTCCAATTTCCTTTCACATTTGAAGTGAAATCCTGGTTGTATATATTAGGAAACTTCACAGGCCTTCATTCTCCTTTTAAAACAACCTGAAAATAATTTTTATTATTATTTTCATGTTTCTACATTTCCTATGTGAATTTCCACTTAATAGAATGAAACAAATCATGTATTTCTCAAAGTATATGAGATGAAAAATTGTTATACAGAAAGACAAAAGTTTCAAAACCAAAGGCACTTGGGTTTTGGAAGATATTTATAAGAGTGTAAAAAAAGACAATATAAGACATTTTTCGAAAATAAATAAAGTTCATCCTGTTCCATTCCATAATCATTTATCAAGAATCTATTTTACATTAATCACTGTCCTGTGTTCAGGGAATTCAAAGATGAATAAGAAGCATCCCTAAGAAGCATATGTATTAGTATGGTGGACAGATACATACAAATAGATCATTTTGATATAATGCTCAAGTGACATGATAGAGGTATTGATTGAATTGCAGGTATTCAAACATGAGATTTTTTTTAAGCCACACAGATATAATCAATTAGGAAACAAGGGAGATAAATAGATATTTTACAATATGTATGGTAGGCAGAATCGTGGCCCCCAAAGATGTCTACATCCTAACCTAGAACCTGCAGATATGTTAGATTATATGGCAAAGAGGAACCACAGTAGCAGATGAATTAAAGATGTTCATTGGCCAGGGTGCCTGGGTGGCTCAGTTGGTTAAGCGTCTGACTCTCGATTTTGGCTCGGGTCACGATCACGATCTCGTGGTTCATGAGATAGAACCTCACGTAGGTCTCTGCCTGACAGGGAGGTGCCTGTTTGGGATTCTCTCTCCCTCTCTTCCTCTGCCCCTCTCACACATGCACTCACACATGCACGCACATAATCTCTCTCTCTCTCTCTCTCTCAATATAAATAAATAAACTAAAAAAAAAAAAAAGTTCATCGCTGACCTTAAAACAGGGAGGCTATCCTGGATTATCCTGCCAGGCCCAAGGTAATCATCCTAAAACCCTTAAAAATGGAAGTGGGAGATGGAAGAAGGGATCAGAGAGTTGGTCAAAAGGAGATGTGACCACAGAAGAAAGGCACAAGGAGATAGATGCCGTCTTTGGCACCCCTTTGGCGGTGGAGGGCAAGGGGCCACCAAGGAGGGCAGGCAGCCTGCAGGCACCAGAAAGGGTGTAAGCCAGACCCTGTTAGGGCCCCCAGATACAAACACGCCCACATCGGGATGTTGGCCCAGAGACCCTGCATCAGACTTCTGTCCTCCAGAACGACAAGAGAACAAATCCGCACTGGAGTAACACACAAAATTGGCGGTACCTTATTGCACCCGGAAACTAATAAAATATGCAAGTGTAATAATGAGACATGAGCATTCTATTTGGAATCTAACGAATCAAGTGTTCAGAATTTAAATTGTCTGAGGTCATGATATAGTCTAAGTTATTTTCTACTTCTCCATTGTGAGCATCTAAGGGAGGCAAAGGGGAGGAGCACAGGAAAGGGAAGAAGAAACTCCCAAGGGCCAGGCTCCTAGATGGGCGTGTTCACTTATGTCACTGGATCTCACAAAAAGCCCTATAAGGATCTTGTTGCTATTCCAACTTTACAGATAAGGAAGCTGGAGACTCCGAGAAGGAAAGGTAAAATGCTACTGCCTGTCTGTCAGACTGCAAAACCCACACTCAGTCGCCACACCACACTCTTGCAAACAAAATCCCAGATTCCACCACCCTGGGGGCTCCGGGCTGGGGAAGCCCAGCGTCCCGCCCACAACGCCTGCTCACTCTTTCCTTTGCACAGATGAAAAGACACTGTGTTCTGTTTCAGTACTGTATTTCATCGATTCTAAGATTCACCCTTTTCCTTCCACTTTTACCGCCTGTGGTTACGATGCATCTTATATTCGCAACGCCTTACAATCACATTCGGCAGCATTGTTTCTTCCTCAGTGATATGTAAAGGAATGAATGGTGCGTCTTAGCATGGGGGTTCCTTAGGGTCAGCGCGTTGGGACAGCAGGCTTCCCTAAGCTCCGCACTGGGCTGTGAGTCCCAGAGACAGCAATTCCCCACCCTTCCTCAGGAATACATGCCAATGTCAATTATTTTCAATATCAGGAAACATGCCACGTTGCACTGAAATCCCTCATGCTACAACCGAAGTTTTCATGCTGCTGTGAAGAGAATGGTCATCATCTGGTTTACCTCGGCACTTACTCTGTACTAAGCAGTGAGCTACGAACCTTGGAAGGATGTGAAAGATGGGGCCTCTACTCTCAAAACCCATACAGCCATACACCATAAAACCGAATGGTGAGACGATACATAATTAAGGACCTAATTGCAGTGGCAACTCCATATGGAGACACGACCAACTAAACAATGCTTTTTCATTTTGTTTTGTTTTTTATTTTTTGTTTTTTTAACATAGTCCCATCATCAAGCTTGACCCATTAAGCTCATGAAAAATTTATGTAAACACATTTTTCCTGAAGGTTACACCTAGGGCATCGAGTAACCTAGTGTGGTGGGTTCAACTGCGCCCCGCCTCAAAAGCTGTGCCTAAATCCTAACCCCGATACCAGTGAATGTGACCCTATTTGGAAATAGAGTCTTTGCAGATGTGATCAAATTAAGAATGGGGTCATACTTGATTAGGGTGGGTCTTAGAGCCAATGGCTGTTGTCATTACAAGAGAAAGGGGAGGGAGATTGGGATACAGAGACCCAGAGGAGGCACAGGGAAGAGGTCGGTGTGAAGATGGGGACAGAGATCCGGTGATGTCATTACAGGCCAAGGAACTCCAAGGATGAACAGGAGCCACCAGAAGCTGGACAAGGCCAGGAAAGATTCTTCCCTCGAGCCTTCGGAGGGAGCGTGAGTTTGTTAACAACTTGGTTTCAGATTTCTGGACCCCAGAACAGTGAGAGAATAAATGTCTGCCTTAAGCCACCAAAGCTGTGGCACTTGGTTAAGGCGGCCTTAGGAAAATAGTACCTCTACATATCAGACGTTAAAGTAAGTTGTGGAACAAAGCACTTAGCAGGACTTGCAACTTTTCAAAGGAAGACAGTTAAAATAAAGTTCAGTGGTATGAAAGGGTGAAAGGGTTAGAGGTTGGAGGACGAGTTTGCAAGAGGCTTCTCTGCAGAGATCCGAGGACCTCACTGGCAAAAGGAACTCCAAAAGACTGCCCGGAGAGCTCGACACCCTGCGTCTAGAGGGGTCCGAGTGCACAGTGTCAACCCCAATCTGTTAGGTACAGAACACCCAACAGGCTAGCCAAGCTGCTTTGGGGATTGTAACACACTGAATGTGTATACTTCCCCCAAATCCTTATGCTAAAATCTAACCCCCAAGGTGATGGTATTAGGAGGTGGGACCTTTGGGAGGTGATTAAGCCATGGGGCAGGGTAATCATAAATGGGATCAGTGCCCTTATACAAGAGACCCCAGAGAGCTCTTTTGTCCCTTCTGCCCTGCGACATTACAGGAGGAAGACAGCCTTCAAGGAGGAAGCAGAGCCTCACTAAACACCTAACCTGTTAGTGCCTTGATCTTGGACTTCCTAGCCTCCAGAACTGGGAGGAATAAGTGTGCTTTATACACCACCTGGTTTACAGAATTTTTATAATAACAGCCCAGGCAGACTAAGACAGAAACTGGTACCGAAAAGTGGGGGTGCGGTTATAACAAATACTTAAAACCGTGGAAGCGCCGTGAGACTTGGCAGAGGGGAGAGGCTGGAGGAGTCGTAAGGCACGTGCCAGGAGAAGCCTGGACTGCCATGAACGGACAGTGGAGGGCGATTCTGGGTGAGACTCGGACAGAAACGAGGAGAGCTGCAGAGAAAGCCTCCGTCTTCACAGAGAATACCTGAGACTTCCGGGGATCCTTGGGGCTTCTTCTCCCATTGCAGGCCTGGAGCACAGGGGCCTGGGGGTGCAGAACAATTTCAAAAAAGGGGCCCCAGCCCAAATGGACTAAAGCAGTGACGGAAGTGGTCTATCCTCACAGAGACGACCAAGCACAGGATACATGAGCATCTTGTATGGACCAGATGTGGGTCACATGGAAGAAGGACCTCCCCGAGCCTTCAAATCCTTCCAGAAGGACCATCTTCTGGAGCAATAGAACTGCAACGGCAGCGAGTCCGTATGGGAGACTGCGCCAAAGAAGGTGGGGGCAGAGGAGGAGGGGACGGCTCCATGACCCACATCAGAGTTGCAAGGGAAAAGACAGTGAGGTCCCCAGGAGTACCGTCATGTAAGATTTCTCTGCTACTTATGTCTGGAATAGAAAACCGCAAGAGTACAGGCCTTAAAAAAAAAAAAAAAAAGAAGTAAAGAAAAAATTTAGATAGAACACTGTGTGTTAAGAAAGTACATAGAGGGGCGCCTGGGTGGCTCAGTCGGTTAAGTGTCCGACTTCGGCTCAGGTCATGATCTCGTGGTCTGGGAGTTCGAGCCCCGCGTCGGGCTCTGCACTGACAGCTCTGAGCCTGGAGCCTGCTTCCGATTCTTTGTCTCCCTCTCTCTCTGGCCCACCCCTGCTCATGCTCTGTCTCTCAAAAATAAATAAATGTTTTAAAAAAATTTTAATTAACTATATATTTCATATATACCATCTCTGTGCTGTACCTGTTTTTTGTTTTTTTTTTTTTTAAGTTCTAAGAGCTTTAGTAGTCTCATTGTTTTCTGTACTGCTGAGAACAATTTTCTTGTTGTAATCACCTATGGAAGAAGAACATTGCCAAACTGTAATAATTCTAGAAGTATATAAACAGGATTGCAGAATACAGAAATGTATAGCCAGCAAGAACCTTGATGACCATAATCCCAACAAGAACAAATTGAGGGTATCAGGATCCTAGAAGATAGATAATACCACCATTTTATTAAAGCTTACCTAGAACCCAATCTACGGACAGATCACTTTAAGAACATTTACAGCAAGTGGGGCGCCTGGGTGGCTCAGTCGGTTGAGTGTCCGACTTCGGCTCAGGTCATGATCTCACAGTTTGTGAGTTCGAGCCCTGCGTCGGGCTCTGTGCTGACAGCTCAGAGCCTGGAGCATCTTCAGATTCTGTGTCTTTCTCTCTTACTCTGTCCCTCCCCCACTCACACTGTCTCTCTCTGTCTCTCAAAAATAAATAAACATTAAAAAAAAAGAACATTTACAGCAATTAAGATTGTCTATCCTAGAAAAAGGAAAACATAATGGTGTGGCGGTGAATGAGGTCATTACCTAATACAAAAGCTGTCAAGTGAATAGAGGGAAGATTCAAGATCAAGGGTCCGAGTTACAGCAGGAAGGTAACTCAGAACTTATACCAATAAGGACTGTTCACAATGAGAGTAGCTAAACTTTCCATGAGGAGAGCCCAAGGTCACCCGGAGTGTTCAAAGAATGAATGATCATTTATTGGGCATGCTGCAAAAGACCTTGTAACACTGAACAGAAAAAGTAGATACAATAAAACTGCCAGATTCTGAATTTCACAAAACCCTGGAGCCTGGCCTAAAGTCACCAGCTTTTTATTTTGCACAGTAAGTATCTTAAGAAAAAGAATTGCCAAGTACAATAATTGTCACTTCCTTCAATGCAGGACATTTCAACCTGAAAACTCCAGCTCAGAATCAAGGACTGTCCTCTAACTTGAAACAATTTGGTTTCATTTTTTTCATTCCACCATGAATTGGTGAAAATTTACTCATTGCAGTAGATTGTATTTTCCAAAGAAGGCCACCAAATTGCATCCCATTCTGCATGCTACAATGTGACTTTAACTCTCCGCTCACTGAGTGAAGAGTCTGTGTTCTTCTCCTCGGGCCTGGGTGGACCTTTATGTCTGCCTTACCGATAAAGTATGGCAAAAGTAAGGCTCTATGAGCTCCATCGTTAGGCCACAGGAAAAAAAAAAAAAATGCCATGCTCTTTTACTCTGTTCTCTTGAAGCACTCGCCCTGGGAACGCAGCTCCCACACTATGAGGAAGCTCAGACAATATGGAAAGGCCACGTCTAGGTTTTCCAACCAATGCCCAGCCAAGGTCCCAGATAAGGAAGGAAGGTAGAAAAATATAGGTTTGAGGTATGTAACCCAATGAGAGAGAGAGAGAGAGAGAGATTTAAAGAGAAATGGCTTAACATTTGTCAGAGAATAAACTCCATTTTAAAACATCCACTGTGTGCGACAGCCAATTGGACAGCTCAGCGGTGGCACAGAAGACACAAGATGAATCCCGTCCTCCTAGAGCTATGTTCAAGGTCATGGATGGATGGCATAAACAAGTTCATATAGTCATAAAAACGTCATAGCTGAGTTTTGTCTAAGGTTCGTAATGTAAACACGTGTCCTCTTTTTTCTAGAGACGGACGCTGAGCCTCAAAGACAGAATGGCCTGCTTCCTTTCACGCGGTTGGTAGTTGAACCACACCCAGGTGAGCCACCTGGGCAGCCGTCACATGCCAATCACGTCACAAGGGTTGCCAAAGCCTGCGTTCCACCCCGTCCCTTCCATGTCGCAAGGCCACACAGCGGACACAGATTCCTTCCCGTCGAGTCAGCAGGGGAATAAGTGGCAGACAGGCCGAAATAAGTCAACTTCAGGTGTGATGTCCTGTCCTTATCCCAAACCAAACAATGATTCTTTCTGTTCTTGGTTTCTTCCCTGGGGTAATCTTAGTGTCAGCCCACCTGCCTGGGAGTAGTTCTGCCCTGGTGTTTGCGCTGTTGAGCCACTGTGACCTGAAGAGGCCGTGTTCCCACTGGATCTTGTTAACCCCCGTCCCTGCTAAGCTGACTTGTCTGGTTTTTCACTGTCCTTGCACTTTGGGTCCCACTTCCTGGTGGGGACCTCTTTCTCTTGGCCTAAGTCCCCTCTTTCCTAAAGTGCTCTTACACTTGGGCAAACTTTTATGTTTTATTTTCCTCCTTGTGTGTAACCTGGACAAGAACTCAAGTTTTCTAACTTCTAATTACATTCTCTCCCTACTTTACTACAGACTTTTGTGATACGTCCCGCGGATTTTGTGAGCGATGTGATTCAACCAATATTTCCTGAGCACCAGGCTCTCTGCCAGGAGTCAGGAAACTGACACAGGGGGCTCAGGGTCTTTCAGTCCAGGGGATAGAGCAGACATGCAGGCCATCACAAGAGTGTGTGTGAAATCATGCGTTAGGTAAAGCACACAATGCTACAGCAACACCCAGGGGTGCTGCTACCGACCTTGAGAATGAGGAAGGGCTCACCCAGAGCAAGGGAGGGGTGGTTTGGTATTTGGGAAGATACGCTGCCAACAGAAAGGGTCGATGCCAGGAGAGAGAGAGAGCCCAACCCACACAGGAGGGCCGAGTTTCTTCACTCTGGCAGGCTTGAGGCACTCAAGGCACAAGTCTGGAGTTTATGCGGATGGCAACAGGAATCAGAAAGGTGTCCAGAAAGATGCGAAAATAGATCAGAGGTTCATTCGCCAAAAGGAGATGGGTGTATGGAAATGAAGAGGACATCGTCCCTGGCTGCAAGGAGCTCATCACCCACTGCGAGAGACAGACACATAAACAAATCATTACCCAACAATTCATTCAGCTCTAAATATAGGACACACAAAGGGCTGGTGGACCCAGAATAGGAAGCCATGAGCACTGCCTGGGAGGGGAAAGAAAGGCTTTGTGTAGGTGACAGTCGAGCAAGATGACAGATGAGTGGGTGGCAAGAAGTCCGCACCGCGGGGGTGGACCTCTGGGTGGGACCAGGAAAGCACCTCTAATTCATTACCCGATATGAAGTGAACCAAACATCTGCTATTCTCTTGAAACTTCAAGCCTCAGGAATTTGTCCCCTCCTGTTTGAGATAGCAAATGTTAAAGTGTAACTTACTGCTCTCTTCTCGAGGATTCTGAAGGTTTCTTTGCGGAGGACATTGTATCTGGTGCATTTCCAGAAGCAAAAGGAGCTTTTCAGAAGTACTTGCAGAACCGGGAAAATGTGCTCATTTCTAGAGATTTCTAGAGGCTATGTTCCTGCTCCAAAGCTTTGCGGCATCATCACAAAATCGGGAGCGAGGAGGACCAGCGTGGGCTGTACCAAGGTGGAGAACATCCGTACCCACCCTGGTCCCCCTCACAAACTGACTCAGAAACCGAGGGTCCAACTCACAGGCTTAGAAAGAAAGAATCTTCCTTCTCTTTGGCAACCTCAAACTTGGCAAAGGATTCAAATGGAAAGAACATGACACTTACTTCTTCGTACAGCCCAACAGATGTGTCGCTTAAGCACAGAAAATCGTGGGATGCAGGATTCTCAGCTTAATCTTCGTACACAGACAAGGTGAGGCTAAGAGAGTTTCTGTCTCTCCTGACAGCACAACACCCCCTTTGCTTTGGAGAGACGTGCGATCAGAGCAGACCCAGGCTTACTAGATGAGCAGCCCTCTGGGGGAGTGGTGGTTGAAACAGGCACTCTAGGGGCAGCTGGGTGGCTCAGTCGGTTAAGCGACCTACTTTGGCTCAGGTCAAGACCTCACAGCTTGTGAGTTCGAGCCCCACGTCAGGCTCTGTACTGACAGCTCAGAGCCTGGAGCCTGTTTTGGATTCTGTGTCTCCCTCTCTCTCTGACCCTCCCCCGTTCATGCCCTGTCTCTCTCTGTCTTAAAAATAAATAAACGTTAAAAAAAAAAAACATAACAAATATGGGGTGCCTGGGTGGCTCAGTCGGTTAAGCGGCCGACTTCAGCTCAGGTCATGATCTCACAGTCCATGAGTTCAAGCCCCCCATCGGGCTCGGTGCTGACAGCTCAGAGCCTGGAGCCTATTTCGATTCTGTGTCTCCCTCTCTCTCTGCCCCTCCCCTGGTCATGCTCTGTCTCTCTCTGTCTCAGAAATAAATAAACGTTAAAAAATTTTTTTAATAAAAAAAAAAAAATAAATAAAAAAGAAACAGGCACTCTATAAATGAGTTGAAAAGGAAATGATGGACAGTCATTTGTCAGGAAATTAAAAACAAAAGATGCAGGAATACCAATACTAATAAACGATAATAGGAAATTTAATTTTAAAAAGTCAGAGGGTAATAATTGGGCAATGGTAGAAAAAGGTATTGTAGTCTTGGATCTCTACGTACTAAATAACGTAGTAGCACAGAGTGCCTGGGTGGCTCAGTCGATTGGGCGGCCAGCTCTTGATCTTGGCCCAGGTCGCGATCTCACCGTTTCGTGAGTGGGAGCCCCGCATCGGGCTCTGTGCTGGCAGTGCAGAGCCTGCTTGGGATTCTTTCTCTCCTTCTCTCTCTGCCCCTCCTTGCTCGTGCTCTCTCTGTCTCTCTCAAAATACATAAGTAAACTTTGATAAAAATAACATAGTAGTAGATACGTATGAGAATAACTCTTAAAATAGACAAGGGAATGTGATAAAATGGAAATCACCGTGAAGCAGTGGCTGTCGACCATGAGCGATTTTGTCCCTGGGACCTATGGTGATGTCTGGAGACATCTGGGGCCATGACAGCTATGCTGAGGAAGGCTACTCTGGTGCGAACCAGGGGGTAGAGGCCAGGGAGGCTGCTAACACGCTCAAGGCCCGGGACGGTCCGCCAGAGTCGTCTGGGCAAAATGTCGATAGTTCCAAAGAGTGCAGGTGCTGAGGACGGGGCAAGACAAGTGGAGCTGCAAATACAGACGGGGGTGGAGAATGTGGAGAATGCCATGCTCCGGGTGGAACTGTGCCCCCAGAAGTTATGTTCACATCCTAACTCCACTGAATGCGACCTCATTTGGAAATAGGGTCATCGCAGGTATAACCAAGTTACAACGATGTACTGGAGTCTAGAGGTGTCCATAACTGGTGTCCTCACAAGAAGAGGGAAATTTGGACACGGACACAGAAGGAAGAGAACACTGTGTGACAACGGGATGCGGAGACGGGGATGATGCTGGGCAGCCCGGCTGGCTCAGTCAGCGGAGCACACAACTCTTGATCTCGCGGTTGTGAGTTTGAGGCCCACGTTGGGTGTGGGGACTACTTAAAAGTAAAATCTTTAAGACATAAGTAAGCAAATAAAGTAAAATAAAGAAGAAATGGGGGTGATGCGTCCACAAGCCAAGGACTGCCGGCCGCCAGCAGAAGCTAGAGAGAGGCGTGGGACAGACTCCCCCTCAGAGCCTCCAGAAAGTAACAGCCCTGCCGAAACTGCAGCTTGGGTTTTGGACGTCTGGCCTCCAGAACCGCAAGACAAGAGGCTTCAGTTGTCTTAGGTGCTTTATTACAGTGGCCCCAGGAAGCCCACACGCAGTGAAACCAGTTCGCCTCCAGGCTGCCCAAACCTGTTGCTTCCTTATCAGCAATGGACTCCATAGTTGTCTCCACTTACATTCGAGACTGTTCTCACTCAGAAGCCTTTCATTATGCACCTTCCAGACCATAACGTATTTGACACGTATAGATACATTTCTACTATCGACATTAGTGCCTGGGGCAGGGGGACTACAGTCGCCTTAATCCCCGTGTTCTTCTCAGGCAGGCTGTGTGCCAGAGGGCTCCCCAAACACGCGTGAAATGCCAGAGAACCAGGGGACACACCAGAGGAGGACAAGCAAAGAGGCTGCATCGCCTGCAAAGCAGGGCTGGCTCCTCCAAGCCCTGCAGCCCCTGAGCTTCCTGCACACCCTCCCTGCACATCCAGACTCTGGACAGCTGTTGAGAACTCCGTGGGACAGGAAGGACATGTGCAGCAGGAACTGTTCAGAAACTCTTCTGCTGTGAGGACCTTGTTCCGGGCTGCAGGACACCTTCAGGGTGAGGGCTGAGGCAACAGACAGGCTCTACAGGAAGAAAGGGGTCTCGGTCACACTTGGTGGATGGAGGGCACTGTGATTATGTGACCGACCCAGACAGAAAGCCGAAAAGGAACAAAATAAATACACAAATCAAAAGACTGTGTGTGTGCATGTGTGTGAGTGACAGAGAGGGAGGAAGAGAAGGAGGAAGGGAGGGTGTGGATGCAATTCTAAAGCATTTGAGAAGAGGAAGTAAGAAAGAAGAAACGAGTTCCCTTTTTTCAATGAAATCTAAGTGATATGTTCAGGACCTCAGCCGCCAAAGTGGGTTTTCCACAAATACACGAAAGATCACCTATTAAAGAGAGTCGATGTCTGTTTCTGTCTAGCTCGGGTATTCTGCTCACTGATCTTGCAATGCTGCTGCTTCTGTACAGGTGCCCACAACCTCAGCAGTCAAGTTCACACCAGAAGGACACTGTTGTGGTTAACCAGCATCTGGGACCCTATTAAACCGTGTCATTTGGTAGAACTTCACATGCACCCACCTTTTTGCCTAGATATGTGGGCAGTCCGATGGGTGGTTTCCTTTGCATTTTCCTAATTTTCTTTTTTTTTTTTAATTTTTTTTAAACGTTTATTTATGTTTGAGACAGAGAGAGACAGAGCATGAACAGGGGAGGGTCAGAGAGAGAGGGAGACACAGAATCGGAAACAGGCTCCAGGCTCTGAGCGGTCAGCACAGAGCCCCACGCGGGGCTCGAACTCACGGACCGCGAGATCATGACCTGAGCCGAAGTCTGAGGCTCAACCGACTGGGCCACCCAGGCGCCCCATGCATTTTCCTAATTTTCTAATTCATCGTCTCTTTGAAGAATGAATTCATATTGTTAAGTCTACTTGATTGTTTTTTTTTTTTAATTAAACATTTTTGATGAAAATGTTTTCATTAAATGCACACTGGCAAACTCTCAAATTCTTTCAAAACATTTCATTCTTCGGTCTTCTGTTCCCAGTGCCGTCCCAGTCACCCTGTGGGGATTCAGTTGTGACCAGATTTCTTGTCAGGCAGACTCATCCACCGCCGACAACAGACGGAGGGGCCCTGGCAGTCAGTCATTGCCGATCCCTGCCAAATCCTAAAGAGTTACCGCTTCAGGAAGCTGGTCACCCTCCAAGATAGCCAAAACAAAAAGAAACCAGGAATAGCCAGGAGCGGGACGACTCACACTAAGATGAAAGCAAAGTTCAACAAAAAAGAAAATCAAAATCATTTATTCAAAGTGTCCCTTACCTCACCATGCCAATTAGGAGCTCTTTTCTTCTCTCTAATTATCAGAAAGCCACAGGGCTTCAATACAATTGTGCTGAATTATTCTAAGGGGGAAAAGCAAGAAATTATAGTCTGTCTGATACAACCCATTTAGAGTAAAACCAAAAAATATTTGACTTGCCCTTTATTTGATGTCAGCCCCTAAAAAGACAGTATATTTTTACTATTTAAGAAATACCAGATGGGGGCTCCTGGGCGGCTCAGTCTGTTACGCGTCTGACTTTGGCTCAGGTCATGATCTCAGGGTTGGTGAGTTCGAGTCCCACATTGGGCTCTGTGCTGACAGCTCGGAGCCTGGAGCCTGCTTCGGATTCTGTGTCTCCCTCTCTCTCTGCTCTGCGCAACCACCCCCCCACACCGCCCTCACAACTCGTGTTCTATCTCTGTCTCTCAAAAATAAATAAACGTTAAAAATTAAAAAAAAAAAAAGAAATACCAGATCATATGAACTTCAGATATATTAAAAGGGGAAAACAATATTCTTCCTCTAAATTAGAATGTATCTTTTGTTCTCTGAATACCAACAGAATATGTTTATTTTTGCTTACTACACGAATGGCTAATCTCCATCTGGTTCTAAAAACTTTAATGTTAATTTTCATAAATTGTCAAAGAGGCTGAAATTAAAGATGTCCAATCTAGTCACTCCACATTGACAGTGATATTGTTTTGCAGCTTATTTCAAATTGAGTTTGCCGTGGTTGACCTTTTTCATCCAAAAAACTTAGATTCTTCTTATTTGAAAATCTGCATCCTAAGATTAAAGACATTATCCTTTTAGGAACGTCTGTAGTGCACCAGCGCCAATCACACTATCGAATGGCCTGGGCAGATAATAAGAACAAAATCCTGAACCTGTCAACCCTCTGGTTTTATGGGTCTCCAGACAATAGAAGACACAACAGTGGAAGATCATGTGTCCCTGCATCTAAACACTAAGCTGCAGAAATCCAAGTAATAAAGATATATTAAAATAAGCCGAAGGGAAACTCTTTCTGCCAATCAGCTGTATGGTGCGGTGTAAGACAGGAGATATTTTTTTCAGGATATGAGTAAAAATGTAATTAGGTTTGTCCTAAGAATTGGCTAACATTTTTCTCTTGTGCTGTGGTTTCTCTTAAAACTGTTCTTTTTTAATGATCCCCTGGCTCCTATTAAATTGCAAACATAAATTCAACAAAGAGCTACAATGGTTTTTAAAAGGATGGGAGGTATGCAGTATTTCCCGGCTTCACCAAATGAACTTAAAACTTTATGTATATATATTTTTTGATCATTGCCTCTGACTCCTGGAGAATGCCATTGCAGATTTCTATCTCCACAGCTAAACATTAGCCCCCTTTTACTTCTATCTGTTTTCAAGCACAAAAAGAAAAAAAAAAGGAAAGCCATATTTTTATGTTTATTAGTTTGATATGGGAACACTGAATAAGCGAAATTACAGAAAATTTATAAATGTTTAAAGGAAAAGAAAAATTACCCTCATAACCCAAGCAAAACAACTGTTTCTATTCTGCATATCTTTCCATCTTCCTGGGCACAGTTTTAAGTATAATCTAAATGCAAGTTTAGGGGCGCCTGGATGGCGCAGTCGGTTAAGCGTCCGACTTCAGCCAGGTCACGATCTCGCGGTCCGTGAGTTCGAGCCCCGCGTCAGGCTCTGGGCTGATGGCTCAGAGCCTGGAGCCTGTTTCCGATTCTGTGTCTCATTCTCTCTCTGCCCCTCCCCCGTTCATGCTCTGTCTCTCTCTGTCCCAAAAATAAATAAACGTTGAAAAAAAAAATTAAAAAAAAAAAATAAATGCAAGTTTATATTCCGCTTTTTTGCATTTAAGATCACAAGAAACACTTCCACAAATGTCCACAGATCTAATTTCCATTTGTACAATAGTGACTTATTGCTGTGTTAGATGTTTTGGTTACTCCAATGTTTTACGTTTAGAGATGGGGTTGCAGTTAATATCTTCACACTTCTAGAACAGGTATGTGTAACCCGAGATTGCTAATGTTTTAGCAGGTTTGTCATTGTCATTCGGGCAACCTGGGTGGGGGTGTGGGGGAGGGGGACAGGCGCGCGGCGGGAGAAGGAAGGCAAAGTACATTGGAAACACCTGAACGTCCCTTCCACCCTTAAAATCTATGATTCCCCCCCACCACCACGATATGCAGATTTTTCCTTGGCACTGTCCTCAAGCCTTTTCTAATTGTCATAAATTAATTGTCATAAGATGATTTCAAATACCTTTTGGGAAAGTCACAGCTATCATGAAATGAGGCATTGAAGATAAAGGTCAGCCGGGTTTGGTTTGTTGGGAGTCCAATGTCTGCCTTGCCCTTAGTACTGTTTATACAGCACCACAGATAAGCTCACATACTTTAGCAACTGCAATAAAATAATTTTTAAAAAGCAAATGTGCTTTGTATTAAATATGCTTTCTGTACCTTCTTGTTCCGTATTCTTCTTGAGCAGTGATTGTCATCTTATGCATTTTATTTCCACTTATGGATAATTATATATATTTTCTCATCCCTATAATCCAAATAAGGTTGCCAATATTTGTTTCCAATTCTCTGAAAATTCTTAAAGAATTTTAAAGAATTTTATTGACTTAACAGCTCCTTGGTGTTCTGCTGTAATAATAAATTCTCAATTAGATGCTTAGCAGGATTTATAAATGTCTAACTTCTTAGTTGTGATGGAATTGAAACACCCAGTTGAGGGGCGCCTGGGTGGCGCAGTCGGTTAAGCATCCGACTTCAGCCAGGTCACGATCTCGCGGTCCGTGAGTTCGAGCCCCGCGTCAGGCTCTGGGCTGATGGCTCAGAGCCTGGAACCTGTTTCCGATTCTGTGTCTCCCTCTCTCTCTGCCCCTCCCCTGTTCATGCTCTGTCTCTCTCTGTCCCAAAAATAAATAAACGTTGAAAAAAAAAATTAAAAAAAAAAAAAAAAAGAAACACCCAGTTGAAAGGCTTTTAGTGTCATAACGGAAAAAATAGACTACACATCACTATTCATGTAGGGCAGCTAGGCGACCAAATCTCTGTTCTGTAGTAAGAATTTCAGATGACGTTTTTATTGTATTAAAGACTACTGTAGGGGTGCCTGGGTGGCTCAGTCGGTTGAGCGTCTGACTTCAGCTCAGGTCATGATCTCGCGGTCCGTGAGTTCAGGTCGCATCGGGCTCTGTGCTGACAGCTCTGAGCCTGGAGCCTGCTTAAAATTCTGTGTCTCCCTCTTTCTCTGCACCTCCCCTGCTCATGCTCTGTCTCTCTCAAAAGTAAATAAGCATTTAAAAAATTTTTTTAATTAAAAAAAAAAAGACAATTGTATATAAGATGCTATAAGATTTCTTTCTGGTCTAGTTTTTTCCAAAGTTGCAATCTATTATAACATCAGTACCTATAAACTCCTTGAGAACAGAAGTCTTATTTTCTTGTTCAGTGTAACTGTGTTGGAAGACAGTCTAGTAGTTATTCAAAAAGTTAAACATAAAGTTACCATATGACCCATCCACTATCCATATGACCACCTATCCACTCATAGGCATAGAGAAATGAAAATATATATCCACACAAAAATTTGTACATGAATGTTCATAGCAACATTATTCATAATAGACAAAAAATGGAAATAACTCAAATGTCCATCACCTGATGAATCAGCAAAGTATTGTATATCTATGTAATGGAATATCATTCAGCCATAAAAAGGAATGAAGGTCTGATACATGGAGTAACACGATGAACCTTGAAAATATTATGCCATGTCGACAATAGCCAAAGTATGGAAAGAGCCCAAATATCCATCGATGGATAAATGGATAAAGAAAATGTGGTATATATGTACAATGGAGTATTACTCAGCAATCAAAAGAATGAAATCTTGCCATTTGCAACTATGTGGATGGAACTGGAGGGTATTATGCTAAGTGAAATTAGTCAGTCAGAGGAAGACAAAAATCATATGACTTCACTCAGATGAGGACTTTAAGAGACAAAACAGATGAACATAAGGGAAGGGAAACAAAAATAATATAAAAACAGGGAGGGAAACAAAACAAAAGAGACTCATAAATATGGAGAACAAACTGAGGGTTGCTGGAGGGGTTGTGGGAGGGGGGGATGGGCTAAATGGGTAAGGGGCATTAAGGAATCTACTGAAATCATTGCTTCACTATATACTAACTAATTTGGATGTAAATTTTAAAAAATAAAAGATAAAGTTAAATCAAAAAAAAGAAAAAAAAAAAAAATATTATGTCATGTAAAAGTAGCAAGTCACAAAAGGCAACATATTGTATGATTCCACTTCTATGGAGTGTCCAAAACAGGCAAATCCCTGAAGAGAGAAAGTTGAAGGTAGAATGGGGAGTGACTGCTAATGGATATGGGGTTTTCTTTTGGTGGGGAGGGGTGCAGAGAAGGGATGAAAAGGTTCTGAAATTAGACAGTGATGGCTGCACAACCTTGTGAATATACTTAAGCTACTGAATTGCTCACCTTAAAAGGGTGAATATTGTGGCATATGAACTATATCTCAATTCAAATACATATTTAAAAAAAATAATGAGGGGCGCCTGGGTGGCGCAGTCGGTTAAGCGTCCGACTTCAGCCAGGTCACGATCTCGCGGTCCGTGAGTTCGAGCCCCGCGTCGGGCTCTGGGCTGATGGCTCAGAGCCTGGAGCCTGTTTCCGATTCTGTGTCTCCCTCTCTCTCTGCCCCTCCCCCGTTCATGCTCTGTCTCTCTCTGTCCCAAAAATAAATAAAAACGTTGAAAAAAAAAAAAAATAATGACATCACAAAAAAATTTCCTGCCCATTGCCTTGCAAGAAGGGACACACTAAATGGGGGAAAGAAGATTCTAAAAAATTATGCACTCCTATATTTTGACAGTAAATATGTCTCATTTATCTTTGCAACCGCAGGAGCCATCATGCTTCCTAGCCTGTATAGTATACCACCTGCATCAGTTAAGGTGCTTGCCATTATTAGTCAAGGAAAATGCAACTCAAACTCACCTAAATAATAAAGGAATTATTGGTCCAGTTGACTGAAAAAGTCCAGATTTAGACTTCAGATAAGGCTGGGTTATCAAGGACCCAATTTCTTTCCTTATCTCAATTCTACTCTTCTTGGATAACTCTGACCCCTAATTTCTTGCTCCGAAGACAACGTCCAGTAGTTTCTAGAACTACAAGCTTCTTTCCTTAAGTCTCTGGTAACTTACTCAAACTCCTGGAAGTGATAACTATCGGTCTTTATTGGGCTGACTTAGGTCTTGCACCAAAATAAAATGAATCACTGAATCCAGCAGAATGAGGTCAGAGAATAAAGCAGAGAGGCCCAGAGCTAAGAAGCAAAGTTGAGGTAGTTTTCTTGCTGGGAAAATGAGAGCCACTCGTTCAAAATACAACTAAAAGAAAAAGAGGTATGCGAGAATAAAGTGGTACTTACTCCAATTAGGAGGGCTTCTAGGCTTTAAGTCCTAATTATTTGCAGGATGGGGGAGGGCGGTGAAAATTCCTCCTTTTGCTGAGTTGTTGTGCTTTAAATTTATGGGACACAGTGCAAGCATGAATTTCTGAGAGATCTCAAGTAAGAGACCTCAGAGTCTCTCTGGCTCTTGTACAAGGCAGGAGCGTTTTGGTGCAAGATTAGGGCTTGGCAATTATATAGTTTTAAAAAGCAATGCTAAGTGCTGGGTGTTTGAAGCCACTCAATCTTACCAACGTGGCTGTCCTGTCAGAAGGAATGAAGAAATGATTGTTGGAGGGGAGAACGTGAGCAATGTGCTCGGAACTCATCCACTGAATGAGTCAGAAAGACTAGGACGATGGGATGACCCAACAAGAGTGCAGGAAGGAAGACAAGCCTACAAAGATAGGCCCGCGGCTTGTGAGAAGCCCCAGATCCCTTGGAAACAGTTTTCTGGGCAAGAGACAGCTAAATAATACGCCGGTGTTATCTCAAGGAATTCATCCACAGATACCCCCCCCCCTTTTGACATTTAGAGGTGTGCGTCTTGAAACACGACGCAACACTGTGAAATGGCCACACAATTCTTCACTTGTTAACCAGGGTAACGAGGAGTATGTTTTCACAGGAAAGGGTCTCTGTGTTCGGAAGAGCATAAGAAACCCTCCAGGGAGAGACTTTCTTGAGAAAAACTGTCCAGAGCAAATTCCAAGTGACTGAAGTTTCACCATCCGAAGGGGCATCAATGACCAAAATTTGCCATCTCTTCATTTCACAAAAGCCACCTGGCTTCCCACTTCCAAGATTTTTCCAAGCTTAAGAATGATTCCTCAGGTACTGAGTTTTTCCATGCCTATGGGCAAACCACACAAAGCGTTAACGAGTATGCTCTCAAACGGTAAGAGGAGGCCTTTCTACAAGCTTCAGATTACAAGCTACAGAGTCAAAGAGAACAAAGCTTGCTTCTGCTGCTCACTGGCTAAGTGACCCGGAGCCTGCACCCTCTGTCCTGTCCCATTAAAAGAACAGTGACAATACCTTCCTAATGGGGTCGTACTGAATATCAACTGAAATATTGCCTATAAACCACTTGGCCCAGTGCCTAGCAAAACCACTCAGTAAATCCTGTTGCTATGTTATGATTATGATAGTTCACAGGAAATGTGTTCCAAACACTTGAAATGCAATCATTTATTTAAACATTATTCCATATCACCCATGTGGCACTAAAATGTGTAGATCTGAGACATGAGGCCAAGCTACCTCATCTGCCAGATGCAGAAACTGAGGATAGAAGACAACATAACCCACAGAGAAGTCTATTGCAGGACCCAAAACCAGGCTTCTTCCTACGAATTGTCTATACAAGCTAAAACTGCTAAATACAGGAACATCAATTCTCGGAGCCAGCGATTGCCCTGACTAACCCCACAGCTTAACTAACAGAACTACAGAGACCCAGAAAGTCAAAAGAGGGCAAGAATCAGGCCAAACAATTATTTAATGATCTAGTTAGTTAAAACAGATCTCAAAGCCTCCTTACAAAAGTAGTAAAACAGGAACACACACATATATTTGTTTCCAGGCGCTATTCTAAGTACTTTTCATGGAATGATTCATTGCCATGCATTGACTCATTCCATGTATGGACTCCGTATATTGACTCATGATCTTCATGATGGCTCTTACGGATGGGGACACTGGAACTAAGCAGTTCAGACAGTAGGAAAGGCAAGTTTGGGAAGCAAACCCTGGCCATGTGCCACAGTATCTGCATTCCATCATCCCCCTCTACGTTCTACACTGCCCATTCCGGTAGCCACTGATCACATGTACTCATATTTTAAGTTTAAATTAACTTCATCAAAATCAAATAAAATTGCAAATTCAATTCCTCGATTGTCCTAACCGTAATTCAAGTGCCATCACTGGAAGTGTGGCCCATGGCTTCCACTGGACGGTGCAGACAGAACATCTCCATCATCACAGGCACTTCTCCTGCAGCACTGTATGCCTAGCCACGACACTTCGCTCTCCCATGGACTCCAGCAGTCTGTCTGCTTTGCTTGTCTATTATAATAGTTTCGCTTGAATTAAAAAAAAAATTAGGTTATTTCTTTCTCTTTGAACACGCAGCATATTCAGGGCCCACATTTTACACAGCTAACATAGCAAAGGTTGCAAAGCAATTAGAAAACACATACCCTGCCCTGAAAAACTCAGAATCTCCTTGAATAAGTTGAATTCTCAGATGCCTATCACAATCGGGCAATGCTGTTTTCTGGTGGAAAAACACGTAAAGGATCATCAAAGGCATCTCATGATGGGCAAATCCAGCTAATCATAAATTATCTTCCAAATCCTTTCATGCACTCTTGTTGCTTAAAACCATAAAAGCATCCTCCCACAGAATCATTGCCACACATGGTGGCTGTGTCCTCATCCCATCTGACCAGAGCCTACCTAACCCGTGACTTCTCAGAAGCATTGTATCATCTGTTACCACAGGACCTTTCATCAGCTGTAAAGTGAAAGCATGCAGGCCGAGGCCCTCGGAGGTACATTCTGGTTCTGAAACTCTTTGTAATAGTGGTCCTTCTGGGACAATGATTTTGCATCTAAGTGACCCCAAAATTCAACTAGGGTAGGAGTCCAGAAAACACAATATGCGTCGGGATGACGCAGAGGGTTGTTTGTGCAGATCTTGTAGTGGAGTCAAGCTGCGCCGTGACCGTGATCTTCGATCCCTAACCGAAGTCACAAACCCCCAGGCAGCGGGCATGCCTGATGACGGTCACTCGTTTTCCACAGGCATCTTTTCTCTCTACTCGTCTTTCCGTCTTCCGTTCTTCCACTTTGTTTCTTCTTTTCTTCCACCCCTATCTGAAAGTGGTGACACAGTCTTCCAGGATGCAAGTTTTTCATGATCTATTATGAGAATTAGGGACTATTCCTCCTTTAAAACCCCTCCATCTGGGGCACCTGGGTGTCTCATATGGCTAAGCACTGACTCTTGATGTCAGCTCAGGTCACGATCTCATAGTGAGCTCCCCAACCCTGCATCGAGCCCCGAGTCGGCGCAGAGCCTGCTTGGGATTCTCTCTCTCTATCTCTTTCTGCCCCCTCCCCTGCTCGTGCTCCCTGTCTCTCTCAAAATAAGTAAACAGTTTAAACAAATAAATACATAAATAAATAAATGAATAAATAAATAAATAAATAAATAAATAAATAAATCCCCTCCTCCTCCATCTTTTACCATTTCTCATTACGAACAGATACCATATTCTGTTTGTGAGTTCAAGCCCCACGTCAGGCTCTCTGCTGTCAGCACAGAGCCCACTTCAGATCTTCTGTCCGTCACTCCCTCCCATGTGCACTCTCTCTCTCTCTCTTTCAAACAGATAAATAAACATTAAAATAAAACAACAGGAACAGATGGGGAATTTACTATATGTCAAAGCATTGTGCAATGTGTTTCATTCCTATCATCTCATTTAATCTCTGAATAGCCCCATCTGGCAGGATTACAAAAGCCACTTACAAAGAGAAAAACCAAGGTATAATTCACCCACGCCACATAATGAGAGCTGGATTCAGATGTGAGTGTCTCCAAGGCTGGTGCTTTACTACTATAGCAGGCCTCCTTCAGTATCCTCAATTCAGGATTGCCTGGTGTGGTGGAAAGAGCTTTACTAGGGAAATTTAAAAGCCTGGTTTTCATCCTATTCCAGAATACCTTCAACTGTTATTTGGGGGGAATTATTTAATGTCTCTGGATTTCAGCTTTCTTATTTGTAAAATGAGGGGTTGAGGTAGAGGATATTTGAGGTCACTTCCAGCTCAAAACAAGAATTCTAGGGCACCTGAGTGACTCAGTCAGTTGAGCATCTGACTCTTGATTTCAGCTCAGGTCACGATCCCAGGGTTCGTGAAATCAAGCCCCACATTGGGCTCCATGCTGAGCATGGAGCCTGCTTAAGATTCTCTCTCTCTCTCTCTCTCTCTCTCTCACCCCTCTGTCCCTCTCCCCAACTCTCATTCTCTCTCTCTAAAATAAAAATTAAAAACTAATAATTAAAAAAAGAATTCTACCATACCAGTACATGCGTATTTTAACTTTCCTCCCAAGTACATTGCTTTTGCCACATTTTAACAGACGATGACCAGTATTTACCGACTGTCACTATGAGCCAGGCATTTTACATGCAGTATCTCATTTAGTCTTTATCACAGCCATGTAAAGCAAATACCATTTGTATTAAGTTGATTTTATAATTACAAAAGTGAGGCCCCAAATATGAAGGACAGAGCCAGACCCAAACTCAAGGCATCTGACTCTATACGAAAAGGCTACTCTGGCTCCCAGGGGCGTCCACAACTCACCACTCCCTCCAAACATGTGGTCAGAGGCCATATGCGGCACTTTCCAGAGTACACAAATACCTTGCACTAAAGAGTCATAATGCATACACAGATTAACTCTCAAGGGAAAAAAAAAACAGAATAGAGAAAAAGCAAGCAAATACATTTTGATGACTAGCCTCTTAATAGACTTTGATGCAGCAGGCATATTCAACTTTCGCCTACCTCATGTAACCTACAGAATTAACTTTCATTTGTGTATGAAGCTGAGTTCCATGAATCTTTAAAATAAAAATCATATGACAAATTGATTGTAGTAGCCCCATTAAGCTTAAACTCTCTAGTATTGTTTTTTTTTTTTTAATTGGCATTTCTACCTACCAATTTAATATATGTTTTTACAGGTGAAGGCAAATCCTGGCTCTACAATACTATCAACTAATAAACCTTTAGCATATCCACACCTTAACTGACTGAAGTCCTTGAACATTAACAGCCTCATATAAGACCTGAGTCCCACCCATATTTGGCAAACAATAGTGGTTTATAAGGACAATTAAGACATCTCTGGAATATCACTCATTATGCCCTTGGACTAGATCTCTGCCCATGAAAGCAGTAAGACAATAAACTATTTTCTTATTAGCTTAATCAAATGTGTCATATGAGAATTCCTCTTGCGAGGTGAATACATGGATAGATATTTGATAAAGAAAATATAGTAGTAATATTTTAATTATAGAACCTAGGTAGTGGGAATATGGATGTTCACTGTACGATCCTTTTAACTTTTACATTTGAAAGTTTTTACAGTAAAATGTTGGGAAAAATCCCTCTTATAAAATACTTGGTATATATTCCACATACATTGACTCCTTACTATATACCAGGCACTGGTCTATGCTGAAAAAGTACCTCAGAGTTTAATGCAACAATTATCCAGAACTGTCTTCTCGTAGACTTGGAACCCAAAGTAGGGAACTAGATATTCTTTCAGTGGACCAGGAAAACCCCTATGAGCCTACCAATTCTGGGAAGGACCCAGTTACGTGCCTGGGGATAGTGAACCAATCAAAGATGGCAAAATGAATCTGAAAGTCAATCAGGAAGCCCCCTGCCTACTACTTATACCCACCACCTCCATGGCACTTTCAAAAATCCCACATAAATGGTCACTTTGAAAGTGACCAATCAAAGACTTATCTTCACACTTCCTCCTTTTTCTCTGTTAAACCCATTGTCCTTTTAAATCCCTGTGAGTCTCTGGCAGAAGGAATGTAATAGTAGCTAACTCCCATACTGTAGTAAACTTTCAATAAACAGATGTGGACAAAGTCCATAGTGGACTTCAATTTTCTGATAATACTCAACTACCATCATCTACATGGTGAGTTAAAATCAGTTGTGACAATTCTTAAAAAACAAATATGGTACCTATATTTGTTTTCCCTTATAATTCTACTCTTCTTTGTATTGGTTTTAAGAGAGAAAAGGGTAAAGTTAGCAGTAGCTTGCCCAGAATGGCACAGAACCCGTTACCTCCTTTGGAGCATCCTGCTTGGGAAGATCATCTGTAATGCAGGTCTCCTGGGGAAAAATATTGACAATCACTGAGTATTCAACTTTAACTCCACAAAGTAAATGCTTTGCCCTCCCCATAGTGAAACAAAGGAAGTGTGAACAGTAATGGCTACCGGTGGGCTGTGTATTTATGCAACAGTAGCCTGAATAATCATGACTGAATCACTCCAGCAGACTCAATAAAAATTGTTACATTGGTCCATCTGTCTTTATTCAATCTGTCTCCTCCCATCTGACAAACACTCAAATACTGATCCTGCAAGATTAATTCAAGCCTCACTTCACACATGATGCCTCCCCTCATCATGCCAAATCAGGGGGATTAACCTCTCCTTAAAATGCTCATAGTTATAAGGCTTAAAAAGAAGAAAAGAAAGGAAGGAAGAAAGGGAAAGAGAAAGAAAGAGTGACATGGAAAGAGGGAGACAGGGAAGGAGAAGATAAACCTGTTTTATAGTTTTGTGCAAAATGGAAAAAAGAATATAATGAAAGATCCTTGCAAGGACATAACCTCAACATTTCACTTTTAAAGATGATGGTCAAAATGGCAAATAACAGACAGAACAGCATCGTGAACATCCTCTCTTGGCACAGAGCCTGGCTCTCTCTCCCCTGTGTCCCAGCCTTCCTGTCCCAGTGTTCTGGACCCAAACTCACAATGTCCACGCATTCCAGAGAGTTCCCTGACTTTGGACTCCTGGGAAGATGCCTGCAGTTGTGCAGGATCAGGCACTGCAGCCAGATTTGGATGGAGAAAATGACGCTGGGCTGTTCCTTCCTCGTGAGCTAAGGAATGACCATGGTGGTAGGACTGCACTGGCTCTCAGCGAACCTGTAAAGGAGGCGGCGTGTGTCATATGCTGACCTCATCCCCCAAATCCGTCCCCTGGCTGAGCTGGAGTAAGCCACCAGTTAAGATGCTGGACCACAAGGAAAAAAAAAAAAAAGACTATGATTTTGTTTTAATTAAAATGCAATGCTAAGCCATGAACACAAGCTGACCTATTTCATTTTCATTTCTTACTGTCCCTCAAGTTGCCAGGCCACACATTCTCTCTAAACCTGGGAACATAAAGGACCACCTTTTCATGCTGTACACTGCACTGCTGACCTTGCCACACCAGTTATTCTTCTCAGAGCTAGAACAAACAACCCTAATATTTGTGTGGAACCACAAAAGACCCCGAATAGCCAAAGTAATATTGAAGAAGAAAACCAAAGCGGGAGGCATCACAATCCTAGACTTTAGCCTCTACTACAAGGCCATAATCATCAAGACAGTATGGTATTGGCACAAAACTAGACACATAGACCAATGGAATAGAATAGAGACCCCAGAATTGGACTCACAAATGTATGGCCAACTAATCTTTGACAAAGCAGGAAAAGTATCCAATGGACAAAAAACAGTCTCTTTAACAAATGGTGCTGAGAGAACTGGACAGCAACATGCAGAAGGATGAAACTAGACCACTTTCTTACACCATTCACAAAAATAAACTCCAAAAGGATGAAGGACCTGAATGTGAGACAGGAAACCATCAAAACCCTAGAGGAGAAAGCAGGAAAAAAAAGCCTCTTTGACCTCAGCCGCAGCAATTTCTTACTTGACACATCTCCAAAGGCAAGGGAATTAAAAGCAAAAATGAACTATTGGGACCACATCCAGATAAATAGCTTCTGCACTGCAAAGGAAACAATCAACAAAACTAAAAGGCAATGGGCAGAATGGGAACAGATGTTTGCAAATGACATACTGGATAAAGGACTAGTATCTAATATCTATAAAGAACTCCCCAAACTCCACACCCGAAAAACAAAGAATCCAATGAAGAAATGGGCAGAAGACATGAGTGGACATTTTCCAAAGAAGACATCCAGATGGCCATCAGACACATGAAAAGATCCTCAACGTCACTCATCATCAGGGAAATACAAATCAAAACTACAATGAGATGTCATCTCACGCCAGTCAGGGTGGCTAAAATGGACAGATGAGTACACTATAGGTACTGGCGAGGATGTGGAGAAACGGGAACCCTCTTGCACTGTTGGTGGGAATACAAACTGGTGCAGCCGCTCTGGAAAACAGTGTGGAGGTTCCTCAAAAAATTAAAAATAGATCTACCCTATGACCCAGCAATAGCACTGCTAGGAATCTACCCAAAGGATACAGGAGTGCTAATGCATAGGGGCACTTTACCCCAGTGTTTATAGCAGCACTTTCAACAATAGCCAAATTGTGGAAAGAGCCTAGTCCATCCACTGATGAATGGACAAAGAAGATGTGGTTTATATATACAATGGAATATGACTTGGCAATGAGAAAGAATGAAATCTGGCTATTTGCAGCAAAGTAGATGAAACTAGAAGGTATTTTGCTAAGTGAAATAAGCCAGGCAAAGAAAGACAGATACCATATGTTTCCACTCATATATGGATCTTGAGAAACTTAACAGAAGACCATGGGGGAGGGGAAGGGGGGACAAAAGTTACAGAGAGGGATGGAGGAAAACCGTAAGAGACTCTTAAGGACTGAGGACAAACTAAGGGTAGATGGTGGGTGGGGGAGAGGGGAAAGTGGGTGATGGGCAGGGAGGAGGGCACTTGTTGGGATGAGCACTGGGTGTATTATGGAAACCAATTTGACAATAAATTATATTAAAAAAAAAAAAAGAATGGCAAATAACACTGTTCAGTTTCTTTCTCCTTCACAACCATCACATTTCTCAACTTTTACCCAGAATTGCTGCTGTTCTTCATGTATACTCTCCTTCCAATTTCCTCATAGAGACTCATGAACTACCACTCAATTCTGAGTCAACAAAGCTTCTACAAAAGGGAAGCCCCAGCAATGTAATGCCTAGTCAGTACATTGGTCCTTTTTGTCGTTTGTCAAAGGGGCTATTGGAGTTTCACTGTTGATAAGAGATTATGAAATCTAATAGGAGAGGTCAGCCTAATACAAACCCACAGCATTCTGACATGTTATTCAGAACTGACTGATATGTGGGATCATGAGTCTACATACAGAACCCAGATGTGGTCTTCTAGGATTCCTACAGAAGGGAAGTTAGGAAAGGTGACTTCTTTACGTCTTGCTAACTTTAAAGTTCAAATAAGGTCTCTAAGACAAAACCTAAATAGAGGGGAAAAAAAGAAAAAAGAAAAGAATAGGAAGGGGAAAAGTTAGGAGAAAAAAACGTTCAAATTTGTATCACAGTTGCAAAAGGCTGACTCTGTAATGTGTCCATTGTTTTGGAATGCATGTTACAATTTGGGCTCTTAGAGCCTTGGATTTGTGATGCAGTTGGGCTGTGATATAGCATTTCTTTGGCTCTGTTTAAATACACTGTTGATCTGTTGTCTACGACACCATTGAGAGCGTTCCTATGGACCCAGACAGTTGGGTTGGGCACAGCAGGAAATGGGCCACCTAGTGACTCAGAAGCTACTCCTCAGCCTGAGACTCAAAATGCCTCCAGGTCTAGTCAGCATGAGGAGCTGGTTCCAAAAGGGAAGCCAGGATGCTTGGACTGTGCAGGGAGCAGAGCAGTCCCGACATGAATTCTAGACCTCTAACAATCCAATGAGTTTGGCCTCTCCAGAACTCTCTTTATTAGCCAAACGAACTTTCACTTCCTCTCGAAGAAAGGGAAATATATGTAAAATTGTGCACATAAATCAGAAAACAAACTAAACATGAATGAGAAGGCTACTATTGCTAACTTGAAAAAGAAAATAAAATGGTGGATTATTTTTTGATATCTAATCACTTGCCTCTACACTTACTAAGGCAATAGATGTTTAAAGTAATGCCTAACAGGCATTACACAGATGCCATATTTTGGTGATGATGGGTGTGGTAGCATAGGTTGCTAGTTGTTTAGACAGTATCACTTCCCTATTTCATCCAGTTTTCAGGCAACGCAAACATGATCAGCTAAGAAACTGCAGCCTCCAGACTCTCTTGAAGCTAACAGTAGCTGTGGGACATGGTGCATGGCAACAAGACGTACCTTTACTGGGATTTCTGGGATGCTCCAAAGTCCTGATACAGCCGTTTATCCTTTCTTCTTTGTCTTTCTTCTTGTCCTGGAATGCTGATATAATTCTTAGATGCTCAGCCTTGCTGCTTGAAGGACAGCAGAGCAGAAAAGGTAAAATGAACCTGGCCCCAGAGCAGTGCACTGGCCCCCCGGGATGACCACCTCAATACTCTTTGCAAGAAAAAGTAAACCCTTATTTATTTAAGCAGTATCAAGGTTTCTCAGCTAATTCCCAAGTAGAGAGTGTGAATCAAGAAACACTAAACTTTTCCAAAACTCTTCGGGTTTTATCAGGTTTTTCCCTTTGTTTTCAGATAAAGGAGATCATGTTCAGAATGACGTGCTGGTTGCCTTCGAGCATCATTACAACAACCTGACCACACTAAGAGTATTTGGGTCCTGACATGTTGGTAATAAACTCAAAACCAGAAGACCAACTTCATCACACTTTTCTTCCAAGGTAACCTGCTGAATTGAATATTTTATTGGCTACAATAAAAACAAAGAGACATGTCCATGATAATGATGTCCATGCCTCCGGTATATGTTTCCTACATTCCTGCCAATGAGAAACTCTTTTAGAATGACTACATAGAGCTGATTGTATCATATACTGCCTTCTACAAGGTCATCACATGCTATTCTCCAACTATTTATAGCAAACCAATACAAACTTGAATATAAATGCAAGAAATGGAAAAAATAATTTAAAAGGAGAGATCCATCTTTTTCAGATGATAAACTCTGGCTACCAATGGACCTGTGCCAACTGTGTTTGAAACAGAAAACTTACAGTCCAGGCACCTTTGGTCATTCAGAGCCTGGAAATGAAACTGTTCACACCCAGTTCCTAGAATTAGAACTTCTACCCCTTTAATTGTTCATCTTATATTTATAACATCATCAGTGTTAATGGCTGCCTGCCGCCATCACAAGGCAGTTGTAAGAAACAGATCAAGACACGTGTAAACTTTCCTCCTCAATTCCTCCGCTGACACGGGTTGTGGTGCTTGACTAGGTAAACTTCAAAGCAACTTAAATAGACCCGTTCCATTCACCCATGCACAGCAGCTGATTACCTTTCGAGGACAGTGTAACGAAGCATGCAGACCCATTCTTCCATCCTGGATGGGTAGCATCAGTTGTCATGATGGTCAATTTGTGATGGTAAGTTTGTCCCAAGACGGTGGGATGCTGGAGGCAGGCTATTTCTGTGAACAAGACAGAAGGGAAAGAAAGAAAAAGAATTTGTTCGTTGTGACGAACACTTTGGTTGTCACCCCTCATTCCTTCTCCTTGACCACCCCCCAATGTAGATACTGAAAAAGCAAAATACTCCCTTTTCCAGCCACCGTTGCAGCTCAGAGAGGCCATGAGACCTCCTTCTGCCCAAATATATGTCAGGTAAAGGGACTTTGGGGATAAATTTTCATTCCTGCATAAAAGGAGACAGGTATAAGAGGAGAGATTTCTCTTGCCACCTTGATAGACCCCCTACGTCTGCATTCATAAATTGCCATGTGAAGACTTGTCTGGAGGTATAGCAACCATGGGGTGCCAGGAAGCATCAAACCTAAGGATAAAAACTAAACATGCTAGAGGCTGGAGCAAAAGGAAAAAAAAGAGCATGGGACCGCCCACGCTATTGTCACTATCTCAAAACACCTACCTACCTCTAAACATCTTAAGTTTACAATAAATGGCCTTTCTTAAAAGGTAGATTGTTCCGCTCAGCTCTAGTATTCTGCATCTAAAAGAACACAAAGTGACTAAGATTAAGCATCAGGACCTATAAAATTATAGAGGTTCTAAAAATATAACACAAAAGTAACTCAAGAACAATGCCACGGTAACAGCCAAGTCCATGAATAACTAGTCTACCACAGCTTGTTAGTTCGTGGAAATATTTACCTGGCAGAATTCAAATCAGCTGGAATAAGTCCAGGGCTCCCCAGCCTCCAGGTCAATTTAGAATGAATGCCAGACTTCTTTGGAAGGAATTTCAAAATGCTCCCTTCATTGAGAAAGTGCTTATTTACCCTACAGGCACAGCCACAGAGGCCAAGGAAATCGTTAGAATTGTTTTCTCTATTTATAAAGCAAACACCTCTGGACAGATTGACAATTTCACTTTGTTTTTAATAATAATGAATCTTTGCTATGTCCTGGTGGGAATGTGGAGGGACAAAGGACAATTACTGCCATTTTTGAAAGGAAAAGATACAAATAACATGAAATTAAGTGATTACCTATAAACCATAGTCAAAACCAGCCCCATGTAGAGACGGATGCCCAGTGAGCTGGCAGAAGTTAGAATCCAGAAACTTCAAATCTCAGTCTAGCCTCCATCCCTTGGCCACCCTCTGTCTTGATGATGCAGCCGATGATGCAGTGACTCATTCTGTTCCTTGCACCTCCCAGAAGCCGGGCCACCATACAGATTAAACAGGCAAATCAAACCAGCTCATTCAAATCATTGTAATTAAAGTACCCTAGTCATTTTTGACTCTTAAACATTTAGAATAAAAAAAAGACAGAAAAGGAGGAAAAAAAATATAAGGAAGGCACCACTATAAAAGAATACACAAGAACATGAAAAGTCAAAGTGATTTCCAAGTGGTGTCTTCAAAGCAAGCAAGAATGGAGTAACTAGAAATATTTTAGAAACATGTTCATTATTCAAGAGTAAACTGGGGTTAAGTCAGCATTTTATTTTCATAAATAAAATGGGACTTATTTGCTAATAAGGCATGCTATGAGTTTTTCAAAATAATGTGAGACGGTCTGAAATAGTCTACATGAGCCACAGGGCCTTTAGAACATACACAACACTGTTTGGGTGCAACCCCCCACCTTAGGCTCCCTGCCCCCACTAGCTGTGTCATTTAACCCCTCACTATCTGGGCCTTGCTGATCAAGTCTGCTCTGGCAGCAATAATGTCAACAACCTCAGACGATTCTTACTTCATTTAGGAGAGGAAGCTCAGAGACCACCAAGCAGGATAAATACCCACAAAACTACATTCCATACGTCATTTTCAAGTTTCAGAAAATCACAGATAAAAAAAAAATCCTGAAAGAAGTCAAAGGAAAAATCATGTTTCCTTTAGAGGAACAAAAATAAAAATTATATCCATCCTCCCTCAGATATCATGCAAGAAGTGAGTGAAAGGAAATATTTTTAAACGTTGAGAGAAAAAAACCCCACCAACCTAGGATTCTGTACCTTGAAAAATTATCCTTCAAAAGCAAAGGAGAAATAAAGTCTTTCTCAGACAAACAAAAATTGAAGGAATGTGTTGCCAGCAGACCAGCCTTGCAAGAAATGTTAAAAGAAGTTCTTCAGAGAGAAGGAAAATGATGTAGTTCAGAAACGACTAAAGAAGATCATCAAAGAAGGAATAAGTGAATGTAAAAGAAACACTTTTCTTAATTGATCTAACAGATAAAAGTTTGTTCAAAACAATAATAGAACAATGTATTCAACTATGTAGGCGTCTGTCTACACCTTATGTATATACATATGCCTGTATATGCTTACATATGGCTGAAATTAATGACAGCAATAATTCGAGAGATAAGAGGGAGGAATTAGGATTATTTTGTTCCATAGGGCACTCACACTACCCAGGAAGCAATCCAGTGTTATTTAAAGGTGGACTTGGGTTAGTTGTAAGAGTATATCACAAACTCTGGGACAAACACTAAAAATAAAGAAGTAAATAAGTAAGTATATAAATAAATAAATAAATACCACCGATGTCATAAAAATGAAGAGAAAATGGAATGATATAAAATGCTCAATTAAAACACAAAAGGCAGGAAAAAGAATGGAAGACAAAAATAGGTATAATAAAGGTGTAACAGAGAACAATAACAAATATGGTTGATACTAATCCAACTATACAAGTAATCACTTTGAATGTCAGTGGTCTAAATAACACCAATTAAAAGACAGAGATTGCCAGACTGGATGAAAAAAGAAGACCCAACTATATATTGTCTATAAAAAACCCACTTTAAGGGCACCTGGGTGGCTCCGTCAGATAAGTGTCTGACTTCAGCTCAGGTCATGATCTCATGGCTCGTGAGTTTGAGCCCCATGTCGGGCTCTGTGCTGACAGCTCAGAGTCTGGAGCCTTGTTCTCAAATCCTGTGTCTCCCTCTCTCTCTGCCCCTCCCCTTCTCATGCTCTGTTTCTCTCTGTCTCACAAAAATAAATAAATGTTAGAACATTTGTTTTCAAATAAAAAGAAACCCACTTTAAATATAAAGAAATATAGATAAAAAGTAAATCGATGAAGAGTTAATTTATCTGTAGTTTCTAGGGCAATGCCTCACCCACAGTAAATACTATGTAACTGTTTATTATTATTGGAAGAATTCAATAATACAATTAACAGATTTTTCAAAAATACATTCAACATATATTTATTTAATATAAACATTTGGAAGAGCTAAAGAATTGATCATATCTTAAGACATTAAGAACATCTTAATATATTATAAAAATTATAGTAACCAATAGTTTTTTTTTAATTGGTAAAATTTATTTTTTTTAATTTTCTTTAATGTTTAATTTTGAGAGAGAGAGAGAGACAGAACGTGGGTGGGGGAGGGGCAGAGAGAGAGGGAGACACAGAGTCTGAAGCAGGCTCCAGGCTCTGAACTGTCAGCACAGAGCCCGACACAGGCCTTGAACTCACAAACCTCGAGATGATGACCCAAGCCAAAGTCAGACGCTTAACCGACTGAGCCACCCAGGTGCCCTAATTGGTAAAATTTAAATATCCTCTCCCCTCCACCTAACCCTACTTCTAACCCTAGACATGTTGGTTTATGAGGGTGGGGAGCTGGTTGATGATTGGTGATGTTGTTTTTCCTGCTATGTATGCATGACAAATTCTCCCCTTTTCTCTTTTAAGCAAAATAGTTGGTTTTAGACCCCTTGAGTTCAGGATTTTCTTGCCTAGAAAAAGGCTAACTTTGTTTTGTGAGATGCATTAAGGGAAATAAATTTTGCTTAAAGAGTAATAGAAGAAGGTGGCCCTTCTTGGAGAGACTGGTGGATTCCATAGATCAAGGTTTGGGGGCTTCTGTAGGACTTGGCTGTGGGATGGCTCCCTGGACCCCGGGAAGGAACCAAGCACTGTGGGTGTTGGAGTTTCATGCCAGGATCTGCAAGACCAAATTTAATGTTGTGGGTGTGGAAGCTACCTACCATCAGAAGTTGCCTTCTAATAAAATATTTTATGGTCTTCTATTATTACATAACAAAGTATCCCCAAACTTTAAATTGTTGACTTAAGACAAAGCTCATCTTACTACACCTCACAGTTTTGTGGGTCTGGAATGTGAGTAGGTGGGTGATTCTTCTGTTCTATGTGGGTGTGACAAAAATGACTCTGGTATTCAGGGCAGATGGGCTAGCCTGGAGGGTCCCAGGATGGCCTCATGCACGTGAAGACTCAGGCACGCATGCCTGGACAAGGATGGCTGAAGAACCAGTAGAGCTGGATGTCTTAAGTAGCTCACCACGCGTGACCTCCCAACGTGTGATGTCAGTGTAACCAGACGTTGTACCCGGTGCCTCAAGACTCCAGGAGTGAACAAGGCAAAAGCAGCATAGTCCTTTATAATCTAGGCCCACATGTCACCTTGTGTCTCTTCTACTACTGACTGGTAAAAACCATCACAAGCCAGCCCAGAAAAAAAAGCAAAGGGCACATAACTCCCACCCCTGAATAGTGGGAGTGCCGAAGTCTTCACAGCCACAATTTTAAACCACCACAACTGTATAGACACGGCAACATCCAAAATGGACTGAAACTCAAGGGCCCTTCTCCAATTTCACGGACTGCATAAGCCACCAGAATTCAGAAATAATATGCTTAATGGAAGGGGAGCCCGAAGGAGGCTGACTGTTGGCTTCGTTCTGTTTTTAATTACATTGAGAAAAATATCAACTCTTATTTTACTAAAGCTTTAAAAATTGTACATATTTAAAACAAATTTATTTATCTAAAAAGTAAAATGTTCCCCAAAGCTTAAATAAAATATCTCTTCCTCACTGTAGTCGTTTTCCGTTGGCTCTGCTATAACACGTACCACAAATTCAGTGGCTTTGAACAACACATATTTATCATCTTACAGTTCTATAGATCATAGTCTGGCACAGGCCTCACCAAGCCAAAATCTTCATGTCCACAGGGCACTTCCTTTCTGGAGGCTGCAGGAGACAATCTGTTTCCTTTGCAGGTTATTGGCAACATTTAGTTCCTTGAGGTCATAGAACTGAGGTTCTTGTTTGTTCGATGAGGGTTGTTCCCAACTTATAGAGGCCCATATTCCTAGGGTCATTCCTAGGTTCGTGACCACTCCTGTGGTCACATCTCTCTCTCTCTCTCTCTCTCTCTCTCTCTCTCTGTCCTCTCTCTGACCTCAAAGCTTCATGTGATTGGATTCACTTAAAAAATCCAGGATAACCTCCTAATCTCAAAATCCTTAAATCACATCTGCACAGTCCCTTATGCCATGGTACCTAACATAGCCATGTTTTCTGGGGACCAGGACTCGAGCATCTTTGGGGGGTTCTGCCTACCAGACTCACTACTCTCCATCCCAATTCCAAAGTCTTTTTTTGTTATATTACCATTGTACGCCACGATTTCTGGATTTCCTTGTTTAATAAGAGCCTTAACATTAAGACAGAGATAACGACTTAACTCTTTCATGTGCCTACACATTCATACACATACATATTCCTCTTTCCCCCATTCTCCCAAAAGAGTTCTATCAGGGGCGCGTGGGTGGCTCAGTTGGTTGTGTCTGACTCTTGAGTTCAGCTCAGGTCATGGTCTCACAGTTTGTGACATGGAGCCCTGAGTCGGTTCCATGCTCACTGCGTGGAGCCTACTTGGGATTCTCTCTCTCCCTCTCTCTCTCTGCCCCTTCCCAGCTCATGCATGCACTCTCTCTCTATCTTAAAATAAACAAATAAACTTAAAAAGAGTTGTATCACAATTTTTGGTTAAGTCATTATCCAGCTGTTTACATTGTCATAAGCAAGTAAATATCTTTATTAACTAAAAACATATATTATGCTATGATTATTTCTTTCTTGTATAACTGCATTCACTATTTGTCACTTCGCTTTCAGTCACTTAATTTTCTATATATTGATCATCTTGGAAGTTTTCATCAGAATTGGAAATCATTTCTCAATATATCTGAACACAGCAAGAAATCTATCAATTTTTCTCCTTGCTTAAAAACATCCCTCCTTGGCCTTATTGCCTTTCATTAGAACTTGGATTGATCGCTCTCCAATCTAGTATAGCTATTGACATGGAAATATTCTCTCTCTCTTTTTTTTAAGTTTATTTATTTGGAGAGAGAGAGAGAGAGAGAGAGAGAGAGTGCTAACTGGGGAGGGGCAGAGAGAATCCCAAACAGACTCTGTACTGTGAGATCATGACCTGTGCTGAAATCCAGAGTCAGATGCTTAACCAACTGAGCCACCCAGGCACCCCAGAAATATTGGTCTACTCCCTCTTTTTGTTGGAGCATGTGCTCCAGTAATTCTTTGAGAAAAGGTCCATTTTTTGTTTCTCATGTCTTTAAATGTTTTTTTATTCCACCCTCACATTTGCTTAATATTTAGGCTCTGTATAGTATGCAAGATTGGAAATCTTCCTCCCCACATCTTTAAAATGATGTTGAGATTTGAGTGAGGATGGTGTGGAGAGTAGTCTAGATGGTATCTTATAGCAACGGAACAGAGAAGGCCGGTTGTGAACGGGGGGTTAACCAGAATGACATCTCTGCCACAAGTATGTTCTCGCGCACGTCACTTTCTGAAAAGAACAGATGGTATTTGAGTATTTGCAAAATGATTCCTTTAAACTGCCTGTGCTTACACATTTTAGAATAGTTTTCATGTACTTAAACTCTAGACTTTAATATTCTTAAACAATTTGAACACTGCTAAAGCATCAACTCTTCCAGGAAGTTGGGGATCCCAGGTGTAGAAAGACATAAAATGCTGGCTTTCTCACTCTCTCCTTCATTTTACTTATCATTTCTCAAGACCAGAAACAAAAAGCCTGAGAAGAGTTTTTTTCTTTCTTCTGTATCACATCCTCCTCTACCCTATAAAAGTGGTTCAGTGGTCTCTTTGTAATTCTGTTGTTAATAACCTAAATTTCTGTAGAGTCTAGAATACTCAAATGTAACCAACAATAATTTTCATTTATTTTTCCTCTTGAAATTTATATCAGAACCTCACATGGTCCCCTTTGTAAGATATGAAGAATTTAAAAAATATATACATCATAAATTTTCTAAAAGTGTTTATTTATTTTGAGAGAGAGAGAGAGAGAGCCCTTCTGCAAGCACAAGTAGGATAGGGACAGAGAGAGGGGGAGAGAGAGAATCCCAAGCAGGCTCTGCACCATCAGCACAGAGCCTGGCTTGGGACTTCTTCCCACATACAGTGAGATCATGACCTGAGCCAAAATCATGAGTTGGATGCTTTACTCACTGAGCCACCCAGATGCCCCTATGTTATAATTTTTTTTAAAAGACTCATGATTTGCACAGATTCAAGATAAGAGAAAAAGAAAGACTTCAAAGATTTTCCAATCACCTTTATCTTTACCATAAACAACTTTGGCATATGTGCCTGCTAATGAAAATTATTATTACTTTCAGTAAAGTTTTAAAGAAAGTAATCAAGTTCCAGACACTGGATAATATGGCAATGTTATAACCTTACTCTCCAGCATTTTATAATCTCCTGTGGGAATCAGACAGTTTTACAGTGAACAGTTAAGCAGTCTATGATTAATTGCTAAAATGAGAGCTATAAACATATAATATCTGACTCAGTGTCACGAAAGAGCTAGGCTATTAGCAAATTTGCTCCAGAACTTTGTGCTGTAATTTACTTAAATGAAAAATAAAGTTTACTAATCTGTAAGTTGGTGAGAAATGCAATTGAAAAGTTCATACAGATTATTAAAATTACTAAAATTCAAACAGATTATCTTAATATATATTCAACCTCTGGGTCCCAGCATATTCATTTCTCCCACAAGTTCTGAATAGAAACAAACATTACGATATTAAAATTGAATTTTTACCCTAAGGCGAACATGGAAATGAAAACTGAAAAAAAAATAAGTACATTTATTTCTTTTACCCAGAGTTTTACTATGAGTTTTGTTACTTGCACATTTAAACTTCTTGCATTTTAACTTCCTCTGAGAACAATAGAAATATATCCCCACCCTGTTACAGTCTTATCAGTCGGTTGTATAGAGAAATCCTTTCAACTAAAACAGTTAACAAGGTTAAAATCCAAGATCCTATAAATTAATGATGGAGGTTAGCAATTTAGCAGTTGATCAATGTTACATATTGAATGAACTTTAGATGGACTCTTTTATGCCCTTGAGCTAACAACTCCTATTAATTAAATTAATTTAGTTAAACGCAGAATTCACATTTTATCTCCCTATCACACGGCAGATATAGACAGCTTAAAAAGCAACAAATGACTAGAAACAATATAAAAGCTCAGGAATATCAGTCTGTAAGGCAGAAAGGAAAATAAAATCAAGCTCTGGTCCAAATTGTTCTAAAACCTAACGTTCAGATTTCCCTTTCCAGTTGGCATTTGCTGAATTTCTGGATTCCACCAATTGTCTTTAAATTTTAAACAGTGAAAACCTACTTCCTCAGAAGTAGTTAAGAAAAAAAAGAAAAAGAAAAAGAAAAGAAAAAAAGAAAGAAAGGAAAAGAAAACTAAATCACTTTGTGAAGCAATCAAAACCAACCATCAAACATCACTGCTGGGGAAATAACTAGTCAGGATTTGAGGGAGGCCTCAAAGTGTAAGCTTCTATGACCCACGCCTTGGTGCTACTTGCCAGCTGAAGGCTCCCAAAATTACACCGTTTCTAATAAGTGAATTACATTTATATTTTTCCCCATAATCAAAGGATACGGATCAAAGTTTCCTTTCACAATCTTGTTGCTTCCTGGAGAGGTATTCTCTGGTGAAAATGAGGCCATTGGGCAAATTGAGAGACCAGCTCAGAAAGGATCAAAGCCATGAAAACAATCGTTTCGTAAATGTGTAGGGACCCTGCAAGCACATTTTCACGAGAGCCCCAAGGGCGCAGCAAAGATGCATAGTTTTGCCTCACGCTTGGCCACATTTTTTTTTCATTACAGCGGTTTCATTTGGAGATCCATAAGGAAGAGCAGTGCCCCACCAAAGGAAGGAAAAAGGGGTTGTACATTTTAACCTCTGATGGAATGATTTCAGCAACCTAAATTTCCTTTTAGCTTGAATCTATTCATATGCTACGACTGGAGGAAATATTTTGGGATTGAATCTCTCCCCTGAAAAAAAATCAATTTTTGTTTTTGAAACAGGACTTGTGTTAGATGCTGGAGCATCACACCCAAGCGCAAACAGAAATAGTGACAATGCTCTCTCTCTGGAGTAAAACAAAGGCTGGGTTGGGGTTGAAAGACCCCTGGGATGGAGGCCGCAAGAGCAGAGTCAAAGCAAATTAATGACAGGATGTTTTCCATCCAGAGTGGATTCATTTACTGACAACGAAAGGGGAAAAAGTTCTCTTGGTTATGGATTGGGTTTGTCTAGAATTTTTAAACCAAAATACCATTATAGGGTCATATGCCCCTGAGGAATATCATTACAACTAAACATCTAACTAAGTGGGGGGAAAACTTTTTTTTTTCAGTTCTACCCATTAGGCAATACTGAGTTCTTAAAATTGTTATCATTAAAGTTGCCCCTTTAAATAATCCAGTAAGACAAATACTTTTCTTTATTTTCAATGGGTCAAAAGGTAAAAGCAACACCTGATACTGTCCTAGAGAGTTAATTCTGTGCACAGCAGAATCTTTACACTACTGCAGACAATTTTTTTTTTTTGAATGAAAATGGGCAATGTACATGCTATGGGAAATTTTATGCCAAAGGAACGTTTTTCTATTGTGCAATTCATATATCTGCAAATTGCTCACTATTGAAAGATTGTTCATTATTCTCAATTAAGATACTTTTGAATTTTTAAATATGATTTTAGTTTAGACAATATTTATTAAAACATAAATGTAGTAAAACCAGCAGCAAAATTCAGATAAGCTCCCCTCTCTCTGGTCCTCACCTTAATGCTCCTCAGGAACTCTTGAATGCTCCTGAATCTTTATTTATTCATTTTTTTTTAATTGGTTCTTTTTTTAAAATTTTTTTTAAGTTTGTTTATTTTGAAAGATAGAGAAACAGAGCACCTGAGTGGGGGAGGGGCAGAGAGACAGAGAGGAAGAGACAGAGAATCCCAAGCAGGGTCTATGCTGTCGGCACAGAGTCTGATGTGGGGCTCGAACTCACGAACTGTGAGATCCTGACCAGAGCTGAAGTTGGACGCTCAACCGACTGAGCCACCCAGGCACCCCACGATCTCTCCATTTTCTAGCTGACTTCCAGAAGAAAACTTAACCCCCTTCAGGGGAAAACAGTAACAGCCCAGAGTTCCTAAAATGTTTCATCCACTATGTTCATCATCCAATCAAAAATTATCAGTAGTGCAGGGAAAGGAGAACAAGAAAGGGTTAGAAAAAGAGAAGGGAAAATCTTAAAAGCTGTGTGGTGGGGGGAGTGAGAGAATTCCACATAATTTGCAGAAAAACAGCAATGCAAATTGCAGCTAAGTTCTCATCAGCAATAACAGGGTCCTGGAGACAATGGAATGATTAAAAAAAAAAAAATAACGTTTTTTTTTTTTAGTTTTTGAAAGAGAGACAGAGGCAGGGAGCGAGCAGGGGAGGGGTAGAGAGAGAAGGAGACATAGATTCCGAAGCAGGCTCCAGGCTCTGAGCTGTCAGCACAGAGCCCGACACGGGGCTCAAACCCACGAACTGTGAGATCATGACCTGAGCCGAAGTCGGACGCTCAACGACTGAACCATCTAGGTGCCCCTGATATTTTAAAAGTACTCACAGAGGAAAAGAAAAGGTCAATCCAGAATTCTATATCCAGTGAAAATATCTTTCAAAAACAAAGGGCAACATAAACACATTTCAGTTACACAAAAGGTGAGAGAATTCATTGCCTGTAGACTTACACCACAGAAAACACTGACATGCATTTTAAATGGGATTTAGCTACTTTCAGTTTCACTTAATTGTCTTAATTCTCTAAACTTCCTAGGCTAGTCATATGTGCTGATAGGGTTTAGGGAAACTATTCGAAGTTTGTAACAACAAGATTATTGCTGTTTTAATGATACTGGGCTAGGTATAATATAAGTGGCTATTTCCCAGAAGTGGGGAGGGGAATTTACCTTGAAGTCATCATAACAATTACCATATGAACAGAGCTGGTGATTTTTTTCTACCCACTTAAGGTGCAGGCGAGAAGCTAGAACACAGAGTTCTAGTTAGAACTACTTCCAGAAGGAAGTTCTTGTTCAGGATGTGCTTACTACAAAATGACAGGAAGTTTAAGAGAACTGGCTGGGCATGGCTGTGGAAATGAGAAGGAAAGGGTGGATTCTTTTGTGTGCCATAAAGCATAAAACTGTGACTCCTGGTACAACAGGGCACAATAACGTCTCAGGCAGTGTGATCAAATACATTACCAAAAACCCAGAGAGAACATTTTTCCTTATGTACCAAACACGTGGAGAAGGCTTCCCAAGAGTTACAATTCAACTCCACCAAATCGTGTTCCTATATTAGCTTTGAGGCAGGGTTTGGGGGTGGGGGGGGGTTTGAGAGAGAGAGAGAGAGAGTGCTAGTGGGGGAGAGGGGCAAAGCTGTAGAGGGAGAGACAGAATCCCAAGCAGCCTCCACACTGAGTGTGGGCTCAATCCCACGACCTTGGGATCCTGACCTGAGCCAAAATCAAGAGTCAGACGCTCAACCAACTGAACCACAGAAGCACCCCTAGGCAGTTTTCTTTCCAGTGAACTTTTCCAAGGCCATGCAAGGGAAAGCCATGTTCTCTTCCTCAGGATTAAAAGATGAAGCCCATAAGATACACTGAGTCAGGCCCCATAAACGGTTACCCGCCAGTGCCCAGACAGAACATCTTGTTTAAGCTACAGAGTAGTTGCCTGAAGAAGACCACAGTAGGTAATTCATTTGCTTGTGCTGAAGTTCTTTCCCATGACAATCCGAAATAAACATTCTACATAATAGGAAACCCCAAGTAGAGGAAGTGTATCATATTGCATGACAGCATGGATCTTGGAACCAAACTGCATGAACTTGTAACCTGGTTCTGTCACTATCTTGTGACCTTGTGAAGTTCACCTTTGTGTCTTTTTTTATGATGCTAAGGTGCCTGCCTTGCATAAGGCTGTTTTGAGGATGTAAAATATATGTTAAGTGTTAGCAGTAGATATGGCAGCACAATTTATGTTTGTTATGATTCTTAAGGGGCGGGTGATATAAAACGCAGCTCTCGAGTTTCATCTGCTGATTGCAGAAGAACCCATGTAGTGTAGTCTTCTGTGTTAAAAGATACACATCTACCGGTTTTCTAGGCAATTGTTACACCCCACAGCCACTACTGGGATGGTAATTCTCTGGGCCAAATGATGCTCACCACTTGCCAGCCACCGGAAAACAAGAATGCCAAGGACTACAGCGAGGAGAGAGAAATGCGCCGTGGCGAAGGAATTAGGTGAACAGGTGGCTTCAGAACGAGTTCTCAGTGGAGGGAATCAGAGATGCCAGCTCTTAAAATTGTTAGGGGCAAGGCAGGGCCAAAGAGCAGATTATTTATACAAAGCAACAGAAGTTCTCTTTAGTAAGATTCTACTAAAATGAGAACACTTTATAAATTCACTAGTGACCTAGGCTGGTGTAATGGAGTCCTAAGTGTCTGTTAGACTCACAGACCCAAGTTAGAGACCAGAAAAAGGCAGCCTCATATATAGATCTGCACTTCCTAGAACTTTCTTGGTGTGGGGAAAACCATGTCTCATGATCAAAAAGTCTCCCTTTTAAGGTTTACCATTATTTGCAAGCCAGTTGCCAAGCACAGGATCTGATGGCCCAAAGTGACTCCTACATAAGGCAGTTGGCCCTGTTTGTAAACCCTCTGGAAACAACCCCTGCTCTGGCCAACCTCTTTGGTTTGTACAACCTATGGGAGGGCTTTGCCAAGAGGACCCTCTCACTCCTCAGAGAAGGTGGCAAAGTTGCCTGGTAGTAAGCGGAGAATATGCAGTTTAAGACAAAAAGTGTAACCCCAGCAAAGCCCACTGTGTTCAGAAACACATACTTTCAGACCCCACCGCTACTGGCTTCTCTGCCAGCATCAGACCTGGCCTTACAGGGGGCCATGGACTCTGGGGAGAAGGCTTTGGGGTAGGGAGAGTGGGAACAGAGAAGCTGATGTGAAACATTCATTAGCAAGACAAGTCATGTAAAAGACAAGAAAACAAGAGTCAAAAAAAATTTTAAGAGGTTTCAGAAGGTTAAGACACTCTCAGAACCAGTAACTGGAAAAAGTTAAAAGTATTAAAGAAAATTTGATAGCCTGCTTCTATTTTTATGAAATATTAACAATAGGGACATTTAAAAAAATGTCACGATCCAAACATTTCATCATCCAGTACAAACTTCTAGTGAAGTCTTATTACTGTGCTAATGTTAAGTAGTCTGTTTAGGAGAGATTTTGTTATGGTTTGTCAGTTCACTCCAGCCTTTATGTTAAAGGCTTTAGGGTGTTAGCAACATTTGCTGATTCTAAATTCGTTTCCTCTCTCCTGTGAACAACACTATTTCACTTTTTCCTGGTTTTTTTTCTGCCTTTTTTTTTTTTAAACTAAATTTGCTGGTCCCTACCCTCCAGTCTCTGCAAGTTTATGAGACATCCAGAAACTATCTAGTTAACCTGATTTAATTAAAATCAGATTCTGTAATCCAGGTATTAAATATAAATAAACTACAAGGCAGGTCTTGTGAACGAAATTTTTATTTACACACTGTATCTAGAAGCAGATACATAAATCCTTATACAATTAATTTCCAAAAATGTGCAAGAAATTACTATAATTTGTTTACAAACCAAAACACATATTAAAATCAATGGACTTTGGATAATTCATTCTGTGGTGTTCTCAGTACAAATGGTACACACCTGATTTGAAACATACAGAAAAAGGGTAAACTACAGCAATCTGGATTGCAAGTATTAATTTCATGGCACTCCCAACGACTATAAAATGTCTTCAAACCCAACATGTATACTTATTACAAAATTCTATAAGAATTTTTCATCATCTCTGGATGTAGAGTTTGGATCACTTTTCAGAAACAGCAACTACACATTCACAATGTTATGACTAATTAATAAAAAGAACGTTTATTAAAAAAAAAAACCCTTCCTAATAGGATTTTTAAAAGTCTTAAAAGAAATCAAATTTGTGATTACTAGCGTACCAATACTTTATTTTGGAATTTTAAAGTTATTTATGGAACTGGCAACTGTTCCTTATTAGAGTTTTCAACAAAACTGTCTTGCTGGTAGTGTGATTTCATTTTCAAATTAAGACTTCGCATTCGATGAACAGCCATTAAGATTTAATATGTACTATTTTGAATCACTCATGTAGATTATCTCTCGTATACAATGTGAAATGTCCACGATTAAAATTGGCGTTTCTGAAAGCATTAAGATATTTAGACCCAGCGCTAGCAGGGACACTGCATAGAACCTATTTGAGTAATTTTTATCCTGTTTCAGTAATACTGGCTCAGAAATTGTAAGGTATACTTTGTGTTCATTTCCTAATACGCCGACGATTTAGCCTTCTGGTACACAATTTTCTTCAACAGCAAGATGGTTGCCCTTGTAACTCGTTTCCTTAAAAACTATTTTTAGTTCTATGATCATTTCCTGTGATATATTTTTGACCTTCTAGATTTTCAGATTATTGCACCAAGTAGAAAGAGAAGATTTCCTTAGAAAGAGAAAGAGAGAGAGATTTTTCAAGTACTTTCTATGCTTTCTTATTATTTATAAAAAATGCACAAAAGTGTCCTAGGAAGCCTAGAATTATCTTCTGGCCTCCGTTGTATTTTGTGGTGAAATCTTCAAGAAAACAACTCTGATTCATTTACTATGGCAAAAGGATACAGCTTTCCTGTTTTCTCTTTCTTGCCTTGAGCTCATATCTTTAAATGTCACTTACAGGTTGTGTCCATGTCATCTAAGCTGCCACTCAGGGTAATCCAGAAGTTTACGCAAATGGTTTCTAGACCAAACTACGGGATGGAGATTTCTCTCTTTTCTCCCTTCCATTTTTAAACAGACTATTTTAGTATCCTATAAAGCCGATCTTTCACATTATCTTGTGCTGCCTATGCCAAATGGCTCTCTCTACACAAAAGCAGAAAATACTGCAATACTCCTTTGTTTGTAAATAATTTCTTGGCAAATACTTTTATTTTTCTCGATACACTGTCAGACCCTAGCAATTTCAAATTGGATTAGAATGGGGCATTTTAAAGTATTTTATGTTATGAATATACAAAAAGCACATAAAAAACTGGCTTTCTGAATTAGAATGGCATCTAGACTTGCCCTCCATAAAACACAAAATATGATTTTAAAAACCATTAGATGAAAATCAAAATAATCTTGAAACTAAATAGCTAAATCTTGAACACATGGTATCATGAGGAACACGTGGGGAACAGGCTATGTCCACACAAGAAGACGGGGTTCAGGGCAGTCCAAAGACCTCTGTGCACCATGGTCTCACAAAGAGTACATGTAAATGCTTCTAGAAACATGGAGAAGCCATTTCAACATTTATTATTAATACACAGTGACTCTGTGACAATACCTGCCATCTAATATAGATGCACAGGGACTTTTAACTCACCCTAGATATATTTTAAATTGTTTAAAAATAAATAGTTTTGCAAAAAAATAGTTTAAATGTCTTGCATTAATTTGATAAGTTTACAACTCTGTAATAGTTCTTAATCCAAATAGCTTATAGTGAACACTTAAGTTATATTATTACAGTATACTCCATCTTATTAGGTGAAAACATCAGAAAATTAAAGAGGAGCCTTTATGACAAGGTACAATCAACATTCCACCAAAATTAAGTACCTTTTCCCCTTTACGTCAAAATACCATAACACGATATCATTGTGCCTTTTCTTGGTATTTCTCAGTTCTGACCCTAAAAAACAGAGAGGAAAAAAAAACCAAAAAACAAACAAAAAAACAGGGATACTGAATGACAAAGCCATCAGGGTTGACCTAAGACCTTTACTCTTGTTTTTAATTGACGGGTAAGAGACAGGAAAACTGAGTGACAAAGGAAGAAATGTCTTAAATTGTATGTTTCATCTGAGATGGAAACATTTTCTACATGGGGTACTTCCAAAATACTCACTAAAGAATAGTGCAGCGAATAAACACTGAATTTCAAAAATAACAAAAGTACGGGGGACAACCCCCCCACCCGCCCCACAATCCAAGCGACTAAATTAGAGATAAAATAACTAACGATGCCTGCCAATTTACTTAAGACTCAGCTAGATTTAAAACAACAAAAAACCAAAAAACAATAAATTAGTTTTAAACAGCGGTATATGGCAGGTGACAAGACTTCCATATACCTGATATGGTTTTAATATTCTTCTTACATGATGCTCCACAGTTTCCACAGTTTTTCAACTAAAGTCATCGGGTTTTTTTGGTTTTTGGTGGGGAGAAGGAAGAAGGGTCAAACCTAGCATATCTTAATAGTGACTACATAAAAGAATAAAAATCCAACTCTAAAACAATGTTTTCTATTCAAATCAATTTAAAACTTTATATAAACTTAAATGTTGCAAGAGAACCCACTCTTTTTATGAAAATCGGTTCTACGTCAAGTTCACCCAAAGAAAATGTTGGCTAAGCGAAAGAAATCACAGAAAAAAACACTTTACCAAAGGAAAGTATAATTAACACACAAAAAAATTATCATCACAGGAAACTATGATCATCTAGTAATTTCTTCAGTAATAGTTCTCGTCCCACAGATCTTTTTACGTTATGCCAATTTGTACCAGAGCTTAATGACAGAAAAGGCAACGCTTTCTTACGTTGGTGTTATATACTTCTTGATGATTTTTTAATGTAAGGCCATTTATTAAAGTAGACAAACCACAAGATGAAAATGAAGGCAACAGAAAAACTCCACTTTCCACAACCAAAACACAGCACAACCTCAGAAACAATTTAGAGTAAGTGTTGTAAAAGATATGCTGCGGGTCTACATTCTAATACCCAAGATTATGTCAAATCATAATTCTAAATAAACCTTTCTAAAGTAGGAGATTAAAAATCATTTTCAGTGTACGTGTAAATTCTGTGTTTTATCACACGGGTATGTTTATTCAACACTATCTTTGAAAGTGGGCCATTTAAAGAGACATAACAATACTCATTCTGTAAGTTTCATTCAACTTTACTTAGGGTTGAATACACATGAAATGTGCTTTTAATGCATAAAAATCACAGTGGATAGCAGCAAAGGACTTGGTGGGGGGTGGTTAAGGAGAATCTGATAATTCACATTGTGATTATTCTGCACATTGATGAAAGATAATTCACACTTCCAAAACCTCGAGACTTCCCTTTATAAAGAACCAAAATAAACCCAAGACACCTTGCTGACACTTCCCCACCCCTAACTAAACAAATTGATTACTTTTACACATAAAACTGAAATAGTATGGCAGCAAAAGATTTCGATAGCAATGAAAGTTTGTAAACTGTATTTCAATCTCTTTTTCTTATTCCCAAAGTGCAAGATGCGGGGGTTCTCATAATCTTTCAGTAGTGCTTCTCCTGTAAGTAATCCTTCATTTTGTTTGGCAAAGGCAGTTTCTGAATTAAGTCTATTCTGGTATACTGACGTATAACAAAACGACACAGGTACTGCAAAGAACGCACCTGCATGAACCGTGACACTGGATTGGTCAGTCTGACCGGGTAAGTTGCAGATCCAGGCAACCGAGACCTTGAATAACAAAAAGCTCCATTTTCAGAGTCCCTGATTGAATGCTCGATCAGATCAACTATAGACGTATGTCCTTCCACATCCGGTTGTTCATAAAAGCTAAATCTACCGTTTGAGTGTTCAATTCTCGTGTGAAGTGTTTTGCCATGGGAGCGAAAGCTCAAGCTTAAAAGGTAACGGTCATCAGAACTATCCCGAACGAGAAAAGAACCATCTGGCACATTTGCTAGCTTCCCTTCTGCCTCCCAGCGTGTGATTGGTCCCCAGTACCATCCTTGTTTCGCCAGTTTTTTCAGCTCCTCTGTAAGGCTCGTCACAACCATGGGACCACTACTCTGCACCGAGTCGTAAACTCTTGCAACCCCAGGGGCAGAGTTAGGATCAAAATTCAAATGACAGCGCATACTTTCCGCCACGTGGGCATCTGTGCCGGTGAGCCCACCGAAGTTCCTTTGGATCTGATTGGTCTGCATTGGAGGTAGCAACGGTGAGAGTGGGGGGGCATCGTCGTGACTCGCTCTCGGGCTCTGCAACATGACTCCCGTGGTGCCAATCAACAAGCCGTTCACCGCCTGATCCACAAAGATCTCTGGGGCCACCACTAGGTCCTGGTCTACCTGATTCTCGTCTTCGGCGAAGGAGCTCCCTCCCACCTGCGGAGGGACCGCGGAGACTTCCATGGGAGAAGAGCTGTCCAGACAATAGCTACGCGACCCTTCCAGAGGGTACATCCCCTCGTCTAAAGGCACAGTATACTGAATGTAGTCCTGAGGCATAAGTCCGATAACTACAGGCACATGTTCATCAAGGTGAAGATGCAAGTCTCCATTGTGAGACTCTGAACTCTTGAGTGAACTACTCTGCTCCTGGCACGCAGTCTCAGACTGGAGGTCGTGAAAATCCTTCCGAACCCCGTTCAGGGCTGGGCTCGGGCTGGAAGAGTGAACCAAGGCTTTGACCCTCACCTCCATCTTGATGCACGTCTCCTCCGAGTTCGTGGGTCGCAGAGGCCACGGCGTAGGGCTGTAGTGATGGTTGCGGAGCGAAGTGGACCTGATGGGCCTCTGGGCTCTCACGTCTTTGAAGACCAGGGGTGCCGAGGAGGAGGAGAAGGTGTCCTCGTCAGCCGAGCTCCCGGAGGGCGCGCCGCCCTTGCCTTTCTGCTTCTGTTTCGCAGACAGCCGTCGTTTTAACGTACCCATCAGGCTTTCGCTCTTGGATCGACTCTTCCCACCTTTTTCATCTTCGCTGTGGAGATCGCAGCTGGCCATGTCTTTACCGTAGCAGCTACCAAACAAGGACTCATCTTTTCCGAAATCACTGGCCAGTGACGGTTGCTGCACTACCATGAAATCCGTTTCTTCTTTACTTTTATTCAAGTTGAAAGATTTTCGGAAGGTTTTAAGACTAATTTTCTTCATTATGACTAGTTACCTAATCCGAGGGGATCAATTTCTCTCCGGAATATTATCCTCAAACATCTGGAGAGGCTGCAATGCTGCATCTATGTACTTTTCCAGCTTCATATACCCTTTGGAGCCATTTTCTAAAAAATAAAAAATAAAATTAAAAAAAAGTCACATTTAAAAAAAAAATCTTTCCACAGAAGTTTTACTTTACTGTTTCAATCCTTTCGCCTCCACACGAGGACACGTGAGTCCCCTGCTCACGGCCCCTGCCAAGCCTGTCAGGATGCTGTGAGGACAAAGCCTAACTTTCCTCTTCTCCTTCCGCACCCGGCTTCCGGACAGGAGTCCGCGCTCCTGCCTTCGCCGACACCGCCCCCGCGACACCCACTCTCAGCCTCCGCACGACGCGCACCGCACGGATCCGCACTCCCCTGCCTGCGCCCGGCCCCAGGCCGCGACACGGCGACAGCACGCGCTCTCGGTGGAGACGCCCAGTCCCACCGGCAGGAGAACGAGTCGCCTGACTCAACAATCTACACACGCTTTCAAATACGGAGGCATCTGTAAAATTACGTAAAAGAATCCCATGATCTGCGATGATCTGGAAAAAGTCTAGAAATGCCCCTTTAGAACACACCTTTGCGTTTCCTGAGACTAAGGCCCCTTCCCATTCATGTTCCCAGCGCCTCGCACAGAGGAGAGACGCCCGACGTTCGCAGCCGGGGACGACCCGTGAAAACTAGGTATGTGTAGGTGTGGATCTATTCTGAAGATTATGAAGCACATTTCCCGAGTTAGGATTTCTTCCTCTCTCTCTTTTTTTTTTTTTTTTTTTGGTAATTTCGCCTGGCAAGTTTTTATACCTCTGTATCCAGGAATATATTTTCTAAACTATCTTGTACATCATTCCATCACTGAAAAGATAGGATTTCAATTCTGCGAAGGCTTTCTGACTGTCGTTTTATAGGGAAAAGTTTGCCCCAGAAGTAATATTAACAGTAATAACTGCTTTGCAAAGACATTCTGTTGAAACTACGCACAATGCTTTATATTTATTTCCTCTATGTCCGTGCTCTGCAGTTTCTGCAAGCATCAAAGTATAATGCCATCACAAGATGATTAGCTTGACTTGAGCAAAATGCTTCTAAAACTAACAGCAAGATTCCAACTCCCCAACCACTAGTTTACCACCACTCTGTTTCCTGGCAAAGGACTACAGGCTCCGAGCTTGACGACATTCATGACTTCGCTATGCAGTTACTAAGCCCCTGTTACAAACCCAGCACTGTATGGTCATATGCAGATTAATAAACCAGTTCTGGCCTCATAACCCGGTGGCAGAGAGACATCTATGAATGGATAAATTATAATACAAATCTATTAGTAACATACTGACGATAATATGGTGGGAACGGAGGGGAGAGGTATCTTTAAATGTTTACTTCATGGACAGATAGGATTTGGTTACTGTGTACACAGAATCGGCAGGAAATTATTTTTAATAAAAACCACTCAGATCAGACAACCTATCAGGGGATCAGCAATATCATCTCCATAAAGGAAAAAGCAATTTTAAAAAGTCGTACTGTCATGTACTATGTTTTTGAGCAAGTTGTAGGAAACAAAAAGCATGTAAGTACTTGGAGCACCAGTTACTTTGAAACATCATATTAAGCTGTGGATTAGATGAACTCGTTATCCAAGTACCATTACTTTCTACCTAATATCTAAGTTATTAACATGTAATATATGTTATTCACATTTTTAATTTGTTTGGCAAAAACATGGCCATTTCATAAATGTGAAGTAGAGAATATAAGGACACTATTCTTTAGCTGGTAAGTCACTCCTTTGGAGTTGACGAAGTAGACGAAGTATAGGTTTTGTAGCCAAAGACAGATTCCAATATCTAATCTCTTTTGACAAGAAGAACAGTCCACACACTTGACTGTGACAGGTACATCTGAAAAGGTAAAACCGCCATGTAGTGGAATTTAGATATTTTGGTGATAGATGACTAGGATGAATTACAACCTGCCATTAGAAAGAGGCCAACGTGAAATGCAAGCGAAGTAAAATAAGCTGTTCACTTGGGAATAACAATATGTGTACAATTATGTTAAAATTTTAAAACGTCACCAAGTATAAAAAAAGATCAACAGAGAGGAGACAATATCCTACTCACCACAGAAGTAAATAAATAGTAAATAAAAGTGAACCAGATGGCTTTTGGCAAAAATCAGTGTAACGTATTTGTATGACGTGAGCCCAAATCATGGGCCTCGCGGATGACCAAGTCCTGGACCCTGACCACGGAACCCCACAGCCCAGCAGACTACGTGGCTACTCCCAAAGTTGACAACCAGTGACTTAATATAACTTACCACGTTAGCATTTACATACTAACTTCACATCAACTAGCCTTTCTACAGAAATATTTTAGGAAGGCCAAAAAAAGTGTCTTCATGAAAATCTGTACGTTGCATGTTCACACTCCTTCATCAGAGTATGAAGTTTTAAAAATGCCTGAGAATCAGTTTTAAATTTTGTTGCAACTAAATACTATTCCAGAATAACATAAAATAATTTTGTCATATTACCTACGTGTGTACCATGGAAATATTTGCAGAAATCTTTGCAAACAGAAAAACTGTCACACACAGAAGCAAGCCCGTGCATATATGGAAACTTAATGCACGAGACAAGGCAAACCAATGGCAAAGGACACAATTTAGTCCACGGTGCTAAGATAACTGGCTATGCATCCGGAAAAATGAGAAAACTGGATTCCATATCTCACACCATCAATGAAAATAAACTGCAAGTAAATTAAAAATCTAATAGTGAAAATCTGTTTAGTTAGAATAAAATATAAAATATCTTTAAGCTTTTGAGATAGGAATAAAATTTCGTAAGCAAGGCACGAAAAGAATAAAACTTCAAAAGATACCACAAAGGGATGGAGAACTGTCAAATTTTTTGTGAAGCTAAGGAAAACAGGACAACCCAAGTATACCAAAAGTCACATTAACTTCTCTTAATCAGAGAGAACTTTTAAGTACAATTCTTCATAATACTTGAAATTGCATTTATTTGTCTTAACAGGCTGAAATGGTGACCTGAAGACTAATAAAGCCACCTGTGTTAATGATAATTTTCTGGCTCATTAGCGATGAATCCAATTTTGTTCATACAAAGGACCGGGCATCAATTCACACAGAGATTAAGAAAGCTTAATTACCAATAGCTATAAAATATAAAACTAAAGGATGCAAATACAAGACAAAACAAACCTGTTCAGCCCCAGTAAGAGTGATGTTTGCAGTGATTATTGACAATCAGCAAATTCTTGATGATCTACATCAATGGATTAACAACCAGAATGATTTCTAATGATCTGTCTGGAATGTCACCCCGTCTCTCAAACCCAAGCAGGTAAATCAACCTGACCACAGAGGGTCAGGAACAACTTTCTAGGAATGGTGTAAACTGTTAGTTCAGTTTCAATCTTAATTATGAAGGCTTTTGTTTTCCTGCTTCTGTGCTTGTTTATGGTTACTCCCTCCTCCTGCTAAATGCTCTTTTCTGTCATCCACCTTTCAGAGAATTCCTTAGAAGAATATACCTCTTCCTGAAATCTACTCTGATCACCCAGCCGGAGGAGAGTTCTCTCCCCCTTCTCTGAACTCCAAATACTCCGTATGCACTTACTTAATAGTACGTCACACAGCGCCCTAGAATTGCTTGTGTTCTGTTCACATCGTATCTCCCCAGACTGTAATCCTTGAAGAGAGAGGATTACAGAAAGAAATGAGAAATGTCTTACTCATTTTTTTATTCCTAACTAGGAGGCACCATTACATATTTAATATATACTGCTTAAATTCTTTGATACCAAATGAATATTCCTTCACTATCAAGTAAATGATAGGAATGATGGGACAGGAAAACTACACCATGTAAAACTGGCTAAATCTCTTAACAAAATGGAGCAATCTAACATCTATAAGAAGCCCTTATTACAAGTGATCCAGGACTGGCAATTCCATCTAAAAAGGCCACATGGAAAAACACCTACCTGTGAGTCAACAAGCTCTACCATACAGAATCTATTCCCATACTTTCACATGGTATGCATTCAGATATGCAAAGGCTATTGAAATTCTACCAAATCAATACCAGTAAAGAGAAAGAAGTATAGTAAATACTCCCCCCCCATTACTCAGTTCCACATAGTTATTTTTTTAAATTTTTTTTAATGTTTATTTCTTCTTTGAGAGAGAGAGACAGAGAGAGCACAAGCAGGGGAGGGACAGAGAGAGAGAGAGAGAGAGAGAGAGAGAGAGAGAGAATCTAAAGCAGGATCTAGGCTCTGACCTGTCAGCACAGAGCCCAACATGGGGCTTGAACTCATGAACCGTGAGATCATGACCTGAGCTGAAGTCAGACCCTCAACTGACTGAGCCACCCAGGCACCCCTAGTTATACAAGTATTTTAAAAATAAAGTTTCTTTGATCTTGAAAAGTTGAAGATGAGTGAAAAGTACAGAATCCATGGCATTATCTACATGGATTATGGTATCATTGGGAAATCAAAGTTGTACGAAGCATCTGAATCTTACAGCAGGTACTACGGACTGTCCTTCCTGTTGTAAGCTATTTTTCATAAAGCTCTGTATGGGCCTTTCACACTCCATGTGTGAGCTACTCTACTGCACCTGGGGCGCCTGGGTGGCTCAGTCGGTAGAACGTCCTAAATCCTGACTTAGGCTCAGGTCACGATCCCAGGGTTCTGGGATTGAGCCCTGTGTCTGCCTACATGCTGAGCATGGAGCCTGCTTAAGATTCTCCCTCCCCGTCTCTTGCCCCATGAAAGCGCACGCGCACGTTCCCTGAAATTTAAAAAAAAAAAAAAAAAAAAGTACTCTACTAGATCCAAGAGAAGTTATGCTGTTTGGGGCACTTGGGTGGCTCAGTCGGTTGGGCGTCAGACTTCAGCTCAGGTTATGATCTTGCAGTTGGTGAGTTCGAGCCCCATGTCGCGCCCTGTGCTGACAGCTCAGAGTCTGGAGTCCGCTTCAGATTCTGGGTCTCCTTCTTTCTGCCTCTCCCCTGCTTGCATTTTGTCTCTCTCTCAAAAATAAGTAAACATTAAAAAATTAAAAAAAAAAAAAAAGAAGTTATGCTGATACAAAACTAAGAGAAGACATCTGTGGGCTCCAAGACAGATCAAATAAATGACGGGAAAGGGCTGGACAGGGACAATCTAATATAGTATTCTTGAGAAGTAAACTTTGAACACGACCAACCATTAAGAGCTTATGTAAGTCAGACCAGGCTGTAAACGAAGAAACAGGGAAGGGTATTTGGGGATTCCTAACTTTGCCTCCTGGCTGCATGCCGACTGCCGGCACATCTAGAAGTAAAATCCACAAGCAGGTCTTACTGGCTCTTTGAAGCCCCTGAACTCACAAATACTTTGTCCACGTTCTTTTCATCACTATCATCAGATCCTGAAAGGAGTCTTAACCCACAAAAAGGTCCGTCTTCGGAGAAAACCTTTTAAGTGGAAAGAACACCACACCCTGGTAGTGATACAGCTGGGTGGCCCTGCCATCATCATGGTCACTATTTTGGGAGAGGCTGTAAACGAGTGAACCAAGGAGCACAGGATAATTGTCACTGTGACAGATACCACGCTGGGAAAGGAAGCAATCAGAGAATACTGGTTCCCACTCTAGAATCCACCAACACCTACGACCCCTCCAAAAAGCCTCCCTGACAAGCCAATATTTGGGCCAAAGCTGGAATGATAAGAGGCCAGTCATGCAAAGGAAGGCTGAGGTGGAAAGAACAACTCTCTGGACTGAGGGAAGGGCAAGTTCAAGGGCCCTGCGGTGGGAAACTGCAGAAACAAGGAAACACTGGGGAGCCCACCGTGCCCGACACCGTATGGTGTGAAGGAGGGGTGGGGGCATGAGATGGCACACCGAGGTGTCTGGGTCGGATTCTAAGCGCGCTCAGAAGAATGAAAAGGTTTTAAAAGCACAGGCTCTAGTTTAACTATGCACTTCCCAGTTTTGAGCCCACAGATCATCCTCCCCAACATACACATACAAACCCACCAGGACTGTACCTTTGAAGACAAAAAGCAAATCAAAAAACAAAAACCCCGGGGTCTCCAAGTACCTTCTCCAAAGAACAGATGAGCACTTTCTTCATAAAATGTAAGCTATTAAAACAATCACTTGGAACTATGTGCAGCTGTTGGAGAGGACTGTCCAAGTGTCCCTAGTAGACCACAATCCTCTTAGACTTTTTAACAATGGCTGGGTTGAGCGAGTTTCAGGGTCAACACGTGAGCACTGGAGAGAATCAAAAATGAATCAACTTCTTGCGAAGGTTTTATTAATACCTAATTTCCATTTACAAGTCATTCTTTATAATGTCCCAGTTTGTGATACAGTTTTAGTGACACGAACATTTGATTTCAATTAAAAATTGTTAATTGACTGAAACATGACCTCTGATAGGAAACAGTTATAGTTGCAAACGCTTCTGGGTTCGCCGGTTACGAACACACGAGTCGTTACATCAGAAACGTGCGTACGTGCGTACGTGTACGTGTGTGTAGCTGTGTGGACTCAGATAACACAGTAGACATAACCCAGATTCATCTCGGGGTCGGGTGGAAAACATCTGGAGGGCATGCCACACACCATAAGCCTGAGTTTTAGAGATCCTTAACTGGGTAAGTTCTGAAAAGCAGGTATGACGATGAAGAAAACCCCAGAGCATGATGTGGAGAGCACAGGGGCAGGGCCGGGGCGGCCCCTGTGGAGGCGACACAGCCCAATCTGCTGTCCGCATACACTCCGCTCTTTCTCGCATCCAATCGACAAACCGTGGGAACAGTAAAACCCTGAAATGCTGCCCACCCCACTCAGTGAAAAACACAAGTCTCTACAGCGGTAGGGCCCGAGCTGACAGGACTCTCCGGTCTTTGCACGACCTGCCCTCTCCACTCCTCCACTCGATGCTCTGAGAATGCCACAAACACGCTGCCGTTTGGGGCACTGGTGCCGCTGCAGATCCACACGGCCGAGCCCACAATTCCTTCCAGTCTTTGCTCAACTGCCGCCTTCTCAAGGTCACCTGCCCTGACCCGGCACGTCAGCTGCAATACAGACCCTCTTGCCCTCTTGAATCGAGTTAGTGTTTTCTGACATACAATAAAACTTTCTCATTTCTTCCGTTGCCTTTCTGCCCCTCCAGACGTTAAAAAAGAACATAAGCTTCACAAAAGCAGGGATTTTAACTCCACTGTATTCACTGATGTCTCCTAAGAGTCTAAGACCATTCCAAGGGCCTAGGAGGTGCTCAGTCATTGTGAGTAAAACCATTTTATTTATTTATTTATTTATTTTTTTTAACATTTATTTATTTTTGAGACAGGGAGAGACAGCATGAACGGGGGAGGGTCAGAGAGAGGGAAACACAGAATCTGAAACAGGCTCCAGGCTCTGAGCTGTCAGCACAGAGCCCAACGTGGGGCTCGAACTCACGGACCGCGAGATCATGACCTGAGCTGAAGACGGATGCTTAACTGACTGGGCCACCCAGGCGCCCCTGAGTAAAACCATTTTAAACGTGCAAACCTAATCGGATGCCCTGCCCGCCTACACCTCCCACACTCCCACCCTCAAGCCATAATTTGCCATTTCTCAGAATAAAGTCACAAAGCTCCTTATCGCGGTCAATAAAACCCTACAGTCTGGCCTTTCTCTACTTGGTCATTTTGACTTGACATTTCCAGTCACACCGAAAGTGCTCATGTTCACCACATCCTCACTCTACACAGAACTTTTAACGTGCTGCCCCTTCGATCTGAAATGCCCGCTCCAGTCTCTTCTCCAACTAATGCCTTCACACCTCACGTTATCCACCAATTCCTCGGGGAACCCTGCTCTTCCTGAGTAGGTGAGATCCCCTGATTCCAGGATCTCGTAGTCCTGCACACTTCTCCTAGGATGTGCACTTAGATCTGTCTGTATAACTATCTGATTAATGACTCTCAGCCCAGCAGACCATCCATAGTCCACGTGAAAGCAAAGACCCTGGCAATTTTTTCCAACATCTCAACCCCAGCTTGCAGCGTGTACCTGGCCCAAAGAAGGTACTTGACACAACTGCATTCAGCGCCCACCGCAGTGAAACGAACGTGAACACTGCTCCACACGACAGGCGACCTGATGCCCACGACTGTCCCAGCAGCAGGCCTGGTGACTGACTCTGGGGTGACTCACATTCACATCTCAGTTAACCTCACGAGGGGCGCCTGGCTGGCTCGGTTGGTTAAGCGGCCAGCTCTGGGTTTCAGCTCAGGTCACGATCTTGAAGTTTGTGGATTCGAGCCCCACGTCAGCTCTGTGCTGACGGTGAGGAACCTGCTTGGGATTCTCTCTCTCTCTCCCTCTCTCTGCCCCTCCCCTGCCTGCTCTCTCTCTCAAAATAAGTAAATAAACTCAAGTTTTTTTTTTTAATAAAATAACCTCGCTAAATTTTGGGTTCAAATGGTTTCTACTTCCCGCTACTGCATCCATTTCGTAGAAACAAAAGACTGACGACCACAGTAAAAGTATTTGGTAATTATCTACATGATAATCATTCCTCCTTCAACTGCCAATCCATATGTAACTCAACACTAACATTAAATAAACAAAAATCCTATGCATTAAGAACTATAAAAAGTTCTATTAGAACATATGGCCTTCTCTCTCTTCCCTTCATTTTCTAGGCAAAGATCACTCTGGAATTTTTAAGAGTATCTGTTTTTCTGTTTGCACTTCCAAAAATATATGCCATCTTTTTATAGGATTACCATCTGTCTCATCATGCCTAAGTAAATGTTCTGAATTAGTTTTACTGCTTTTCTAATTGTAAAATTCGAAGTTTACACATATACTTGAAAATGTGTATAAAAAAGTTCAAGGGAAAAGGTTTTAGACGAGCATACTTGATCTGTATGGGCCGCAGATAACGTTTTCAAGTAATTTCACAGACTCTTTTTTTAAGGAATGATTGGACTTAGTCGTGCTGGCCATTAAAACACCTAAAGAAAACATTTAAAATACAACATGGAACAGCTACTTAACATCAACGAATAAAATAGTTTTGTTATTGTCAGTTTAACAAGTGAGGAAACTGGGTCTCAGAGATCGAAAGCTGCCCAACAAAGTTAAATAATCTGTCATGAGGAGACAGCAGATGTGCAGCCTGAACCCGGCTGCCACCGCGAAGCTCACGTTCTTCCCCTGCGACAAGCCGCCAGGCCAGTCCTCCTGCTGCTAAATCAGGGTTCCCCCAAGTCTCCAGGCTGGGGACCTCTTTATCCTCGTCCAAAGCACAGACAAGCTTTGTCTAGGTGGGTTCTATCTACTCAAATTTACCCTAGTAGAAACTAAAACTGAGACTTTAAAATATTTGTTTTTAAATGATAATATACTCATCACGTGTTAATGTAAATAACATTTTCCCAAGAAATAAATGTATTTACCCAAACAATAAAAATTCAGCGAGGGAAGTGGTGCTGTTTCACATTATTGTAAATCTTTTTTCTGTCTGACTTAAGACAGCAGGACTCTCACGTTTCCATCTGCCTTCAATCTGTTACATTATGTTGTTTCAGTTAAAGTGTAAGAAGAAAATCCAACCGCCTACAGATATATATCTGGGAAAGGGAGAAATATTTCCTTTAATAAACTTCTCATAGAACTGTGGATATTCTTTCCTGTGATATTATACCAAAAATCAACAAGTGATAGTTCCTTAAAAAGTTAGCTGCACTGGGAAATCTGAAACCCTTTCAATAACTTTTTACTCTATTACATTCAAATCCATTGGTCTAGCTTGCATTTTGAATCAATCCTCTAGGTATGTACGATCTTAGAATATCAGGTATTAGAGATTTCATAATATAGTATCAAAAAATCACATCTGTTAACATCACCACTGATCTCATCAGAAAAGTCTCCGCACTGGGAAGCAGGTTAAGCTAACAGTGGTAGACCCAAGTTCTCCACAATTCTATGTTCGCTTGAAAGCTTGGATGTATCACTGACACCAATCCTGTCAGTGAATTTATGAGAAAATATCTACTAAAAACTCAAGCTGAAAAACCATGGTTTGTCAACTTGCCGGGAGCCGATCCATCCAGCGTTTCTGATGGCACAGCCCGGGTGGTTGGCAGAAAGGCAACGCACAGCGACCCTCCGAATGGGAAGCTACGGGTATCCCTCCTCTTACTCATCATGGCCATCCCCATGGTCCAACTGGCACTGATGATTCAAAAGAAACCCATGGGGGCAAACTCGGGGATATTTTCTGGGGATGACCCCCAGGACAAAAAAGAAACCTTATATCCAGCCAGTGCCACCCCCGCCTTCCCGTCCCCTACCTAAAGAAAGGATAGCCCCATATATTTCCCAGCCAAGGAAGGGGGCAAGTGGGTTCGAAAGCCCCACTCCGGCAACAAAGCAATGTCTCTATGGGTAGAAGTTACTCAAACTCCTAGGCCCAACTGGCCCCCAGGAGGCATTCCAGAGCATAACTGGACCTGGTGGGTCAAGGTACAGAATGGTTCATTAGTTCCCAGGTATACACTGTCTCTCTGGGAGCGCATAAGGCGTGGGTTCCCAGGGCCCTCTTGGCTCCCTCCCGGCACCCCAGACCAAAGCGAATACTTTTGTTCCTTGTACCGCAAATGGTTCGAAGGAACAATTAAGAAGTCATGTCCCTGTAAATGTTCCACTTGAGGTGTTGAGAGCTAGATGACCTTTCATGAAAACAGCGAAGCAAACGCTTTATAAAACTATAAATAAACGTAGATACGTAATGAAAGTAGTATGAAGAAGTTAATCAATAAGCAAAAAGGCAGGAGGAAACGTTACAAAGAAATAACCATGAGGTTCCTTAATGGGTGATTACACAAAGGAACGTTTTTAGAATTAGGTAATGCCGAGAAACATAGATGACACACGCTACAAGGAAACTGCTAACAAATATAATGCCACATTTGCCACAGTAAAGCGGCCAGTCGAACCCACTGCTCTTGTCTGTGTCCATTTGTTATTTTTGCCAACGTCTCTCATCCTTCGGGAACCCCTGGACGTGCTGGGGCTGGATCTCGGCATCACCTATTCTCTTATTAATGTTTGCTTTATTTTTAAAGTAAGCTCTATGCCCAATATGGGGCTTGAACTCATGACCCCGAGATCAAGAGTCCAACGTACCACCGACTGAGCCAGCCAGGTAAACGTGGTGTTTCACGAAACAGGAGCTATCTCAGCAACTACAACAACAGCACAAGGCTCCCTTCTTCGGTCAGCATGTGGAAGAGAACATGTTCTACACGTTTGCATCTCATCATAAGCATTCTGAAAAGATGTGTACACAGGGTCAAGATTCAATAAATGCAGTCATTTTTACAGCTTCATCAGTGACATTCTTAAATGTAACTGTGATTTTCTTTTTACCACAATGTCTAGAAGTAAGGAATATAAAACTGCTATGAAAGGGGCATCTCGGTGGCTCAGGTAGTTGAGCACCCAACTTTTGACTTCTTGACTTCAGCTCGGATCATGATCCCAGGGTTCTGAGATCAAACCCCGCATTCATTCATTCATTCTCTCTCTCTCTCTCTCTCTCTCCTTCTGCCCCTCTCCCTGCTAGCATATTCTCTCTCAAAAAATAAATAAAAATATTTTAAAAATTTTAAAAATCATTACTTTCTTTAAAAAAAAAACAAAAAACAAAAAACTCCTATGGAAGTTTAATTCTATCACAACAGTTGGTGCCACTCCTTGTCCGTGGAAAGGCACCTTCAATTTTACCCACCATTGTTTTTGCCCCCTTGGTAAAAATGGCAATGCAGTGAAAGAGGCAAATAATGTTTTAGCATTATTATCAAAGGGGATCCACAAACCATACTTGGAGCTACCAGCTTAAAAGAACAAAAAGACTTTAATGGAAGCAAGGCATCCACACAAAACATTAGCAAGATAAAGAGTTTCACTGTTGTCAATATCTCTCTGCCCTAAAGGTTGCCAGTTTCTTAGCAAGCCATGGTTCATGACTTTCCACTGTAGTTCTTTGGATTCTTCTCCATTGTTCCTGAATCTACACTACTTGCCATTAACTTTATAAAAAAGTTTCCAGATAGAAGTAGAAAGTAAGGAAAATAGACTATATAATAAAAGAGAAAATAAGGGCAATGGCCAATATAACATGAAATATGATAGAATTTAGGTCTCAGTGTTGGTTATGCCATTAAGTATGAGTGGGATAAACTCAACTATTAGAAAAAAGATTTTCAGATCTGATTTTAAAAATCCAGGGGTGGGGCGCCTGGGTGGCGCAGTCGGTTAAGCGTCCGACTTCAGCCAGGTCACGATCTTGCGGTCCGTGAGTTCGAGCCCCGCGTCAGGCTCTGGGCTGATGGCTCGGAGCCTGGAGCCTGTTTCCGATTCTGTGTCTCCCTCTCTCTGCCCCTCCCCCGTTCATGCTCTGTCTCTCTCTGTCCCAAAAATAAATAAACGTTGAAAAAAAAAAAAAAAATCCAGGGGCACCTGGATGGCTCATTCAGTTGAGTGTCCAACTCTTGATTTCAGCTCAGGTCAGGATCCCAGGCTCATGAGATCAAACCCCATGTGAGGCTCCAGCTGAGCGTGGAGCCTGCTTAAGATTATTTCTCTCTCTCAAAATAAAAAATAAATAAAACAAAAAAGAAATATTTTTAAAAATCCAGTCATATATAGAAACACATTAAAACCAACTATCTCAGAAAGTTTCAAAATATGGTAAAATCTCTATTAGCCACCTCTATTAAACTATCCTCTTCTTCAGCATTCCTGTGATCATTCTATACTATCAGCTGAATTATATTTACTCGCATTCTATTTGAGATCGGGAATGCGATCAGTCTTTGTCAACAGTTATATCCCCAGTACCTAAAATAGTACCTGGACATGGCTGATGTGCACCCTAATTTTTCTGAATTTAAATTCACTGCATGTTTTAAGCATGTAAACAAATTCTGTTTTAAAGTTCTTCCTACGAAAACAGTCAATTGATTTGTAAACACTAAATAAATGCAGCTGGTTAAAAAAAAAAATCTTCTGCAGACTTAAGTGTAAACGAAACCACTCCAAAAGCCTAGAAAAAATTACTTTAAACAAATCTAGGCCTTTGTACAAAGACTGCTTTCCTGGGGCACCTGGGTGTCTCAGTCGGTTAGACGGTTAGGCATCTGACTTCAGCTCAGGTCATGATCTCACAGTTCGGGAGTTCGAGCCCCGGATCAGGCTCTGTGCTGACAGCTCGGAGCATGGAGTCTGCTCTGGATTCTGTGTCTCCCTCTCTTTGCCCCTCCCCTGCTCACGCTCTGTCTCTCCTCTCTCAAAAATAAATAAACATTAAAAAAAAAAAAAAGATTGCTTTCCTTTTTTTTTTCTTTTGAGAGAGAGAGAGACAGAGAGAGAGAGCAAGCCCTCGTGAGCCCCAGGAGGGGTGCAAGTGGGGGACGGGCAGAGGGAAAGAGAGAATGCTAAACAGGCTCTGTGCCATCGGAGCCCAATACCTGGCTGGATGTCAGGACCCTGAGATCAGACCTGAGCAGAACAAAGATTGCTTTTCAAATGTAATTAACTTCTAATTCTACCTTTCGAAGTGCCAAATTGGAAACTAACATATAATGCATTATTTAAGGACAGATTTTACATAATTCAGGCTGACAGAGTTCAGTCAATAGATACAGAAAAAACCCTGGTCCCACATATGGACATTAATGAAAGAGTGTATATCTGCTTGTCTGAATTCAAAATAAAATGTTTAGGGGCACCCGGGTGGCCCACTCAGTTAAGCAACCAACACCTGATTTCAGCTCAGGTCACAAGCTCCTGGTTTGTGAGCTGAAGCCCCACACCGCACTCCGTGCTGACAGTGCCCAGCCTCCTGTGATGCTCTCTCTGCCCCTCCCCAACTTGAGCTTCCCCCCCGCGCCCGCCCAAAAAAATAAACTTTAAAAATACAATAAAATGTCTAAAAGTACATGGATCCATACGTCAGTGAAGTTTTCCAATGAACTGACAAACGCCAATCCTAACTGCTTCAGGAAAAATATTCTAACAGAAAAGAATGAAAAAGGAAAATGCTATCAATAAGAAAGCTAGGGTAACAATAATAACATAAGGCAGCGTTACGTTCAAGAAAAATCGTCTTTTCGTCTTTTTGAAAATCGTCTTTTCGAAAATATCTCTTTCGGCCCAAGAAAATAAAATAAACAAAAATGAAGAATATAGATTTAAATTACATAATTACTTTTTCTATTGGGATTCTATACTCTAAAAAGTGAGAATATATCTCCTTTTCAAGAACTTATGGAATCGTTACTAAATGTAACAAGAGTGGGCCACATTGAAAATGTTGGCAAATTAAAAAATCAGAAATACCTCAAGTGACCACTAGACAATAAAACTGAAAAGGAAAGCAGAAAAAATAAAAATTACCCAACATTCTCTTGAATCAAAGAAGAAATCTCAATGAGAACAAAAATGGCATACTCTTCATAAACATAATGAAAATGCTACAGATCGAAATCGATGCGATTCTGAAAGACCCTAAAACTGTGCTCACAGAAAACTTCAAAGAAGTTTTAAACATTTACAAAACTAAACAGTAAGGAATCATAAGAAACAAACTATGCATTCGATTCAGGGAACCAGCAGTTTGAAGCCACAAAAAAAAAAAAAAAAAAAAAAAAAAAAAAAAAAAAAAAAGAAAACGCAAATTAATGAAATAGAAAATAAAAAGTAGTAGTAAACAAGAGTTGATTCTTCGATTAAACAACAAAAAGTTGGTGAAAAAGTGGCTGCCATAGTCAAGGAAAAGGGAAAAACACATTTATATGGATATTAAAACGAAGACAGTAGTAACTACAGATCTGTGAGAAATCAAGATATGTTAGGAGTACTTTGAAAACTCAATAAAAATTGGAAACTCAGATAAAATGGCTAATTTTGTGGCAAAACATATATATTACCAAAATTTGCACTAGAAGAGATAGGAATCCAAAAGAGGCTAAAAGCTGTCAAAGAACTTGAGAAAGTTCTCAAAGAACTACTAAGGCCCTCTCTTTCTTCAGGGAGAAAAAGGGACAAGTCAATAAAGACATTAAATACTCACTAAACTACGTCAGGACATAGAAAAAGAAACCTCCCAAATTTATTTCTGAAGCCAAAGAACATTAATATCACCACTGGACAAAGATAACACATTAAAAAAAAGCAAAAAACAAAACCAGAAACACCCACTGATCTCACTGATGAATGCTGATATATAAAACTTTTTTTTTGTATTTATTTATTCGGATAGAGGGGGCAGGCAGAGAGGGGGAGAGAAAATCCCAAGCAGGCTCAGCACTGTCAGTGCAGAGCCCAACCTGGGGCTTGATCCCACGAACTGTGAGATCATGAACTGAGGTGAGATCAAGAGTCACATGCTTAAACCAACTGAGCCCCCCAGGCATCCCTGAAAAACAAATCTCAAATATCAGCAAAAAACGGGGTGTCGAGGGAAAGGAATCAACTAGGTAAGGCGCATCTGAGGACTGCCAGCACGGCTGAGAACTTACAAATTTATAATTTACCATAGAGCAAAGCAGCAAAATCATATGACCACAGCTATAAATCACAAAATGGATCAGAAAAAAATGACATCAACCCGAACCCCCTCAAAAACACTCCTTCAAACAGAAGTACATGGACATTTAACACGCTATATATAACAAAACTAAGATTCACATGAGTAACAAACACTGAAAGCCAATAACAAGGATGCCAATTATCAAGTGTTACTTAGCATTATTTCCAACATATTACCTAATTAATTAGATAAGGGTAAGAAGGAAGTATAAATATTGGAAAGGAGGAGACAAGTTGGCATTATTTACAGATGGCATGACTGAACACCTATAATATAACACATGTGGCTGAACAGCCAAGAGCAGAAAAAAGAGGGAAAAAAAACCTCACTCCACCAACTGCTTACACAATTTATGATGTAAAAACCACTAGTAAACATTTACTTTTAAAAAGCTAGTAAGCCAACGTAATAAAAGACTAGATTCTATTTATAATAGTTTCAAAAAAGATTAAATTAATTTTTAAACAATGTCCAGAACTACATGAAAAACTTTAAAACTCCTCAGAGGATCACAAGAGACTCAAATACATAGACACATCTTGTTCGTAGGTAAAAACAATTAAATCCTGTCAAAACATTAACTCAAGATCAAGAAACATCAATGATATTTTTGCAAGAAACCAGACAAAATGATACTGAAATAAACTTGGACATATGAACAATGAAAAGATTAAGAAAAAACCTAAAGGAACAACTGAGGGAGAATGAGATAGCTTACCACTGGGAGGGAAAAAAAGACTAGAAAGGCAAGAAATAGGCCAAGACACAGATGAAAAGAGTATGTGGCCAAGAGAACGTGTGACACTATTGGGGGAAGACAGATTACCCAAGAAATGATGACAAACAGGTTGGATAACCATTTGGAAGTGGTGGAAAAAGCAAGGCATTTATTTTCTGATACAAAAATACTGTCCAGAAGGATCAAATATACAAATAAAAATAATACACAAGTTGGAGAAAACTCTTTTTGAAAATCTCAGCACTGCACAAAGCCTTTCTATGCATAACATAAAACCTTGAAACCGTAGAGGAAAAGATTGACAATCTAACAATGCAAAATTTATAAATTTCTGGACAGCCAAAAGAATGGCATAATTAAAGCCAAAAGATAAACTGGAGGAAAACTGCAAACACATGACAAAGAACTAATTTCTGTAACTCAGACTGTGCTCTTAGAAATCAGTACGAGAAAGGCACATAATCCTATAAGCAAATGGGCATAATATACAAAAGAACAGTTCACAAAAAAAGAATAACAGAAGAAAGTAAGAATGGCAAGAAAACAAGAGATATGAAGAGGGAGGGGAGAGGGAGGGGGAAGAGGGGGAGGGAGAGGGAAAGAAAACAAATTCAAGTGACCCATCACCATCCTAGAGGAGCCTCCATTCATTCCTAACAAAGAAATTAAAGAAATCTGGGGTCCTGGGAACTATTCCGTATCTCGATTGCTGTGGTTACATAACTGAATACACTTGTTAAACTCCACATACTTTAACTGTAGGTATATTCAATCGCAACTTTAAAAATCCACTGAAAGATGGGCACCTGCGTGGCTCAGTCAGTTAAGCATTTAATTCTTGATTTCAGCTCTGGTCATGATCTCACGGTTCGTGGGATCAAGCCCCGCATTGGGCTCTGCACTAACAGTGTGGAGCCTGCTTGGTATTCTCTCTCTCCCTCTCTGCCCCTTAACCACTCATGCTCTCTCTCTCAAAAGCAAGTAAATAAACTTTTCTTTTAAAGCCACTGAAAAGGAAATTTAAGAAAAACGAGGTAATATCTTTTACCGCTGAGTCTGAAAAAAGGTACATCAGTAACAATGTTGGCAAGGGTGTGAAAAACTGAGCACTTACTTATTGTTGAAGTTTAAATTGGCACAATTTGTGGAGAATTATTTGAAAATGTTTATCAAATTTTAAATTCACATATGCTTTAACCAAGTAATTACGTGATTAGGAATTTGCGTTTTCAATATATACTCATGCCAAAACAAGGACATATGGAAACTGATGTTCCCTACAGCATTAAATCTTTTCAAAAGCTAGCATTGCTTGATCATGTACCCAGTAGTGGTAACTACAGACCACATATTGGCCTGATACATGCCAGGCTTTGGTTTAAGCCTTCAGAATATAGTGCATCCCATTTAACCCTTCTAACCCTGTAATCCCAGTACCGTGCAGGAAGCAGTATCACAGAGTGGAAAGCACTCCTGTGGAACCTGAACGCACGACTCACATACTTCCTGGCTCCACCGTTTAACAGTGTGTGATCTCAGAAATAACAGTGTCTTCCACTCAAGTTAGATGCTGTGAGGTTTAAATGTGTCCTTACAACACCACCTAGCACATATCAGGCCACATAGGTGTCTGCAGCTAAGAGGAGTAGTAAAAACAGTAATAAACCCACTCTATGGATGGGGAAGCTGAGGCAGAGATCAAGGGACATGCCTAAGATCACAGAACGGATTCTACAGAATGAGCCCATTTAATCACTATGCAGACATTTATGGAATAATTTATTTTGGCAAAAATGCGGAGTTAGCCTAGAGATCAGGTAACAAGGATAATATACATCAAAAATCAGTGGACTGGTTTAGTAAGCTATAACCCACCAGTACGATGGAGTATTATGCAGATAAACAAAGAGGCCCGAGATACACGGCTGGTGGAGGGCAAGCTGCAAAGTGAAACGCTAACGTGCACGTCCCAGTGTGTACGTGTTTATATGCCTACGTGCACGGAGTGAATCTCTCAAAGAACATCCACATATCGATGATTACACCTCTAGTGACCAGGGACGGGGTCAGGAGGGCCAAGAGACCGCCGTTTTCTACCCAGGTATCGTCCGCGTTCAAACGGTGCCTTAGGCCATGCTGCTTTCACAAAAAGACCTACATCAGTACCTGCTTTTGCCGACTGGAAGAAACCCAGAGAGGGTTTCTGCTTTTGCAGAAAAGGCGAAAAGCAAAACCAGCATTCGGAGTGTGTTCTGCAGCGGGCCGGTACAGAGGCGGTAGGAGCGGAGCCACCCAGCTCCTTCCCTGGGAACCCCGGGAACCCCGGGAAACACACTCAGCATCTCAGCATCCAGCTGCCAGAGCTGTGAACTGTGCGAGCACGTGTGCTTTATCTCGATTTATTTTGTGCATCTGTTTGCAAGATGTGTTCTAAGGTGTCAGAGAAGCAAAAGGTTATTTTTGGGGTCTGGAAATGCTCAAAACATTTTCCATATACATTAATGATACCTGCTTCTTCAGTTTGCACCATTTTGGCTTACAAAAGGTTTCACAGGAATGCTCTGCTTTCAGACAGTAGGGGAATCCTGCATTAGATCTTTCTGTACCCGGTAAGCGCATTTCACTTTCCTACAAAACCACCACCACCACGCTGCACACTGAGAAAACAGGCCACCTGGGGGCTCCTGGGGGGCTCGGCTGAGTGTCCGACTCCTGATTTTGGTTCAGGTTATGATCCCAGGATTGTGGGATCCGGCCCCACGTTGGGCTCATGCTCAGCATGGAACATGCTTAAGATGTTCTCTCTCCCTCTTTCCCCCCCTGCCCTTCTCCCCCATTTGCTTGCTCTAAAATAAAAAAAAAAAAAAAAATTGGGGGCACCTGGGTAGCTAAGTCAGTTAAGTAGCCAGCTCTTGATTTTAGCTCAGGTCATGTTATCACAGTTCATGGGTTCAAGCCCCACATGGGGCTCTGCACTTAGTGTGCAGCCTTAGAACTCTCTCCCTTTCTCTCTTAAAAAATTTAAATGAACAGACAATAGTCTGTCTAGGGAAAAGAATATGTACTTGTGTGTTTCAGTAACCTCTTAGCAAGAAAAGCAGGACTCTGATGCCCTCAGGGTCAAAGGTCTCACAGTTTTCCTTATCCATCTTTCCCTAAATCTTCCCAAACTGTTCTCCATTCTCCCTAGCTGCTAATCTCATGATGCAAATTCCTCCCCTTCACGCCCTGTGTCATTCCGTGTACCTCACTCTCACATTTCAGTCTTTTTGCTTCCCTATTCACCACGGGACCCTTCCAGTGGCTCTGCTCCCTACAGATACCAGGAATGGATACCTCATCCAGCCCCAATCCCCGACACCTGACAGCCGTGCCCCCCTGGGGTTCGCCCCATACAGCAAGTGCTTCTCAGCTTCTCATCGTTCACGAGGATTTCTCTAAGTTTCCTTAACTTACGCCCATCTCTGTGCCTCCCTCTTCTGCCTCATTGATCACTCCAGGTGACATCCTTGTCTTGACACTCACAGAACACGGCACCTGCTTGAAAAGTCGAAGGAGATTAGCCTCCAGCCCTAGTAAAACCACGGGGATGAAAGATGAAGTCCTTGCCCTCCAGGACCCTTGGATTCTAGTCCAGAAGGTAAGCGAACAGACATCTGCAGAAGACTGAGGGAAACGCTGCGGAGGAAGTTATGTCCACCCGCGTCCAGAGGACACCTGGGAAGGAGAGGAGCCGGTCCCGCCACCACTCTCAGCACCTCTGCTCCCAAAGGACTTCCGTTAGCAATACCAGCACATCCGCCGCCCATACGGAGGTGACTTCGTCCTTAGAGATGCACATTAGTCTTCATGAATCCTCACAAGAGCGCTATCTGCAAGGTACTATCTTCATGTCCATTTTATAGAAGGGCAAGCCAACCCTTTGGACTTTGGCCCAAAGTCACAGGGAAGGGGCCAACTAACAGACAAGCGCTGACGCAGGGTGCATCATCTAGAAACGTCCACCTTTTCTGACTGTATTAGCACAACACCAGGGATGGGTGCCTAGCGACACAGAGCACGGATCGCAGGGCCACAGTGTCTGAGTCCAAATCACAGCCAGCACTTCCTAATGACCGGGACATCGGCGCTTCAGTTTCCTCATCTGGAAACGGGAGTCAAGCAAGTACTCTCTCGGCGTGACAGAACGAGAAGGTTGATAAATCCTCTCTCCGTCATGCTGGTTGAGCAGCATGCAACCGAGAAACCTACGTCATGAAAGCTGCTCAACTTCAGGACTTCGTTCAAATTATAAACTTTTACGCTCCAAAACACATCAAGAGAGAGCAAGTCACAGACCAGGAAAACATATTTGTGTATCACATATCTGATAAAGCACGTGCACCCAGATAAAGAACTCTTTAACTGAAGGAGACAAATAACCCGATGCTTTAAATGGACGGAAGAGGGGCGCCTGGGTGGCTCAGTCAGTGAAGCGTCTGACTTTGGCTCGGGTCATGATCTCATGCTCTCAGCTCTGTGAGGTTGGGCCCCAACAGCTCAGAGGCTAGAGCCTGCTTCAGATTTTGTGTCCCCCTCTCTCTGTCCCTCCTCCACTTGTGCTCTGTCACTCTCCATCTCTCAAAAATGAATAAACCTTAAAAAAAAAAATTTAAATGAACAGAAGACAGGATCAGATCAAAGACGTACAAATGGCTAATAAGCACATGAAAACGTGCTTAATACTACTGGTCATTAAGAAAACGTAAATTAGGGGCGCCTGGGTGGCGCAGTCGGTTAAGCGTCCGACTTCAGCCAGGTCACGATCTCGCGGTCCGTGAGTTCGAGCCCCGCGTCAGGCTCTGGGCTGATGGCTCAGAGCCTGGAGCCTGCTTCCGATTCTGTGTCTCCCTCTCTCTCTGCCCCTCCCCCGTTCATGCTCTGTCTCTCTCTGTCCCAAAAATAAATAAACGTTGAAAAAAAAAAATTAAAAAAAAAAAGAAAACGTAAATTAAAGCCACAGTGATACCACACACATTGTAAGCAAATATGTAGAGACACTGGAACCACGCTGGTGGGAATACAAAATGGTGTGACGTTCAAACATTTTTCTGTTTTCTTTATCATGAGGAAAATGATTAAATCAGGGATTAAATACACAGAACAAAAAGACTTAAGACACAGCAGGTACATTTCAGACACCTAGAAATCAGTCCGCATCAGTTCATATGAACCGTCTACCTTCTTCTTCCTATAGCTGTACAGTGACTTGTATCTTGACTTTCTTCTTTTTGTGGCACCATGAGGAAGTTCCTCATTTTACTTCAGTTGCCTGGGTCTGGCTTCTTTCATCATGTGCCCCTTCTGTGGTCTTAAGAAATCCTTCCAGTACTGAAATCATATACTCTTTCTGTATTTCTTATAAAAGTACTGAAGTTTTGCTTTTCAGGTGTACATCCTTGATTAATCTAGTATTGATTTATAGAAACGATTAATTTGCGTTTTTCCACATGGACAACCGTCTCAACATGTGCACAAAAAAATACTCACCCTGATAAGAATCAACGAAATGCAAATTAAAATAGTAATGACTTTTCACAACTCATATCAGCAAATGTTTTTCTAAATGATGATATTTATCACTTGAAAATGTCTTAATATAGTTGTAAAAAAAAAAAAACTTGGGTTTATGCAACTCTTAAAAATATTTATCTTCTTTGGGGTGCCTGGGTAGCTCAGTCAGTTAAGTGTCCGACTCTTGATTTTGGCTCAGGTCATGATCTCTCAGTTTCGTGAGTTCGAGACCTGCCATTGGGCTCTGTGCTGACAGCGTGGAGCCTGCATGGGACTCTCTCTTCCTCTCTCTCTCTCTCTCTCTCTTTCTCCCCCCCCCCCCCCCGCTCACTCCCACTCTCTCTTTCTCAGAATAAACTTCAAAAAAAGTATTCATCCTCTTTGACACCATAATGCCGTTTTTATAACTCTTCTAGAAATAACATAAAACCAAAGCATAACAATGTCTCCTGCATTATTATATATGATAAAAAATAAATTTTAAGAATCAGAAACATTCTAATTTCCAACAGTGTGAGAACTGTAAACAAAATTCTAGCACATCTACACAATGGAACTTTAGGGAACCACTGACATTGAATTTATACAGGGTTATAAATAACATGAGGGAGAAGTTCATATTGTTCATTTGTTAAGTGCAAAAACACAGGAAACAAAATCATATGTACAGTGTGGTCTCGATTATGTAGAAAGAATAGGGGGGAACAGCAGACCAGAAAGAAATACAGCAGAACTGCCATCTGGACCACAGAATGCTCTGTAAATACTGTTTTCAATACTTTATTTTCAAAATATTCTATAACGAATATAGAGTTTTTAAAAGAATAAGGTCTTGGGGCGCCTGGGTGGCTCAGTCGGTTGGGCATCCGACTTTGGCTCAGGTTGTGATCTCGCGGTCCGTCGGTTCAAGCCCCAAGTCGGGCTGGGCTCTCCGCTGACAGCTCGGAGCCTGGAACCTGCTTCGGATTCTGTGTCTCCCTCTCTCTGACCCTGCCCTGCTCACATTGTGTCTTTGTCTCTCTCAAAAATAAATAAACATCAAAAAAAATTTTTTTTAAAGAATAAGGTCCGTGATTTTGTTCGTTCTTAAGTTACTTTTTTAAAGGGTATGGTGAGTAAAATGCAAGGCCTTTTCTTGGCTTTCAGTTTGGCCTTGACTGTACAAAAACATAAATCAACAGGTAAGAATACTCTATTATTTTTCTTTCATTAGAACCTAGGCAGCCTTCTCTTTCTCCTCACCCCACCGAAAACAAGTTTCTGCCAATCTGACATTTACTTGTGATGAGTGCATACAGGGTCTGGCCTGAAATATTCAATCTAAGTTTTGCAGAGTTAATTAACACAGACTTAGTATACACTACGAACTCTGAACGAGCAGTAAAGCCACCAGCGTTTCAATGACCCTCCTGACTCTGCTCGGTTTACATTCCCCGCTAAATCACAGTCCCTCGTAGCATATACCCTCAACTCCCTTCCCCACGCTCACTCTGAAACGCTCTCCCGGCCAGAGGCGGCACTGGCGACATGCAGCTCCGCCCACACCACGCCTGACAGGGAAATGTGGCCGGAGAAGCACGAAGCCACTCTGCCTGGCCCCACTGCACAGTCCTGACCGTGAGCCCCCCAGGTGGCGCCTTAATGCCGCCTGGAAATCCCACCACATTTCTACTCGGCCCCCCACCGACCAACCCACATCTTTCCTCACACCTTTAACGCTTACTCCTCCATCTTTAGTCTCAGCCGATGGCCCAGCTTCCTGCTGCACTGAGAACACTGAGGACGTGAGGAGAAAATCGGACAGAACCATCCTGTCACTTTACCGACCCACACACCTCTCTAAAGCCCGCCCCCCCGCCGCGGACCAGACCTCCCTCACCTCCCAGCCATCCCCCCGCTCTACCGGACCGCTCCTAAAACGACACTTCCCATGTACCTGTACAAGCACACTTGTCCTGACCCTCCTTTCTCCACCAGCTGTGGTCCCATCTCTTTAATCCCCTTTGCCACAAAACACCTTGGGAAAACAGGCACGCGAGGCCTACTATTCCCTTTCTCCCATCTTGCCTTCTACCCCCACCAGAGACCTACCTCTAGCACGTCACACGGAAACTGCTCTGGTCACCGCCACCCAGGACGTCCCCACTGCCAAGCCAGTACCCGTCCTCAGTCCCGACCTGAGATGCTCTCATCAGTCCTACTCAGACCACTGTGCCTCCAATCTCTTCACTCACGCCCCACAGTGACGTCGCTCACCCTCACGCCCGAAACACCACCGCTGTGTCCTCCACTCCCGAATCTGCACCTTTACTCAGCCTGGTTTCAGGCAGCTCCCTCCTCGACATTGCCACTCCACTGACTCAGGGATATCCAAGGTAACATGTTCCAGAATACACTCTGGCTCTTTCCGGTCCCAGCCCCAGATCTGCTCTGCTTGCAGCCTTTCCCTCTCTGGTCTGCGGTGACTCCATTCTTCCGACCGCTCAGATGAAAACGTCCACAACCATCCGGGGCTCTCCTCACACACCCACCCAGGGTCGTGTCTCAGCTACTTTCGAAATGTATGCAGAGTCCGATCACCTGTTACCGCCACACTGCTCCACGCTACTAGTCCGTCTTGTCCACATTACTTAACTGCCACCCAACTCGTCTCCTGCTTTCTCCTCTGCCCCGACATTCCCTTCCCAACACAGCCCTGGTGCGTGGGGACTTGGCACGAAGGCTGACAGTGCCGCACCTGCGTAATGAAGTCCTGTATCTCTGACCCAGGAGCATCATGTCCTGCGGCAGCACCCATCAAGGCTAACTTGGCGGCTTGAGCACAGGGTGAAATTTCCTACTCGTCAGTTCTTCACGACTACGTGTAAATAAAGATAAATGAAAAGTCGTTACAAGAACTGCTTTGACTTCTTTCAGGGCCTCTAGATCTTACACAATGAGCTTCATTTTAAAAAGTAACACGAATATTTACCCGGTTGCAAAGGTAAAGAAATTTAAAGGTAACAAAGTTAAGAAAAATGGACTTAAAGTTGCCATATAATTTCAAATTTAGTAAGTTAAGAAGCTCTAGTAAATTTTCAAGTGATACACTCCCACTTTACATCTAATTATTATTTTTTTTTTAATTTTTTTTTTTAACGTTTTTATTTATTTTTGAGACAGAGAGAGACAGAGCATGAACGGGGGAGGGTCAGAGAGAGAGGGAGACACAGAATCGGAAACAGGCTCCAGGCTCTGAGCCATCAGCCCAGAGCCTGACGCGGGGCTCGAACTCACGGACCGCGAGATCGTGACCTGACTGAAGTCGGACGCTTAACTGACTGCGCCACCCAGGCACCCTTACTTATTTTTTAAAGAGAGAGAGAGAGAGAGAGTGCACGAGTGAGCACACAAGTGGGGGAGGGGCAGAGAGAGGAGACACAGAATCCGAAGCAGGCTCCAGGCTCCGAGGGGTGAGCACAGAGCCCGACGCGGAACTCGACCCGAGGAACCGGGAGATCGCGACCTGAGCCGAAGTCGAACCCTTAACCGACTGAGCCACCCGGGCTCCCCAATACACTCCCACTTTATAGGCTATTGACACAAAACTAGAGGGCAGCACTAGAACCAGTCTGCTGTGTGACACTGAGTGAACCTCCTCCCTGAGTCTGTTTTCCCACATGAAATAAAGAGGTTGACCTCTAAAGCACATCCACCCCTAAAAGTACCTGATTCAATGGAGGTAAAAATATGCAGAGACTGGGGCGCCTGGGTGGCGCAGTCGGTTAAGCGTCCGACTTCAGCCAGGTCACGATCTCGCTGTCTGTGAGTTCGAGCCCCGCATCAGGCTCTGGGCTGATGGCTCAGAGCCTGGAGCCTGTTTCCGATTCTGTGTCTCCCTCTCTCTCTGCCCCTCCCCCGTTCATGCTCTGTCTCTCTCTGTCCCAAAAATAAATAAACGTTGAAAAAAAAATTTTTTTTTTAAATTAAAAAAAAAAAAAAATATGCAGAGACTTAGAAATTTAACCTGCAGGGAACAAATTTTCCATGAGCATTTCAAAGCATCTTTTTAACTGTGTCAAACATTTCTATTAAGTTGAATATGAAAATGTTCATAAATTCAATCATTTAAAATGCTAACGAACTGGCTCCTAAGAACTGATTAATGAAACAAATTCACTCTTCTTTAATTTTGTAATTCAGATTTTAGTATTTAAAAATTTTTTAAGTAGCACACTCGGGGTGCCTAGATGGAGCATACAACTCTTCATCTTGGGGTCGGGTCGTGAGTTCGAGCCCCACGTTGGGTTACGGATAACTTAAAAATAAAATCTTTAAAAAAAGTAGCACACCTCTACACCCGTTCATCACTGTCTATAGGTATATACAGATTCAATTTTTAAGGTATACATTTATACATTTAAAGTATACATTAAAAAGTTAAAACCTCTGTAAGCTCCCTACACAATTTCACTGTGTTCACTGCCTATGACAAAGTAAGGCCTCACTGGTTAAAGTGCCCAGTACATTAGACCCTTTGAGAATTTTTTTACAAACTACTAACAATTAAGGAAGGCCCAAAGATCTATGTTTGCTGTTGTCATTTTTATTCCGGCTTAAAAAATTGAGGCAAAAACTAAGAAAATCAATATACCGATCCTGGAAGTCCAACATCTGATGAAGAAGAGCTTCAGTCAAGGGAAGGAAACGAAAGGGAAGAAATCATAAAAGAAATTTAAAAAATTTTCCCATAACCGAACAACACAAGCGTACAGACTGAAAGGATCCATGCGATGCTCTGTACAGCCGAAGAAGAAAAGACAATACAATCAGGCACACCGTAATGAAATTTTAAAATTTAGAAGGAGAGGAGATAATAAGAAGGTACCAAAAGTTCCCCAAAAAAGAGGAAAAAAAATACATACAAACGATTGGGAAACAGCAACTAACTCTAACACTGGAAGCTGGTGGTGCAATGTCTTCAAAATTCCAAGGGAACATTTATTTTCAGTATGGCGCACATTTACAGCCAGTGACTTCTTGCGCACCTCCACACTTCTCAGCACCCTTGCAGGGCCATGTGACTGGTTCTGGTAAATGTGTGAGAAAAGTGACATGTGTCACTTCTGGGCCAAACATTTCAGTGCCAGCATATGACCCATCGGCTCCCCTTGGCACCTGCTGTGGTGCCTCAGAGCCATGGGTGATCAACGGGGAACTGCAGGCGAAAGCAGACTGGGTCCAAAGGAAAACGGCAGAGGAGCCCCAGGCCCAGTGCGGACGCGGGGAAAGTAAGAAACAGCCTGTATTTACACACGCGAACCCCAGAGTTCATGTGTCACTGCAGCAGCACCCATTCCATCCTGACTAAACTCGTCACCCAGAATTGTGTATGCAGCCAGACTGGAAGTCAGATTATGTGAAACATACATGGTTTCCCACCAGGTCATTAAAAAAAACACCTCCCCCATCTCCTTTCTCAGGAAGTTATTAGAAGAATGAGCTCCATCAAATCAAGGAAGCAAACTAAGAAACAGAACACAGGTAACCTTGCTTAGGAAACGGAGAAAAGAATCACTACGTTGATGTTATAGCTCCTGCTGTTCACCCTGTTTGAGATAACGTCCCCGCCACCCAGGGCTCCTCCCAAACAAAGGTCACCTTCCAAGAGCCAGCTCAACTGTGACATCATCCACAAAGACACAATCCAAACTCCCCACCACCTAAGAGTAAATGAAAACATCCTGCATCAACCACGAGAAGAGTTGCCGACATCAGACTCCATCCTTCCTGAAATCTGCTAGAAATGTGGTCCATGACTTGGAGCAGATTAGTTAACTGCTATTAGTCTCAGTCTCCTCATCATCTGTGTAAAGATGAAGCTGACCAATAATCAGAATGTTCCTTCTAATTCTAAAATGCAGGGGTGCCTGGGTAGTTCAGTGGGTTAAGCGTCTCTCGATCTCGGCTCCGGGATGATTTCACCATCTGTGAGTTCAAGCCCCGCATCGGGCTCTGCACTGACAATGTGGGGCCTGCTTGGGATCCTCTCTCTCCTTCTCTCTCTGCCCCTTCCCCACTCGTGCACACGTGTGCGCTCTCTCTCAAAATAAATAAACTTAAAAAAAAAAAACAACAAAATGCAGTAATTCCGCAAATATACAAAACTACTAAAATCCTAATACAATTCCACGTATGTTACGTGCTTACACATTCTGACACTCTGATATTTGGTAATAACGTTATTCCCTAAGTATATGGTTGTCACTTTCGAAAGCAATGTCAACAGATGAAAACGACCATTGTCACAGAATGAAGATATTTCCTTTAAAACCAAAATTAAGCCTTAATAAGAAACATCTCATTACTATAAACACCAAAACAAAATTCACAAAAGGAAAGTCATACAAAGTAACAAGTCTACCAATGAGAATTCACCTTACGCTACAGGCATATCAGCCCTGTTGCTTCAACCATCCAGTGTTACTGGCGAATCCAAAATAACACCAACCACTGAAAAAACCACCAGCAGGAGTGCCAAAGAGCAGGCCATCTAGGGTCCTTGATGAACACACCTTTTCTAAATAGTTCCAAAGAGTAACATTCAACTCTTAAAATTGTTTTCGATGGAAATCTCTTCTAATAGGAACCATATATTCTTTTCGTTCTCTTAAAAGGGAAACCCTAAGCACAAGTGTGTGTATTAAATACGATCTCATGCTGTCACTCAAGTGCTCTATGTAGACTGATGCCCCTTAAGATGACCAAATTTACCTGTGGGAAAATTTCAGGATGGCATAGTGACGTCTTCAGGATAACGGTTTGTCTCCCAGGCCTTCAGAGATATTCCGTCTTTTCTTCCTTCTTTCTTCTCTACTACTCAACAGTCTGCTCCCAAGGACAACGGCACAGCCACCGCTCCCCAAACATAGTCTCCAAGTGTGATGCCCTTTTAATAATTTTAAGAAAACATTTCAGTGTGATGGTTGTTAACAGTGATTTAAAAAAGATTAAAACAGCAGAAACACAAGAGCCTGGGGCTTTGCAAGCGCACGGAACCCCTGCGTTCTCCGGCTCCCTCCGACTGACTGCGCTGACCCAGTGCCAGGCAGCTCAATGGCTGCTCACGTTTGTAACCCTTACAGTTCTGCACCTGGCACCATTTAAACTTCGGTGGGCTTGTCTCGTCTTTCCTCTTTTACTTTCATTTCTCTTGTCCCTTTGGTCTTACGCCCTTTCCCCACACAGGGCTTCCTTAACAAGAAAAACCAAGTCTTCCATAAAGGTTACTGATTACCCAGGATACTCCTTTTAACTAATCACAGTATATTTTAAACTAATTATTACTATTAGCACTCATTATATTCAAGGCACTGAACCCATTCATTTACACGCATTTCTCATTTAATTTTCACACCAATGCTGAGAAAGGCACTATTACAATTTTACAGATAAGGCAAATAAGACAGATTTATTTTAAAAACCTCCCCTATAGGGGCACCTGGGTGACTCAGCGCGTTGAGCTTCTGACTCTTGATCTCAGCTCAGGTCATGATCTCAAGGTTTGTGAGTTCAAGCTCCGCATCGGGCTCTGTGCTGACAGCGCAGAACCTGCTTAGGATTCTCTCTCTTCCTCTCTCTGCCCTTCCTTCTCTCTCTCTCAAAATAAATAAACTTTAGAAAAGGGGAGTGGAGCACTGGGTGCCTCAGTCGGTTAAGTGTCTGACTGGATTTCAGCTCAGGTCCTGATCTCGTGGTTCGTGGGACTGGGCCCTGCATCAGCACGGAGCCTGCTTGGGATTCCCTCTCTCCCTCTCTGCCCCTCCCCCACTCATTCTCTCCCTCTCTCTCTCAAACTAAGTGAATAAACTTTAAATAAAAGTTTAAAACTAAAATAAAAACCTTCCTTATAAATTCAGAGCTGAAATTCAAGGCTAGATGCCCAGTCTTCGTGATCAGCCAGTTGGACACATGAGTGAATGCTGTTGTTATTGGGATGCCTGCTCTACAGGTAAAGAAGGTTCTTGGGGGCACCTGGGTGGCTCAGTCGGCTAAGCGTCCGACTTCAGCTCAGGTCATGATCTCACAGTCCGTGAGATTGAGCCCTGCGTCGGGCTCTGTGCTGACAGCTCAGAGCCTGGAGCCTGCTTTGGATTTTGTGTCTCCCTCTCTCTCTCTGCTCCTCCCCCACTCACGCACTCTCTCTCTCTCAGAATAAACATTAAAAAAAAAAAAAAAAAAAAAAAAAAAAAGACAGTTCTTGGAGTACCTGGCAGGCTCAGTCGGTAGAGCATGCAACTCTTGATCTTGGGGTTGGTGAGTCTTAGGAGCAGCTACTGAGCTGCTTGCCACGTTGGGCATAGAGCTTACTTTAAAAAAAAAAAAAGCAGTTCTCATGGTGTGAGGCTACTTGGGCCACGTAGTTATAAAAACTTTGGCATTATTAGTGCTGTGATTCATTTAGCTAAGATCAGCTCAGATGGGGATAAATAAGCAACACAAAAAAAAAAAAAAAAAAACACCAGATTTCTATGATCTACAGCACATCCTTGCCTTTGATGTGTAGATACCAACGTAAAAACTATAATCACTTTTTGTCCATGTCCCCACGGGTTGTGTTAGGGAGAGACAGAAGAACCACAGGCCACGGCTGGCCCATGTGGGACTTACATGTGGAGAAAGACCAAAACAAATAAAATAGTTACAGACTGAAATAAACGTTATGAGAAAACATACAAACTGATAAGACCTGATTAGACAGGACTACTGAAGGAGCTGTAAAGTAAAGACTTCCCTGATGCGGTGAACCTGGCGTTAAGGTCTGAGAATGAACCAACCACAGGAAGAACATGCTAGGCAAACAGAACTACCATGTAAGATGAGGAAGCCAGAAGCAGCCTGCAATGTTAGGGAATAGAAAGGACAGAGTATAACTATTTGGTGAGACACAGAAGGGGGTTCAAGATGAGCTGAAGAACTAGGCGGAAATCTTGTAGCCCAAGACGGAGAGTTTGGATTTTACTTTAAACAAAATATATATTCACAACAACTGTCAGGTGGATTTATTATCCTCACATTAGACCCACAGAAGGAATAAGACTCAGAGGAAACATAAAATGTATTCAAGGTCACAAGGCTAGTAATGCATACTAAAGAGCAAACACCTCCAAAAGGTCCTCGGTTGCAACATGAAGATTGAAATCTTAAATGACTTTATCTGAGTACGTCTGTTCTTGAAACAGCAACAAGACCAACAGCCACCTAATATGATTGTTCCAACTAAGTAAAACTTAAGGTTTGTTATGGATCATCAAAGACCCAAACCAAATGTGCCCTTAGTCCTAAAGCCTTCACTGCTCATTAGTGAAACACACCGTACAGAGTAACAAACCACAAAAACATTAATGACAGTTTCACTGTCAATACAATTTAAAACATGTCCCCAGTGCTCTTTCGCCTTTACTGCCCGAACTACTCTTTCGATCAATCTAGTCACACAAGAAAGTTCCCCCTTTTTATGCCACACTAGTACTATAAATTTCTCCCTTGTAAAAGGAGTAATTTCACAAAAGTACTCAGGCACCACAGATGTGCCATTTCCAAAACTGGAAAAAGATTAGGGATGAGGACCAAGAACTGAAATAGATAATCTTCGCTTCCCATAAAAGATGCAACAAACAGGGGCAGCTGGGTGGCTCAGTCGGTCGGTTATGGCCCGACTCTTGGTTTCAGCCCAGGTCGTGACCTCACAGTCCATGAGATCGAGCCCTCCATTGGGCTCTGTGCTGACAAGAAGAGGGAGCCTGACTGGGATTCTCTCTCTCTCTCTGCCCCTCCCTCGCGTATGCTCTCTCTCCCTCAAAATAAATGAACTTAAAAAAAAAAAAAAAAAAAGACACAACAAACAGAACAGCAAAAGGTGATCATAGCTTAGGTTGTTACTTACCTACCTAACTTTATTACGTATTAAAAGAGATGCACACACATCCATTAGTCGTACTATATTATAAACAACATGGGGTATCTGACCCCATACGCAACATATTCGTGTATCAACCCATTTCACATGACTGCATATTTGTGAGACAACAGTAATTGCCACAGATTCAGAAATGGACCTAACATTTCCCATTTTCAGACTATACCGTGACTTTTTAAGATCACACAATTACTCCTACGAGCAAAATCAAAGATACCCACCGTTAGCAACATAAAAGTTTCCCGAAAACTCACCACAATGGAGAAAACTACCGGTTTTCTCTGAGGAATGACGTTACGTAACAAGACAGTCTTAAGCAGCCTCTTGCTTCTGTTCCCCAAAAAGGCGGCTGTTAAAAGGAACACTCAGGATGGCAAAATGAGGAGGAATCTAGTGAGTACTGCAGAGCTTTTCCTCTGAGGTCATGGCACAGCCCAAGTCGGCTACGGCCCGGGTCAAGGGCACCCAAACCCTCTCTCTGCCACTCCCTGCAAGGTGCTGCCTCGGGCGGGTGCCACGTGACGGCCCAGGGTGTGCCCTTGGTTCCCTCGGAGGCCATGTTAAGGCCTGCCCTATCCTCCCACCAAAAGAAGAGGCAAGGGGCAGTGCGAGGTACCCCCACCGATTTAGAAGGCACTTACAGATGATAATAAAAGGAAAAAGTATTTCAAAAGAGATGCCAAATGGAGACCTACAAGGGGTGAAGGGTTCATCCTTAACCAGATCAAACCGTGGACAGCACTTGCCAAACCCCAAGTTCTTCTGAGAAAGGTTATCAAGCGCAGGATCAGCAAGCCAGCTTCCCCAAAGGCAGAAAACGTTAAGGGTGGTATCGGGGGTTGGGGCCACGCACTGTGCTTAGAACAGCGACAGATCCTGAAAGTTACAGCATTCCCACTCGGTGATGCAGCATGAGAAAATCAGAAAGCACACAGGAAAAGAGGTGTCTCACAGGCTACCTTTTCGTGGTTTTTTTCTGTGAAACTTGGTGAACAACATCACTGACGTTTCTAAACAGCGCTGACTCTCCATAGCACTAAGTACTCCATTTAAAATTCATTCATTCAAATCAGCTAAGTGGATTCCACGTCGTTCTTTGTCGGTTGTTTGTTTTTTTTTTTTAAGTCAAGATATATTTATGCCTACTACGGTTGAGAACACCTCGGATACTTCATCTCGAAGTAGACGGCAGTTTACTTTTGTTTGATTACAAAACAGAGCTGTGTTCCAAGAAACACGGGCAATTAAAAACGGATTCGGTGTCTCATTCACAGTTTTATTGGGATTACTACGTTCTGCGTCCTCACACAAAGTAGCACGTTGCCCTCCCCAGGGTGGACGCTCAAGAAACACTCGCTGAACCCAATTCAAACGTTCTCGGTCTCACTACCGGAAGCCTGGGTTTTACCACGTATTCCCACCTGGCCCCTAATCCCACAAGGTGGGGGCGGGAGCCCCGCGTTTCCCATTCCGACTGAACGCGAACTTGGCATCCGGCCTGCTGCACACATTCCAAGTTCTGTGCCAGGACCTGCCACCGAGAAATGTCAATAGTTGTGCTACCTAACGAGCCACAATGGTGTCCCTGAAGTTGCCAACTCCTGAAGCAAACTGAAAATTAAGGCCTGTCTCGGCTCCAGGGGCAGCTTCAAATTCCACAGCCCCCACAGCCGCGTAAGTCAATCCTATCCGGCGGCCCCGTCACGCGCCGCACACACTGGGGGCCCCGCGCGACCTCCCGGCGGGCGGGGGCGGCACCGACGCGGCCTGGGCCCTCCCGAGCCCGCCCTGCGGCCCCTGGACCGCGGCCGGGGGCCGGCGGCCGGGGCCGGGCCGCGCGGGGCCGAGCGGCGGGGTGCGAGCCGCGCAGGCCCCGCGCCGCCGCCCCAGGCCTCGCCGAGCCCCGGCCTCTCCCCGGCGGGGCTGCGGGCAACAAAGGCGGAGGCCCGGCCCGGCGCGCCGCGGACAGCGGGAGGCCGAGGGGTCGGGCCGGCGCCCGGCGGAAGCAGGCCTCGGCCCTCCCCGGCCCGGCCTCCCCGCCGCCCGGCCCGGCTTCCCGGACGCCGCTCCCCGCCGGCCCCCCGCCCGCGGACCCGCCGAGGCGGCCGGGGCCTCGCGCCGGCCGGGACCCCGGGCTGCGGGCGCGCCGGCCGGCCTCCCCATCCCGGCGAGCGCCGGATCCGCCCCCGCCGCCCCGAGGGGCGCAGCAGCCCCCCGCGGCCAGTTTCCCGGGTTACGGAGAAGAGGGAGCGGAAAGCAAAGCCCAGACCCAGCCTCCGACTCGGCTCCGCAGACGCTCACCCGGCGGCGGCCCGCTCCGTTTCCTCGCCCAGCGCCGGCGCGACTGCCGCGCTCGTCCCTCCTCTCCCGCAACTCCTCCTCCCGCCTCCTTCCTCCTCCTCCTCCAGGAGGGGCGCGCGGCGGCGCCTGGGCCCGTGCGCGGAGCGGCAGCGGAGGAGCCGAGCGGAGGCCGCCCCGCGCCCTCCACTCGGCCCGCGGCGCAGGCGGGCTTCCCGGCGCTGGGGGCGGGCCGGGCGGGGGGCGTCCGGGCGCCGGGGGCGGGGGCGCGCGGGGGGCGGGGACGCGCGGGGTCGCGGGCGTCGGGGAAGCGGGGAGCGGGGGCGCGCGGGCGCGTGGGTGACGGGGAGGTCGGGGGCCGCTCCGGGCCGAAGGGCGTGTGCGGGGCGTCTGAGGGCCGGGGGCGCGCCGGGTCTGGGAGCGTGCGGGGGTCGTGGGGGCGGGGGTGCTGTGGGTCAAAGAGGGGCGTTCAGCGGCTGGGCTCGGGGGTCCGAACTGGGTCCAGCCCGGAGCCCCGCTGCCCGTGCGGGCTGGTCCAGCCGCCCCTTCCGTGCTCGTTTTTCCTCGCTGCCTCCCCTCCTCGGGTGGCCCTGGCTCGCGCGGAGGAGAAAAATCTTCTGGGCCCTCGGGCGCTGGTCCTCCCCTTGCCCCTGCGGCGGGGCGGCGGCCTCCGCGCGGCCAGGGTGCGCCCACCTGGCGCGGCGACCCCGGCCTGGAGGTCTCCGCGGGCACGGTGGGACAGAGGACAGCCGGCCGGAGCAGGGCCACTGTGGGGAAGCCCTTCCCCACGCCTTCTCTAGCTTAATCGTAAAATGTGCTTGCTAGAAGAAAACTTATTGCTTGTTTCAAGCCGTCTACTTTTCCATTTAGTCCTTTTAGTGTTTTGCACCATAGTTCATTCGCTATTGTTTGTGCCGCTGAATCTCAGGGTAGTGTGATGTCAAATTGCACGTTGGTAACTTGACTCATTTCTTTGGAAAGTGGCTGAATGCGCCCTTACGTATAGCAGTCACAGCAAATTTGGGTTTTTGCCAATGAGAAGCTACAGAAAAATGTTCATTTCTCTTGTGATGAAAAGCGGTTAAAGATGGGTATCTTTAAAATGTAGCTTAAGAATTATTGTTGACTTTAAAAGTTGTGTTTCTGAAATGGGACCTTTAAAAAAAAAGAAACATGAGGCTAGGGAAAAAAGTCTTAATGTTCCAGCATTAATTTATATCTCAATTGTATCTCAATAAAGCATCCAGTTAAAGTTCAAACAGTTGATCTTAATTTCTATAAATATCACAATACTCACTCATTTGAACAAAGTGTAGATTAATAATGTAAACATTGGATTAGCAAGTGATTCAATCGGTTTTTATGATTAAACAATACATGGAAGGTTGGTGTCGTTTGCTGTGTGTGATTCGCGAGATCCTTGTTATCTTCGGTTCTTACTTGAATTTGTGCATAAACCTGTACCATTATGGTTATCCTGATCTAAATGCCACTCCATTCTCAAATAACTCATTACGGTGAATGCAGACTAAATAGAATGGTCAGAGAAGTTAGCAGTAATAACAACTAATGATAAGAAAAGCAAACTTTTCAACTCCACCCTCTCTTGCTTTAAGCTGCCTCATAAGGATAGATTAGTGATCTATCATCTGATCTAAAGAAATCGCTAGCAGTTGGGTGTGCAAAGGGCCTGGTGAGCCCTGGCTCCTCCAGCAGATAGGGTCAAACCCTGGGCTTCTGAGTCTGTCAGCTGGCCAGCATCCTTGGCTTTGATAGTTCATATAGTTGTGTGACCTTAACCAAGGTTCTCAGTTGTAACTTCAGTTTCTACTTGTAAAGAAGCAGGGTAGGGAGTCAGTTTTGATATTAACTATGTCAGAGAGCTGTGAGGATTACATGAAATAATGCACAAAATCCACTTAATTTGGTGCCTGGTCCAGAAGGATTATCATTACTAGGTAATGTATATTTTATGAGACCAGCATTGCACGAAGCACTTTTAAATATATAATCTCCTCTAATTTTAACCATTATCTATAAGGTCAGTATTTTCATTTCCACATTACAGGTGAGAAAACCGAGACTTCTTGTATGTTAGTAGGAAATAACGTTCCCAAAGTCACACAGCTGCCATGGGGCAGAGCTAAAATTCAGACTTAGGTCTCTCTGACTCCAGAATGTAAGCTCTTAACCACTAGATTAAAATAATAGTGATAATCATGTTAGTAATACAGCAACAACGTTAGGGTAGAGTTACTAGTGGCTAAATATTAAAATTAAAATCTATTAAAATCTTCATGCTTGGCTGAATTCCAAATGCTTCTTGGCTATAGACACGTGTTCTCATCCAACCCTTCCTTTTATCAGCAACCTAATCTCCCTTTGGGGGAAATCTTATCCTGGCTTATCCCCAGCACAGCTGAGAAGCACACTCTGCACTGAGACTGCTGATTAGACTCTAACCCTGGAGCAAGGGATGCAAACGGGGAGGGTGCCTGGGAGGGGAAGGGGGTTGGACACACCCTAGTAGGGTACTGGACCAGATTGTTCCTAGTGCCAGCCCCTGACAGCCTTCTATTTTGCTCCAGACAACCAAATTCTGTTGTTTGCAACTAAAAACGCTGTGTCTTAGATAAAAATACTTGCTAAAAGATGGTGACGGCCGAGGGTCCTATTGAAGCTGTCCCTTTAGGGGAGCATAGTTCCACCTTTCCTCCTAAAGTTGCAGCTTCTAGAGCCAGAAAGACCTTTATTGGTCATCAACAATATCCTCATTTTATGGAGGAGGAAACAGACTCAGAGGTCATATGACTCGTCCAAGATGACAAAGTTAAAAGCAGCTGAGTCATGACTTGAACTGCATGCCATCTCTTTAAAGTTTGGTTTGATTTTTAGTATTAAATAAACGTCTTCCCTCCTTCCAGAAAGGCGGGGGGCGGGGGGGGGGGAGAGCCGAGACTTGAGAAAATTGGGTGGAAGCAGGATGGGGTACTCTGGCAGCTTTCCACCCTCCGGGCCCCTGGGGGAAGCTGCCCGAATTAGCAAAACTCCACACCCTCCACTTCCCTTTCCCCTTCCCATCCACTGCCCTCTGCTGCCTCCCACCTTCCTGTCTTTGAGGATCCCGAGCTATCCTCTACTCATACATGTTCCTTCTTTGGTACTTCTGCTGTGTTGAAGAGTGTCCCCCAAAGGTTCGTGTCCTTCCCAGAACCTCAGAATGTGACTTTGTTTGGATATTGTGTCTTTGCAGATGTAGTTAAATTGGTACGAGGTACCTTAATCTGATGTCATTGATCTCTTTATGAGAGAAGAGACCCGGGGCAGACACGCAGTGAAAGACCCCATAAAGACACAGGGAGCAAGCACACTAGGAAGGCAGGGGTTGCAGGGATACATCCACAAGCCAAGGAACTGCAAGGATAGCAGGACAGACAGCCACCAGAAGCTAGGAAGAGGCCAGAAAGGACCCTCCCCTAGAGCCTTCAGAGGAAGCATGACCTTACCAACAGCTTGATTTTGTACTTCAAGGTCTCAGAACCGTGAGAGAATATATGTCTGTTGTGTTAAGCATCCAGTTTGTGGTATTTTGTGGTTGTAGCCACGGGGAATGAATAGGCCTACTTGCCACGTGATGTGTGATGTGTTCTCTGGAACTCTCCTTCCAAGTCAAGCACCTCTGTGCAGATTCTCCCAGTTACTAGTGTGACCATAGGACCCAGTTTGCCCAGACCAGTACCCAGGTTATGACTGTTGTTCTGGCACAAATGTTTAGAGTGCCATTTGTCGTGTCAAAATCGTTCCAACGCAGATAATAAGTTCTGTGTTCACCCTGCCTTCCTCCTACTAGATAAAATAGTGACTCAGGCACCTGGCGTCAAAGCTCTTTGAGAGCTGAACCCAACCTGCTTCTCCAGCCTCACAGTCCACTTCCTCATATCACACCTCGATAGGCCACACTGGGTAACTGCTTCTCCAGGTAGGCCCCGCCCTATGCCTGAACTCATGCTTTTCTCTGTTCCTAGAATGTTCTTCCGTTTCACCTGCCTGTACTTTCTGATTCTTTGTTGAAAATCTTATCATCAGGCAAGGTTCAGATCTGCCCAGTCAGAAGTGATGTCATCCTATTAAGAAACCCTACCTTGGGTTCAACCTCTTTTAGAGTCACCCTTCACACTTTCCCCTAAGTTGCAACAATTCTCTCTCCTCCTTTGAATGCAGATGCTTTGTCTTGTTCATATTTGTACTATGCTACTAATGCCTTGAATGAACATTTTTCACACAGTAGGGATTTAAGAAATGTTGGATAAGTAAATAGGAATATTCCATTCCTCTCTCCATCTATTTGAGAATGGCCCCATGATAAATGGACTTCCAAAACCCTTTTTAAGATCCACTTCTTTAAAGAGTGGCTGGTTTTTCCTTTGCGAAGTGATAAATACTTGCTTTCCTGAAAAATGTCTGTGCAATTTTAATGAGAAGCTAGATTCTGCTAGTCGGGAGCATGCTGAAGTCAAAGGAATGTTACCAGAACAATGAGCTTTGAGGATTTTTAAGACTTGGCAGAAGGTATGGGGACACCTGTTTACTCACAAAGGTGGCTCTCCAGCACAACATTGTTCCCATAGAATGAGTCCATGGTACATCCAGCTTAGCTTCACATTATTCTCTGTTTCAGGTCAAAGATTCCAATCTGTAGACAGTTTGAAGAAATACCTCACTCTTTCCTACCTACTCCACTTCCAGGATCCAGGGCCCTTCTGACTGCTTACGAAGCTTTCACGATGTAAAGTAACCCTGTGGATTTAGTGCAAAAAAAAAAAAAAAAAAAAAAAGAAAGAAAGAAAGAAAGAAAAATCTAGCAAATACCATTATTATAAGGAATCAATGGCATGTATTTGCCTCTCCTGGAAATTTAGGAGCTATGTTCTATTGTAGAGAATAACCCAGTATATAATCCTCACCCCCCATTAAGCCAACAATGAAAGAATGTGTTAGAATTCTTCCCTACAGCGGGCAAAGAGCCAGAACTCCTATGGCCCAGTTCAAGGTAGTCTTGAACTGCCATTACGGCTTCCCCTCCCAGTGACATTGATAGCTGTGCAGAAACCCATCTCTTAGAGAATCCCTTTTCTATGACAAGACAGAGTGAGTTGTTTGGTCACTGGATTCAAAAGCTAGGGCCAGCATTTACGGAAAAGTATAACTATGTTTATGATTCTAATGCATTAGAAAGTCCTAACACATCATAAAAAAAAAAAAAGGAATACTGTACCTCCTAGGGCATCAACTAATATTCTATATTAGAATTTTGTTCCTTTAGGTTTCGAGTTATTAAAATACAAATACCTTCTTAGAACCAATAGCACTTTTAGGGGTCATCAGTAATTTATTACCCTGTGACCCATATATTACTCTCATATTATTTGATTCTTGCATCATTTTTAACTTTTTATATTTAGGTGTTCCCCAATTTACCTATGCAATTACATTGTAAGAGTTTATTTGTCATTTAGAATATATATTTAACTTACAATTCAATGTTTCTAAGGAAAGATGCAGTGTTGTAAATGGTCATTAGAATCCCAGACTATCTCCTCTACCCAACCAAAACAGCTTGTAATGCAATTAAATTATACAACTAGAATGAATATTAAATCTTTCTAGCGATCCAATAGGCTAGATGTCAGGTGAAAGCTATTCTAGTGTATCAGTGGTAGGCTCCTTAGGAACGAACAGCACTTGGGAACCACAGGGTTGAGTGAACATATCTGGTCTTGGCTTCCAGGGGGAAGGACTTTGGAGGGCCCAGAGGGAATTCGAGCCTTGGTTAAGTGAATTGCCTAGACTCAGGGCTGGCTTCCAATCTAAGCAGGGAAACCAAAGCAGAGGTCAGAGAAAAGTCAAAGTTGAAAGGAAAATTTCCTTTTGGAGCTGCCAGTGTAAATATTGTGTTAGGTACTGCTGTGGGTTGAATTGTATTCCCCAAAAGATATGCTGAAGTCCTAACCCCCATCCCTGTGAATGCAACTTTATTTGAAAATAGTCTCTGCCGATGTAATCAATTTAAAATGAGTTCATACTGGATTAGAGTGGGCCCTATTCCACGGACAGATCCTTGTCTGAGAGAAATCTGGACGAAAACACACGGGGAGAACGCCAGGCAAAGATGAGGGCAGAGAGTGGAGTCCTGCAGTACAATCCAAGGAATGCCCACAATTCTTGATGACCACCAGAAGGTGTGAGAACCAAGGACGGATTCCGCCCTGGAGCCTTTGGAGGTTGCGTGTCCCTGCCAACACCTTGACTTCAGACTTAAGACCTCCTGAGCTGTGAGAGAACAAATCCCTGCTATTTTAAGTTACCCCGTTGGCGATGCTTTGGTAGAGCAACGCTAGGAATGATTACAGGAAATTTCCAGTGTTCTCTCATTCAAGAAGGCAGAGGCCGGATCATGTGACTGGTGAGATGCACGGATCCAGACTGCAGCTTCCGCTCGTTCAGGAGTCAACAAATATTTACTGAGCATCTATGTTCCAGGACATATGTTAGGTTCCAGGCTAGTTTTAGGTGCAGGGGATATTTTAGCAAATGTTAATTGAGCATCTGCCATATTCTAGGCATAGTTCTTGGTGTGGTGGATAAGGAATAAGGAAGTTAAAGCACCCTTAAAGGGATTAATTTAGTGGGAATGGGGGAAGAGAGAGTAGGGAAGAATTGACACTAAATAAGCAAATGGACAGAAAAGTCCAGATTACAGATGTGCTGCAAAGGAAATAAACAGGATCATGAGACAGATAGTAACTGGGGGAGGGCTTGCCGCTCTTGTAGGAGTCAATCCAGGAGGGCCTCCTTGAGGAAGTCATCTTTGCTCTGAAACTTGAAAGATAAGGTTGAGAAAACAATGTGAAGACCCAGGCAGGGAAGCCTTCTGGAACAATCTCTGAGGTGTGAGAGAATTTGGCTACTTGAGGAAGAAGGAAGACGGGTAGGGCTAGAGCATGGTGAAGAGTAATGGGTAGGCAGGAAATGAAGGTGGCATGGTGAGGGCGGGAGACATGGGTGGGGGGGGGGGTCGCAAATCATGTCAGGCCTTGTAGGTAAGGAGTTTTAGTTTTATTCTAAGAGTGATGGGTTTACACAGATCTTGCAGAACAGATTTCCACAGGACAGGGTTGGAAAGGAGAGTAGGAGCCCAGGAAAGGGGTGAGTTTGGACTGGGGTAGAGGTCATGAAAGTGGACAGAATGGATTTGGATGACCTCAGGAGTTTAACAGGTGAGTTAAGTAAGTTAAGATCAAGAGCAAGGAATTTTTGGTGATTGTAAAAAACATCCGAAAGTTCCTTGAGACCCTCCTCCCCTTGAATTTGGGCTATTCTGGCTCCCTTTAAGCAAACAAGCAAAGCGAATTTATTTAATATTAATGCTTAATGTACCATGGGGTTCTTCCTAAGGAAATGAAGACCCGAAGAATGGTTCAGCCTGAGTGTTTCCATGTATGAAGGAGAGTGGAAAGTGGTGGCAAGATATGATAAGACAAATAGGTTGACCGAAGAGTAGCAGGGTGTTCAGATTCCTCTTGGTGTCTCTTTATCTTTGGAGATGACAGATGAGCTCCTTGCCTCGGGATATAGGGAGGACACCCCTGACCTGCCTGAGATGTTAAGTCAGAAAGTCTTTCCCCTGTTTTATGACCTGCTTCGGGCTGGCGAAGTTCAGAAACTCCTTCCTGCAGGTGCCATTTCTCAAATTCCTTCAGCTTCCAAATATTCAGTATGTTAAGGTGCCATATTTGGCGGGGGGGGGGGGGGGGGGATGTCCTGAACCCCCTCAGTAAAAGCCTAACTCCTTACCAGACCTTTTCTTTCCTCACTGTTATTTTCCAAAGGATATGAATCCAAAGCATAGAAAGAGAACAACTTCTCTGACCTTTTAAATTATAATCCTGCAGATTAAACTGACAAAAGACAGAAAAACAGGTGAAAAGGCATATGAATTTTTTTTATCGACATTAATATTTTTATGGGCGTAGGGACTTCATGGAAAAGAAGTAAAAACCCAAAGAAGCAGTTAGAGTTGGGGGTTTGTGTATGCTATTAAGAAAAGGATGGGGCACCCGGGTGGCTCAGTCGGTTAAGCGTCCGACTCTTGATTTCAGCTTGGGACATGCTCTTACAGTTAGTGGGATCCAGGCCTGCCTTGTCCTCCACACTGACAGCACAGAGCCTGCTTGGGATTCCCTCTCTCCCTCTCTCTCTCTCTGCCCTTCCCCCACACGTGCTCTCTTTCTCTCAAAATAAATAAACCTTAAAAAGGGGGGGCAATAGATTGCAGAAAAGTATAGACAGAGAATGAGGGGACTGGGCTCTAGGACGGTAAATTAGGAGAAAAGGACCAGGAAATACATGGTAATCAAGAGTAAGGTTTCTTACACAGACTCATCTCATCTCATTTCCTCTTATCTCCCTGCCTCTCTGATCCTCCTGGGGAGAATAGGACCTCTATTCTATACCAATAGGACTGTATGTCACCTTTATGGGGGGAAATATATGCGCTGCTTTTAGGCAGAAAGGAGGAGGGCAAAGAGGTCTTCCTGTGTCTGCCATTTCCAATTACCTTCAGCTCAAAAGCATCCATCAAGACGCCAAAGTGGCATAGCTCGGGGTGGCGAATACTGACCACCTTCAAAAGTTAGAAACTGCTGCATTGGTGACAATTACTTTAGGGTAGTTGTCTTCGAATTTACTATTCGGATACATTCTTGAGAAGGAAACTAGTCACGGGTTACAAAATACCTTACATGTGCTGAAAGATGTGCCTCAGAGAAAATACTTCAAGGGGCAGACACTGGAACTGTAGGTGTTATATCACTTGGCGAACGACCCAAGACAAGCATGCAGAATGTAAGTAGTGATGCATGAGGCTGCCAGTCAAGGGTTAGTATAGAATTTATACCAATCATAATTTACACAGAAGTAATTTTCCTCTTTTCAATTAACAGCAGAATATTTGAAAACTGTGAGACCCGTGCTGGGAAAAATAGCGGTGATGCAAACATCTTGCTGCATATAGTAAGAACATCCCTTTGGCATGTATAAAACTTCCTATCTCCGCGTCCCATCTTAGCAGTGGCTGGTCAAAGGACTTGAGGTCAGAAAGCACTCTCTCTAAAAGAAGAGTAAAAATGTTTGCAGTGAGTGCTTTCCCACCAGGATCCCTTTTAATGGCTCTTGGGTTCAGCATTTTGGTGGAGGTTGGGAACAACAGGTGCTAAGTCCCCTCACCTTATGGGAAGTGCTGATTGATGCTGGACTTGTAAAAGGAGAGGCTCCAAACCTGTTTTGCCTGAATTCGCTTGAATTCACCAACCACCCTAGTTCCGGGTACAAAAGACGAGGCTGTGTGTCCCGCCCTTCAAAGAGAGAGAAAAGGAGATGCTTCCTCCCCCCATTTTAAGCCAAATCATGGCAAGCTTCAAGAAACCCAGAGAGATCACCTATGGTCTTGGTGTTTGCGTTGTCAAGGGCCTGAGGTCAAGTTCACACAGGAAAATGATGAAGAATATGGACTGATTAGAGCTGCTATCACTCAGCAGCAGAACAAAGCCTCACAGCACCCCGGTGGGGGGAGGGGTGCAGGCCAAGGATAAGGGAGCCACCTGTGGGCTTTGTGGACCTGTGGGCCAGAGCTGGGACTCGGTAACAGACAAAGGACCCTGCCCCAGAGGGTGCTAACGAAAAAACATAATTCTGATTCTTATTAAGACGGCAAGGGAGATTTTCTTGTGGTAGACTATTGTAGCAGGGGAGAGAGACCAGCTTCGCTCTGAAAACGGTAAAGACAGCTGGTAAGAGGGTCAGTGGATGGAAAATCACTAAGTGGGGGGATTCTTGGTAAGCCATCACCGTCTTGTGAGGAGACCTAAGCAGCCCACAAAGAAGCCTGGGTGGGCGGGAACTGAGGCCTCCCACCAGCCACACGAACCACGTGTGAGTGAGCCATCTTGGAAACCCTAGCCCCAGATCAGCCTTTAAATGACCACAGCCTAACCCATGTCTTGCCTTCAGAGTCAGAAGAGACCCCAAGCCAGACCCACCCAACTAAACTGTTTCCGAGTTCTTGGCCAAAGAAACGGAGATGATATGTGTTTGTTTTAAATCTGGGGTAATCTGTTCTGCAGTAGTAGGTAACTAATACGTCCCATTTTACAAATAAGGAAAATGAGGCACAGAGAGCTTAAAAACTTGCTGGTGTCATGCAGCTAAAAGTGACAAAATCAGGATTTGAACTCACATCACCTGAGTTAGCACACCTCCTTCACCATTACCCGCTATGCGTCTACCACTTAAGGAGAGTGAGGTGTGATGTTCAGCATGGGGAAGGATGGGACTTCTGGGTGGCCAACAGGTACGTGAATACGCCCACGTATTTTTGTCCACATGTTTATTATTTTTTTAATGTTTGTTTACTGATTTCGAGGGACACAGAGAGAGAGAGCATATGTATATATGTGGGGGGGGGGCAGAGAAGAGGGAGAGGGAGAACCCCAAGCAGGCTCTGTGCTGTCAGCGCAGAGCCTGATACCAGGTTCGAACTCACAAAGTCGTGAGATCATGACCTGAGCCAAAATCCAGGGTCAGAGGTTACCTGAGGTACCCAGGTGTCCCGTCCATGGGTTTAGTATCTAATTTTTCAGAATTTTGAATAGACTCTTTTTTTAAGTTTATTTACTTTGAGAGAGACAGAGACAGCGCAAGTGGGGAGGGATAGAAAGAAAGCAGGGGAGAATCCTAAGCAGGCTTTACACTGCCAGTGCAGAACCTGACATGGGGCTCAAACCCATGAAACCTGGAGATTGTGACCTGAGCCGAAACCAAGAGTTGGACATTAAACTGACTGAGCAAACCAGGCGCCCCCAAAGTACTAGTTTAAAAAAATAATAACATTTAACATACACTTGTGAAGTTTCAAAATATATAAACTGCTTAATCTTTTAACCTTACATCCTCATGAAAAGAAGCTGCATGTCCTAACCATATCCTTGGTGTGATCTGTCCTTCCGTTTTCCCTTTACCGTTGACATCAGAATAATCACCGTGCTATGTCCATGGTAACTGTATTCTGCAAAGAAGAAACTATGTAATTACATGGAAAAAGGGTGGGGAGAGCAAACCGTTTTCGATGCTATCTCATCCCTAAACTTTCGGTCAAGGGGAGTTGGGAAGGCAGAGTTAACTTTTAACGATAAATTAACAACGATCACACGATAAATGCTAAGTCCGCCACCTATGCACCATTTGCCCTCTCCCTTTATTACCCCTTGGTTGTCACCAAGAAAAAGTATGACTTCAAGTGAGACCCAGAAATAGAGTAGTCTGTATACCAGTTTAGGAAAAGCCCTTGGCAAAAGAACAATTCTCCGTTGTATAGGGAAGTAAATGAATGTCCATCAATAATCCCTATTTAAATATTACATTTCTGGGGCACCTGGGTGGCTCAGTCAGGTAAGCATCTGACTTCAGCTCACGTCATGATCTCAAGGTTTGAGGGTTCGAGCCCCGCATTAACTAATAATAACTAATCCCGCATTTCGGATTCTCTGTCTCCCTCTCTCTCTCTGCCCCTCCCCCCAAATAAATAAACTTTAATAAATAAATAAATATTACATTTTCATTGGCATATAGTGTATAGTTTATTACAATAGCAGACCAACATGTATTAAAAATAAGCAATTATTTATAATTAACTGCAATCCTTTGTCCTTTGAAACAGTTTTCTAAACAGATCCTCCCTTTAAAATGTTGCTGAGTGTGCGTGAACTCAGGAAAACTGACAACTCCAGGATTTACCTTGGAAAGAGAAAGCAACCAAAGACCTAGGGAGCTATTAAGGAAACATCAGTATGATTCAGATTTCCTTCTGTCATTGATTGTTTTCAGGTTCAGTTTTGTTTGAAAACTGCGGACAATAGCAATCCCAGCAGTCAACCCTCCCTTCCGCAGTGCTCAGCGGGTCCCTGACAGGTTCTTGCCATAAATATAGTATCTCTCAGCTGAGTCGCTGCTGAAGTATTGAGTGGCTGCGGGATAAACATTTTATTCCCAACAAATGGCTGGGGGGTATTTAAGTCTTTATTTCCAGGTGGTACAGAGAAAGAGGCTTAACTTTCAGATAGGTTGAAGACAGGCCAGCCACACACACATTACAAAAAAGTTGAGGAAGTAGAAAAGAATAGATCTAAATAGAAGATTTTTCCTACCTTGGCCCACAGGTTGTCCTAGAGCATTTCTGGGGAAAGGGCCACAATGTGCCTTAACAATTTACTTCTGCTCTGTCGAACTTCCTTTGTTCCAGAATCATTGTGAGCCCCTCAGTGAAGCTCTGCTACCCTTGAGTGGGAGAGGGCTGTCTCGATTTCTCCACAATGCATGCTAGGCTTGCTGGCCTGATGCTGGGGGGGGGGGGGGGTGGAGAGATTAGGGGCGCAGGGATCCAACAGTTGGTGAAATGTATACACACCAAGAGGAGTGGGGGTCACTGTGAGCATCAGCACTTGCTCTGCAAGTATCCTGGTGCCTGAGGGAGCGTGAGCCGAAACAGCAAGTAAAGCACACCGCGATAGGTAGAAAGACCTTTAGGAACATCTACCTTTTGGGTCATTTAGTAGTAAAACCTTGGATCGCGAGCATGATTTGTCCCGGAAACACGCTTGTAATCCAAAGCACTCGTATATCAAGGCAAATTTCAAGAACCCTGGGCTCAGTGATGATCACGTGACGTTTGGTGATGGGTACTACTCGCATTGCAAGACATGGCTCGTTTATCGAGTAAAAAAAAACTTACCAGAAATGTTTGCTTGTCTTGCGGAATCCTCACACAACAACTTACTTGCAATCCAAGGTTTTCCTGTATTTGCCGGAAATTTGTCACCCTTGGTAATATTTACGCAGTTCTGATTGACTGGTAACTTCTTCAGGAGGGTCAGCAAAAGTCATTTAAGGTATACACTGCTTATGAAAGAGGTCATTTTAGAGTGATGGCTTGTGCCACTTACTCTGTTTTCCATGGAAATTCCTCCTCCACCCTTCCGTGCTCCGTGCCGTGTCCCAAGAGGCTGCCCTCCGTGACGGCTTCGCTGCGGCTTCCTCGCCCCACTGGTGTCCTGGCAGGTCCCGCAAAGTGGGGACACCGCCCCTGAGTGAAGACGCAGAGCAGAGAGAATCCAGGGCGCTCCCTCTGCCACAGTTTAGACAGAGCCTGCCTCTTCCCGGGGAACTAGGTTCCCTGAGATGCTTCTCAGCCTCTTCTGTCTCCCAGGGGGGCTTGTTCCCTCCACTTGCCTCTTCAGGTGACTGTGGGGGGCATTGGCTCCCTGCCGTTGCTGGTTCCTGGGTGTCCTTATTCCTTGGTAGTCCTTAACTCTGTTCACCACTCTGTATACTGTCCCTTTCTTAAACTTTTTTTTTTTTTTTTTTTTTTTTTTGGTTAAACCCTTTGGGTCTGCTTCTGTTTCTGCCAACACTGATTGAGGCAGCACGTCTTTTTTTTTTTTTTTTTTTTTGCGTACCACGCAAGTGGATGCAATTCAGGTTTGTAGCTTGGAGGAGTTTTATTGGAGCCCACACTTCAGAACCAGGCTGTCATTTCATTTTCTGGATAATTCCTAAGCATACTCCGGTGGCCTGGCAATGTGCTAACTTGGCTAGGCAGGACAACATTTCTCAGAATTCCCATCTCTGTTTATTTCTAGTCGGGGCAGGGGGGTGGGGCGCTGCAAAGACGTTGGAAAAGGGGAAGTGAAATTGTGGTTATAATGTTCTTATGCTCAGGAGAGCAGTGGAGAGGCACAGGTGTGTGGCAGCTCGTTCATTTTGTGTCATTTGCCTGCCGTTCACCTCGTTGGTCTGGACACTACCCCACATCCTCCTCTCTGACGTGTGGGCCAGGTGCGTGTGTAGCTCAGAGGTGAAAAGTGCCAGCTTCCCCTAAAGGACACTGACCAGGTTCCAGTCTGTCTTGTGGGTTCCAGCTCCTGTTTCTGAGTTCCAGCTTCCCTGACATGTTTCACGGCCTTCCCTTCCTGCCTGTTGCCCTGCAGCCTGAAGAGCAAACACCAGAGAGAAAGACTACAACCTTACAGAGCCCACCTAACCAAGTTCCCATGATGGCATATGGTCGAGCCTTACGATATATCCATACTGGTATAATACAGACTATACATAGTGGTGCTGCATCTCTAGTAAAACCCTCACATATTTATACTCCCATAGTCTTCTCTTCCCTATTTAGCTTCCCTTTTATCTCCCCTACATGTTAAAACACTTTCTGTTACTTTCTTTTTTATTAATGCCATTTCAACTATAATTTCAGAGCCTCATTACCTTCTAAAATATCTTAGAAATAACACTGTGGAATGGTATTCCCTTCGAGACATAATTAACTAATTAATGTCAATCCGGATGCCTGCTTTGAGGCCATTCGCATCCTCACAGAGGCTAAGATTTGGAAATTGAAATGAAATTCAAGTTAGCTATTTTTGTTATTGCTCGAGCTACTTTATGATAGTTACTAGGTTTTCTGACAATACTTGAAAAATCATTAACTTATAAGTTGTAAATGACCTGTGCATTTTGCTTATCCATAGTAATGCCATTCTTCTCTTTCTCTCTCATTCTCTTTGGTTTATGAATGTGTAAAATGGTCAGAAAATAGGTGTTATCTACCCTTCTGTTAAACTATGAGTAAGCAACCTGCTGTTATTCTAGTGTTTTATCAGTTGGAAGGTAAAGACCTTTTAATGGGCCAGTAAAACTCCCTCCACATGAGCTCATTTCTGATTGTGACTTTCATTGCAAATACAGACAAGTTTCAATATTCTCCTTATACAATCCTTTTCACATATTTGAAACTCATTATTATGTCACACATGTCCTTTGTGTTGTGTTTGAAACAGAAAGTCCTAATTAGTCTCCTTTTTTTTTTTTTTTTTTTTTATGTTTTAGAAGTAGCTACATTCCTATTTTCTTTCTTATTTTGGAATTTATTCTGAAAAGTTACAACTCTACCGCAGGGGGTTTACTCATTGTCTAATACCCACCTCCTATAGAAAATGTGGCATGACACTAAGTAATAACATTCAGAACAAATTATGTCAGAATTCTCTTTCCTAGGAATGCCTTTGCTTTATGGATCGTGTGAGATTGTGGATTGTACCTGAATATTTTTATATGAGAAAAGAAAAAAAGTTTATTTTCATAAAGATAAGTATGGTAAACATAACCAACATATCTAAGAACCACAAGATGTTTCATTTATTTCAAAAAGGAATAGAACAAAAAGTAGAATCTTAATATATATGAGTTTGTGAAATTAACTGCATATAACACAATAAATATTTGGAAATCAGTTATACTTCAAAAGCCTTTTATACTCTCCAACCTGAAAAATATTATTTAACGTAGCCATTAAAATGTGACTTCCTTTAGTATGCAAACTCCCTCTTAAGAGATAAATAAGAACATTCATATTAATAAGATATGCATTATCTTATTTAATTAAATGTCATCCACAATGGAACTCATCAATCTAAAGACGATAATGGACTTGAATAATGTTAGACCATTACAGAAACTAAGCCAAGAATTTCTTTTAATTTTAAAAATCATTTTCTAAATCAAATACATAAATAGGCACAATGTTCATTTTAACTAAAAGATGTTTATTTTAAAAGTAATTGGCACAGAACCAGGACAATGTTCTATCCTGCTAATTTTATAGTCCTGAAGAGCTCACTACAAGTAAATGAAAAGCATGGTCAGTAATTTCCTGAGGCAGAGCTAAATTTGTAATTAATAGAATTTGTTTCAATGGGGTGAGAGAAAGGGAGAGAAATAAATAAATTCATAAGAAAGTCATCTGAAATTAACATCTAACCTTCCACAGTAAAATGTATTTTTGTATAATTCACTAAGAAATTGATTTCATTTGCGTGACATATAGTCCATAATTCCCTAAAATACAGGCTAGCATAATAAACACAATACCAATACCTTTAGTAATTACCAAGATTTTTAAAAATCACTGAAAAAGAAGCAGATGATAATTTCTGTTTTCAATGTAGAAAGAAGGGGAGGAATAATTTGCCTTATGAATTCTATTCCTTGCTGAATGTGACAATTATTCGATATTTTGGGGGGGAAAGCAGTATTTCAATAGAAGATGAAAATTATCGAGTAATATTTAGATCCAGAATTCCTAGTGAAATTCAAATTAATTAAAGGCAAAGTGCTAATTATCTTTTCAGGAAAACAAAGTAATTAAATTATCCTTTTTTAAAATAGGATTTTTTTAGCCCATTTGAAATAAGTGGACTTCAATATTTTCTATTTTTTAACATTGAAATATTATTGTGATAATATTAAACATATTCATTTCCTTGTATTAGATGAGTAGCATTCTAGTCCATATTAAAGTTATTTATATATGATTCACTTTCAATTCCTGATACCTTAAGCATGCATATTAGCTCTTTAACTGCCTTAATATCTTAAACAGAACAAACATTCCAATAGTATCTCACTCTCTTGGTTTTCAGCAGCACTAACTCAAGAGAGAAACCTTAGGCGTTGCACTACTGACTGGTTTTCCTACTTGAATTCAAAGACAATGATGGTGTTGTTTTAGGTCTAGGAAAATTTATTGCCAGAAACATATCTTTAGTGTTGTAAGCCTATACAAAAATAGACACTGGACTTCTTCTCACTTGTATTTAATTTTATGAAGTAATGTGATGTCAATTCTACTGCATGAATTTTCACTCTAGAATATAACTGCTGCAATGCTAAAATTTTAATACACACCAATCTATTTTCAGGATTGTCTGCCAGAAAATTACTGATTGATCCCTTTGGTTGGATCCCCTGGTAACTGATTCCTCCTCTCTCTGTTTAGATAGATTTATAGACCTATCAAACATCACATAAAGCCCTAATGTGAGAATGTTATTTAATGAGGCTGCACAGCCAGTGTTACAAGCTAATGATGTTAAAATTTTAAAAGCAGGTTTGGAGAAAAGGACGAACTTCAACATTTTTTTTTCCTTTAGAATATTGCAAACCCTTGAAAAGAATGACTTGTTAAAAATATATAAAAATTGAACTTACTACAGTGCATCAAAACTATAAATGAAAGGCTTTCTTTTAAAATCAACCACACTTACGGCCGTTTATTATATTTTCATGCCTCTACAAAATTAACTCATGGTCAGAAAGCATGATAGGAATTTGAAAAATTTTAAACAAGCAAGCATTACAACTTAATATTATATCTGAATTGCAAAATAATTCTCCCTAAATGTATTTCATGTTTACTTTTTAAAGAACATCTTCTTTTGTTACATTGATGAATGAGCTGCTTGATATTCTGTAGCTTATGAACTCCTTGGAAAGGAAACTAACATCATGAGGCTATGGCATGGTTTCACTAATGACAAGTGATGTCACACTAACCTTATTTCTTTCTTAGACAGTGTGACTAAAGGGGTAATTAAGGGCCACACTATAGACCTGGAGTATTTGGACTTCAGCAAAGCATTTGACAACGTCCTCATATGATATCTTTGAAGATTCGTTGGAGAAATGTTAGCTTGAGGCAAGGACAGTTTGATAGATGGAACTCTGGATGAATGATTATAATCAAGAAATGTCAAATGATCGTAATCAAGGACAAGCTTTGTCCTTGGCCCTTTGCTGATCAAATTTGTTAATGACTTGGATAAAAATATGGAGCCCTTTAGATTTATAGCTGGTATACAAAACTGAAAAGAAAATTTGGACAATTGGGTTGAATTTACTAAAATGGCATTAAACACAGTAAGTTCTTGATACGAGGTTAAAAAAAAACCAGACATGTGTGGTTGGAGGAAATTTATCTCAGCAATCTTGGTGAGAATATGAGTCAACAGTAAGATGTGACCTTAGCAAAGCTATGCTGACCTTCAGCTGCATGACTATCACCATAACGTCCAGAGTGAAGAAGGCAGTTGTCTCAATCCACTCAGTAAGACCCCACCTGGGAAACTACGTTTTCTGTGTGCAAATTGGAGCTTATTCCAAAGATAGTGACCAGAAGAGGGAAGGAATTCCCAAGCATGTGATATGAGAAATAGCTAAAGAAATGGGGATGTTTCATTGGGAGACAGGAAGACTGAGGAAATCTAAAATCATGGCTCTAAAACATTGGAAGGATAGATAGGAAAAGAAGGATTAGACTTGTGTGTAATGCAAAGAGGTAGCACAGACCATTCTCTGTTTGGAAGAGAAAAGCTCTTTGCGTAGATTGTTAGGATTGTTAGCTTATAAATACAGAAAGATTGAAGGAATTTGAAAATCGCTGCATGGCAACTGCCATTGAAATCATTGACTCAGGCAGGGATGACCAATGGATGCTAAAACCAGGAAGAAAAGGATTGATGAGAATCTGGATGTTCATGTGGTGTCAAAGCATCAACCCCCAGATTGCATTTTGCTATAATGCTTGTTTTGAAGCCACAGTTGAGTTCCAGTGCGATTGATACATTAGGGAATAGCTTGAGCATAACACAAATTGAGCATAACACTTGCTTATGCATGTTTTCATTTACCAGACTCACCCTCCTGACACCCACATGCAATCTGCATGTCTTTGTGGGGAAGGGGGGGGGGGAGAAAATGCCATATTTATATAGCGTTTATGTATTTCTTAAGCATTTAGCATGTGTAAAACTGAATTGCAGCCATGTTTATTTGGTTTCTCCGTGTGTGTGTGTGTGTGTGTGTGTGTGTGTGTGTGTGTGTGTGACCGATGAAGTTTTGGTGATTTGTGCCTCTAACCCTATTTCCCCCATAAACCCTGTGGTTTTTATTTTGTGATTTTGCATAGCCTATGAATTTTAGGAGCACATTTCCTAAATTATAAATGACTTACTGTATTTCCTAATCACAATTTAAAAGTACCCACAGTGGAATGGTCTGGCTATCTCTGCCTTATATGAAATGTCTCTGCCGTAGGTGGAATGCCTTAGGATAATCGAACGTTATGTGCTTGTTAGTGGGATGCAACACGAAGTACACACATCACCTATAAAATAGCCAGAAATATGTAAATGGAATCTCATCAAGCCTTTCCACTTAAATGAAATGGAATCTATGTTTATATATGCACGTTCAAGTTTAGCACATAATTTTCTTTGTTTTTTTTTAATGTTTTATTTATTTTTGAGAGAGAGAGCAGGGTAGGGGAAGAGAGAGAGGAGGACAGAGGATCCGAAGCAGGTCCTGTGCTGATAGCAGAGAGCCCGATGCAGGGCTCGAACTCACGAACTGTGAGATCATGACCTGAGCCAAAGTCAAGACACTTAACCAACTGAGCCACTCAGGTGCCCGAGCACATAATTTTCAATTAGCACATATATTACATTTGACTTGAAAACACAAAGTAAAATAAAACTAGCTATAAAAAAACTTGCAGAAAATTGGGGAAATTTGAAAACAGACTGGGTGTTAAGGAATTATTGTTAATTTTCCTAGGGATGATAATGCTATCATGATTGTATAGGAGAATTTCCTTTTATGGAGCTGCATGCTAAAATTGAAGAAAAATGCCATAATGTGTGCATGTGCTTGTTCATCATGCTAGTCTTTCAAATTTACATGTTAAAATGTTACCAGTCGTTGAAAAGATTAATCAAATAACATGGAAAGTGAATGAGAGAGTTGGAAAGGGGCTGTTATTGAGCATAGTATTTCAGATTAAATACAATTTTTGTGGTCTGCTCCTATTTGGAAGTTCCATGTAAATTTTGGTGTGTCACATACATCCCATTTTGTTTACCAGAAAAAAACATGAGACTAATTACTGTCAAGCCAATATTGTAGTGCCTGGTATTAAAAAATATAGCCTCCTTCATTGAATAATGGGCTTCAGGAAATTGTATGGGAAGGCAATGGAGTGAAGAAATGATTTATTTACATGCAACCAGCAATGAGCGAAAAATGTGTAAAGGTGAGATGCACCTTCTGAGGAATACCAGTAGCACCGGTGTGAAAACAAAATGAGTAAATAGTTTTAGAAATGATTTCTTAAGTAAAACAGATACGAAATGTGTGCATACAGAATACAAAATATTCGTTCTCAGAGAAGAATTGAGAAGTCTCTGTGCCTCCTGGTCTTCTGTCCGGCAGGCCCACGCCTGAGGGCCTTCCCTTCAAATGAGATTCGGTCAGAGAAACTACTGTCACATAAGTTGATCTTAAGTGACAACAATTTCAAGTTTTTCATAAGACAGATTCTTTTTGAACTAGCAAACAAAGACAATGCCATTAGGGAAAAATATCCGTTATGTGGCATATATGGTATAAATCTGATCTTACTCTGCCTTTGGTTTTAGAACTAGATGTAATAAACTGTAATCATCCCACAGTCACCCATGATTTCATTACAGTTCCTAAGGTCTCAGAGAGCTTTGCTTTTTTCTATACTTTGGTTTGTCTTCAAATTGTTCATCTTTTATGTTTCCTCTCTGTTGAGAAGACAGTAGATTTTATTTACGTAAATCCATGACTTTAAAGGTGAGACGATCTCCCAAACTTGAAAACTGATGAACAAATACAGCAAAATTACAAGACAAATGGTTGCGTTCTAATTTTTCCTTAGAACGAAGCTTTCATATAATTCACTTGAGTCTCATCGAGCTACCAGTCAGAGCAAAATGAATTCACACAGAGAAGAGTGATGAAAGAGGTATGAGGTCAGCTCTAGCTTCTCAACAGTGCTGGTGGTGAATTCGAAGGAAGGTGTGGGAAGGGTGCCTGTGTTCAAAAGGAGAGACCGCAGCTAAGGGCTGCCGGGTGCTGGCCGCATCTGGGGCCAGGGTGTTGGAGTGAAGGGGGAGGTGCTTAGGAGACAACATCAAAAAGCCACAGAAACAAGTGCAATTCACCAACGAGCGGGTGGATGATTCTTGCGCACATTGTTTATAGTCAAGAGATAGCCATAATTTTTAAGTACCAAATGACTTACCTCTTGCTTCCTAACATCGATACATCCTGAAACTCTGACATCTCAGTTATAAATGATAGCTGTCCGTATTTTACAGTTTCTTGATTTTGTATTGGAAGCCATCCCTGGGCCATAGATGGCATTAGTCCTTTGTCTCCAGGGTCCCATTGTTGGAATTGTACAGGGGAAAATAAAGAGGTTTATTCCATTCCCCACCCCCACCCCTTCTCCCCATTGGTTATTGTGAAATTGATCATCGCATACACTTACTGTATACTCTCTCTCCAAATTTCTAAAGCAAAAAAGGAAACTACTCCCCCTCTGCCTTTTGTGGCTTTTCTTTTTCCTCAAGGGAGACTTTGAAATTTATTTAACTGGATTCCAGCTGGACAAAATTGCTGGTTAGGTAGAGAAGGAAGCATATAATACGATTATGTGTGCCCCACCACTTCCTCGAAATAGTCCTGTGTACCGAACTCCCTTAAGGAGATGTCTTGCTGTTGTATGATCCATAGAGCGTCTTACAATTATACAGGCATTTGTTCCTTTTCCTGTTTCCAATTTTACTGATTAACTTATCTCACAGTGCCATTAAAACCCATATATCAGTTTTCACCATTAATCAGTTATTCATGAGTTTTATTCATCTCTGAAGTATGCTCATCAGGCAAAACAGCCTGAATTTGCATTTTAATTGACCAATGTACAGCGGTATCTGATGATACGAATGGTGATCTCTGTTTAAGTAGAAGCTTATGTTCAGTAAGATTAAAATGATCTTTATTTTATAGTTCTCAGATGTGATTTTCATAAATGCACTAGAGTCAAAAGTCAGCATTGCTTGGATGTTAACTGGTTTTACCAGCAGCCGTACCTCCAGGGTTGCCAGATAAAATATAGGAGGCACCATTCCATTTGAATTTCAGGAATACAAGAAATAGTTTTCTGTGTAAGTATGCGTGCAATATCTCGGACACATTTATGCTAAAAATATTCATTGTTTATCTAAAATTCAAATTTAACTGTGTGCTCTGCATTCTTATTTGCTAAATCTGGCAACCCTGAATACATACACATATACAACTACATACAAAGTGGATACACCTAGACAATTCTCTGTTGTAAACAAAGGTTTCCTTTATTACCATGAGTATGTTTTTACATATGTTTTTGATAATTATAAAAGTGATTATTCAAATTAATTGAGTTTTACCAAATTTCTTATTTCTTATTTATTTATTTATCTATTTATTTAAGCTTATTTATTTTTAGAGAGTACAAGCCTGGGGGGGGGGGCGGTGGACAGAGAGAGAGGGAGACAGAGGATCGGAAATGGGCTCTGCGCAGACAGCAGCAAGCCTGACGCAGGGCTTGAGCTCACGAACTGTGAGATGGTGACCTGAGCCAAAGTCAGATGCTTAACCGACTGAGCCACCCAGGCGCCCCTCTTTTTTTTTCTTTTAATGTTTATTTATTTTTGAGAGAGAGAGAGAGAGAGAGAGCACAAGCTGGGAAGGGACAGAGAGAGAGAGGGAGACACAGAATTGGAAGCAGGCTCCAGGCTCTGAGCTGTCAGCACAGATCCCGACGCGGGGCTCGAACTCACAAACTCTAAGATCACAACCTTATCCCAAGTTGGCTGCTTAACAGACTGGGCCACCCAGGCACCCCCCCCCCCGCAAATTTCTTTATCTATAAAATATAAATACCCTTATCTATACATAATCTTGAATAACTTTATTCGTAGAACTAGGAAACGATACTGATTTTTATATTTGATCTTGTTGAGATCTTCGGTTCTATCTTTCCAACTTTTCATTCTGTACAACCATGTGGTAGTTTTGTTTTGTTTTGCTTTTGTTTTACATTTTATTTATTTTTGAGAGAGAGAGAGAGAGAGAGACAGAGCACAAGTGGGGGAGAGGCAAAGAGTGAGGGAGACACAGAATCCGAAGCAGGCTCCAGGCTCTGAGCTGTCAGCACAGCCCAACTTGGGGCCCGAACTCACAAACCCTGAGATCATGACCTGAGCCGAAGTCGGACGCTCAACCGACTGAGCCACCCAGTCGCCCCACCATGTTGTATTTCATAGCTGGTATCAAAAAGACAAAAATTAATGAGTATTGGTGAGGCTGTGGGGACAAGGGAAACTTGTGCGCGGTTGGTGGGAATGTAAATTGGTGCAGCCGCTCTGGAAAAAAACATGGAGTTTCCTCCAAAAATTAAAAATAGAAATACCGTTTTGTCCAGCAATTCTGCTGGGTATTTAGCCAACAAAAGACTTTCACTTATTCTCCTCTTTCCTGTGCAAAGAAGACTGTGCCTTCTGTTTCCTACCAAGACTCTGCCTGATAGGCTTTGGCCATCCGAGAAATCTGTGGTCCGGAACCCCTCTGGGTCAGTGTATTCAATGAATAAATCTCTAGTTTTTGCCATAGATTAAGGGAGGAAACAAATGTTAAAAAGAGAGTTGCAGAACAATGATGTGAATAATAAGATTAGAGTTATCCAAAAATGAGTGTGCATACATTCTATTTCCACATACCTCCTACGTGCTTATATAGGCACCCATGATATCTGGAAAAATTGACATTGGCCTGTTGACAGTGGTTATCTCTAGGAAATGGTTTGTGGTGAAAAGGAAAGAAACAGGGACTTAATTTTAATTCTTACAATTCTATACTTTTCTTGGCTTTATAATGATTTTCAAAAACAGCTCTCAAGGCGGTTTTTATGGCCAGCTAGACTTGGAACCAGTAGCCACAATCTCGTTTCTGTATTCCCCTCTCATCAGAATATTGGAACATTCGCTATGATACCAATTATAGCAAAGGCTGAATGGCCAGATAAAAAGAAGTCTGCATAAGTCTTCCTGGGTGACATTATGGTAAGGTGGGTGTTGCAAAACGAAATGGTAAACTAGGAATTCATGTGGGTTTTTTTTTTCTTTTTTCTTTTTTTTAAAGTAGGCTCCATGCCCAATGTGGGCCTTGACCTCATAACCCTAAGATCAAGAGTCACGTGCTCTGCTGACTGAGCCAGCCAGGTGCCCTGGTTTTTTCCTTTTCATTCAATGCATTTTTGGCATAAAAACATCTGAGTACTTGTTTTATAAAGTACCCCAGACATCTAACAGATATTGATAATCCTAGGCTATGCAATACAGCTTTAAATTGAATAAATGATTCTGTTTTAAGGGTTGTCCTGTACTTAAAGGATACATATGGAAAACCATGGATATAAATTGGGGTTTTTGGTATCTGTATTTCTCTATCTATCCATCTATATCAAAATATTTGTAAAAGCAAAGAAAAAGAAAAACACTACTTATCTGACCACCTTAACACAATGACTAGTTTAAAAATATATATATACATGTATATATGTATATATGTATATATATATATGTATATATGTATATATGTGTATATATATATATATATATATTTTAATGTTTATTTTTGAGAGAGAGAGAGAGAGAGCGAGCACGAACAGGGGAGAGGCAGAGAGAGAGGGAGACACAGAATCCGAAGCAGGCTCCAGTCTCGAAGCTGTCAGCACAGAGCCCGATGCGGGGCTCAAATTCACAAACTGTGAGATCATGACCTGAGCTGAAGTCAGACACTCGACCAACTGAGCCACCCAGGCACCCCAAAAATATTTTTTACATTAGAGTATTAAACAGATTTTCCATGTAAATAAAGTTTCTTAAGTTTTTGTCTGAATTTTATGATTCTGAAATCTAACAAATAAATTTCACTTTTCTACAGACTGCTTTTTTTCCTATAAACTGCAATACATTCAAAAAGTATTTTTCCATTAAATAAAAAAAAATATAGTATTATGTTTCTGAGTGTCTGTTGTTACAGTTTCCACCCACTAAAAAAACATTCCATTGCTACTCAAAAAAATGTCACACTTTTTTCCCAAAACATTGTCAGAAATTCCTGTGATAGCCTTTTTTTTTTTTTCTTAAATACTTTGCTAGGGTGAGAGGGAGTGAATATTATGCCATAGACCTTTGCCTCATGCACTGTTGTAATCCTATTTTGAGAAAAATAATTTTGAATAAACAAAGAAATAAGGCAAGTATTTCATTTGTAACCACAGTTAAATCACGGGGAGATCTTTTGTTTCTGGGTATGGGAAAGGTAAATAGCACAGTCCCTCTTACAGTTCTGAGCCAGTCCAGTTTTCCTGTGTGCCCAAGTTAGCAAACAATGTCATTTGTTGATATTCACTGTTAATTACTAGTGTTCACACAAATCCAAGCAATTGTACTATTTGGAATCCCATATTCCTTCAAGCCCAGCCAAGGTTTTGCCTTGCATTGTAATGCTCTACAAATTTATGTAAAGAAATGTATCATTGTTAAACAGAAAAAAAAAAAAAGCCCTTTTAAAAAGAACTACTTCAAAATTCTCAATAACACTATTTTTTGTTGGTTTCTGGCAACAATCTGAAGATCAGAGTAAGTAATGCATTGATTTGTGAGTTTCCCATTGTTTGTGAATGAAGCCTACTCTGATGCTTCTGTTTTTGTAAGCCTGTAAGTTCACAAGCACTGTGGGTTCTACCACACCCGAGCTAGTTTTTACTAACAAAGGCACACCTTTGGCAAGTATGCAGGATGCAAGGCCGGTCACTCTTCCCTTGTAATAAAATCTTACTCCCTGAGCATTGATGCTTTTGTTGTTTATGTAATTAAATAAAGCTGCAATGGATAAAAAATAATTTCTTGCTTATTCCAATGAAAGAGTAGTAGTTGAAACCGGCTCTAGATGTTCAAATAGAAATTGGACTGTACCTTCGTTCATTTACCGAACATGCCCTTCAAAGAGATTTTCACCCTAGATTCAATTTCACTTCCTAACAAGTCGGAGTTATTTAAGATGGCCACGTGAACTGGTTTACAAATGGAATCTGCTAACTACCCTCCCCAATTGTTCTTTTAACCCAGAGAGAGAAAGCAGGATGGGTGCTGTGCCCTTGGGGAGGTGACCCCAGGATTCAGGTGGTTCCTGAGCCAACACCACATCCTCTGCTTCAGGCCGGGAGCCAGCCCGCTCCTTCCCCTCTATCATTTTATTATTACATTAAATCCTCCCAATGGTCACTCCCACCCCCGACACACGTAAACATACAGCAGCAGAAGAAAGATAAAGTTATCCCCCGAATATATTTCTCTGTAATTGAGATATATTCGTGAGACTTTACCGACTCTTGATGAATCTGGTGGGAGTTTCACCAGGATTTGCTTATTAATTAAACTGCTCCCTCACGTCAGGAAGTCATGTTCTTTATCATCCCCGCGGGTGTGTTTTACCTTTTCTTTCAACTATTTCTTCCACTCACTTTTGATTGGCAATGGGAATGTGATTTGGTTTCCTCTGCCTATGCTTCCTTTCCGTCCCCACCGGACTTAAATGGGATTGTGGTTGAAAGACATTACGTGTTTTTGCCCCTGTGACTTACTGCTCGCATGCTTTAGAGCGAGTATTTGACTGGGGGTTGACTTCCCTGCCTGCTTCTTTCTACACCAGGAGTCACCAACTCCAAAGCCCAAAGGGCCCAGGCAGAGAAGTGATTGAAATTGGCCTGGTGGGGGATCAGTGGCTATGCTGGGTCAGGCTCCTTGTTTGCAACCAGCCAGTGGCTTTTCATCCCATTTAAATTTAATTCAAATTCCTTTACTTACCCTAGTCAGTCTGGTTATCAGATCTGAGCAGAAATCAAATCCAGATAAAGGAAGCAAACAGTTTCAGACACTCAGTGAAGGGATCAGCCCGTCACCCAGATGCCAGATCCACTCAGGATTTGAGTCTGAAGCAAGGCAAAGACAGATAGTTGCAAATGACAAAACTACAGTAATTTAGCAGCGGCTCTGATGTCCTTTATCCAAGGTAACATAATGCATGGGTTGGGGGAGCACAGTGCCTCAGGAGCAGCGGAATGTCATTCTGGAGCCATTTGTCACAAGAATGAGTTTTATAGAGCATTAGAAGAGGCAACGCAGAGGGGCACCTGGGTGGCTCAGTCAAGCGTCCGACTCTGGGTTTCAGCTCAGGTCGTGGTCTCGCAGTGGTTCGTGAGTTGGAGCCCCACATGGGGCTCTGCATAGAAGCAGGGCATATTTGAGGATGACAGGATGTCCTCATAAGGCCAGCGGGTCATGTTTTCTAGGGTAAGTTGGCTAAAGCTGAGTGGGTGGATTGTGATCGGTCTGTGTTAGATTTCCTTGATAGGTGTTTCCCATAAATGCAGGCTGATTTAAGTTTACATGTGAGTCCGTGGATCCCAATATAGAAATCAGCTTTATCAGTAGGAACAGGATGGAAAACAGAAGTCGGCAGACAGTGGGAGGAGGCCCTCCCCCACTCAGTGTACTGACATATGCAGTATCTCGTGTCCCTTCTCGAGAAGGAGTGGTGTTGTCAGAGCACTCCAGGTACCCAGGTTGCCTATAAGGGACTGACGAGTTTGGAGGAGGCAGGGGACTGGCAGACCGGAGGAGGAAAAATCTATTTCTACTTCTGCTTATCTTCTTGGTGAAGGCTCTTGGTTTATGTCAGTATACACTGGATTGAGGAGAAAAAAATCACCACCCTTAATATTAGTTTGATGTCCTGTAAGAGCTAGGACCAGGACAAGGTGATAAGTTATTATTATTTTTTTAAGTTTGTTTATTTTTATTTTTGAGACCGAGAGAGCAAGGGTGCACACGTGCACATTCATGTACTGGGGAGGGGCAGAGAGAGAGGGAGAGAAAGAATTCCAAGCAGGCTCAGTGCTGTGGCACAGAGCCTGATGTAAGGCTTGATCCCATGAACTGTAAGATCATGAACAGAGCCGAAATCAAGAGTCAGAAGCTTAAGTGACTGAGGCACCCCGGTGCCCCGGTCATGATTTATTATTAAGTTAAACCCTGAGCATTCTGGTATTCAACTCCAAAAACCAATCAATTAACTAATTGATTGTTGGTTATATCAAGCATCAGCTGTAATCGTGTTGTTTGAAAGTAACAGAACACTGAGCTCAAAAGTTAAGGGGAAACTCCCAGCAAGCAGTCTGGAGGGAGGGTGGTTCCCTGGGTCATTAAGTCAGAGACTCAGGACATCATGGAGGAAAAAGATTTCCTCCTTCTGCTCTGCCTTCCTCACAGCATTGAGCCATTTCCTGCCTTTCCTCATGGTCACAAGGTGGCTGCAGCAGCTGCAAACATGTGCTCACACAAAATATCCAGAGGCTGGATGGACAGTGAAGAGCACATTCCTTCTGGTATCCTACTTTAGAGTGAGTCCCCTGTAGATCGCCCTCTCGCCTCATTGGCTGGAGTTGCATCCAACATGACCAACCCCTGGTGGAGTGACCAGTGGAGGCTCAGCCAACCCATGACTGGCTTGTCTCCCTGATAACTGAATGCAACCCAAGGAAGGGTAGCAGATGTAGACGGGAAAAGGTGTCTCCCACAGCATTTGCCACCATGGTTTATGCAATTCTTCCATTTGGCAAAAGAAAATATCTTTTTTTTTTTTTTAAACAGAGATCGGTCCGCATGGATATTCATTAAAATATGTATGGGACACCTATCAGCTAGGCACTTTGGTACGTAGGTCCCGGAGTGGAAAAAATAAGGACAGGCCATTAAATACAGTGATTATTATTGGACACCATAAATATCCGTGGCACCTTCACATAATGAACTTATTTTATTTTTACCACGTGTCACCGAATTTAGCTTGCTTCAGAAAAAAAGGCAAACACTTTCCAAGTGGACGATGTCTTTTCTGCAGTAACATAAAATACCACAGCACAATAGAATTCCCTTCCCAAACTGATAAATACTTCAAGTGGAAAATCTACTTCAATGAAACAAGTGCGCTCATTGAAACTTTGTGAAGATCATTATCTTACTTCAAATACTCAATAGCCATTGAACTCAATACTGTTTTTGAGAGACAACTTTTCAATTAAAAACAATACTTGTTCACTACCTTATTACCCTCTGTGAAGAAATCTGAATGAACCATGAATAGCTTTTCTGAAACGCCATTAGCTTTTCTGAAAACAGCCACGGAATTTTAGTGACTGTGACTGGGTAATACCGGGGTTTGGTTCTTTAACGTAAGGGACAGCGAGGAAACTAGAGACAAGAGCACAGGGGGACCTGTACAGTGGTCAATACACGTTTCACTCAGAGCTTTGCAAGCCTTATTTTTTTCTTCACTGTTTTCTCTGATTATTTTTTAAACCTAAAAGTAGACTACTTGCGGAGCAAGTAATAAATTAACCACATTGTTAAAAGCAATGCAATTCCGGGGCGCCTGGGTGGCTCAGTTGGTTAAGCCTCCGACTCTTGATCTCAGCTCAGGTCACCATCTCACGGTCCATGAGTTCGAGCCCCACATTGGGTTCTGCGCTTACAGCATGGAGCCTACTTGGAATACACTTTCCCTCTCTCTGCCCTTACCCCACTTGTGCTCTCGCTCTCACTCTCTCTCTCAAAATAAATAAATAAACTTTAAAAAAATAAAAGCAATGCAGTTCCCATAAATTTATTTTTGTACAATCTTTGTGAAATTTTGAAACATCTGGGATAGTTACTACTTGCCTTTATTTGGTTAATAGAGCATGAATTGACCTAGAGTTATCTTCAGTTCAGACAGATACATCATATTTTGCTTTTTTCACTGGGATCAATTCTCAAAATTGGAAAGCTGTGTACTTCATAAGCAAATTGTCAACAAAGCGATCTTGACTTATTCTCTAAACATTGGTCTATTTTAAACACATTACTTTGTCTCTCTAGAAGGTATATTGGTAAATAACAAAGCAGAGTATTTACCACATCTTTTCTCATGCATCACCACTTTTGATTTCCATAATACTGAAAAATCAGAGTGTTCATATCCTTTCCACTCTACAGACAGATATGGAGGTCCAGAGACGTTGAGTGTCCCAGCCATGGAAATGGAGGTCCCGAGATGTTGAGTGTCCCGACCCAGAGATGGCAGAGCTAGATCTTGAATGCAGATCTTTTGACTTTAGTAATCTGTTCTTTTTGAAAAAGTGGATGTGCCTCTGACCAGAAGTCATGTTGACAGAAACAGCAAAAGCAAATACCTGCCTTTCTTTCCTAAATCTGTCAATGATTGCCAGGGAAGAGAACTTTTGGAACAATCCTCCCTACTATTGATAGGAAGATTCTGATCCTTACTTTCTCTGGTAGAGGCATAAAAACTGCCTCAGAGTCTCAAAAAATATCATGGTGGGGGCTTATCCTTAGATTACATAAAATCGAGGACAGATAGTGTTACCAGATACTGGCCTGTTTTGATTCCCTTTCCATCTTGGCAATTGCGTTTCATCTGAGACCTGGTATTGACTTTAACTAGACGAATAATGAAAAGCATGCTACTTATGGTGTGGGATTAGAACATTCTCCAATGTGAAGACAATGAGTCGTTATTTATGAGACATTAATTCTGTTATTTTATGAGATTATGTTAATATTATGTTATTTATGAGAGAGAGCAGTGCTAAATAAGTGAGCACACATTTTCTTTTCCAGTATGCTGTGGAAAGTTGACTCCCATGAGCAGTATCCGTGGACCAATGTTTTGGAATGACCCGTCAGGATGAGGGGTGTGTGGCCTGGTTTCAGCCATAACTCTGCGACCCTGAGGAGTTGCTTCCTGCTGGATCTCAGGTACTCCCTGTAAAATAGAGAAAGCATTGAATCAGGTAACTTACAAAGGTCTTCTCATTTTACCATTTTAGGCTCTTCCATTGTCTCAGGAGTCTACGGCAGTCTGCATGGAGCCCCCTTGTGCTTTTTGCTCCCTGCCCCCTCCCCCACGGTTGCTCAGAATTTTCCAGCCCACCACTGACTAAAACAGATAGACTGATTTTTGTACTAACTCCCTTGTTGGTTGGAGGGTTCATCTGTCGGGAGGGTGCTGGGGAAAAGAGAGGCAGTTGAGCATGGTGCCCTTGTCTTAGAGTTCCAGCAGGAAAAAATGAGCAAATGACCAAAAGAGTTGGAGAGCAACAGTGCCTAAGAGACTTCTCTCTCTATCCTTGGTTGTCTTGCTAAACTTGTAGTAAATCCCCCAAAAATAACTTTTCTCTTGTCATTGTGACATACTTTCATTCACCTACTCGTTTGTTTATTTATCCATTCAACACATTCTACTATGTGTCAGGTACGGTGGTTCATACCAGAGATGTATCAAAAGCTTCTCTGGCATCTAGACCTTCTGGCTCTCTGAATGAGCTTGTGAGCTAACAGTAACCAGCACCTACTGAAACCTTTGCAGAGATCAGGTTGATAGCTGAAGAGGGAATTGGGCCTAGGAATGTTAGTTTTAGAATTAAAAAAATTTTTTTTTAATGTTTACTTATTTTTGAGAGAGAGAGAGACAGAGAGACGAGAGAGAGTGAGAGTGAACAGAGGAGAAACAGAGAGAGAGAGAGGGAGACACAGTATCTGAAGTAGGCTCCAGGCTCCGAGCTCTGAGCTATCAGTATAGACCTTAATGCAGGGCTTGAACTCATGAACGGTGAGATCATGACCTGCGCTGAAGTTGGATGCTTAACCGACTGAGCCACCCGGGTGGCCCTAGCTTTGGAATTTGAACAGCACAGAGGGAACATCGATGGAAAGATCTCTAGCACGTGGCTGGATTGTACACCGTTAGGTGGTTACAGGTACAAATGAATGGAGCTCCTGCTGCTGAAGATGCCAGATATGAAGTCAAGAGTTATTTTGGTGTCTCAGGTTTGGCTCAACATCCGGCTTTGAACCAAGAGGTTCTTTTGCTCCTGGAGTTTGAAGGTTTTTTCAGTTTTACCTTTGTGTAATGGCCCCTTGAAACTGTGGGAAAATAATTGTTCTAAGGAAAACCAGCTCTTAGGTGCTTCTATGGGAAGAATGACACTGTCATTTATTGGTTGTGTGATCCAAGACAAATGTCATTAGCTTTTTAAAATTTATTTTTATTTTTTTATTTTAGAGAGAGAGAGAGAACAAGCAAGTCGGGGAGAGGGGCAGTGGGAGAGAGAGAGAGAATCTTAAGGTGAATGTGGAGCCCAACACAGGGCTCAATCCCACCACCCTGGGATCATGACCTGAGCCGAAATCAAGAGTTGGATGCTCAGCCGACTGAGTCGCTCACGTGCCCGTCCATTAGCTTTTTAACTCATTCTCCTCGTGTGTGAACAACTTCCCCATAAAACTGTGGAGATTAATTGAAGGATTAAGTCGGGGACCTGTCACATTTGGCCACTTTAAGTCATAATTATTACTAAAAAAAAAAAAAAGCATTTTCAAAATGGAGAGTCTTTCTGTGAATTTAATAATCATTCCACAAGCTTCTTGAAATCCTAATGCCTCACTACTGAACTGAATGTGTTTTATCTACTCGCAGGGCTGCTATGGTATAGCAACCTGCATATTAATCAGTTACCCAAAAATTGCAGGTGTTTCTGATCATAAAAGAAGTAATAATCTTTAAGATATCCAAAATAAACCTTCCCACCTGTTGGCACAATCACTGTACATGTTTATGTCTTCAAACTAAAATTTAATTAGCAATAACAAGTTCCTGAAAGTTTACAGCAACCACAATAACCAAAAACTAATTAAAATGAATAGATACAAACCAAGGAGAAGTCTTTTCTCTCTTTTTGTGCCTCAGTTATATCATCAAGTAGATTATCTGTTGAATATGTTCTGGTGGACTCGATCCAGGATACAACCTGACCAAGGAATTCTTGTTCCAGTTTTCTTAGCTGGAAAAGTGTTTTAACCTTTTACGTAACCCTGGGTGTATTCTGTAAACAGTGGTTGAACATGTTATTTAAATAGGTAACATATCGTAGACACTTGCTCATTAAGGTGGGATGGCAAGGACTAAACCAGATGTTACCATTGTGACAAAATTTGTGAATAGTTATATCTCAACTCAGGCCAGTCACTGTGTTCCAAAATTACATCAAAAAGATTAATGCACATGAACAGACAGAGCTAAAATTCCAGACTTACTGAATTTAAATTTCATTGAGGCAGGGGCGGTAACTAGTTTTTGTATTTCTTGAAAAAAAAATGTTTTGAAGGAATGGGACAATATATAATACCAAATGGTTAAAATCTGGATATGTGTCTTTCAAAAAATATTTTGATAAAGGAAACTACTTTTGTCACTATTAAAACTACATTCTTCACGAACACAGTGCCTTTTGCCATGGTGAGCAATTCTTGCGTATTCTTCTATGACCACAGGTGTTTTTAAATTATTATTTTAGATAACAGATATACAAAATTAAAGGGAAATATCAGTATTAGTAATATTACTTTGAAAACATTTTATAGTAAGTAGAGTGTGCAGTTAATAGTTCTTTGTGACCAATCCTAATGTTTAGTTTTACTCTGAATTCAGTAATAAGATGATGTAAACCTGCTTAAAATTAAAACAGGGAAGGTGTTACCTCAATGAGTCCTGGGTTTTTCCCCAACTCTATGGTCTCATTTACATAGTGTGATGTATGCTTGTCTATGTCTGTGCAGTGTATAATAAGTCATATAGAATATATTAACATTGCGTATTTCTGATTAATTATTAAAACTTCAATATAGTCTTGAATTTCTACTGATATTCAAAAACTACTAAAAATGTAAGTCTGGGGTTAATGATATTGGCATAATTCCCTTGATAGTTAAACTGAGTTTTGTTCTTCAGAAATAACGACACATAGCCAGTTTCATAATAAGCCTTCAGGGGCAACTGGGTGGCTTCAGTCAGTCAGGTCCAACTCTTGATTTCAGCTCAGGTCATGTTTTCACAGTTTGTGAGTTCAAGCCCCGCATCAGGCTCTGTACTGACAGGGTGGAGCCTGCTTCAGATTCTCTCTCCCTCTCTCTCTGCCCCTCCTCCGCTAGCACTCTATCTCCCTCAAAATAAATTAATTAATTAAGATTAAAAAAAATACTATACCCTGAATGGAGCTCATTTTTGCTTTTTTAAAATAAAGTTCTTTCAAGGCCCCTGAGTGGCTCAGTCAGTTAAGCGTTCGACTTTGGCTCAGGTTATGATCTTGTGGTCCATGGATTCGAGCCCCGAGTCAGGCTCTTTGCTGACAGCTCAGAGTCTGGAGCCTGTTTCAGATGCTGTGTCTCCTTCTCTTTCTGCACTTCCCCCCACTCACACACACACTCTCTCTCTCTAAAAAATAAACATTAAAATTTTTAAAAATTAATAAAATTCTTCCATTTTTTTTTTTGAAGTGTAGTTGACATACGATATTATATTCCTTTCAGGTTACAACTTAGTGATTTGACATGTACATACATTACAGTGATCACTGCAATAAATCTAGTTACCACCCTGAAAGAGGGTTCCTGGACTCAAGTCCAATGTTGTGCATGTGTTCCCCACCCACCCCCACCCCCACCCCCAACACCAAGCAACTCTTGGACACCGGCAGTGTGTCCAAGAATTCAACTCGATTCAACTCAATTCTGACACTATCCACTTGGAGATGGCATAAAAGTCCACAGGTTTGGGGTTCAGTTGTACAAGACTCCCCCCCGCAGCCCCCCATCTGGATGCCAGCCACAGACCCCAGGCTGTTACCTGTGCTTCTGACCAGCCAGCTACAGATTCAAGGCTCCAACAACCTCCTCCTTAGGTTCTTGTAATTTACTAGAGCAGCTCACAGAACTCAGGGAAACATTGTGTTTACCATGGTATTAAAGACACGAATCAACAGTCAGATGAAGAGATACACGGGTCAGGCACAGGAACGGGTGTGGGGTTTCCATGCTCTCTCCAGGTACACCACTCTCCCCGTATCTCCACGTGGTCGCCAACCCGGACGCTCTCCAAACCCAGTCCTCTTGGCTTTTTTATGGAGCCTTTATCGCATAACCACGATTGTTACTGGTTATTGGCTGATTCAGTCTCCAGCGCTTTCCCCTCATCAGAGGTCAGGGGAAGGGACTAGAGGTTCTAACACTCTAATCCCAGAGTTGGTCCTCCTGGCAACCTACCTCCACGCTTGGGTACAATCCAAAAGTTACCTTCCTTAATAATAAGATCCCCATTTCACCTCTATGGCTCTGGGGCATTTTCAGTAACTGTGAATGAAGATCAACTGTATCTGAGAAACCTATTTTGGTCATTTGACTAAATATATATTTCCTATGAATCATATCACACCATCTGTTACCGTACGAAGTTATAATATTATTGACTATATTCTCTATGCTGTACTTTTCAGCCCCATGAATTCTTTGTAAGTGGAAGTTTGTACCTCTTAATTCTTTTCAGCTATTTCACCCATTACCCACCACCCACCCCCCCCCCCCCCCGGCAACCACCAGTTTGTTCTCTGTATGTATGAATCTGTTTCTGTCTTGTTTTGCTTGTTCATTTGTTTTGTTTTTTAGATTCCACATATAAGTGAAATCGTATGGTATTTGTCTTTCTCTGACCTAATTCACTTAGCGTAATATCTCTAGGTGAATGGAGCTTATTTTGAATCATTAAGTATTTCAGTAGAAAGAGTTTTATAGCTATATTTATACCCAATGGGATAGAGATAAAAATTCATATGGCAATTGAAAGTGACCCTTTATAAATTTGTAGAAAATGGGGACACTTACTAGAGGTTTAACACTGAGAAGTATCTTATCATTATATCCTAGCAAAAAACTCTGAATAAGCCTTTTTGAAAGTCTGAAAGAAACGTGGGTTAAAAATAAAACATTCAGGAGGATGAAGTATTATCCATTTATCAGGAGGATAAAGGATATACCATTAACTGATAATTCAGGATAGTTTCCCCCACTCAAAGAGGAAATATATGTTACTCCTTTTGGGATCGACTCTTAGATTTTCCCTGCAATAGAATACCAGTTTAAAACACATAGAAATATGGGGCGCCTGGGTGGCGCAGTCGGTTAAGCGTCCGACTTCAGCCAGGTCACGATCTCGTGGTCCGTGAGTTCGAGCCCCGCGTCGGGCTCTGGGCTGATGGCTCAGAGCCTGGAGCCTGTTTCCGATTCTGTGTCTCCCTCTCTCTCTGCCCCTCCCCCGTTCATGCTCTGTCTCTCTCTGTCCCAAAAATAAATAAACGATGAAAAAAAATTAAAAAAAAAACACATAGAAATAAAAATCGGCCCCTGTGCCTTCATCCGTACGTAGCTATGATGCCACTGAGAAATTGCTATTCTTCAGTAATAACGACACATAACAAATGATCTAACTACATTGGACGGGGTTGTTGTGCCATCACTAAGTCTTTGGCCTTTAACTCCACACCACCCTCTCTACCAGGCTATGTGTTGGGAGGTTGGGTCTCTGCAAACCACGTATCTGCTCTGCCAATTGATACCCCGTGGGTTCTGCCCATAGGGAGGGCCAGAGGAAGGCTGCAGGGGTAGGGATGAGGGCTTTTCCTTCCTGGGGGCTTCTTGTCTGCCCCTGAGCTGTGAGCAACCCCCCCCCGCCCCGCGATATTTTTTTTTTCACTCCAACAACAGCGGCTGATTCCTAAGGCAGGAAGTGAATCCAGTTTGCAATTTTTCTAACCTTTGAAGAACCAGAATCAAAGTACCACCTCGGGACACTTGCTTCCTGAAGTTTTGTTATCTCCATGGTGGTTTAGTGTTCCCTGTTTTAGCTTTTCAGATCTTCAAAACATAGTCAACGATTTTTTATATCTAGTGATTGATCCTTTATGTTAAATTGTCTATGTAAAAATAACTCTTGTGATTTCTGTCTCTCGATGGATACAGTTTTATTAGGAGGCCAAGGATGAAAACAACTTGACTGTAACGGTCAACCAATAGGGCTAGTACTTTACAAAGGGTCACATTGGCTTGGAAGGTCAAATGGCTAAAGTTTATAATATTTTATGAAGATGAAATATGTAATGAAATATATAATATGAAAGTACCCTGAAAATGGACTAAATCCAGTATTTTATCTCTATCCTTATAATGTGAGTTTGCTGGGGTACCTGGGTGGCTCAGTCAGTTAAGTGTCCGACTCTTGGTTTGGCTCAAGTCAGGATCTCATGGGACGTGAGTTCAAGCCCCACATCGGGCTCTTCGCTGGCGGCAAGGGGCTTCCTTGGGATTCTCTCTCTCTCTCTCTCTCTCTCTCTCTCCCTCTCTCTCTGCCCCTCCCCCACTCGTGCTTCTCTGTCTCTCTAAAATAAATAAATGAACAAAAAATTATTTTAAAAATGTGAGTTTGCTATATTATTTATGACTATTTGATTCTGACAGAAGACGAGAGAGACAGAAAGTGTATCAGGGTTTTCTGCAGAAACAGAGCAGGTAGGAATTGGTTCATGTGGTTTGGAGGCCAAGAAGTCTTACCAACTGCCATCTGTAAACTGGAGACCAGGGAAGCCACTGATAAAATTCAGCCCCAACTCGAAGGTCTGAGTGTAAGTCCCAGTCTGGGTCTGAAAGCCCAACAACCAGACTCACAGATGTTGATGTCGGAGGAAAAGATGGGTATATCCCAGCGAAGCACAGTGAGTAAATTCACTCTTCCTCTACCTTTTCTATGCTAATCGATTTCTATTCTGGCCCTCAAGGAATTGGATGACGCCACCTCATTGGTTAACGGTGGATCTGTTTTGCTGAGTCTACTGATTCCAATGCTAATGTTTTCCAAACACAGCCTTGCAGACACATCCAGATGTAATGTTTTCCCAGCTATCAGGGCGTCCTTTAACCCAGTTAAGTTGACACATAAAATTAACCATCACAGATGGGATGGATGAAACTCCTATGTGTTAAGCGTACATAAGCATACATAAGCTAATAGCATACCCGTTATAGGTAAAACTCATGAGATGTGCTAAAGATAGAAAATGAGCAAAGAAGTCGCTTGAGAAACATGAGCAGAATTCATAAGCTATGTTAAATGTGGATAATACACTAGCAACTTTCAAGACATATTACACATATGATAAATAGGATGAAACGAGCAAAAGTGTTTGTTTACAGAAGAAAAATATGAGATGGGCCAAGTCATGAGGTACAGATCATGTCACTTCTAGGTTGACAGCTAATCGTCCCTAAGTTGGCTACTCTTTTGGACCCATCCTGGCCCCATTGTGCTTGGGTTAAGCAACACAGACAAAAAACCGTGGTTGTTCAGCAGGCCCGCTGGCGATTCACAGCTGAGGCCCTAAGTACTTGCCCCTGGGTTCTAATGGAGGCAGTACCTGTAACCCACCCCAGGCACTTCCTGCTTCACCTCAACTCTGGTCCTTGTGACTGGAAGAGAGGGGTTGGAGAGAGGAAGGGAGGGAGAGAGAGAGATGAGAATCCCAAGATTCAGGGAGGGTCATCTTTTACCGTGCTTGTTCTCTATGCTATATTGCACTATTCTATCTCCCCCCACACTGTGTCTCACTGTGTGTTTTGAATAAATTAATAAACCACTGACTTAGCATCTTCATTGTGTCTGTGAGCCTCTCTTCAGTGAACTTTAGGATGAACCTTGTTCATTTCCATGGAAAGGGCAGGTGGAATTTTGTGAGGGATTGCATTGCATGTATAGATCAATTTGGGAGTAATGCCATCTTACGGATATTGAGTTTTCCAATCTGTGACACAGGATGTCTTTCCATTTATTTAGGCCTTAAAAAAAGATTTTTCCAGTCGTGTTTTGTAGTTTTCAGTGTACAAGTGTTGCATTTATTTTGTGATGTTGATTCCTAAGCACTTTTTGGTGCTATTGTAAATAATAAACAATTAGCGGAATGTTGTACAACTATTAAAATGCAATTTAGGAAGTACGGTATGTATAATAACAGACGCTATTGTTGGAAGTAAGATCTAATAATCATCGGAAGATGATTTCCATTTAAGGAACAAGATAAGAACACCAAATCATATGTATTATAACTGTACTGTGACTATGTACCCAAAATAAGCAAATAAACCTGTACACAGAAGTCCTAAAGTAAAATGTAATTTTTCTTTTTCCACCTCTTTGTAATTTCAAACACGTCTTTAATGACAATGATTACTTCTATCATGAAAACTCTAAGTATATGATTTTATTTTTTAATTAAAAAAATTTTAGAGAGAGTGAGTACAAGCAAGGGAGAGGGGTGAAGGAAAAGAGAGAAAGAGAGATTGAGAATCTCAAGTAAGCTTCACGCTCAGTGCAGAACCCAGTGCGGGGCTTGATCCCAGGACCCGGAGCCGAAATCAAGAGTTAGACACTCAAAACAACTGAGCCATCCAGGTGCCCCCTGAATATGTAATTAAAAAATCCAATAACCTTGAATAGTTTGGGTGGTTAAAATAGCCAGACTGGATTATTTACAATACATCTTCTTTGAGAGTTTATTGTATGTTTATTCTTACAATGCTAAAAATAAAATTGTTATAGTTGATGTCAAATTGACACCATGTGATCACATAAGACTTTCTACAGTTTCTCATGCTAAGCAGCTCATGTAACATTCATTATTCTACTGACCAGATCTTTTTTTGCCATATAGATTTTTAATTTCTTTTTAATTCCCCATTAACATGTATTAATGCTATACATTATTGTAGATAATCCTTGCACAAGAGTCAGTATCTGATTAAAAATTATAATAGCAGAAAACTGTACATTTGACATCACAGGAAAACAATTTTTATTTTTTATTGTGTAAATAATTCAAATTCTGGCCCAGCATACAGGCCATTGTCAGAACACTCTAATTCTTTTCTTTTTAATGTTTATTTATTTTTTGAGAGAGAGCATGAGACAGAGCTTGAGAGGGGAAGGGTAGAGAGAGAAGGAGACAGAATCTGAAGCAGGCTCCAGGCTCTGAGCTGTCAGCACAGAGCCCGACGCAGGGCTCCAACCCATGAATCGTGGGATCATGATCTCAGCTGAAGTTGGACACCGACTGAGCCACCCAGGTGCCCCATGAACACTCTAATTCTTATGCCTCAAACTTTCTGAGAGTTCATTTCATGGATACAAGAAAAAACAAACCAGCGTCTCTTATATTTGCTGTGCACATTGTCTGAAAGAGGCAGATTAAAAAAAAATTTTTTGAATGTTTATTTATCTTTGAGAGATAGAGCAGGGGAGGGGCAGAGAGAAAGGAGGACAGAAGATCCAAGGTGAGCTCCATGCTGACAGAAGAGAGCCGGATGTGGGGCTCGAACTCGTGAACCATGAGATCCTGACCTGAGCTGAAGTCACAAGCTCAGCCGACTGAGCCACCCAGGGGCCCCTGAAAGAGACCGCTTTATCTTCATGTATAGAAAAATGAGTTATTGCTGGAACCCTCCACATTCGTAAAGCACGTCTCTCCCCATCACTAAATGGATCTTCTGGGGCGCCTGGGTGGCGCAGTCGGTTAAGCGTCCGACTTCAGCCAGGTCACGATCTCGCGGTCCGTGAGTTCGAGCCCCGCGTCAGGCTCTGGGCTGATGGCTCAGAGCCTGGAGCCTGTTTCCGATTCTGTGTCTCCTTCTCTCTCTGCCCCTCCCCTGTTCATGCTATGTCTCTCTCTGTCCCAAAAATAAATAAACGTTAAAAAAAAAATAAACAAATAAATAAATGGATCTTCTGAGCAGGTACTGCCGAGAGTCTGAGGATCCGGGAGCACCGTTTGAGCTGCTCCCCTCCTCCTCCCAGGAGTCCTGTCTCCCCCTGGCTAATTGGAATAGGTTCTGCCTGACTACTGCTTCATGCTGGGAAGACTATGCCCCACAGTTTAATTAGCTGGTAATTCTAATCTCCTAATTTAACTAACACTTCTTTTGAGCATTGTGTCCACCTGGCACAACATTTCTGAGACTTAATACAAGGGCGCACGGTTTCCGGGCGGTTTGCCTCCGTTTACTGAACCACTATGGCACCTTCGTTATTTGATTTAACTATTCTATTCTCTGGCATTGTGAGGTTTTCAGCCAAACCCACGGATGTGTGCTCATGAACACCAGTTGTCTACAAATCACCTGCTTTTCTGAGGAAGGATCTTATTACTAAAACACAGCTAGTTCCCGCCAAGAAGAGGGCTTAGATTTCTTTGGCCGGCTTGATGCTTTATCAGACTGCCTGTTTGCTCTCTGTAGTCATTGTGCTAAGCCCGAATTTCTTCCTTCTCTTCTTGTTCTGGGAAGGTCCTGCTGCGAATGACTCTCCAGCCTCCCCAGGGACACTGGACCTTGCTGTGCCCCGCCCTGCAGCTAGATCCTTCTGTGATATGAGTACAATGGTTCTACTTCCTGTCACCATCTCAGGGGCGTCATTTAAACCCAAGGACATCCAAAAAGTTACAGCCTGCACCTGCCCCCCGCCCTCCATGGCTGTCAGCAGATACTGTACCCTTCCTCTGCTTCTATTCTGGTCGCCCTTGTCCCTCCCTTGGTAAAAGACTCCCACTGGAATCAGTAAAGGCAGGACTGGCAAAGCCAAGGGCGCTACAAGCCATCCCTTTGTTCTGAGGACAGCTAGTTCCAAGAAGCGCTCTCTTAAAAATGGAAACACCCTCAAGGGGAAGTCACCTGAAACGCAAAATACCTCTGTGAAAAGGAGAAGCAGATTCTACTGTAACTAACTCTGTGACCTTGGGCTTGAAGCCATCTTTCTTCAAGGCTCAGCTTCCTCATCCAAGAAAGGGGAGCTTGGACTGGACCTATTTCTTCAGTTTCTGCAGGTTGAGAGATTGCTTTGTGAATCTGATGAAAGTCACAGACTTTCTCCCTACAATGGTGCACGTGTGCAAATTAAAAACTATATATAGGACTCTGAGAGGCTCAGTTGTTAAGCATTTGACTTTGGCTCAGGTCATGATCTCATGGTTCATGAGTTCGAGACCCCCATCAGGTGAGCTCGAGCCCCTCTTCAGGTGAACATGAGACACATTTTGGGTGAGCCCTGTTTCTCTCTCTGTCTTTTCCCCCACCCTGTCCCTAGTGGGATTCTCTCTCTCTCTCTCTCTGCCCCTCGCTCATCTGCGCCCTCTCTCTCTCTCTTTCTCAAAAAACTAAAACAAAAATAGATATATAAAATTATAAACAAATTAGGATTGACTCACAGTCTGTAGGCCCACAGCTACTGGGTTAAAATAAGAAATAAGCAAACAAACTAAATCATGAACACCATCTCTAAATTCATTTTGAATTAAATTTTTTTAAAATTTATTGTTGAGAGAGAAAGAGAGACCGAGAGTGAGTGGGAGATGGGCAAAGAGAGAAGGAGATCCAGAATTCGAAGCAGGCTCCAGGCTCTGAGCCTGCTCTGTCAGCACAGAGCTCAATGTGGGGATCAGACTCACAAACCGTGAGATCATGAACTGAGCTGAAGTCAGATGCTTAACTGACTGAGCCACCCAGGCGCCCCCTCTAAGTTCACTTTGAAGTCTTACATTCTGTGATTCCAACCTCCCCATCCAGGTTCCTGACATGACTTGGATGTCCCCTGTACTGATAGGTCCCTCATGCCTCATTTCTGTGTGATGTTGTCACCTGTTTGTTTCATTTGCTAACTGTAGAAGATCACCTTTGGACGAAATCACGAAACTGTGATGAGACACTACAGGACCCTATCATCAGCCATGTCTTCTCACTTTTCAAATTTATCTGTCTTTTTGAAATTTTATTTTTAAAATGGTGGTAAAATATACATTAAACTTGACCATTTTTAAAAATATGTTTATTATTTCAAGAGGTAAGGGGCAGGAAGAGAGAGAGAGAGAGAGAGAGAGAGAGAGAGAGAGAATCCCAAACAGACTCCATGCTCTATGCAGAGCCGACGTGGGGCTCAATCCCACGAACTGTGAGATCATGACTTGAGTGGAAATCAAGTCAGATGCTTAACCAACTGAGCCATCCAGGCGCCCTTTAAAGCTTACCATCTTACCCACTTTTAAATGTACAGCTCACAGTGACATAGCACATTTACATTGTCGTGCAGGCTTCGTCACTACCCAGCTCCACAATGTTTTCATCTTCCTCAATTGGAACTCTGGACCCATTCGACAGTAATGTCCTCTTGCCCCCGCCCCTGGCTACCACCATTCTACTTTCTGTCTTTGTAAATCTGACTGTTCCAGGTGGCTCACGTAAGTGGAATCATAGAGTGTTTGTCCTTGTGTCTGTTTTAGTTTCCTTATACTGTCCTCAGGTCTCAGCCATGGTGTGGCGTGTAGAATTTCATTCCCTTATCAAGGATAAATAGTATTTCATTGCATGTATCAACCACATTTTATCTAATTCATCTATCTGTTGATGGACACTTGGGTTGCTTCTGCGTGTTGGGTTTTGAACAACGCTACAAGGGACAAGTGTGTACAAATGTCTATTTGGGCTCCAGCTTTTTATCTGGGGTATGTGCCCAGAAGCAGAGTTGCTGGATCAAATGGTAATTCAATGTTTAATTTTTGGAGGAAAGGCCATACATTTTCTCTACCGTTTTATATTCATACCAACAGGCATAAGGGTTCCAATATATATACATATATATTTTTTCTGTGCTTCCCCCCCCTTTCTTCTTCTCTTAAATATTTGCTTAGTCTGTAATGCTGAAGAACATAATTTTGTGGTAGATTTTAGTAGAAAAAGTGGAACAATTGCTTAGTTTTCTGTTATTTATTACTATTATTAATATTACTGCATTCATGTTCTTGAAATTGGAATGAGTCTTAAAAATAAGCATCAAAAGAAACTTGCCCATTGCCAATTATAAAATAAGTCTCATCACCTATGTACCTACCAGTGCAGCCACACTTTGCAGATTCTCTGTGTCTATTGGGTTAACTTAATTATTTCCATTGATACGTTCCATGGTGTTGCATGTTAATTGACATTTGGAACGTTAATAAATAAATATCTTCCAAAACATTACACCATGACACAACATTGAGACCAAAAGACAAAAATGTCACAGAAGATTGTTCTATGACAGGCGATGCAATGAAAAACAGGAAAAACTGCTAAATCTGCCAAGTGTTAATAGACCCCCCCCCACCCCCAGCAAATTATAAGATTTGCAGACATAAATGACACTTAAAAAATGTAAAGCTCAAAATGTGGAGACAAATGTAAAGCAGAACATAATATAAGTTTCTGTCTTTGGATGCATTTATCAGAAAGTAGGTGGGAATGAAAACATCCCCTGTCCCTTAAGATGACACATGTGTTAGAATAGCTGCCCGGATTCCAACATGGAAGGCACGGGTTGAGGTCCTGCACATCTGGATTGCCTGTCGATATCTTGACCTTTAGTCAGAGCCAAAGAAATTTCTGTCTTTCTTAAGCCACAGCAAGTTTGGACCCTGTTACAGCATCCTAACCAACAGAGACCTACTTCACCCCCCATGAACGACCAGCTTCTCCGTGAACTGGAAACCTAAATTGGAAAGTTTAAGCCGTAACACTAACAAAGGAAAGAAAGGAAAATGTCTTTGGAACTTGAGGGAGAGAAAAGGTTTTAAACAAAATACCAAAGAGTACGATGCATGAGAGAAAAAAAAAATGAGAGAGATTCGACTCCACAAAAATTAAGGATTTTTGTTGAATGAAGGACAGCACAGAAAAAGTGACAGATGAGAAGGTAAGAAGACTTGTTTAAGATGGAAATGTAGACCACAGGTGAATATCTACACTATACAAGGAACTCTAGTGAGTCAACAAGAAGGAGGCAACTGTATCCATTTTCTGTATGCTGCTGTATCAGATGACCACAAACTCACTGGCTTAGAACGACAAAAAATTGTTATTTTACAGTTTTTCAGATCCAAAGTGTGACAAGGCTATCCCTGGCTAAACTCAAGGTATCTGCAGGGTTATGCCCTCTCTGCAGACTCTAGAGGAAAATCCCTTTCTTGCCTTTTCCAGCTTCTGGAGCTAACAGCATTTCCTGGTCATCGTCAAAGCCAGTGATAGCAAATGAATCTCATGCTGCCTGTGACCTCCTTTTTTGTCCCCCCCCCACCTTTAAAGCCATTTATTTGTTTATTATTTATTTATTTAATGTTTATTTTTCAGAGAGACAGCGTGAACCAGGGAAGGGCAGAGAGAGAGGGGGACAGAGGATCCAAAGCGGGCTCCGCGCCGACAGCAGTAAACCCAATGAGGGGCTCGAACTCACAAACTACAAGATCATGATCTGAGCCGAAGTCAGAGACTCAATCAACTGAGCCACCCAAGCACCCCTTATAGTTACACTGGGCCCACTAAGAAAATCTAGGATAATTTCTCTATGTTAAACTCATCTGATTAACAACCTTAATTCCACCTGCAACTTTAATTCTCCTTTGCCATGTAAAGTAAGATACTCATAGGTTCCAGGGAGCAGGATGGGGACATCTTTGGGGGAACTATTATTCTGCTAACTAGGTACACATCAGAACAAAAGACAAAGGATTTGAATTTGCAGAGGGGGAAACACTTAGGATTAACAAATTATGGCCAGAAACTACCAGTACAATGATCTTAAGTGTCATCTGTTCATTCATTTTTTAATCAGAATATTTACTAAGCAGACAACATGGGCACAACTCCTGTGGAAAAGCACAGATGGAGAGGTCTTCAAGTGGTCAGCCAAAGGTCCCTGTGAGACCCAGTCTTCCCTAGACCTTCGGAAGTGTCCTAAAATACTGTCAGTAAGAAGTGTATTCATTGTAGAGACCTGCTATGCGAGAAGACGTTCTTTAGAATTCCAAGACTTTTGTCTTCATTTCAGAGTCAACATGACATGGTGTTTAATCTATCTGATTGCTGTGCAAGGTTACCTTCACAAATTAAGAGAGGGCTCAAAGTATTTTTTAAAGAAATTAGCAGTGTTAGCCCTAGACTGCCTTTTTGCCTTAACTGATATCCCACTTTCCCTTAGAGATACTTAACTTTAAAATTGAGTCAGCACTGAAAAAAAAAAAAAATCCACACTATCAAAATGCATTCTGTGGAAGTGACTAGAATCAGTATTTTATTTACAGATCCAAGATGCATTCAACATGGCTGTCTCACCAGCCAAGGCAGGGCTGAAAGTCAGGGTCATTTTCGGAACTTCAATTGAATAGATTACATTCAGCAGGGGCACAAATGGAGGCCATTATCATTAAAGTTGAGTTGAGAGAGAGGTTGCAAACGTGGGCACCGCCTGAAGATCACAGGAAAATGTGTGTTTGTGCTAGATCTGTAAAGAGTTGGCTTTTATTTCTTTTCCCTGGAAGTTACACTTGCCAGGAATCATGTATCTGACTATAATAATGAGGTTATATGACTTTACATATTGAAAAGATACCTAAACATAATAACAATATTACTTTGAACTTGCGCTGGACTCTTCATCCAAGAACTTCTCCATCATTAGCTAATCAAATCTCACGGTGTGGAAATGAAAGTATCTACTTACCTCACTTTACCAAAGGGAGTGTTTCTGAGAGGTTAAGTGACAGTGAACATTTAAATGGAAGGTAGTAGGGAAATGGGGACAGAAATGTCTTGCTGAATAATGTAGATATCTAGGAATGAAACTCAAAGGTTCACATAAGGGCCATTCATCTAATGGAACACTTTAATTTTTTTTTTTAGTGTTTATTTTTGAGAGAGACAGAGCATGAGCAGGGGAGGTGCAGAGAAAGAGGGAGACACAGAATCGGAAGCAGGCTCCAGGCTCTGAGCTGTCAGCACAGAGTCCCATGCGGGGCTCGAACTCATGAACTGTGAGATCATGAGCTGAGCCGAAGTCAGACGCTCAACCAACTGAACCACCCAGGTGCCCCTAATCGATCACTTTAGAAGGCTACATCTAAATGTCACCAGATATATAGAAAATGCTGCTTTCATAAGTTCTCAGAAAAGGACACTCTTCTAATTCTCCTTACCAAACTATGTTGATGTCTTTACAAATTAAGTTCTTTATAATATAAATTTTTGTTTTCAACTTAATGTCTTCTTTTTGCTTTTATTTTTGTAACACCTTATTGAAACATAATTCACATGCCATGTAATTCAGCAATTTAAGGTGTACATTTCAATGGTTTTTATTTATTCACAGTTACGTGGAACTGTCACCACAGGTAATTTTAGAACATTTTCATTTTCATCATCTCCAAAAGAAACCCCCACCCCTTAGCTGTGGCTACTCTTTTCCCCCAACGACTACTGAATCTAAGTAAACACTACATCATTTTGCTTCTGTAGATGTGCCTTCTCAGGATATTTCATGTAAGCGAGATCATACAATATGTGGTCTTTTGTGCTGTCTTCTTTCACTGGGCATAATGTTTCCAAGTTTCATCCATGTGATCGGGTGTATCAGTATTTCATTCCCCCCACTTTTTTTTTTTTTTAGCTATATAATGTTTCATTTTACGGATATGATTTATCCATTCCATCTACCCATGTTTTATCCACTCATGAATTACAGACATTTTGGTTGCTTCTATCTTTCAGCTCTTGTGAATAAGGCTGTTATGAACATTCATGTACAAGTTTTTGTGAGTACGTGCTTTCATGTTGGGGGCAAGTACCTAGAAGTAGAATTGCTGTTTACCTTTTTGAGGAGCTGTTGACTATTTTCCAAGGTTGCTGCAGCATTATACATTTCTACAGCAGTATATAGGGGTTCTGATTTCTCCACATCCTCGCCAAAACTTGTTATTTGCTGACTTTTTCCTAAAATTTCAATTAATTTAGAAAAATTTTTTAATGTGTATTTACTTTTGAGAGAGATAAGGACAGAGCGTGAGAAGGGAAGGGCCAGAGAGAGAGATAGAGGGAGACACAGAATCTGAAGCAGACTCCAGGCTCTGAGCTGTCAGCACAGAGCCCGTTGTGGTGCTCTAACTCATGGACTGTGAGATCATGACCTGAGCTGAAGTTGGACGCCCAACTGACTGAACCACCCAGGCGCCCCTCAATTAATTTTTTTAATTGAGGGGAAATTCACATAACATAAAATTAACATTTTAATTAAACTATACAGTTCAGTAGCATTGAGAATGTTCACAATATTATGCAACCATCACCCTTATCTGGGTCCAGAACATTGTCATCATCCCCAAAAGAGGACTTTGTACCCATTTATGGGTCACTGCCCATTCCCCCCTCCCACCATCCTCAGAGGGGATGAATTGTTTCCCAGCCAAATCCACATACTGAAGCTCTCTCAATATGACTATATTTGGAGAGAAAACCTTTAAGGAAGTAATTAAGGTTAAATGAGGTCATAAGGTGGAACCCTAATCCTGTAGGACTGCTGTCCTTATAAGAAGAGTAAGAGTCACTGGAGAGGCTCTCCCCCCAGGCACATAAAGAGGAAAATCTGTGAGGGGACACAGCTAGAGGGCAGCCATCTCCAAGCCAGAATGAGAGGTCTCACCAGAAACTAAATTTTCTGGTGCCTTGACCTTGAACTCCTTTATTTATTTCGTCAGAGTTCAGGATTTATTTATTTCCTCCCAGTTCATCCAGAACTGTGAGGAAATACAGCTCGTTGTCCAAGCCACCCAGCTTGTGGTGTTTTGTTATGGCAGCCTGAGCAAACTCATACCCAGATAAATGGAATCATATCATAGGTGACCTTTTGTGACGTGGTTCTTTCACCTGATACAATGTTTTCAAAGGTCATCCGTGTTGCAGCGTGTATAACTACTTCATTTCTTCTTATGGCTAAATACTATCCAATTGTATTTTTGTGTACCCATTTCCTCCATAGTAGGACATTTGAGTTATTTCCACCTTGGCTATTGCAAATAGGTCTGTTATGAACACTCGTGTGCAAGTATTTGCTTGAATACTTGTTTTCGGTTCTTTTGGGTAGATATCTAGGAGGAGAATTGCTGGGTGGTATGTTGATTCTATGTTTAACTTTTTGAGGGACTGCCAGACTGTTTTCCACAGTGGCCGCATCATTTTAGATTCTCAACAGCGGCATGCGAGCCTTCCAATTTCTCCATTTCTTTGCCAACAGTGCCATTTCTCCTCTTTCTGATTTTAGCCATCCTAGAGAGTGTGATGGGGTATCTCATTTTTTTTTTTTTTTGATTTGCATTTCCTTGACAACTAATGATGTTCACTATCTTTTCATGTCCTAAATTTTTGCACATGTTTTTGCTGTCACGTCTAAGAAACCATTACCTAAATCACACCATGAAGATGTATGCCTATGTTTTTTTTTTTTTTTTCCGGATAATTTTATAGTTTCAGGGCTTGTATTTAGGACGTTGATCCACTTAGAGTTCATTTTGTAGACGGTATGAGGTATGGATCTAAATTCATTCTTTTGCATGTGGATATCCAGTTGTCCCATTTGTGGAAAAACACTAGTCTTTCCTCATTGAATTATCTTGGCATACTGATGGATAGTCAATTGACCAAAATGTGAGTGATTATTTCTGGGTTGTCAATTGTATTGAGCTTTGTAGTAAGTTTTGAAATTGGGAAGCAGAAGTCCTTCAATTTTGTTCTGGCTAGTCTGTTTCCCTTAATTTCCATATGAATATAAGCCAATAATGTCCATATTCTTTCCATGTGGGTAACCATATCACTTTCTACGAGAATGGTGGCTGCATATTTGACAGAAATTGCTTTAAATCTGTAGTTCAGTTTGGGGGAGTATTGCCATTTTAACAATATAAAATCTTCTAATCATTGACACAGGATGTCTTTCTATTTATTTAGGTCTTTTATTTTTTATTTATTTATTTTTTAAAAGTTTATTTATTTATTTTGAGAGAGAGTGCACGAGCAAAGGAGAGGCAGGGGTGGGGGTGGGGTGGGGGGGAGAATCCCAAGCAGGCTCTGCACTGTCAGCACAGAGCCTGATGTGGGGCTTGAACTCACAAACTGTGAGATCATGACCTGAATCGAAATCAAGAGTTGGATGCTCAACCGACCCAGCCACCCAGGTGCCCCATCTATTTATTCAGGTCTTTTAAAATGCTTTTCAATGATACTTTGTAATTTTCCATGTGGATGTCTTATATTTGTTTTAAATTTATTCCTAAGCATTGTGTTCTGTTTATTGTTATTGTAATCATTTTCTTAACTTAGTTTTTGGATTATTTGTTGCTTGCATACACAAATAGAACTTTATTTTGTGCACTGATTTTGTATTCTGCAACCTTGTTAAGTCTTTCCTTTGCTCTAACAGTTTCTTTGTGGATTCCTTAGAATTTTCTACATGTAAGGTCACGTCACCTGCAAATAGAAATAGATTTACTCTCCCTTTCTAATCTGGATGTCTTTTATTTCTTTTTCTTGCCAATTACTCTGAATAAAACTTCCAGTATAATGTTGAACGGAAATGGTGATAGACATCCTTGTCTGCTTCTCCACATCTATAATTAAGACCCCTATTTATTAACATGTGCAAAGAAAGCAGAGTTCAAATCCACGTGCTTTGCTATTTGAAGTGGAACATGAATATACCTTGCTTCAATTCTCCCAGTTTGAAACGGCATAAAATATTTATTACCTTTCTGTTTTGGTATTGGGAAAACGAATTAGAATTTGATGATCCCCTTAAAAATTAAATATTATGTAAATTCATAGGACAAAGTTACGGAGCATAATTAGGAAAATTCACAAGTAGGGGATGAAACTTTTAGCCATGCATCTCTTTCCTTCTTAAAGATCAGAATTATTATTAAATCATTAATAAAGGATCTTTATTCTTAAGTAAGGCAGACTGGGCTCCAGGTGACTTTCTGGAAGACCCACAGAATGTTCGCCTGCCCTGGGCACCGTGAATAACTTCCCTACATCTATTGGTTAGAATCCTTTTGTTGACGAATCCTATTGCTTGCTTTTTTTTTTAAATATGTTCCCGTGATAAATAAATTAATAACCCAATTAATGTAAAAGGAGCGTGTGAAAGTATTTCTCTTTTGGGCCAATAGTTTCTTCCCTCTGCAAAATGAGGAAAATTCCCTTTGTTCTGGAAATTGTGCCTGGCAATGGCTGCACAAGTAGCTGTAAGGCCCTGAGCACCTCTGTCTGTAAGGCCTCCTATAATGGGCGGCAAGCCTGCTTCTGAGGCCGGGTGCCGACGAAGGGAGCGACCCCGTGGTTACGCTTGCAGCCATAGTGAGATGCCATGCAACGTTGCATTCGATCCCTAGAAAGACAATTATTTCGGTCCATTCAGGCTACTATAACAAAATACCATAGCTTGAATAGGGATGGCTTATAAGCAACAGAAATTTACTTCTCACAGTTCTAGAGGCTGGAAAGCCCAAGATCAAAGTGCTAACAAGTCTGTGTTTGATGGGGACCCAGCTTTCTGGTTCAAAGACAAATCTTTTTTCTGCATCTTCACATGGCAGAGAGGGGAAGGACCTTTCTGGGATATCTTATAATTTTTTAAATTCTATTTATTTTGAGAGAGAGAGAGAGAGAGAGAGAGAGAGAGAGAGAGAAAGTGGGGGAGGGGCAGAGAGAGAGAGGAGGGGAAGAGAATCCCAAGCAGCCTCCATGCTGTCAGCACAGAGCTGATACAGGGCTTGATCCCACAAACTGTGAGATCATGACCTGAGCCAAAATTAAGTGTTGGATGATCAACCGACTGAGCCACCCAGGTGCCCCAATGGGTGCTATTTTTAACCCCAATTTCTACTTGTAGAAGCTGAGGTTTAGGGGTTATAGAGGCATCAGGTTTTTCCCCCCACCGAAGATTCTTTCTGCCCATTTTCTGTTAATCCCACCTATTTCCTTGGTGGAAATCTGCCCAACTCCTTTTAACTCTGTTCCAATTATAATACCCTGCCCTACAGCTCAGAGTGTGAATAAATAACCTACGAACGGGCAATCTCATAATGTCGATTCTGATGGGGTTCTCACCATGGATTTTACATCCAGATGTTGGCAGAAAGCTTTCCCTTTCTTCTAGGGTCGCTATACGGGAAGATGGAAGTCTGGACCATGTTCCCCTCTTTCTCTACATTTTGCCAGTTATACAAAAGAATGAGACAAACACACTCAGAGAAGCAAAGCTAAGATATTGAGAAAAAGAATATTAGTGTCTTTTGAGTCTCTAAGGCCAGATCCTTTCCTAGAGTGAGGTAATAAATAACTGATTTTTGCGTACTTCTTTGAGTAAAAGTTTTGTCATTTGCAATCAGGAAAGTTAATTAGCTCACCCATTATTATGCAATTAAGAAGGTTGCAAAGCTGGTGTTAAACCTATGTCTGGGGCACCTGGGTAGTTCAGTTGGTTAAGCGTCTGACTCTGTTTCAGCTCAGGTTATGATCTCACTATTCTTGAGTTCAAGCCCTGCGTCAGGCTCTGTGCTGACAGTGTGGAACCTACTTGGGATTCCCTGTCTCCCTCTCTCTCTCTCTGTTTCCCTACCTTGTGCATGTGCATTCTCTCTCTTTCTCTCTCTCTCTCTCAAAATAAAATAAATAAACATCAAAACTATATTTGGTTCCAAGGTTTGTGCTCTACATAATACTTTGTTTTAATACCCTGTTTAGCTTATATGAATATGAGGCAGATATTTTAATTTTAAATGTTTATTTTTGAGAGAGAGCATGAGTAGGGGAGGGACAGAGGTGGGGGGGGGGACAGAGGATCTGAAGCGGGCCCGTGCTGACAGCAGCAAACCTGATGAGGGGCTTGAACTCATGCACCTTGAGATCATGACCTGAACTGAAGTCAGATGCTCAGCAGACTGAGGCACCCAAGCACCCCCAGATGTTTTAATGTAGTCAGGTAATAGAAATAAAGGGTAGGAAATGCATATGATCGCAACTGACAGACCCACTGTACATAACCCAAGTATTAGAATTCATGTTCACATGGTGAGGAAAAACAAAAGTGCACAACTTTTCCAAGAAAAAAAAAAAAAAAAAGCATTTCTTTTTCTCCTAGCACAAATCACTACAAATAGTATCATGAGCTCTTAGGAGAGTAACTGAATATTTCCTGTGACCTAGGGTATAAATATCTTCATCGAAGCCAAATGATCGGGTAAAGCAGACTGAGGCCATGCCTGCTAGTGATGTATGGGTATGGGTAAAAGGTTGAAGAATGGCTGAGAGTTAAGTGGACCCATGCGCTCCTGGGTCCACATGTTTTTTTTCCATTGTGTTGCATAGCTTGTGATGATAAGCAGATTCCAACATACAAGGTCTCTACTCTTCATCCCTTTCCTGATCCATATATACATTGCCAGCTGGATGACTACCATTTATCATCCGGTAAAATGCCACACGTTTTTATTATAAGTTAGGATTTAAATAAATGTAACAAACACGGTTGTTAGCACAAGTAGAGAATTACAAATAGCCATACATACAGTTCTCCATACATCCACACAGGCATATATGGTTCATTTTTTCAAGTACTCAGGCATTGTGCAGAAAATTTACATCGATGTTCAAAATTATAAAAGCCCAAGTTGCTGATTGAGATAGAGTAATAGTAAAAATTAATAACTAAAGTGTATGCAGGAGAGACCTGATTAAAACCTCCTTCTAAATAGATCTTGGGTGAGATTGAAAGTATGAAAATAGCAGTTTCAGAATGGTCAGGAATAACCATAGTTAGAACATTATAAATCTAAATTCATGATATATGATTAAAACTTTTCTTAGACGTAGATTCATGGAATTATCTGCAGCTAAATAAGAATGAAAACAAAGCAATAAAACCTTTGGTTCAAGAAGTTAGAAAAGGAGCCAGAAAACAAACCTAAGAAAGGAATGAGAAAGCAAGTGATGATAAATAAAAGTACAGTAAATACCTTAGAATCTGGGTATTCTCTTTAACAGAATTAATACATTGAACATTGATTCTTTGAGGAAAAATTGGCAAACCAGTACTTAGTCTAATAGAAAAATGACACATGATTGCTTTGAATGTAATAAGCAGGACTTAATGACTTTTGTCTAATTATAAAAACAATATACACTCAACAATAACAATAAAAATTAGAAAATAAAAGCAACATAAACAAAACCACTTTTGATGGATGGTAACTAGGCGTACTGTGGTTGATCATCTTGCAGTGTATACAAATATCAAATCATGTTGTACACCTGAAACTGATATAATGTTATGTGTTCATTATATCTCATTTAAAAAGAGACCATTTTATAGTTTGATCCCCCCTTTTAACTTGAAACATGCTTGTTTTACATTATAGTTTACCCCTGAACAACACAGGCCTTTGGGGCAGTGACTCCTGTTCAGTCAAAAATCCACATATAATGTTTGATTCCCCAAAACTTAACTACCGATTGTCTAGTGTAGACATGAAGCCTTACCCATAATAGTTGATTAGCACATATTTTGTAGGTTATACTTAGTATACACTGTATTCTTACAACATAGCAAGCCACAGAAAAGAAAATCACGAGGAAGAGAAAATACATCTAGAGTACCGTATTGTATTTATTGAAAAAAATCTGTGCGTAAGTGGACCCGTGCAATTCCAACCCATGTTGATCAAGAGTCAACTGTAATTTATTTTTCTCCCACAGTATTATCACTGACCCTTCCCCACTGACATCCTCAGTTTCTCATCATCTAAGACTTTTCATCTTAGAAATATCTTTCTAAAGTTATTTCCATTATTCTTCTGTACTGTCATATGTATTTTGACTTTGATACTTCAAATCCACAAATCCAAGCTTTCATGCTTGGATAACTACAGAAACTTCTCAGCTGGTATAATTGTTTCCACTTTTTGGTCCCTTTGGCACAGTACCCATCAAAAGCTCTTACCCTGGGGTTGAAGAATGTAGCCACTGTCACCATTTCGGCCAGGGAGGCTCAGGTATGGGCTAGTGGGGCATTGGTTAAATATCCACACCTCTTTTTCCTCCCACTCTCCAATTTCCTACCACCGTCTCCCATTCCCCACAGCCACCTGAAAGCCAGAGGGACAAATGGAGAACTAGCATGCTAGTCACCTCCCCTTCCACCTCCCAGAGGTAATTTGGCCGCCTAGAATTTCTCTCTTTCCCTGACCTTGACGGACTCATTCTGAATCCTTGCCTTTGCTTGAACTGTTTTCTCTGGCAGGAATTCCCTTACCCCATTTCTTTGCCTGGCAGACAAATTCCTACTTATTCTTCCAGATCCGGGTCTAACATCACCACTCTCTAACCTACCTATACACCTTGCAGGGGCAGCAAGGTCCTAAGAATGTCACAAGGAAAATTTAGGTCAGGCTCTCAATCTGCCACTTAAGTAGTTGATGTGACTGTGGATGAAGAACTCCTATGAATTTAAGTTCATTTTTTTGCAAAATAGGAATGGGTATATGTACCTTGACATCCCTCTCCTAGGGAAATTGAAAACATTGGTGAGAGAAATGTTCTCTAAAATGCAAATCTCTTTACAAATTTCATCTTGTTGCTGCTCTTACCATTGCTTAGAATTTTTTTTTTTCTTTTTTCTTTTCCTATTTGTTCAGACCAATCACAGTGCCATGCCAGCTTTGGTGACATTCAAATATTAATTCACACCCTTACCCCGCCCCTCCCCATTTTTTTTTTTTTTTTCTTTCTACAGTCCTCTTTTTTTCCCTCTTCTGTTCAGTTATGTCCTCCCAGTCCCTCCTCAGGTGTTTATACAGAACTTAGGTGTCCAAGGACACTGCTTGCCTTTGCAGGTACATTTTACAGTTAAAGAGGATATGTGAATTTAGTTACCAACGGCGGGGCGGGGAGTGGGGGGGGGGCGTTGGTGGACGTGCGGGAATCCAAACTCTGTATTGTAAATTGTAAGACTCCGGGAGCCAAGAATTCAGGTTGGCAGAGCCAGGGCGAGTTTGCAGGGCCTGGTTGGGCTTTGCCAGACCCGTGCCTCCCGCGCCGGAGCCCGCGCTGGGACGCCGGAACCCTCGGCGGGTGGGTGCAGCGGCGGGTCCGGAATTCCGGGAGGGGAGCACAAAGGGGCGAAGACCACAACTCCCGACGTGCACGGCGGCCAAGGCTGGTTCTACTCCCTGCTTGTCTCCTCATTCTTTCCGGTTCTTACGACAGAGACTGCTGTCTAGGAGCCGCGTAGTAGTAATTACAGAGAGACTTTAAGCTTCTGTGGAGGCGCGGGGCCCGGCAGCAGCTCCCTGGATGCTTCCTATTTGTCCCGTGGTTGTCTCCGGCCTTGTGGAACCCGCAGCCCGACCGGCCGGGTTTCCATGGGGACATTAATTGTACACGGACGTTGTGGCGCGGCAGTTTAATTCTCCGGCGGCGGCTGATTGAGCGGGACGAGATGGTCTTGACGGGGCTCATCAGGAAACTCGGTAACAGTCTGAGTTGCCCATCGCCCACGTCGCCGTCCTGTCGTGGCCACTTGCTAAGGCTGGTTGTGTGACGTTTTGGAGGCCGGGCCACCCTGAGACGGCTCCCTTTCGTCCTGGCCTCGCCAGGGCAGCCCCCGGGGATCCATCTCGGACTGAGTAAACCCAGCGATTCGCGTCCCGAGGGCACCCGAGGCCCGCCTGTTAAAAACAAAACGAAAACAAAAAAACTGGTTTATTTCCTTCTTGACCCTGCCCCCGCCCCCAGCATCAACTAAGTTTTAGGGTGAATTCCGGGGCGGGGGGGGACGTCTCTTCGGAGCTGGGAAATAGCTTTGTGCTGTCCTTTGACAGGTCATCAGCTGGCCGAGATCAGGGAACGCGCTCTCAAGAATATCCTCTGCAAGGTTGAGCACAACTTACTCTGCTGTGAAGATCTAGTTCAGGAGAGGCTGCTTTTTCAACGTTTGCTGGAATGGTTCAATTTCCCGTCTGTTCCAATGAAAGAAGAGGTTCTCAGCCTGTTGAGCAGATTGGTTAAGGTAGGATCATTTTGAAATAAAATCAGACGAGTGAGTGTTGCTTAATTTGTAGCATTTTTATTTTTTATTTTTGGAACAACCAGAGATGGTCGTCTGGGTGTATCACGCTCAGCTTCCTTTTATGTGTAATGTTGAGTCTCACATTGTATCTGTTGTGCTCCGGAATAATAGAACTTCTGGGTTCTGGTGTGTTCTGAATTTTGGAATCATCTTTGGAAGTTGCCATTTGTTATTCTGGTTTTCCTTGTGTTCTGTTATTTACATGTTAAAGATTAGATGTGTCTGAAAGAGAGTATGTTTAAAGTTAATGTTACCATGGTTAATGAATACCTCAAGTATCTGAAATTGCGTTTTCCATATCTGATTTTCAGATTTTATGTTCCTCAGCCTGTCTTTTTTTGAAAACTACTTTTTTTAGTGTTTGCTTATTTTTGAGACAAAGGGACAGCGCAGGTTGGGGAGGGGCAGACGGAGAGGGAGACACAGAATGCGAAGCAGGCGCCAGGCTGTGAGCTGTCAGCACAGAGCCCGACTGGGGCTCAAACTCACAGACCATGAGATCATGACTTGAGCCGAAGGCCGAAGTCGGACACTTAACTGACTGAACCACCCAGGCGCCCCTCAGCCTGTCTTGAGAGCAGTTGTCAGGGTCAGATGTCAAAGGGCAAGTCTAACCTTTTGAAACTGTAAGTCAGTGTGCAGTCATAGGACATTATTACTTTGGCATCTTTTGATGGTTGGAGGTAGGAGAGGATGGGGTGGGAGTCAGTTGAGAGAGGTAATCCATTTAATAAATAAAAGTAGGAGTTGGCAGTGTGCATTTCTAGTGATCAGTGTCTGGGCTTTTCTTTGGTAAGTGTCATCGCATGGTTTACGTATGTCTCTATAAATCTGTGTCCTACTCATGGAAGTTCTTTACTTTTGGGTACATCAATGCAAGGTTTATTTTTTGCAAAAGGAACATCTAGCATACTAAAAATAATTTCCTGGTTTAGTTGCTGTCAGATAAAGTGTAGAAGTTTTGACATATGTGATTCTTCTTATTTCAGTATCCCCCAGCAGTCAAGCATTTGGTTGACCTTGGTGCAGTTGAATTCTTATCTAAACTTCGTTCTAATGTGGAGCCGAATCTACAGGGTGAAATTGATGGCATCCTGGACGGACTTTTTATTCTTCCTTCAGATGATCCTGCCCTATACTCTGCATCTTACCAAACCAAACAAACTGGTAACTCTTTGGAATCAATCTGGATGCATTCTGCTAAAATAGCAATATATTGGTTCTTGTGGTAAATTCTAAGGAAAGGGATCTTAGGTTAAAAAAAAACAACCCTTCCCTCCTCAACTTATTTTTATTGCATTAATTTACATGAGTTTGACCTTTTCCCCTCCTCTGCTGTTATTCAGAGGAGAATGCATTTGTATTTATTGCTTATTTTGGTCAAGGGGCCTAAAACTTGCCAGTGATTTTTTTTTTGTGTGTGGGACTGACATTATTTCTTCAACAATAACAATGTTTTCGCTGAGCCCTCATTACCATGTGCCAGACATTGTTCTGAATGTTTTATACTTGCATTCTTGGACTGTGTTCCTCACATAGGGGTAGGATGATATCTGTCCTAGCTCATGGTTTTGTTATGGGGTCTCCAGTTAAAATGAGCTATACATAGTACACTGTTAAAATCAGAGTCAGACAGACATGAATGTAAGTCCCACTTATTCCAGTAGTTTTGTGACCTTGGCTATAGTACTTAATCCCGCTAGGTTTTAGTTTTCTCATCCAAAAATTGGGACAATAAGAAAGAGTACCATATCAAATTGTCATGAGGATTAAATGAGACAGTGCTGTCAAGTGCTCGGCATAGGGCCTGGCATGTACTAAGCACAGAATTGTTGGTTGCTCTTGTGATTTAATTCCCAGTAGAGTGCCTTGTACCTGGAAAGCAGTTAAATTGATTTGAAGGAAAAAAAAATGCTTCTGAGATTTATGTGATTGAGTAGTAAAAGTATTAAAAATGTGTTTTTGCTTGCTTAATCTGTTAGATCATATTTTTCTCTGTATCTGTGCTGTGTCGCTACTGCTGAGATCGTCGGTGCTGCTGTTAACGAGAAAATAATAGGAGCCTCCGTTTACTGGGTTCTTGTGTGGTTGCGATTTTTAACAGTGAAAATTTCTGCCTAAGCCAAAACCAATAAAGTAGAATCTTAAACCATGTATTTTCAACCTAGTTCCCCGCAGGGGAGATCAGATGTATGGTCTAGGGCTAATTTTTTGTTATCTGTATTAAGATTAGGAAATACTGGCATGAAAACTTCAAGCACAATTACAAAATTAGTTTTAGTCTTTTCATTATTCCATTCTCATTACAACTGTATTGCTGCATGTGCAATCACATGTGACAGAGGATTGATCGTCAAAGATGTTGAATGAGTGCTTGACTCCTTTATTTTTGACGACTTTTTCTTTAAAATTTTTTTTTTTTCAATGTTTGTTTTTTATTTTTTTTGGGACAGAGAGAGACAGAGCATGAATGGGGGAGGGGCAGAGAGAGAGGGAGACACAGAATCGGAAACAGGCTCCAGGCTCTGAGCCATCAGCCCAGAGCCTGACGCGGGGCTCGAACTCACGGACTGCGAGATCGTGACCTGGCTGAAGTCGGACGCTCAACCGACTGCGCCACCCAGGCGCCCCGACGACTTTTTCTTTAAAGATATTAATGAAAGTTGAAGTGGTCAGGAACTACATAATTGGAGGAAGAGAGAGGAGGGGGATGGACTAAGAAGCAGAGATGAGCCCTTGAATAAATACTTTGTAACAGATTCTTTATGTACATTGTGCATGTTTTCATCTAACGAGTAGTATTTGCTGAACCACAAAAGAGGGGAACACCCTCCCCTCAATTCAAAACTGACTCAACATTTACATTTTTTTCCTCTATAGGAAGACTATTCAGAGGAAAAAAAAAAACCCTGTTATTTTCCCAGTTTTTAAAATGATTAAAAAACTTAAGAGAAAACACTAATATTTGAAAAGAGTAAGTTTCGCTTTTAGCAAATAAGGAATCAATAATACAGTAATATATATTTTTTTTTATCAGAATTGCCACAACAACCTGAAATCTTAATAGGATATTTTCCTCAAGACAAAAGTAATTTCCAGCAGACGGAAGTGTCTCCACGACCAATGGGTGTGTATATGTAGAGGGATAGATCCTGTTGACCTGGTAAATCAGAAATTAATGTACTTTTCCTAATGTTGTGGTCAAGCTTGAATGTTTCAGTTTCCTCAAATTAGGATGTAGTGTCTAAGTGGTGAAATTTTACATTATTCTAACTGCGTTTGAGCAGCTGTATTTAGGTGGGTGGTGATGGTGGCAGAAATACTCAGTGCTTACTGAACACGAATTCTTTGTTGGGAACTGTGCCGCACGCTGTGTATGCGTCCTGTTTATTCTCCAGCTCACCAAGTGGCACTGTTCATCCAGTTACTCAAGCCAAAGACTCAGGATCATTTTGGTTTCTTCATTTGTCTTTATCCCAGCGACCAGCTGATAGAAGAAGAGCTCTGATTTAGAGTCTCTCTCTCCCTGGAATCTCATCCAGGTCTTTAGATGTCTGGCTGGGTCTCTGCTCACGTGTCGCCTTCTCAGAGAGGCCTTCCTGAGGACCCAAGTGATCACTTTCTACCTATGTTTAGTTTTCTAACAAAGATCGTCTGAAATCACATACTAATTTACCTCTTCTTTGTCTTCCTTGTTATAAGCTTAATGATAGCTTTGAACATTGCTTATCCCCAGTGTGCAAAACTATGCCAAAAGCATAGTAGGTGCTCAGTGTATATTCTTTGAGTGAACGAATGAATCTTCAGCAAGTCCCGGTGAAATTGATTATGTTAATATCCCCATTTTAATGATGAAGGCACTGAGGCTTGGAAAGGATAAAACCGTTGTTCCAGTTGATGCACTTAGGGAATAATTAAGTGAGCACGTACCTGACATTTTATTGCCTGCATAGTTGAAGAGAAAACGTTGTGTCCAAGGGTGTATCTATTCATGTCAAGTATTTCATTTAACTCAGTTTGGAAGCCGTCTGTTATTAAAAGCCTTTCATAGAAACTCTGCTTGAATAACAGCATAAGAAAGAACTGAAAACTTGTTTAGCTGTTAAAATACTTTACCTTTTCTTTCTGTGAAAGTTTTGTTAGGCTTGTGGGGGAGCTTTGGTTTTGAGATGGTAGTTTCTTTGTGTTTGTGATTTAGAGGCTTCACTGAGTGACGGGGAGAGACATCTGAAGGGAGAGAGTGTGTCCAGGGCTGAGAAGGTGGGACCTCGAGTGCAGCTGCTAAAAACGTTAGGGACCATTGAGATGGTAAAATGCTATGTGAGTTGCAGTTTGTGGGTTAATGACAGGGGCTTATTTTGGATCCATTTTTTTGTGTGCAGTAGAGGTCTGTCCTTCCCTCCACCCCCCTCTTACTTTTCTGTGAAAAAGTAAACCCTGCTTGTGTGTTGGCACTTTTGAAAGAAGCAACTGTGCTATATTTGGGAATTTAATAATACTGTTATCTAAATTCAGTGATTCCGTGCTCTTTTCAGAGCATTTGGCGGAAAGACTGTTTGCCACTTGGAAGGGTTTCTGTAGATACTGCATACTGTTTCTCAGCTTTGCCACCTTAATTTGTACAATATAAGATTTATTTAAAACATAATTTGAATGGGGTAGTTTAAAATTGTGTTGGTTTCTCAGATTTCTTTTAATCTGGTTTGAGTGCTGATATTTGATCTTCAACCTTACGGTCTTTAAGTCGTCTTCAAAGAGGCTTAAACATCTAACACCATGAAGGATATTTGAACATGCCTAATTTTTAAATATACTATATGATTATGTCTATTTCATTTTTAAGTTCTACAATTAAAGGCCTCCAAATGCCAGTTCCTTTCATGTTAAATTTAAGCTCTGTGTTTTGGTTAGCCACAGGGTACAATAGAAAATGTAATTCAAGTTCTAAATGTCATTCAGTATTGGTTTGTATTTAATGCTCTTCTAATAACAGTTTTGTGTACAATATGAAAACAGCTCTGTTATTTATCCTGTTAGGGAACAAATTTGCAGCTGACCTTGTTTAGTATATTTTAGGTTACTGTAAGATGTAACTTTGAAGACTTGTTTTAAGGGTAAAGCCTTGCTCTTAACATTGGGAGTCTATCAACTTGTCTTTGATCCCTTAAATTTTGCTGTTCCATTAACAGTAAATCAGACTGTGAAGTGTTTGAAGTTTTCTACATTTCCCTGGCTCCCCCTGACTACAACAGATAGACATGTTCTCTCCTCTAATGAAAGGTACGGTGCCTGGCATTGTCAGGCATTTTGGTTCATTGATAGCCCTTACATCTAGTTGTTATTATCATACATTTTCACCAGGAAAGAAGATACTAAGTGTCTGTGAAAGGCAGTACTGGGAGTATATGAATGATTTTCACTGTTTCAAAGAGCAATTTAGAAAATTCCTATTTGCTGTTATCAGGCTACACATCTAGTTGTTTTTTTTTGTTTGTTTGTTTGTTTCGTGATTGGAGTCATGTATACTTCCTGGTGACATATGAGTCATCTCTTATTGACCAGATTGATTGGCCAAAGCTTATGCCCTTGGTTAATAAAAATGGAAAAAATTAAGCATAAATGCAGTCTTTTTTAGTGGACAGTATATTCAGTGGGCAGTAGAAAGACCAATGTGCTAGAATTAGGATGAGATAAGCAGCTACAGGCTGTTAAATGCTTTTTGATGCTGGCATTCCCAAGGCATCAGTAAATTCTCTTGGAATAACATATTGAAGAGGTAGGGTACACGTAGGAAAGGGGCAGGGGGACTGAGTTGGGCCCCCAGGAAGAGACACAGTTTCTAGTACACCCCTTTGGGTGGTGGATGGTGGGCTGGAGCTGGGCTGACAGGGGGCGTGTGGATTCTGCTATGTCCCTAGGGGGTCACATATTGTCTGAGAAGGTGAGGGGTGTCCTCTGTTTGCGGTAGGAGGGGAATCCCAGCTTGACTCACTAGCTTGGGGAAGATCAGTAATAAATCTAATTTCTAGAATTAAACTCTACATTTCCTGTTATTTTTTCTGTGTTACTTCCTAATTCGTTTAGCGAATTTCATTGCATTCTGTGCCCTTTGACTTCATTGATCTCATTTATAGCATTGTGATTGTCTTGGCATGCCGTCGTGGATACTGTGTAGTGCCTGTTGTCAAGGAGGCTCTAGTGGGGGTTAGAAAGTCAACAGGCAATTGCTATTGCACCGAATATAGGCATATGGAAGAAAGACCTATCCTAGAGTTCTTGATTACGGAGTAGATCTAGGAAGGCTGCCCAGGGAAGTGAAGTCTCAATTGAGACCTGAAGGACTGTTAGTAGAGTCATCACACTACTAGGTTACTTGGAATCTGGTACAGATAAGCTCTTTTTAAAAATAAATAATGCTATCTTTTTGTAGCTCTTTAAGAAGTAGTAACCACACTTTAATCTGGAATACCTGTGAACTATTGAAGGATGTTATCATGCAAGATTTTCCTGCTGAAATTTTTCTTCAAAGGCCAAAAATTGTTCAGGTACAAATCCTCTGTAATTGTTGTAGATTTTGAAATAGAGAACTTTTTTACAATGAAACAGATTTTGCAAAGTAGGAGTCCTTGGGAAGGAGTGTGCAGTATTATATTGATAAAATGAAGTGTTGGGTTACTGAAACCACTTGTGCTCTTCTTTGGGTAGTGGTAGTTCTGATCAGAGGTGGTCTCTTTTGACACAAGTCCAGTTTGACCACCTTGAATTTACCTTTTATGGGTTGCATAAGGGGAGAATAGACTTTGGAAATTGAGGTTGGGCAGCAGTAACCATTCTTCATCTAAGAATAGCATTGTTTTTTGAATATGTAGGATGTCTAAGGCACAGGGCTGGATGCCGGGGAAATAGGGCAATGAGCAATTCAGATAGATTCTGTGGTTTATATGGTAGAGCTTGGGATGTGGGGTCTAGGGTTGTGGCCTATCTGCAGCAGCTAGTGATGCCTCAGCACCCTCGCTCCGTAATCACAGGGCTGAATGGAGGCCCCTGAATGGTAAGTATGAAGACACAGTGTGACAATGGCAGTTGTCAGAAGGCAGCAGAGGAGAGGAAAGCTGTTAGCTGCCAAAATGTGGCAAGATGATTTAGCTGTTTGAGATGCTGAAGGCTTGCTGTTATTTTTAAAAACTACTTTGTAACTTACGTCCTGAATGGGGAGTAATTCATGTTCTCCCAGAATAGGTACTCAACCTACACACTTTAGATGTAACAAACACGGACTCTTTTTAAATTTTATTGTCTTGCTTTGTCCCATTGCTAAGTCATTTTTGCCTATTTCCGTTTCTTATGTCTTACAAATATTTTACAAGTTATTTTCTTTGATTGTTCATTTAACCTTACTTAAACTCCACACCCACTTTCATTGATCATTTTCATTCATTTCATTCATCATATTTCAGAGCCTTTTATCTCTGTTGAAAGTGGCCTTTGGAGGAGACGGAAAGCATCGTCTGGCCTCACAGTCCGTGTCCTGTTTGCAGCAGCTGTGCGTGTATTTAAGAAACAGACTCAACTTTCACCGTGATCCAGATTTCTTCTCTAGTAAACAAGGTATTTATGTTGATCTATTCATTACTCACTGGTGGTATTTGCAGATTCTTCTGAGAAGTTTCTGTTATTCTGTGTAAATATTCACAGCATAAACTCCTCATTCCTAAATGCAATCAGATGATCACTTGAAGACCAATCGTGTGAGTGACAGAACCACTCATGAGCCTGTCTTTTTTTTTTTTTTTTTTTTTTTTTTTTGATAAGAACCATTTGCAAGATTTTTTTTCTTTTCTCTTAGGCATATACTGATGTTGGGAGCCAGGGGTTAGAATTCTGAGTTCAACTATTTATGTGGGACCTTGGGCGTTTTGGAAGTTACTTGTTGTATTAATAGATTGGTTTAAAAAAATAACGATTTGTATTTTTTTAGTAAATATATTTTTTTAACTTTTGGGTATATTTTATGTTTGTTTATTTATTTTTAAGTAACCTCTCCACCCAACATAGGGCTTGAACTCACAACCTCGAGATCAAAAAGTTGCATCCTGTACCAACTGAGCCATCCAGGTGCTCCTGATTTGTATTTTATGAAAACTTTTTATGCGGCTTGTGATGTAGTTAGAGTATTTACAATATGATAGCAGTGCCAGACTTTTAAGGGAAAAAGCACCACCTAATGGCCAACTAGAGCACTCGGCCGGCTTTGTCGGCAGTATTTACAGCTTAGAAGTTCTGTGCACTTATGCCATATGCATTGAAAGTTGAATATTAAATTACAGTGATTTGTCATCATGCTTGACAGTTAATCCCAATTCTGTTCAGAGTTTCGCTGATCCTATGCTACTTGAATACTTATGCTATACATTAGCTTTATTATAGGTCTCAGAGGGTATAGGGTTCCTCAGTAAAGTTCTTGAGATACAGCATTTTGCAAATGACTGATAGCAGAGAGCTTGTGGATACCCCGTAGTTCATCAGAATAAGAGTTATAATATTGATAAAAGTATTATCTTTGAAGATTTACTCATGTATTAAATTTTATTTATCACCAACTATATGCTGATTGATATTCTAGTCTCTAGGGGGTATAACACTGAACAAAACAGATAAGGTTCCCACCCTTCTGAGCTCATCCTTGAGAAGGTTGGGGACAGGTAATAAACAAGCAAACAAGTTTGTTTCAGATCAGAAGTGCTCATAGGAAACAGGCAGGGTGATGTGACTGAAAATGACAGGGGAAACGAGGCTTACCTGGATATGATGGGTGGGGAAGGCCCTCAGAGGAGGTGACCTGAGGGGCGAGAAGGAACCATCCACTTGAAGAGCTGCAGGAACTGTATTCCTGGAAGGTCGGAGGCCTTGGGAGGTGATATTCTAGAGGAACAGAAAAAAGGCAGACATGTGACTGGAATGTAGTAAATGGGGAGTGGGGAGCAGAGAGGGAAATGAAGTGAGAACAGAGGTAGCTAGGGGCCGACTGTATTGGGACTTGTAGATCTTGGTAAGGATTTCATATTTTCTTTGAAGTGCGGTGAGAAGCTCTCGGAGAGCTTTTTTTCCTCCTTCTGAAAATGCCTTTATTTTACTTAATTCCTTTAAAAAATTATGGTAAAATATGTAGCACGAGCCATTATAACCATTTTAAAATGTGCAATTTTGTTGGCATTATTACATTCACACTCTTATGCACCCATCACCATTTTCTGTTCTCAAATGTTTTTCATCACCCTAAATAGAAGATCTGTGGCCATTTAGCCCTATTCCCGTGTCCCCTTCCCTCTGCAGCCCCTGGTAACCTCTCTACATTCTGTTTCTAAATTTGTCTGTTCATGGTATCTCATACAAGTGGAATCATACAATATTTGTCTTTTTGGGTCTGGTTTATTTCACTTAGCATGATGCTTCCAAGGTTCTTCTGTATTGTAGCTGTGTCAGAATTTCACTCCTTTTTCTGTATACACCACATTTGTTTATACATTTATCTGTTGCTAGACCCGGGAGTTGTCCTCATGTTTTGGCTGTTGTGAATAATGTGTCCGTGAACATAGGCATATCTCTTTGAACCCCTGTTTTCAGTTCTGTCGGGTATATACCCAAGAGGGGAATTGCTGGGTCATATGTTAATTTCACCTTTAGCTCTCTGAGGAGCCACCAAACTGTTTTCCCCAATAGCTGCCCCATTTTCTATCCCCACCATAACCTGTGAGGCTTCCAGTTTCTCTATATGTTGCTAACACTCAGTTATTTTCCCTTTTTAAAATCCTGGTCCTCCTAGTAGATATGAACTGGTATTTCACTGTGGTTCTGGTAAAGACTCCTGACTAATGACTAGGGATTTTCCTAGTGACTTTTTACGCGCTTATCGGCCATTTGTATATCTTCTTTGGAGAAATGTCTTTTAAAGTTCTTTGTCCATTTTTAAATTGGGTGTTTTTTTTTTGTTTTTTTTTATTGTTGTTTTAGAAGCTCTTTATATATCCTGGTTACTAAATCCTTTTTAGATATATGATTTGCAAATACTTTTTCCCAGTCTGTAAGTTGTCAGTTTCTTGGTAATGTCCTTTGATTTTGATGAAGTCCGATTTATCTGTATTTTCTTTGGTTGTACTTTGGTTTCAGATCTAAAGATCCATTGCCAAATCCAAGATCATGAAGATTTACCTCTATATTTTCCGCTAAGAGCTTTATAATTTTAACTCTCATATTTAGGTTGTTGATCCATTTTGAGCTAATTTTTGCATGTGGTTTGAGGTAGGGTTTCTTGTGGAGTTATGAGCAGGGATGTGCCTAATCTGCTGTTTTGCCTTGGTGGTCCCAAATGTTCCAAGTCAGTAATGCCGGCTAGAAGGCTGCATGTAATCAGGCCAGTTAGAGGTACACCTAATGTTAGATGCAAATGCTAAGTGAATACTTGCAGAAAAGGTTGACCTTTACTTTTACCCCAAGAGAAGCATTTCTACTGTTTTAACTTTGTTATTGTTTTTTGAAAGAATGATGTAAATTATTCATAATCATAATTTGTCTCTACTGAGGGGTAATTTTTTTCTTTTTTCCTCTCAGATACAGTTTCCCAAAATTCTTCTTTGTCTTATTGTCATGAAGCTAGAGTTATTCATCATTCCCAGAATCCTTCTCCAGGAAGCAGTAGCCCCCGGCCTTCTGTGGTTGGACGCACAGGCCAGCGACCCAGGGGAGACGGTCAGGATTGGGACGCAGTGTCTTCCAGGTGACTGTGGAAAAGCCCAGTTAATTTGTGTGTGTGTATTTTACTTTGAGAGGGAGATTAACGTTTTTCTCTGTCTCCTCTCTTGGAAAATTACCACAGGTATTGGCCTTGTGTTAAACCAGTGGTTTTCATACTTTTTTGACCATGACCCGTGGTATGAAATAATATTACATGTAACTCAATACTCAGTACACAGACGTATGCTCTGTATGTATGTGCATGTGTGTATGTTTCCCTGTGTGTATGTCTGTGTGTGTGTCCCTGCCAAAACAAGATGTTCACAAAATAGTACTTTGATGCCATATGCTACATAGTGAGCTATATTTTCTCTTCCTTTCTATTTCATTAGAAAAAGAATGAGGATTCTGGCCCATTTAATTGTTTTTATTAGCCGTAGATGAAATGTGATCTAGTTTAAAAGCATAGCTTTAAATGATAGGTACATTTTGGTAAGATTTAATTTTTTTAAATGTTTTATTTATTTTGAGAGAGAGGGCGCACGTGTGTGAGAGGGAGAGGGAGGGGGAGGCGGGAGAAGGAGAGAGGGAGAATGTAAAACAAGCTTCATGCTCAGAGCAGAGCCCATCATGGGGCTCAGTCCCTTGTGTCTGATTCAGACCTGAGCCAGAATCAAGAGTCGGACGCTTAACTGACTGAGCCACCCAGGTGCCTCTTTGATAGTATTTTAAACCCATATTTGTGACTCTAACCGTAAGTTTTAAAAGATTTTTGAAAGCTTATTTACTTATTTTGAGAGCAAGAAGAGTGAGCAGGGGAGGGGCAGAGAGAGAGGGAGAGACAGAGAATATCCCAAGCAGGTTCCACACCATCAGCACGGAGCCTGACGTGGGGCTCGAACTCATGAACCACAAGATCATGACCTGAGCAGGAACCAAGGGTTGGGCATTTAACTGTCTGAGCCACCCAGGTGCCCCTCTAATCATAATTTGGGTGTATCAGTATTTACTATTAAAGGGAATGATTGGAGACTATAAAGGAAAGTTCCTTTAAAGTGCACAATTTATGGTATTTTACTCATTTGTGTAAATACAGATTTCTACACATCAGCTTTGCTTAAAGGGGCTGGTGTGGTGTTTGTGTGTTAGCTCATTCTTATGCCACAAGCATCTTACAAACATGTTAGTCTCTTTGGTGTCGTTCTAATAAATGCTCAGTGAGATGAACGTTTGTCTGTTGGCGTCATTATTTTCTCACGATGCTGCTGCCACCAGCTGACACTGACGGATGTTGGCTGCGTGCTTGGTGTTACGCCGAGTGCCGTACGTGCTTCATGGCCTTCCGTTGTCCTCCCGGTCCTATGATAGCATTGGTATCATCATCCTTGTACAGGAAAGCCTGGTTCGGAGGTGCAGGGAGCCTTACCCCAGCTCATACAGTTGGTGAGAGGGCAGGGGTGTAGACAGTATGATCTGAGAGCCTGTGCTCCTGACCCTTCCGTAGGAGCTGGTGTTGGTCAGGCACGGCTTTTCTCGTTACTCCTCCAGAGCCTGTCTGCCTCATTCTCTAAGCTGTATCTAGTGTGCTATATCTAATGCTTCTCAATTTTCGCTCCTGAGTGAACACCTTCCTCAAGGGGCCTTTGAGACTTAGAGAGAAGCCCACCTCATTTTCGTATTTTGGGATGTTGAAATTGAACAAATGGCAAAACATAGATTTTGGGAGTTTTACGTGCTCAACAGCATTAGTGTATCTGTGGTTCAGCTTCGATTGTGGATAACATTAAAAGTCAAAAATTTGAGGTCCTTGGTAATTGTGAGGTTCAGGCCTTTCTATAGCACTTTATCCCCACGCCACCACTTTACATCTAAGGTAGGAATTTTTAATGAAGAAAGCCAAGAAAGGTGGGATGTTCTGCTCTTTGGTACATTTTCAAAATCATTACGTGATGTTGAGTGCACTAAATGAAGTCATTCATTTCTGCTCATATTTTTCTGGCATTTTCTAGCATTCTTCGGTTGTGAACATTGGCTCACTTAGAACATTTGGTGAAAATCACAGAAAATCTAGGAAACTATGTAAATGATTCAGTTTTGCCTCTATAAGTTGATTACAGAAGAACTTTGCTCTGAATTGGCTTGCTCTTCTGTAGAAATGAACAGGTTCTTAGTGCTTGTGTTGACTGCTACTACAGGAATTCTGAGACCATCCCTTTTGAAAAGCAATATATATAAATGCGTTTTTGGTTTCGTTTACGATTTGAGCCATCTTTATGGAGTTTAGTCTCATAAATTTGTCAAGGTTTCACAGATCTGAGCACAGTTGTTGCGGGAGGCAGTATGGTTGTGTCCAGCGTGGGGCTTTTAATGTGCCAGACAGCAGATAGGCGGTACAACTCTTTGTGGCCGTTTCCATACTCAAGGATTGCCGTTTGTTTCCTTTCCAGTGGGAGCGGGAGTCATGCTCCTGTAAACTCCAGGGTATCTGTGCCTTCACCTGTGGACGTGGTGCACTTAGACCTGCCGGAGCTGGAGACCGAAGATGCGCTGGAGCTACAGTTCCTCCAGCTCAGTCTTCCCCAGTTCTGTGTCTCTGTTCTGGAATCAGCAGTTCCTCTCTTAAGAACAGGTTAGTTGTTTTCAAAGCCACAGTTCTTTTTGTGTGATTGGTGTTTGTTTTGTCCGTTTTCTGGGACTCTTAGTTTTCTTCCTTTCATCTTCTGTGTTGGGACCTTTAGAACTTGTATTTACGTATCTTTTGGGACACAAATCCTTAAGAACTTCGTAAGGCCTTTATTGTCTTCTAAGTAAATGTGGATGCCCTTCCATTCGTGGCTTTTCATTGCCCAGGCTTCCACCTCTGTATGGCTGAACGTAAGCACTGAAAGGACAGTGTGGCTGGGTTCAGTTAGAGAAGGGGGCGGGCATGAATAGATCAGGACAAAAAGATCTTCGGCTTTTGCCCTTTGGAAACTTTTTGAGTTGCTCTCAGTTATTCAGTCTTCCCACTCAGTTCGTAGTAAGCCGTGAAACATGTGAAAAATAGAAATAACCCCCAGAGTAGATTCTTACCTTTGTAGTCATTTCTTTTTCTAAAAAACCCACACCCCAGAGCCCCCAAACATTCTGGAGTTGCTTTTTCTCTCAAATGTGCTGGGTAGATTTGCAAAGATGTACTGAAGTATGCATTGTAACGTAGTTGTAATTCTAGTAAAGGTTGATGAGAACGGTAACAGCGTGGCTGCTGTCCCACAGAGTCTGGTCCTGACAGTGGTTCCCGTGGGACTTCCTGCCTCGCTCAGCTATCATGTTCGGCCTCGCGTGCAATCACCGCACGTGCTCCTCTCACAGCCATTTTATCTTTCCATAAGTGCTAGTTACTGCTTTTGTCTCTATTTTACAAATGAGAAACCTGCGGTTTAGAGTGGTTTAGAAGCCGATCCAAAGGCAAGCAGCTAAAACAGAGGCTTGAACCCAACATCCACGCTCTTAAGACCTTAGCATATTGCGAGCAGTAATGATTTTTTATTCTGTAGCTCTATACGTTTTTTGTAGTTGATAACCTTGTTGAGATATGAATACAAGATAAACAAGATTTGCCTTTTTTGCTTTGTAATGGCTCAATAAAAAATCTATCCCGTTTGAATGGTTCTTTAAGCTCTGTGGCTTATTTTTGCCTGCTTGAAGGTGGTGGTGAGGGAAGCAGGATGTAGGGCTGTATTTGGGAAGCATTAAATATTTTTTTATCCTGTGGAAAACCATATACCCTAACTTACCATAGACTGAATAACTGCTTCCAGGAGTTAGAAGGACACAGTAATTCACGTACTCGTAATGTGAAATGAAGGAGGAGCGGAACTTTGGCATCTTAAAGTGTACACGTTTGTCTGCGTGGTAGACTGAGAAGAGTAGTTTTAGATGTAATGATTTTGCATTTAACCTTTTCTTAATTTGCTGTAAAAAGTCACATTGATAATTATAAAGCTATATCTTGGTACATAAAATTTTCTAAATGTCCTCTTGCCCTTTTGTGATAAATTATTGCGTTATTTGTAATTATTCAATATCATAAGAGATTTCCAAGAGAACTTGCTGCAGCTGTTCTAAAGAAACAATTAATCTGGACCCTTATGATCTGGTAGTTTGTTTTACTTCTTTCATTGGAAATTGACCTCTGGTATATGGGGCAGGAAAGTCTTGATTGAATATTCACCTCACTTGTGATTTTGAATAGTAGAACTCCTATGATACTCCGTGGAGAAAAGAGATTGCGACAGCAGTTTCTTTTGGAATTTTTTTAGAGTTTTAAGTCAGTATAGGCTTGAGAACCTATTTCAGGTGGCATGTTTTGAAGTTTCTTCAACAAACACCATCATGGACATTTATTCCTTTAGTTGGTCCAGTCCAAGCTCAGCTTCCCAGGCAACTCAGGTGTGGTGTAATACTTCTGACAAGGCAGGAGTCTTCTAGCGCTAAATAGAATAACAGAATGCATTTTCTAAACCTCACCTGGTGCTTTGTCACCTATTACATGTAACACGGAAGGTCTTGGAATTAGAAACATTTTAATCTAAGGGCATTTTTAGTTGGATTTGCTACTTTCTTTTGTAATATCTTTCTTAGTTATGAGCACACTTGATGTGTTGTGGTTAAATAGTATTGTGAATGGAACAGAAGTGTTAATGGTGATTGTAGATTCTGACTTTCCTATTCATGTCCTTCAATGGTTCTGAAGTCACCAAAAAAATTAAACGAGTTTGGGGCGTGACTAATGAGAGGATTGAGCAGTATGATATCTAGATGTTCATTTGAAAGTTAACTTTTTTCCTTCTCTCCTATTTATATTCCTAGGTAGTAGACAAATGATAATAAGAGTTCTGGAATTGCTTGCAGAGGATGTGATACTTATTGGTGAAGCAATTTCAGCAGATATCTGGGATGACAGCAGCCTCTTTGCTATAGATATGGTGAGAATCAGTATTTTCTTTGGGATATGATAAATAGTATCTTATTTTATTTTAGTCTTTCTAAGCTGGTTTTATTTTCTCATTAGTCTTTGAGAGCTTTCAGATACAGTATGTTTCAGGCTTATTTTGTGCATTCTGGAGTAGGCCATTTCTCTAGAAAATCTGATTACTGTCATAAATTAATTAGTTTTTTGATTCTGGTTACTTGTAATGGGGGAATGTATATCAAGATCAAAAGCAGGCCAATGGGGTACTTACAGCTACTGTGATATCATTTTTTTGTTTAGTAATTGAACTAGGAATATGTATTTAAAAAATATAAGTTCAGATTGCTATTTCTCGGATTTTAAACTCGTATTTCTTTGCTTATACTTGTATTGTTCCTCATAGAAAGTCTTAGTTCTTAGCAATAGCAACATAACTGCTTGTTAGCTTTAACCTTCAGCATATACCAAGTAGTTTCAGAATAGCAATGTTAGTATCACTGTGGTCAGTAACTGATAAAGTTCAAGATTTCTTTGCGGTTCTTTTTGACTTAGACTAAATCTCATTAAGAATATACAGAAAAACAATTGTGCCTTGAAGTTACTTCGGAGAATTTTCTGTTTCCAATTTATTGTACAGTTAGATTTGTTTTCATTTGTTTTTACTTTTGGGAATTGTTTTCTCCTCACCAACACGTAACTCAGGTGTTTCCCTGCCGTCTTGTTTTCTGGTTTATTGTTTCTGTTTTTATTTTAGTTTTTACAAATGTAAGCAAGTTTGCTCTTCCCACTTCTTACATAAATGATAGAGTGTCATATATGGTTTTACACCTTATTTTTATAACTTAAAAATACATCCTGTGTGCACAGAATCATAGGTGTGGAGAGTTTTCCATGTCCACATGTGGAGGTATTCATCATTCTTTTTCATAGGCTGCACGCGTTTCAGTGTGTGTTTATTCACCCAGTCTCCTATTGATGGACACAATTTCTAATATAAATTATGTGATATGAATAATGTGCATATGTCATTTTATATAAATTATGCGATATGCATAATGTGCATATGTCATTTCATACATATACAAGTGTGTTTCTAGGGTAGATTTCTTTAAGTAGGATCGCTCTATCAAAAAGGTTGTCGGAGAGAGAGTGGATATGGGGATGGGCAAAGTGGGTACAGGCTTCTAATTATGGAATATCTAAGTCATGGTGATGAAAGGTATAGCATGGGGGATACGATCAGTGATCCTGTAATAGCATGTATGGTGATGGATGGTAGCTACACTTGTGAGCATAGCATCAGGCACAGAGTTGGGGAGTCACTGTATTGTACACCTGAAAACTAAATGTAACATTGTATGTCAACTATACTTCAATTAAAAAAGTAAATGAATTTTAAATTGTAGATATTTTTGCTTTCTCCTCTTCAGCTATACCACTGCATTCACTCTCCAGCAGTTTATTAGAAAGTGTTTTCTCCTATACACTCAGCAACAGGGTTTATGGTCAGACCTCAGATTTTTGCCATTCTGCTAATTGATACATGAAATGTCAGTGTAGGATTAGTTTGTTCTTCTCTATTAGTAAAGTGGAGCATCTTTTTGTAACTTTGAGGGTCATTTTCATTTCTTTTTCTGTGAACATTCCTAGCATTTATCCACTTTTCTCTCGGGTCATTGGTCTTTTGTTCTTTTAACTGACTTCCATGAGCTCTTTATATATTAAGAACATTGGCTTTCCAAGACAGGTTGCAATATTTTTCCTTCTGTTTTGTTTTTTTTTTTTGACTTTGCAAATGATGCTTTTGACGGTGCAAAAGCTTTATTCATTTGTTTATTTAAAAACTTTGTTTTTAGTGTTTTATTTATTTTTGAGACAGAGACAGAACATGAGCAGGGGAGGGGCAGAGAGAGAGGGAGACAGAATCCGAAGCAGGCTTCAGGCTCTGAACTGTCAGCACAGAGCCCAACATGGGGCTTTAACCCACAAACTGTGAGATCATGACCTGAGCCAAAGTTGGATGCTTAACTGATTGAGCCACCCAGGCGCCCCTGAGAGAAGTGTTTTGATTAGGCATGACTGATCAACATGTGTACAGGAACCTCAAAACCGTTATATTACAGCATTATTTTCATAAATCTGTAAACTACCAGAGAAATCTCCGTGTAATTGGAAACCATACCCTTTTGTACATTTCAGTATATCACAAATCATTTTTCATTTTATATATTCAGTTTTAAAATTATCATCTGATTTCTTTGAAGGACTGATATTCTATCTTTTCTATTAGAGCAAAATTTATTCATCACAAAAATATACATTGTTTCCTATAGTTGCCAATTTTTTTCTCTTTATGTTATTTTGACTAAGATCTTTGTTTTATTAAACTTTGTTATAGGCTACCTGATCCTTGTAAGTCGGGATTAGAACATAAAAATAAACAAAATACTGTTTTTACTTAATACCAATACCCATGTGTGGAAATCTTAGACCTTGAAGCACACACACACACATAATACACACACATCTCTTGAAAAGAAAAACACACATTTTACAAAGGTTTAATAACATTGTTTCAGGTACTTCAATGTTTTTACCCATAAAATAGGGATAATAGTTCTTAATTTTTCTTTAGTTCTTAGGGTTATCATACTATTTGGTAGTACTTTTAGAAGATTTTCACATATTGAAGGTTTTCAACAAGTGATTTTTTTTTTTCTTTGAAGTGTGAAGAATGTTTTATCAGTTGCTTCTTAAATTAACTTAAAATTTCTTGGCCAGAACATTTATCTGTAAAAGTTAGTCATTCACTTTTAACTTTTGGCTGCTGATGTTTTATGATTCAATGAATTATTTTTACTTTAAAGGTTAAATCTGTTGTAGAAGTGCCAATTGGTATGATAGAAATGTTAAATAAAACAGTACTGCTTAAAATTATATCTAATTTACTTTACTGGTTTAAGAGAATAAATGCCTCCTAGGAAAAGAATCTTATTCCTTTGGGTATATGTTAATAGAAGCGAACAACAGAGTTTCGTAATGTCCCTACTTTTATCAAGTTTAAAATGGAAGGTAGGAACAGTATTTTTGTTGAGTCATTAAAGGAACAAGATAATATATGTGTTGCTACCAATTCAGAAAGTAAATATCTGAGGATATCTAATCAAATCTTTAGACCTTTCCAAATAGTGCTGATAGCAGTCTGGTACTCCATACCTCAGTTGTGTAGGCATAACTGTAGGCATAGTGAAAGGAACCTGCCCACCCCCCACATTGAATGTTTTTATTTCCCTTGAAGAAATAAAAGACAAAAATATTTTTACTGAGCTTGTTATATTTTGTTAGGATAAAAAATGTTTTTTTTTTTTTTTAATGTTTATTTTTGAGAGAGAGAGAGACACACACACACAGAGCATGAGCAGGGGAGGGATAGAGAGAGAGGGAGTCACAGAATCAGAAGCAGGCCCCAGGCTCTGAGCTCTGAGCTGTCAGCATTGAGCCCAAGGTGGGGCCTAAACTCACAGGCGGTGAGTTCATGATGTGAGCCAAAGTCAGATGCATAACCGACTAAGTTACCCAAGCCCACCTAAAAAATTTATTGTTAAGTACTTATAAAGGTTAGGTTGACCTAAAGAATGTGATTCATTCTTTGCTTCCCTTTGAATTCAAGTCTGTTTTATCTTCATTCACATGGTCAATTCCATTCAAGGAGTGAGAATCTTTACCTCATGCCATATAACCCCAGACTCCTGGGGCTGTCTTCTGTTCATGTTTTGCCTTTCTCCTCTCTGTGGCTCCTGTCATTGCAATGTCATGAAAAACAGTCTTTTCTCCTTATTTATGACTCATTGCGTCCACATTCTCATCTGACCTGCTGGTAACAGTTGTTCAGGCTTGTTGAAGACTTGCTGGTTGGAGTTTAAGTGGGGCCGAAAGCATCGTGAACACAGCTAGAGAGAAGGGCTTTGTGCCGAGTAAGGGCTCACTAAGGGTGAGTGGACCAGACTGTGAATTTATAATTGGGTGAGTAGAATCTCTAATTAGCATATGCCTTCCTGCTGCTGCCACCAGTCCAGAGACCGTGATTTTAGTTCACCAGACATTTCTTGATTGCCTATTATATGCTAGGCACTGGGGGTGGAAGATGAATAAGAGGCTGTTCTTTTCACTCTTATGGGAGATAGATACTTCTGTTGTGACACTCGTAAAACAGAGGTAAGCCTAGAGGGATAATCGTTCGCCAAAGATAGTTTAAGGATAGCGCTTACTCCGTCGTGGTCATTGTTTAACCCTCTGTGTTTATGAAGCCACTTAATCTTCAGGACCCTCTAAGGTGGATAATACATGTTATAGATGAGAAAATGGAAGCTGATTCTTTTTCAGGGTCACTTTAGGATTCTGTGTTTTCAATCGTGTTTTATTGCCAAGGATACCACGACACCAGTCCCAACTTAGAATCTCAGGGAAAGCCTTTTTGTAGATCATGACTGAACTGAGTCTGAAATTGTAAGATTTGGGTCAGCAAATAAAGGTAGGGCTTTTATCTGGCAGAGAGGAGGGGAATGAGAGGGAGGAAGGCATGGTGCTCACTGGTGGTGAGGGGGAGGACTGGTGAGGGCAAGCAAGCAAGACCGCATAAAACTCAAGGTGTAAGATACGGGAGAAACGCTGGTCGGCTACAGAGTCTGCTCTTGGAGGGCTTTCTACTTGACGCTGAGTGCTTTGGCCTCCCTTCCGAAGGCAGGATGAGCTTGCTTTTCTGCGGGAGAATGCTTGCTGAGGTTTGCGCGTGCCACGGTGGGTGGGCGAGGTGGTGGGGCCTGTGGTGGGCTGTGGTGACGGGTGCGGTGGTGGGCGCGTGGTGGGCCGCCGTGGAAGGCAAGTGTGGAGGATGAGGCTGGAGGCATTGTGGGGGGCAGCCCCATCCGGGTGCTTACTTCAGATGCTTCTCAGTATCTACCACTTATTTGACAGTGTGTGGATACCTAGTGCAGAAATTGTGTTTGCAATATAAATTCTGTCTTATTGAGACTATTTGGAATATTTTGCTAATCTGATTTAATTCTGTACCTTCTTTTCGTAATAACAATGAATATCCTCTGAAAACTGGCCTCCCTCCCCCTCCATCAACTACTTCATAGCCTTTTGAACATTTTTAGCCCAACAAATTAAAACTGTGGACTAGTGTCTGTTATTTTTTAATCCTTTCTTTTCTTAAAACGTTACCACCCTGCCTTTTATTTTGCTTAGAAGACATGCTGGGAATAGTGAAAATTGCAAGCCTGATTCTTTTTTTTTTTTTTCTTTTTTCCTTTTTAAATTTAAATCCAAGTTAGTTAACATATAGTGTAATAATGATTTCAGGAATAGAATTTAGTGATTCATCACTACATATGACACCCAGTGCTCATCCCAACAAGTGTCCTCCTTGATGCCCATCACCCATTTAGCCCACCCCCCCACCCACCTCCCTCCATCAACTCTTCAGTTTTTTCTCTGTATTTAAGAATCTTTTATGGTTTGTCTCCCTCTCTGATTTTAATCATATCTTTGCCTTTCTTCCTCTATGTTCATCTGTTTTGTTTCTTCCTTTTTTTTTTTAAATGTTTATTTCTGAGAGCGAGAGAGACAGACAAAGTATGAGCAGGGGAGGGACAGAGAGAGAGGGCGACACAGAATCCGAAAGTCTTCATGCTCCAACGTGGGGCTCGAACTCATGAACTTCAAGATCATGACCTGAGCCTAAGTTGGACTTAACCCACTGAGCCACCCAGGCACCCCCCATCTGTTTTGTTTCTGAAATTCCACATATGAGTGAGATCATATAATATTTGTCTTTCTCTGACTGACTTATTGCGTTTAGCATAAACACTTTAGTGCCATCCACTTTGTTGCAAATGGCAAGGTTTCATTCTTTTGTTGTTGTATTTAAATTTTTTTTTAAGTTTATTTATTTTTGAGAGATAGAGATGGAGCATGAGTCGGGGAGGGGCACAGAGAGAGGGAGACGCAGAATCCAAAGCAGGCTCTAGACTCTGAGCTGACAGCACAGAGCCTGACGTGAGGCTCTAAACCACAAACTGTGAGATAATACCTGAGCCCAAGTTGGATGCTTAATTGACTGAGCCTCCCAGGTGCCCCAAGATTTCATTCTTTTTGATCACCAAGTATTATTCCATTGTGTATATATATATATATATATATATATATATATATATATATATATACACCACATTTTCTTTATCCATTCATCAGTCTATAGGCATTTGGACTCTTTCCATACTTTGGCTATTGTTGATAGTGCTGCTATAAACATTGGGGTGCATGTGCCCCTTCGAATAAGCATTCCTGTGTCCTTTGGACAAATGCCTAGTAGTACAATTGCTGGGTTGTAGGGTAGTTCTATTTTTAATTTTTTTGAGGAATCTCCATACTGTTTTCCAGAGTGGCTGCACCAGTTTGCATTCCCACCAACAGAGCACAAGAGTTCCTCTTTGCATCCTCGCTAACATCTGTTGTTGCCTGAATTGTTAATTTTAGCCATTCTGACAGGTGTGAGGTGGTATCTCATGGTGGTTTTGATTTGTATTTCCCTGATGATGAGTGATGTTGGGCATCTTTTTATGTGTCTGTTACCCATCTGGATGTCTTCTTTGGAGAAGTGTCTATTCATGCCTTTTGCCCATTTCTTCACTGGATTATTTGTTTTTTGGATGTTGAGTTTGGTAAGTTCTTTATAGATTTGGATACTAATCCTTTATCCGATATGTCATTTGCAAATATCTTCTCCCATTCTGTCGGTTGCCTTTCAGTTTTGCTGATTATCTCCTTTGCTGTGCAGAAGCTTTTAATTTTGATGAGATCCCAATATTTCATTTTTGCTTTTATTTCCGTTGCCTCTGGAGACATGTCAAGTAAGAAGTTGCTGTGGCAGAGGTCAAAGAGGTTGTTGCCTGATTTCTCCTCGAGGATTTTGATGGCTTCCTGCCTTATGTTTAGGTCTTTCATCCATTTTGAGTTTATTTTTGTGTACGGTGTAAGAAAGTGTCCAGGTTCATACTTCTGCATGTTGCTGTCCAGTTTTCCTAGCATCATTTGCTGAAGAGACCATCTTTTTTTCCATTGGATATTCTTTCATGCTTTGTCAAAGATCAGTTGGCCATACATTTGTGGGTCCATTTCTGGGTTCTCTGTTCTGTTTCATTGATCTGTGGGTCTGTTTTGGTGCCAGTACCATACTGTCTTGATGATTATAGCTTTGTAATACAGCTTGAAGTCTGGAATTGTGATGGCTGCGGCTTTGGTTTTCTTTTTCAGGATTGCTTTGGCTATTCGGGGTCTTTTCTGGTTCCATACAAATTTTAGAGTTTGTTCTAGCTCTGTGAAGAATGCTGGTGTTCTTTTGATAGGGATTGCACAAGCCTGATTATTGTAGTACTTCCTTTTTATACTATTTTGAGAAGCACTCAGTTCATCTTTGGACTTATTAAGGCTATTTGAAACAGTTTCACAAGAAAATAGACTTTTTAGAAAAAGCTCTATAATGCTGAGATCTTCAATTAATGTTCATAAATTTAAATTACAAATTGTCAAAGTTAATGTTGAATAACATATATTGTTTGTAGGTATATAAAAGTAGTATTTTAATGGAGAAGTGCTAGGTGGAAGAATTGTCTGTCAATATTAATACTGTTACTGTGTTTCTAGTTTGTTTTCTTTGGGCTGGTAGTTATTAATATAATGGCTTCTGGTTTAAATTTTATTAATTTTTAGTTTTATTTTCTTGGGATTAGAGGAGATAGCCTTAAATATATACTGAATTTTTCATTGTGGGTGAATAAATAGTTTTTGCCAGTGTTTCTTGGAAACGTAAGGAGTTGTAGTCTTTGAAATGATCAAAGTTTATATCTACTTATTTATAAATTAAGCTAAAAATGACTGGGCTAAAACCTGTTAAACCGTCTTTGTTTCAATAACAGATTTTGCTTGATATTGTTTGTTTTTCAGACCACAAAGACTCAATTCATATTGGGTCTTTACTCTTCATTATGCATTTCATCAAGAGAAAATAACCCCCTTTATCCAATTTTTTTGCCCCTAATTATTCATTATTCATATTTCATAGATTTTGCTCATATTTTACTACACATTTAATTTTTAACCTTTTATGTGCAAAGATAAAGATGTCCTTTTATTTTTATTTTTTATTTTTAAAATTTTTTTAAGATGTCTTTTTTTAAATATGTGTCAATTATTAATTTTGTTTTTTCCTTCAACATGAAATCTTATTTGATTTATAGGAAAATTTAAACACTTTTTTTGAGTGAGTGAGAGAGAGAGAGAGAGAGAGAGAGAGAGAGACAGAGGATGAGCAGAGGAGGGAGAGAAGGGGAGAGAAAGAATGTTAAGCAGGCTCCATGCTCGTTGTGGAGGCTGACACGAGGTTTGATCCTACTACCCTGGGATCACGACCTGAGCTGAAATCAAGAACTGGACCCTTACCTGACTGAGCCACTCAGGCGCCCCCATTTTAATCCTTTTTGAGTGTATAATTCAGTGGCATTACATACATTTACATTGTTGTACAATCATTACCATTTTCTATCGCCAAAAGTTTTCTGTTATCTCAAACGGAAACTCTGTACCCACTAAACAATAACTCCTTTTCCCCCTTTCCCCGGGCCCCAGGTAACTTCTATCCTGCGTTTTTCTTTATGAATTTGACTGTTGTAGACACCTTGCATAAGTGTAATGAATCATTCAATATTAGTCTTTCTGTATCTGGCTTATTTTACTTAGCATGATGTTTTTCAAGGCTCATTCATGTGTCATGTGCCAGAATTTCATTCCTTTTTAAGGCTGAATGACATTTCACTGTACATGCAGACAGCATACCACATTTTGTTTATCTGTTCGTATGTTGATTGACACTTTTCCAACTTTTGGCTGTTGTGAACAATGTTTCTGTGAACATTAATGTATAAGTATGTGTTTGAGTCCCTGCTTTCGATTCTTGTAGGTCTGTTACCCAGAAATGAAACTGCAAGATCATATAGTGATTCTGTGTTTAATTTTTGAGGAACTGCCATATTGTTTCCATAGTAATGGCGCCATTTTACATCCTTACCAGCAAGTCACAGAGGTTCCAGTTTCGCTGCATCACCAACACTTAATATTTGTCTTTTTTTGTTTTGTTTTGTTTCAAGTTTTTATTTAAATTTTAGATAGTTAACATATAGTGTAATACTGGTTTCAGGAGTAGAATTTAATGATTCATCACTTATATGTAACACCCAGTCCTCACCCAACAAGTGCCTACCCATTTAGCCCATCCCCCCCTTCAGCAACCCTCAGTTTGTTCTCTATCGTGAAGAGTCTCTTATGGTTTGCCTCCCTCTCTCTCTCTCTTTTTTTTTTCCTTCCCCTGTGTACATTTGTTTTGTTTCTTAAATTCCACATGTGAGTGAAATCACATGGTGTTTGCTTTTCTCTGACTGACTGACTTACCTTTGCGTAACACACTCCAGCTCCACTCATGTTAATAGCCATCCTAATGCAGGTGAAGCAGGATCTCACTGTAGCTTTGATCTTTTATATAATTTTTTTTAGGCCTCATACCTTTTAGTTTGCTTCCAGTATATTCATCCTTGAATGAAAAAATTTCTGGCATACATTTTTATCCTTAGTTTACAGAGTATTTCCTGTTTTTGTTTTCCTATATCCTCAGTGGAAAGGTGAGAGGGAGATCTCCAGTGCTCTTTTGTTCTGTCTTAGTGATGCTGTCCTTTTACCAGCTAGTTTATGGGGGAATGTCAGCACATAGAAGATGTATTTTGGTCTCTATCATTATTGATTTGCAAGTTAGCTTTCTCTTTGTAGTTTATGTATGTCTTTCAATTTAAAGGATATAACTTCTAGTTAAGTAGTAACTTACCTAGGAGTTTCTGATGGCAGAACATTTGCCTTGAAACAGCCTTTTTTACGTGAAGAGAGAACTCATAGGATTTGCTGTTTAATTGTTTTGTAATTATATGACTTTCCCTGTCACATTTCTTTAGTAATTTTAGGATCAGTTTGAGGGCAGGGATGTCTCTTGTAGTAATGCATTTCCCCCCCACTATCCCTGCCACTGTGTTAAGTATACAATAGGCCTAATAAATACTTTGTGAGAGATTTACATGCTAATTTTGAACTTGTAACAATTGAGTATTAGAAACTAGGAGGAGTTTATGCTTCATTAAACTTTTTTATTTATTTTTATTCATTATTACAATTCATATTAAATATGTAAATATTGTTAGTTTAGAAAACTTTAGGTGTGCCTATTATGCACTGGTAGTATCTTAAATTATTTCAGCAGGTATTGATTATTCTTATAGGGAGGAAGAAGTTTTTGTTTGGGTTTGTTTTGTTATTTGTCATACTATTGTAAATTATTCTCCATGAAATTTTCTATACTGGCTCCTGAAATTGGTTGTTCTCCTATCTCGTGTTTAAATGTCTGCAGAAAGAGAAGCTGCTCATGGTGCTGGCGTCCCTGGGAGATGCCATGTGCTACCATAAAAGTGGTGCCAGTTCAGACCAGCCGGAGGGGGTGCTGGTGCATCACCGGATGGCCTTTGTGAGCATTTCTCTGTTCGCAGTCCGAGTCCTGCAGGCGCTTCTCCCTGTTGAAAAGGTGAGGGTGGTAATGTTCCTTGGGGTTTATTGAATGTTACAAGTAAGTGTTCAGTTGTAAATTTCCTGTGATCATTTCATGATTTCTAATGATATTAGAAAGGTAGTAATTGAGAAAGACTAACATGTTTGAACAGTTTTGACAAGTCATTTGATAGAAAAAAAATTACTTCTAAAAAAAAAATTCCTTTTTAGGTAACTTCTTAAAATTGTGGTGTAACATGTTTAGAAAAGTACACCGTTCAGTGCATTTTTACAGTGCACTGTATTAAAGTGTTTAAAAAGTGGCCACCACCCCAGAACATGAAATACAATGTTACCAGCATTTCAGAAGTCCCTTCCCATCAGTTACCTCTCATTCCTTTCTCCAAGCGGAACTTTCTTTCTGACTTCTGTCACTATCAGTCAGTTTGTCTGTTTTTCAACATTACATGAATGGAATTATAAGGTATGTACTTGCTCAAGACTTTTTTTTGAGATTCATCACTTTTGTTGCTTGTAGCAGTTGTTTGTTATATAACTGTATGTTAAAGATGATTTTAGTAGGTGTACATATTTCTTTTAAATCATTTCATGACCGGTTTTTTAAAGTTTATTTGTTTTGAGAGAGAGAGAAAGAGAGTAGGGGAGGGGCAGAGAGAGAGGGAGACAAAGAATCTGAAGCAGGTTCCAGGCTCTGAGCTGTCAGCACAGAACCCAATGCCGGGCTCAAACTCACAAACCCTTAGATCATAACCTGAGCCAAAGTCAGACGCTTAACCAACTGAGCCACCCAGGCGCCCCATGACTGTATTTTTAAATAGAGGTTATATCTCTGAATTTGAATGTTAGTTGTAAAATATCTCAAATTATTCATGGACACATATTTTATAGTGTACTTACTGCAAAAAGAAAGGTGTGGCATGTTTTAGTGAAGGTATAGGAGAAATTACTGCGACTAAAGAACTATTTCCTGTGCCTTTTGATGTCCTTTGTTATAGACATTTGCCCTTTTGTTTTCTAGAATTCTGCATAGTATATAAACTCCCATATTTTTCATAATACTTACATATATGCAATATATTATCAAGTCATCTGGAAAAATAAGAACAAAACATTAAATTTTAAATTTAGTATTTTGCTTGAGGAAAAAGCATCACTCTATTAATTTTAATTTTTACCTTTTATTCATTAGTCATTATGTTTCTAAAGAAATTTTCTGTTTTGAAGAAATTTGCCAATGTCTAAGCATTATGAATTGAAGAATTCCAGTCATATAAGACTATAATTGCATTTAAGATATGGATGTCTCACTTTATGTAATAATATATAGCTGAAAAATTAGTAGTGCTACATTAACTTGTTACTAAGTATTACAAATGATCAATTTATCTATAGTATTGATGTAAAGTATTGATGTAAAACGTCAATTATACCATATAATTTTATCTATTGCTTTTTGACTATAGATTTTTTTTTCATCTCTGTACTTATTTGGATAGGAATCAATTAAAGTAGAAATCAAAAATGTTATATTTTGAGTTATTTCAGTTTTAGAATAATATAAAGCCTCTGTGTATGTGTTAGTTTTTGAAGTTAGTTCTTTTTTTATTTATTAGTTTTTGTTTTTGAAGGCAAGTCACTATCTGTCAGTTTGGTACCTTTCTTAAATACATAAATTGGCATTTCATTAGAATAGTAAATCAGGCCATGGAGGAGATTGTGATTAAGGTATTCATTTATAGATGGTTATAATTGCTTTCATTAATAAAATAAGAACTTTAAAATGAGATGCAGACAAAAATCCTATTCCATTACTGTTATATTTCTTTCGGTTCATGATTATGCTGCCCTCTGCCTGTTGCTGGCTCACCAATAATTGAAATGGAGGTTGGATTCTGAGACTTTCAACCTGGAAAGTGGTTTTTAAATATTTGAGTTACCACCTGCCAAATATGTAAATTGGAAGTTGGAAAATGATAATGTGAATCTTTGTAGAGATTTCTTGGATTTGAAATTTGGACAAGATGACCTTGAAGGCCTTTTTGAAATGGATAATAATTGGTTTGAAAAGATTTTGAAAAATACCTATCAACAGGTTAAAACGATGAATTGGTAATCTTATGAAAAATGATCTGGTTGGATAAATCAATTTGGTAAAAATTAAGAGCTAAAAATACTGGCCCTGTGCTCGAAGCAGCATCCAGAGCATCGTAGGAAACTCTGGCTCTTTCTAAGCCAGCAGCCTGGGGATGCAGAAGAATTTATACCATAAGCCTTTGATTTTTTCACTGAGATATATATATCCCTAATAATTTGCTAAAGCTCATAGATTCAGAGCAGCACTTCTTACAGTGTAATGTGCAAACGGATCACCTAGAGATCTCGTTAATGACATCTTGCATATTCTGATCCATTGGTTCTGCAGTTCTCACAAGCCCTTGGATGAGGCCGTGCCTGCTCTGAGTGGGAGGGTTCAGAGAAAGCAATGTTATATCCCTCCTACCCCCCCACCCCACCCAACTCCAGCCTTCGAGATAGCATTGTTGATTCTTTTTATCTAATAGTGGTGATGGATTTGCCCTGGAGTGGCTTCACTTTTAGTTCTGACTGACAGGGGAATAATGCTGATAAGTGTAGGATGGCGGTCTTCAGTCCGTTGACTGTGATCAGTCCGCTGGACTATGCCAGGATTCAACCTGAGATTGGAGCATGGTGCTTTGAGTTGCTGAGATGAAGTTTCATGTGTAGGTATGGAGAGTGAAGATGTCAGAATTTCTTAGTGATGGGGTGAAAAGAAAGAAAGGAAATTAATATTTATTACGTGAGTGAGATCTGCTAAACATCTGCTTGGTGCTGAATTCTCGCATCAGCTGTTCTTTCTTTTCTGACTAGAGTCAGAGAAAGCTCTTTTTAAACTAGAACACAGCACCTTTGGAGTTAGATCCGTGAGGCTTTAATATCTTAGCGCAGTGCCCAACTCCCAGTCTCCTTTGCTAACTCCTCTTTCTCTCTAACCTTTGAAAGGAATAGAAACCCAGGACTGACCCATTTGTGGTCTTTAAACAGCATCTGTTTGCCGACACCTCCTCGACTCATAGTTCCAGACCACGTGTGTCACCTGAAGCGCAAACTCGTAGATTCAACATCCTTTTTGGCATCTTCACTTGGGCGATGATCGATGTTTCCAACATCACGTGTCTCAACCCTAATTCTTCACTTCTCTGGTCTTTCTACGGTCTTGCCTCTCTGGGTGGATAGCACCTTCGTTCTTCTGGTTGATTGTTGATCAGGCAGAACACTTAGAGTCATCCTTGATTCCTGTCTTTTACGTACATCTGGATCCAGTCCCTCTACAAAATTTCTCATTTCTTCCTTGACATCTGTCTGGAGTCTGAACCCTTCTTGCCATTCTCACCGTTGTTACCTGAATTCGAGGCACCTTTCTTGCCTAGGTTGTTGCAGCAGCTTCCTCATCTATCTCTCACTTCCACCCTTGCCCTTTTCCGTCTGTTCCTGTAGGCTGCTCTTGATACTTGCTTGAAATTTCCCAGTGCTTCCCCAGGGGCAAGTCTTAAGATGACCCAGAGCCCTGCCTGATGTGTTCACCAGTGCCCTCAACCCCATCCCTCAGTGGTAACTGCACTGGCCTCCTTGTCTCTGGGCCTTTGTACTTGGAGTTCACTCTTCTATGGGTGCTTTTCTGCCAGAGACTCAAATGCCACCCTATCAGAGAGGCCTTCCCTGCTGTTCTAGAGTGTAGCACTTCCCCCCCAGGTTGCTGTTCCTCTCCATCTTTCCCATCTCTTGTTGTTGTTGTTTTCTGCCTTAGCACTTGCTGGCCACACCTGCTATCTTATGAAATATATCGATTTACTCTGCCTTCTCCACTGGAATGTTCCCTTCGTGAGGGTGGAGGTTCTGTTTGTTTCCTGCTGTGCCTCCAGGGTCTGGAATGACTCCTGGCATACTGTAAGGGAACATAGTAGGGGCCCAGCAAGTATTTGCTGAGTGAGCAAACCATAGGTGAGCAGATAATCTAGTTTGCCTCTCTTTTTCCCCCCTAAGAGAGTTCTTCACAGAATCATGAAATTTCTCTTGATTTTCTAATAGCTGCTGTCTTAATAGTTAGGGCTTTATTTCATGATTACATAGAACTAAAAATTTGATTCCTATAGTTTCTGATATTTATTTGGCAACTTTATTTGATTTTAGAAGCATCATTTAGCTGATTTAGCCCTTAATGTTAGATTTTCAGGCAGTTAATAATTATTCTTAAAATAGGATATGCATGAAATAAATGGTGACCAAGCCTGCCCTTTAATAAAGACAGCATTTCAGCCAAAGTAATAGTCTATGCCAAAAGATTTTCTCCAAACATTGAATTTTGAATCCTTTTTGTTTCCTTCATTCATAGAATGCTATCACCAAACTAGAATCATTAAAAAACAGAACCCAAAGAAACAGTTCTTTCAATTTTAAATCAATTGTTTTAAGGTTACAAAATGTATAATATTTCATTTGCGCATGTTAATTTTATACTAATTAAGGGTCACTCCTCTCTGAGTGTTTTAGAACTATGTAATTATTGTTGAATTTCTCCTTTCCCCTCTGAAATATGAACTAAACGAAAAATCAATTTCTGTTCAAATCAATCTATAGTTGTGTTTGATTTAGTGTTATTCAATTCAATATGTAGTTAATAAGCCCTGGGTTATGTGTTCAGCTTCAGTGGAGAAGTGCTCTTGTTTTCAGGACTTTATTGCATTATTCTGCAGATTTATGTGCACAGCATGAAATACTTAGATCAGAAAGCCTCCTGCCTTCAGTTTAGTAGCAGAGATATAAACAAGGTTCACGGCCTGGGGGGTGGGGAGAGTGACTCTGCTTGTTGGTTTGGGGAAGAAGGAACTATCCTGTGTGCCAGGCTTTTGGAAAGAGTTGAAATTTGGACTTGAGTTGTTTTGAGCAGAGAAAAATTACATTGAACAAGACATAGAAGTGAATGGTGTGTTAAGGAATAGAATTTTCTTTGGAGAAGCATAGACTTTGTGATAGACAATGATATAAATAAAAAGTTGAGCTAGCTATATTAAAATCATAGTCTACCATATTTTTCTAAAACAATTTTTAACTTTTTTTTTTTTTATTCATTAAGGCAAGCCACTTTTTACCAGAGCCTTTGTCAGCAGCATTATTTTTAGTTTCTTTGGACATGCCTATTTCTTTGGAATATCCAAATATTCACGAAGCTGTTGTGGCATATTTGGAACAGCTGAATTCTGAAAACTACAGTATTTATAAACGAACCGCGGAGGCTGTTTATTCAATCGAATGTACCTGTAACTTCCTGTCTGATGTTGGGAAGGAGGTAAAAAGTTCTGTTAATGTCTTTTAAATATTCTTTTGATAAAATATTTAGAAAACATAACCTATACTTTCAAACTGATGGACATATAACAATTGAATATTGGAGGTGAGATACATTATTATTGAGCGTTCATTTTTCAGATCAAGGTAAGTATATGATTTGTGTAAAGGTAAAATAAAGACTTTAGAATAATGATTGGTGTGTATTGATGGGACCCATTGGTTTTTGAAAAGGCAGTAATTATTATCAATGTCTTAATATTGAATAGAGAGTTCCTTTTTGAAGTGACTTACTGTGTGTGAACAGTGACAATTGACATAAACAACTATAAGGGCCATTTTAGTGCTTTCTGTAGACATATTTTTCCTTTAATATTTCATAGACTTATTACATACACAAAGAGCCTGATTTTTTATTAAATAGAATAATGAAGTAGATTGTAAGGTAGAATGACTTTAGGTGCAGTGTTATAGCAAAGATTATGTATTGTTATTTATCCCTTTTAGAGATACTTTTAGGATATTTAGTATGTTGTCAGTAAAGGGGTTTATGAGTCTTAAAATAGACACTGACTATAATAGTTGTTTACTGTTTGGAAGTACCAAAATGGGTCCTGAAGATCTAAAAAATTAGGAAATAAATTTTTATTCCTTTTGTTTCCCTACAGTGGAAGCTATCTCAGCCTCTTAGTTCTAATTTTCCTTTATTTACCTGTTATTTTTTCCTTTTCTTTTGCCATATCTCACTGCTGCTGGCTTCTTGTTTCTTCCGTGATAGAAGTTCAGATTGTCAAATTATTTCCGTGATATTCTGCATGGTCAGTTAATCATGATGTGTTGCTTGTCCTTTATGTTTGTAGAAGTGGTCAGCATGTAGAAGGGGAAGTGGATCATAAAACACACAAGTCCTGCTTTGAGTCTACAGTTACTAGGGAGATAGGGCTACAAACTGTCAAAGAACGTGGCCACTCGATTGTAACTTTAAGCCTACTTAGAAGTGAAAAATAGTCTCTTGTGGCATTTAGCTAGGAATTTTCCCCCCTAAGCTGACATTTTTAGTTTGCTTGCTAGGAAAGTGGACTTAAGCAAATGTGAACAGTCTCAGGGTCTTTGAATGATCTAATTTCTTGAAGTTGCTTAGTTAGCTGTTGAGAATTCTACTGTACATGAACTTGACATTTACTGTTCCCTTCTGCTGTTTTTTTTAGGGAGAGAAGAATCTCTTAGAATTAGTGGAGCTGGCAGACCAAGCCTTGCGAAGCTTTTCCTATCATCAGCATTTCCCCCTAATAAAGGAAATCATCTGCATGTGTTCAAAGATGTAATACTCGCTTTCTTGATATGATTATATTATTATAGGATATATTGTGTGTGTGTGCACTTAGGAACAATGAAAACAGAACTGGCCTTAATTTTTACTGTTTTTTAATTAAAATTGTTTTTATGTATGTTTGACCTCTGAACTGTATATGTATAGCTGCATTAGGGCAGTTAACTATTTTATAGGGTAAACTTTAAAAATACCATGCCTATAATCAAAATGAATTATCCCTGGATTTTTATACATTTGTTTTGGTGCCCATCCAAACCAAGTATTCAAGCATATTTGTTTATTTGTCTCTAAATGTTTGATTAATAACTTAAAATGAGGGTTTTTTAAATGTAAGTTTCATTGCTTCCTACTGTTTTCCTATATGGATTTTTAGAATGCGTCATGCACTGTTTAATTTATTTTGAAGACATTGGAGCAGATTCATATTTAGAATTTAGGGTCTTCATTGCTTTTGGAAGGAGTAATTCCATGATGATAAATACTGATTAAGTATGGGATTTATTTATTTATTTATTACCTCACATAGTCACTATGTTTGTGTGTGTGTGTGTGTGTGTGATAAGAACATTTAAGATCTGTTTTCTTAACAAGTATCAAGGATACAATACAGTATTATTAACTCTAGTCCTCATAGAGTACATTAGATCTCCAGAATGTATTCATTCTGAATAACTGAAACTTTGTACCTTTTGAACAACATCTCCCTATTTCTCCTATTCCTCAGTCCCTGGTCACCACCATTCTACTCTCTGCTTCTATGAGTTTGACTTCTTTAGATTACACATGTAAATGAGATTATGCCGTGTATTTGTCTTTTCTGTACCTGGCTTAAGTTACTTAGCCTAATGGACTCCTGCTTCATCTGTGTTGCCACAAACGATAGGATTTCCTTTTTTTTTTTTTTAAGGTTGAATAATGTTCCATTGTATATATACACCACATTTTCTTTACTTGTGTATCCATTAATGGACACTTGAGTTGTTACCATATATGGTTACCCTTGAACGATACAGGTTTGAACTGCGAGGGTAATGCAGATTTTTTTCTTTTTTCTTTTTTTTTAAATGTTTTATTTATTCTTGAGAGAGAGAGAGAGAGAGAGAGACAGAGCATGAGTGAGGAAGGGGCAGAGAGAGAGAGGGAGACACAGAATCTGAAGCAGACTCCAGGCTCTGAGCTGTGAGCACAGAGCCCGACGTGGGGCTTGAACTCACAAGCTGTGAGATCATGACCTGAGCCGAAGTCGGACGCTCAGCCGACTGAGCCACCCAGGCGCCCCAGATTTTTTTCAATAAGTATGTGTATACTACTTTAAATGTCTTTTCCCTTGTGACTGTTCAAACTTTTTTTCCTCTAGCTTACTTTAAGAGTACAATGTATAATGCATATAACGCACAAAATATGTATTATTGGCTGTTAAAATTATTGGGAAGGTTTCTGGTCAACAGTAAGCTATTAGTAGTTAAGTTTTTGGGGAGTCAGAAGTTATACATGGAGTTTTAACTGCATAGAGGCTGGTGCCCCTAACCCCTGTGTTGTTCAGAGGTCGACTGTATTGGCTGTTATGAGTAATACTAGGATGAACATGGGAGAACAGATATTTCTTTGCGATACTGATTTCATTTCCTTTGGATTCATAATGAGAAGTGGGATTGATGGATCATATAGTAGTTCTATTTTTAATTTTGAGGAAACACTGTACTGTTTTCCATAATGGCTGTATCAGTTTACATTCCAAATATGGGTTTTTAAAGACTTGTATGGGTACTTTAAAAAAAAAATATTTTTTGATATTTATTTTTGAGAGAGAGAAAGACAGAACATGAGCAGAGGAGGAGCAGAGAGAGGGAGACACAATCTGAAGCAGACTCTGAGGTGTCAGCACAGAGCCTGAGGTGGGGCTTGAACTCACGAACCGTGAGATCACAATCTGAGCTGAAGTCGGACGCTTAACCAATTGAGCCACCCAGGCACCCCTTGGGTACTTTTTAAGAGAATATTTTCTGCCTTGAAACAAGTGCTTGGATAGATATTAATATTGAATTAGTTAAATAAGATCCCACTTGGAGGAACTGGAGTAGGAAGAAACCCTTTCCAATATTCTTTTCAATCTCTTTAGTAACTCGCTTACCTTAGATGTCTTGGATGTTTTACCTTTTTACCAGCTGGAAATCTGCACAGGCCAGTCCATTACTTCAAGGAGAAAGTCAGAAGGTGTTTCTTCGAATGTTATCTCACCCATTACTGCAAGTGAAAGTTGAAACTTACAACTGCTGTTTGGAAATTATTAAGGTGGGTTTTTTGGGTTTTGTTTTGTTTTGTTTTTGGTGGGGAGAGCAAATAGTGGGTTTTCTTTCTTCCTTCCTTCCTTTCTTTCTTTCTTTCTTTCTTTCTTTCTTTCTTTCTTTCTTTCTTTCTTTCTTTCTCTTTTTTAAACAGTATTTTATTTTTCTTTTAAAGTAGGCTCCATGCCCAATGTGAGGCTTGAACTTATAACCCTGATATCAAGAGTCGCATGCTCTATCTGCTGAGCCAGCTGGGCGCCATTGGGTTCTCTTACTAAAAATCTAAAATTAGGGAGGTGCCTGGATGGCTCAGTTGGTTAAACATCCAGCTTCAGCTCAGATCATGGTCTCGCAATTTGTGAGTTTGAGCCCAGCGCCAGGCTCTGTGCTGACAGCTCAGAGCCTGGAGGCAGCTTCAGATTCTGTGTCTCCCTCTGTCTTTGCTCCTCCTCTGTTTGCACTCTGTGTCTCTCTGAAAAATAAATAAACATTAAAAAAAAGCCAAAACTCTAAAATTAGGGACGCCTGGGTGGCTCAGCCGCTTAATCCTCCAACTCTTGATTTTGCCTCCAGTCATGATCTTACAGTTTTTGAGTTTGAACCCCACACCGTACTCCACACTGACAGTGTGGAGCCTTCTTGGGATTCTCAATCTTTCTCCCTCTCTCTCTGCCCCTCCCCCACTCTCTTTTTCTCTCTCTTCTCTGTCAAAAATGAATTAAAAAACTAAACAACTCTCTGTGTAGAAAAAGCATTTGATAAAATACAGCATCCTTTCTTGATAAAAACCCTCAAGAAAGTAGGGATAGAAAGATTGTACCTCAAGATCATAAAGGCCATTTACGAAAGACCTACCACTAATATCATCCTCAATGGGGAAAAACCGAGAGCTTTCCCCTTAAGGTCGGGAACATGACAAAGATGTTCCCTCTCACCACTGTTATTCAAGTGGTGGTGAATAGGGCTGGAGGCCCTAGCCGCAGCAATCAGATAACACAAAGAAATAAAAGGCATCCATATTGGCAAGGAGAAAGTCAAACTTTAGCTCTGTAGGCGACCTGATACTCTGTGTGGGAAACCCAAAGACTTCACTAAAAAACTGCTAGAACTGATACATGAATTCAGCAAAGTCGCAGGATATAAAATCAATGCATAGAAATTGGTTGCATTTCTATACACCAATAATGAAGCAGCACAAAGAGAAATCAAGGAATTGATCCCATTTACAATTGTACCAAAACCCATAAAATACCTAGGAATAAACCAAGCCAAAGAGGTGAAAAATCTATATACTGAAACTCTAGAAAGCTTATGAAAGAAATTGAAGAAGACACACACAAAAAAATGGAAAAATATTCCATGCTCCTGGATTGGAAGAACAAATATTGTTAAAATGTCGATACTACCCAAAGCAATCTACATATTCAGTGCAATCCCTATTAAAATAACACCAGCATTCTAACACCAGAGCTAGAACAAACAATCCTAAAATTTGTCTGGAACCAGAAGAGACCCCAAATAGCCAAAGCATTCCTGAAAAAGAAAACCAAAGCTGTAGGCATCACAATTCCAGTCTTCAAAGATGTAATCATCAAGACAGTATGATAATGGCACAAAAACAGATCAGTGGAACAGAATAGAGAACCCAGAAATGGACCCACAAATGTATGACCAACTAATCTTTGACAAAGCAGGGAAGAATATACAATGGAAAAAAGATGGTCTCCTCAGCAAATGGTGTCGGGAAAACTGGACAGCGACATGCAGAATGAACTTGGACCACTTTCTGATACCATACACAAAAATAAAGTCAAAATGGTTGAAAGACTTAAATGTAAGGAAACCAACAAAATCCTGGAGGAGAAAACAAGCTACTTTGACCCCTTTGACCTTGGCCGTAGCAACTTCTTAACATGTCTCTGGAGGCAAGGGAAATAAAAGCAAAAATGAAATATTGGGACCTTGTCAAGTTTAAAAGCACAGCGAAGGAAACAATCAGCAAAACTAGAAGGCACCCAATGGAATGGAATTTGCAAATGATATATCAGATAAAGGGTTAGTATCCAAAATCTATAAAGAACTTATTGAACTCAACACCCAAAAAACAATCCAGTGAAGAAATGGGCAAAAGCATATATAGACACTTTTCCAAAGAAGAAATCCAGATGGCTAATAGACATATGAAAAGATGCTCAACATCACTCATCATCAGGGAAATATGAATCAAAACCACCATTAGATACCATCCTACAGCCATCAGAATGGCTGAAATTAACCACTCAGGCAACAACAGATACTGGTGAGGATGCAGAGAAAAAGGATCTCTTTTGCACTGCTGGTGGGAATGCAAACTGGTGCAACCTCTCTGGAAAACAGTAGAGGTTCTTCAAAATATTAAAAATAGAACTACCCTACGACCCAGCAATTGCACTACTAGGTAGTTACACAAGGGATACAGGTGTGCTGTTTGAAAGGGCACATGCACCCCAATGTTTATAGCAGCAGTGTTGACAATAGCCAAAGTATGGAAAGAGCCCAAATGTCCATCAATGGATGAATGGATAAAGAAGACGTGGTATACATGTACAATGGAGTATTGTCAATCAAAAAGAATGAAATCTTGCCATTTGCAACTATGTGGATGGAACTGGAGGGTATTATGCTAAGCAACATTAGAGAAAGATAAGTATCATATGACTTCACTCATATGAGGAATTTAAGATACTGAACAGATGTACATAAGGAAAGGGAAGCAAAAATAATATGAAAACAGAGTGGGACAAAACAGAAGAGATTCTTAAATATAGAAAAGAAACAGAGGGTTGCTGGAGAGGTTGTGGGAGGGAGGATGGGCTAAATGGGTAAGGGGCATTAAGGAATTTACTCCTGAACTCGTTGTTGCACTATATGCTACCTCACTTGGATGTAGATTAAACAGTAAGTTAATTAAAAAGACATTTATGTTGTGTTAATGATGGAAGTATTGTAAGAAAATGATTTCTATCATGTGTTCAAAAGTGATTTCTATGCTTAGGAAAAAATTTAGGTTATTTGGCTTAAATATTTTAGTGTTAGCTATAGTACTATTTTTCTTTTGAAGAAAATACTTTCATTTTTAAGTTATAAAATATTTCAGCATAGAGTAGTACATAAAATATTAACTATTTCAATATTGCAAAGAACGTTGTACATAGATCAGTACTGAAAGATACATGTTACTGTGTACTCTTGAAAATGTACTCTTATATTCATCATTCTTGTAAATACTAACTGGATAAAACAAATGTTTACATTTTGCCAGTTTTGCTTCTAACCCTCTTTTATTCCGAGAAATAAAAATATTAGTTATAACTGAAGCTTCTTTCCTTTTTCCTCTTCTTTCATCCACCAAGACAACCACTCTTACAAAATTGGTGTTTGTCCATATATATATTTGTACTATGTATGTATGTCTTTATAAATAATGTATGCGATTGTTTTTTCTGCTTAAAAAAGTATATAATTTCATAGTGTACATATATGTTTTTGCTGCCTTATGGCTTTCATTTAATGGTAGGACTCAGATCTTACCAATTCATTCTTCTTAACTGCTCTTTAGATTGAAAACACTTTTTATTGATACATATTTAGGTTCAGTCTACTTTTTACTGAAATATTTTTTTCAGTATTTTCATTGACAGTCTGTAACTGTTAGTACATGTGTTTGAAAATGCCTTGATTTTACCTTATTCCTGAATGATAGTTTAGGTGGATAGAGAACTATATAGGTCTATTGCTGTTTTTCCGTAGCACTTTGCCAATAGTGCTTTGTTTGGCTTCTATCATTGTTGAGAAGTCTGCTATCAGTTAAATTATAATTTTCTTTTTTTGTTGTTTACTTGTTTTTAAGATCTTTTCCTTGTCTCCGGTGTTCTACAGTTTCATTACAGTGTGTCTTTGTGTACATTTTTTATTTATCTTGTTTATCCCTCTTTAGCCAAAAGATTCATATCTACCTTCATTTCTGGATAATTCTTAATCACTGCTGTTTCCTTATCCTTAGTGTTCTCTCCAAGTAGAACTCTCATTAGATCTAGGTAGACCTCATTTTACTCTTTGTGTCTTTTAAGTCCTCTTTCCCATTTTCTGTGTCTTGTTTTGATTTGGTTGGCTGGGATTCCTCAGTGCAGTCATTCAGGATGCTAATTCTTTCCTCACCCATGTCTAATTTGCTTTTTAAAATTTGTAGTAAGGGGCGCCTGGGTGGCGCAGTCGGCTAAGCGTCCGACTTCAACCAGGTCACGATCTCGCGGTCCGTGAGTTGGAGCCCCGCATCGGGCTCTGGGCTGATGGCTCAGAGCCTGGAGCCTGTTTCCGATTCTGTGTCTCCCTCTCTCTCTGCCCCTCCCCCATTCATGCTCTGTCTCTCTCTGTCCCAAAAATAAATAAACATTGAAAAAAAAATAAATAAAATTTGTAGTAAAATATACATGACACAAAATTTACCATTTAATCATTTATAAGTGTACAGTTAAGTGTCATCAAGTACATTCACATTGTTGTGCAACTGTCATCATTACCCATCTCCAAAACTTAACTTCCCAAATTGAAAGTCTGTACCCATTAAACAATAACTCCCCACTCTCCCTCCCTCCCACTCCTGGTAGCCAACATTCTGCTTTCTGTCTGAATGAGACTGCACTAGGTACCTCATATAAGTGGAATCATAGTGTTTGCCTTTTTGTGTCTGGTTTTTTTTTTTTTTGAACTTAGCATGATGTCTTCAAGGTTCATTTATGTTACAGCATATATCAGAATTGCATTCCTTTTTAAAGGCTATATAATACTCTGTTGCATGTAAATACCACATTTGTTGACGTGCCACCCTCTGTTCAAGGAGATTTGGGTTGTTTCCCTCTTTTGGCTATTGTGAACAGTGCTTCTTTGAACATGGGCATACAGATATCTGTTTGAGTCCCTGCTTTTATTTCTTTTGAGTGTATATCCAGAAGTAGAATTACTGGATCATATGGTAGTTCTATTTTTAATTTTTTGAGGACCTGCCATGCTGTTTTCCATTGTGGCTGCACCATTTTACATCCCTACCAGTAGTGCATAACGCTTCCAGTTTCTCTGCACGGTCCCCAACAGTTGTTATTTTTCTGTTTTTTCTTTTTTAAAATATATATGTAGTTTTTAAAGTTTATTTATTTTGAGAGAGAGAAAGCATGCATGTGCGTGTGGGCGAGGGGCAGAGAGAGAGGAAGAGGAAATCCCAGGCAGGCTCCACGCTCAGTGTGTGAAGGCGGACACAGGGCTTGATCCTATGAACCGAGAGATCATAACACAAGCCAAAATCAAGAGTCCAAGGTTTGGATGCTTAACTGACTGAGCCACCCAAGCAAGTGCCCTTGTTTTTTCTTTCTTATAAATAACATCCATCTTTAACTCATCATTGTTGCTTTTAATTTATTCATTGTTTTAGATTTTGCTTATTCCATTTTTCATTACTATACTTTTTTTAAAATATTTTTTTAATGTTTATTTATTTTTGAGAGATACAGTACAAGCAGGTGAAGGGCAGAGAAGGAGGCGGACAGAGGACCCGAAGCAGCCTTTACACTGATAGCACAGAGTCTCATGGGGGGCTTGAACTCAGGAACCGTGAGATCATGACCTGAGCTGAAGTTGGAGGCTCAACTAACTGAACCACCCAGGCGCCCCTCTTTGCTTCTTTTTTTAACTCATTCTTTTCATAATAGTCTTTCATTTTCTTCTTTTGTTTCTTTGAAAATTTTAAACATACTAATTTTATAATCTTATTTAGATCATTCTATTACATAGAATGCTTTCATTTATTATGGCTATTGGATCTCTTTTATGTTGTTGTTTTCAGCCAACCGGTGATGTGATTTTTGATTGTAAGGTTATCTTTGGCAGGTAGTTTCTACTTGGGGAATCTTATATTCTGTAGACAGTGGTTTTATAATTACTTCTGCCTTGTTTCCATGGATTTGACAGAGTTGATAAGTACCATAGCTTGGAGGGGCTTGTTAGGAAGTTATATCTTCATTTAATATGTTGAAATACTCATCAAAAGAACCAGTTGAGAGGGAAAGGTAGAGGGTGACAAGTGGCTAATTAGGAGAAGCTAGTGCCTTTGAAAGTTGAAGGCATTGGGATCTAGAATATTGATAGCTAACTGAACTTAGGTGGGCTTAGGTGTAGCAGCAAGTTGAATTGTATATTCTCTTTGAGATTGAGAGTAAGTGGTATTTGCAATGTGTTTGAAATGACTGATATGAGTAGAAGTTTGATATAATCAAATAGAAGGATTTGGGGGTTGCAGTGAGAGCCCAGTTGATTGTCTTAATAATCTTGTTGTGAAACGAATCTTCTTTGCATAGTTATCTTTGGCTAGCCATTTGTGGTTTTGGAGAATGTGAACATCTGGATCCATGGAGCATTGTGGTTTTTCCTTGAGGATGGGAGGGAAGGCCTTTGGTGAAAGTAAGCTGAGTAGCTGAAGTGACAGCCCATAGAATCAGAGGAAGTAAAGGCCAGAGGGAAGGAAGTAGTTAGGATTATACACTGGAGGTCACGGGAAATAGTATGTTACAAAGTGTTAAGCAAGGTAGAAACCTGTATTTGTGATTTTAGAAGGAAAACAAGTGAAAGGTAAGTTGAAGTGTTCTGAGATATCGGGCAGGTAATGTTATTGAGATGAGGAGGTCAAGAAGCTGAGCTCCATATGCGTGGGATAGTTCTTACACTCAGAAATTTAGAATAGTGGAATTGGCTTTGATGTTCAGATATTTGAAATGGACTTTACATAATTCCTTGAAATGCCTTGCCAACCATTATAAAGCTTTGAATTTTATTCTAAATACAGTGAGAAGCTATGAATGATTTTATGCAGGAAATTGATTTGATCTGATTACCTTTTTTAAAAAGATCACTCTTCCTATTGTGTGGAGAATCAATTGTCAGGGGTCAAGAGTGGAAGCCAAAAGGCCAATTCCACTGTAGTGGCCCCAGTGAGATATGATGATGTGGTGGAGATGCTGGGAAGAAAATGAATTCAGGATACATAATGGATGTAGAGCTGGTTGGTCTACTGGTAATGGGAGTAGGGTATAGAAAGCATCAAGGAGGAGTTCTGGGGTTTGGGATTTAGTAATTGGATTGATCATATTGTCCCCAGTGTTGGATTGTGGGTTGGATAGAATTATTTTGAATGTGTTAAATTTGAGATGCCTTTTTACATGTAAGTGGAGATGCTAAGTAGATGGTTGAACATAATAATAATAATGCCAGTTATATGATGGTGGCAATAATAGTGATAACAACGAACATTTATTCTGTATATCAGGTACTTTTATAAATGTATTCCCTACTTTAATCTTCATAACACTATAAGGTATGTATTGTCTCTTGAAAAAACAGAGATGCTATGAACTCGTCCAAGGTCTAGAAATAGTAAAACTGGATTTTGAACCCGGACAGTCTGACTCCTAAACTCTTTTCTTAAGCTTTGCACCAAACTGTCTCTGGAGTGTGGAGCCCAGACTAGCTGTAAAATTTTTAGTCATCAGCACAGAGATGGTGCTGAAAGCCACAAGGCCAAGTTGGGTCATCTGGTGAGAGACTGGGGAGAGGCCATCTAGGGTCTAACCAGATGGAAGGTGGGCACAGCAGGAGCCAGCAACAGAAATATAGAAGTGTCTGAGAGGAGAGGGGAGTATGGTATCTTGGGCGGAGTCAAATGACAACAGGGATGAACGCATTGGGTTCAGTGTCACGAAGGTGACAGGAGGCTTCTGTGGGGTGGTGGGGCCTGAGGTCCTGCTGCTGTGGGTGGAGGACAACCTGGGAGTGAGCACGTAGAGGCCTAGGACTTGTGCTGTGTTGCGATGGAGAGCTGGAAGATGGACTGGGAGCAGCAGGGGCATATTAGATCCGGGGACCCTTAGAGCATGTGACAGAGTCACAGGACTAACCCTGGAAGAAGAGGAAGTAAAGGTGCTGGAGAAGAAGACACAGGTGCAGGAACTGTGCAGGAACACAGGTACAGGAACAGGTGTTAGGAGGACAGCTAGGATGCAGGTTACGGGCAGGATTGGTCTTGGATGGGATTCTAGTGCTTTTTTGTTTGGCATAAAGACCAGTGTAGGTAAGTTGATGTGTATTTAGTGATGAGAGGTGTTTCATTAAGGATCGCGTCTTATTCCCATTAAGAAACTGAAGGTCAGAGAGTTTAAGTGTTCTGAGGAAGTAAGTGACAGAGCTTTTCTTAAACCATAAGCCAAGGCTATGCTGTTTCAAAAGCTCAGAATATACAGTTGCTGTCTGGCATGAAGTTAAAATCTAAAGAGAAAAAATATGTATAAATACGTGTGTGTATATGTACGTATGTGTATGTATAACTTTTTGACCTCTGAATTATTGGTAGTGGTTAGGAAGTAGAATTTTGCAGAGCAAAGAAAATTTCATTTCTGAGAGTCACTGTGGATTTTATGTTTACCTTTTTATATTGTATTTAAATTCTGTTAATATTTCAGGGAGCTTTTTCCCCCTCTGCCATCTTAGGCAGTCCCCAAGAAAATAGTGTTCTCTAGCTCCGATTGAGAAAAGAATTTGTGATAATGAGTCTGAGAGACAGTACGCAGTCAGTACTTGTATTCAGTGATGTATTATCAATATATTGATGATAAATATCCTGCATATATGTTGTCCTCCCTTTCCCCCAAAACTTCAAGTCTGTTTTCATTTGAATTTTGTTTTTCTTCTTCAAACCTCAGTAAGCAAAATATAAACACCCTGGGATAAGTTTGTTATGTTATTTTTTTATGTTTATCATTATGAAAACTGCTTGTTGGCAGAGAGTAACATAACATGCGTATCATGTAGACTCAAAAGCTCAGGCAAGAGAACTTTTTTTCATCCTCTATTAGGTAAAAGAAAAGTTTCAATGAAGTGAAAAAGTGTCAACAGAAGAAAGAGGAGTCCTTTGGAGAATTAGTGTCACTGAATTTTTTTAAAACTATTTTACAGGAATGTTTAGGTGTCCATAATGTCACTAAACCTGTGTCTTCACTTTGTAATGGAATTCATTTTCTACTTCACCCGAAAGTTCTGTATGAAATCTCTGCATTTGGCATTCAGGAACCCAAAAATGAGGTATGGCCATGTTAAGATTAAATGCAAAAGACAAATATAATTATACTCGGTTAAATGAAGATAATATTGTAACATAAGTAGATAGTGTGATGAGAAGCTGAGAAGAAACTTGCTTTTGATGTATGGGTTTAGTTGCGGTGTTATTTACATAAAAAGAAATGTTAAGGAAAATGTGAGAATCAAAATATAGGACATACTTGTTCTCAAAGAATTCAGATGAAGCTGTTTATGTTTTTCATGTAGGCTACGACTGTACAGTAGTTATGGCAAGCAGGTTGTATTATGAGGGAACATTGTATTGAATGGAAAAATATACCTTAAATGTAAAAAGCAAAAACAAAAAACACAAAACCACAAGGAAATCCTTATCATTAGGTAGGAAGAAGGGTTGAGACCAGAATGTAAGGTGAAGCTGCAGAATGTGAACATTTGAAGGAAGGGAGGTTAATTGGAGCACCTTCCCAGATTTTGCACAGAGTTACGGGCACATACGGTGACTTAGCGGGAGACCTCACTTCGTTGGGTTCTTTGATCGTGTCGTCTCGTCGGGCAGGTGAACGCCGCTGCCAAGGCCATTCTGATGTATCTGCTGCAGGGACGACTGATGATGACAGCGGTGACCTGGAGCAAGTTTATTGAGTCTCTGTGTCCTGTCATTCCCGTGCTGCAGGTACTCGGAGCGATTCCCCACTTCCCGTCCCGTTTGTCTGGCGTCGAGTGTGACTGACGGAAGCACGTGCACACAGCAGAGCTGTCACGTGGCGAGGGAGATGGGGGGGTGGAGCGAGCAGGGCGCTGTGGGAGCTCCTTTGCGCGCGTGCACTTTACGTACCCGGCCGGGGCGGGGGGTGAGAAGCGAGGAGCAGGCGTGTGGCACCGACCGAAGCCCGGAACGCGGCCTTCCGTGGAGGCTTTCGGGCAAGGCTCGCGGGGCTTTTGAAGCACATGGTATGTAACGAAACTTGCCTGGTGAATTCCATCCCTGTACGTACGGGACTTCGATTAACAGGTTCTGGGGGACAGGCTTTTCCCGCACTCGTGCTGGGTGATGGAGGGGGAGGAGGAGCGAGGGGATTGGGGGTCCCCCCACCCCGGGGTCCCCCCCCCCCCACGCCACCCCGCTGTCTGTGGGTGAGAAAGTGGATGGGCAGCGCCATTCTGGGAACAGTCCTTGCGGAGAGGGGGCCCTTCGTGTCTGCCTCCTCCGCGGGAGGTGCCACAGTCAGGCCCTTGGAAAATAGAAGAATTGGCGGGCGTCGGGGGAGTTGGCATATTTTCCTGAAGTTTCGCAGTGTTATTTTTAAGCGCAGCTTTATGTAAGCCTCTCACCTCATTCTGCCAAGTGACCCTTCGGCCGAACTGAAAGAAGTCCGGGGGCTGCTCGACGGGCCTACGCAGTTCTTCTTTCCAAGTTAAAAAGTCGAGCGGCATGTGTCCAGCAAACGGTCACTTCCCTTTCTCCGAAATCCGTTAGGGCTACGCCGACACCGAAGAGCCTCTGGGAAAATGCGTCCTCCTCCTGAGCAGAGCGAGCCCCGAGGCGGACGAGGGGGCTCTCCCCGGCACCGCGCACCTGAGGGCCCTGCTGCGGCTCCTGCTCGTGAGGAAGCCGCCGTGAGTACAGCCGTGCGCTCCCGGACTGCGCCTGCGCCGAGAGCGGGGATGGCGGGGGGGGCCTCGGTGTTGTGTCCTGACGCAGGGTAGAACCAACGAAGGTAAAGGGAAGGGAAGCTGCGTTCCCGGAGCGTCCGCAGAGGCAGCCAGCCTCACTGTGGGACCGGTCTGGGTTCCGGCGCCGCCAAGTGCCGTTGCTGGGGCTGTGGGCTGACGGTGAGCCGCGGGGACGCGCGCGTGGTGTCTCCTCAGGAACCGGCACCCTCCTTTGCTCCACGGGCCTTGTGAAAAGCAGGCCTTGGTCAAAGGGTAGCGGGCCGGTTGACTGAACACCAGAGTAAGCAGGCGTTTGTCCTCGTCTTTGGGAAGCTGGAAACGTGTTCTTTTCTCCACCAGTAGTGTTAAGTGCCGTTGAAACCAAACGAGAAGAAGAAAAATGCACTGTCGTCTCTCCCTCTCTGTCAGTGCCCCGTGGATCTTTCTGTTGCCGTTTAGGTAACAGGGGTTAGGTTTTCCCTCACTGAGAAGAGGTCAAGGCCTACAGAGTCGGTTGAAAGGCTGGGAGGGCCGGATGTCCTTTTGACGGTGGATGATTTTGCTTCACTCAAACCTCACGTCCCGCTAATACAGGAGCTTATTTGTAAGCAGATGATCAGACTGAAAACGCCGGAAGTAGGTGGCTATCGTCTAACACGCTCAGACCACGCAGGGAGGGAAATCAAGAGAAGAGACAGTAGCACCTTACAGCCTAGACATAAAGCTCGGTAGAGTTAAGTGGTGCAGGCAGAGGGGGAGTTGAGCTGTGCTCCGCAGGGACCGGCCTCCACAGGGCTGGGGGTGCCTTTATTAAGGTGCTACTGTAGTACGCCACACCCCCAGATTTGGTGATTTCCACACAACAGAAGTTTGTTTCCCGTGCACCTTCGGAGGCCGTACTCCCCGGGTAAACAAAGACTGACTTAATCAGGCAGGTCATTCCCAGCACTTAGAAATCCCCTCCCTGGAGCCCACCGCCGGCCCAGACCGCTCTCCCAGTAAGGTAATTCTCTGTCACTCGGAACTCAAAACAGTTTGAATTACATACTTGTTCTCATCTGGTCAATTCTACCCTGTCCCACCAGCCCCTAAACGCCACGTAGGCCGGAACCCTGTCCACCAGCTGGTCTTTATGTCCTTGGAACTTCATAGAGTACTTTGGACATAAATCCGCTCAAAACCTATTTGTTGAAGGAAATAAATGGAATAACTGGACTCTGGCGCCACATGCTAAACCTAAAAAGGCGCTAAATTTACGTACTAGAGGAGATGCGTACATATATGCTTTCCACATTTCACTCCAGCCTTCTCACTGGGAGTTGTGCCTGTCCCTAAACTGACAGCCCCAGAGTTTAATACAGATGGCATTGGCCTGGGGCGAAGGCAGCAAAGGAAGAGCTTCGTGTAGGTACCTAGCTGTTCTAACAGCACATGGTATAGGGCGAAGGTTTGCCTGACTTCCCACGCCATCTTGGAGTAAATATTAGTACTCTGAAGATGGTATCTGTTAATAACATTACTGTAAGTTTCCGCTTTCTGTTAGATTTGGCAAGTACTTATTGATGTCAAGTGTGTGCCTAAGAACTGTGGCAGGTCGTGGGAACGTGACCGCGCACAGCGTGAGCACGGCACTGCCCGTACAGAATTGGATGTGCAATTGGAGGGAGAGCATTTACCAGTTACACTTTATTATTAGTTGTAATGATGCAAGATGAATGTTACGATATAGGAACTTCAGGGTGACAGGACCACACACAGCAAGGTGACCCAGCCTTGGCCGCAGTAGGGAGGTCTCCCCGAATACGCAGGTCTTAACTCTTGTTTTATAAGCTATACTTAAAACCTGGAACTTGAAACTTGGATTACTCGCTTACAATTTGCCCAGTTTTTATATAGTTCAGGAACCTGTCAGAGTAGTGATAGATACCTGGTTGTCTCACTGTCTCTCAACTCAGCGTCCTTTGTCTACTTGATGGTGTTTTGTTTTTCCATTTTGTTGTCTAATGGCATGCGATATCTAGTCTTTTCTTGAAATCTCCCACCTGGCCACTGAAATGACCTTAATTCTAATCCATTCCAGATAAAACAGAATTTTGATGGGAATCACAAATATTTACATTTTCTTATTTTTTTTTAAGTTTATTTATTTTGACAGAGAGGGAAGGGGCAGAGAGAGGGGGAGAGGGTGAGAGAGAATCTCAAGTGGGCTCCACGCTCCTAGCACAGAACTTCACATGGGGCTTAGTCTCACAACCCAAACCATGAGATCGTGACCTGAGCTGAGGTCAAGAATTGATCGCTCAACCTACTGAGCCACCCAGGCACCCCTGTGTTTCCTTATTTGAGAAGAATCTGTTTAATCTGTAATATAAGAACGTTTTCATATATTGTTAAGACATCACATTTTAGTTATTAATGTGATTACTTTCCTGGAGGTTTGACCTAATGTTTGTACTCTGTTCATGAGTCTGTGATAATTTTTGATTTTCAGCTAGATCACTGGACTTGGAATCAGGAGTTAGGGTTGTAATTTGCAGGTTAATATACTGCAGTTGACTATGGTATTGATAATGGACTGTGAAGTTGACAGTCTCAGTGAGTCTGTCTCTTCATTTGTAACTGTAACTTTATTGATTCCTTATTTCTGATGTTTATTTATAAATATAAAATTGAAAAAATAATTGTGGTTGTACACCAAAAGTTTTAATAGAAAAGTAAAGTACCATTGTTAGTAATGTCAGTATAAGCATGGCTAATTATTGTATTGATATACAATAATGCTTTGTGATTGTAGGCTTTTAAAATTTATAGGCATTGTATATTACAAAACATTGATTGGAACACTTTGTTTCTTTAGGGTCCGTTCACTAGCATTAAAGCTTTTAGCATGCCATCTTACAAGGGAAGACGGGGCTCATGTAAAGCGCCCTTCAATAGATGCCAGACTTCTCTCCAGAGTTACTAATTTATTTATCGTGAAGAAACCTATTGAACTCAAATTGGATGACAGAAAAGAACTGATTATTAAGGTGAATATAACTTTTGAGTTTCTTATTTTGTGCTTACTTGCTATATTTGTATATCACATATTTTATGTTACGTTCTTCAGTTGGTTTATGCATCTGAGAACAGGTGCTAGCTACCTTCAAGTGTGGTTATTCATGGTAGTTTGAAGTTGTCTTCTGCTTTATCTGGCTTCTGGATACATTTATTTATTGAATAAATATTTCTTGAATTTTTTCAGTGCCTACTACATGCCTGGTTTTATATCCTTTTCATTTAATATATATGCTGGAAATGCAAATTAATTAGAATAATAATTTAAATATAATATAAGGTTAACGCAGTGGAAAGAAATTCTGTGGTGACTCTTAAAAACAAATGCTACTGACGTAAAAAACTATCGGAAATTCTTCTTGTTCTTATGTTCAAAAATAGCCTCTAAGCCAAAAGGAGACCATTCCCATGACAAAAGTTATCAGCCTCTTCATTGCAAGAGGAAAATAGTAATACGGGTGGCAAAGGGACTTCTTAAGTGTCATAGTAGTTCTGGGATTTTGTTGTTGACCTCTTTCCTAAATCTTTGGCTCTTTCTGTACCTCCAGAGGTGTAGCGCCCAACTCCCCATCATTAGCCAAGACTGTACCCACGCCGTCCGGGACCAGTGCAGGAGTAGATGAAGGAAGCTGTTCGTTATCATCATTGATTCATTCCTGTGCTTGATAGCTTCTCTCGTGGCTTCAAGTATACAGTCTATCAGTTTTTATTTAAGTTTAGGCTAGCCCCCCAGAGCCTGTGGTAGTATTGTACAGCCCCAGGTAATACAGTGGAGTTTTTAAATGGGGAAGCACATACAGTGTTCTTCTAACCTAAGCATCTGGGGCCAGGTGACAGCCCTCGCAGGAGGATCGTCGCCTCGACCTGCCTTGACCCCGCACCAGGTCCTGCCGGGGACTCCCTGAGCACTAACCACTGGTAGCTGCTCCTGTGCCGTGTGTGTGATACGGAGGGTGGTGGGGAGTAGGGGTTCTAGCACTGTCTTTGTGAGTCCCTGCTAGGGCGAGGAGATAGCAGTGGGTGGTGAATGGAGTGTCGTCTTTGTCCCTTCCCCTCCCCACTCACTTTTGGGTTTGCCACCTCAGACCCTGTCCTGGTACAGAGTGACTAGTGTTGGGAGTGGCTGTGTTGGGATGCTGGGCAGCAAGCCCTAGAGGGCCATGTGCTTAGGGTGTGTAAGAGGCAGGAAAGGTAGGGGGCCAAGGTCTTCTAGCCGGTGGCTTTTGGGAGCCACACAGAAGTCCCCAGTCACATGTCTGGGATCACTCTTCTCAGGTTGCTACCTATGGAAATGTCACGTAGCTTGCATGTTTTCTGTGAAGTTCTTAAGGTGGCTAATGGATTGTGAATGACTTCCTGGCAAAAACCTACCTTAGGAAGAGAGGCTTAGTTGACATGACGGCTCTTTGTTTTAGAACTTAAGTTTTCCCTGACATAGCGCATCATTGCTGCAAATTTACATCATGTGAATATATCACTTAAGTAAAGTTGATTTTGAAGCTTTTGTTCTTATGGTATAAATTATAAAATTTTATTGGACAATTTGAAGTAGATGAAAACAAATTCTTTCTTTTTTTTTCTTTTTTTTGGTTTTCAGTTGGAGACTGTTGAAAAGGTATATGAAATCTTTACCTCAGATGATATCGATCTTGTCTTGAGAAAGTCAGCCGCAGAACAGTTAGCTGTGATTATGCAAGGTAATGTCTTTTAAGGAAAATGATTGCTGTACTGCTGATAGTTGACTTGAAATAGCTAACTAAGTGCAGTGGTATCAGGGGTTGCAAACTGCAGTTTTGGGGGCCAGATGCAGGCTACGGTCTTTTTTTTTTTTTTTTTTTTTTTTTTCTCATAGCCCTTAAGAATGGTTTTTACTTTTTTTTGTTTTCACTGATTTAATTTTTTTTGAGAGAGTGAGAGCGTGTGTGCATGAGCAGGGAGGGGCAGAGAGGGAGACAGAGAATCCCAAGCAGGCTCTGTGCTGTTAGCACAGAGCCCATTGTGGGGTTTGAACCTGTAAACCGTGAGGTCATGACCTGAGCCAAAGTGAAGAGTTGGATGCTCAATTGACTGAGCTACCCAGGCACCCTGGTTTTTACATTTTTAAATAGTTATTAGAAAAAAGAAACAAAAAGAATATGTGACAAAGACAATATGTGACCAGCAACATCTACCATGTTTTCTAGTTCTTTCAGAGACAGTTTGCTGATCCCTGGTCTACAGTACCATTATTTAACCTGTAGAATGTCATATGATAGGATTGTCTTCCTTCTAAGATATTGATATAATTCTAATAGTGAATCAAATGTTCCTTTCTCAATTTACCTAGTACACGATGTTTTCAGTTTGTTCTGTCTTGGGTAGAGAAATCAATCAAACAGTACTTTGTGGGTGGATAAAATAAAAATAGTGCACTGTAGCTATGTGTTTTCTTTAAAGGTTTATTATAAAAAACAGCTAGTAAAATATACTCTTAACTTTATTTGTAGTGTTATTCCATAGGCTTCCATTCTTCCGGTTTTTTATTTTTTCCTGTATGTGATGTATATAGTTATCTTTAATATTTGAGACAAATGATAATTTTTGAGACAAACGATAAGTTTGCACTTACATAAAAAGATTGTTTCTGACTCGCAACATGGGATGTGCTTAATTAATGTTCCTGCCATGACATTAGTGGAAACTGGGATGACAGAGTAAGTTGAAAAAGCATATCCAGCAGATTTGTGGCTTTAATAACAATGATATAGACTACAGAAAATAAGGCTGTAGAAAATGTGGACAGCCTTAACTAAGAAGATAAAAAATCTCTTGTAGAGAGTGTTCTTTCAGTATTTTTAACATTCCAAAAATAAAACTTATAATTTTGGTGTACATTGTATTGGTGAGTAGTGGGAACTTTTTTTTTTTAAGTGGCAGCTAAAGGTAGTTACAGTCACAGCTACTAGTGCAGTATCAATATGGGTACAGTATTTATGTTTTTCTCATTGCATATATGTATATTCTCAATGAGAGTATAGGAGAACATGATTTGTCTTGAGAGATGTTAAATACTTATAACTAATGTATAAGCAAGTAGAGCTTTTGTTGCTAGTGATAATTGTGTGTGTGTGTGTGTGTGTGTGTGTGTGTGTGTGTGTTTGCACAGGTGTTACTCTGTTTAGGCTGCTCTAATAGAATACCACAGACTGGGTAGCTTATGAACAACAGAAATTTATTTCTGACAGCTCTGGGGGCTGAAAGTGCAAGATCAAGGTGCCAGCAGATTCATTGTCTGGTGAGAGCCACCTTCTTGGTCCATAGATAGCCGTCTTTTCCCTATGTCCTCATAGGGAGCAGAGGCAAGGAAGCTCCCTGAGGCCTCTTTGACAAGGGCACTCATGCCATTCTTCAGTGCTCCACCATTCATGACCTAATTGCCTCCCAAAGGCCCCAATTTCTAATATCTCACTGGAGATTAGGTTTCAACGTAAGAATTTGGGGGGAACATAAACAGTACATAGCAGTGAACGTGCACACACACACACACACACACAGACGCAGTATGTATGTTATTAAAAAAGAGTTAATGTTTTTTAGAAACACATACAGTATGTAACAATCCCTTACCCTTTATATTTGCTATTGGCAGTTTGAGATTAGAAGTCTGAGTTTGTATTTATTTACTTTTATTTTTTTAAGTCATCTCAGCACCCAGTGTGGGGCTCAAACTCAGGACTCCCAAGATCAAGAGTTGCCTGACTGAGTCCACCAGGCGCCCCTGAAATCTGAGTGTTTATTAATAGAAAATGACCATGTTGCAAGCTATTAACATCACTTGTGGATAATTCTAAACATTTTGAGGTGATGGATTTGGAAAACAGAAGAATTGTCAATGAAACAATATGAAGAAAATAATTTGTCATGTATAAATAAAAGGATTCTTTTATATACTGAAAATTCTAGTAGCTTTTAGGGTCTGAACTTATTTTTGTAATAGTTTTTGATTTCTACATTGTAGAAGTAAGTAGGATGTACTTGTTCCTTAAAAGTTTTCAAATAGTTCAGGTGTATATAGAGTAGAAGTTCAAAGTTTCATTCTCTAAAATTCAACACCATGTGTAACTATTTTTAACAGTTTGAGTTTTGGATATCTGTTCTGTATTTTTAAAACTTGAGAAAATAATTTTTAACTCTTAGTAACTTCTTTTTTTGGGGTTTACAGATATTAAAATGCATGCTGTGGTGAAAAAGTTATGCTTAATTGACAAGATAATTGAATATTTAAATGAATGTGTATGTCAGGATGGTGAGGTAAGACTGATATGTATGTATACATATTTTTACAGATTGGTATTTTTATTAATCAGATCTGAAGCTAAATTCATCTGTATTTGGATAAGTACTTGAAAATTAAATCCTGATTAATACCAAGTACCTTGTTTAGGTTTTTATTTCTAAGAGTGGGATCTCTATAAAGGAAAACTAGTCTTAACTTTTTTAAAGATATGTAAGCAGAAGTATAGACAAAGCTTATTTTCAGTGGAAAATAATTATTAAAAAAATTTTTTATAGTTTATTATTTTGAGAGAGCGAGCATGAGTGGGGGAAGGGCACAGAGAGAGGTGGAGAGAGAGAGGATCCCAAGCAGGCTCCGTTTTGTCAGCATGGAGCCCGACGTGGGGCTCGAACTCACGAACGAGGAGATCATGACCTGAGCTGAAGTCAGACACTTAAGTGACTGAACCACGCAGGCACCCCGGAAAATAATTCTTAATATTTATTTGCATTTATGTTTGACACAATTTTGATGAAAAAGCATAAAATTTAGAGTAAGATTATAGTTTATTTTACCTCACCTTAGAATTGTTGATAATAAAATAACTGTGTTTTTTCCCTCCTGGCCAGGTTGTAGAGTGCTTGATCCAGCCGTGCCTCACGCTTTTGAGGAAGGTTCTTTGTGCTGACCCGGTCATGCGTGTGGCCCTCTCACAACAGTCTTCTCTCTTAACCCTGTTATTCAGAGGTGAGTAAAATAAGTTCTGCTAATAATGAGATCAGTCTTAAGCGTTAAGTGTTATTCTTTAAATGTAGGTAACATTTAGTTTCCATCTTGCTAACAGAATAACAACGTTTTTTAGTGAATAAGCTGCTAAAAATACTCCTCACAATGGAAAATGTTTCTTTTGTGGAAATTTCCTTGTACTCTTGTCACTGATTAGGTCTCAGAACTGAGAAAGGCTGAAGCCTCTGATTGTTCTTTGCACATTGATGTGGCTTTCATTTGGTGCTCACTTACTTGTTATCTATAGAGAGAGCTCTAGCTGCCGTCATTCCTGCCTTGTTCCAGTTCCTGTTCCCACAGTGTTAGTTTGCTTGTGCCTTTCCATCCTGACCTCCAGCGTGGCATCTGATGATGTCAATAAACTGACATTAAGAGTATACACCCAGGCCATGTGCAGTGGCAACCAGACCATCCTGAATGACTCTGAGCATGAATTTATTTTATTTTATAAAGTATGATTTTTTTTAAACCCATTTTAATGTGTTTAGGTTGAAAAATTCCATGTAGTTTTGTTCTCTTTTTCTTCCTCCTGACCATTCTCAATAGAAAGTTTGGTAACATTTTGTGCTATTTTCTTTCTTAGAAGTTCAGGCTACTGCTTTTAAATAATTCTAAAAGAGGCATCTTGATCAAATGTCTCAATATGCTTAACCTTGTTAATTATTGTAGTATTTATGTTCAAAGTATTATTCGAATATAGATAAGATTGTAGTCATTTTATTTTAGCATTTTCTTTTCTTCTAATGGCTTCTGCTTTCCAAGTGAAGGGGACACAGTTTATTTAATAAAAGCATTGATCAAGGTCCAAACCAGGTGAAATTCTAAGTAGACTCAGAATGTCTAGGCTCATACAGTCTTGAATAGTGTATACAATTTCACAAGTTTTACATAGATTGCTCTGAGGAAGAGTAGTAATTGTGGATCTTGAGTTTTCTTTAATCGTGTTATCTTCCTATTAACCTTATTCAGTAAAATTTAGTCCCTAGTTTACCTTTTCTTTTTTTTTCTTTTTAAACTTAATTCTTATTTTTATTTACTTTTTCATTTATAATTGTGATTTAAATTATTCAAGCATTCATGCACACTTACTAGATTCAAATACACTCTTCAAGGCAACATCATCTGTACCCTTTTAGTATTAACAATTATTCTATCTCATTGGTGTTTGTGAGAACTACTTCAGTGAGTCTCAAAATGAATTACAACATCTCTTATAAATGGGTTTAGTTTCAGGGCAGAATTAGTTTTTTAACCAAGTACTCAACCAGGAAAATTCATTCCTCAGCAAACGTTTATCGAGTATATACTATGCGCGAGATACAATACTAGGCCTTGGGGATATGTTGATGAGTTTGGTAATTGGCCCTCTTGGAGCCTGTGGTGTAGTTGGAGACTTTGACAAATGCACAATACAGTGTAATACCACCTGTCATAGTAGAATTCCTGGTGCCAGAGGGAAGTGTTCCTGAGTTGATTGAGTGGTGGGAAAACATTGGAGAATGCTTCCAGGAAACGTGGATCTAAGTTGGAATTTCAGAAATGAATAGTAGTCCAATTAGAGAGGGCTGCTTTCCAGATAAAGGGAGCCATGGTTAGGTATGAGAGAGAATGGTATATTTGAAATGGTGGTTGGTCAGGAATGACTGGATTTTGGAGGCACGAAGGGAAAATGAGATGAGGCACAGAGGGCAGTTCATGCAGGGCCTGGTAGGTCACAGTAGACAGCACTGAGAAGCCATTTAAAATTATTAAATGGAGAAGTATGTGTTTTAGAAAGATTATTCTATCTATAGAATAGATTAGATAGAATAGATAGATATAGATAGAATAGATTCTATCTATAGAATAGATTATTCTATCTATAGGATATTCTATCTATAGAATAGATGGAAAGGGAATAATAATTAATCTTTCAGACACATTGCTTTTAATTATAAACTTTATGTCTTGACAGAATCCTGTCTTGAATTTCAGAGTTAGAAGTTAATTTAGAACTCCTTTATTACACCATCTTACAGTGAGGAAATTGAGATCTAGAGTGATTTATCGACTTGGCCAAGGTCATAACTAGATAATGGTGGAGGCAAGAGAAGAACCGACACTTCCTTACCTTTGCTGATTTGTTTTTGTTTTAAATATACACAGCTTATACATCCTTATTGTAAAAGTTCAAATAGTATGGAACAGTACAAACTAAAATGCTAGAAGTTTCTAAAATTTTCTTTCAGTTTCCCCAAAGAAGAATATGCTAGGTATTGTTTGGCATATACCATTTGGAATGATCTTTTCTATACACCCATGTTGTATTTTTTTTTTTTAATTTTTTTTTTAACGTTTATTTATGTTTGAGACAGAGAGAGAGACAGAGCATGAACGGGGGAGGGTCAGAGAGAGGGAGACACAGAGTCTGAAACAGGCTCCAGACTCCGAGCTGTCAGCACAGAGCCCGACGCGGGGCTCGAACTCACGGACCGCGAGATCATGACCTGATCCGAAGTCGGCCGCTTAACTGACTGAGCCACCCAGGCGCCTCCATGTTGTATTTTTATGATATACTTAAGTATTGTGTTGCTTTTTTTTGAGTGAAAGTGTATCTTGAATATCTTTCCATATTATTACATGTGAGACTGCCTTCTTAAAAACAAAACCAGGGGCGCCTGGGTGGCGCAGTCGGTTAAGCGTCCGACTTCAGCCAGGTCACGATCTCGCGGTCCGTGAGTTCGAGCCCCGCGTCGGGCTCTGGGCTGATGGCTCGGAGCCTGGAGCCTGTTTCCGATTCTGTGTCTCCCTCTCTCTCTGCCCCTCCCCCGTTCATGCTCTGTCTCTCTCTGTCCCAAAAATAAATAAACGTTGAAAAAAAAAAAAAATTAAAAAAAAAAAACCCAAAAAACTGCACAGTGTTTCACGGTTTCAGTTTGCCCTATTAATATTAATATTTCTCTTGAATTTTTAACTATAACAGTAATCATATTTTATGATCATCTTCTGCATACTCTGTAATTGGAACTGCTGGGTCAAAGAGATTTTACAGGATATGGTTCAGTTCCCCTCCAGATCATTCCCACCGGTGGTGTTTAAAAGTGCCTGTTTTCCTCACAACCGTGCTTAACATCGAATATGTCTCATTTAAAAAATCTCTTTAATCTTATTGGCAAAAGTAATATCTCACTATTATTTTTTTGCTATTCTTTTTTTTAACTTTTAGGGCAGGTGATTATCTTTTTGTGTATTTATTATATATCAAATTTCTTATTCTGTAAATTCCCTATTTTTCTGTTGTATTTAATTTCCTTTTAGTGACTGGTAGTTTCCCTTCTGTAACAAATAGAAACTGGGCACCTGGGTGGCTCAGTTGGTCAAGTGTCCGACTTTGGCTCAGGTCACGATCTCACAGTTCGTGAGTTTGAGCCCCACATTGGGCTCTGTGCTGACAGCCGGGAGCCTGGAGCCCGCTTGGGATTCTGTGTCTCCTTCTCTCTCTGCCCCTCCCCCGCTCACATTCTCTCTCTCTCTCTCTCTCTCTCTCTCTCTCTCTCTCTTTCGAAAATAAACATTAAAAATTTAAATGAACAAAAAACAAATAGAAACCTTGTGCCTGATTTTATGTTAAGATTTTCTTCTAAGCTTTCTATCCTTTTGATGTATTTATTATTCTGTCTTCAGCCCTAAATATTTTATGAACGTATATAAAGCTTTTCTGTTATAGCAACTGAGCTTTTCATCATGCCCTATAAGGAGAGACTTCTCCACTTCCAAATTCATAATGCTAAATAGGCTTCTATTTTTTCTGTTAACGTGTTTATAGTGTTTAAAAAATGTAGATCTTTATCTAGAATTGATTTTGATATATAGTGTAAGATAGAGATCTAAATGTATTTTTTTCGTATTGTAGGTAGTTGTATTGCAATAATTTCTTATGTTTTTGGAAATATGATAGCTCATCCTATCCCCACTGTTATGGAGTGTATACTTTATCATAAATTAAATTCTTACATGTATTTCTGTTTCTGTTCATTGCTAGTTTGTTTTAAACATTTATTTATTTTGAGAGGGAGACAGAGTGTGACTGGGGGAGGAGCAGAGAGAGGGGGAGACACAGAATCCGAAGCAGGCTCCAGGCTCCGAGCCCCATGCGGGGCTCGAATTCACAGACCGCGAGATCATGACCCGAGCTGAAGTCGGGCTCTCCACTGACGGAGCCACCCAGGCGCCCCTGTTAGTTGCTATTTTTAGTGATGTCAATTACATGTTGACATTTTCTTTTTCTTGTAGTTAGGAAAAATGTCTTCTTTTGCAACTGATGTTTTGTTGCTACTTTCCTGGATTTGCTAGCTCTGTATTATGTTGTTATTCCTGTATGATTGGTACCACCACCATACCAGTTGATTAGAATTTCATAGTTGTCAAGCACTGAGAAATCTTAACATTGAGAATGTTACAGCAGTGGAAACTGAGGCTTATTAATGCTAAAGGATTTGACCAGGACTCTTCAATTATGTCGTGGTGCTATCCTTATGTCTTGTTAGCTCAGAACAGTTTCCTTTACCATTATCTTGTTGTAATAAATAAGACACACAAATTAAAACACCACCAACACAAAGACAGTGTTTTGAAGTCGAATGTAAGTTCTATGATTATATGTTTGTAGAAAGGGCAGAAATGATCAAATAAGGAGATCTTTGAATGAGCAGGCTTTAGCTGGAGATAAAAGACTTGGCAAACCTTCCTAGAAGCTAGATCAGTTTGCTTCTTTGAGTAACTGAAAGTTACTCACGCACAGTATGGAGTGAGTGGATCTGCAAGTGTGGTTCCTGGACCAGCCATGTGTGGGATTCACGGGCTCTAGCCCAAACCTGCAGAAGCAGAAACTCTGTTTGAACAAGCCCTCCAGATGATCCACATATGTTAGTGTATCTGGGTTAATGTTGCGTTTCTCAGAATGACATCTCTTCCCTTTGAGTTAAGATATTTTAAATTTGAAGTTCATTTTTCTAGAGGTAAAAATATTTCATGAAGTTAATGCATCTTTATTTTTAGTTTCCCTGATATTTCATGAAGATCGTACTGTTGTGACTGAAGTCGGAGCATTATTTTGTCTTCTCTTATTTGATGAAGTATCAAGAATGGATATGTGGTGAGCTATAAGAATTTTAAAAGTTTTTTTACTCTTTTTTAAAAATTTTATTTAAAATGTTTATTTATTTTTGAGAGAGAGACAGAGCATGAGCAGGGAGGGGCAGAGAGAGGGAGACACAGAATCCAAGGCAGGCTCCAGGCTCTGAACCGTCAGCACAGAGCCCGACGCGGGGCTCAAACTCATGAACTGTGAGATCATGACCTTAGCCGAAGTCGGACGCTTAACGGACTGAGCCACCTAGGCGCCCTAAAAGTTTTTTACTCAATTTTAAAGTTTCTGATGCAGTCATAGCAATGCATAGAAATTTCTGAATATGAAGCTATGCTTCCCATTTTGGTTTGAGCAAGCAGTATCAAAAAGCCCATTGGCTCAAGCATAAGAGACTCTTAAAAAATGAGAACAAACTGGGGCGCCTGGGTGGCGCAGTCGGTTAAGCATCCGACTTCAGCCAGGTCACGATCTCGCGGTCCGTGAGTTCGAGCCCCGCGTCGGGCTCTGGGCTGATGGCTCAGAGCCTGGAGCCTGTTTCTGATTCTGTGTCTCCCTCTCTGCCCCTCCCCCGTTCATGCTCTGTCTCTCTCTGTCCCCAAAAAAATAAACGTTGAAAAAAAAAAATTAAAAAAAAAAATGAGAACAAACTGAGGGCTGATAGGGGGTGGGAGGGAGGGGAGGGTGGGTGATGGGTATTGAAGAGGGCATCTTTTGGGATGAGCACTGGGTGTTGTATGGAAACCACTTTGACAGTAAATTTCATATATTTAAAAAAACAACAACAAAAAAAGCCCATTGGCTCAAAAAGTCCCCTGAACTTTTATTTTTTAACTACTGAGCATAAAATTTAAAAACTACTGCAGTGATTTTTGCCAATACCTTTTTTAGTGTATACTTTCAATTTCATGTGTTTTTTCTTTAGTATTTTATTAAAAAGCTTTTGGGAAGATGTTAAGATGATAATATATCTGATTAGCACTGACCTTGAGCAGGATCAAGTGGGAGGGGCTCAGATTGACCTGCCAGTGCAGTGCCCACGTTACATGAATCATTTATTGTACGACTTCCTGAAGAAAAGCATCATTTACTCTTCAGAAACAAATCCAGGTGGTAGCAAACATGTACTAACTATACAAATGATAGAACCAATTGCAACTCTTGATTGGAGTTTCAGTCAAGGAGCAAATTATATTTGTCAGATGAAACCATGGTTTACTCAGTTGTTTCTTTCCTTTTGTGTGTGTGTGTGTGTGTGTGTGTGTGTGTGTGTGTGTGTGTGTGTGTGTTTAATGAACTAGGTCTATTAATCCTTCTGATAAACCTTCTTCACCACCAGTCTTCAGTTTGCCTGTTTCAGTTTTTAGAAGGTAAGTGATTTATTTTTTAAATTTTTTTTGAAGGTAAAATGTTACAGAAAGGGAAACCAAAATCTGTAAGTTGTCACGGTTTTCATCTGGTATTTAAATCACATGATTTGTAGTGTTTTAATGTTCCCTTACAGTGGTGCTTTAGAGAGTTCAGTAAACACACGTTGTCATCACCAGCACTTCAAATCTGGATGTGGTTCAGATGTTCAGAGAGGTTGAAAGGACTATCCAGTGAACAAATGTGCTCACTCTCCAGTCTAGATTCAGCAGTTGTTAACACACAGTCTTAGTTGCTTTTCTGTCTCCCTCAGTGTGTTTATTTATTTATATGTAATTTTTCCTCTGATGCATTTGAAAATAAGTTTCAGACATAATTTTACTTCCTTTCTAATTATTCCACCATGTACCTCCTTAAATTAAGAGCATTCTTCTACGTAACCACTATATTATACATGATCACATCTAAGAAAATTAAAAAAGAATTCTGTGACATGATCCAATTTCTCCAAAATGGTAGTTACCTCTTAGAGGAGGGCAAAGAGAGTAATTGACAAGAAAAGGGAACAAAGAGACTTTCTAAAGGGATGGAAATGTTCTGTATTTTATTCTGAGTGGTGGCCATACAAATGAATACAAATGGAAGAATTCATCAAGCTATATATATAGACTGAAAATCGGTGTATTTTAAAGATAAGTAAATATGTCTTAATAAAACTATGATTAATTTAAAAATAACATTCCATAGCTTGGTAGATATTATTACCTATAGTATAATCACTTTCACTGCTGTATGATATTCTACTGTTAATTTGCCACAACTTATTCATTCTCTGGTCAGAAGGCATTTGGACTGATTCTGGGTTTTTGTTCCTGTATCCACTCCTGTAAACATGTATGTTTCCTGGGATAGTACACAAGAGTTCCTTTTAGATATATTCTTAAAAGAGTCAAATTCCTTGTTTGTAGACATCACCCACTCTTTATGGTCTTTAGATTTGGCTAAGTCATCAAACTCAGAGAGCTACAGTAGGTCATGCTTGGAATGAGATTGCATGTGTCGTTGCCGGGACCTGTCTTGGCTTAGAAGACCTGTGTGCTAATAGGAGATACGGTGTCTAGTTAAGTGTGCCGTAGGCATAATTTCCAGGGCCCCACAAGACATGTCACTTGCAAGAGCCACAGCACTCAGGGGTGCTCAGAGGTCTGGCTTCCCATTATGCATTCATAGTTTATTCCCATACTTCCCAGCCCAGGTGTGGGAATCACTTTTACTATAAGCAAAAAAAGCAGCTTAGTAATATTGTTGACATTCCATATCTATTTGGTTATCTTAGCTCAAGATAAAATTCATCCATAGAGAAGAAGAAAGGGTTTTCTTATGCCTTTACTCACAGTAATTTTGTTATTTTAAAACGTGTTGCCCCTCTGGTAGATGTGGTTTTTCAAACTGGTTGTGATGCATTAATTACTTGTGCCTTTTATTCCTTTCTTCCTTCTGTGTTCTTTAGGCTTAATTTGCAGTTTGTTTTCTGACTTACTAAAGAAGTCCCCATTGGTTGATTGCCTTGCCTTTTTTTGTTCGGTGCAAGTCCTTTCAATTGAGCTCTGTGCCCTTCCGGCAGGCCCTATGAGTCTGTTAGTGTTTTCTTGCATTCTGGCACAGAGAGATGTCCCAAGAATCACCTTTCATTTCCCTCTCTCAGACCTGGTGTTAGCCATTTGTCTAAGGAATCTTGGTTACTTTTGTGGAAAATTTCAATTTTTCACAAATATTTTCTTAGATTATTCAGCCTCATTTGTACGTAGAACTCACTCTTAGCTTGTTTTTTGAGAAGTATGAAATGAAAAAGCACAGTAAAGGTTCCCCTTAGAAATCTTACCCAATTGTATTTATCTAATGTTAGTCACAACTCTGTGAATTAGGGGTTTGGTATATGTATTTTAGGAAAACTATTTTTTAACATCTGAACATGCTAGTCCTTGCTGTCCTGTTAAATGCTGTTAAATTAGCTTGGACTGGTTTAAGAGATCTTGCTATTGAGTCTGTTCTTATATCTAAAATATTTCTGGGTCCTCTTGGTGACACATAGTGATTGGGTTTATTGGTGATACAGCTACGTTCTTAAGTGAAAATATTAAGTTGTGATTTTTGTCATTCAGTGACTGCTGTGAACATAAGGCAATTCATTTAGCCTCTTTAAAACTCATTTTGATCATCTGTAAGATGGGTGTCACTGCCATGCCATGTAACTGAACGAATGATAAATAATATACAGTGTTTGGTATAAAGTAGACACTGATGTTCTGGCTGCAGCATTTTATGTGGCTCACTGTAGCCACAGGCCTTGACTTGAGAGGGCATTAGTTATCTCTGCAAACAACTCTCATACAACACAGAATCAGGTAAGTCTTCAGGAGAGACTTTGGAAGGTGTTTTTGGGAATTTAGAGGATGGCAAAAGAATAATTGGAATACTATAGACAGCATGCTAACTGTTCAAACTAGGGGCCGTGAGAGCGAGCTCCGTATTATTGGGAGACGTAGAGGGAGCCGGCATTTGTAGCTCACCTGTGTTAGTAGTGTTTTAAGAATTTCAAAGTTTGTAACTGTTTATATACATTTTCTTCAGGTATCATCTACCAGTGCATGTAGTTGGCCACCATGCTGTGAGTCCTTACTCCATAGTTTTGCCATTATCTGCTGATTGTTTGGCCTTGAAGCCGGTCTCAGACATGCTGAGAATAGCTTGGAACTTGTCCTGGTATCATGGGAGTGAAAATCTTTTGAAGCAAATGAATTCCGAACCTAAAATCAAAGAGTAAGCTGTTACATTTAGTTGAAAAAGCATTCATATTTAATTAAATAAAAAAATTTTTTTAATGTTTGTTTATTTTTGAGAAAAAGAGAGAGAGAGAGCGAGCTAGAAATACAGAGTGCGAGCCAGGGAGGGGCAGGGAGAGAAGGAGACACAGAGTCCTAAGCAGGCTCCAGGCTCCGAGCTGTCAGCATAGAGCCTGACGCAGGACTCGAACTCAAGAACCGTGAGATCGTGACCTGAACCGAAGTCAGACACTTAACTGACTGAGCCACCCCCAGGCAACCCCATATTTAACTAATTATAAGTAACTAGTTAGGTTTTCTTTTTCTTTTAGGGCAAGTGGCTTTTTTACTTACTATCATCTGATTCTGCTTTTTCACTGAAGATTGTAATTTTTACTCTGTTTTAAAGATTACATGTGTTCATTACTTTTTGAAAACCATCACATAAGGAAATTTAAAAAGTATGTGCTCTGTGCTGTTTTAGAGATTATAGAAAGTTTGGTTAATTAATGGATATAAGTCACTAGGAAAAGTCCTCTGGTTTAGAGTAAAAGTTCAGTATGTATATGTATAAATGTTGTTACCATTATTGTGATGAAGATTACTTTGAATATCCTGATATTCTGATCTGTCAGGACTGTCTTATTTGCATGAAAATTATATTTCTGTAAGCAGGAAAATGTCAATAGAAACAGGATGCTAGTGTAAAACTCTAATATTGACATATATATCTGATTTTCTTTTGGCCATGAGTCAGCCTTTAAAATGGAGATAACATAGGGGCGCCTGGGTGTCTCCGTCAGTTAGGTGTCCGACTTTGGCTTGGGTCATGATCTCACGGTCCATGAGTTCCAGCCCCGCGTCGGGCTCTGTTCTGACACCTTGGATCCTGGAGCTTGCTTTGGATTCTGTGTCTCCATCTCCCTCTCTCTCTCTCTGCTCTTTCTCTGCTCGCACTCTGTCTGTCTCTGTGTCTCTCAGAAATAAACGTTAAAAAAAAAAAAAAAAACTTAAAAAAAAGTAAAATGAAGATAATGTGGAATTTTTTTGGAGAGAGTTTATAATAAACATAAATGTGAGCTTTTATTTAAATAGCCTTATGTTGCTCTTCCTCTGTTTCTGTTTATTTAGGTGTTCAGACACGTTGAAACTATCCACGGAGGATACCCTTGCTCTGAAGGTGACGCACACAGCTAGTGGCCTGAGGGACTGTCTCCATTCCGTGGTCGAGGCTGCAGCCCACAGGGAAGTGAGGGCTGCCATCACGAGAATGAGTTTTTATCTTCTGAATGACAGGTTGTCTTTAAAGAGCGGCACCGGCCCCTGTGGGCTGACCTTGAAGTCCTTGGCCTGGCACACTACACTGAACAGGTCAGTGCATACAGCTCAAGGCCGCCAGTTTTGAAGGCCGGGAATGAGTTGTTTTTGGGTTTATCTCCACATCTTTGAAGATAAGAGCACACATTCTTCTCGTTACTGTCATTAGAGATATGTTTTCTCTGTAAGAAAGACTCTGTGATTTTTGTTATCTGTAATAAATGTCTAACAGTAGCAAAAGAGAAAAATTTCCTGAATCACTGCCTTTTGGAACTAATAATAAACAACACAGTTTTTATATCCTATCATAGAACATTTTGCCATCTTACAAAAGTAGACGATTAGGATAGACCTGGATGAACAAAGTGAATGTTCTGTTCACATTGTGAAAGAGCCGAGACATCAGTGATTGATTAATAGGTTTGGGACACCTGCCGTGGGCTGTTTTGTTTTGTTTTGCTTTTGTTTTGTTCTTAAGAAAATTACCTCATTTTTCTTTTTACTCTGAATTTCATGAAGTTGATTGCCATGTGGAGATCCTTTAGTAGTTATTGGGAAGGCTCTAGCTTATAAATTTAACATGTTTAACTGGTAGCAGATGGCTGCATTTGAAACAAGTAAGACTGACAAGCAGCCATGGCCAGCAGTTTTACATTTTAATCTTCTTGTGGATTTAGTCTCAGATGTACAACTTCCTATTAAACATAACATGTGCCATTTGCAAAATGCAAGGTTAAATGAATTTCCGAAATGTGAACTCGAAATGTATCTCTCACAATTCAGAGGTCTAATTCGCCTTTTCCAGTGGGGTGCTGGGATCAGCCAGTACCTCTGTGAGAGAGCTGGCGGCTGAATTTCAGGATTCTTGTAAGTTAGTTGTTAAAACACAGCCATTCTTAAAAATGAAATTGTATAGATTTACAGTTAAATGTATTATAAGAAGAGTGGAGGTGATGTCATCACTTCCTGATTATCTTACAACCTTTTGCTGATACTTGTGTTCATGCAGTTGTCCCTATCTGTTGTATCTGTGCTGTGGAAATGCCGTGTGCTGGTGTGCGTCTCTCCACAAAGGCGTGATGTGTTGGTGGCTTGCATTCAGCCACGGGGAAAGATTTCCACTCTGGGAATTGGCGAACACAGCGAATCATCCCATTCCTTACCTGGTTAAGTATTTGTCAGCACACCACTTACTGTAAAGAGCTAGAAACCATGAAAATTGTCTGTTTGTATTGTAGGTTTCTACAAGTGCTTCCTGCTTGCACTGAAGATGAGAAACTGCTAATAGACATCATACATTTTTTAAATAAGTTATTGAAGGAACAAAGGAAAAACTCATCAGTAGAACTTCTAAACTGGCTTCTAGAATTACTTCTTAGACATGTAAGTGTTTTTAAGGAATTGAATTTTAGGTTTGACAAATGATTTATTTGTAAAAATTAGTAATGCTATGTAACCAAAAAGTGTGATTTTTTTTTTATAGCCCATGTTTTTAGTAAAGTATTTCCTTAAAACTTTGGAGTAGGGAAGATTTTCTCCAAGAAGAGACATGATTTTGAACTTATAAAGAAGGAAATCTGTAAATATGACTGCATAAAAATGACATGGCAGTGAATAAGACAGAAACCCTGTCCTCATGGAACACATTCTAGTAGAGTGGAGTGGACAGAAAACAAAGATATTCTGCAGGGGCAACAGTAAGTGTGGTGAGGAAACATAAAATAGGATAAGAGGGCAGAGGTAGGCAGGAGTGGAGATGCTCCATTAGATCCGACGGTCAGAGAAGGCTCCCCCTCTGACTAACATTTGGCCAGAGCACTGAGTTAACTGTCACAGACAGCCATAGAGGTATCTCAGGGAAGAGCATTCTGGCAAGAGAGGAAAAGAAATGCAAAGGCACTTAGTTGTCAGGGCCATGTTTGAAAGGCAACCAGAGGTCAATGTGGCCGCAACAGGATGAATGAAGAATGGTGGTAGGAGATGAGATCAGAAGGATATTCAGACTCAAGCTCAAATAGAGCTTGGTGGGCTGAGGAGCTTAACCTAAATGAGCAAGGAAGCTGGTGGTGGATTTTGAGTGGAAGAGTAACGTGATGTGATTTAAATTTGAGAAGATCATAGTAGCAGCTGTCTCCAGAACCGTAGGTGGCATGATGGAAGCTGGGAGGCTGACACTAACCCAGAGGAGGGATGGTAGCTGCTTAGAGTGGTAATGGGGCCATTGGTGGAGAGGGCACTGACACTCGCTCGCTAGCTCTCTCGTACACACACACACACACACACACACACCTGTAGGACTGTGACTAAATGTGGAAATTATGGTCGTGGAGTGCTATTTAAATATTATAAAAGATGAAAAGCAGAAATGACTAACAAAAGCTAGGAGATGAAAGGGGTAGATCAGGTAGGAACATAAAATAAGTCCAAAATATCATAAACAAGGTTCTAGATATACATGACTCTTTGATGGGATTTTGTATTGTGTTCTTTGATATACCTGTGTTATCTGAAGAACTACATTTTAAAATTATTGCAAGTTTTTTTTTTTTTTTAATGTTTATTTAGGGGCTCCTGGGTGGCTCAGTCGGTGGAGCGACCAACTTCAGCTCAGGTCATGATCTCACGGTTTGTGAGTTCGAGCCCTGCATCGGTCTCTGTGCTGACAGCTCAGAGCCTGGAGCCTGCTTCTGATTCTGTGTCTCCCTCTCTTTCTGCCCCTCTCCCACTCATGCTCTGTCTATCTCTGTCTCAGAGATAAATAAACATAAAAAAAACAATAAAAATGTTTATTTATTTTAAGAGAGAGAAAGAGTGAGTGAGCATGAGCGGGGTAGGGGCAGAGAGAGAATGAGAGAAAGAATCCTAAGCAGGCTCTGCACTGTCAACCCAGAGTCCCATGCAGGGCTCCATCCCACAAACTGTGAGATCATGACCCGAACTGAAATCAAGAGTTGGATGCTCAACCAACTAAGCCACCCAGGTGCCCCACAAAGTTTTCTTTAATAAACTTTATTTTTAGTATTTTTGTTTGGCCATTTTTTCCTTCAGATTACCTTTATTTTCAATTTGTGTAACTTATGACAGAACAGTTGTCCAGTGGGAGGGCATTAGTTTTGTTGGCTTCTGTATGAATGGCAAGAAATACTTTAAACACAGTTAAAAGTACATGATAAACAGAAAAATATTTCTAATACAAATGAGAGATGATGGACTAATTCCAGCATCTTAAAGTGCTTAATTGATAAGTGAACCTTAATAATATGATTGAACTCCCAGAGAACATAGACTTACAAATTTTGCTCTCCTGTTGTGTTCTCGAGGATGATTTCAGAGTACCATATTTATTGTACTTTTATATTCTTTAATCGTTTAATTGTTAAAAATATTAAAGTATGTGGAGGCAGTTATTTTATGGCCATTTTTAATAAAGCAAAACAGTAAAACCTTATGTCATTATAGTTCCTCTTTCAGCTTTTAGGCATGCTTAAATATTTTAGAGATTGGATATTAAAATATTATTAGAAGAATCTCTATGAAGCTTTTCCTCTAAGGTTTTTTATAAATTGATTTTTGATCTATAAATTTTTTATAACTTCATAATATTTTTACACTTTTTAAAAGAAGAATAACTTCTAAAACAATCTCCTCCTTAGGTTGAAGTTCTTATATTCTGGGAGTTAGGATTGCTTTGGGTTGTGAAAATAGTAGTTATGGTGGGCTTGGGTTTAGCGTCTTTTCCTGAAACTCTGTGCAGTAATTGACGTTTGTTTACTAGACTGTGTACCTGGTATGTACAGTGGAAAAATCACTATTCATGCCTATTAAAATATATTTACTAAACTAACTGTAACTAGAGAGTTAAAACTTAATATTTAGGGGTACCTGGGTGGCTCGTTGGTGAAGTGGCTGACTTTGGGGCTCTCAGGTCATGATCTCATGGTTCGTGGGTTCAAGCCCTGCATCGGGCTCTGTGCTGACAGCTCAGAGCCTGGAACCTGCTTCGGATTCTGTGTCTCCCTCTCTCTCTGCCCCTCCCCCACTTGTGCTCTGTCAAAAATAAGTAAGCAAAGTGTGAGCAAAATGGACTTAAGAATCCACTATCAAGACAGCTTGCTCTCTGTCATACTACAAGGATTAAATTATTAAGTGTTATGTAAAGATGAATGTTCAGAATAAGAGAAGCCTGAAAATGGAAAGTCAGATGGCTTTTAAAGTTTTTCATTTAAAGTGGGTAAAGTAAGTGAGAGATTATTTAAGGTGAGTAAAGTAGCATTTCCAAAGGAATTGTTTTGAATGTATGGACATAACATGAAGAGGTATGCAAAAGCAGTGGCAGAAATTGGTAACATCAGGCAGAATACTTGAGGACTTGATCAGGCAGAAGGATGTGAACAGGAAGTATAAAGAAAATCAGCTAATTGAGGACGATTGAGAACCTTTCTCTTGTGAAAAATCGTCTGTGTGTTTTATCAGAACATTTATTTATTACAAACATTTTAGGCACTTTAGGAATTTATGACATTACTAATTTACATTTTAATGTAATGATAATTTGGTTAATGTATAAAATAACCTAGAAGTGCTGAGTTTGAATACCTTTCTTTTCAGAATGCATTTCTTTTTTGAATTTAAATCCAAGTTAGTTAACAGATAGTGTAAGAATGGTTTTAGGAATATAATTTAGTGATTCATCACTTACATCTAACACCCGGTGCTCATCCCAACAAGTGTCCTCAATGCCCGTCATCCATTTAGCCCATCCCCCGACCCACCTCCCCTCCAGCAGCCCCCAGTTTGTTCTCTGTAATTAAGAGTCTCTTATGGTTTGTCACCCTCTGTTTTCATCTTACTTTTGCTTTCCTTCCCCTATGTTCATCTGTTTTGTTTCTTAAATTCCACATATGAGTGAAATCATATGATATTTGTCTTTCTCTGACTTATTTTGCTTAGCATAATACACTCTAGTTCCATCCAATTGTTGCAAATCACAAGATTTTATTCTTTTTGATCACGGAGTAATTCAATTTATATTTTTTGAAAGTTTAATTTTAGAGAGAGAGAGAGAGCAGAATGCACTTTTTTGATGGAAGTTCATAAAAGTGGAGCCATAATTCTTTAGCGGGGAGGCTATCAGTGCTATACAGCATATGGTTGTCTTTGTTGGCTAACTTTCACAGGCTCAGGTGCGCTCAGACTTCATGGAGGACATTGCACGTCCCATTGTTGTAGGCTGCTGATGGATGGTAAAGTGGATGTGATGAGCAGTGAAGAAAATGAACCATCCTTGTAGAAGTTGTTGCTTTTTGGAGGTCACAGTGACAAAGTTATGACCCACGTAGCTGGTTTAAAATTAGGATTGAACACTGATGTCTAAAGACAAAACCTTCAGGTGTGATTAAGCACTTGAGATCAGTAGGCATCAGTAGAGACTTCTCTTTATTGTACATGAAAAATGGTAATTCATCCTATATTTTAGAAGTGATGTTGCTGAGGTTTACTGAGTCTAAATATTAACATGTAAATCAAAGATGTGTTCTAAAGGGAAAAAGTCTCGGCAGTTACAAGCAGAAACAAATTATTAACAGATTGAGGTTTTAGGGAAGAACCTTAGTTTTAACATCCTTTATGCATCCTGTACAATATATTAACCTACTAGTCAGTAGTTTCTACTTAATTTTTATTTGTATATCACGATTAATAATTCCTGATAGTAAAATTATATTTCACCAGGATGGAATTTGCATTAAAAACAGCTTGTTGGGGCATGTGGGATGGCTCAGTTGAGTGCCCGACTTCAGCTCAGGTCACCATCTCTCGGTTCTTGAGTTTGAGCCCCACGTCGGGCTCTGTGGTGACTGTTCAGAGCCTGGAGCCTGCTTCAGATCCTGCATCTCCCTCTCTTTCTGCCCCTTCCCCACTTGTCCTCTGTCTGTCTGTCTGTCTGTCTGTCTCTCTCTCTCTCTCAAAAATAAATAAATATTAGAGTGCCTGAGTGGCTCAGTTGCTTGGGCGTCCAACTTAGGCTCAGGTCATGATCTCGTGGTTGTGAGTTCGAGCCCTGTATCGGGCTCTGTGCTGACAGCTCAGGGCCTGGAGCCTGCTTCGGAGTCTGTGTCTCCCCCTGTCTCTGCTCTTCCCGTGTTCATACTCTGTCTCTTTCTCTCTCAAAAATAAATAAACATTAAAAAGAATAAAAAATTGGGGCGCCTGGGTGGCGCAGTCGGTTAAGCGTCTGACTTCAGCCAGGTCACGATCTCGCGGTCCGTGAGTTCGAGCCCCGCGTCGGGCTCTGGGCTGATGGCTCAGAGCCTGGAGCCTGTTTCCGATTCTGTGTCTCCCTCTCTCTCTGCCCCTCTGTTCATGCTCTGTCTCTCTCTGTCCCAAAAATAAATAAACGTTGAAAAAAAAAAATTAAAAAAAAAAAAAAGAATAAAAAATTTAAAAAATACTTAAAAAACCCCAGCTTTTATCATCCTCAATGGGGCAAAACTGAGAGCTTTCCCCCTGAGATCAGGAACACGACAGGGATGTCCACTCTCACCGCTGTTGTTTAACATAGTGTTGGAAGTTCTAGCATCAGCAATCAGACGACAAAAGGAAATCAAAGGCATCCAAATTGGCAAAGATGAAGTCAAGCTTTCACTTGTTGCAGATGACATGATACTATACATGGAAAATCCGATAGACTCCACCAAAAGTCTGCTAGAACTGATACATGAATTCAGCAAAGTTGCAGGATACAAAATCATTGTACAGAAATCAGTTTCATTCTTATACACTAATAATGAAGCAACAGAAAGACAAATAAAGAAACCGATCCCATTCACAATTGCACCAAGAAGCATAAAATTCCTAGGAATAAACCTGACCAAAGATGTAAAAGATCTGTAGGCTGAAAACTATAGAAACCTTTTGAAGGAAAATAAAAAAGATACAAGGAAATGGAAAAACATTCCATGCTGATGGATTGGAAGAATAAATATTATTAAAATGGCAATACTACCCAAAGCTATCTACACATTCAATGCAATCCCAATCAAAATTGCACCAGCATTCTTCTCTGAGCTAGAACAAACAATCCTAAAATTTGTATGGAACCACAAGAGACCCTGAATAGCCAAAGTAGTATTGAAGAAGAAGACCAAAGTGGGAGGCATTACAATCCCCGACTTTAGCCTCTACTACAAAGCTGTAATCACCAAGACAGCATGGTATTGGCACAAAAACAGACACATAGACCAATGGAATAGAATAGAGACTCCAGAACTGGACTTACAAATGTATGGCCAACTAATCTTTGACAAAGCAGGAAAGAATATCCAATGGAAAAAAGACAGTCTCTTTAACAAATGGTGCCGGAAGAACTGGACAGCAACATGCAGAAGGATGAAACTAGACCACTTTCTTACACCATTCACAAAAATAAACTCCGAAAGGATGAAGGACCTGAATGTGAGACAGGAAACCATCAAAACCTAGAGGAGAAAGCAGGAAAAAACCTCTCTGACCTCAGCCACAGCAATTTCCTACTTGACACATCCCCAAAGGCAAGGGAATTAAAAGCAAAAATGAACTATTGGGACCTCATGAAGATAAAAAGCTTCTGCACTGCAAAGTAAACAACCAACAAAACTAAAAGGCAACCAATGGAATGGGAAAAGATATTTGCAAATATATATCAGACAAAGGGCTAGTATCCAAAATCTATAAAGAGCTCACCAAACTCCACACCCGAAAAACAAATAATCCAGTGAAGAAATGGGCAGAAAACATGAATAGACACTTCTCTAAAGAAGACATCCAGATGGCCAACCAGCACATGGAAAGATGCTCAACGTCACTCCTCATCAGGGAAATACAAATCAAAACCACATTGAGATACCACCTCACGCCAGTCAGAGTGGCTAAAATGAACAAATCAGGAGACTATAGATGCTGGAGAGGATGCGGAGAAACGGGAACCCTCTTGCACTGTTGGTGAGAATGCAAGCTGGTGCAGCTGCTCTGGAAAACAGTGTGGAGGTTCCTCAAAAAATTAAAAATAGATCTACCCTATGACCCAGCAATAGCACTGCTAGGAATTTACCCAAGGGATACAGGAGTGCTGATGCATAGGGGCACTTGTACCCCAATGTTTATAGCAGCACTTTCAACAATAGCCAAATTATGGAAAGAGGCTAAATGTCCCTCAACTGATGAATGGATAAAGAAATTGTGGTTTATATATACAATAGAGTACTACGTGGCAATGAGAAAGAATGAAATATGGCCCTTTGTAGCAACGTGGATGGAACTGGAGAGTGTTATGCTAAGTGAAATAAGTCACAGAGAAAGACAGATACCATATGTTTTCACTCTTATGTGGATCCTGAGAAACTTAACGGAAGACCATGAGGGAGGAGAAGGGGAAAAAAAAGTCAGAGAGGGAGGGAGCCAAACCATAAGAGACTCTTAAAAACTGAGAATAAACTGAGGGTTGATGGGGGTGGGAGGGCGGGGAGGGTGGGTGATGGGCATTGAGGAGGGCACCTTTTGAGATGAGCCCTGGGTGTTGTATGGAAACCAATTTGACAATAAATTTCATATTAAAAAAAAATAATAAAATAAAATAAAATAAAATAAAAAACACTTTGATATTATGGAAATTAAAATTTACTGTGTCAAAAAAAAACAAAACAAAACCCAGGTTTGTTCATCTTGTCAGTATTTATCAGAGTTGGAGGAAAGGTGGGTGTAATTCAGCCTTTGGTTATTTGGAGCTAAGAATACTATAGTGTATATATTTATTTTTATGACTTACTAAATGTGTATCTTGATTGTTTTATTCCTATATAAAATGTAGAAGTTATAGTTATGTTTTATGTAATTTTATTTGATCCAAATGAGGCACTTCTTGTTCAGGATGAAAGGAAAAGATGAAAAGACAAAATACTCTTTAGGTATGGAACATAGTAAAGTAAGTTAAAAGAACATCTGTTACCAATACTTTCTAAAGTCCCACAGGTATATTATTTTTAAAAAAATGTTTATTTATTTTGAGAGAGAGAGCATGAGCTGGGGAGGGGCAGAGAGAGAAGGAGACAGAGAGAATCCCAAGCTCAGTGTGGACCTCGACATAGGGCTTGATCCCACGACCGTGAGATCATGACATGAGCCGCAATCTAGAGTTAGACGCTTAACTGACCGAGCCACCCAGGCACCCCTCATAGTCGTATTATTTATAATTCTGTGTACTTGATTGAAGTATATGGTACATAGTACGTAATATAAACAACTTAGAATTTTCTTCCCATTTAAAAAAATTTTTTCCCCAAAAAGAATGCAGTTATTTTTTGAGTTCTTTAGGTGAAGGATTTCATAACAATACCAATTACATTTTATCTCTTCTTTTATGTTGTAATATGCAGTATTGATGTGTTGTAATCCAGGGGACAGGATATTAACCATATTTGAAGTTAGATGATTCTCAGGTTGAATCCTTGCTTTGTTCATTTGTATGACTTTGGACAAGTTACATAACCTCTTTATAAACCTGTTTGCCCATCTGTAAAATAAGAAAATGCCCATCTTCTAGCTTAATCGAAAAATTACATGGAGGAATCTTATTTTCTTTGATTAATAACTATTCCAGCTGTCTTTAATGCTGTTGGTTAATGTAACATTTTCTGTTCTTAGTATTATTAAAAATAATCCTGTTACATTTCTTTAGTTACATTTTTTCAAAGTTGGGAAACAAGAAAAAATTTAAATAATACTAGTTTTATTTGTCAGCCTATCAAATTGGCAAAGATGACAACAGTAATAATACTCAGCATTGGCTTGAATGCTGTGATCTTCTCCCACCCCGCATCGTCATGTCTATTGGTGCATGTTTTGTAGAGACAATTTGGCAATATATGTTGAAAACATTAAAACTGTTAAAACTATTTTGATTTAGTAATATCATAGCTTGGAATTCATACACCAGATACAATCTGAGTTGAACACCCTGCTGCACATCTCCATGAAATTAAAAATCACTGATGATTTAGTAATTGGTGTGGAAATCCTTATGATTGAAAAATAATCAGATATTAAAATATTGTGTTTGAAGAAATACTGATAACATTATGTTTATTATTTTTTTATTTTTATTTAAAAAAATTTAAATATTTATTTTTGAGAGAGAGAGACAGCCAGAGCACGAGGGGGAGAGGGCACATAGAGAGGGAGACACAGACTCTGAAGCAGGCTCCAGGCTCTGAGCTGTCAGCACAGAGCCTGATGTGGGGCTTGAACTCACAACCACGAGATCATGACCTGAGCTGAAGTCGGAAGCTTACCCAACTGAGCCACCAAGGTGCCCCTGTTTTTTAATTATTTTTTTAATGTTTATTTATTTTTGAGAGACAGAGTATGAGTGGGGGAGGGGCACAGAGAGAGAGGGAGACACAGAATCCAAAGCAGGCTCCGGGCTCTGAGCTGTCCTGACTTGGGGCTCAAACCCACGAACCGCGAGATCATGACCTGAGCCAAAGTCAGATGCTTAACAGACTGAGCGCCCCAGGTTCCCCAACATTATGTTTAAAAAGGGGTTGTTATAGCGGATTTTTTCACTTGGTCTCAGTTTTGTTAAAAATACAGAATTAGAATTCTGTTTATGTTTATTCTCCCACAATGAGGATAGTATACACCAGTCTACTCATAGCAGCTATCTCTGTGAGGTGTGATCATGGGGTTTTTGTTTTTCTCATTGTGCTTCTTTATATTTTCCTCAGTTTTCTGTAATAGATGTGCTGTTCTTCTGTTGAGATAACATATGAAGCACCTTTTGAGTTTAGAGCATCTCTACTAATGCACTAGAGACCCGTACCTACAGGTTAGGTAATATAACTCTTAGGTAATCCAGAATGTGATTTGCAACAAAAATCTTTATAGGAACAACAGACAGCTCAATTAGAGAGTAAACATATTTTTTTAATATTATTGTTTAGAGTCCAAACCCACTGTTAGACCTGCTGGTTCTGCCGGAGTCACAGGCACGAGAGGAAACAGATGACATCCGGACTGCTGTGAGGCAACAAGTGCAGAAAGAACTGATTGCTCTTTTCAATACCTTGCTGCTCAGTTTCATGGCGGTTACTGACAGGTACCATTTGTGTTGTTGAAGGTTCGGGGACATTCATGTAGAAACTAGTTTCGTTTTGATTTCCAAAGAGTCTTACTTGTTTACTGGTTTCAAATTGAGGAAGCAAGACTTCAGTAGTAATCAGTTGTGGTCTGTTTGTTTTCATTTCAATGAAGTCTCTTGTATAGCCTGATTATAATTTCATACACACACACACATACACACACACACACTCACACTCTCTCTCTCTCTCTCTCTCTCTCACACACACACACACACACGCACATACACACACAGTATTTTACTGTCTCTTGGTCCTCTCTTAATTCTCTATACATGTATCTGAGCAATCATACCCATTTCTGTGACTTTATGACTTTTTTTTTAACTACATAGATGATTTTCCAATGTGTGTCTATAATTCTGACTTAAAATTTTTTTAATTAGATAAAATTTACTATCTTAACCATTTTAAAGTATACAATTGAATCGTTTTGGTATGTGTACAATGTTGTTCAACTGTCACCATTTAATTCTTTCTTTTCATTACTCTGAAAAGAAACTTTGTACCCTTACCCAAGCCTGTGGCAACCAACCACTAATTTTTGTCTCTCTGGGAATTTACTTATTCTGTACATTTTATATGAATGGAATCAGACACATATGATCTTTTGTGTCTGATTTCGCATCACGCTTTCAAGGTCCATCCATATTCTAGCACATATCAGTGCTCATTGCTTCCTATGACTGAACAGTAGTCCATGTACAGATAGACCACATTTTGTTTATCCATTCATCTGGTGGTGGACATTTGAGTTGTTTCTACCTTTGAGTATTGTGAATAATGCAGCTTTGAACATTTACATACAAGTTTTTGTGTGAACGCATGTTTTTAGTTCCCCCGTATACACCTATGACTGGACTTGCTGGCGCATGTGGTTACTCTGTGATTATTTTCCTTAAGAAGTGCCGAACTCTTTTCCATAGCAGCTACACCATTTTACATTCCCACTAGCAATGTATAAGTGTTCTAATTTCTCTATGTCCTCTGTAACACTTCTTCTTATGGCCATCCTAGTGGTATAAACTGGAATCATTTTGGTTTTGATTTTATTTCCCTCATGAAAAATGATGTTGAGCATCCTTTCCTGTGCTTACTGGTTATTTGTATATCTTCTTTGGAAAAATGTGTATTCAAGTCTTTTGCCTATTTTTGCATTGGGTTGTTTGTTTTTTTTGTTGTTGAGCTGTCTTTTTATATATTCTAGACATCAATATCGTATCGAATATGGGGCGCCTGGGTGGCTCAGTCGGTTAAGGGTCCGACTTTGGCTCAGGTCATGATCTCATAATTCGTGGGTTTGAGCCCTGCGTCAGGCTCTGTGCTGACAGCTCAGTGCCTAGAGCCTGGCCTGCTTCGGATTCTGGTCTCCTCTCTCTGTTCCTCCCCTGCTCGCGCTCTGTTTCTCTCTCTCTCTCTCTCTCTCTCAATAATAAATAAAGATTAAAAAAATTTTTTAAAAATATCGTATCGAATATGATTTCACATTTTTCTCCCATTCTGTAGGTTATGTTTTCACTTTTTGGGTAGTGTCCTTTGATGTTTAAAAGTTTTCTATTTAATGAGGTCTTCTTATGCTGCGATCCCAAGTCTCTGCTGGAGGGAAAGACCTGATCCCCCACACATAACATTTGAAACAAACCAAAGTGTCAAATACCCCTAATTCAGTTCAACATCTGACTAGATCTGAAAGCCATTTCTATGAGAAGCTATTACGTAATTTGCCCTCAATAACTTTTTTTTTAAAACATTTTATTTTTAAGTAATCTTTATACACAATGTGGGTCTGAAACTCACAACCCTGAGATCAAGAGTCATATACTCTACCAACTGAGCCAGCCAGGTGCCCCTCAGTAACTCTTGGACGCAAAGGTTTGACATACAGTCACAAATGAGGAGAACTATAAAGAAGTAGGAAAATGTCTCCTGTAGTTCAGAGAAAAATATCATTAGAAATAGACCCACAGGTGTCAACTATTACAGGAACTTTATTCTTATAAGTTATTATGATATATATTATAATATTATAATATATCATAATTATAATTTATATTATAAATAATATGTAATGTAATAAATGTAATTATAATATATATAATATAAATTATTACTACAAATAATATTTTACGTTTTAAAGTTTATTTTGAGAGGGAGAGGATGAGTGGGGGAGGGGCGAGGAGGGAAGGAGACAGAATCACAAGCAGGCTGTCAGCACAGAGCCTGACATGGGACTTGAACTCAGGAACCATGAGATCATGACTTGAGCCGAAATCAAGTTGGATACTTAACTGACTCAACTACCCAGGCACCCCTAAGTAATATTTTAAATATAAATATAATATATATTAGATGAAAATATGGGTAATATTGGTAAAACTATGGAGAATATCAATAGCAGAGAAATGGAGACTACAGTTTTTCAAGTAAAAAATTCATCGCATGGGCTTAATAGTGGGCTAGACACAGTATAAAAGAGGATTAGTAAATTTAGAATACAAGTCAATAAAAATTTCACTAGAGAAGGTCACCTAGGAGCCTTCTGAGGTGATGAGAATATTTTATATGTTGTTATGCTTGGTGGTTGCATGATTATATACATACATAAATCATGTCGTGTATAAGATTCGTGAGTTTTACTGCGTACATTGATACCTTATTAAAGTGCTGAAGACAAAAACAGTGAATCCATTGCTGGTAGATTCTGTGCAGCTAGACCTGTAATGTGTATAGAATCTCCTGGGGGACTTGTTAAAATATTATCAGCAGCTCAGGAATGTACATATTAGGCAAGCACCATAGGTAATCCTTGGGCTAGACTTTGAGAAACAGCGCTGTGGACTCTTCTTGGATGTTGAGAGGAACTTGCGTGGTTATGAGACAAACTGGGTGTGGAGCTTGGGGAATGTTCACAGGGACTAGGAGAGGGAACTGGTGGCGGTTGAACTGGGATTGGTTAGATATTTGCAGAGGCACTATTTCCTTTGGTAGTTTTCTTTTGCAAGCGTTAAGGTAAGAGGGACAGCAGAAAATGAGAATGACTGGTATGTTAATTTAAAGAACAGAAGAACATTTTTTAATACTGTTGATTAGATTATAGTTGATTCTTGCCCAGCACAGGTTTGAACTCTGTGGGTCTATTTATACCTGGATTTTTTTGAATAAATACAGTATAGTACTTTTATGATTTTCTTGATAATATTTTCCTTTACCGGGACAACTGGCTGGCTCAGTCAGTAGAGCATGAAGCTCTTGATCTCAGGGTTTTGAGTTCAGGCCCCACATTGGGCATAGAGCTTACTTAAAAAAAAAAAAAATAATAATAATAATAATAATGTTTTCTTTCCGCTAGCTTGCCTTTTTGTAAGAATACAGAGTATTATAACAGAAAACATACAAAATGTGTGTTAATTGACTGTTTTATGTTATCAGTAAGGCTTCTGGTCAACAGTTTGCTATTAGTTGAGTTTTTGGAGAGTCACAAAGTATATGAGGATTTTTGACGGCACAAGGGGTTAGTGCCTCTAACTGTACTTTGTTGTTGACCTGTGGGAAATATGAATTTATACAAATAACTTTTAGGCTTTGTTGCGAGTTACATGTGTTTCTAAAACTTTAAAAGCAGTTAGATGTCAGGTGTATAAGAATTATGATCTTTAAAAATCATTCAACTATACTCATAATACTGTAATTCAACTACACACATATGATACTGTAATACTGTAATATGTAAAAACATAGTAGTCATCAGTTTTGGAGTCTAAAAATCTGTATAACTGAGGAAATTTCAGATTTTATTCAAACTTTGTTACACGCTCATACTTCTCCCAGGAATTTCATCTCTGGATCCGTGCCTACCTATTAGTTTCAGGGATTTTGTTTCCTAAAAAAAAAAAATGTTCTCTTGATTGTTTCATGTAAATTATGTGTCAAACTCATTAAAACCTTTTATTTTAGCTTTCTGGGGAAAACAATTTCAGCTAATTAAAAATTCAATTTTTGAATGATTCCAGATTAAAAGTATAGGTTTAATATATGCCAATTTAACTCATTTAAAGTATGCATTTAATTTTCCATTCTAATTTTTGGTTTTATTTTTGGGTACCAATACCAATATCACTTATCTCTTTTTCAGTGTAATTGTTACTGGTCTTTCACCTCATATTTTAACTATGTTTTCCTTGAAAAGCCTTGTTTTGAGACCGCCATTTCTCCTGGTTCGTATTTTTCTGACATACTAAGTTGTTAGTAACTCTCTACCATCAGTAAGTTAACCCATTAGCCCATCACACTTGTTCTCTTGTTGATTTTTTCCTTCCTTGCTTTACATACACAGGAAATGCTTGGAACTTCTTCACGTTTTCCAGACACAGCTGGCTCTGAGACTGCTCCAGAGCCTGAGAGTCACTGATGCCCCTCACTTCTATGGCCTGCCTTCCCTCGAGAGGACCTTACGAGGGATGGCTCACCTCACGGCATCTCCGGGATGGAGCTCACACTCTCCTCTCACAAAGCCATTTGAAATTTGTGTCAAGTACTTGTCAGGTCTTCTTGAAGTAAGTAAAAATAACCAGTGACTGTAACTAAATAGTAACAACCCCAAAGAACAGCTATTTACTCTTTATTGATCATTCCCTTTGTGCCAGGCATGGTGTTTTTTTTATTTAAAAAAATTTTTTTTTTATGTTTATTCATTTTTGAAAGACAGAGAGAGACAGAGCACAAGCAGGGGTGGGGCGGAGAGAGAGGGGGACACAGAATCTGAAGCAGGCTCCAGGCTTTCAGCACAGAGCCTCGAACTCACGAACTGTGAGATCATGACCTGAGCCGAAGTCAGATGCTCAACCAACTGAGCCACCCAGGAGCCCCTATGCTGGGCACAGTGTTAGGTGCGTTCTGTGTATCAGTATATTTAATGTAGATTATTCTGCAGTATTCCTATGACTCATTATAATGTGTTAAGTGTTTTAATGATTTTTATTAATAAATATGTAAGATCACTTATAGAGTACACTCATTTTCAAGAAGAATAAACTAAGGCTTACATTTAAGTCCCCTCGTTAGGTAATATATTCACTTATGTTGTCTATCCTTTTTATCTGTGAAATACAGCACATTTGTGGAGATTACACAGAACATACATAGCTCAGGCATCACATAGTGAACCTGCCTGATCCAGGCATTGCCAGCACCCAGGGAACATTTGCCATCCCCCTTTTTGAGCTCTTCTCTCCTGAAAGGTAGTTGTTACTTTGAGTTTATGGTACTCATTCTTTACTTTTCTTGGTAATCTTACCACTTAATTATGCGTACATGTTTGCAACAATTCCTGATTTTTTAAGTTTTGTAAAATGGAATCATATGACTGCTTTCTGTCATCAGTATGCTTCTGAGACTTGTTCATCCTGCTTCCTGTAGGTAGAGTTAGTTTACTTGTCCAGTGTTCACTACGCTACAGTGTTGAAAGATATTTTGGTTTTTTTATTTTAATGGAGAGCCATTTTGGATTCTGCTTCAATGAATATTCTTGTCTCTCAGTGAAAATGAATTTTTGATAGTTGATTTTCTAACTATTGTTGAATGTGTAGAAGTGTACTCAGTTTTTATATATGAGCCATCTACCCAGCAATCCTTGTTTCCAAACTCAAAGGAAAGGCCTTTTTCACCTCTCACTATGCTGTTTATGGTAGTTTTTTTCAATTAAGTAAAGAAAAGTAAGTTTCCTTTTAGTCTTGCTTTACCAAGGTGTTTTTTTTTTTTAATAACAAATGTATAATGCTTTTTCTGTATCTTTTAAGATAAACATGATTTTTTTTTTTCCCCTGTATTCCATTAAGGTGATGGATTAGATTGATTCATTTAAAAATTTTAAACATCCTTGCACTTCTGGGAGAATTTCAACTTAGGTTGTGATGTACTATTCCTTTTATATATTAACAGATTTAGTTTGTTAATGTTTTTAGAATTCTACCAATTTTCTTATGCAGAAAATGGTTTTATAATGACTGCATCTGTCTTCTTTCTCAGGAAACTTTTGTCAGGTTTTAATATCAAAATTAATCCATCTTTATATGTATAAATTATTTTTATGTAACTCTTATTTCCTTTTGAAGTAGTTGATTGGAATTGGTGGTATTTAATGCTTAAATGTCTAGTAGAATTTGATGATGAAGCAATTCAGACCTGGAGTTTTCTTTTGGGAAAGATTGTAAATGAATTGAATTTTTTAAATCTAGAATTTTGAGATTTTTAATTTTTGGTGTCAGTAAGTTATGTTTTTCTAGTATTTTATCTAAAGTTTTGAATTCCTAGCCCTGAGATTATTCATCAAATCATCTTATTCTTTAAATGTCTGTCAGATCTAGAGGGAGGTCCCATTTCATTCGAGGTATTAAACTATTCTTTCCTCTAGTTCTCTTGATTGGTCTTACTGTGTGTTTGTATGTTTTATTATTATCATTCTTTTCAAAGAATGAACGGTGGACTTTGTTGATCCTCCCTTTAATGTTTTCCCCCACTTCATTAATTTCTCTTTAAGCTTATTTCTTTTTCCTTTTGTTTTAATTTATGGCTTTTTTGTGATAGTCTTATTTCACTGATTTTTTAAAAATCTATTCTCAAGTATTTTTAGCTCTAATTACCTTCTAGGCATGGCCTTATTATCTCACACGTTCTGATATACCCCATTTTCATCATTTGGGTCAGTATAGTTTTAGTATGATGTCATAAATATAGCAATGACGTAGTTCTACATAGTCCTGTTAGAGAAGAGCTTCCCCAGGGTTCCCTGCCAGCCTTGCATTTTATGCACACCGTCCACAGAGGCAAGGCCTAATCACAGCTTATCTAAGTCTTGCAGAACTTCCTCTGATCCTTCTGGAACATGAGAACATGGGAGGCTTGTGAGGAACTGCTACAAGACTGTTTCTTACTTGCTTCACTCTTCCTGGGATGTCTGTCACGAGCCTGTTTCTTACTACCTCCTGGGTTCTGATGAGTGAGGCTTTCTGCCTCAGTTCCCTTGCAGGATAGCTGCAGGCTGTAAGCAGCTCGGCCGCAGTGGGGCCTGGGCTCCTCCGCAGAGTGCCCTGCTGTCTGCATTGCTGTCATCTGGCCCCCCCGTTTCATTGTCACCCTGCGAAAGAGACTGGGAGCTGGCGCTTTGGCTACTGTTGCTTTTGTTTTTAACGTTAAGTAATAACCTGTCTGAATCTAAAAATGACTCATTGTTTCCTTATTGACCAAATCTGTCAGCATTGCTTGTCTTGAAAGGTTTGGTGATAGTCAAGGTTGAATGATAGTCAGAGGTTGGGCTCTTTAACTGTATTAGGACGTCAGCAAAGCCTCTTCGAGGAGGCAGTGTTAGATTTTCAGAGATGAATGATTGATATCATGGGCATTCTAGACATGGGATGCTTCGACCAACTTGTATCCATAATTTCCTATTCCTTTTTTTTTTTTTTTTTTTTTTGGAACGCACTTGCCAGTATTTAATGAACCTTCTTCCATGTGGCTTCAGGCCTTCACGCTGACAGGCTGTTTGGGGAGCTTGCCCTTCCCCCAGACTTTGCAGTAGCCCCATCGCACCACATCAGTTATGGGAGCAGCTCCCGTCTCGTTTTTGGCAGCATTTGCCTGTGTCTGCTCACTGACCAATGTCCAAGGTTTATCGAGGTTGACAGTTGGGCAGAAGCTCTGGCTCCTCTTTAAGTGGTAATGCCTCGTGCCAACCAAATGATATTCGTTGATGTGGATCCTGTGGAGATGCCACCAGCATTCCCCTGGTCTCCGGGGTGCTTCCGGTGCTTGCTGATGCAACCGTGGCCGTGGCTCACGTGGCCCCGAAGTTTCTGGGTCTTCCCCAGTCTGGATGGCACGTCAGCAGCCATTCTTCTTTATGCTGTGTGCTCCCACCTGCAGTCACACAGTCTGCCTGCCACCAGATACTCCTTTAAAAGCTGAAACCTTACAACCCAGAGCTCTCTATCAAGTGCATAAGGAGTTTTGTAATCTTGCATTTTGAATCTTACATCAGTTTTATTTTTCCCCCCACATCTCTGAAGTTTCAGTTTTATTTGGCCCATTTCACTAAATAAAACTTATTTTATTTTATTTATTTATTTATTTTTAACGTTTATTTATTTTTGAGACAGAGAGAGACAGAGCATGAACAGGGGAGGGGCAGAGAGAGAGGGAGACACAGACTCTGAAACAGGCTCCAGGCTCTGAGCTGTCAGCACGGAGCCCGACGCGGGGCTCGAACTCACGGACCGTGAGATCATGACCTGAGCTGAATTTGGACGCTTAACCGACCGAGCCACCCAGGCGCCCCAATAAAACTTATTTTAAAAGTCTATTTCTTCATATAATTTCTTCTCTTTTCAGATGGCAGTCTGTATACAGAGTTTAAGATCTCTCTTATTCATTTACCTTCCTTTAGGAAGTCTTTCCTTATCTTCCAGACATACACACTCAGGGAAGAGTGACCGGCCTCTTCCTAGGTTGTATACCTGTAACAGTTTATATATGCCGTTATTATGGTGCTTAAGACATTGTATCTCTATTTTGTTTTACGCGTTGATCTGTTGTTAGACTGTAAGCTTGTGGGAATCACCTTTGTATCATTTCCACTAACCCATAGCTTCCCATTATCCTAACATAGTGATTGGCACATATTGTTGAAATAACAACTAATTTACTTTATATGTATCTTACATGTGGTTTTTAATTAGAATACAGTTTGAGTAATATTGAAATGTGATTTAAATGAATATATAAATTATGTGTGTTTAATTTTTGTGCTTTCATCATTAAATCATGCTTTAGGTGATGTTTGTATATTCAGCTGTAAACCATGCTTCAGATGATATTAACTAGAATTTATCTCAAAAGTATATCTTATTTTGTTAAAAAGATTTCAAAATCCTAAATACTCTTATATGTACTATAAAATTGAATATGAATTTGAGTGTAGCTGTTTTTTTTTTTTTTTTTTTTTAATTTTTTTTTTCAATGTTCATTCACCTTTGGGACAGAGAGAGACAGAGCATGAACGGGGGAGGGGCAGAGAGAGAGGGAGACACAGAATCGGAAACAGGCTCCAGGCTCTGAGCCATCAGCCCAGAGCCTGACACGGGGCCCGAGCTCACGGACCCCGAGATCGTGACCTGGCTGAAGTCGGACGCTCAACCGACTGCGCCACCCAGGCGCCCCAAGTGTAGCTGTTTTAATCGAATAAACTTTTTTTCTGGAATAATTATAAATACTAAAAAAGTACACATGGTCAGTGTATGATGAGTTATTCTAACCTTCAAGGTGTCATAACACAGAATTTATACATTCATACAGAAATGGATGAATTTTTAGAACAGTTATGTTAGCTTAAAGACCTTATTGTAGTATTTTTTAAAAAGTCAGATCCTCTAGTGCATTTAAAATATAATTCAATATACAAGTACCTAATTTATAGCATTGTGTGTAATGTGATTTGTATATACTCCATTTATAAACCTTTTGGAACTCATCTTCTCTATGAAGTGACTTACCTGTTTCCAATCAGGGATATATGTGAGGGTTGACTACAGCAGTGACTGAAGAAGTTAGGTGTTAACATTGTTTATATTTGGAAACTATCGGGAGTGCTTTTGTTTTTGAAACTGTGTAAGATTCAGATCACACGTTGTGTTTCAAATACCAGGAATTAAAAGGAGCTTTCTATGGTATTGGAGAACAAAAGGGTTTCTTAGTTCTAGGTGAGAAATTGAGGCAAATGTATTAGCTAAGGAGTAGATAAAAAAGTACAATCCCTGTTTTAGAATGTTCCACAGTTAAGAAAAACTTGGTTAGCAAATCTTGATTTGGTATAAACAGAGGAGTATACTTCATGCTTTACACGTCTTGGGAAGAAAATCTTTTTGTCTTCACATTAAGTGACAGGAAAATAATATGAAGAAATCTGTCACTTGTTAGACATTGTGGCAGAGTCCCATTAAATCTTACTTGGGACCTTTTGCATAGTTACATAATTAGTAAACATTTAGATTTATTTTCCTACTAAAGAATCAAGTAAGGCTTATGTGAATAGACATTGAAACAAAGTCATTGTTGGTCCAAATGATTTGCTTTATAGTTTCTCACTAAAGCGGACTCCTTTTCAGAAGGGAGCTGTATTTCTAGTATAGGTATTTTGTTTTGCATAGTGAAAATAGAATGGGAATATTTGCTTTTCATGGTTGAGAAATGAGGCTTTTAAACTAAGCATGATACATTATGATAAGTGCATAAACTGTGATAATTAAATTCTTAAAACCAGACAGATGGAGTATAATTCCACAGATATGACCAAAAGGTCAGATTGAAAGGAAATAATCCCTAAATTCTTGGCTTGTCACTTACCAACTGGGTATGAAACCATCATACTGTAGCTGTCTCCACTGACTTAGCGGAAGACAAGAAGGGCTTGAATCATGCAAGTGTCTTATTCTTAAGATAGTCCCTTAAAGTTTTAAACTTTTAATTATGAAAACTTTCAAACACATACATGAGTGTGTAGTAGAACAAAGCCCGTCACCTATAATTTCACCTCCTGGACGATCTTGGGTTATTTTTCAGACATCATATATAATTATTTGGTTTATGAAAATTCTGATGTAACATACAAATCTCATATTATCTATGAATAAATTGCTTCTGTTAAATAAGCTATACCTATCATGATTTATTATTTGTGCCATCTTTTTAAAAAAAAAAAATTTTTTTAGTGTTTATTCATTTTTGGAAGGACAGAGACAGAGTGCGAGTGGGGGAGGGGCAGAGAGAGAGGGAGACACAGAATCCAAAGCAGGCTCCAGACCCTGAGCTGTCAGCACAGAGCCTGACGCAGGGCTCGAACTCACAGACTGTGAGATCATGACCTGAGCCAAAGTCAGATGCTTAACCAACCGAGCCACCCAGGCACCTCAATTTGTGCCATCTTTTGAAATAATCTGCTGCATGAACTGAAAAGTAGTTTCTATTTTAAGACAAAATGACTTACTTTAAAGGATTCTGTGATGGATAAAAGCATCCAGAGTCCTTGGGTGAATGAACTGAAATACTTGATGTTGTATTGGTCAGATAATAGGTAGTTTCGATTGTTTTGACTCAAAACAGATTTTTCCTTTATAGTATGTTGGCACTTAAATATAGTTAGCATTCCTTTTCTTACTAAAATTTTGTGAATTATAAGTGGTCTTTTGTCACTTTGAATATTTGTCTTAAGTGTTTATTTATTTATTTAAAAAAAAAATTTTTTTTTTCAACGTTTATTTATTTTTTTTGGGACAGAGAGAGACAGAGCATGAACGGGGGAGGGGCAGAGAGAGAGGGAGACACAGAATCGGAAACAGGCTCCAGGCTCTGAGCCATCAGCCCAGAGCCCGACGCGGGGCTCGAACCCACAGACCGCGAGATCGTGACCTGGCTGAAGTCGGACGCTTAACCGACTGCGCCACTCAGGCACCCCTATTTATTTTTTTTTAAGAGAGAGAGAGAGAGAGAGAGACAGAAAAAGTGTGCGTGCATAGTTGGGGAGGGGCAGAGAGAAACAGAGGGAGACAGACTGCTTCAGACAGAGCAGGGCCTATTGTGGGGCTCAAACCTACAAATTGTGAGATAATGAATTGAGCTGAAATCAAGAGTCAGGCGCTTAACTGACTGAGCCACCCAGGTGCCCCCTAAGTGTATTTTTTAAATAAGATGTTGGAAACTCTTTTGCTTAAAGGATACTGTATCATTTGAAAAATGCATGAGCATATTCTAAATTACAAAAGTCTTCTAGGAGGATACTACACATCTTTGTACAAGTTCCAAAGGGAGAAAATTTTAAAGTAAGAATATTTATTTTAATTGTAGTAACACAAAACCTAAAGTATACCATCTTAACTATTTTTAAATGTATAAACTAAGAATGTTGTATATACTTTATGTGGTTAAGATTCAAATCAGACAAGTTAGTAGAGAGTTATGTATTTGTTTTTATATACCACTCAGAGCAAAGTCACCATAATATTGTTTGTACTTTTTCAGGTCATTACTTCTTTTTACGTGGAGCGTGGAGGAAATGCGATGTCCTTTATGGGAAAAGGGGTCACTAAGAGCACAATTCTTTGTTTGCTTCACTTATCCCACGAGATGATGGCCCAAGCCCAGAGTTCGGTGAGAGCATCAGAAGCCGCCTGTCTTCTCAACAGTTGCTAGACAAGGAATGTGCTGTGTCTCACACGTTTCAAGCCTATATGAAAATATCTCATTTGATTTTTCTTCTTAGGAGACAGAAATGACTTCTGACTGAGATGTTTCTTAGAAGTTGTGTATTACACAAATCTGAATTTTATTTGAAATACATTTTGATTGAAATCTGGCTCTAGAGAACTACATTTTGTCTAAATCATGGGGGAGGTAGTTGTTTTGAAGACAAGTTGTTTTGTTTAACTTTTAAGTAGAAACTGAGATTTTTGTTTGCCTTGTTTTGGTTAAATACTAAATTAAAGCCAAGTCTTAAGTACATTTTAACTTTGTTTTGAGTAAAAAAAATTTTTAAATGTAAAAGTTACTTTAAACTTTTTCTGTTGTATTCCTAGAGCCTTACCTAATGTGTCTCTGTTCCTTTTGTTCGTTCTAGGAGTGGATGTCACTCTGGTTCTTGCCTCTGGGGAGTCACAGCGAAGACCAGGCCCCTACTCAGCAAGGATTGGCTTGGTTGATTCCATTATGGGTTGATCGAGATCCAGAAGTCAGTGTGAAGGAAAATGGAGTCCATTATGTGTAGATTAAAAACAAGTGAAACAAACAAATATATACATATACGTATATGTATACGTATATGTATATGTATATATTTGTGTTTTCCAAAATGAGATTATTTTAGTGACTGTACCTTCAGCTGTTTACTCTCTCCTAGTCAGTTTGGGCTGCCGTAACAAAATACTATAAACGAGGTGGCTTAGAAAACAAATTTATTTTCTTATAGTTCTGGAGGCTAGAAATCTGAGATTAGGTGTCAATAATGTTGGGTTCTGGTGAGGGCTCTCCTTTCTGGCTTACAGACAGCTGCCTTCTCACCGTGTGCTCATGTGACCTTCCTCCTCTTATGAGGCCACCAATCCTATCAGATTAGGACCCCACCTTTATGACCTCATTTAACTTTAATTACATCCTAAAAGCTCTGTCATCAGGTTTAGGTATATTAGGGGTTAGGGCTTCAACATAGGAATTTAGAGGGGATACAGTTCAGTTAGTTCATAGCAGACCCTCTTCAATCACACTCATTAGAGTACAGATTAAAAATAGAAAAAAAAAAAAGGGTTATAGAAACTTTCACTTTTAGAGAGAACAGTGAAAAATTATTGGAGAAGCCCAGCCATTTTCAAAGATTTTAGCTGCCAAGTGATATTTGTGTGTCATTTAATAGAATAGTACAATTATGGCGCAAAATTTTATGTTATTAATAAATTTTCCAGTTGTAGCCATTTGTCCTCTTACCTCTTTTTTAAAACCACTTTATTGAGGTATGATTGACATGGAAAATCTGTACATATTTAATATGTAGAAATTCATGAATTTGGAGATAAGTGTATACTTCTGAAATCATTACCACAATTGTGCTGTAAACATATCCTTCACCTACAGAAGTTACTTCTTGTCCTCTTATTTATTTTTGTGATTAGAATACTGACCATAAGATCTACCCTCCTAGCAAATTTTTAAGTATCTGATACAGTACTCGTAACTATGGGCACCGTCCATTAATTTCAAACAAGAAATGATTATATTCTGTTACAATAAAAACCTTGGTTTTTAGAAACATTATTTGGTCTGAACATACAGGTTCTATTCTTTATATACATCAGACTTGTTTGCTTGACCATATGATGACCACATTGTTTTTTGCTATCCTGTAGCTTCCAGTGAAACTGTTTTAGAATCAGAATTCAGAAGTCAACCAAAATGCATAGCTCACACAGCAGTGGTACTGTGGCAAACATATTACAGCACATTAATCTTATTTGAAACATTTTTCTTTTACGGTAATTTTGGGGAAAATACTAAATGCTTTAGGGAAAGACAGTTCAGTTATTTCTTTTTGCAAAGAAGTTTCAAAAAGGTTAAAGCCATTTATTTGGAAGAAGCACTAATGGGGATGGAGAAGAAAATAATAGATAACCTCTTTAAAAATGAGGAATAAACAGGAATCATATTCATAAAAAAATGTGTAAGCACTCTGTGCTCTCCTAGAAAGAGGCTTGTGAGCTATAATTTTTATTCTTATTTGTACCTGGTTTTGACTTTCTGTGACATTTGCTTTTATTGAACTTTTCTATATTGCTTGTTTGATGGAATAGGATTTTTATTCATTCATAAATTTATAGGACACTGTTTTCTATAAGTGTCTTATAATTTAGGATCGTCAAGACAGTGTCATAAAAGCATGATATTTTACGTACCAGAGAAATTAAGAGTTCATGTTAAGGAATTGGGTTCTTTGGTTTGATGGCTTTTCTTTAATCTGAACAGGTGAGGTTCACTTCACTGGGATTAGGATCGGCACTGACCACCCTTGAAACAGGTTGTGTGGCCTTGGCAAACAGCTGTCAGAACATTTCTGGTGGGCTCTGGGGGACTGTGGTGAACATTCTTCTGGACCAGTCGGAATGCAGTGTGGTGCGCAGGGAGGTATGCCTGTCCGCCTAGCACCTCGTCCCCATTCAGCCTTAGAAACTCGTGGTTGTATGGTCTTTGTAAACCATACTCTCTTGGGAATGACTTATCAGTGGTATCCTCTATGTTGTGGACTGATTGCTGGCCATTATCTTTTGTACCTGCAAATAAAACCTCAAATAAAATACTAGTAGAGAATAAAAAAGATACTAATTCACAGTAAATACTGGAGTTCTTTATTTTGAGAAGACCAAAGTAGAATTTGGTATATTTTTATATGAATTCTTTTATATTATCACACATTAAAAGGTAGTTCATGGGAAAAAAGTTACTTTCATATTACCTCAGGGCATATGAATCTCTAATATCTATAGATAGAGCTTTACTTAAGATGAATGGCTGTCAGATAACTCTGTAGTAGTTATCATATATAAGAGGAAAAGTAAACCCTATTTTAATTCTTTCTAAATAATTTGTGGCTTCATTTTATTGCCGCTTTTATTGAAATGATTGATGCAATCTTTTTTAATGTTTGTTTATTTTGAGAGAGAGAGAGAGCATGCACAAAGGGAGCTTGAGCGGGGGAGGGGCAGAGGGAGGGGGAAAGAGAATCCCAAGCAGGTTCTGAGCTGTTACCGCAGAGCCCAGTATGGGGCTCAGTTTCATAAACCGTGAGATCATGACCTGAGCTGAAATCAAGAGTCGGGCGCTCAACCAGCTGAGCCACCCACGTGCCCCTCGATGCAAATATTTTTAAAAACAGTGATGCAAGAGTGATCTGAGGATTGTGAAGAAAACAGCAGCTCCAGGGCCCGCCATTTGCCAGTTCCCAGTTCCAAAATCCAAATGCTGTAGTTTTCTTGTTGTTTTTAAGTAGTAATGCTTAATCTTGTAGCTTCCTCTTGATTCACCAACTTTAAAGATATCTATTGACTTCAAGTTAAGATGGTCGCAAATTTCACTCTCTTTGGATCCCCTCTGTTACCCCGTTATTCACCCCTCATACCACAATCTTTCACTGTATACATAATCAGTGTTCATTTTAGTACCATTATTTAATTTGACCATCTTAAGGACCTAGAAGGTAAAGTTGGACATTTGTGGCTTGTGTTTCTAGTTGGGACTTTTTTATTGAGAACAGCTTGTATGAGAGGGATAGTCGGGGCGGGGGGGGGGGGGGAAGGGAAGGGTGTGTGTGTGTGTGTGTGTGTGTGTGTGTGTGTAAGGAAATAATAGAAGTGTGAAAGTGTATTTCTTAACTGCTACCAGAACAGTTTATATTTTATGGATCATTTTTTTGGAAAAATAAAATTCTGAAATAGGAAAAAATATATTTCCTGATGAAATAATTTCCTCCACTGTTAGGTCATCATATAACAAGAAACGGGCATGGCAAATTCTCATAATGATATCTCAGTATATGCAGTTGCCCAGTGATATGGTTTTTATTATTAAATTCGATATATTGGTTATTTCAGAGATGACAGCAAGATGGCAGTATTGACATTTTCTTTTTTTTATTTTAGGCTGCATTTATTCTTCAGAATCTCCTTGTAATTCCAATGCCTTCAATAATTTTAAAGGATTATACTTGGCAGGTGGGTAACTTTAAACAGTTATCAAGCTGGTAGATATTTGAGATTAATTGATGATTAAATTTCAGCATATATATACATATATACACATATATTGTCACTGATGAAACTTTATGGCAACAGGACCTCTTAAAAGAGAATTTGGAAGGGGTGCCTGGGTGGCCCAGTCAGTTGAGTGTCTGACTCTTGATTTCGGCTCAGGTCATGATCTTACGGTTTGTGGGATTGAGCCCCATTTAGAGTGTGGAGCCTGCTTTGGATCCTCTCTCTCCCTGTCTCTCTGCTCCTCCCCTGCTCATGCTGTCTCTCTTTCTTTCTCAAAATAAATAAATGAACTTAAAAAAAATGTAGAATTTTTTTTTTGTGCTTGATCAGATTTACAAATCCTTTTCCATAACGTTAAAAATAATTTTGAGCAGAAATAATAGATAACTTGTTTACCATGTACAGAAACATTAATAGCTAATATAGAGTTTATTATATATTCTTCTAGGAGCTTAACATTATTTAACTTAATATTTAACTTGTGTAATTGAGTTGTGGGCCACTAGTATCCTCATTTTGTAGATTAAGAAGCTTTCACACAGAGGGTTTAAATAACTTGCCCTGAATCACACCTTTGCTTTGAGTCTAGCTGGTCTCATACCCACCCAGTATACACCTCTGTAATTTAATAGTTATACACAAAATTATTTATACTTAGGTATGTGTTACTGTTAACATTTTTTTTTTAACCTTTTCTGGGTTAGTGCAGTTAAGGTCATAATTTGTCTTTCTTTGGTTCTTACTGGATTAATTTTTTGTTTCATGTTCTGAATGTTGAGTCTAGTAGTACCTAGCTTTTTTGCAGCCTACTGCTTTTTAGATGATTTGGAGGATAGAAAAACGGTGTCACTGGGGAGGTAAGATGTGCTGTTTCTCTGTGTGTTTGTTAATCACACTATTGTACCTCACTCTCCAGGATCCTAGACAAATCTGAGGTTTCTTTTGAAATTTTTGTTAGAACATATCCTTGGAGGAATTGCTGAATCCACTTGAGCCTTTGTGAAGACAGCTTTTCAGGCAGTGATGTGAAGTGTGGATCCAGGTGGTTGTTAAGGCCCACATCTCATTAAACTCTTGGAAGGTTCACTTTTCCACACTTGACACACCCAGCTTAACTCTGCCAGTTATGGAGGATCCCACGCCACTTTCCCACTTGTTCTTGTAATTTGTTTAACGCTGCCTTCTCATCCTGGTTGCTTATTCACCATCTGCCTCGTAATAAAACCATAGGAGACAAAACTGGAAAGAATACACAGGATTAATATTTATGTTACTGGTGTAGTAGTTTTGATGCTTGTTATCCAATAACTAGATTTTAAGAGGTGTTGTTCTTGGCTCATATGCAAATCACCACTAGTCCCGTTGTTAAACTAGCGACACTTGTGTGTTATAAGCTTGGTAATGTAATGCCATCGAATTTTTTATTATTGAAATAGCTATAATATAAAAGCTAGAGTAATACTACTTCTGGGTCCTATTGGAGCTCATGGGACATTTTATTATACTACGGAAGCATGTGTAGATGTTCACATTTTTCTCCTACAAGTTAAATAGGGCACAGTTCCTTTGTCTTGCTAGTGACCATGCTTACTGCATGGTTTTGTTATTCTCCATGTTTTTATCACAGAATTAATTTTCTACTACAAAGTTGAAAATAGTGCTTAGAATGAGCTTTTGGGCTCTTCTGCCAGAATCTGAAATTCTGAGAGCTGCTCCAATCCAAAATAGTATTTGATAATGAAACTTTTGCTAGTCTTTAGCAAAATTAGGAAAATAAGTCTAATTTTTTTGTGTTTGTAATAAACTTAGATTTTCTTCCTGTTCTTGGTTATTATTTTTGGTTTCTAAGTGTCCTCATTTAGCGTTATGATTGGTTGGTAGCCTCATATTTGTCCCCCAACATTTTAAAAGTTTAGTGGTACTTTATTTATTAAAAAAATTTTTTTTAATGTTTATTTAAAAAAAAATTTTTTTTTTTAACATTTATTTATTTTTGAGACAGAGAGAGACAGAGCATGAACGGGGGAGGGTCAGAGAGAGAGGGAGACACAGAATCTGAAACAGGCTCCAGGCTCTGAGCGGTCAGCACAGAGCCCGACGCGGGACTCGAACTCACATACCACGAGATCGTGACCTGAGCCGAAGTCGGACACTTAACCGACTGAGCCACCCAGGCGCCCCTAATGTTTATTTATTTTTGAGAGAGAGACAGAGTGTGAGTGGGGGAGGGACAGAGAGAGGGGGGGACATAGAATCTGAACCAGGCTCCAGGCTCTGAGCGGTCAGCACAGAGCCCGATGTGGGTCTCGAACTCGAACAGAGAGATCGTGACCTGAGCTGAAGTTGGATGTGTAACCAACAGAGCCACCCAGGCGCCCCTAGCGGTGCTTTAAATTCCACCGTGAAAACAGCTGTTCCAAGAAGGGAGAAAAATAGTTTTCAGATACTTCAATGGAATTTTATAATCTCCAAGAGGTTTGACCTTTGCCAGTTTATTATATCCGGAAAGAAAGTGCTACATATCTAGTATTCTGAAATTAAAACTGTCTTTGGTAGAATGATGAATAATGATCTTATTCCAAAAACTGTTTCATTTGCTTATCTTAATATGCATTTCACAGTATTTTGGGGATAGAGCAGGAAGTAGCACCAGTATCTAGAAGCTTTGTAAATACTGTATTTTGGTTGAGATAGGTATTTGATTAATTATGTTTTACAAAGAGAATTACTTTTACTGCTTTGCACTTTGTTTTGATGCCTCAAGTCTGAGCTGATGTCCTCTGTACTGTTGTTCCACTGGGCATTCTGCAGTGTTCTTTTTGTGATTTCTACCCATTTCCAAATTCTTTCCCTGCAGCCCCAGAATAAATTCCCATTTCATGTCACTGTCTGGGATTGTTGTACTTCAGAGTAGTGATGATTCGCATATATAAATTATGTAACTGGTTGGTTTTTCTTTTATTGTTTTGTACTAGAAAGCTTAGAGCCTTCCTATCAAATGTGGCTTATCTGGTACATACATTTTTTTTTTTTTTTACTTTATTCTTGGTTATGTTATTTTCTTTTTTTTTATTTTTTTGTTTTTTAATTTTAATTTTAATTTTTTTTAATTAAAAAAAAATTTTAATGTTTATTTATTTATGAGACAGACAGAGTGTGAGCGGGGCAGGAGCAGAGAGAAAGGGAGACAGAATCCGGAGCAGGTTCCAGGCTCTGAGCAAGCTGTCAACACAGAGCCTGGTGCAGGGCTCGAACTCACAAACCGCGAGATCGTGACCTGAGCTGAAGTTGGATGCTTAACCAACTGAGCCACCCAGGCGCCTCCAGTTCTGTTATTTTCATACCTTTGTTTTTCTTTCTTTCAACCCTGCTATACTTTCACTATCATGTTATAATCTATCTTTCCCTGTAATAGGCTTTAAATCTTTTCTGGAACAAGGGGAAGCATAAGTCACTTAAAACATTTTAATTTTAAAAAATATTAAAAATACATTTAGTAACCTGTATAATCCAATTTATTTTATTTATTATTTTTTTATAAATTTTTTTTAACGTTTATTTGTTTTTGAGAGAGAAAGAGAGAGAGAGAGAGAGAGAGAGAGATTGGGACAGTGTCTGACGGGGGGAGGGGCAGAGAGAGAGGGAGACACAGAATCTGAAGCAGGCTCCAGGCTCTTGAGCTATCAGCACAGAAGTTGACATGTGGCTCAAACTTAGTGAGCCATGAGATCATGACCGGAGCTGAAGTCGGATGCTTAACATACTGAGCCACCCAGGTACCTCTGTATAATACATTTTAATCTTCTTTTAATCAGAAAGACACTAGCATTTAATACCTATGTCAATAATTTAGGTTCTTTTTCATATATTTCCTTTACTGCCATGCCTAATTTCTTGCCTTATTTCTATGTAGAATGTATGTGACCTTATTTTTAATGTATTTTTAAAATGTTTCTCTCAGCCCCTGCCATAGACATGATAGCTCTTTGTCAGCCTTTGCTAGTGCATGATGATATTGCCAAGTAAAGTTAAAAATCAGGTCTTAAGTTTTGTAGCCTGACTCCCCACTTACTTTTTTGCATGGGTGTAGAAATGTAGTGGATGTGGGCGGTCACTGGGAGTAGGGGAGATAAAGAGCCTGAGTCTTTCTGCTGCTTCCCTCAGCACCTCCGTTAGGGCCTGAAACCCGGGCTCCTGCTGCAGTGAGAACCCAGGTTCTGGTATGTCAGTCCTGCTGTATCACAGATCTTTTCTATTCAAGGCACTGTTTTTAAGAGTGATGCTTATAAGTATTTGTCTTTCCTTCTTCAAGGCTATAGCCTTCTCGGGCAGAGGAAACACAAATCACTGTGCACGAGGCCCTAAACTGTCATGCTCCCTGTTCTCCAATGTCTTGTAAACTCTGCAGCCTGACTTGGTGTTAGTACTCTTGCTTGTGGAAAATTGTGTTTCTGGGTTAGTTTGAGGACCATTGTCACAAATCCATATCCCTGCAACACTAACAACCTGAATGGAACTTTGGAGTTGCCTATAACAAATTTATTGGTTAGATAGGGATTATCTATGAAGTTTGTTTGCGTTCATTTCTGTAAACATTTGTTGAGTACCTAAATTTTGGAGATTCACAGGTGATCAGATTTAATTCTCTGGGGCTTATGGCATGTGGGAGAAGACAAACACATATCCGGGGAACATTGCTAGAATATTTTATGTAGGATCATGGTAGCATATGCATAAATTTTGTAATATTAAAGTTGTTCTTTCCACTTGAAAATGGTATGACACTTTTGAATGTAAAGGTAATTTCATACACTTACAGTGAGTTGTCAGTTTGTGGTGCAAGTACACTTGTTTGTGATTTGGTTCCTTTCCATATTAGGGATAGGACTTTGAGCTGTCCACATATGTTTTAGTTTTTTAACTTTATTTGGAAACAAAAATCACCTTATATAAAAGTTGCAGAAACGGTACCTTGTACCCAGATTCCCCGTATGTTCTAATTATACCAGATTTGCCTTAATTCTACCTGCTGGTATTTTTTTTCTGAACTGTTAAGAGGTGCAGGCATAATGCTTCTTTTTCTCCTAAACACTTAAGTGTGAATTTCCTAAAAATGAAGACATTCTCTTATAAAATCATAATAATTATCAAAATTAGGTAATTATTCAAATTTTTCCAGTTGTCCCACTGTTGTCCTTTACAACACCCCAGTCAGGATCTAGGACCTGGTTTGGGAATACGTGTTGCATGTAGTTGTCATGTCTACTTAGTTTCTTTTAGCTAAAATCGTTCCTAAATCTTTAACATTTATGACCTTAGCATTTTTGAAGAGTTTAGGCTATTTAATTTTTATAATATTCTTTAATTCGGTTTATCTGTCCTCAGGATTAGATTCAGGTTATACATTTTTTGACAGAAAAGCCACAGAAGTGACGTGTTCTTGTTAGTGCGTTGTCTCAGGAGACAAGATAAACTCTTTGCCCCATTACTGGGGATACTGACTTTGCTTGTTTGGTCAAGGTAGAGTCTACTTGTTTCCTTCATGTGGAGTTACATTGTTTTTTTTTTTAATTTTTTTTGAAGGGAGATATGCTGAGATTGTGTCAATACCTATTTCTCATCAACTTTTCTTCTACTAGTTTTAACTTGATTTGTGATTCTTGTCTAAAGCAATTATTATAGAATGGTTGCCAAATGATGGCTTTCTAATTATGTCATTCTTTCTTTTTGTCTGGTTCTGTCATTTATTATATTTTAATGTAAGAAAGAGCTTTCTTTTCTGCCCCATTTATTTATGTATTTACACCAGTATGGACTCAAAGATTCTTAGATTGTTTTATGAGTTATAATCTGTTTCTGTCGTTATTTATTTAGATAGTCAAATTGTTCCAGATTTGACTAGGAGGAGACCCTTCATGAAGAATCTTTTGTCCTTTTAATGTGTTTTCATCAGTCTTTGAGCACTTCCTTCCTTTCTGGTATAGCAAGATGTTCCAGAATTTCCCGGCCCCAGCCTGGAATCAGACATTTGAGCAGAGAGCCCTGATTTCTTTTAATGGAGAATGGTATTTAGAAATGAGATCAGGGTTCTACGTCTGTTCACTGTTCCTGGGCAGGAGGAAGGAGTCGTTACTTCCGTGTGCTTACAGTGAACGTAGCAGGAAACGGTCTGCGCATGTGTTTGTGTGTGTGTTCTAGAGAAATAGTCGACTCATTAATAGTTACAGTTTTTATCATTTTCATATTTGATGCGTTAATTATCAGTGCGTATTTTTCATCTCTTAATATGTTCATCAGGAATCATCATAAAGTATTGATTTTGCAAACCAATAAATACTTGATGTCAGAGAAGCAGTATCATTTTATTTATATTCATATTTTATCTGTAGTTAAGGATTTTGTATGTAATTATGGTCACTTTTTCCAATTTCTGAATTACATTATAGCAGTTTTCTTTAATTGTTACATATCAAAATGATTTGTCATCTTGAAAATATTCTCTATTTTTTTTTTTCCTTAAAGATTTTATTTTAAGTAATCTCTATACCCAGTTTGGGGCTTGAACCCACAACTCCCATATTAATAAGAGTTGCATGCTCCACAGACTGAGCCAGCCAGGTGTCCCTGTTCTCTGCTCTTCTTAAATGTAATTTTCAGTTTGCTTCTAGTTCCTTTTGAATCATAGCTAAATGGGTATATTAGTACTGTGACACTAGGACTAAAATACTTGTTTTTAAATTAATATTCTAGCTTATTGCATCCTTGAGAACAATGTTTTCAAACTAATTGGAATGTTCTATGACATAATTAATTTGCTTTTCTCTTTGCAAACTTATTTATAATGGCACCTGGTGATTTGAAGAGTTTTCTTTTTTTGCATACTGTCCTTCTCGGCTGTTCCTGGCAGTTTTGCAGATGATCTGGCAGCCCTAGCACTCACCTGAGGGCAAGTCTGGTAAGGATATAGACATCCTGAGACAGAGCAGTTAGACCATGCTGATTTCCCCACTGTGCCAGAAGCCAGCCCCATCAATTACTGATGGATCTGTGGAGCAGAGCCTTGTGTGTGCATGAAAAGCTTCATTGTTCTGGCCCTTGTACCATTAGTCATCTGTGGAAAGCCTGAGTCAGACCATCTTTTGTGCATATGCTGGGCTTGGCTTTAGTACCCTGAGTACAGCTCTGTTGCTAACATGCCATTGCCACTAGGAAGCTTTGGCATGTGGAGGAAGGGGTTTCAGGCTTAATGATTAGTTAAAATAAATCAAATTTAAAAAATAATGGTGTGATATGTATGTATTTGAGATCATTTGGTCTTCTTTGAGGACTTAAAAATATTTTGAATGAATTGTTTGAAGTTTTAGAAAAAAATTTTAAAGTAATAAATACATACAGTTAAAGCACCTAATAGAGCTTGTAATGAACTTTACTGCCTCTTTTCATTCACAGAGACAGCTTTACCTCCTACTGATTTTAATACCTTCATATCTCTAAATAGTAGTTTGCAATAATGTTTGTTGCTTTACTGTGTTGATACACAGGATTTAGCTCATTTAAACAGTGTCCTGCCAATTTAGTTTATTACTGTTCTTAGTTTCTCCACTGCCGTTTCTGGTCTTGTGACCTATGGATCATGTCTCTCTCCCTCCATTTAGAAGGTGAGGAAGTTGTGGGTAAGATGTTCCATAAGCCGATCTTTGTCAGCTTTAGTTCTACTTTGACTCTGCGAATCTTGATTATGTTTACCTTCTCTTCTGCAGCCTTCATTTATCTAGGAGTTGATTCTAACAATTGTAAACTAGTAATTTACTACAGAGCCATTTACTGGGGTGCCATGACTCCTCTGATGCTCAGAGGAAACATTTTCTGATATTCATATATATGTATATATATAGGTTTGAGTGTGTGTATAATTTAAAAAAGTGATTTGGGTGATTTTTTTCCCCCCTTGGAGTTTTTATCTTTAATTTTTTTTTTTTTTGAATTGTGAGTCTAAATCATATTTCATGTTTTTCTAAACTCTTGATCATCCTTTCTCTTCAGTTAGGATCATTTTTCCTAGAAATCATCTTCAAAATAATTATACTCCTACCTAAAAACAAGTGCATGAGCAATAAACTTAATGAGTTCTTGCATATTTGAAAATGCATTTAAATTGCACTTGATAGTTTGGGTAGTTACCATATATTAGGTTGAAATCATTCCTCATAAGAATTTTGCTTCACTGTCTTCTAACTTCCCCTCCGCTGATGAGAAGTTGGATCCCCATGTGGCTCTTTTACCTCTTTACCGCCAAGTTTTTCTTTTATCATCTCCTCTTTATCTTTGATGTCCTAGAATTTTATGGTTATATATCTTTTTCATTGCTCTTGCTGTAGTGCTCATTAAACTCCTTAATTTGAAGACAGAGATGTTCTATATCTTTTGGTTCTGACATATTTTTTCATGTTTATTTCTTTTAAAAATGACTTTTCTATTTTCTTTGTTCTATCTTTCCACATGTCATATGAGTCCCATATTAGGTCTCTTTATATCTCTTATATTTTTATCTCTTAGTCTTTATTTTCTAGGATATTAATTTTTTCATTCAAATCAGAATTAATTTAACTTCTGCAATCTTGGTAGGTTGAAAATTTTTCACTGATTTATAGGCAAAGAAAAAAATCAGGTTCTAAAACCTTGTTAAGTAGATGGAATTTTAAATTATGTCTCTTATTATGACTTGTTATCATTACTTTCTAAATATTTTTTTTAATATATTTGTAAGGCCTAGAGAAAAAGCACATTAAAAATTTTTTTTAATGTTTTATTTATTTTTAAGACAGAGACAGAGCATGAGTGGGGATGGGGCAGAGAGAGAGAGAGGGAGACACAGAATCCGAAGCAGGCTCCAGGCTCTGAGCTGTCAGCACAGAGCCCGATGCGGGGCTCGAACTCACGAACTGTGAGATCATGACCTGAGCCGAAGTAGGTCGCTCAACCGACTGAGTCACCCAGGGGCCCCAAGAAAAAGCACATTTTAAAAATAAAGATCTTCCTTGGCTTGCAATGGGGTTATGTCCTGATAAACATTGTTCCATTAAAAACATTGGAAGCTGAAAATGCATTTAATAAACATCACAGCTTAGCCTAGTCTACCTTAAATGTGGTCAGAACACTTACATTAGCCTGCAGTTGAGCAAAAAATCATCTAACTCAAAGCCCATTTGATAATCAGGTGTTGAATATCTCATGTAATTTATTGAATAGTGTACTGAGAGTGAAAAATAGAACGGTCGTGTGGGTACAGGATGGTCGTATCAGCCACTTAACCCTTGTGACTGCTGGCTGACCAGGAGCGGCAGCTTCCTGTTGCTGCCCAGTCATGAGAGTATCGCGGTGCATATCGCTAGGCCAGGAAGAGCTCAGGCTTCAAAGTTTGAAGTATGGTTTATACTGAGCACTCATCGCTTTGGCACCCTTGTGAAGTAGAACAATCGTAGGTTGAACCATTGTAAGTTGGAGACTATCTGTGCACTAATTGAAGGATAAATGTCATGCTCACGATTCTTTATCACTATGATAATTATACATATTTATATAATAACTACTACAGTTCTATATCACTTACGTATGATTTCTCACTTTGAAAATACTTGTAACTGAAGAAAAGGTGGATTTTAGGAAGACAGCAGGTTTGTAACACCCTTCCTTCTAGCAGATGGTATAACCATCAGCCTCCACAGAATAAAGAATCAGCAGACTTAGTAGGAGCTCTTGAAGGGCTTGTTTTTGAGATTTATATAGTTTATATTCCTTCACCTATTTTTGTTAAACCTTTATGAATTTTGGACTGTGGTATAACTTATCCAGGAAGCAATTATATAGGTATGATTTTTGCAAAAGTGGAAATTTTATATAATATGTGTAATAAAATTTAAGAATTGTTCTGGGCATCATTATGAAATATATTTAGAAAAATAGTATTTGTCCTACTGTGTTTAATAATTTCATTTTATTGATTTATTAAGGTTGTTAAGTAGTTATAGCAAAGCTAGTAAACTTAGCTGAATTATAGTTCTCATCTTGGTTGTTAATTCCTTCTCTGAATTATTATAATGAGGGCTTTAATTTGTGATGTTAATCAACTATTGCGAATCTCTTCTGTATTTGACATGTTTTGTACATTTAAGAATGTTATAAGTTGTGGGCACCTGGGTGGCTCAGTCGGTTAGGTGTCCGACTCTTGATTTCAGCTCATGTCATGATCTCATAATGTGTGAGATCAAGCCCTGTGTTGGGCTCTGCCGTGGTAGCACGGAACCTGCTTGAGATTCTCTGTCTCTCCCTCTCTGTGCTCCTCCCCCGCTTGTGTGCGCATGGGCAATATCTGTCTCTCTCTCTCTCAAATAAATAAACTTTAAAAATGGTATAGGTTGCTTAAAAGAGAAAGTTTGAAGCTGTGGATGTTAGGATTGGCTTTGTGGTTTGGGATGAATTATTTCATCCTAGCTAATTAAATAAGATAATGCATGAAAAGGCCATATTGCCTGAAATGTATACCATGGCTAATAAACAGCCACATGACCCGGTTCTTGCACTTTTCTGTTTTACCTGCTTCTAGACCTCAAAATTTCAAGTTACACAGGGACCACCATGTGCTAGTTGCTCATTAAATAATCTTCTTTCTTTTCTTTTTGTTTTGTTTTTTTGAGAGAGCCTGAGCAGAGTGGGGGAGAGGGAGAGGGAGAAGGAGAATTTTAAGCAGGTTCCACTCTCAGCGTGGAGCCCAATGCAGGGCTAGATCTCACAACAGTGAGATCATGACCTGAGCCAAGAGTTGAACATTTAATGGACTGAGCCACCCGGGCTCTCCTAAGTAGTCTTATTTCTTATTAAACATGTAAATTGCTCTATTGATAAAGAATAAGCTCACGGTATTAGGTAGGTTTATTAGAATACAACAGTAACAAATTCATGACTATAAAAGTTATTAATAATGAAGAGGTTTGATTATAATGATAATATCCTGAAAAAGAAAGGTTAATGGAGATGATCTTACTGGTGTAATTATACCTTTAACTTGTGAATTATTTGATCTTCCTGGATAGTTTTAACATCCATTTTTCCTTGGTGATGAGGAAGCATGAGAAAAGGGACCCAAACACAAATTTCACAGTTAATGATAAACTGAATATGTTTTGACCATACCTTTCCTGGGGGCACTTAGATTTCTGTTTTCTGTTTTTTATTTTTCTTTCTCTTACGGTCTGTTTTTAAAATCATAACTTTATTATCATTTTCCAAAAATGGAAATATTTATGAGCTAGTGATAGGATTATTTGCACACTTGAAGTGAATCCTGACTGCTTGATTTTTGCCATTGGATATTCCAGGAAAAGTAGTGAGTGGTAGAGCAAAAAATTATTTGGAAAAAAGTGCAGAGAGATTAAAATTGTATAATGGCCCATTCTTCTCAGCCTACTCCTGATGGAAAGCGTGTGTGTGTGTGTACCTGTGTGTTTCCCTTGGTGTGGTAAATTCAATGAGAAGTAACATGGCAAGCAAGTTTTATCATGGGTAGCGATGAGTCTTTTTTTTTTTTTTTAATTTTTTTTTTTTCAACGTTTTTATTTATTTTTGGGACAGAGAGAGACAGAGCATGAACGGGGGAGGGGCAGAGAGAGAGGGAGACACAGAATCGGAAGCAGGCTCCAGGCTCTGAGCCATCAGCCCAGAGCCTGATGTGGGGCTCGAACTCACGGACCGCGAGATCATGACCTGGCTGAAGTCGGACGTTTAACCGACTGCGCCACCCAGGCGCCCCTAGTCTTTTTCATTTTTATCTGGCACATTGATAGGTGCAAAAAATAATTTGGAACATAATTATTGGACACATTATTTCAGATATTCGCACAATTATTTTATACTGTGTAGGTTGAAAAATACTGTTTTTATTGTATTTGTGGCTCAAGTATGTAATTACTTGATTAAAACTACCATTTCAGAGAAATGTTTTATACTAAATGTTTATCTCTCAGGAGGTGGAATAGATCAGCCTTCTGCCTTGAAAGGATTTTTGGGCAGCAAAAACTTAAGAGTACTATGTAATAATTAGCCCTAGGTCATGCTGTTTTGAGTGCGGAAGGACAGAGGCAAGTGCAAGGACCCATATGATTCGTTGAGGAGAATGTGGGGCATGTAGCAGGTCTTTCTGAAGAAATTATGTTATAAATCAGTGTCTCCTTTTCTCTCCCTTTCCTACAGGGCCCCTGTGTCCACGATGAGGATTCTGGCGTATCGCTCGTAGGAAAACCTGCCCTTCAGGCTCTTTTATATCACTGTCATTTTTATGAACATTTGAATCAGATGGTAAAACATTGTTACCTGGGACGGTATACTTTTGATTTGAAATTTTCTGCTCTTGATGGAACTTCAGAAGACAGTGATTTAAATGGTAAGTACATTATATTTTTATTTTTTACAAAATAACTTTTTAAAAACTGTTGAAAATCTATGTGTTTGATATTTGAAAAATAATACTGAAAATATTTAAAAAATAATGAAAAGTACACGTTGACCTCTGGTCCCACTGTGCAGAGATTACATTTGTTAATGTTAGGGTGTATTTTCTTCCAGTCTTCTCTCTCTCTAGCTTTTGTTTATTTTACATGATTGTGTTCATATCTTATGTACATTTCTGTGTTTCCTCCTTTCACTAGACATTGCCTAAGCATTTTCCTATGTTATAAATTCTTCATGGAAACCATTTTTGGTATCTTATTAATGTTTTATAAGTTACTTCATGCCCTTCAGTTAAGTTTTATGGTTTTTTTTTTTTCTCTGTTAGATGTTTTAAACTTTTTGGAAGGTGGTTCTTCCCAGGCAATCAAGTATGAGACCTTTTCATACTAAATTTTCTTACATGTTTTGCTAATACATCAAAAAGCTATTTGTTTTTGGTTTGGTACTCATTTATCAAAATATCTTATTGAAACCTTTTTATTTCTATTTTTAGATTCTTTTGGATTTCCTAAGATCTTAGCACATATAAATAATTTTGTCTCATAATAGTAAATAATTTAATGATTTTTAAAAATAAGTTGTATTTATTTTAAAATGAATTTTTAATAGTAATTGTTAAAAATCTTGACATAATTTCACATTTACAGACAAGGTAAGTCTGTAGGCAAGAATAGTACAAGCGTTCCCAAATGTTAACATTTTACTATATTTGTTCCCCTACGCCAAGTGTATGTATATGTGTATATGTACATAAATAAAATTCATTTATTTATATACTTATATACATGCATACGTATATATTTTCTGAACTATTTAAGAGTGAATTTCAGAAATAGTTCCTTTACCCCCAAATACTTAAGTCTGAATTTCTAGTTGGCTTTTCTGCTCAGTTCAGGAATTAAGAGGAAAATGATATTTAATGAAGTTTTTGAACATTTTAAATAAATATCCCTATTAGGAAAGTGACACATTTCATTGTTTGGATTTCCCTGGATCACTGTTCCTCAAAGCTTAGTCCTGGAACCATTGTCATTGAGGTCTTTTTGAGCTTGTTACAAATGCAGAATTAGGGCTCCCACCCCAAATTGCAGGAATGGAATCTCTGGCAATAGAAAATTGCTTTAATAGTAGCTCTTTATGATCCTTAGGCACATTAAAGTTTGGGAGCTGATGCTCTTGCTAAATTGTATTAGATTAAGCTAAGCAAAGTCCACTAATGGTCATTAAAATTTTTGTGAAACAAGTTTTTTATATAAATTAATTAAGAATAACAAAAATTAGGCAAACTTTTTTTCTTTGATTGGCTTCCTGCAACAAGTATTCTTTCTGTTAATTGCTCCAGTAAGGAGGAGAGATGTATTCATGTTGACAGTTTTCTTGTTGTCACAGGTTTAGATGATTCATTCAAGTTTTGGAGGGCTCCATCTAGGTTGTCCAGTCAAGATCAAGATCCAAGTTCTCTCTCCACCGTGGAAACAATGGTACTTTGAAAGAATGCATTAGTGCTTCAAACTATTTTTTTTAATGTTTATTTATTTTTAAAGAGAGAGAGTGAGTGGGGGGAGAGGGTCCGAGAGAGAGGGCGAGGGAGAGGGAGAGAATCCCAAGCAGGCTCCACGCCATCAGTACAGAGCCCAGTGTGGGGCTCAGTCCCACGAACTGTGAGATCATGGCCTGAGCTGAAATCAAGAGTCAGACGCTCAACTGACTGAGCCACTCAGGCCCCACAAGAATGCATTAGTGCTTCATTTTGAACCTCTGGAAGTTTGAATTTACCTAGTGGATGGACAGGATAAGACTGTATTCAGAATATAAGGTCATGATTAAAATAGCTGTGATTTATTTGAACTGCTGTCTGTGCAGAGTTAGGGACTGATGTACTTCTATAGCTGCACTGAATGTCCTTTTAGATGAATTTACAACCTTTTTTTGTACCTTATTTAAAAGAACCGGAAGCATGAAAGTTTAAAAGTGTTTATCAGTAGTAATATAATAGATCCTATATGATCATAAAACTTGATTACTCTGCAGTTTTGCTTAAGGACAAAGCAATTTGGAGAAAGTGGACCCATTCAAATGATTCCAGTTTGGTACTGGAGATTTTATTTTATTTTTTTACTATTATCTTTAAATGTTTATTTTGAGGCGAGGGTCACATGTGTGTGCGAGTGGGACAGGGGCAGAGAGAGGGAGAGAGAGAATCCCAAACAGGTTCTGTGCTGTCAGTGCAGAGCCTGATGCAGGGCTTGATCTCATGAAGTGCAGGATCAGGACTTGAGCCCAAATCGAGAGTTGGATACTTAACCGACTAAGCCACCCAGGCACCCTGGTACTGGAGATTTTAAACACATTTCTAAATACTTGCATCAGGTAGAAGCTTGTTTTGATTATCTGCAATACCTGAAATTTATGCCTGCCTGCCTTCTTTCTCCTTTTCATTCATAAGTTACTTTGTTCTAAAAAGTTTGAGACACACTAAGTATTCCTAAATATGACTGAGACTAGGTTTCACTTGTTTTACAAGCGTACAAAATCATTTACTGTCAAGTGGAAAACATTACACGAAATCATAAAGTGTTTTTGGAACAATTACTGCATCATAAACCCTAATAAGAAGACAGGACCTTGGCTTTCCTGCTTGCAGGAGCAAAAGTAATATGAGAATAATAAATAATTACCAGGCAGTAATAAAGTTCATCTCATAATTAAGATCCACCTCCTGTGGTTTCCCAACACTGGTACTTTTTGTGACAGTTTTAGGAGTCATCCTTTTCCCTGGACCCAGAAGAGTTTGTGGTTAGTGCTGAGCTGAAGCTTTATTTGGAAAAGTGGAGTAATCACCCCAGGTCCACTAGATGTCATGCTTTCCTTTCCATGCTAGAAATAGTATGTCTTCATCTCCACAAGAGAAATAATATAATTAAATGCAAAAAGGAGTGGTATTAATTAGTTATTTAGTTCCCATAACGGCAGCATTAGTATGTGCTTAAAAGTGATTCCTTGGTTCCTGTGTTTATTAAAAGGGCTATCTGTAATTTGTACATTGTTCAGTTCTTTGCTTATAGTAGGTACTCAGTAAATAGTAATTGCTCTCATTAATTTTGAGTCATCCTAGCTGTTTTGAGATACCAAGTTGTGTTTATCCTATGCAAGAGGATTTAAGTACTTTTGCATTTTTCTATTTTATGAGATAATAATAATGTATAATAGTAAATAAAATATATAATAATAAAAATATATTTGTATAATATATACTAGAAACTTTAATCATAACAAATCTTATAGATCGGGAAACTAGATTTTCTGAGAAAATTTTGGAAATATATTTATTGTAATCATTATTAAAATAGAAGCACTTCTGTTAACATAAAAGTCTTTAACTTGCTTGTGTTCAGACATTACGTATTCTTTTAGAAAAAAATAGCAATGAACTTTTTTTTTTTTAAGGAATTCTCATTATAGTTCTATGTAAGATTTATTTTGTATAGTTTCTTAAAAGACAGTTATCTGTTGGAATTTTTACAGTCAACTCTTTTTTTCTTCTTTTGGATTCCAAGTAGAAGAGCTTTGGTATTGGTGACTTTTACTCACCAAATTGGCTTTTACTCACAGAAATAGTCTCATTACCCCAATTCTGCTAATTGTCATCTTTTTCTTGCCATGCCAGAGATATTGTATGTCTTTCTTCCAACAGGAAAAAAAATCTGGAGAGTTTATTCATTTTTCCAGTATTACTTTAAACCTAAGCTGTCATACCCAGACCAACTAATACTTTCTTAAGTATAAGAATATGGTGAGGTATATCAGTTCAGTGGATTTAAATCTTGCCAATAAGTGTATCTGGTTATTCATATCATTATTCTGTGTATTTCCCAGATACGGCAAGAGATGCAGTTTGTTTATTGGTTGGTGTTTTCATTTTGTCTTTCTAAGGAAAGCACTGTCTTTTGCTTTGTGTGCTGTTGCTGTGTCATTATCCGTTCTGTGCAGTTAATGCCACGTTAGAGACCTTGATAACCATTTTCAAGTATTGAAGGTCATTCTTACTATTGCTATTTTACAAAAGGAAAGATTAAAGCGTACAGTGAATAAGTGTCTTGTTCAAGGCTCCAGTGCTGGTAACTGATAGAGAACTATTTGAGTCCAGAAGAGTGTTTGGCTCTAGAGTTCAGCTGTTGGCCATGATGTTACACTCCTTCAGGACAAAGCCATGTGCTAGGTGCCATAATAGATGTTGTAGTCAGGGTGCAGTGAGGTTACATTAGAGGGAATGATGAAATATAAAGTGATACTGTATAAGAAGTGGCAATTGAAATGGGCTTTAAAGGGGCGCCTGGGTGGCACAGTCGGTTAAGCGTCCGACTTCAGCCAGGTCACGATCTCGCGGTCTGTGAGTTCAAGCCCCGCGTCGGGCTCTGGGCTGATGGCTCAGAGCCTGGAGCCTGTTTCCGATTCTGTGTTTCCCTCTCTCTCTGCCCCTCCCCCGTTCATGCTCTGTCTCTCTCTGTCCCAAAAATAAATAAACGTTGAAAAAAAAAATTTGAAATGGGCTTTAAAGGATTAATCTTTTTTAGATGTATGCACACATTTGTGGGGAGCTGAAAAGATATTCAGATATGTCTTAAGATTCAGTACCCAGTTACAGGGGTTGAAAGTGTAGTTGAGAACATGAAGCATACTGAGAAGACGGCGTGCCACATATGTCGTACTGAAAGCATTAGATATTCAGAAGAGGCATGGTTTGTTTGGAGTGTGGAACAAAGACCAAAGTTTAATTACCAGGTAGGGGTTAGCTAAGAGAGCTGAACCTGTGTTTGGATTTGAAGAGGTAAGATATCATAGCTGTAGAGATACAGTTATAGAGCTATTTCAGCTGGGTCAAATGCATGAAACATTAGTCGACATTAGAGAAATATGTATTGGCATTTGTGTGATGTAGTTTCAGGTTTTTTTATAGAATGAAGAGTAGACCAAGGACAGTTAAAGCAGGGATATATCCAAGAGGCTTTTAGGAAGAAAAATAGTTTTGATGTAGGAATAGTGATAGAGTGTGGGCATATGGTAACCCCAGGAAAAACCTGGGGAGACTGTAGTTTGCATGATGGTAGAGAGAAAGAGAATGATATACTTTGTTTAAATAAATTTCAACCACCTGTGGGTCTAAGAACCCATATATTTTAGTTAGAAAGAAAATATAAGTGAGATTCTAGTTCCTCAGGTATTAGTAATACAGGCCACTGGGCTGTAGTATAATGAAAATGAACACTTTTTTTTGGTATAAAAATTTAGTATTGATTCTTTAAATAAAACTTAGGTATTGGTTGTTAAAAAGCAAATCCCCCCACATTAGTTTTTCCTACTATGATTATTTTGTATGTGACATTAGCATGAATACAATAGCTGATGAAAATAGAATATTCCATTATGTGTGCCTAGTGTGTACTAGTTTATAAATAATTATTCTTTTAAACATTATTAGAAAGAGCAAATAGTATTTATTTTATATGTTTTTCTGTATTTTGTATTCACTATCATACGTCTGAAGTTATCCAAACTAAGTTACTATAGAGGTATACCCATTAATGTCAAGTGAAAGTGTTTAAAGAAATTGGCAAAAACATTTTGAGATAGATTTCAGCAATTTTATTAACCAGGTAACTGTAACTGAGGTAAGTAAAATAGGTTTGGGTCTTATTTTATATTTGTGCTAAAATATATTTTCTTAATTTTGGTAGAACTGATTATTTTATATAATAAGGTTTGATGTAAGTATAGAGTCAACTTTTGGCCTTCAGAGCTCAGAAACAACACCCTCTAGTTTGCTGTTTGCTGAAGTGCTACAAATGGTGTTAAACCATTTGAGAGCGGTAGTGTTTCCCAAGTGAAGAAGTAAGGTCTTCGAGAATTTAAGTATTTGGCGTCGGGTCACAAAGCTAATGGAGAGTGGACTAAGACAAGCTCTGGGCAACTTTTTCTCTTAAATTATATACAGTAGGGTAGGGACTGGGACTGTGCCCTGGGGTTAAGTCTCTGCATGTGAGTGATCTTACAGATAGACAGGAGAGAATCTTATATCATCTTATGCTCGTTCTTTCGGGGATATTTTTCTGAGCTTTCTTTTTCTATGTTGTACACACTCCATTTGAATCATGGATCTATGTAGTCAGAGTGATTTAAACTTCAGGTTGTAATTTGGTTTGAATTAATGATTACAAATTGTGAAGCATGCCAAAGCTTTCCTGCTCTTGGGCATAAAGAGAAAGGTATCATTTATAAAAGTGAGCACAGGAACCCTAGTGTTCCTTGGAAACCTTTCATACTTTATATTTTGCCATGTTTGAAAAATGTGAGTAGATTTGTACCCTCTCTTTTTCATCTCACAAATCCTTTCTTCCTTTGTTCTCTTGATTTTTTAAAAATCAAATAACTTATTTAGGCACCAATACTACATTTGATGAAAGAAGATGGAAAGTATTATAAAATCACATGACAAATAAAATATTCAAGTCCAAATTAGCTTTCAAAAATATTTGAAGTATCCAGTGAACTCTTTCATTTCTGAAAGGTAGAATACAAAGAAAACAGTTTTGAACATTGATGCATTTTGTTTATATGACAGAAATTGTCTTTTTCTAAATTAAAAACAAATTTTTTTTAATGTTTATTTATTTATTGAGAGACAGAGAGACACAGAGCATGAGCAGGGGAGGGGCTGAGAGATGGAGAGACGCAAAATCTGAAGCAGGCTCCAGGCTCTGAGCTGTCAGCACAGAGCCTGACACGGGGCTCGAACTCACAAACCGTGAGATCATGACCTGAGCCAAAGTCAGAGGCCCAACTGACTGAGCCACTCAGGCGCCCCAAATTGTCTTTTTTTTTTTTAACCCAAATTCTACTTTGATATGGGAAATGACTTTGCTGTTTTGTGCTACTTCAAAGGGACTCTTAAAATTGTAACTGCCTATTTTACAATGAGGCATGATTTAGAAAACTTCTTTAGCTCTCAAATCTGTTTCTAAACACATTGAAGAAAAGGCTATTATCTTTTTTAGTTTTTATAAGCAAAATTTGATTCCGTTTTAGGACAGTGGCTTTAAGTAACATCAATTTGTCTGCCCTAACAGGCTTTTATTGCCTCTTATATACCAGCAAGGTGATAAAGATCCAAGTATATATACTTCAATTCAAGAAAACCCAGTTTTATTTGTCTTATCAAGGGAATGTAAATTGAAAATCTCAGGATGTGTCATGTGGGAGACGAGAAAGAGGAAAAAAATGTCTAGATTGTGATTTTGTTCTGAAGCCCTTTTAATGAAAAGAGCAAGTGACAGAAGAATTAACCAGACCTACTATTGTAAGGACAGCCCTGGGCTCCCACTGTGGGCTTTCTGGCTCCTAAGAGGTAGAGACCAAATGAGAACGTGAGTTCTCTGCTGTGGGGGAAGGAGTGGCTAAGCCTGCTCAGTTTGCTGGAAAAGTAAGCCAACCCCTCCTCCATGGAAACGGCGTGGGGAGAGAGAAGCATACCCTCGCAGACCAGATTGGTCAGCGTTTTGGAGGTTTGTCTGAGGGCTTCTTCCGACTTGAGTGTATTTGTGATGTCATAAATGTAGTCCTCAACTGAGAATCCTAATGAGAGTGTGACCTCGGGCCCTTACTCGAGGTCCTTATCTCTAAATGAGGACCTGGACTAGATCAGGCCTTTTCTACCTGTAGCACTACGGGCTCATGTGAACCTCCTCCACCTTCCAGAGGCTAAGACTTGAATTTTGCAACATAACAAGTCAGATATTCACAAGTTACTTGCAAGATGACAAGTCAGATATTTACATATTATTACATATAACCAAATAAATGTCCGTTAGAGATTATTTTCAAACAAGCAAGGATTTGAGTATAGAACCAGAGCAATTCAGTTTAATACCTTTTTGTCTTGTTAAAATAATAATGTGCTAATATAGCAAATTCAAAAAATATAGATGTTAGTAGATAATATAAATCACCCATAATCAAATTTTAAAGCACAATATATTACTGTATAAAGAAGTCCTTGTGTTTTCTCAACCATACGGGGTAGGTTATAATCTATCTATTAGGCAGATGCTTTCTAAAATCATATTTTCGGAATTTGTATGTCACTTCCTTGGACTGTATTAAGGAAAATCACAACTTTTATTACTGTCTGACCTTTGGTCACAAACCGTGACTTTGCTTTCTTCTAAGGAGCCCTTAGAAACCTCCTTTTCCTGCTCTGAATGCTGCCTCTGGCTTTGTCAGTGGTGAGGGCTGCTTGAGTGTCCTTTGAAAGGATGTTAATTGAAAGGTAAAGGATTCTAGCATCATTGTTCTCTTCAATTTTATTATATAAACAAAGGAGCTTGTGGTAGGTGCCATATATTATTAGCTCCTGCGTGCTTTGTGATACAATCTCAGTTATGATTGTTGTCCTCACAGACTGTAAAAGTTATTTGGATGTTTGTTGACAGGATTTTTTTTCCACATTTCTTAGAGCCAGTTGTAGTAAATACCATTTTTAGAAAAATAAATTTTAGGTGTTTCCTATTATCTGGACCTAATATTATATAAAATAAGGTATTTAATACATGATCATTTAGGAATGATTTATTTAGACTGAAATTTGTCCGGATTTGTTTTTTGGATGACTTTACATGCTGAGCTTACATTTATTGGCCACAGCTTTCTGTTGTTATTGTAATGTTACACTTGAAGTGATGAGAGATGATTAAAGTCTTAAGTTGAAAGGGGGATTTTAAAAACTGGATATAAGTTCCATCAATCATTTTCTTCAAATTTATATTCTCTTTACTAACAGAAAATAAAATATAACCTTGGTTTATTTTTGTTATTAAATTTTTTATTAAAAAACAACCCTGGGGGCACCTGGGTGCCTCAGTCGGTTGAGTGTCTGACTTCAGTTCAGGTCATGATCTCACGGTTTGTGGGTTCGAGCCCCACGTCAGGCTCTGTGCTGACAGCTCAGAGCCTGGAGCCTGCTTTGGATTCTGTGTCTTCTTCTCTCTGCCCCTCCCCTGCTTGTGCTCTGTCTCTCTCTGTCTCTCAGTAACAAATAAAGTTAAAAATAAAGATAAATAACCCTGCTTTATTTTAGTATTAAAAACAAAAACCTGGGGGCGGGGGGTGGTTCCTGGGTGGCTCATTTGGCTAAGTGTTCAGCTATTGATTTCAGCTCAGGTCATGATCTCGTGGTTTGTGGGTTCAAGCCCTGCATCAGGCTCTGTGCTGACATTGTGGAGTCTACTTGGGATTCTCTTTCTTTCCCTCTCTCTCTCTGCCCCTCCCCCACTCGCTCTCTTAAAATACATAAACTTAAAGAAAAAAACAACCTTGGTTTTTGCTTTGACTCTATCATATCATGTCTAAGGCATCCTACTTTGCATGTTAAATGCACAGTTAGTGTATGAGTACTGAGGTGTATGGTATCTGAGTTTGAGATAGGGTTGATTCATGAGATCTGTTGATATTGTACCGACATGCTTGCTCTATGCATGCACTGACCTGCAGCTTGTCTAGGTGTGTGGAGTAAATTGATGGTAAGAGAAGGAATGATCTGACCTCTGCAGCTAAGATGTTTTTCACATAGAAGGTGCCAGATACATCAGTTTGAGCTTTTTCAGTTCTAGGAGGCCACGCAGTCTGCTCATCTGCAGATCTGTAGGTGAAATTGTTTGCCTTCTACACAGTTTGTGTTATGGTTAATGTTTTAAAAAAATACTGTATTCTGGGCACCTGGGTGGCTCAGTCAGTTGGTTGAGCATCCAACTCCTGATTTTGGCTCAGGTCATGATCTCATGGTTCATGGGTTCAAGCCCCACATCAGGCTGTGGAGCTCCAGGCTGCCAGCACAGAGCCTGCTTGGTATTCTCATTCTCTCTCTCTCTCTTTCTCTGCTCCTCTCCTACTTGCATACATGTGCTGATGCGCACCCTCTCTCTCTCTCTCAAAATAAATAAGCTTAAAAAAATAAGTACTGTGTTCTGAAACACTGTGTCCACATATGACCTGAAACAGTTCTTTTGTGAAATGGGAAAAGGTAAAGAAGAATCATTTAGTATTTCTGCTGATTTTTTCATAGGAACTATTAAAATTTGTGTGTGCCGTTGGATACTTATAAAAAACCCCTCTTATTATGAATCAAGTAGGACAAAATATCTCAAGGACGCAATGAGTTATGCAAAAGTTAAAGAAAGGAGTATGGTTTAGCCTTTTAACATTTGGATGATAAGAGGGAGTGGGCCTTATCCAGACCTTAAAATCCTAAATGGGCTTCAAATCAAAACTCTGCTCCTTTGACTTGCTGCTTTACATAAATTCCAGCAGGTCCTAAAAGAAGTTGAAAGTACCCTTCAAAAAACTTACAACTCTTAAAATGTGAAATGTTTTCCAGTTGTATTAACTAGTATAGTTTTGTCATAAACCTTCTTGTTTAAGGATTTGTATGTACATATTGGTTCTGTTTCGCTTTCCATGTGTTAACATTAGTGTTAAGAATAAAATCATTTTCTTTGCTGCTCCATAGGTGGCATCTTCATCGGGAAGCACTGAGTTTCCACCATTTGGGCCCTCCACAGCGCCTCTCCCTGAAGCCTCACACGACCAGTTTGTGGCTCAAGGTACCCTTTTAGGAAGAATTCTACTTTCTTTCTTTTTTTTTTTTTTTAATTTTTTTTCATGTTTATTTATTTTTGAGGGAGAGACAGAGCACGAGTGGGGGAGGGCCAGAGAGAGAGGGAGACACAGAATCTGAAGCCGGCTCCGAGCTCCGAGCTGTCAGCACACAGCCCGATGCGGGGCTCGAACTCACAGACTGTGAGATCATGACCTGAGCCGAAGTCGGACGCCCAACCGACTGAGCCACCCAGGCACCCACACATTCTACTTTCAAAAAGAAAAATGACAAGTTGGTCCAGATATTTTGAAAGTAAATATCTGTAAGAACAAAATTAGGGGCGCCTGGGTGCCTCAGTCGGTTAAGTGTCTGACTTCGGCTCGGGTCATGATCTTGCAGTCTGTGAGTTTCAATAAATCAGAAATTTAACAAAACAAATACTCTAATAAATGGAATTTAGTCATCAACTAGTCAATTGCCCTATGGTTCCTTATTAGTTAAGCATAGATATTTCATGTTTGAATTTGGGAATTCATAAATGTTAGTTAACTTCATTTTTCTCCCCCTTTTAGGGAAAACACTTCAATTTACCCCAGTAGTCCACTTGAAAGTGGAGAGAATCTGGTCATAAATATTTTCAAAGGGTATGCTTCCATTTTAAAGCACACAAAACATGTTGAGTCTTTATTAGAAATGCTTGATGAATAGCCTGGGATTTATTTTTATTAATGGCAATATATAAATTCTCTTCTTTGTATCAGGGACTGCTTCCAACTCTATTATGCTTCAAACTTTGTATATTTGGGAGATTACAACTTAGCTTTTATTTATTCCGGAGAACATACAGGCCTTATTGTAGCATTAAATTCTTCACCTGGAAGGAATGTGCTGCTGCCTGAAAAGAAGGTACTTTACACCCTGAAGTATAAGCACCCACAGAGAAAAGGCTTTAGAAAACTTGAGAAATAATTGCTTAATTAAGACTTTACTCAGAGTTTTCATTATAATATCTGTTCCCTAACTTCCTAAACATCCCATTTTGTTTTTTAGTAATTTATGTTAACAATATAAAAGAGTGTTTAATTGTAGAAAGTACTCATTTGATCTTAAGAATAAAAGGAGCGGGGCGCCTGGGTGGCGCAGTCGGTTAAGCGTCCGACTTCAGCCAGGTCACGATCTCGCGGTCCATGAGTTCGAGCCCCGCGTCAGGCTCTGGGCTGATGGCTCAGAGCCTGGAGCCTGCTTCCGATTCTGTATCTCCCTCTCTCTCTGACCCTCCCCCGTTCATGCTCTGTCTCTCTCTGTCTCAAAAATAAATAAAAACGTTAAAAAAAAAAAAAAATTAAAAAAAAAAAAAAAAAGAATAAAAGGAGCAAACCACATGGTTTAAATTGTTAAGAGCCCAGAGCATGAAATCAAATTTGAGAATAATTCAAATAATCATACACTCACCCATTTAATAAGTGTAGAGTTCATTGGTTTTTGCACAGAGCTGTGCAAGCATCACCACAGTCAATTTGAGGACATTTTCATCCTCTAAAAAGAAAACTTTCCATTGTCAATCACTCCTCATCTGTTTTCGATTTTTTTCCAGGCCTAGTGTGTCACTAATCTACTTTCCCTCCTTATGGGAAATTTCATAAAAATGGAATCATACAGGGCACCTGGGTGGCTCAGTCAGTTGAGCGTCCAACTTCAGCTCAGGTCATGATCTCGCAGTTTCGTTGGTTCAAGCCCCGCGTTGGGCTCTGTGCTGACAGCTCAGAGCCTGGAGCCTGCTTCAGATTCTGTGTCTCTGTCTCTCTCTGCCCCTCCCCCACTTGCCCCTCCGCCACTGTCTCTCTCTTTCAAAAATAAATAAACAGGGGTGCTTGGGTGGCTCAGTCGGTTGAGTGTCCGACTTCGGCTCAGGTCATGATCTTACAGTCTGTGAGTTCGGGCCCTGCATCCGGCTCTGCGCGGACAGCTCAGAGCCTGGAGCCTGTTTCAGATTCTATGACTCCCTCTCTCTCTGCCCCTCCCCGCTCATGCTCTGTCTCTCTCTGTCTCTTAAAAAATAAATAAACTTAAAAAAAATGGAATCATACACTATGTATTTTTTTGTGACTAGCTTTTTGCAACTAGATAATATTCTCAAAGTTAACCCATATTGTATTATGTGCTGTTACGTACTCTCTATGTATTGCTAAAGATATTCCGTGGTATGGTTATACCACTTGCATTTACCCATTCATCAGTTGATGAACATTTGGATTTTTCTACTTTTTGGCTCCTATGAGTAACTCTGCCGTGAGCATTCATGTACAGGTTTTGGTGTGGACATATAGTTGTGTGGGGTTTTTCTGTTTTGTTTTTTTGTCGCATTATTCTTGATTTGGATTTATTTTATTTTCAAAGACTGTGTTTAGAATGTATATTCACGCACAGTTTTACTGGTTCAGCCAATCACTTAAGTATGTATATTTGACAAAAAAACTTTTTAATCCTTTTTGTTGAACATGCCAATGAACAGTGCTGCAAAGCATTGAATATATGTTGTCAGTGAGCCATAAGACTAGAGCAATTATTTTGTTGTTGTTAGATGTCTTCCTGAATTCCATCTCTTTACAATAGCGTTAAGGTAAAATGTGATTTTCTTTTACATTTACTTATTTATCTATTTATCTATTTATTTATTTATTTTAGTGTTAATATGATTTTAGTTCCCTCAGCTGGAATATGTAGCAGGATTTGCCAGTGAAGCTGGTTAGTCCTTTTATTTATTGTTTTGCTGCTTCTTAATTAACCAGGGAATGAATGTGCCTCAAAATGATTTAGGACAGGATGAAAAGAATTTTCTGTAAATGTATATTAGGGTCACTTCAGATATGTGAGTTTTCATTTTTAAATTGAATTTCTAAACTTTTGTAAAAAAAAAAATACACATATATCTTATATTTAAAAAAAAAAAAAACAGTCTCTTATGATCAGTAAGCCTACATTTGATGTTCAAAGGTGAAAGGAACCATTAAAAATGTTAGTGTATTTGAGCACTATTAATATTAGTAAGTAGGATAATTTTCTCTAGATAAAGTAGAAAAGTTGTATTTAAATATATTGGATAAGTTTGAATTTCTGAACTGCCCTGCCCTGCCCTGCCCTCCCCTTTTATTGGTATTCTTCTATAAACTTAACCTAAAAATGCTGCAAACATGTAACACATATCTTGTGAATATTTACATTTTTCCCTTAAAACCCCTGGAACGGTTTCTGTGGGATTACCTACATCTAATTTTCCCGATTTTATTTCGTTTAAAGTATCAAATCTTTCTTGATGCTCCATTGTCCCAAAGTTCTATATTCCTAATTCCACCCCAAAGGAATTAGTTAATTACACAGGAAAATGAAACTTTATAGTGGAGAAACCTGGTAGACAGCATTTGATCAAATGGTTAAAGTTAACACCACCAGTAATGGCACAGATAGAAATCATGTTTTCCTGGTAGGATGCACCGAAGATCTAACCACGAGGAACCATCAAACATCAGACATTCTACAAAGTAACCGGCCTGTGCTCTTTGCAGAATGTCTGAGCCCTGAAAGAGCACGTCTGAGGAGATCTTCCAGTTTAGAACCCGAAGAGACATGACAGCTAAATGCCAAGTGTGGTCCTGACTTGGATCCAAACAAGAACTCTGGAGCTCTAAAGGACATTAGTGAAACAATATGCAAACTTGGAGAAGGTCTATAGACTAGAGAATATTACTGCATCAGTGTTAATTTCCTGGTTAACTGTACTGTGATTATAAAAGACAAAAGTCTCTGTTTAGGAAATGAATTTAGGGCTGAGAGGGCAGGGCATCTGCAGCTTACAAACAGTTCATAATGAGAGAGGTATGTAGGTAGATAAAATGTGGTAAAATAGTAATACGTAGGGATCTGGGTGAAGGTATATGGGAATTCTTTGTACTCTGTACTTTCTGTAAATCTGAATTTATTAAAAATAAAGTGTTCCTTTAAAAAAGAAATAAGAAGGGAGGGTTGATGTAGGTTAACAAACATAGCTTTCTTGGTAACAATCCTTTGCTGAGTTTTCTGGGAAAGGTCCACAATCTCATATCCTCAGTTCTAAAATCCAGAATCTCTGAAAACTTAAGTGTTCTCAAAACTTATTTGGTATAAAACTTGCCCATACCTGAATTACAGTTGCTGCAAAACCTGACCAGTACTGGTTTGAGGTTGTATTTGTTCCTTTCTTCATCCAGTTTACTGTGATTGTACAAGTGTTACACTAGAGAAATAGTTACTTCATTACGTGGTATTGCCCAAATTCTCATTGGAGGTTAGTTAATGTATGGTAGGTACATGCATCTTATTATTTTCCTGAAATCTAAAATATTTTGAATTCTGAAGCACTTCTGGCCCCTACAGTTTTAGAAAAAGGGTCGGGGACCATCTATTTGTTTCTCAATGTCTGAGTGCTTGAGGGCACGAGGGCACAAAACCATGCTCTGCCCATCTCGTCTTGGCTCTTACACTGTCATCCAAGGCAGACGTACACACACACACACACACACACACACACACAGTGGAGAAGTTGGATATCTGCTTCCTTGACCTAAGGTTTGTGATGAGCCAGGCCCTGGGGAGCTCCCCAGTCGTCTCTCTTTGGCCCTCTCAGGGGCTTTCCTCCGGTGATCAGAACTTGCGAATGTTGTACATGAACACAAAGGAAACAAAACTGCTAATTTTTATGCTTATCCTCAGTAATGGGCCAGCACGAAACCGCGTCGGCACGGCTTCCTCGCGACGCGTCCCTTCCTGCCGCTCTGCCCAGGCAGCGTGTGGTGACGCCGCGTCTCCTCGCGGCGGTGTGCAGCCTCCTGGACGGCCTCCTGGCGACTGCACCGGGAGACACTGCACGAGCTTTTCGGCAGGCCCGTCTCGTGGAGCTTCTCTGTAGGTAAGAGAGGCCGGGCAGCAGAGACGAGTTGGTGCAGGACTTCTTGCGTGCCGGGAATGTAACTCTGTCTTCTTTTTGGCTCACTGGACTGCGGGGTTTTGCTTTTGCCAGAATTGTCCTGACAGTTTCAATTTAGATCTGTTAAAGTACTTGTACGGGTTTGTTACGCTGACTGTTACTCCCACCGTCCTGATTTTTTTTTGTAATTCAGAGGTTCTGAACCTGATTTGTCTTGCACCATATTCAAGAACTGTGGTGCAGTCCCTTGGTCATTCTAAATGGAAGTGAAGGGCTTTGGGGATTCACCTCTGTAGGGCTATGTGAGAATAAGGGCCATGGGTTGAAAATCGTTGTTTAAATTCATTTGGAGTTTTTTCATTACTGGGGATTAAACTCTTTATTACATAACACTCTGATAAAATTTAGAAGATCATGATTTCGTTCTTTCATTTAGCTAATGTGAATGAGCTTCTGGCTGGACCTTTGCATTATCGTGTTGGTTATATGTATAGTGAGAAAGGCTGTAGATACTGAATCAGTCCCACTTAGGGTCTTCTCACAGGGCATTCCCTCCCTAGTGTTGCAGTCTGGGGGAAGTTACTATTAATCTCATTAATAACATGTGGTTATTGGGGTTAGCGTGAGGATCAAGTGATGACGTCTAGGATACTTTTTTTTTTCCCCCCTCTCTTTTTTTTTTTAATATGAAATTTATTGTCAAGTTGGTTTCCATACAACACCCAGTGCTCATCTCAACAGGTGCCCTCCTCAATGCCCATCACCCACCCTCCCCTCCCTCCCACCCCCCATCAACCCTCAGTTTGTTCTCAGTTTTTAGGAGTCTCTTATACTTTGGCTCTCTCCCACTCTAACCTCTTTTTTTTTCCTTCCCTTCCCCCATGGTCTTCTGTTAAGTTTCTCAGGATCCACGTAAGAGTGAAAACATATGGTATCTGTCTTTCTCTGTGACTTATTTCACTTAGCATCACACTCTCCAGTTCCATCCACGTTGCTACAAAGGGCCATATTTCATTCTTTCTCATTGTCCTGTAGTACTCCATTGTGTATATAAACCACAATTTCTTTATCCATTCATCAGTTGATGGACATTTAGGCTCTTTCCATAATTTGGCTATTGTTGAGAGTGCTGCCATAAACATTGGGGTACAAGTGCCCCTATGCATCAGCACTCCTGTTAGGATACTCTCTTTATAGTAACTGTTCCTTTGCTTTCTTCCCATCTGGATTATTGTAGCCAGTGGATTATTACTACCTCCTGTTGACCCCATAGTCATTTGCACTGCTCTTCTTGAGAACTTTCACTGTCTGAGATATCGTCCTCCTCTTTGCCAAATTGCAGTACTCTCTCTTTCATTTTGGGATATTGAGAAAACTCCAAAAAGAAACAAGTACCCTTGCTTCACTTCACTTGCCATTACTCGTTTACCACTCAGATAATCCGTGAGGTGCGAGTTTGTTCACAGTTACTCATCATCTTTCCACCGTGATAACCTGCTAGACTTGGAAAAGGAACCTGCCTGTTGATTAACTTTCTTCTTGGATGTTTCTCTGCCTCAAGAATGATCAAAATGGAACTTTAGGAATACTCTTGCTTCTCAAGAAGAGTCTGTTGTGAAATTGAGGCCACAGGGTTATTAAAGAATCTTTTATGGCAAAGGCTTCATCGTATTCTGTACCTTTTCTTTATTCAGGACTTGAAAACTTTTTCCTGCTTTTTTTTTTTTTTTTGCATTATTTTGTTTTTTACTTTGTAAATCAAAACTTATTTCCTAGCAAGTATTTTTCCTGTTTTAAACAGGAAGCTAACCACCAAGTTTTTTCTCTTGTTTGCTTCCCATTTAGAAGGGCTTCTTTATATTTTATTCTGCTTTTCATTAGGTTTTTTTTCTTCAGAATTCTGTTTCCCATGTTTATTAGATAGGATCTTTTCCTGTGTTCTAAAATAATTATGGGATACCTTTTTATATACATTTATTGTCTTTATGAAAATCTGTTCTCTTTGTTTTTACTTTTCTTTTTATTTGAGTAGACACAAAATGTTACTTTCATTTCAGGTGTACGTCTTAATTACTTAACAAGTTTATGCATTATGCTGTGTTCAGCACGGGCATAGCTACCATCTGTCCTATTCCATCGCTGTCACAGTATCATTCCCCGTGTTCCCTATGCTGTGCCTCTTATTCCCGTAACTTTCTCGTTCCGTGGCTGGAGGCCTGTGCCTCCCTGTCCCTGTCACCCATTTTGCCTCACCCCCCACCCACCTTCCCTCTGACAGCCATTGTTTTCTGTAAAGATCCTTTCTCTTGAATTCTGTTCAAGGTTACATTCAAACTTCAAATACTGATTTATTAATTTTTAATAAGCAGCACACTACTCATCTTTTCTGCTCTTTGCAGCATCGCAGATGCCACCCTCCTAGAGAGCTGTGTCCAGGAGCTCAAGGCGCCACTGCCTTTGTCCCCTCCCGCTGAGCACACGCAGGCTCAGGTAAGTGTGTCACGTCTCCTCCTCGCCTCATGTCTGTTTGTGCGTTTGTTTTAAGTGCCAGAAACATAAATTCTGCTAAGGATATACTAACCGTAGGAGAAGGATGAAGATCTTTCAGGATAGACATGGTGTAATGAGGTTATTTGAAATAGGTTACTTAACATTTTAATCTGAGACATCTTTGGATGGCAGAAAAGGGAAGTGAGGTTTAAAGATCTATATTCTCTTCCTAATTCCATTATTAACCAGCTGTAGATGTTTATTCACAGATCTGGATATCTTTGAGCACCATATTAAAAAAAGAAGACATTATATAGACCACCTTCCCATTCTGTGATTTTAGACCATGTCTATCATTTGCACCTAAACTGAAGTTGTTAAAATAGTGACTAAATTCTATGTATTTTCAAAACCCAACCTAATAAAAATAAATTTATTTTTGTTTTTTTACAGATATTTACTATTTTTAAGTTCTTGATTGTAGCTCGAGTCTGTATGTAAAGTATGCTTAATAACTCCTTGTGTAGTTGTTGCTAGAAATGTTACCCTAACTCAGAGTTTAAGAAGGGCTACAAGATTTGCTTTGCGGTGCTGTCTTTGGGGTTTCTGACCACGGCAGGCCCCCTCTTATAAGGCTGGGACAAAATACTTGTCCCAATGCAGTCTGAGCCTTTGCATAAGGCTCCCTCCTCCAGTTCACTGTCCAGCTGACAAATCTTTATTGAGGGTCTACCATGTACCAGGGTCTTGCCTGTGCAAATAAAATAAAGATTCTTCCTCTCAAGTTGGGAGAGCAGATCATGAGCAAATCCATATACACATCTGAGAAGAACAGCTAACAAAGGCGCCAGGAAATGCTTTCAGAGCTAGGAGGGTAGGGCTTTTCCACTTAGGGTGGTCAGGGAGGGCCTTTCACACAGTGACATGTAACCTGGGGTGAGTGAGGACACTGCCAGATCCCTGAGATCGGGGTTGGTTTGTTCTATCCAACAAATAGCAAGGAGGCCAGAGTGGCCAGAGCAAATCTGTGGGGGGTCATGAGGCCAGAGGCTGCAGTGAGCTCCACGAAGGCAGGGCTATGACTGTTTTTAGGCATCAGTTGTGTACCCAGTGCTGAGCACAGTGCCTGTCCCATGGAAGGTGCTTGTTCGGTACTTGTGTAGGCCAAATGCTTCTTAGCTGTTTGTCCTCACACAAGATTCCTCATTTGTTCCAGAAAAGTTCTGGAACCTCTTCTCTGCCACATTGTGTTCTAGGTGCCAGTGACAGATGTGTGAACAAAGAAAACACACACGCCTGTCCATATGAATTCTGTCCTTGGTGCAAAAGACAGTAAGCAGTAAATAAAATGTGAACTATTTTATCAGCTGGTGACAAATGGTATGGGGCAGGGGTGGCGCCTGGGTGGCTCAGCCGGTTGAGCGTCTGACTCTTGATTTCAGCTCAGGTCATGATTCCAGAGTCATGGGATTGAGCCCTACGTCTGGCTCTGCTCTGAGTGTGGAGCCTGCTTGGGATTCATATTCTCTCTCTCTGCCTCTCTGCCTCTCTGTCTCTCTATCTCTCTGTCTCTCTGTCTCTCTCCCCCTCCCTCTCTCCCCTCTACCCCTTGCTTGCTTGCATGTTCTCTCTCTCGAGCATTCTCTCTCTCTCTCTAAAACAGAAGAAAACAATCCCCCCCCCCCCCCCCACACACACACAAATGGTATGGGAAAAATGAGTGTGAGGAAAAGGTGTGCGGCAGGGGAGACGGTGCTGTGTTTGGTAGGGTGGTCAGAAGACACCTCGCAAGGGTGAGATCTGAGCTGAGAGCCGAGGCGCTGAGGAAGCGGGCCGAGTGTGTGGGCTTGTAAGAGGCTTCAGTGATTCCGTGGTTCCCTCTCTGATGTTTCTCGTTTGCTCTCACTTTCCATGGCTTATCTGTTTATGGTAACACTTCATACATTAGATGTCAGACTTATTGTAACTGCAGTCAATAGTGTTCAGTACAAAGGCATCAAAAAAGACTCCATAACAATAAGGAAATTAAATGTTACAAACTTGCATTTTACATGATAGGAGATGTGTTGAAGAATGTTTTGTCATCTTTCTTTCTTTATGCAGTCGTAGGCTTTATGACTTTGGAATGCCCCTTCCTACTTCTTCCAGAGTATTGATTCCACAGTTTAGCTACTTAAAAACTATAAAGGCTCTCTTTCTTTAAAAAGAGTTTGAAATTTGGCTTTGAAAATACTGCCTTGTTGGTATTATCATACTTGACAGTGTTAATGTGATCATTAATGGTATGTTTATAATACGAGAAAATCATGCTGTCTGCTATATATTCATTTTAGATCTTTAAAAATTACGATTAATATTTTGTTAGTTTTTTATGTAACTTATGGTACAAAGAAAGTGACTTACAATGCATAGAAGACAGAAATATCACTGAGCTAGGCTTTTCATATGATATGTTTTGTTTTCCTTTATCTCTTTTTTCAAATAGGTATCCTCTCTCCTAGAATACCTGTCATCTTTGTCCAGGCTTCTGCAGTCATGTTTACTGGTAGATCCTGACCTTGTGATTCAGGAAGAGCTTCTGAAACCTCTTACCACAAACATCATCAGGGTCCTCACCATATGCATCAAAGATGTGTTAGGTAAGCTTTATTTTTTTCACGTTTAGTATGGAAGTAAAGCATATTGAGGGAAAAAAAGAATCTTACTCTGCACCAGGTACTCACTTCAAGGTTGAGTTTTATGTTGTGTTTTGCCGATATTTTGGAAGGCTTTCTTTTTTATAACGTGTTTTATAGTTTGGGTGTTTTAAGTGGTTCCAGGGGGCCATTTGAGGCAAGTATGTAGTATAATGAAGGACTGTACCCTGTGCTGTCAGTTTAAATGAGGGCAGAGTTCTTAATGTAATGTTAGCAAGTACAGTGAGTTTTAGATATTCATTATTCTTACAAGCTATGGATACAGCCATGTGACCTACTTATAACTTATCTGCAATAACAACTATAAGTATCGCATATAATAAAAATTTTGGTAAGGTCCTAAATTATTGAAAAATATACTCTGATGAAAAGTTGAATATAGTACTTAATAGAAGAGAAAATTAAAAAAAACAGTATAGGACTTTATCAGAAATAAAATATGGTAATTACTTAAAAGATTTTATAATGAAGTAATTGATAATTTGACTATTGCCAAATGGCTCTTTGCCTATTAATTCATTCTTATTTAGGTTTTTGAATTTTATGGATTTGTTTGGTTTTAGGTAAGTGAAATGTTTTATGATGCCAGCAAATCTAGTCCTCAGTGTCCAATTAGTGTTCAAATATCCAGGTGTAAGAGGAATAATAATTCCTTACTTGGAAATTTTACAAGTGGCAGTGGTATCCTAACTAAGCAAATCAGGGTAGACTGTGCATTCCCTATGAGGGCAATATCACCCTCCAAGAAGTGAAAGGGTGGGGGAAAAAATCTTAATTACGATGGTCTATGGCCCTTCAGAGCTCAGTCAGTTCAACCCAATAAAGTCATATTTTTTAGTATTTAATTTCTCTTATTGGGTGTTCTTGGGTATGACTTGGGAAGCATTGGTGTTTAGCTCGTGGAAGATAAACAGGAAATATGCAATATCAGTGCTAAAAACTATAGTGCATAGATGGTTGTGACTAGAGGACTTTTGATTCAACACTTGATCCCAAAGTCATGTGGTAAGAGGTGGCAAAGTCATGTGGCAGGATGTCCCAGAGTCATGTGGTGAGATGTCCCAAAGTCATGTGGCAGGAGGTGGCAAAGTCATGTGGCAGGATGTCCCAGAGTCATGTGGTGAGATGTCCCAAAGTCATGTGGCAGGAGGTGGCAAAGTCATGTGGCAGGATGTCCCAAAGTCCTATCATGTCTTGGTTGTCATTGGCTGACTGGTGGATGTTTTTTTAATTGATTCTCTTGCTTGTGTGTCTGACTTGGGCTTTGAGAATTAAATAAAAATAGTATATGTTTTATTATTTTGTAAGTTATTTGGCCCATCATTAATTCTGTAAAGTGCTGAAAATAAAAAACGTCAGTGATGTCTGAATGTATATCTCATAGCTGGTTGAATTAGAAGTCATTTTCTCGTATCAAGCAAAGGCATAAGTTCAGTAAAAATACTTTTAAGAAATTAATTTTTGTCTGGAAAAATAATACTTTTGAATGATTTTATAAAATATTGATTGTATTTCTAGTATGTATTGTATGTGATTTACCAATTTTCATGTATAACTGGATACATTTTAATTTATATGAGCAAGTAAATTATATTGAAAGTTACTTAGCAAGAGAAGTTATAAAGTTAAATGTTAATTGCTTTTTAATTTTTTTCTTGTTTTTAGATAAAAATAAGAATTCTTCTTAATTTTTAATTTTAACTCTCAGCTTAAATGTTTTATTTGGCCATCTTGAGTAAAATCAGTAAGCCTTATACTTAATTTTTTTTTTTTTATGTATAAAGTAAAGATATACTGAAAGTACATAAGCAGACGTATAGAATCTGTGGAATTAAGATTTCACGGGGATGATAAGGAGAAAAGATAGTCTAAAAAGACTCCTTATAGAGGTGAGAATGACGGAAGATTGAGACACATACCAAGGACTGCTATAGTCCAAACTGCCTGGAATATACCATTTCCAGAAGAACCTTGAGATGGACGTTCTCAGTTTGCTTGGTAGTGGAGTTTGACAAAAGCTGGCAGATACTGCCAGTGGCATGGTCCGAGGAGACAGTCCTAAGCTTGCTACTGCTCTCTAGCCTCCGTTTGCCACGTAGAGAGGCGAAAAGCTGTCCTTAGGGTAGAAGGTGACTTGCTCCATCCTCAGCCACAGGCAAAGCTGCAGAATCCTCTTCTGTGTTGTTTTGTTGAAGGGCGGTACTCTGGGTTCTTCAAACACATTCTCCTTGCTTTTCTGCCATGACCTTGGCACATTGTGCTTCCTTCCTCCACCCTGCACAAAGGGGAGAAAGACAACAGGAGAAACTTGACTTTTATAAAAGTGGCACAGACAATGCCCTGCTTTTACAATACGCATGATATGTGGTTCTGAATTTAAGGCGTACTATTCAGCTTGTCATACCTTCTGATTTGTTGTTGAATAGACGTTAATGAGAGGAAGATGTGTGAGTGTGTATTTATTTGTCTTTATGTAGGGGGTAAGCTAAAGCTTTATGAGAGAAAGCTTTAGGAAACAATGAAAAACTAATGGAAATAAATGTTGGATCATGCTGAATTACATTTATCTTCGTATGACATGTGCATGACTCTTACTTGAAGTATGATGAAGTATCTGGTGAGCTTTGTATTTTCTATTCTTTGTGTTAATAGCTTGAAATGTTTTCACTAATTTGTAGATGTAGAGTTGGTATCGGCTTTTTATGACACATGGACGCATTTATTTAACCTTCTGGCCGTACTCCTGAGGAAAGCCGCTCTTGCCTCTCTCCCGGCTATGACGGTGGTTCTGGCCAAGCACTGGGCAGCGGTGATCGGTAAGAAGATGCACTCACGAGGCTGGGGGTCTTTCTGCTACTAAAAATTAACATAATTATTGTTTACAGTTTCTATATGTGTATTCTCTAAAATTAAGTAATTATAAAAAATTAATTATATTTGAAAGAGAAACCAGGTATTTACTTTGAGAAATCTGCTGTGTTCTTGAGGCACCTCCAAAATGCATTTTTGAAAAAACTATAAAAACAAGGTAAGAATAGCCTGCGGTGTTATGAAGAGACGTGTGATATGACATGATTGTAAAACAATGAGACAGATTCTCATGTGTTGGTGTAGAAACCAGTCTCTTTCCTGACATATTTACACTGTAAGTGGGTAAATCTACACCTAAATACTGTATATATGATAACATGGAAACTTATAATAAGTATAGTGCCTTGTCTGAAGATGTAAGGATTTTCTTAGAGTACAGAAATGCTAAGAGTGTAGTTATAGGTAATTATTTTTATAAGATGTTTTTCATATAATTGTTGCCTACTAGCATAAACAAATTATTTATTTATTTTAAAATGTTTATTTACTTTTTTTGAGAGAGAGCACAGCAGGGGAAGGGCAGAGAGTGGGGGGCAGAGGATCCGAAGCAGGCTCTGTGCTGACACTGGAGAGCCCGATGTGGGGCTTGAACTCATGAACTGCGAGATCACGACCTGAACCAAAGTCTGATGCTCAACCAACTGAATCACCCAGGTGCCCCAAACAAATTAGTGTTTAATGTTTATTTATTTATTTTGACAGAGAGAGAAAGAGCAGGGGAGGAACAGAGAGAACCTCAAGTAGGCTTCATGCTGTCAGTGCAGAGCCCAATATAGGGTTCAGTCTCACAAACCGTGAGTTCATGACCAGAGCAGAAATCTAAAGTTGGATGCTCAACCAACTGAGCCACCCAGATGCTCCGACAAATTATTCTTTTAAATAACTACTAATTTTTGATGTAGTCTCTTAAATTTTAGCATAGCAAGAAGACCTTTTTTTTTTTTTAACATAAATGCTTATAAATAACATTTATGTTACTTTTTAAAAATAACTAGTTTAAATGTATTCAAAATTGAGTTCTATTTTAAGTTTCCATGTTATCACCAATTTTTTTTTTTTCATATTTTACTTTCTCATTTGTTCATTCTATAAATTTAGATGGATGATACATTTTATGACCAGAGTGGTAGTTTTGAAGCAATATTTATAGGGAAATACATGTTCAATAAGAAACAGAATTGTTAGTTGTTTGGACATAGGAGTTCTGAGTTTACCCTAATAGGAATAGCGTCCGTTTAGAAATTGTTATTTTGTTAAGAGAGATTAAAACTGAAAGAGATTGTGTAATTGAGATTTTCCTACAGCCGTAGTGGGGAAATTAGTTTACCCCCTGATTCACTCATACTACAAAGCAAGGTCCTACTCATGTAGCATACCTACGCCAGGTGGTCAGATCTGGGCCGCCGCTCGCTCTGATAAAGATTTTATTGGAGCACAGTCATACTTATTGCCTGTGGCTGCTTATATACTTACGTGTTGCCTGTGGCTGCTTTCCTGCTACAGTGGTAGTGTCGAAGAGCTGTGACAAAGGTGTATGACCTGTAAAGCATAAAATACTCATTTCCTCTCCAGCCCTTCGCCTTCAGCCCTGCTTGAACACTGTTCACCTGACACGGTTTTCCTGGTGATAAAATAAGGACATATTAAATTAAAAATCTATCTACAAAACACGTGCATGGTAATATGGTGCTAATCAGAAATACCTACTGCTAAACAGCTAGGTTTGATAGTAGTAATGTTTATGGAAACTTAACTAATAAAAATGATCATTGCTAGTCCTTGTCATGGTGTTTTTCTTTGTTTTTAGTTTCCATCCCATGTGCGCATAAATATTTAAAACATCTCATGATCACTTTGTAACTTATGTTATCTATAACAGTCTTTTCTCAAACTCAAACAATATTTAGACATCATTTAAATGAACATAATTCTCATAAAGTGACACACTAAAATATTTTTCTTATGTTACTTAATAAGAATTTCTTTAAGCCTGAATCTAGGTAGAAATTCTTACAGTTATAACTCTTATAAAGGTATAAATTCCAAATAATAGAAAAGTAAAACGTAACAAAATTATAAACCCGTGATACTCAGATTAATAAAATTAATATAACACATCAGATGTTCCTTTGATTAAATCAGTGCTCACAGGAGGAAATTAATGACTGATTCAGCGTAGATTCTTTTGAGTTGGCTTGCCTATTCTTTCTAATCTGTGTTATGTTTGCAAATTTGTTCATAACCACTCTTGTTCTCTATTTTTTTTTTTAAGTTTATTTATTTTTGACAGAGAGAGAGAGAGAGAGAGAGAGAGAGAGAGAGCAAGTGTGAGCTAGGGAGGGGCAGAGAGAGAGAGGGAGACACAAAATCCGAAGCAGGCTCCAGGCTCTGAGCTGTCAGCACAGAGCCTGACGTGGGGCTTGAACTCATGAACCGTGAAATCATGACCTGGGCCGAAGTCGGACGCTTAACTGACTGAGCCCCCAAGGCACCCCTCTTGTTCTCTATTGTGAACTGCCATGAAACCTTTGTTTCTACATCATGTCAACACTGCATACTCTTGTTTTAAGTACTATTTAGCATCAACTTGTTTGAAAACAGAAACATAACTACACAGTGAACTAGATAATTCAGAGTACAGTTACATTAATTTTTTTAGGGTAGCCCTGAAATAAAAATTAAAATGTTAAAAATTCTAGAAACTTTGTGGATCTCAGTAGACCCCAGAGGGATCAATATTAATATATATGTGATCCTCTTATTCCTCTTATTTTGGGACTTAGCAAGTACTGTGTATATGTCCATTCGTGCACGCACGCACACACACACACACACACCTTCATACAAAAAACAACCCATATAAAAAGAATGAAATGAAAATTAAATAGATCCCTTGATTGTGTTGTCTTAATATTGACTATTTATTTTTAAACAAACACTAGAGTTATTCTCATGATCCTTATAACTACTGATAACTTTACTTCATTAGAAATAAAAAGGCTATAAACTTAATTACTCAGATCTGTCTGATTCACTTCTTTAATTTTGAAGTTGTTTTCAAACATTTGCATATCTCTTTTAGATATGTTGTGCACTTGTGTGGGTTTGTCTATAACCTGCCCCACCCTGTGTACTGCCAGCCTGCAGTTCCTTTCTGTCCTCTTGACTGAAGAAGCAAAGAGGTGTCTCCAGGATAAGGATAAAACAAATTTATGCCACAGTCCATCAATCGCTTCACTCCTTGACAAAACTCCGGAAAATCAGAAATCTCTAGAACGACTTAATGAAGGAATTCTTCAGGTATGTGATTTCTTGGTCTTTCAAAACTTTTAGTGTTTCAGCAAATTGACTTTCAGTCTTTGTCTTGTACAAATCTTTTTCAATCATTTGAATTAAAAAGTGATTAATGTTCATTTTGACCATTTAAATAAAGGTATATGAAGTTAAATTAACAATCTCCTCTGTGTCCCTGGCCCTCTGATGTTGGTGGCTAGGTTCTTTAATGAAAATGACATACAAATTCAAAATGAAATAGTAGAAACCTACATCCAGCAGTTCACCAAAATAGTGTGCCATGCCATGACCAAATATTATCATTACATTTATATATTATTTATATTTATAATAAATATTATTTATTTATTCATTATAATAAGTAATATATAAACAAAATAATAAATACTTATTATAAATAAAATTTATAATTATAATTTATAATATTATATTTCAGGAATGCAGGTATAATTCATAATGTTTTGCCATTTTAAAGACATGTCTATGTCTCTGAAAATATGTCCACCTAAATGACATTTGATTTATATAAATGAATTACATATATTTAAGGTAGTTTGTATATAGAGGTAGGTGGACTTAATTGGCACATTTGTGAGAAAATGCCACCTTTCTAAACCATGCTGCCTTTGTTATAAACTTACTTTCTGCACTCCTAAAACATGAACCAAGAATTTCGTTCATTGGAAAACGCTCTAAAATCAGTAAAGTATGATTTTATAAATAGATTAACAAAAAAACTTTGAAGTGTTTCCTAAGTTGCATAGTTGTTTTTACAAATAGGAAATTGCTAGATTTTTCAGTATTAAGAATCCCTCTTTTTTTTTTTTTTTTTAATTTTTTTTTTTTCAACGTTTATTTATTTTTGGGACAGAGAGAGACAGAGCATGAACGGGGGAGGGGCAGAGAGAGAGGGAGACACAGAATCGGAAACAGGCTCCAGGCTCTGAGCCATCAGCCCAGAGCCTGACGCGGGGCTCGAACTCACGGACCGCGAGATCGTGACCTGGCTGAAGTCGGACGCTTAACCGACTGCGCCACCCAGGCGCCCCAAGAATCCCTCTTTTTAATAGTCATATGGTTTTATGATTTTCAACTTCTTGCTGAAAGGTAGAAAAGAAGTAGACTTTTGCCTTGAAGGATTTGCTTCCATTTCCCAGTCAGCCTGCCACATTTTATAAAGACAGAAGATAGCTCTAGTCTGCCGATTTGTTGCCGTCCCTTTGCTTCTTAGAATTAGGGGGTTTTGCCCCTTTTCTGCCTGTGGGAGTTATGGATGTACAGGTCTTGCTGGAATGGCCACTTTTGGGTTTTGGGCAGCAGCCTCCATTATGTGGGAGCACTGGAGACAAGGCTGATAGAGGCAAGGACGGCTCCGGTCCAGCTCGAACCTGCCCCAAGTTTAGGGCTATTGGCAGACTCTTGTCTCCGTCTCCTTTGCCCAAGGGACTACAGTTACGTTCAGAGCACAGATAAGGAGCCTGATAAAGGTCCCACAACATTTTCTCCCATCTCCAGCAGCTCCTTGGGAAGCTGAGATTCTAGGGGGAAGAGAGCCCCACAGCATTGCTCGAAGTCACTTACTCTTAGGAGGCCCCAGCTTCTCTGTAGCTACTGCCTCCTTGCTCCACTCAGCTCAGAACCCAAGCTGGATGGCTGTGTGCCAGTTATCTCATTCCCCATCAAAGCAACTGGCTTTATCTGATTTTGCATTTGAAAGCCTATTGTAAGAGGAAACTCAAATTCACACTTTTTCAGTGGTCGCCCAGCCCCACTTCAAAAGCACTATTAATCTCCTAACTTTGGCTTTAGTGGGGCACCTTTCTCCTAGGCTCTTATGGACACACTTTCCCCTCAAGGAATGTAAGGACCTGTGGAGCCCTGCATCCGTTTCTTTCCCTCAGTGAGGGCAGTGCACCTCCCCCGCCCCCTACCCAGGCCCGGAATGCCCTGTCTCTCTGGGAGTCTTGAACACAGCCATGACCATGGGTCCTGCAGCCAATCCTGGACCAGGTGAAATTGAAAGACCTCCAGCTAGGCCAAACCAAACGTATTTTACTTCCCAGCTGTTTTTCTTGCTTGTTGCTGGTGCTGTTTCAAGAAATCATGATTAGGCTTGTGATAAATATGGGTCCATGTTGGTTGATGAACCAGATTAAAATAAATGTATGTAGTAAAAATTCTGTGCCACAGGAATTTTCTAAATTTACCTTGCCCTTATTTTTCCTTAATATTTTGTAATACTGTTCATTGTAAAAGTTATCATTTATAATCTTTTGCTGTTACCTTCTTGGCCAAAGAAAATGAGGTACCCTAGAGCCACAGGGCATCTCAATGATTTTCCTAACGACTAGCCAATTTTCCTCTCCGTTTCTTCCAAATTACAAAAGACACAAGGTATTCTATGTGGATATGGATACTTTAACCAATTATAATAACTGTTTTTCCTAATAAATCAGACTCTTCTTGTTCATATAAACAGTAGAATATGAATACATGACATTTGTTAGAAGGACACAAGCAAGTTCAAGACAAAGAAAGTAAAGAAAGGAAGTGCCTGACGTGAGATGGGACATTTATTAACGAGCTTTATTAAACTACAAACACTATGTTTTCTTTGCTCTGCCCTATATAAAGATATGTGAATTAAAATGTTATTAAAATGTGAGTTATGAAACAGCAACACATAATGATAAATTACATGATTTTTAATATACATGAATGTAGGCTATGGGTTGTGGCAGGTTTTATACAAAGGAAAGTAAACTGCACTCTTTAAATTATCGGAAGAAATAGTATACTAAAATCGTGACCTTCGAAAGTTTATTTCAATTATCTGTAAAATCTTACTCAAAAATATTAGATGTGTGACCTTAAGCACATCACTTAACCTCTTGTGATTCAGTTCTTAAAATGCCAATGCAAAAGGAGAGAATTGTATTAAGCTTTAGCTGGTGCTAACACTCTCCATCCTCTTCACACGTTATTATGTTGTAATTTCAATTAAAATGTTTTGGCAGAGAATCTTTAAAACAGCTGCTTTATCGCACTCTCCCACAGAGGATACATGTTAAAAGTTTGCATTTGGTATTTGTATCTTAAATAATGTACAAGTTTATTTTTTCATAATTCCAATTTGAGAAGGTTTGAGGGTTTGAATATGCTCTGAGAAACTATTATGTCTTTTGACATATATGTCTTACAATACAAATGTTTTGACCATGGAGACCATATTATCTTTTGACCATAACGTATTGAACAAATATGACTTAATGGTGATTTTGCCTTACCTAGTGAGATACTCAGAATGTTTCATTTGCAAATAAATGTGGATCACAAGATTAATACAAATGCTATAATAATAGATTTTGCTCATAATTGAGATATTGAATTAATTTTACTCCTTGTATTTGGTCTGATATCTAAGGGTAGTAATGGAAGGAAACAAAAAAGTCTTATTTCACATTTTTAGGAGATATATTTTGCACTAGTGTTTAGTGAGTGGTGAAGTTCAAGAGTAAATCTGTTGGAGAGAAGAGCTTATCTATTTGAGATACTGCTGTGTCAATCAAGGAGTATTCTCTATAATTTAAAAAACCTGTTCTTTATATCAGTGCTTTTTGGAAAGAAAGCAAAAAGTCTTGACCTGGAATACCTAGATCACTTAATGTATAGAAGGAATTAGATCTAAAAAGAGCATAAAATTGGGGAGGGGCAGGGGCGCTTGGGTGGCTCAGTCGGTTGAGCGTCCGACTTCGGGTCAGGTCATGATCTCACGGTTCGTGAGTTCAAGCCCCGCGTCGGGCTCTGTGCTGACAGCTCAGAGCCTGGAGCCTGTTTCAGATTCTGTGTCTCCCTCTCTCTCTCTCTGACCCTCCCCCGTTCATGCTCTGTCTCTCTCTGTCTCAAAAATAAATAAGCATTAAAAAAAATTAAAAAAAAAAAAATTGGGGAGGGGCAGAGAGAGAGGGAGACACAGAATTGGAAGCAGGCTCCAGGCTCTGAGCTGTCAGCACAGAGTCCGATGTCAGGCTTGAACTTAAGAACCACAAGATGATGACCTGAGCTGAAGTCGAATGCTTAACTGACTGAGCCACCCAGGCACCGCAAAAGAGCATAAAATTTAAGTAAATTACATTGAGTCCTGATTTTCTTTCTTTCTGTGGTTGACAAAAAGACAAACGGTTTCTTGCTCTGTATCCTCCTCCTCTTTTGTGTGTCTGCATCATCCAGTAGCTGGTGTCCGTCCCTTCAGCTATCTGACATGTAACCTTAGCCTCCCCCTTCTTGTCTCCAGGGCTTCTCGTGCTTTGAGCCCCGTGCTCCTGCTCTGTGCACAGATGCTCAGAAGGACTTCTCAGTCTGAAATAAGTGCTACCTGGAAAATTATAGAAATTAAATCCTCTACTCTGACCTTTGGTGTATGTTGAAAAGTATGTGGATTTACTATAGGTTAGACCTGCTTGTTTTTTGTTTGTTGTTAGTTTTTGGCTTTCATATCTGTTTTTCTGTGTACACATTTTAAAGTGCCTAACAGGTTTACAAGTTTTATATGCAAAGTAAAAGACGTCTTCCTTCATTTTCCTCTTCTTAGAGGCAACTATTCATACCTCGTTTAGCTGATTGTTTAATAGTTTCCCTTCTGTGTCTCTGAATAACATGCTTGTATTTGTCTGTCTTGGTTATTCCATTGTGGACATTATCCGTTGACTTCCTGCTTTGGAAAATGAGACTTGAGTTCCCTTTCCAGGCCCCACCCACCTACCTGGCCGCAGTGGACTCCCTTCTCATTTCCCTGCTATCCTGTATCTTCACGGTGGCTAGAGATGAGGCAGCATGGGGTGGTACATCTGTGAAGATGCTGTGCACGGTTGAACTGTGTTGCAGACAATGTCTCCCTTTCTCTGCCTGCACAGCTTCCTTTTTTCTTAGAGGTAAATTGTATTATTTTTAAATTTGCTGAGTTTTCTGTTATCACTGATTAGCTCCATGCTCTTTGCCAGCAATCGAATGTCCTCTCAGTATATTCAGAAATGTCAGAACTTCATTAGCTTCGTGTTCTAGAAGCGGTCACTCCCAATTCCTTCTGACCTGCTTGGTGTGCAGTGAGATCCTGGGGTCTCCATTCGCCTTCCTCCTGGGGAATTCCTGCAGTCTCGCGTCTCCCGTGTTCTCCTTTCCTGCTTCACTCCTTCTTTGGATAGTCTGTTCTCTAGTCGCTTCCAGAACGAAGGTGCATAAGCAGCTTTTTCGAGGTCTCGACATCTGAGTCTTTTTCGACCCTTACATTAAATTTATACTTCAGTGAGAACTGTACATTGGAAGTCCTTCACTTCAGAATTGAGAAGGCCTTGTCTCTCCCCTTTAACTTCTCATGTTACTGTAGAAAAGTCTGAAGCCATTATGGTTTCTGGTTTCTCTCTCCTGGGAGTGTTAAGAATCTTTTTTTGGTCTTCAGCATTCTGCATTTTCCTGATGAAGTTTCGGGGGGGAGGGGATCTATTTAATCTAATTTAATCTAATTTAATCTAATTGTGCTGGTCTCTCTTGAAGTTCTTTCCATCTGACATCCCATCTACTTCGTGTCTTCTATATGTTTGGGACTCCTAAGTTTTCTTCTTCCTACATGGTCTCTTTTCTTCTCTTTTTTACTCTTTATTTTGATTTCTGGTTTCTGGTTAGGGGATTTTCTCTGGAACATGGTAACGTTGGTTGTCTGCTGCATTTAAAAGTGGGGGACTTAAAGTAGACTGGAAGCCCTGGGCATCTGAGTGGAGCCTGTCAACTGCAGGCTGTACTGTGTAAGGCGATTGGGCCGGGGCCCTTTGTGGCCTGCCTTCTTGAACTTGTCAGATTCCCTAAGAATCTCTCATCTCCTGCCTGGAGCTGAAAAGCCAACCGCCAAATGTTTTGTGGCAAAGTGGAAGGAAGAGAGCTGAGGTCTTAGAAATTAATTTGCATGTATCACTTAATCCTTCCTGTTTTCAGTGTAATACCCTCACTTGGAAATATGCCTCATTTCTGTCAGTTTAGAACCCTTCTTCTTCTTCTTCTTTTTTTTTCATGTTTATTTTTGAGAGAGGGAGAGAGATAGAGAGACAATGAGCAGGAGAGGGGCAGAGAAAGAGGAAGACATCGAATCTGAAGCAGGTTCCAGGCTCCGAGCTGTCAGCACGGAGCCTGACCCAGGGCTCGAACCCACAAACTGCGAGATCTTGACCTGAGCCCAAGTCGGACACTCAACCGACTGCACCACCCAGGTGCCCCAGTTTAGAACCCTTCTAATTCATCCTGTCCAGAGACTGAGTCTCCGGTTTCTTATAAGGGGTGGGGAGGGAGAGTGGCCTGGCTGTGCAGAGATTGGCGGGTGGGGGGCAGAATCTGTTCATTGAGCTGCTTCTCAGAGTCTTTTCGAACTGTCCTCCTTTGCTCTCACTTCCCTCAGCTGTTGGCAATCCATCGTATGGACAGGGGTGGCATTCTGTGTTCTCGAGCCTGCTGATGCATTTGCCACTCATCTTTCTGCTTGCTAGTTTGCAGACTTGTCATGTGAGTGAGTGAGCCAGTGAGCAAGTAAGTGTGTGTGTGAGTGTCTGTCTGTCTGTCTTGGTGTTTGATCCCACTTGTATCATTTTGATGAGATTTCATGCGGGAATAAAAGACACATCTATGTGAACAACCGGTTCCCTAGAACTCTAACTTCCTTTTTCTCCCTCAAATCTGCACAGAGTAGATGGATCATATATTTCAATGAGATGGGTTTGGTTTTTCTCAAAACATTAATACATGAAAGTGCAATAAGGGCATGTATACGAGAGCAGCTTTCTTATTAATGGTGAAGATTAGGCTTATAGACAAATTAGGATTCTCATAATTAACTATAATGACTATACTCCAAACAAATTCATTATCCTAAATAATTTGCTGCCTTTTTCCTCACCTTCTTCATGACTGTGAAATGTGATCTTTGCCAAGCATCCCTGGGCCTGGGCATTTAGTATCTAACTCGTTGGCCAAATAGGGACCTGCCTGGTTGGAGGCAACAGCCTACGTGCTGAAACCACTATTTAAGACGGAATCACTCTGCCCATGGTGGTGGGGCTGGAAGGGCCCCCACACTCTGCAGGCTCCTCTAGGGTCACACTGCCAAGTACAGGTCAATCAGGAAGAGTGAAGCTGTGTCTGTGTATTTCTATAGTTTATGTAAGATTGTATCATTTTGAGTTTAATACTGGACCATTGAAAATTACTGGTAGAAGGAAAAGTCATGAATTTGAATTATATCTAATATTTGTAAATCATATGAGGAACTTCTAGGTTCTTCACCTGGAATTTATGAACTCTTTGAAATTGTAATTAAAATTTATGTGAATATCCACATGACACTCTTAGCACAAAAGATCTCACCTGAATGTTCTCAAGCCTTTAGAGCTGCAGCACCCAGTAAATGGGAAATATAGAGCGGAGAAGACAAGTTCACATCACAAGCAGACAGACCCAGGATGTGGTGCGTCCTAGAGGATGACTGGTCTGGTTTACTCAACAACTCAGCAACATAAGGGGAATGGAATGGAAACCCTGGTGGATGGGTCAGGACGTGTGAGAAAGACAAGTGCCTAGATTTAGGAGATGCGCAGATGTGGTGTGAGGGCTTTTATTCAGTGCTGATTCCAGTAAACCAACTGTGAGGAGACATTTTTGAGACGAAAGAGAAAATGTGAGTTTGGACTGGATATTAGGTTGATACCAACAAATTATTGTTAAATATGTTAGGCGTGATGATGTTAGGCTTTCTGGTTATGTATATTGGAATATGACAGTATATGATATTTAGTATTTACTAGAAATTGTTCAGCCAAAAATTTCCAAAAAGTATGGGCGTTTGGGATTTCATTTCCTTTACTCTTGTGCATATTTGAGATTTTTGATAATGAAAACAAATTTTTTCTGAGAGAGAGTGAGCAAGTGTGAGTGGGGGGATGGGCAGAGGGAGGGAGGGAGAGAGAGAGAGAGAGGGAGGGAAGGAGAGAGGGAGAGACGGAGGGAGAAAATCCCAAGTAGGCTCCACATTCAGCACAGAGCCCTGACAGGGGGCTCAATTCCACGACTGGGAGATCGTGACCTGAGCTGAGATCAAGAGTCAAATTGCTCAAATGACTGAGCCACTCAGGCACCCCAATAATGAAAAAAAATTTAATTCAAAATTATCAAATGTATAAGGGAAATATATCAAAATATTAGTATTTTCAAAATTACAAGTGATTTTTAAAATTTACATAAGTTAAAAAAATTTAAATATTTTTTTGAAAAGCATGTAATGTGACAGATAAATGTTACTGTAGAAATGAAAGATGGAAAGGGGCGCCTGGGTGGCTCATTTGGTTAAGCGGCCGACTTTGGCTCAGGTCATGATCTCGCGGTCCGTGAGTTCGAGCCCCGCGTCGGGCTCTGCTGACAGCTCACAGCCTGGAGCCTGTTTCAGATTCTGTGTCTCCCTCTCTCTGACCCTCCCCTGTTCATGCTCTGTCTCTCCCTGTCTCAAAAATAAATAAATGTTAAAAAAAAAAAAAAAATGAAAGATGGAAAGAACCAAATCACCTGAGGTACAGTGGTACAATAGGAAATTGAAGGAGGGGAATGTGTCTGAAGAAGAAAGTAATTTGATGGCACTTCTCCTCTTCAGCAGTTTTTTGAGGACCCTTTTTAACAAGTTAACATGTATGTATGTGCACTCCCTGGTGAATTTGATGAAGCGCATGAACATGCTATGTGTTCCTACTAAGTACAATTTTTCCTTCACATCGTGGTCTTTTCCATATTGTAAATTTCATCTGCAGTCCTTGTCACACAGAGCATTCTCAGTCTCAAATCTTAATGATTTATCAAGTTCCAGTGAATTTCAGGGAGTAGTTGAAACCTAGCAATTCCTTTTAAATAGGCCACATCTTTTATTCACAACAGTTTTGCTCCAGATTAAGTTTTTCTTCAAGGCAGTTTGATATATATTTTCGCAGTGCTATGAAGGAAAACCCTCCAAGGATGTCCTGAAAAGAGTTGCTGCAAATGCACTGATGTCACTTCTGGCTGTCAGTAGGAGAGCTCAGACACATGCTTTGAAAGGTGAGACACACAACACATCAGCCTTTATGGCATGTTATCATTTCATTTATTTTATTCCTTGTTCATTATAATTTTCTTTGGATTCAAAGTGTAAAGAATTTATAATCTCAGTCTTACTAAAAAGCGTTGTTTTTTTTTCCCAGACAGAAACACAGTGAACATGTATTACTTTTAAAATAGAAAGATGATGTATGTAGATTATTTGTTGAGTAATGATTCTTACCCTAAAGAATATTAAATAGTAGAGGAGCTTTAAAAGTAACACATTACTCAGCGTCACAATAATTAAATATTAGTAACCACCAGCACATATTGCGTACTTGAAAAAAACACATAGTTTTTGATAGTAGTAACAGCAGTGTTAGACTGTTGGGTATTTTCACATAAGTTTCCCTTGGAGAGTTTTGTGATTTCTCATCTGTGATCCGAGAATACAGGTCTTTGAGTTAAAGAGACTAACAGCAACATCGAGTCCAGTCATTTCTTTTTTTTCTTTTTATTTATTTATTTATTTATTTTTTAACGTTTATTTATTTTTGAGACAGAGAGAGACAGAGCATGAAGAGGGGAGGAGCAGAGAGAGAGGGAGACACAGTATCTGAAACAGGCTCCAGGCTCTGAGCGGTCAGCACAGAGCCCGACACGGGGCTCGAACTCCCGGACCGCGAGATCGTGACCTGGCTGAAGTCGGACGCTTAACCGACCAAGCCACCCAGGCGCCCCGAGTCCAGTCATTTCAATGGTGATTTGCTACTAAAGCAAGTTATGCATACCTCAAAACATAAAGTCGATTTTAAGAGTATTGTAGTATAAATTGAAAACATTGAAATTATTCAGCATTTTAGTTCTCTTTCATTTCCTCTGACTTATTAACCCCTCACTGAAAATACCAAAGTGAAGTTGGTCAGAAATATAAAATGTTCTGTTTTATTTTGGAGAATTTGATATATGTGGTTTCAGCTTACTTGGCAATGGAACCTCTTTTTTGATTGTCTCGGATTTTGTCTCTCAGCTGACCTAATAGACAGCTGCATGGAGCAGTTGAAGCACATCGGTGCACAGCTGAACCTCGATTCTCTCAGGCCCGGGAAAGCAGCGCTGAAGAAACAGGTAACTGTGGGTCCCGGATGTCCGGGATGGGTGGAATGGCACAGAGACCATCACTCCAGTGTCCTGTGCTTATTAATAACACCACTCTTGGGTGGAAATGGGTATCCAATTTGGAAGAAGGGTGTAGTTAGATAGATTAATGGGATTTCCACGTTAGTGACTTTGGGCTTTGTGTGTGTGTGTGTGTGTGTGTGTGTGTAACTTAATTTTCACTTGAAGATCTTAAAATGAGATTTAGATATTACATGTTTTTGTGACTATAAACGTTTTGGAATGTGCATGATATTTTGCCAGATAATTTTTTTTATGCTACAAATGAAGATATTTCTCTCAAAGCAAGCCTAGGTTCACTGGGAATGACATATAACTTACTAAGTTTTTCTGTATGCCAGGCCCTGTTCTAAGCATGTCATATTTGTTATGTTGTGAGCACTCAGGCCAACACAGTCATATAATTAGGAACTGATAAAACCAATAGTTGCCCTATATCTGGGCGGTTTTGAAGCTGTACTCTTGATCTCTATTTATTTTCTTCCGTGACTTTTGAATGTCTCGAGTGTTGAGTCTGTTTGACTCATGTTCAAACTGCATGTCATGTAAGCTCAAAATAACAGTTTTTATATAATAGTGATGATAATAAATGATTAATAATTAATAAAACAAATAAAAAGATCTGCCATACAGGCTTTTTCAGAAGATGAATGAGTGTGTATTTATAAATTTAGAACTATAAATATTTATGTATATAGCTAAGACCATTATAGGAGCAATCTGTGTAATAACTGCTTTCTGTTGCATTTTGCAGGAAACCAAGAAAGAGTCTTATTTAATAATTGTATTGATGAGGGGGGCTACATGGTTGTCAGTTTCTTTTCTTGCCTCTTTTCCTTTTTCCTCTCCAGGCAAAGGCTCTTGACTTCATCATTGAGAAAGTCAGCCAACACCTGATATGATTGAAAACCAGTCAGTACCTGCTTCACTTTATTGAGATGAAACATGGAGCCTATTATATATCTCAGTTCCTCCATGCTTGATAGAACAGAAATAGCTTTTTTGTGGCGGATGCACTTCTCGAGATATGGTCATCTTTCAGAGATCATTAGCTTGTCAGTGCCCTCAAAGTTATGGTGGTCAGGTGCAGTGAGAGCACACTGGCATTGTAATGTGACCCAAAGGGGAAGGCATTACTCTGTGTAAAAAGTGGACTATGCCATTGTGTTCACATTTTTTTTTTTTTAATTTTTTTTTTCAACGTTTATTCATTTTTGGGACAGAGAGAGACAGAGCATGAACGGGGGAGGGGCAGAGAGAGAGGGAGACACAGAATCGGAAACAGGCTCCAGGCTCTGAGCCATCAGCCCCGAGCCCGACGCGGGGCTCGAACTCACGGACCGCGAGATCGTGACCTGGCTGAAGTCGGACGCTCAACCGACTGCGCCACCCAGGCGCCCCTGTGTTCACATTTTTAAACTGCTTTTTGTTTAAACAGGAGGACGGTTTTATTAAAGAGTTAAGCGTTGCCATGCAGCTCCTAAGAAACTGTCTTTATCAAAATGAAGAATGTAAAGTAAGTAGAGCGATCTTTCGAAATTTCAATAGTGATGCTGCCATTAAATTAAAGTTTCGTTTTTATATGAGATAATATAGGAAGAAACATGAAAAACTCTTCAAATGTTTTTAGATGCATTTGATTGGTCCTTAAACTCCTTGTTAATTCTCAGAAATAGATGCACCTTATTCTTCAACATTGATGGCATTTCATGTTCATATTGGTATTTTAACTTTATCACTGAAAACTTCAAGCAGCTAAAGCAAATGAGTGTCTTTCTCTACGGTGGCACATTTCAGTTGTTTTTTTACTAAGATGGAATGCATGTTTGTGTACGTCCAATAAGGCAAAGTTCTAAGAAAATTTTAAGTGTATTTATCTTGAGAGAGACAGAGAGAGTGAGCAGGGGAGGGGCAGAGAGAGAAGGGGACAGAGGATCCAAAACAGGCTCTGTGTTGACAGTGGAGAGCCCAATGTGGGGCTTGAACTCGTGAGCTATGAGATTATGACCTGAGCTGAAGTCGGACACTCAACCGACTGAGCCCCCAAGGCGCCCCAAGGCAGAGTTCTTTCAAAGACAGTTGTCAGGCAGCTCTCCAGGAAATAAGTGGAGGTGTCTGTATCCATAAGGAAAGAGGAAAAGTGTGTCTCTCGTTTGGGCAGAAAATACTGCTGTTGCTGGGCCCGGCCCTATTCACCTGGGGGAGCTTCACGGCCAGCCCTTCTGGCTTCTTGTGCCCAGTGACTCCGCCCCTCTGCCTGGGAACCATCGAGATGTGCTGCTGTGTCTGTGAGCTTTGGTGCTGTCACTTAGAACACCACGGTAGGAACTGTTAGGCAGGTTATGGTGTCTTGGGTGCTTTGATTTGCTTTGTCATAGTGATACAACACTAGTTTTCACAGAGAAATACTGTGGGAAATGAATAAGAGAAAGATAAATTACAGGAGTTTCATTTTTTAAAAACGTTCTTGTCTTTTTTGCTTTTACTTGTGATAAAACTAGAAAAAACTTATCTGGAAAAAGAATATTTTGAACATAATCCTTAAGCTGTGTTAATTTGTTAAAGACACATTGCTAGCAATTTGAATTTCAGAACAACTTGAGAATTGTTTATACGTTTCACTAAAATTCTCAATATATGAACTCTTTACTCAAAATGGAGGTGTCATTTACTAAATTTGTGATCCATTATGCTAAATAATGTGCTTGCAGCTGGATGTAGTTGATATTAATCCATGACACCTTACCCTGGGAATACTCTGGAACCCGTTCCAGGTCAGCTCTGCTTATATAGATTTATGAGGTACTAGCTGGGTACTGAAATACAGTGTTCACATGTGTATCACATTAGCCATCTATGAAAAGTGTAATCTCTCAGTAACTCAAAGCATTTTTACATTTCCAAGTTGTTTAATAAGGAATAAATCCAAAAAAGAGCAGATAGATTGCTCTTTGAGTATAATACAGTCCTGTGGGGCAAAGATTCTTAATTTCTTTTCCTGTTCCAACTTCCTGAGGAGTATCACATGCTCCCAGTACTAACCGTTGGGTATGCTTTGGTAATTCACCAAGTCACCCATGGCTGCCTCACCCCATTGTCTGTATACGTGGGACATTAGGGGTTTCCATACTGGGAAGATCATGGTGGCTGGAAGGTAAATGAACTGTGGGGAAGGTTAGAGGTCGGAGACTGTAGTAGTCAGACAGGAGGTGATGAGCCCTGAATTGGGGCAGATGAAGAAGGGAAGGAGGGTGGGGAGATACTGAAGAGAAAAGAGAGATATAGAGTGATTTCCAGGCTCTACTTTAATGCAAGTGCGCATAATAGAGCAGACTGTAGGCATGAGCGATTGTAATGTTCAGGTTCACACGTGTTAATATAAAGGGTCTTTGGGACATCCAGGTGGAAAATGGCTGGTAATCAGTAGATTACAAGGGTCTGGGGCTCTGAACAGGATATAGGTGGGGGATATTAGGAGTTACCAGTGTAAACTGTTGAAATTTCCCAAGAGAGTATATACGAAAGCCTATGTCATATCTGTAGAAACTAAACATGGAAAACAACTGGGATGGGAGTGCTGGAGAGCATTTGGAGATGTTCCAGGACAGAGAGGCTACATGGAAATGAATTAAGAGTACATCTTTAATAGATGCCACAGTGCTGAGGGTGGTCTTGGTAGCACTGTCAGGACAGAAAATAAATTGAACTAAGCTGAAGATTAAGTAAGAGATGGGAAGTGAAAGCAATAAGAACCTTGGTCATGAAAAGCAGCATTAATAATTTAGGACATACAGCATTAAAGGAAGTTAGTCTAGACTGTTTGTTTCTCCTAACATGTAAACTGCTTGAATATAAACAGAAGTGAGCAAACTGGGGACTAGTTGTTAAAGAGACGGGAAGAAGAGGACTGATTGATGGATGAAGGTCTCTGAGGAGGTGGGGAGGCTGTGTTTCAGAAGACAGATGGACTTCCTGACCACCAGCATAGGAACACCTACTCCGCACTTCCGGGCAGGAAGGATGAGTAGATGAATATACAGATAAACTAGGTGGACAGAATGGTAGAGACGGAGCTTATACATAATTATTTCTGTCTTCGTAATCGTGGGGCTGTGTTCCAAGCTTATGAAGAGTGGGGTGAATAACTAACACTGGGAATGACTTCAGAGCTTATGGAGAGGGGTGAACACTGGTAATAACTTCCTACTCTCTTCTACCATTGATGCTGCATAAAATTGTATAGGGTGTGTGTATTTAATATAAATACCTACATGTGTGCACATAAGGTCTATGAATTGCCTAGTAATTCCTGTTCATTTAAAAAATTGCTCATTACTGCAGACAGATTTTTTTTTTAATTGTATTTATTTTTGAGAGAGAGAGAACACGAGTAGAGGAGGGGCAGAGAGAGATGGAAACAGAATCTGAAGCAGCTCCAGGCTCCAAGCTGTCAGCACAGAGCCCGATGCGGGGCTGGAACTCACCAACCCTGAGATTATGACCCGGGCCGGAGTCGGACGCCTAACAGACTGAGCCACTCCAGCGCCCCACTGCAAATAGATTTTATACATAATACCGTCCTAGGGGTAACTGATCTTTGTAATAAAGACTATGAATTACATAAGAATTTATTGATTGACATAGTATTTTGGCTTTTACTATATTCCAATTATTTATAAATAGTACTCTACTTCTGATCTGTCCACACTTACCAACGTACACACACACACCTAAACACAGAGGAGAGAGAAGGTGGAGGGGAGAACTCAGAACTGATCAGAGTGTTTTCTTAACCAGAAAATCCCATTTCTTAATCATTTTAGAGTACTTATGAGAGTTTATTCAATGTAGTGAGATATCATTGTCCTGTTTAATTTACATGTTTAGGAGCTGTTTTGATGTTTTTTTGTTTGTTGGTTTCTAACATTTCTTAGCTAAGTTGTATATTGTGGTCACCCCAGTGTTAAAGGCACTTCCTGAGACTGGTCAGGCTCATGGTCAGGGCAGTCCTGGGCAAGGTGCTAAATCTGTCTGCAGGATTCTTGTGCCAGCTTGCCCTAACTGGAACAAAGATAAATTCAGTTTTTGTCTCCTTATATATTGATAACAGGTTTTTTTTATTTGATTTTAATTTTGTATTTTCATATGTGCACACTATTTCTTTCTCACAATAGGAAGCAGCTCTTGAAGCTCATCTGGTCCCTGTCTTGCACTCACTCTGGCCTTGGCTTTTGATGGATGATTCATTGATGCAAATTGCCCTGCAGCTACTTTGTGTCTACACTGCAAATTTTCCAAATGGTAAATAGATCCCGATTCTGCCTTTCGGTAATAAACTAAAATACTAATTTTATGTAATGCTGTGAAAATGAACCGAAAAACAAATACACAGTTTGAAGTGTTTCTCCTGCTTACAGAGGGCATGTTGGTGAGAGGGAAACTTTCTTATGGGTGTTACAAGATACTTTAGTATGTGTTTGTGCAGCCAGGAGGACTCATTAGGCAGCTCAGGGAATAGAGAGGGAGAAACCGACCTGGTTATATGGCAGTGGGAAATTGAATTTCATAGGGAAATCGAGAGAGTGAAAATTAACGATGTAAGACCTTAAGAACCAGATAAAGGTTAAAACTTTTATGGACTCTAGAGTAGGAGCTGGTGTGATGAAAGGTGGCTCTAGATACAGTTGGCCTCGTAATAGCGGATGCCATTGGGACACCTCTTGTCACTCCCTCAACACATGTTGTACTGAGAAGCTGCTGAGGGCCGTGCAATGTTAGAGGCTGACAGCTAAGAGTGAGTGAAGGCAAGGGTGGAGGTGATGGAAAAGGAGATGGAGAGGAGAAAGCATGAAGTTAGCCATTTGAGCTGAGGGAAAGCAGGCCTGCCCGGGAGGTGGAGTAGGACTGCTGGCAGCAGTCACGTCCCCTTGGAAAGTCAGGGTCATGCACTTGAGGTCCAGTCACTATGTGTGTGTGCTCTCTTCCAGCCACCATCCAGCAGCTCAGCAGCTGGTTCTTCAGTTGCCAAAAGATGCACAGAGAAAGGACGGGAACTCAAAACAGTTCAGAGTCCATCTACTCACTCCCATGTGCTTAGGGTAGTTTACTCCTTGACAGTGGGACATGGGCCTCTGGCCAGCAGGGCCCCGTGACATCAGCAGACCTTCAAGTTCTTAACTCCTGAACTTTCATTGTGGGGCATGGAGTGCACGGCAGCACAGGTGGTTTTGTTTTCGCTCTGCCTCCAACTTCCTCGTCCGTACTTCTGCTTGGACAGTCTCCTCTCGCTGAGTCCCTCAGCCACCACTGCTGGTGGCTCGGCCCGTGCAGCAGAGCTGTCTCCTGTGCCATGTGGGCACCTTGTCCTTCTCCACCCACCTTCCCTACTTAGTTTAGGGCTTAGGGAAGTAAGGAGGGAAAAAGAAAAACAACTGCTAAATACTGAGTAAAAGAAACATTTTAAATCTTTTGAAACTATATGTCACTTTTTACTTAAAATTGTTGTAAATATGAGATTGTGGTTAGGTTACTAAATGGGAGAAGAAACTTTTTATTTTCCTATCTAGTTTGTTTTCAAGCAAAACTCCATCATTTAGTGGATCTAGTGGAAACCTTGCTATTTGGATACTGCGATTTGGTGTGAATACAGGCAAGACCACTATATCTATTTGTGTTTACTTGCCTTTTATGACTTTACTTTGCAGAATGTATTTGATTCTCATCTAGTGATACTTAAGCTAGCCTCCTTGAATGGACTGTCATAACTTAATTACATTTAGATTTATGTTACAATGCAGTAAAATGAATTTCTACTTCTTATATGGTTGGTTTCCTCCCTTGATAAATCCCATACGGTTGTTTAATTTACTGAGAGAACACTGGATTCTGGAAAACCACTTGACGCTTCTGGCTCTTGCTGCTTGTGAGCTGTGTGTCTCTGAACAAGCCACTGTTCTCTGAGCTCTGGCCTTTATCTAGCATACATGGCTGGTACCAAACGTCCTGTGGACACACCCCAGGATTATCGCGTTCCTCCTTTTCTTTTTTCTTGTGTAAAATGAAGGCATTGGACCAACTTACCCCCATTTCTAAAATTCTCTTCTTCTGCACAGGTCTTTATTTAGATGTATTTTTAAGGAACTATTTAAAAACCTCTTATGCATATTTATTCTTAAAAAATGAATCTAGGCACACCTGGGTGGCTCAGTTGGTTGTGCGTCTGACTCTTGATTTTGACTCAGGTCATGATCTCACAGTTCGTTGGATCAAGCCCTGCGTCGGGCTCTGCGCTGACAGTACAAAGCCTGGTTGGGATTCCCTCTTTTCTCTGTCTCTGTCTGTCTCTCTCTCTCCCTCTCTCAAAACAAACAAACAAACATTAAGAAAAAATAAACCTAGTGTTTTAAAATGCCTTTTTGAGGGGTGCCTGGGTGGCTCAGTCGGTTGAGTGTCTGACTTTGGATCAGGTCATGAGCTCACAGTCTGTAGGTTTGAGCCCTGCATCGGCCTCTGTACTGACAGCTTGGAGCCCAGAGCCTGCTTTGGATTCTGTGTCTCCCTCTCTCTCTGCCCCTCCCCTGCTCATGCTCTCTCTCTCTCTCTCTCAAAAATGGATAAACATTAAAAAAAATTTAGATCATTAGACCCTCAGTGAGGACGGCAAATCCATCAGGCTGTATGTAGATGTCAACACTAGCCTTCCCTGCTGATTTGCAGTTCATAGATTAGTGGATAAGTCATTGAGTAGGCAGATATGCTTCACTACTTAGGTTTTTTTTTTTTTTTTTAAGTTTATTTATTTTGTTAGTGAGAGTGCATGCGTGCAAGCAGGGGAAGGGCATAGAGAGAGGGAGAGAGAGAATCCCAAGCAGGCTTCATGCTGTTAGTGTGGAACCTGACCCGGGGCTCAAACTCATGAACTGTGAGATCATGACCTGAGCCAAAATCAAGAGTCAGACGCTTGAATGACTGAGCCATCCAGATGCCCCAGGTTTTTTAACTAAATAGTGAAACTAAGATGACATTATGATAGGCTATGTTTTTTAAGGTTGCAGTTCTCTTTGTTGGTCAAGTTGTGGGCCATATCCAGTTCAAGCTGCCTATAGAGGAGCGCCTGGCACCTCTCTGATGGGGTGTATCCTGAAGTTGGCTTCCCAGATGCCTCTTGAGAACACTGCAGTTCAGCAGATGGTTTTTATGTTTCTTTCGAACCTGGCCTTGTCTCATGACTGTAAAGGAGTAATTCAGAAAGTAAGTACTTAATTTGTCCTTCATATCTTAAAAAAGAGTAGTATAATCCTTCTAATCAAGAACATTTATGAAAAATCTAGAACTCAGTTTCTAGGATTAAATTATTATGATTTCAAGACACTGTGTTTTAAAAGACTGTGAAAGGATTAAGGGGTTCACTATGTTTAAAGCCAATTGATAGATGACACATGGAGAGGACAGGCTAGAGGATGATCATTACACTTCCTTTCAGCTTATCTTCTTACTTTTGGATCATATTTTACCTCTCTCAAAAATGAGGGGTTTAGAATTAGGAAGACAGCTGTCTTACATTTATTTGAGATTATACAAGTCATGTCCAGTCTTTACATAGACCAAATGAAACAGTAGCGATCTCAGTTCAGTTTACATAGTCAGAACAATGTGTGAAATGACAGCCATCTTGCCCTGCTTAGACTGATGTTATCAGTCCTGTGGGACTCCAGTGCCAAAACTTGACTTCTTATCACTGATTTTTAACCTAGGGTACTTTGCAAGGGATTGAATGAGTTAAACAAATTGTAATACACATGTTCAGTGAGATTATATTTAGATATGTATGACCAGAATCCCTAATTTGGAAGATCCTGTACATTGTGAATATGATCATGTCTATTATTTACGAGTAGTACTTTGAGTGTTTTTGTTCCTTTATATGGAGGCCAAGACAAATTATGAAAGTTGACAGTATTCATGAGAATTGAATCTCCGTTTCCTCTCCTGTGTCAGCCCCCCACCCCCACCCCCTCCAGAAAAAACCCACATTGACTGCAACCTCCAAATAAATAGCAGTTTTACTAAGGAACAATCTTTTCAGTGGTGTGTTGGAGCTAACTCAGGCTGACTCATGAGTATCATTGCTGATTTTCAGGAATTCTGTGACCCAGTTGACATCACGGTGCTATCTTGAAATCAGCCATGGTGGGAGGGCTCACACTGTATAAATTGGCAAAAGGTGCAATCAGGGACCCACTATCCCACCAGAACCACAGGTGGATATACACGTCACGCTGCACTGGATGTCTGTAGCCCCGTCCCTACACGTGTGAGAGCACGGGCCGGGGGCAGTGCTTTCCCCCGCTCCCCTCTGGAGTAGAACAGGAGCTCCCGAACCAGTTGCCGATCTCGGGTTTGACATGTGACTTTGAGCAGGAGACCTTCTCTCTTTAAGCTTCGGTTGCTTCATTTGAAAACTTACTGGGTTAAACAACATGATCTCTAAGGTGTCCTCCACTCTCAATGCAGGACTCTGTTCCTGTACTCAAGCATATATTGATATATATTTCATGTGACTGTGTTTCAGGTGCAGCTCAGTCAAGTTGTTTTTCCTCTGCTCTAGTTAGGAAACCCCCGAGCCTTCCTCTGCTCCTCTGTTAAAAGAGCCCTGGGTATTTAACAGTTCTTCCTCTCTGTTACCCTGCTATGGGCATTAGAAGACGTAACCAGCACTTTTGTACAACAAGACTCTAAAGTGTCTGGTTTCTCTCCACCATGTTTCTCTACATTCCACATGGTATAGGAAATTGTCTAAAAGCATCTTTAGCTCCAGCAAAGGGAAGGAATGCCCATAGTATGTTTATACTTGAAAGCACTGCCATATGTTTTATCACTAGTGTCCACTCCAGATCTCCAATATCATGGTAGAATGTAGCTGAACAGGAAAGGCAAGGGATAAATTTAGAAGGCGTCAATTTGGACTGAGCAATGAGAAGTAGGTGTGAGTGACAGTGCAATGCAAAGTGGGCATGTGGTTTCACAGTTTACTTGTTGCTTGGGTAATGTTGCTAATATTTCTGTAGCTAATTTCATTTTTTTTTTTGTAAGTTTTTACTAAATTCCAGTTGGTTAACACACACAATTAATAATATTAGTTTCAGGTGCACAATATAGTGAGTCAGCATTTCTATATCCTTTCATTTTTAGACTCAGAGTCCTTTTATGTAACAGTATTAAATGTGTTTAATAGATTCAAGCCAACATCTTGATTTAGGTGCAGGAGAACCCAGGAATAGGCCAGAATAGATTATTAAGCAGGAGGGAGATGAGAGATAGCCTGGTATTCCGGGCAGTTAAGAAAGTTAAGTGATCACACTTCTGTTCTCCGGTCAAAATATCCAACTGATATTTTTGATACCCCTCTATAAGTTTACTAGGGTGGCATGTAGCCATGAGAAATCATCTGTAACGATAAGTAGTGGGGGTAAAGTGAATATATGATATCCATGTAGATTATTTTATTTTATTGTACTTTTTAGAGAGTGTGAGCAGGGGGCAAGGCAGAGGGAGAGAGAGAAAGAGAGAGAGAGAGGAAGGGAGGGAGGGAGGGAATGAATGTCAAGCAGGCTCCATGGTCAGTGTGGAGCCCGATGGAGGGCTTGATCCCACGACCCTGGGATTATGACCTGAGTCGACATTAAGAGTTGGACGCTCAGTTGCGCTTTAAAATTTTTTTTAATGTTTGTTTGTTTATTTTAAGAGACAAAGTGCATGCAAGCGAGGAGGGAGCAGAGAGAGAGGGAGAGAGAGAGAATCCCAAGCAGGCTCTGCACTGTCAGTGCAGAGTGCACATGGGGCTCAATCCCATGAAGTATGAGATCATAACCTGAGCTGAAATCAAGAGCTGGACGCTTAACCTGCTGAGCCAACTAGGCTCCCCCAGATTTTTTTTTTTATTTTTAAGCACACTTGTAGCTATAAAGATTCTGGTCTGCTCAGTACTACTAGAGTTGTTAACTGGTGTCCAAGACTGACTTGGGTTTTGTTTTCTTTTTCCTCCCCATAGGATAGTTTTTAATGAGTCGCAAAATTGCCAGAAGGCAGGCAGAGAGAGAGAACTCAGGAGGCCTGAAATAATCCCCAACTGGAATTATCCATCCTAAATAATTAAGAGTTGACTATATGTAGTTAGTTTATCCATCGTCAGGAAAGAATTAGTAAGAATTAAAAATTTGAGCACTATTTTGTTCTCCTTAATTTTTTCACTTATACCTGGAAACAGTTTAGATGGGAGTATTTGGAAGTTGTTAGGAGGAAGGAGAAATTAAAGTTGGGAAAAGAAGAGCAGAATGCTAGTTAATTGGTCTCCAAGGGACAAAGAAAATAATGAAAAGAGTCAAGAAGAAAATAATATTCTCTCTGTTTATCCACAGAGTAACTTCTTACAGAACTTTCTGTCTCTAACATTGCCAAAAGGAGGAAATAAACATCTCAGTAATCTGACCATTCTTTGGTTGAAGTTACTCTTGAATATCTCACTTGGAGAAGATGGCCAACAAATGATCCTGAGGCTGGATGGCTGTTTGGACTTGCTTACAGAGATGAGCAAATACAAGCATAAGAGCAGCCCGTGTATACCTCTCCTTATTTTTCATAATATTTGCTTCAGTCCTGCCAATAAGCCCAAGATCCTGGCTAATGGTGAGTATTCACGTCTCTCACACACACACACACACACACACACAAACACACACACACACACACACACACACACACACACACACCCATTTATACATGTGGTCATTCCTACAGTATTCCATTTAGAGTAAAACACAAAATGTTTTATAAGTAATCTGCCAACTGTTTATTAAGCACCACTGTGTTCAAGGCAGTGTGGGAGGCAGAGGCCGTTGGAACGAATCAGGTGTGACCCCTGTCCTCAGGGATGAACCAGACATGGCTCCAGCCCTCTAGTGGCTGCCAGGAGTCTTCCCGGGGTTACCGAGTCTTGCTGTTGGTGGCTGCACTGGATCCTGGAGGTGATAGGGAGGAGGAGCCTGGCGTGGGCGCTCTCTGGCCTCACCCTGACTTCTCCCATCTCTGTTCTCCTGGCTCCCCTGGGTCTTTGAGCAGATGCTGCGGTGTCAGTGAAGCCTCTTCAGACCAACCTGCCAACGTGATAACCCCCACATCCTTCTTCCTGCCTCCCGTCCTTCTCTCTCTCTCACTCTCTCCTCTCCCTCCCTGTTGACATTACCACCAGGTGAGATACTATATGTTTTTGGCATATATCTGTTCATTCCTAGTCTGCCCACACTAGAACATTAGCTCCTAGGAGGTCAAGAGGTTTCTGTCTTTTTTCTTCACTTGGCATCTAGAATTGTGCCTGTCACTGGTGAGCATTCAGTGAATATTCAGTGATTGAGAGAGCTCTTGAGTAGGCAGGAGAGTTCAGGATCCAAGACCAAATGGTGAAATTAGCCTTACAGAGACCCGATTCTCTGCGATGTAGGACAGGTGGAGGTGAGGATTCAGAATAATTTTGAAACAGAAAGAGGGAAATGGAAAGGTCTGTTTCTGCAGCCATGTGCTGTTTCTGTGAGTAGAGTGTGACGTTTATAGGGAGGGAGTTTTATAAGGAGGCATCACATTGTTTGGGGGAAATAAAAAGAGGCGGGCTCTAGAAATCAGTTTATAAACACACATGAAGTGCCTGGAACCATTTATGGAGCGTAGTGGCTGCTCCAGATGGGCTAATTGTGTTTTCCTCTCATGTTCTGTACTTAGTGTTTTCTTAGAGGTGTTTTCCTGTGACATGTGGAGTTTCTAAGTGAGTGTCAGTGATTCTGCTTATGTTCTCCCGTGTGTGCTGGTGCTTCTCTTTTTCTGATAATTATTGGATAGCTGGAAATATGGGGAAAGACTTTAGAAGCTCAGTCAGCTTTTAACGTAGTGAGATGAACTGTGGATCTGAGCTCTGCTTTTCCATAACTCCTCTACGGATGCTGTGCTGGCCGCCGTGGGCTTGTGCCTCAGCCCTTTGTTTGGTAGAGAGGGATAATGATAGGCCCTGCCACATAGGGCAGTGAGGTAGCTACATGAGGGATCTTTTCCCATGCCTGCTCTCATCTGTTAGTTATTCTTTCTCAGAAAGTTTTTTCTTTGGGGACTACTCACTGCAATTTTCTTACTAAGAGAGTTGGAAAAAGGACAGCTTAAGGGAACTCGAGGAGAAGTCTGCATTTCCCCTCTGGATTTATTTTTAGCTTTTCTTTGTAACAGTGATGCTCTCTCTTCTTCCTTAGCTTAAAGCACATGGGCAAACTTTTGGTAAGAAGGAGCTTCCTCAGCCCCACAGACATGAGATCGGGGCCTCCAAGGCAGGGATAAGAGGCAGCAACTGTGCAGTTTTTGTATGGATCTTTGGAGGCATGTCACAGGCCTTTTCCACTTGGGGATCCAGAGGGAGGGCTTAGCAGAGGCACCTAGCTTAAAAATCTACCATGTAAGACTGCATAATTCTGATAATTAGTGCCCAAACCTCTGGTTTTGATGGTCAGGAATAGAGTAGGTTGTGAGGCTTGGAAAAATAGAGCCAGAGTATTCCTTGTTTCTATAAATGTCAGGCAAGGTCTGCTCTGAAAACAACAAAAATATGCTAGATAAAATATATCAAAATTTACCTTAAAATCGAAGTACTGAAAAGATAGTGGGAAAGTCCCAGGCCCATTTTGATTGAAAGTCTGTGCCTAGAGAGACATAAAATATATACATGAAATGTGCATTTTTTTGTCTCGAGGACATTTGCCAACATTGTATGCTTGGCTTTTGTTCAGGCATGCCAAGGAGTCAGGGAAATACAGTTGAGAGTATCCACGACAGGGGGAGTTTGGGGCCATCTTGGCTGTATTGTATAAACCCCAAAGACCTAGCCTCTTAAGGGAAAGACGAATCAAAATTAAATTGGTCCCCCAACCCACATCCAGGTGATTATAAAGAAAAGAAGAACAAGTGTGAGAACGGGCACCACAGACTGCTCCCCACAGCTCTGCACCCCACAGATGCATAGACTGAGTGGCCTGTGACCTGGTTTGAGCCGAACCTTGATCGACAGTGCTTCTGGGTGCTTAGCAGAAGCAATCTGCCACTCTGATGGATGGAGGACAAGTGCACACTAAGCCTCAGAGAACCTCCACAACTAATTTTTCAGAAGTATTAACTAGTATAGAGTTAAATGTGACCAATCCCATCGGGAAACATGGCAACATGAGGAAGAACCAGCAGGGAGAAATATACCAACTTATCTGCCTAGGCTTCAGATATTATAATTATAAAACACAGATTTAAAGATAAATTTAGTTATACCATATTTAGAAAAATAAGTGACAAACTTGGGAATGTTTGCAGATGATAGGAAAGTGAAAAATTGAAAGATTTGAAATAATAGCCAAACAAATTCTATTAATATTTTTGTACCCAACATGGGAGCACCCAAATACATAAAGCACCTACTAACAAACATAAGGAAATAATCGATAGTAACACAGTTATAGTAGGGGACTTTAACACCCCACTTACATGAATGGACAGATCATCTGAACAGAACTTCAACAAGCAGACAGTGGCTCTGAATGACACAGCAGATCAGACGGATCTAACAGGTATATTCAGAACATTCCATCCTAAAACAGCAGAATGTACATTCTTCTCAAGTGTCCGTGGAACATTCTCCAGAACAAATCCTATATTAGGCCACAGAACAAGTCTTCACAAATTCAGAAAGTTTGAAGTCCTACTATACATCATTTTTGACCACAGCACTATTAAACTAGAAATCAGCCACAAGGAAAACTCTGGAGATTTACACGGAAGGTAAATCATATGCTACTAAACAATGACTGGATCAACCAGGAGATCAAAGAGGAAAGCAAAAAATACATGGAGACATATGAAAATGAAAACACCACAGTCCAAAATCTTTGGGATGCAGCGAAAGCTGTTCTAAAAGGGACGATTAGAGCAATGCAGGCCTACCTCAAGAAAAATCTCATGTAAACAACCTAACCTTATAGCTAAAGGAGCTAGAAAAAGAACAAACAAAACCCCAAACCAGTAGTAGGAAGGAAGTAATAAAGACCAGAGCAGAAATAAATGAAATAGAAACCAAAACAGCAGTAGAACCGAACAATGAAGTCCAGGAGCTGATTCTTTGAAAAGATCAGCACAAATGTGCTAAACCTTTAGCCAAATTCATTAAAAAAAAAAAAAAAATGAAAGAGGGATTCAAATAGAATCAAAAATAGGATTAATAACAACTGATACCACAGAAATACAAAGAATTGTAATATTATGAAACATTATATGGCAACAGATTGGACAACCTGGAAGAAATGGACAGATTCTTAGCAACATAGAACCTCCCCCAACTGAATCAGTTAGAAATAGAAAGTTTGAACAGACTGATTACCAGTAATGAAACTGAATGAGTTATTAAGAACTCCCAATAAACAATAATCCAGGACCAGATGGCTTCAAAGGTGAATTCTACCAAACATTTAAATAAGAGTTATACCTATTCTCAAACTATTCTCTGAGGCCAGCATTACCTTGATACCGAAACCAGATAAAGATACTACAAATAAAGAGAACTATTAGGCCAGTATCTTTGATGAACATAGATGCAAAGATCCTCAACATAGTATTAGCAAACCGAATCCAAGAACACGTTAAAAAAAATCATTCACCAAGATGAAGTAGGATTCATTCCATTCCCATGTTTCAACTATGATTCAGTATGTGCAAATCAATCAATATGATATCACAGCAGTAAAAGAAAGGATAAATGCCTTACAGTCATTTCAATAGATGAAGAAAAAGTATTTGACAAAGTATAACATCCATTCATGATAAAAACCTTCAACAAAGTAGGTTTAGAGGGAACGTACTTCAATATGATAAAGGCCAAATATGAAGAACCCACAGATAACATCATGCACAGTGGTGAAAAACAGAGCTTTTCCCCCAAGATTAGGAACAAGACAAGGATGTGCCCTCTCTACCACTTTTATTCAACATGGCACTAGAATTCCTAGCCACAGACAAGAAAAAGAAAAAGCGTACAGATGGGAAAGGAAGTGAAAGTGTCACTCTTTGCAGTTGACATTATGATATATATATAGAAAAGACCATCAAAAAGACTACTGGACTGATAAATGAATTTAGTAAGGTCGCAGGATACAAAATTAATATGCAGAAACTGTTGTGTTTCTATACACTAATAATGAAGTAACAGAAAGAGAAATTAAGAAAACAAGCCCACTTACAGTTGTGCCAAAAAAGAATACCTAGGAATAAAAACCAAGGAGGTGAAAGTCCTATGCTCTGAAAACTATAAAGATGGCATCCCTAAATATGTAATTAAATCAATTATACTAAGAAGAAAAGTAGTAAGTAAAACTCATTTCCTACTTATCTAGCTACATTTTACTGTTATCTTTTCTCTTGGGGTTATTTATATGTGTACGTAGGTGCTCACTTCATATCTATTTTAATGTGCCTTTTTTGTAACCGTGTTATATTTCACAATGAAATGTATTTTTAAAAATTTATCCTGTTGCATCATCAGTGGGGGCATCACATTAATTGATCTATGTATGTACTTTATTAAAAATGCTTAAGAGGGGTGCCTGGGTGGCTCAGTCGGTTAAGCTTCAGACTTCAGCTCAGGTCATGATCTCAGTTCATGGGTTCGAGCCCCATGTTGGGCTGTGTGCTGACAGTTCACAGCCTGGAGCCAACTTCAGATTCTGTGTCTCCCTCTCTGTCTGCCCCTCACCCGTTCATGCTCTGTCTCTCTCTGTCCCAAAAATAAATAAACGTTGAAAAAAAAAATAAAAAAAAAAAAAAATGGAACATGCTTTTAAACATAGATTTTAGAGGAAAAATAATTTGATACAATAAAATATATAAAAGTTAGTAATAAGATACGTTCATATACTTTTCTGAAACACCCTGACAAATCTCCTTGGGACTGGACTTCTCTGTGTCTTACCTTAAAATGAGTAGTATGCTGCAGATAACTTGTAAGTCTTGATTTCACACTCTGCCTAGCTATGCAAAAAGGGGACACATCTTGTGTGTTGATATGCCTTTAAATCACTTTTTCCTCTGACACATAAATACACAAAAGCATTTCTCTAAAATGTTTAGTCCTTTTTTAAAAGGCTTAACTAATTTGGTATTTCTTGATTATTGTTTTATATAGTAATACATGCTGTTGATGTTTGTATAATGGTCTTTATAATTTATCATAAGAGCAAATCTGTTTTCTTGCACACCAAAATGTGAGCTATAATTGAACAGCTCATTTATACAACTCTTTGTATAATTACTTACTTCTGCACTATTGTTGTTTAAATGAATGTGCCTTTGTTGAATTAGGGCCAAAAGAATTAGGCTGCCATGACTGTTCTGTGCCCGTCATGAAGATAGTTTGTTGTGAGGTTGTCCTCCCACGTATGGTTTACCAGATTGTTTTAGCCACAGTCTAGTGATACCAACTTTGTATGTATTCTGGTGGGGGCAAAGGGAGTATCTGACTAGTCCAAGATCAGAATGCATTGTGATGTCTGGGACTGAACTTTTGTTTTTTTTCCCCTAATGTGTTTATTATTAGAAAAAGTCATTAGTGTGCTAGCTGCCTGTCTGGAAAGCGAGAATCAACATGCACAGAGGATTGGAGCAGCTGCGCTTTGGGCTCTGATTCACAATTATCAAAAGGTCAGTTTTTAAAGTCATTGTTCTAGCCAGGGGCAAATCCAAGCCTCTGAGAGTGCAGCCAGGGGCGCCAGAGGAGTATCAGCTAGATTTTAAACAACAACAACAACAACAACAACAAAACGAACTCAAGGACCTTATTGTCTTGTGCATTTATACAATTAGTGAGCCATCAGTTGAAATCATTGTCATTTAATTAACAGGATGTCTCATTTCAGAAAGCTGTCTGTCTCTTTTGGGTGAATTCTCCCTGTTGGTATAACTTGATTTGGCATATTGATGTAATGTTAGTATAGATCATTTCTGTTAAAAGACGTATTCGGGAAAAATATATCCTGAAATAAAACCAAATAACGAAGTTTTATCCAGCTGTGTGATTCCTTTTTGTCTAGCTTATGTCGCCGCTGAGTTTTGAGAGGACCCGATTCCTGGAAGGCTGCAGCACAGGGCCGGCCGCAAGGGAGCGATAGCAGGTGCAGCCTCGCACTTGCCCTCTCTGGCCTTTGGTCTTCTCTTTCACTGCAGACATCTCGTTCCTGAGAGAAGTGCCCTTGGGTATCTAGCCGTTAAATAGTGGCCAGTGACAGACAGCGTTCCCATAGACACCGTCCCCGAATGGTGCCCTCTCAGCTGATAGTCCCTTGTCTGTGCTGCCTGCTCTCCCCGCTGGCTGACAGCACACAAGGCGAAAGGCTGTGCTGTCACTTTCACCGTGTGTCCCCAAGGCTTAGCACGGGGTTTGGCACTTTACGGTCACTTAGTAAATATTTGTTGACCACCTGGTACCGTTTGATATATTTTAATCTGAAATCTGGGGCTTGAGGGAATATGAAATATTGAAACCAAGACTGAGTCTTCCTTTAAGACTTGAGATTAGGAGAGAAGGGGTAAAGGGCAGGGCAGGGGACAAAGAACTTGGAGCAGCAGAGAAGAGTCGAGTTAGAGAGGGAAGGATGTGGGCGACGACCAAGGGGGATGTGCTTCTGTCTAATCCCCTGACCACATTGTCGTGCTTCATGATAATCTGCTCAGTGCTTGCGGTCAGCAGTGGTGGCTTTAGTACTGTAGTGTCCTGATCCTTGGCGTGTGGGAAGAAGTCTGATTCATGGGTTGCTCTATGTTATCTCCAGGCAAAAACAACTTTGAAAAACCCATCAATAAAAAGAAGAGTGGATGAAGCATATTCGTTAGCAAAGAAAAGTAAGTTTTATTATGAAAGAGATGACAGTTAACCTTGGAAGCTATTCAGTGAATTCTCTGATTAGTGAAATCCTTGGATAGTTCACAGTGAAAAGACAGTTTTCAACACTGGTCCATGCTTTTCATTACATCACCTTTTAAATAATAAAATGTTTTGATAGATGAAGGTTTGAGATACAATAATTTCTTAAAACATGTCTGTGATCTTTCTCCAACTCCTTTTCTTTTTCTTGCACTAAACGTCCTTTGCCAGTGGCTACCGCTGTGCTGCAGTGTGTTCTTAGGTGATAAGAGCTGGGCCCAATTAGAATTGACCTTGAACAGAAAACTTTGATCTAACATGGGGGAGTTGAATTACAGTCTTCCGAGAATAGATCCCATTGCCCTTGTATCCTCTCAGCCCTGTGATGTGATCATGATATGAGGCAGGGTTTTCTTTTCACAGTTCATTTCTCATTTTAAGTGACACAGGTTTTCAATGAGCATTATTCTTTGAACACTTTTTTATGCTAAGGCACTGTACTGTGTCCTCCTTGTACTGTACGGAGTCTTTTAGTTATTAGTTTGTGTTAGTTAGTTATTTTGTTACTAATTAGTAATGAATTTTTTTGTAGTCTGATTCTTTATAAGTGGTTTATAGTTTTTTTGGTTGGTTTCTTGCTGTGACCATGAGTTTCTAGAGGTACCAAATAATTGAGTTATGTCAGAGTTCAGGCATTAGGAGGGATGGGGCAAAAAAAAGAGCAAGGCATTCATTCGGCATTATAGGTAATGGCAGCCATTATGGAAGTACCTTGGTTTTTTGTTTATGCTTTTTGGCTAAAGTGTAAATAAAAAATAAGTATGAATTCTGGCTGCTCTTAAGTGCAGTACTGAGTTTAATAAACTTACTCTTCCATACTCTTCTTTTTCTCTTTCAGCTTTCTCAAGCTCAGAAGAAACCCCGCTAAATGCCTATTATATGAAATGTCTCGAAAACCTCGTTCAGCTTCTTAATTCTTCCTGAGCACCGTGAAGGAGCCCGGAGGCTGACGGCCGCCCCAGGTGAGCCCACCTTGAAGCAGACTCCGTGTAGCAACTCTTAGCTAGAGACACGCTGAGTCTCTGCAGGGTGCTGTGCCTTCCTTCCGGATGAGGAGCAGAACGGAAGACGTCCTCGTTCTGCCCCTTTGTACTGGCTCCGTGAGAGCAGCCGACAAGAAGATGATAAAAAAAGAGGCACAGGAACTTTGGGGAACATAAACATCTTTACCTTTTTTTGTGCAATTTGCTTTGTAAAAATCCTACTTAACAGTTATTTAATAAAATATTTTTAGAAACTGAAAATTGACTAATAATTGCTGCTTGCAGACTTTGATCAGTATCATGAATATGAATTGCCGTAATTGGAGGAGTTACTAATTCTGATTTCCCTTTTTTCCTTAATTTATTACATGGAATCTGACTCTTGTCAATACAGATCGTTGTTTCACAAACTTTTATTTTGCCCAGGGCATATACATTGGTGGAGAGATATTTGCATGGAAACGTCTATGATTTTGTGAGTAGCTTCTTTATGCAGTTTTTAGTGATATTAACTCCTTTGTATATGATTTGTTAACCTGGTATATTTTATTATTTTCACCTCTCAGCTTCTGAAATGTTGTGTAATAATGAGGGAAGAAATAGAACTTATGATCAGATGGGGCCTGTGTTCAAATTCTAGCTCAGCCCAAAACATCATGAAGAGTTAAGACTTAATAAAATCTAGCAGGAACAAGTTCTGTCAGGCATTCGTGATGTAACCTTAACTGGCATGTGGTTCTGAACTGAGAACTTAAATTAGAATCAATTCAAGTATGGATCACTTTTGGCAGTTTTCCCAACACTTTTGAAAGTAAGAAAATTGTGTCTAAGAAAAGAAAAATATATATGTGTATGTATACATGCACACACATAGTTATATACACTCATTATTTATGGCAAAGTTTGAATTGTTAAAATTCAACTTTTTTTTTTTTTTTTTTTTTTTTTTTTTAGAGAAAAAGAGCAGGCAGGGGAGAGGGGCAAAGGGACAGAAAGAATCTTGAGCAGGCTCCATGCTCCGCACAGAGCCCGACACAGGGTTCGATCCCATGACCTTGGGATCGTGACCTGAGCTGAAATCAAGAATCAGACACTCAACTGACTGAGCCACACGGGTGCCCCCCAAAATAACAGTTTTAAAGTGCTTTAGCAAATTGCCATCATCACTAAATAAGTCAGAAGATGTTATTTAAGCTAGAAGCATGAGCACAGAATAGTTGTTAAATATTGAAATAGAAGCAGAAAAAGTTGCTAAGTGTCTGAAAATTATTGATTAGAACAACAGATCTAGGAAGTTCAGAAGTTTCTGGGCTGCCTAAGTTAACTCAAAGAAATGGACATGCCAGTATTCTGAAAAATTCACCCGATTCTGAGAGCCGGAATCGGGAATTATTTCCACCTTTCCTCCTGGTTTCTTCCATTCTGTGCCATTTTCTTGTTATTACCTTGTAAGCCCCCACTGATGAATAATGAGATAGATTTCTTTGTAACTTCCATTTAAAGGGCTCTTTCTATGTCACAGGGCGCTATTCTTAGAACGTTTATTATTTAATCTGTCTTCCTCTAAATTACTGTTATCCCTATGTTAGAGGTTAATAAATGGAGGCTGAGTGTGGCTCGGTAGTTTGTCTGTGGCTGCCTGTCTAGCTATGCTGTGCTGCTGCTTTTTTTTTTTTTTTTTCCTCATTGGAATTCCTGTCTTTGTATTTGGATCTTATAGCTAACAACTGTTTTTTTCTACAAAAATCAGATCTCTCCAAGGAAATAATCATTTCCTTTATGGTTCATTGATTGATTGACATATCAGGGTATCCTTTGCCTCATATCTTTGGAATCAGGAAGAGTTGTAACTGATTATTTTCTCTAGCAGTTCAAGGTAATACCATGGTGGTGGGGGGGGGGGGTGGGGATTTGTAGCCCAGTAGCTCAAACCAGTGGGGGACGTTACCTGCTGAAGCCCAGGAGGACTGTCACCCAGAAAAGGACCAGAGGTAATGGCTTCAGGAAAAGTTGCACTGCCATCTGTTGGTGTCCAGGGACCTGAGCCTCAGGGGCATGTAGTGTTCCTGGTCCTGACGGCAGCCCTTCCCTTCTGTGTCTCTTCAGATTGTGTCTAGCCAGCCAGTGGGGAAACTGGTAAGCAGAAGGTTCCTAAGGTCACCGGCCCACTATTTCAGCAGCTGTCTTGGTGCTAAGTTGGGGAGCCCTGAGCATCGGAATCCCCTAAGCTTGTTGAAATGCGGATTCCGGGACCCACTGAAGCGGAGTCTCAGGCCAACATCCGGGAGTATTGTTAGTGACATCCCCAGGTGATCTTTACAGTGACCACAGTTTGAGAACCAACAATTAATCCCCTTCTTTTATAGAAAACTGCCTAGAACTTGAAAATGATTGAACATTAGTCAGCTACTTACTAATGAAATAGGACTTGAGTTTGGGTGTCTTGAATGCTAGTCAAGTGTTTTTTCTATCACCCATCTCTGGTTTAGGCAAAGATTCAGCAAATAGGTGTCGGGGACCAGTTCATGCCTCATGGTCTCCAAATTTCCCATCTCCTGGCCTTTTTGGTTGGTTGCGTTAGGATTGCTGGTGTGCTGTGAATGCACACGAAGCCTGTACCGTTTCCACCATGATGCGCAGACATTGATATAGAGGCTCTGAATTTAGGACCTTGAGCAGATTGTGGGAGGAGGCAGCCTTTCGTTTTGAAAACAGGAAAAAGTAGAATGCTTAGGAGACCTAGATGGAGCCTTTCCTACTCTTCCTAAAATCACTTTCAAAAATGAGTAACTGGCTGTATTTTTCTTTGTTCTGTAAAGAATAGAGTGAAAAATAGAATTGCCCAGTTAACTGCAGGTTGTCAACTTCCCTTTGTAGTATTAAGTACACTCATCATCTGTAGTAATCTTACATCATTAATCTTTGTGGCTGCACCTTGTCTCTCCCCATTTCCTGAGATCTGCTGCTTGACTCATGATGTTCCTCAAATTTGGCAGCCTGATGGGTAGGAACAATGATCAGCGTTCCTGCTGTTGCCATAGCCAGGCATGCATACAAGCTCCCTTACAGAATGAGAGAGCATAACCACATGGTTAAGGGAACTGGGCTCCGGAGCCACGCGGACCTGGTGTCAACTGTGGCTTCATCCGTACACGGCGATGGCGGCCCTGGAGCAGCCTCGGGGCCATTTCTGCTGCTGTAACCGGGGATGAGGACACCTGCCTTGTAAAGTTGGGGAGAGGTTCGAGTGCCCAGCATAGTACCTGGTACATAGTTGATTGTCCCTTGGATGTTATTAGTGATTAGTTATTCTCGTATAGTTCTCACAAACTTGGCTCTTTCTCATTAAAACATTAAATCCTTGGTGCCCTTGCAACCCTTCTATTTCTTTGGGGGTGGGATAGGCTGGTAGACGAGTTATGTTGTCAGAACTGAGGTTTCGGCATTCCAAAAGGATTGTCAGTTTCTGGTGGGGACGTGTTCACAGCCCTGAGGTCGCTGAGCTCATCAAGTTATCACGGAGAGCCTGAGTCTTGGAAAGCACGGTGTAGAAGTGTTAGGCGCAGCTAGGTAGACTTGGTACATTTTATCCTGCTTGTCAGGTTGTTCAGATTGACTGTGAGTTGGTGAAATATGCTCCTTCCCAATTTGATTAAAAAATACAAGAAATAAAAACAGCATCCAAAAGAAAACCTCAGCTTAAAGAATCCATCAGTTTGAGGGTAGCCATTTTCCTCCATCAGTCTGTTGCTGACCTGCTGTGATCCAGAGAGTCAGCTGGATCGGATGATTAAATGCTATTGTTCCTGTGAATGGGCAACTTAGAGTTTATTCTTCCTGTTAAAAACTATTCCTCATGGGAAATTCCTTATAAATTTTAAATAGTAAGTCAGCTAGGACTGGGTGAGAGGATGCTGGGCCCCAAAGCTCAGGATGTTCGAAAGACTATGCCAAGACCCCAGGATTCTGAGATTTGGCAGCAAGATGTGATGAGCTCAGCGTGATCCTGTTTTAAATGTTCCCAACAACGTTCATCTTTGCATTTCATTTGTTCCTTCTGCACTTGAGAAATCTGCTTCAGAAAAAAGTTATGCTCTTTTAAAATAACGTTTCACAAAAGATCTACAAGGTAGCATTCAATAAATTTCTCTTTTAACTAATTTCGCCTGAAAGCCAAGAGAAAAATATGTGTTTTAATGTAGACTCCACGACATGAATTCTTTCATGCATTTTTCCTTTGTGAATAATGTCTTTCCCTGTGGCTTTACTTCTACCCACGGCTGTGCCTTGGGAACGTCTGCGTCCCATTTGGTTCATCTGGGCGGTGATACTGAGCATTCTGGTAGCAAGCAGATTGCTTGCAGTTCTGGACAAATTCTGAGAACATGCTTTCCTCAGATACTCTATTAGAACATTCTTCCCTTGGCTTGCCATGGAAAGAGATTATTAAAATGCAGATTATAAAATGGAGAACTACTTTTAATCATTTTCTGGTGATATTTATCGTAAAGACTGGATTGTCATGTATCAGTTTATAGATATGATACCTGGTTTACAGTTTGTTAGGAAAAACCATGATTTGCAGAGTAGAAAATTGAAAATAACTATGGCTTTAGTAAGAGAGAAGTTTCTTCTTTTTTCTGTTGTAGTGTCTTTTCTTACATGTAGGAAGCCCCCAAGGGGCCGTTCCTTCGCTAACAGGGTCCTCAGGGGCTCAAGTGTCCATCCTTCTGCTCTCCCATCTTTGATAGCACGTCTTGGAAAGCACGCCTTGTTCAGGTAGTCGTCTCATGGATGTCTAGAAGGAAAAGGAGAGGAAAAGATGTCCCCGCTTTTTTAGGGATCCTTCCTGTAAGACCACTCCCAACAACTTGGCTCACATCTTCTTGGACAGAACACAGGCACACTCATGGTCACTCTCAGCTGCAAGGGAGGTGAAAGAGTGGAGCCCTTCAGCTGGGCTCACCACCATATCTAGTGACGCAGTCCTCTGCTGGTCAGTGGTTAGGCAGCCACCAGTCTCTGCCCCACAGATCAATGTTCTAGTTAAGAGAAAAGTGTGATATAATTAGAGGTAAAAGTATTAGCCTCCCAGTGAAAAATTGCAAAGCTTATAAGATGCTTATTGAATTTATTCAATCTCCATTTAGACTTTGTGATTATTTCTAGTTACAATCAGAACCAGAAGTATTAATGTCAGAAAACAAAACTAAGATGACTTTCCAGTGTGAAGCCATATGTCCTGTGTGGAGTTTATCCCCATGACACAGAAGCCTTAACTATCAGAATCCACCTGCTTATCATGGAGAAACTTGGAGTAATTGGGCTAAACAGAATCTGGCATCCTCAAAGATAGCTAAAAATTGGTTAATTGAAAAAAATACCTATTTTATTTCAAAAATGAGAATATTCACTTTCCAATCTCTTCATTAAGGGCTGAGGCCTCTTTTGAGGGTGGTTCCTTCATTGGTGTTAACACTGTTTTGGGGCATTAATCATATCAAATGCACTGGACAGTTTCCAATTTTGGTTTTTAGAAATGGAACAAGAACTAAGACACTTGTTAAACAGTCTAAACCCCAGCTTCTTCCTGAAAAAAAATTTTTTTTTTTATTGTTTTATCCAGGAATTCTTCCAGATGTTTTACTAATTTTATTTTTGCTAATTATTACTATTGGCTGTTTTTTTTGTTTTTTTTTTTTGTTGTTTTTTTTTTGTTTGTTTTTTGTAATTACCTCCCCACACTAGATTCAATAGCCCTTTCTTTGTAAGGGACTACTTGCTACCAGTTCTTTGCAAAACATTCAACTTAGTCCTTACAGAAATAAATATTTTTTCATCTCACCTCTGTCATTACTATTTAACCAAATTCTATAATTCCAGTAATGAGTCTAAGTGGTTCAAATTGTTTAGGAACAAGTAGAGTCCGATCTCGGTCAGCTTGAAAGTTGCCTACCGGAAGCCAGAGCTGCGCTGGAGGGGTCGTGCTGCTGGCCTCGGTGCACACGGGCTCCACTGTCAGCCACTGTGTTTATTGGGAGAATGGAGAGAGTTGTTAAATCTTAGGAAATCTGTTCTGTGGGGGCCAATTAAGAGAGGTTCTATTACACTATAAGTTTATAAGATTTCTTGAAACTTTGAACTCCCTCCTGTTTGTTGACTGGCTAATCTTTGCCAGGCTCCCTACATTCAGAAAAAGGTTGCACAGGTTAGAGAATATGGGTACTTTCTCAACTTATTCTCAATTCACCTTTTACCCCCTCACATTCTCTAGCTTGCTTCCCCTTTCTCTCCTACCTCCGCGACTTAATTCTTCAACTTTCCTCCATCAGGTGCCTCCACCCACCCTCACACTTCATTTCTGCTATTTTAAAAGGTCAAGATCAAATGTCACCTTTCCCGCGAAGCTGTGTCAGATTCCCTAGCTGGGAGGAAATTCTTTACTCTTTAAGTTTCCATACTGGTTTTGGTTTAGTTTTTTGTTTTTTTTTTTCTTTTCAGCTTTTGTATTAGTTACTTTTTCCTTCTTGTATTATTCTGATTTGCATACAGTCATTCCCACCATCTGCTTAGATATGGCTTCTAGATTGAGCATTAATTTTCTGCTTCTCACAATGCCTTGCGTGAAGGAGATGCACATTTTATATTTATTTGAATGACTGAATGAATATGGAAAATATTAGTAAAAGCTTCAGAATTTCACAGTGTAAATTAGGGTGAAAATTCTGTTGACTGTCAAACTATGCACAACCGTATGTGTTTCTTTCATGAGAATAGATTTTTAAGTTCTAAAAATGAAGAATGAAAGAAAAAGCACTGTTTACAAATACTATAAACTCTTAGAATATCTTTTTAGTTCAGGAGAGAAAAAGCAAAAAAAAAACCCAGTATTTTAGAAATGATTTGAAAATATACCTAGCACCAACGTGAATCAGAGACACTAATCTAAACTTTCAAGATCCATTGCTTCCTAGGAATCTTACTTGGGATATCCTTTTTGGGCACTAGAGTGTAGGTGTCAGCTTTTTGAAGATAGAACCGTGAATTCTGAGAATCATACAAGCTGTGACTCCAGCAAGTGTGGAAGAACCAAAAGAACCCAGTTCACGTCACCCATGCTGCGTGAGAAGCACAAATCAACAGGTAACCTGTCAGCTTCCTTCCAGTTGTTTCTTGGTACCCACATTCAGCAGCAGCAGGCACTGAAGAATCTGACTTCAACTGAAATAAACAAGGCACTGCTTTGCACAGAAAGAAAGCAGGGGGCAGTGGTAAAGGCTGAAAGGAAACGTAATAGTTTGCCTTAATGAGGACTGGGGAAAATGCTTTTTCTACTGGGGGATGAAGTCTGTAACTGCAACGCTTTAAATGTCTTATAGCTCTATCTTGTCCACAGCTGATAACGCACACCTCCATCTGCAAGGTGAGGACACCACAGCTCCCGTGCAGTGTTTTGATTTTTGACCCAAATGGGGAAACTTGAAGTGTAGAGTGTGAAACAAAACTGATAGAGCCAATGTGTATAGCATTTGCTCTGTATGATTTAAAGATTGGAAATTGTTTAGAATATGGGGGCTGGGACTAGCCAATGTGCTGAACAGTCGGGATGGCTGATCCTCCCCCCTGATTGACTCCTGGGAGGGAAGAGAGAGTGGTGGGAGAGCCGCGCTCATGGAACTGTCGTGTGTAGTGGTCGGGTCACTTGTTGTGGTCAGTGGCAGGAGACAGCTCAGCAAGGCTTGTGAGGCAAAGCAGAAGATCTTGGGGATTTTCTCCCCCGCTTCTCCCAGCGGTGGCCTTGGGAACAGCAGTTCCTGCCCTTGCTTGTTGGGCTCTCTGGCCCTGGGGTGCTCACTGGCAAGCTCTAGACAGCACAGAACTCCGTACTTGTGAGGGGCTGCGAAAACGGGTGAGCGTGCTGACCCCCCGCAGGTCCCTCTGCTTTCTGCCACTTCAGACCCCCAGGCCAACGCTCTGCAGTCTCAAAGACGTCTCTTCCTAACGCTGCCTCTCTGACCAGGGCTTGTTTTTGCAGTGCAGAGTGAGTGACTGTGATCACTCCTCACTGCAAAATTTAGGAATATTAAAGGCAAAAAAAAAAAAGGCCCAAGAGAAATGGGCTGGAAACAGCCCAAAATGCCCAACAATAAGAGAATAGGTTAAAACATTGTGGTTTATTTAGGCAATGAAATGTTGCTAAGCAATAAAAAGTAACAGAATGCTGATAAATACAACATCATGAATAAATGTCAAAAACATTAAATTGACATACTGGAGGATTGTACTTATATGAAGTTATGAAGTTCAATACCAGGCAAAACTCATCTCCAGTGACAGAAGTCCATAATGTTAATCTTTTAGAGTGTTCACTGGCTTATCTTGATCTAGGCTGTGGTAACAAGTGTGTGCATATGGAAAACGTCTTAAAAATTATGTTATATGTATATCATATAAAACATGTTAACTTTAGGTAACATCAATATGATGGACATTAGCGAGAGGAAGAATAAAGAATGTAAAAAATGATATATTGTTATTGAGGTGGGGAATGCAGAGATTTTTTTTTTTCCTTTTAGGTAAGAAAGGATAAAAAGGAAACAAAAAAGGGGACAAATTGGAAGAATAAATTAAGATGACAGAAATGCATCCAAATAATATCAATAAAAGTAAATGCACTAAACTCACAAGTGAAGGATAAACTTGAAAGGTTAAATTGAAAAAATCCAATATATGTGGTTTAAAGTTTTAAATGAAAGGATGAAAAATGAATATGATTAAAATAAAACTGATTAATGTAGAATAAAATTGACTTTAAGAAAAAAAAATTTAGAGATGAAATAGGTCACCACAATGATAGAGGATTAAACTCGTCAAGATGTAGTAATTTTAAACATCCGTGCACCTAATAAAATACCCTCAAAATGTTTGAAGTCCAAAGTGGCAGAACTACAAGGATAAATTGGTAAAACCGACATCGCAGGAGTAGTTTTTAAGACATGCTCTTGATTTTTGATAGATTAAGCTGTCAACTCAAAAAGATACAGGAAATCTGAATAGCGATTGATAGCCTTGATCTAATGGATATATACAGAATTCTGCAGCCAAGAATTAGAGAAGGGAAGCCTGGTGGCTCAGTCGGCTTAAGCGTCTGGCTCTTGGTTTTGGCTCAGGTCATGATCTTGCGGTTTCCTGAGTTCAAGTGGCGCATCAGGCTCTGAGCCTGCTTGAGATTCTCTCTCTCTCCCTCTCTCCCTGCCCCTTCCCCACTCGAGCTGTCTCTGTCTCTCTCAAAATAAATAAACTTTAAAAATAAGAAAGAATTAGAGAAAGCACATTTCCCCCTCAATCCACACGAAGGATTCACATTTGGTGAAGTATTAGGCAACCAAGAAAGCTTCAATAAATTTCAAAGATCAATCCACGTAGACCAATAACTCTTACTACTCTATAATTGAACTGAAGTTTAAAAACAAAAAGATATCTTTGTATGTTAAAAGACACACTTCTAAAAAACCCACAAGTTAAAGTGGGCACCGCAGTGGAAATTTGCTGAATGATAATGAAAGTTCTACACATAAAGACTGGTAGGCTGCAGCAAAAGTGAAAGTTCTCTTACGTTTTATCTTTGGGAGAAATTTTTAGCTTTAAATTGTCCAAAAGAGGAAGACTTCACAATTAATGAGTCGTGCCTATCCTTTAAGAAGTTAAAAAATAATGACAGAATAAACCAAAATTAAGTTTGAAGCGAAAATAAAAAACAAGAGCAGGAGTCAATGAAATAGAATCAAAGGTGTTACAATATAGAATATCAACAAAGCAAAAATTGTGGGGTTTTTTTGGAAAATAATGGCAGCAACTTTCTGCCAAAAATGATCAACTGAAAAAGCAAAAGGACACAAATGCTGTAACGAATGTGGAGGGGATTTAAGTAGATCTAAAATAGAAATTAAAGGAATACTACTAAATACTATCAACCATTCTAGACTAGCAAATTTGAAAGCATAAATAAAGTGGACAAATTCTTGGAAAAATATAATTTATTAGAACTGACCTCAAAAGTAATCAACTTCAATAGCTATTAAAGAAATTGAAGAAGTGATTATAATCTTCCCACAAAGAAAACACAAGACAGATGGCTTTATAGGCAATCTAACAGACATTTCAAGGACAATCCCAGTTTTATTCAAACTCTTGTAATTATATTACAAGAGGGAAGAATAGCAATTCATTCTATGAGGCAAGTAGAACCATGGCACCAAAACCAAAGCAAGCCAGTATGAGAAGGGAAAAGTTCATTTCTCTCATGAACATAGGCAAAAGTTCTATATGACGTTATTAGCAAATCAGACAGTGTATTAAAAAAACTATGTGCTTATCTTAGTAGATGTAGAAAATGTCCTTAAAGTATTCTATTACAACTAACGTTAAAATCTCTTGGTGCGTTAGAAGGGAAATTCCTTAACCGGTAAGGCATATGTATAAAAAATCTGGAGCACCATCATTCTAAATGGGGAAACACGTATATATTCCCTTACAATTAAGGAGTGCCACAGGGAGCCCTGCTATTACCACTTGTATTCCAGTTTTATTACAGATCTATATGGGGCGCCTGCATGGCTCAGTCCGTTGTGCTTGACTCTTGAGTTTAGCACAGGTCATGATCTCACAGTTTGTGAGTTCAAACCCTGCATTGGGCTCTGCGCTGACAGTGCAGAGCCTGCTTGGGATTCTCTCTCTCCCTTTCTCTCTGCCCCTCTGCTGCTCCCTCTTCCTCTCTCTCTCTCTCATTCTCTCACTGTCAAAAATAAACTTTAAAAAATATATACCAAAAGTATATATTAAATATATATTTTTAAAAAGATCCTGTATAGTGCAGGGGCACCTGGGTTGAGTATCTGACTCTTGATTTCAGTTCAGGTTATGACTTTAGGGTTGTGGTATTGAGCTCCTTGTTGGGCCCCATGCTGAGTGTGGAGCCTGCTTAGGGTTCTCTCTCCGTCTCTGTCTCTCTCTTTCTCTGCCCCCTTCCCTGCTTGCTTGCTCGTTGTTTCTCGTTCTCAAAAAAAAAAAAAAAAAAAAAAAAAGATGCTATGTAGTGCAATAAGAAAAATATACTAGAATCCTAGAGATTAGAAAGGAGAAATAAAAGTATTATTTGCAGTGTTTAGCAAGGTGGCTGGATTCAAAATCAGTTGCATTTCTTTACATTACAAGCAACTAAAAATGTATTTAAAGAGAAGACCTAATTGACAATAGTGATGGAAAATATAATGTACTGAGTAGTAAATCTAACTAAAAACCTGTGCTATCTCCACAGGGAAAATCAAAAATGTTTATTATGAAGGCATATTTTTAAGGACATAAAAGTGTAGAGGAATACCATGTGAATAGATAAGGAGACTTACGTGGCAGATTGTATTTTCCAAAGATAGCCCCAGTAGTATCTCCTAGCCTACTTTTTTCTTTTTTTCATAAAAAGTGAATTTGATATTTCTCCCCTGTGAACCTGGGTCTATGATTCTGCGGTAGAAGTGATACAACACATAGTAACTTCCAAGATTAGTGTCACTTCTTTTCACACTGATGGATAGGTTTAATAAATAATTCCAGTCAAAATTTCAACAGGGTGATTCTGATAGGATTTGATGAAGTTATTCTGAAGTAAGTCTCTATGGAAGAATAAATATCTGAGATAGCCAGAACATTTTTGAAGAGGAATATAGCAGGAAGAGAGGATTTATCTTACCCAGGCATCAGAACTTAATATGAAATTATGATAACTAAAACTGCCTGATATGGGTTCAGGGATAATCAAAGTATATTTGTAGATGTTTGATATCTGACTAAAGTGGCATGGGTGATCATGGAAAAAGGAGGGACAGTGTGATTATAGGACTTAAAAAAGTTATCCATATGGGAAAAAGTGAAGTTGGATTCCTTCTTCACAACTTATGTAGAGATAAGTTCCAAATGGTTAGAGACTGATATGCCAAAGACAAAATGTTAACACTCTTAGTAGAAAAAATTGATGTATTTTAGACCTTGGGCTAGGAAAGCTTTCTTCAAAAAAAATTTTTTTTAAAGAAAAAGCATTGAATGTAATAGACAAGATTGACAAATTTCAGTATATAAAAAATCAAGAAATCTGTTAACAAAAACAAACACCATAAAGAAATTGAAAATATAACTTACAAACTGGGGGGAAATATTTGCATCATATGATACTGATATGGATTAATATCAATCATATATATATACACATATATATATTTACAATTCAATAAATAAAACAATCCGTTGGAAAAATAGGCAAGATTCATGAGCAGCCATTTCAAAGAAAAGGAAACTCCTGTGGCCAATACACGCATTAAAATGTTTTCAATATCATTTTCATTTAGAGAGAAGTCAAGAATATAACCAGACTGATGAAAAGTAAAAGGTCTGACAAAAACAAATGTCATAGAGGCTATAAATCCACAGGAGTGTTTTATACATTGCTGGGGAAGTGTAATTAATCACAGTCACTTTGCAAAAATAATTTGGCATTGCTTCGTAGAGTTGGACATTAACAAATAAAAACCTAGCAGTTTAACTCCAAGGTATGTACCCAAGAAATACTCTTGAATATGGGCATTAAGAGATGTGTAAAAAGTGTTAATAGCAGTGTTCTTTACAATAATAAAAACCTGGAGACCTTCCAGAGTCCATCAACGGGACAGTCAATGAATAAACAGTTCACAAAATTCCATTTACACAATGGACTGTTATGCAGCAGTGGAAGTGAATGAGCAATAATATCCAGCAATCTGGATGGGTCTGAGTAGTAGCATTTTTTTTTTCAGTTGTGGTAAAAAAGCACATAATATGAGATCTAACAAATTTTTAAATGTAAAATACAGTTTTGTTAAATATAAGCTCCATGTAGTACAGCAGATCTCCAGAACCATTTCATCTTGAAACTTCATTACCGTTAGACAGCAACTCCCCGTTGCCCTCTTCCCCCCAGACCCTGGCAGCCACAATTTTGCTTTCTGCTTCTGTGTGTTTGACTACTCTAGATACTTCAGGTACACGAATCATGCAGTATTTGTTCTGTGACGGGCTTATTTTCCTTAGAACAATGTTCTCAAGTTCATCCATGTTCATCCATTCATCATAGTGCTGTTCTAAGAGGTGTGAGGTGATGTCTCATTGTGGTTTTGATTTGTATTTTTCTGGTGATGAGTGATGTTGAGCATCTTTTCATGTAATTGTTGGCCATTTGTATGTCTTCTTTAGGAAAATATCTATTCATGTCCTCTGCCCATTTTATAATCAGTGTGTTTGCTATTGAGTTGTATGAGCTCCTTGGATGTTTTGGATATAAACCCCTTATCAGGTATATGTTTACAAATATTTTCTCCTAGTAGGTAAGGTGTGTTTTCATCTTGCTGATGATTGTTTATTTTACTGTGCAGAAGCTTTTTACTTGGATGCAGTCCCACTTACTGAATTTTGCTTTTGTTGCTTGTACTTGTGATGTCATTTCCAAAAAATTGCCAGGACCAAGGTTAAGGAGCTTTCTCTAAGAGCTTTATGGTTTCAGGTCTTACATTTAAGTCTTTAATCCATTTTGAGTTAGTTTTTGCGAGTGGTACAAAGTAGGAGACCAACTTAATTCTTTTGCACGTGGTTATCCAGTTTTCCCGTCACCATGTGTTGAAATCATATTTATTCTAGTGTCTATGACGGGCATGACCCAAACTTTGCCGATCATGCACCCTTCCCCTTGTGCACAGGGACTGGCCAGGGGTTTGGGGTGAAATTTGATATTTGATATGTGCCCTGAGAGTGGAGGTTTCTCTCTTCGTTTTGAACTATAAGCTGCAAACGTAGTCACTAGTCACTGGGAACATTTTATTTCATTGACTCTGTGCAATCTGTTCTTTTAGTTTACCTTTTAAACTGTATAATGTCCTGTGGTGAGTTTTAAAGTTCACATGTTACAAACGCACAGAAGGAAACTTGGTAATACATATTCATGTGGTTTGTAAGTCTCTGATATACTATTCAGTTGAAGGCCAGTTTCATTTCAGTCTCCTGAGTAGCACAGGAGAAAAGCATTATTTAAAGTAAAGCTTGAAAACAAACTGAGAAATAGTTTGGTAGAAGAAGAAAGATGGAAATTGTATGCTTCTAAAAAAAAAAAAAAAAAGGTTCCCACTGCCAACATGTTTTTAATTGAAAAAATAAAAAACAAAAAGCCTTTGACCTGCTGTCATAATTGAAAAAGAACCTCTCAGATTCCATTGTTCTTGGAGCATACCTGGAATCCTGAGCACCATTGCCTCAAATGTCAATAAAAAAAATTGCCGCGCACTAGGCTGCTGTGCATTTTTGCAGGCTTAGGTGTTTATTAGTGCAACACACATTCATGGGACAACTTACTATATTCTGGGCCTGGGCCATCCAGGTGTGAAACCCAGAGCTCCCGGTGAAGCAGCTCACAGCCCTCAGGGCACAGACACATACACACAGGAATTGCCAGTTGATACGGCAAATACAACAGCTGTGGGCTGTGAGGATCCAGTGGACGAAGTGCTGAACTTTACCTGGCTCTAGACCTCTAATGCTGAAAATGGCACTTACTGGGTAGTTAATGTTAACTCCAGCCGGGATCTTAAAGCTAGCTCAGCTCACCATTGCATTTGGGTTATTTCTGAAATTAGAAAGTAGCACTATTTGAACTTATATTCAGACAAAGCCACAGGAGATAGAAAAGTACCTAAATCTCAAAGAGGAGGAGTAGACAAGAAAGAGGTTTGGCCTGGATGGACTTGGGACTTGGAATTTTGTGGATTTGAACCCCAGGACCCTCTAGAGTAGGAGAAAGCGGACCTTCCCTCACACAACATACATACATACACACACACACACACACACACACACACACACACACACACATCATGCGAATATATACGTATACATATACACATACACGTACACGTATATGTATACGTATATGTATTCGTATACGTATACATATAAGAGTTTAGAGAAGATGCCTAGAGACAGAAGGATTGGCACCAAGCCACATACACCTTCAAACGGATCACTTAGCACCGTTCAGGCTCCACCATGCTTGGACTCTGATGCCCTGTGCTGGACCAGGCCATGCTCTTGTGCACAATCTCCGCCACATGACTCAGGCTCCAGGGCCACACGCAGATGCCCTTACCTGGACCCCATCATCTTGCCCTGGGCCATGACACCCACCCCAGATTGAATGTCCACTGGCTCCCACAAGTAGGCTATTTCCGATTATGCAGGGATCTTTGAACTCGTTTTACCGGTGGGGGCCATTCTATCACAACCTCACTCTCTGAGAAGTTTGAGTCGTGTGTTATCGTTCTATGGCCCCAGTGAAAGCTAAAGGTCTGTCTCCCCTCTGAGTAGAGATGATAAAAGCACAGATCAAATTAATGTGACTATTGAATTAAACAGAAAATGGCTATCCGTTTCTATTCCATATTCAGAGAACTGTAGATCTCAAGTACTCAGACAACAGTCACTAATTTCCTTCCTTCTGCTTGATTTACTGGGTGAGACATTTCATATATTTGAATTTGGTATGTGTATGTGTGTGTGTTTCATGGAGACTTCATATGTTCTAGCATTTTAGGATGGCTAAATGTTTATTCTTCAGTCTCGGATCTTTTTTTTTTTTTTTTTTTAGCATATCTTGTTGGTACTTTATAGAGAAGAATGAAGAATAAATATTTCTCACCTGGATACCATTCTAGAATGACAGAAAACATTTGTGGCAAGGGTTTCACTTTTACTTCCGCTCACTGATGAGCTACTTCTCATTTCTGAGAATTTGAACCCACCTTAAGATCTGTCTTCTGAACTTTCAAGGACCCTTTAGAATTTGGGGTTTGCATTTTGATTTGGTGTTATATCTGGTTTAGTTTTGGCATAAACATTCTTCAGTCCTTTTTCCTCTGTGTACTTTCCCCAAGATGTCATATCACCTCCTCTGACTTCACTTATTACCTCTAGTGGGAAGACCCAGGTCAGCTTGTAAACTGGGGCTCTCATTCCTACTGTTGCTTCCTGCCATCCATTTGCCTCCATCAAGGCCTGATTTCTCACATCCTTTTTATTTTTTAAAATTTATTTATTTATTGATGGGGAAGGGGGGAGAGCAGGGAGAGAGGGAGAGAGAATCCCAAGCAGGATCTGAGCTGTCAATGTGGATCCCAACATGGGGCTTGATCCCACACACCATGAGACCATGATCTGAGCGGAAATCAAGAGCCGGACATCAAGAGCTGGACATTTAACAGACTGAGCCACCCAGGCATCCCTCACATCCTTTTAAAGCTAAGTAGCCGCCTCTCCCAGATGCGTTATTCCTCCAGATTCCATGCCATCCTGTAACTGGTTTGCTAAAGTTGACAGCCTCAGTCACTGACAAATAGTCACAGCAGGATGTGCAGAAACCGCAGAGAATCGCTAAATGGAATTTACAGAGTTGTTAGGTCATCTTGTCCACAGATTATTTTACAGAAGTTATGCAAATTGAAAAATAATGAACAGAAAAAAAGATGGAGTTGGAAAAGGAATAAAATGTGCTTCTAGAAGTTCATGTTTGTCTCCTCTTCTAAAACGTTTCCACATCTTCAGGAGACAACAATTTTGTGCTCTCATATCCACCGACCTTGTCAAAATTGCCGCATCACTGAGTGTGTTTCGTAACAGCTAGCTCCCAGAACACTCTCCAGAATGGGCCCTTCTTCACTCTCTACATCCACTTCTTCAAGGACCTCAGATCGTTAGATTCAGAAAGCTAACCTGACCTCATTCTGTGGGTCACTAAAGTAAAAGGTGCCTCAGTACCTGGTTATATAATCAAATATACAATGATGCTAAGTATTTCAAGCTCTCCAAAATGAGGACCAAACTGTATCCACCTAGCTCTCATAAAAATGGTGTAATCCCTTTTCTTTCGTTCAGTGATAATGCACGGAGGAAGGAATTCATGTCATCTCTAATGCCAGATTTGCGTAAACAGTGAGGCTGGATCATTTAAATTCAGCTTCTCTTCGACTGATCCACTGAACACAGATGAGTGTGTGAGATGAACATTTCAACCAGACTGAAACTTAGGCTGCCTTCGGTCAGTCTGCAGAGAATCTGTGGTAGGCTGTGTGGGTACCACCATGATCCCTGCTCATCAGCAGAGGCTCCTCGCATCGCAGTGGTGGGACATGACTGCAGAACCACGTTGGAATGTTTTCAGGAGGACTCAAGAGCATGATGCTTCACAGGGAGGGTGCAGTGGTCCAGAAAAGAGGCTTTTCCACATTTGAGAAAGGATAGGGTGGCACTTGGTGAAAGACATTGTTCAAGAAAGGAATGATCAGCATTTTCCTTGTCATAATGATGTCAATACCGATGACCAATTTTTAAAAACTCATTATTACCGTATGTTGGGAAGACGGGAGGAGGAAGTGAATATGGATGGACGTGTGTGAAGGAAAACAGCATCAGCTGTGGATTGCTGATCGAGTATTTTGTGAACAATGTAAAGTCACATTCCCCAGGAGTGTCAGAGGAGGGTCATACAGATTGATGAGAAAATGCTTTAGCATTTCAAAACAACTCAAGCAGTTGTCATTTTGTTTGCCTCTGAGTTTGAATAATTTTTTTTTTTCCTTCATGTGTACAAGACAGACAGCATGCTGTAGAAAGGTAAGAGATAATGTTTGAAATAGGTGAATCCAGAAGTAACAGAATAGGCATATTATTTAGGAATATGGCTTAAGAAAAACAGCCAGAAGATTTGAGAATGATTGTTTCTGGGGACCAGCAAAGCCAGGGGAGGAGGCACAGGGTAGAGGAAGTTTCTGAAATGCCTTTCTGGCCATAGTGTATAATTACGGGAAAAGGTTTAGAGATGCGTTCCATCATCAACAAAGGTGCTTGCCCATGTATGTCCCGTGGGTGGGCGGGAGGTGCTGAGAGCCCTTCCAGGGGCGAGAAGCACAGCCTCCAGTGCAGCAGGGAGGCCATAGACACCGTGGTGACCGGGGAGGGGGGGGGCCCTGCAGGCACAGGTGTTAACAGGGCCTGGCTGTGGGAGTTTAACTTGTGTCAGGAGACAGGGCTGTGTCCGTGAAGTGGGCCTTTGCCCTGGATGGGGTGCTGGGGACTTCGTGACAGGAGGAGGGACGGTGGAGAGAAGCTGAGTTGGTGCAGAAGCCGCAGCCGCTTGTGTTACCTGGAAGAAGCGTTTGGCAATTGTTGTGGTTTGTGCAGACACTCGGTTTCGTCTGCGCCTGGAGAGGACTCCAGCGTGGCCTTGTATGTCTGTGTCCCAGGCTGCTCTCAGCAGTTTCTTGAGGAGCCCTGGTTTCTTTATAGGGAATGAGATCTAGAAACAAGTCGTGGGGGTGGATAGGTTTATGCACAGCTGTTGGCCTGTCACTGCCTCCAGACCCTTTCAGTGGACAGAGCCAGGGAACATATTTTATTTTATTTTATTTTATTTTATTTTTATTTTATTTTACTTTATTTTATTTTATTTTATATTTTTTCATTTCATTTCATTTATTTTACTGTACCTTTTTACTTTTTATTTAAATTTTAGTTAACATACAGTGCAATATTGGTTTCAAGAGTAGAATTCAGTGATTCATCCCTTACATACAACACCCAGTGCTCATCACAACACCTGTCCTCCTTTTTGAAAAAAAAAAAGTTTATTTATTTATTTGGAGAGAGAAAGAGAGAGAGAGAGTGTGAGAGTGGGGGAAAGGCAGAGACAGGGAGAGAATCCCAAGCAGGCTCTGAGCTGTCAGCACAGAGCCCGATCCCGGGCTCAAACTCACAAGTCGTGAGATCATGACCTGAGCCATAACCCAGTCTGAAGCTTAACTGACTGAGCCACCCAGGTGCTCCATAAGTGCCCTCCTTAATCCCCATCGCCCATCTTGCCCACCCCCCCTCCCACCTCCCTCCATCAACCCTCAGATTGTTCTCTATTGTTAAAGGTCTCTTGTGGTTTGTTTCCCTCTCTCGTCCCCCCCCCCCATATGTTGATCTGTTTTGTTTCTTAAATTTTACATATGAGTGAAATCGTATGGTGTTTGTCTTTCTCTGATTGACTTATTTTGCTTAGCATAATACATTCTAGCTACATCCAAGTCATAGCAATGGTAGGATTTCATTCTTTTTGATGGCTGAGTAATGTTCCTGTGTGTGTGTGTGTGTGTGTGTGTGTGTATACACCTTCTTTATCCATTCATCAGTCAGTGGACATTTGGGCTCTCTCCATAGTTTGGCTATTGTTGATAATGTTGATTATGCTGCTGTAAACATCGGGTTGCATGTACCCTTTTGAATCTATATTTTTGTATCCTTTGGGTAAATACCTAGTAGTGCAATTGCTGGATTTTAGGGTGGTTCTATTTTTAGTTTTTGGAGGAAACTCCATACTATTCTCCAGAGTGGCTGCACCAGTTTGCATTTAGGGAATATATATTTTAAGTTCATGAGTTTACACTGATAACTTTACTATTAGCTTAGGAACACAGAGTTCTTCTCCTTTCCCCATTCCTGATTTGTATTTCTCTTCCTCATCGTGAGAACCCTGGTTCCCTACAACATCAGAGTAAATATATCTACTTACTTCCTCTGTCTTACAACTTGAACAAAGTTTCAGAATAATGTGAGTGCCATGACCAACAATAAATTGATCCTACTTTACTATGAAGTTCGATTTTTTTTTTGCAATTATTTTGGGGTTTATAATAATAGCCCTAGTATCAAAGTTTACAGTCAGGTTATATATTTAATGTACACTTAGGTTAATTTTTTTATTTGTAGTAGTTTTTGATATTTTTCATCCTTTTAATTTTTTCCTTTGAATATGTAAAAATACACACAACTCAAAAGTCAAAGTCAAAGAAGTACGTAGACTCAAAGAAGTTTCCTTCCTCTCCGTACACCCCCACCCATTTTCTTACCAACTCCACATACACATATTGTCATTGGTTTACAATTTATCTCTCCTATTTCTGCAAAAAAGGAAATATATATACATATATATTTTATAAACATACATATGTATATTTAAATTATCCCTTCTCTCTTAACAGAAAGGGCAGTATGTTGTACATACTCTTTTATACTTTTTTCATTTAAAATATATCCTGGGAGTGACTGGGTGGCTTAATCAGTTAAGTGTCTGACTCTTGATTTCTGTTCAGGTCATGATCTCATGGTTTGTGAGTTCACACCCCACGTTAAGCTCTGCACTGACAGTGCAGACCCTGATTGGGGTTCTCTCTCTCTGCCCCTCATGCTCTCTCTCTCTCTCTCTCTCTCTCAATAAATAAACTTTAAAATAAAATAATAAAATAAAATATGTCCTGGAAGTCACCATATGAGTTCAGAGGGATATTCCTCATTCTTTTTAGTACTCCATTATATGGATGTATGGATGTACCATAGTGTATTCACTCAGTGTCTCATGGATAAGTACTAAGTTAATTGCAATGTTTTGCTGTTGCAAATAATGCCACCACTATTACAAATCTGTTCCTATGTTGATTTGTACTTGTAGAGGTATATGTTCAGAGTAGATTTCTAGAAGTATAATTACTGGGTCAAAGGGTAAATGTATATGTAGTTAGCTCCTTCCAAATTCCTTTGTTGGGGCATTGCCTTACCCTTCCCCCTATGGCATCCACCCTGGGAGTGTAGGGGAGGCCTTTCTCCCCATCAGTGCTGTAGGAGGGGCTGCTAGGCTGTGGTCTATCTTGTCCCAGCCTCCCTGAGTTCTCCTGCAGCTGCAAGACTGTTCCTACACCTCCATCCTCTGTGTCTGTCCTCATCAGGAAGGAAATAAGTAGGAGTTCACAAGACTAGAGGGGTTGCCCATTTTAATGTTAAAAGAGAATCATTTGGAGAACAGCTTGAAATGCTCTGCCTTGAATGTGACTGGAATGTGTACTCTGGGAACCCAAAAAGATCTATTATAGACAAATTGTGAAGGGCCTCTATGCCGTTTGCAAAACACAAACTCAGATAAGAGTGTCTGCTCTGTGTGGGACCTGTATTCAGAGTCACATGGTCTAAATGAACTGCTTTGAATTATACACGTCGTTATCTCCCTGAAATTGACTTTAGCAATGACTCTATCTTGCTAAGAGTCAAGTACATTCACATATATTTAATGCTCGCCTACCTTCATTCAGAACCTGATCAGGTCAATCAGTACTTATTGAAGAGTTTGTATTTTCATGGATCATGCTACAGAGTAGGCTGTACAAGATTTGGCGTGGGCACTTATCAGTCCATACGATAGATAATTATCCACTTCCTTTTTCATTGAAAACTTTCTTGTCTGATTGTAAAAATAACACAGTTTTCTATGAAATGTGTAAAATAAAGAGATTCATGAATATAAATATAAAGATTGCCTTTTAGGGCCAACCCAGATGTAATCACCATCTTGGTATCATTTTGATTTGCTTAATCCCCCAACAAAGTAATTCTCTAGAGGCAGGAAAAATGTCAGATTCATTTTTTTTTAATGTTTACTTATTTTTGAGAGAGACGGAGTGTGAGTGGGGGAGGGGCAGAGAGAGAGGGAGACACGGAATCTGAAGCAGACTCCAGGCTCTGAGCTGTCAGCACAAAGCCTGATGTGGGGCTCAAACCCACGAACCCACAAACTGTGAGAGTATGACCTGAGCTTAAGTTGGCTGCTTAACTGACTGAGCCACCCAGGTGCCCCCAGATTCATTTTTTAAAAATGTATCCTTTATCAAATGAAAGCATACTTGTTATAGAGAAAAAAGAAAATACCACTCGTGTTCTTCCACCTAAAGACAATTCAGTGTGCTTCTTCCCAGTCTTTCTATGAATATATTTAAACTTTTATGTTGTAATCCACCGTTGATACTGTTTTAGTGACTACATAATATTTCAAGTGTGTATGTAATAAATAAGTACTTGTGTAATGAATTGATAAATGACACTCTCAAAACCTAAAACTTAAATTTCTTTAATGTTTATTTATTTTTGAGAGATAAAGAGTGTGAGTGGGGGAGGGAAAGAGAGAGAGGGAGACAGAGGATCCGAAGAAGGCTCCACGCTGACAGCACAGAGTCTAAGGCGGGGTTCTTTTTTTTTTTTTTTTCAACGTTTATTTATTTTTGGGACAGAGAGAGACAGCATGAACGGGGGAGGGGCAGAGAGAGAGGGAGACATAGAATCGGAAACAGGCTCCAGGCTCTGAGCCATCAGCCCAGAGCCCGACGCGGGGCTCGAACTCACGAACCGCGAGATCGTGACCTGGCTGAAGTCGGACGCTTAACCGACTGCGCCACCCAGGCGCCCCTAAGGCGGGGTTCAAATTCATACACCATGAGATCATGACCTGAGCTGAAGTCTGAGGTTTAACCGGCTGAGCCACCCATGTGCCCCCCAAATCTAAAACTTTAAATTCCGAACAGATAAAGTATTACAAGCTAACACCTCATCTCATTGGCTGTGCATGGTACATTTTGTTAACAAATATCCCTAACATAAAGAACAGTGTTGTAAGAGGTGTCAAAGGGGAGTAGGAAAACTCCTGAAGTAGAAAAGTAGCATCAATGGTAATGCTAACACAGTAGGAGAAGAAAGAATTCTTAGAGTACAAGGAGCAAATCCATAGAGGAGATTATTTCTAGAATCCTTTCTTTAATGGGGTCAACAATGAATCAGAGTAGTTTTATATTTGCATTTCCCCAAAATTGCTCACGTGAAGGAAGGTGCAAACAAATCCTTAAGCGTGTTGTCCTCTACCCTAAAAACCAGAATTTTGGAATAATATTCCGTTACATGCTTTAAAAAAAATTTTTTTTAACGTTTATTTATTTTTGAGACAGAGAGAGACAGAGCATGAACAGGGGAGGGTCAGAGAGAGAGGGAGACACAGAATCCGAAACAGGCTCCAGGCTCTGAGCTGTCATCACAGAACCTGACGTGGGGCTCGAACTCACAGACCGTGAGATCATGGCCTGAGCCGAAGTCGGATGTTTAACCGACTGAGTCACCCAGGCGCCCTGTTACATGCTTTTTTAATTTGGTTCAAGAAGCAGGACTCCCCCAGCATGTAACAAGTGTAACTTTGCCGAGCATAGCATATCTATACAATGAGATTGGGTAAGACTGAAGTCAGACCTCAGACCCTGGCCAGTGAGGGGAGACGACCAGACCCTCACCGCTGTTCTACAGCTGGGATGGCGTTTGCTTCACATGATCTAATCAGGCATCACCTAACCTCCTGGATGCAGCCTAGGCAATTTTCCAGCTTTTCTTAAGGTTGTGGAGAAGAGGGTATGGCAATGTTTAGTAAATGCTTTGCTACTTTATACCATAGTCTCTTTTCTGTGGCAGAATAACAGGCATTGCAGGAATTAGAACTCTCAAAAGCCCTAGTTAAATACCCTTCTCGATGGCGACTGAAAGGTGAGCGAGGCCCCCGTTCTGACTCTTGGCAGGCAGGAGATGCCTGGCAGCAGAGAACCAAAGAACTGAAAGTTACGGTATGTTACCGCCTTCTCTTTTTTGTTTTAATTGAAATTTTTGTTGAGAAATTGTAGATTCAAATGCAGTTGTAAGAAATTATACAGAGGGGCGCCTGGGTGTCTCAGTGGATTAAGCGTCCGACTCTTGGTTTCAGCTCAGGTCATGATCTCAGGGGTTGGTGAGTTCAGCCCCACGTTGGGCTGTGCGCTGACAGCACAGAGACTGTTTGGGATATTCTCTCTCTCTCAAAATAAATAAATAAATTAAAAAAAAAAGATAGTACAGAGAAATTTCATATATTCTTTACCCAGTTTCCCCCCATGGTACCATCTTACACAATATAGTACAGAAACACAACCAGGATATTGACATTGGTATAATTTACTACATCATTCAGCTTTTCCCAGTTTTACTGGTGCTCATTTGTGTGGGGAGTGCACATGTGTATCGTTCTATTGTACTAAGCTGTATAAGATGCGTAAGTATATATTAATGCAAGAATATTGCATTAGGTTCTACACAACTTTATCATCTATGTGGGTTTTCATATCTACCAGGATGGTCAACCTACTACACAGTTCGACATGATAAGGAACCTTCCCATTGCCTGTTACAACCTACAGAGCCACTTTCTCCCACATTGCTTCCTATTTTTAACCCCTGGCAACCTCTAACCTATTTTAAAGTTTCTGAATTTCTTATATTTTGTCATTTCAATTATGTTATATAAATGGAATATGTTCATTATGTAACTTTTGGGATTGGATATTTTTTTTACTCAGAATGATTCCCTGAAAATTCACCCAAGTTTTTTTTTTTTAATGTTTATTTCTGAGACAGAGCATGAGTGAGGGAGAGGCAGAGAGAGAGAGAGGGAGACACAGAATCCAAAGCAGGCTCCAGGCTCTGAACTGTCAGCACAGACCCCAATGCGGGGCTCAAACTCGTCAACCGCGAGATCATGACCCGAGCCAAAGTCGGACGCTCAACCAACTGAGCCACCCAGGCACCCTTTCACCCAAGTTTTTAAGTGTCATTTATGTAGTTTGATCCTTTATATTGCTGAGTAATGTTCCATGACAGGGATGTATCAGCTCCCTAGGTCTCTTATTTTATTTGGACTGATCATAAATCATATGATGTTCTAAATTTTGGGTTCCCTATTTTATTGTTAGCATATGGAAGTGCTGTTAGTTTTAAAGTGTTGGTCTTATTTATTGCAAGCTTGCTGAACTCACTTATTCTAGAAAAATTGGTAGGTTTTGGGGGGTTTGCTACATAGACAATCATGTCATCTGCAGTTAGCAATAGTTTTATTTCTTCCTTTCTAATCTCTATGCCTCTGATTTTTTTCTCTTGCCATATTGCAGTGGTTAGAACATCTAGTATTATGCTGTCTAGCAGCATGGGGAGCAGACTTCCTCAGATTTTCCCCAAGTTTAGGGGAAAACATTCAGTCCTCCTAGCTACAGGTTTTTGCAGATGATCTTTATTACTGAGGTAATTTCCCTTTATTCCTTCTTTTTTAATTTTTTAATGTTTATTTACTTTTGAGAGAGAGAGAGCGAGCAGGGGAGAGTTAGAGAGAGAGGGAGACACAGAATCTGAAGCAGGCTCCAGGCTCTGAGTTGTCAGCACAGAGCCCGATGCGGGGCTTGAACCCACAAACTGTGAGATCATGACGTGAGCCGAAGTTGGATGCTCAACCAACTGATCCACCGAGGCGCCCTATTTCCTTTTATTCCTAGCTTGCTAAGGACTTTTATTGTGAGTGGGTGTTAAATTTTGTCAAATGCTTTTTCTGTGTCAATCAATATGATCACATGATTTTCCTCCTTTAACTTGTTGATACATTGAGCTATATGGATTTGATTTTCAAATAAGAAGCAACTTTGGACAAGTAAGGGAGTAGACTATGGAAGACTTAGCCAAGTCTCATAAATGAAAGCCAGGGTGTTTGGATTTGAGTCTAGTGCATGGCATTTTCCAAAGTATGTTCTGTGACATATGGTAATAGAGGAGACATAGAAATGTAATTTCATGGTCCATACTGGTTTGAGAAACTAGGTTAAACTAAATTTAATAGGCTTCTTTATTTTTGGACTTGTCAAAGCCTTTACTATGCTGCATTGAGTGATTTCTGTATTTCAAAAAGGGGAATAAAGTGTGTAAAGCTTCCCAATCCAGTTTATCCACAAAATCCACATTTTCTGTAATGTCTGTGATAATTGGAGGATGCACTTTGGGAAACGTTGCCATAGGAAATAATTTTTCCAATGAAAGTTTCTGACCTGGGGAAGAAAGTCAGTATGCTGTGGTGGCTCTTACGCATGGAATTTTAGGCAGGTTTCCTAGCAGCTGAAGGATCAGTTCATTATATGTTGAGGGGGGAAATAATCGGAGTTCCACCTGGTTGGGGGGAGGGTTGGGGTGGACACTGAGATGTGCAGATGAAGACCGTGGGCTCTATAGTCAAGGATCTTGGTTCAAATCCTGGTTTTGCTCACCTAGAAGGAACAGGAACCATTGGACCAGTTACTTGCCCACTTTGTGCCTCAGTTGTCTCAAATACAATATGAGAATAGTAACAATTCCTATTGAGGATTTTAGAAAGGTTTAATGATGAAACATGTAAAGTGTTAGAGAAGTAGCAGGGACATCGTCACTATCCAATAGTTGTTACCTGTGATGTTTGTAGTTGGAGGATTAAGTGAGATGATCAGAAAAGCACCATTACTCACAAAGTTGTTGTTAGGAAGGTAGGCTCAAGGGCAGCTGTCAGGTGAGTTAGGGGCGGGTGAGTCCGTGGTCCCACATTGGATGCTTTGAGGACCAGCATGGTGAGAATGCCAGTGGAGAGGTTGCCTTTAAAAATATTTTCTTGGACTGTTCATTATTTGGTGACTGAATATGAGGGGTTAAAAAAGAAGACTCAGAGGTGACATCAAGGCTGAGCCTTGGTGATAGGGAAGTGCATTCTGTAGCTGCCAGGAATTAAGTATGTTTTAAATATTAATGGGTATGAGCACTGGGTGTTGTATGGAAACCAATTTGACAATAAATTTCATATTAAAAAAATAAATATTAATGGGTAAGCCAGATGATTTTGGCATTCTAGTTAAAAAATAATAGATATTTTAATATTTGTTTTAACACGTACAGGAAAATAAAGAGTTGCAGTCTGTTTATGCAAAAATCTGATATCTGACCAATGTTGTTAGGAGCGATCTGATTACATAGTTACACTACAAGGAGAATTATGTCCATGATGCAACTTTGGACTTTGAGAACATCTCAGCTTTTTATTTAGGGCATGGAAGTGGTAGAATGGCTCCTCAGAGGAAATTAAGAGAGAGAAAGGCATGCTGGTGCACAAAATGAAGGAGAAAAACAATGCAAGAAGGAAGAATTGAAAAGGTCCTTAGAGAAATCAATAAGCATAACTTAAAGAATGGAAGAATAGGAAAATGTGGTTGCAATAGCAGAGAGTTAAGCAAATGGGCAGCTTGGTAAAATGACTTAAAATAAGCCAAATGTATAAGATTTAACACACTGTGCACATAATTATGGACTTGACTCTGAGTTAGAATATAGCCCAAATTTGTTTTCATTTTATTTCTCATTTTTTGGTATAGTGCCTTTGGATCCTAACCTTTGGGAACCAAAGAGCCTAGAATACCATTACCAGAAGGTAGCAAGTCTAAAAACATTTGAACAGGAAATATTTTAATGAATTAATATTTTAGTTAGTAAATTAAATGTATGTGTATGCATTTGTGTATTGCTTAGCTTTAATTTAAAATTTCCCATATCTGTTTTTTCATTCTTTCCCCCAAAATCATCTTTTCCATTAGCCCTCAGGATATCACAGCACTCAACACCATGAGTGAATTTTCTGAGATAATACTGTTTAGTTTCTGTGCCAAATACTAAGGCTTGGAATAAACCAGAGTCACTGCTTTTGGGAAGAAAAAAGAAAATCAGTTAATTTGTATTTGGCTGTTGTGGTCAACAGAATAATGAGTCCTCAAAGATGTCCCTGTCCTAATCCCTGGAACCTGTGAGTATGTTTTGTTTTGTTTTGTTTTGTTTTTTCATGGCAAAAGAGACTTGGCAGATATGATTAAAGTCAAGGACTCTGAGTTAGGGAGATTGTTCTGAATTGTACAGGTAGTCTCAGTACAATTCCAGGCTCCTTAAAGTGGAAGAGGAAGGCAGAGAGGTGAGTGGGAGGAGGTGAGACTAGGGAAGAGGTCAGGGGTGTGGTGTTGCTGCCTGTGAAGATTGAGCTGGGGCCCTGCTGGCCCATTCACGGCTGCCTCCGGCACAGACATGTCAGACTTCCAGACAGACTCTGGCAGGGAGGCTGCTTCACACCTCCTGCCTACAAAGCCCTCACACCTGCCCACCACTGCTGGAGGATAACAATAAACATAAATTTAGAGACAGTGCTACGTCAGTGGGTAGATATGAAATCCTACTTCTCTTTTGATTTCCAGATCTCATGCAAGTGCCTTTCATTGGCAAAATTGAACTTGGAATCCTGTTGGCATGGGTCTGGTAGATGCAGTCCTGGTGTTCCAGCCCCTGAAAGAGAAGGGCTAATATGGAAGAAGACTGAAGACGACTGTGGTGCTGCTTGACCAGGACATGAGCTGGCACATGTGGTCAACCACAGCATCCTGTCTCCTCCCAGGTCAGAATGAGAGCCCGGTGGGGAGGACACTCATAATATCAAGGTCCTGATGGCAATCTTGGCACTTTTCTTCCCTCTTTAAATTCTGAAAACAAACTTGCAGAGTAAGAGTTGATCTGGTTACAGTTATGATTGTTGTTTGTTGAACACATGCTACATGCTAGGTGTTGCCCTCAGACCGGGGATACAGCTAGGCTGAATGAATACCCAGCTTTGCCTGAGACTGTTCTGGTCTTAGCACTGGAAGTCTGGTGTCCTGGGAAACTGCTTGGTCCTGGACAAACCAGGAGGGCAGGGCACCTTGGACACAACAGTGAACCAGATAGTCTTTGCGCTCAAGGAACTCACATTCAAGCTGGGAGGTCCAGAGACAGACACAAAGCTGAAAAAAAATAAACAAGAGGCACAGTTTGACATACAGAGTGGCATCAATTTAGAAGGAATGTGAAGTATTTATTTATATACTGGTTCATCTGCTCATTTTGAAAAAGGGGATGGCTTCTTCTTTATCTAGAGGATGAGAGAGAGGGCCCCCCCAGGACATCATTTTGCTTCCAGAAGGATCACTGCTTACCTCCTTAGAGTGGGTATGCATAAAGCGGGTAGGTTCCCATTGCTCTGAGGTAAAACAATGGAAGGACTGTCCGTCTGGCTTACCTAGCCTGCCCTTCACAGAACCTGGTGGCCTCGGGGACAGGGTTTTCAACCTTTCAAAGAGGCCACATGGACCAGGAAGAAGTGGATGGCGACTCTAGCCCTGCCCCTTGGAGAGTCAGCAGGGTCAGAAGGTTTCTGATGGGTAGGGGTAATCCTGATTGAGGGCTGAGTAGAAAAGACAACACAGCTTCCCAAGTGAGCTGACCAGGAGCGACGGTGGGCTAGACCCAGCCCCAGGACCTGGGAGCTCTCGCACTCGGTGGTCTTGGTCACTGCTGGGTCAATGGTAACCAGCTTGTCCAAGACTGAAGCGATCCGGGACTTGAGACTTTAAACCCACAGCCAACTAGGGTGGCTTTCTGGATGAACATAGAGTTTATCATCCAAACTAAGACACTGGAAAGTGAAATGGAAGGCTATTGATAAACATACAGCTTATTGATAAACATACAGACTATATCTGCTCCTGGTTCCAATTCCAGAAACTGCGGTGTATTGTGTGGCCAAGGCAGGAGACCTTCCCTTATCCAGGACCCTGCGATGGTGACGAACTAAGGGGACAATGATTGTGCTGAAAATGCTAACTAAACAGCTCAAATATAAGCTACATTACCCAACTACAGACAAAACTGTCCTCGGGGCACCAGCAATGCAGGGGACAGCTATCATGACAATAAGAAAAGTTAGAAATTTGCAACAGAAATATCCAGCAAGTATCTGTTTTAATTTAGGCACATATATGTTTTGCGCTGTTTGGGAAAGTAAAAATTCCTTTAAATGAGTTTGGATGTAGCTGATACCAACAGTGCAAGAAGCCAAACAAGCTTTTCAACACTTTGTGTCTTGGAGGGGCCCCAGTTGGGCCCCGCTAAAGGTGGGGTGCACTTGGCCCTGTAACACGAGGTTGGTGTTTGTTTGCCTGTCTGGGTGTCCCACTGAGGCTCGGCAGTCTGTGCTGCCACCAACGTGCTTGTGACCGTGGGCCCCGCAGCTAGTCCAGGATGGATTGGGGTTTGAACGCAAGTCCTCTGCAAAGCCCATACTCTTTTGTTAATGGGGGTAATTCTCACGCTCTCTCACTAACCGTAATGCAGAGAGAACGTTATCAAATAGGAAATAGAGGAGAAAGGAATGGAGTCTGTCCGGATGGCTGGAGGGCAGAGATAGTAGATGTGTACAAGTCCTTGTCCATCCATGGAGCATGGCTGTCTGCCACTTCCTGGGGTCACTTAGAACGGATTCCCAAAGAGGAACTTGGTTGTTCGCAGGCTCTAATGCTTGAGGTCAGGAGTCCTGAAAATGTTTGTGTAAGTATTTATTGCCTTGAAACCTTGAGACCGTCAGCAGAGGGAAGGATATAAATGGAGCAGGAAGATAGAGGACAGTAGACAAAGGAGCCTCGAGTTCAGCCCGCTGAGCCCCTGCTGGTGCTAAAACCAGCTGAGAAGCACGGTGCACGCTCTTACTCCAGGTACTGTTTTTCAGAAAGACTCATTTATTGGCTTCTTTTTATGGGCATATGTGTGCTGAAAAAAGTTCTCTACTTAGGCTACCAAAGGTATTTTACGTGTCGGAATGTAGATCTGGATAGCCATGGGAGAGCAGCAGTGTCCCTCCTATGGAGTCACCACAGTTCATTAATTGAACCAGTCTGCTGGAGATGGTAATATTGATGTTTCTCAACTTATATTAAGAAAAATAATGCTACAATAAACACTTATACATTTAAAAGCCAGATCTTTGCTAGATTGGCTGAACTTTTTCATCCTTAGGATAAATATCTTGAGGAAGCTTGGCTGGGTCAGAGGATTTAACAAGTCAAATTTTTTATATACGTTGCTTAACTCTTGCCTATAGAAAATGCTCACCCGGGGGCGCCTGGGTGGCGCAGTCGGTTAAGCGTCCGACTTCAGCCAGGTCACGATCTCGCGGTCCGTGAGTTCGAGCCCCGCGTCAGGCTCTGGGTTGATGGCTCAGAGCCTGGAGCCTGTTTCCGATTCTGTGTCTCCCTCTCTCTCTGACCCTCCCCTGTTCATGCTCTGTCTCTCTGTGTCCCAAAAATAAATAAACATTGAAAAAAAAAAAAATTTAAAAAAAAAAAAAAAAGAAAATGCTCACCCGTTTACACTGACCCAACAGCATCTGGCTATCAGTGTTTCCTCTCACTCTTGTTAACAATGGTCACTATCGTTCTCTTCATTTATACGTTTGCACATGTGATGTGCAAAAATTAGTATGCCATTGTTTTACTGTTTGTTGATCATAACTGGTGAGATTAAATACTTTTTTACATTTTTCTGTTTGTATCTGCTCTTATGTGCATTGATGTTTCATGTCTATTGCCTGTTTTTCTATGGGTATTTGTGGGCTTTTCTTGGTCGCTGATATTTAAGCACTTTACACTTAGAAAATATTACTGCTGTGTCTCATTAGTGTATAATGTTTACCATGTCGGAGTTGTAAATTTTTATGTAGAAAAAATTTCCCTGACTTAATATGTACGTATCTTGATATGTTTTATATGTATGTGTGTGATGTCCAACTCAAGAATCCATCTCTGTCCTCAAGCTTATAAAATATATCCTCTGCTTTTTAGAATATTTTTCTTTCTTTTTCTTATTTATTTATTTATTTATTTGTTTATTTATTTATTTATTTTTGAGAGAGAGAGAGAGAGAGAGCGAGTGAGTGCACAAGCCAGAGAGGTGCAGAGAGCGGGAAAGAGAATCCCAAGCAGGCTCCATTCTCTCAGTGCAGAACCGACACGGGGCTCAACTCAGGAACCATGAGATCATGACTGAAATCCAGAGTCAGTCACCTGACTGACCCACCCAGGCACCCCTAGAATAATTTTCTTATTCAAATTATTCATAGATTTGAAATGTATTCTGCTGTAACAGGTGAGCAAATTGATCAGGGTTCTTAGTTGTAACTTCCCCAAGGACTTCTAAGTTGAGAAGGAGGCAACTTACTGAAAGAGCAGGCCGCAGAATGAATGGGGCAGGGGAGAAGCTTGCCGAGCGCCCCTGGGCTTCCCGCACTTCCTCCAAGGCTACCCACCAGACCTGGTGAGCACCTCCATCCCTGCAGCAGATGCTTGGGCGGGGGCCCTGTTCCCTGCTAGTGTGCACACCGGCACACCCGCTCCACTGTGTGCAGCTGGCTCTGGATTGGTGGGGCCCCGAGCCTGCAGACCTCGGGCCAGAATGGACCTCGTAGCCCTGGTGCTTTCTTGTTGCAACTCCCCAGGCTTCAGACTGGAATTCTTTTTATTTTTATTTTTTGAGAGAGAGAGAGAGAGAGAGAGAGAGAGAGAAATTGTATGTGCACATGCACACATGTGCACACAGATGCATGCGCACAAGCAGGGGAAGAACAAAGGGAGAGAGAGAGAGAGAGAGAGAGAGAGAGAGAGAGAGAGAAAGAGAAAGGGAGAATCCCAAGCAGGCTTCATGCACAGCCCCGAACGAGTAGGAAGAAACCATAGTGCTCGAACCCATGAACTGTGAGATCATGACCTGAGCAGAAATCAAGAGTCCCATGGTTAGCTGACTGAGCCACCCAGGTGCCCCAAATTTGAGTTCTTAGGGTATAAATGTAGTTGGCAGAGCGTAGGTCCTACACCCAGATGCAAGCGGTAGGCCTCTCAAGCGGGTGTATACAGGTTGTGCAGCCCAGGGAAGGACCAAAGTCTACAAGGAGCTGACTTCAGCTTTTCCCACTGGTAAGTCGGTTTCTCTAATACCATCTGGTAGACAATCCGTTCTTTCTCTGATGAGCTGAAATGTCGTCGTTATCGTATGCTGAAAACCCGCACTTCTTTTTTTAACCTGCAATTAACTCCGGGTTTATAGGAAAGAGGCTTGACAGCATGACTTACAGAGCAACCATTCACTCTCTGTTCATTGCTGAAAAATCTTTTGCCATGTGACCTAATTACACTTTACTTAATGCAACTTTAATTAATTATGAGAAAACATTTTTACACATACATGAAATATCTACACAATCCTCATCAACTAGAACGCTGGGTGACATAGGAAATTAGCTGTTAATGTGAAAAGAAGGTAAAACATTCACAGGAGACAAAGCCAATTTAAGGAAGAGAGTATTTTATATTCTGTAATTATTTGAAGCATCCAAGAGAGTGAGGCTTCTTCTTTTCCATAAGTATGTACGGGCCTCTTCCTTTGCTTGGTAGTACTCTCGATGTTCTTCCTGAATGAGGCTTCCTCTGGCTTCTTGGGCAAGCTGACTTTCTGCCACAGATATAATTACTTCTTTCACTAACTCACTCTTTAGCAGGAGAGAATTCAGATGAAAAAGTTCTGTATTTGTGGTATGTATGATACCACAGGCTTCTTATTTCAAGCCTGATTGTATTAGACTGGCAACGTGGTTTCCACAGATAGTCTTCCTGTAATGTGGCCAAATACAGGAACGTAACAGATTCCCTCCTGTCCTGTAGAGGTAAACTTGTTTTGAAATCGTTGAAGGGATCCTGGTTTCCAATTCAGATCGGCCATCTGGGCCACATAAGGTCACTAAGCCGTATTTATTTTTTAGGTCAGCAACACCTTTAATTCCTAACATTTGTATAAATGCAAGCATGCCATTTGTTCTAGTTGAATAAGTACCAACATTCTCCAGTGACAGGGTCTTTGGCTAGAGGTGCTCAGTGGGATGCCTTGAAGAGTGTTGTGTTTCTGGGTTTGTTAGTGGCATCTCCCTAATTCCCAGAATCTATGTTGGTGAACACATTTTCCTCATTTTCCATTTTCTTATGGTTTGACGTGGCTGCCATTTACGATCATGGCAATAATGTCTTCTTATTGGAGAAGTAAAGTGGGGAGATTTTCCAATGTGTAGACCATGATGAATTCACGGCCCACAGGTGATTAATCCACTGGAGAAATACAGGGCGTTAGAGGCGGTGTGGAGGAGGGTGTTGGCCCAACAAGGCCCCAAGAGGAAAATTCTCTCAGATTTTCTTAGCTTCCCAGCATTTGGCCAGGACCATGCATTCAGCCACCGTTTCACGGCACCAGTGTTCTTCGTTCGTCTAGTCACATTCGAATCTCTACCCCTGAAAATCTGTCATTCTTTGGGTCTGCTTTCGAACTATCAATTCTTATAGGATAAAACACTTTGTTTTAACATTGTAAGCTTTATCATACATTTTAATACCTGGTATGCAAAGTGCCTTGTTTCATTTTTCTTATTGCTAAAAATGCAATTTGCTCTTATGCATTTAAAGCTTTTGCTCATCAAGATCACCTTTATTCTGTGAACACTCATACACACAGACCATGCTAGATGCTGAGGAAAAGCACCTCACTGCCTCCACGGCCTCCACAATCTCTTGTAGAGTGGGGTCAGCAAGAACCTCATGAAGTCTTTCACAGACTGACCTACTCAGAGATGGAAGAGATTAGAAAACTTCAGGTTAATTAACTTTGTTTTTTCAATGTGTTTTCCCCAAATTGGATCTCGTTATACAGGAACATAATATATTATCTTTTATTCAAGACTTATGCTACTTCATTAGATATGATATATAGATTTTGTATAATTGCTACGTATTCTTGAGGCACACTCATATATATATATATATATATATATATATATATATACACACACACACACACACACACATATGTACATATATGTGTACTTTTTACTAGACAAAATAAAGCTGTTGAGTCTTATAAAACGATTTTGCTAGACCCTTTATTTATTGTTTCATCAGTTTTTATTTGATTCTTTTGTATTCTCTAGGTTGACCATCTACAAGTAATAATAAAGTCAAAATAATTCCTCAGTATTTACAATTCTTATTCTTTTTTTTCAACCTATAATATCAGTTGGAACTTCCAGGACAATGTTAGATATTGGCAGTGACGGTGGTCATTCTTGTCATACTTAGGAATTGAACTGAGCTGCTTCTAGGGTTTTACCATCAACTCTGGCATTAGTTTCTAACCAGTTTTCCTTATTATGCTAATTAAATTCTAAAACTGCTCTGAGTTTTGCTTTGTTTTGTTTTGTTCTTAATCAGGAAAGGATATTTAAAGCTATCAAGCACCTTTTGGCATTTGCTGGATTAAGTTATATTTTCTTATGTTAATCATAATTGCCATTTGTTTATTGAGAACCCAAGACATTGTTCTGTAGTATCTCTTGCTTCCTCATGGTGCTTTTAACTCATTCTTCTCTTCCCTGTATTTCCTAGACACTACTAGCTCCTTCTAGAGGCTGGGCTGGATTCAGGTTCAGTTGCTTTGGTGAGACATCTTTTCAGGTGGTGCTGTTTTCTTCTTGCTTTATCCCCAAATCCCCTGTTATCTATCTGGTTATACCACTTTAGTGAGGTTAGGGTTGATCAGGTATTATTAATCAGCAGTATATTTTATTATAAAAAGTTCCCATTAACTTTTCACCTAATGGCTTTAGTATCCAGTAACAATTGTCGCAATCTATTATTTTAATAGGAGTGACAAAATAGCAATTAAAAATAATATCTATTATTGTTTTTTCCACTTAGTAGCTGACATTTTTCTATAAAAAGAAACTTAGGTCGCCCTGAAATGCAATTTGTGCAGGAAAAGAAGGATAAACGCTTGCTTTTCCCTTTACTTACCATGTGTTAGAATAATGAGTTGGCGCCCTGGTGACCTCAGACAGGCAGGAGGTAGTTAATGTAATACTCCATCCAGTGATGTGATGACTTTAGCTGTGTTTCCTATTTCTGTCAACAAATGGTAATGTTAAAGAGTATTTTTATTCTTAAACTGTTGAAAGCTCCTTAATAAGGGTCACTAGAAAACACTGCAGGGAGGAATTTTGTTCATCTCTGTGAGCGGTAGATAATCTTCATTCTGTCCCACAAATTTGCCCTGTCTTCACCTCCATTTGTTCTCCTGGTTGGAACACTTAGGACAGCTGTTCTCTGGAGGTGTAAGCAGTTTCGTTTGTCCCAGGATGTTTTTATTGCTTATTTTGGGATTCATTGTTGATCATGTGGTCTTTTAACATCTCCCCTAATTGCTCAGTAAGATTATGTAGCTTCACGTCAAGGAGGGCAATATTGCATTCCTGGTGCCAAGATACTGGGATGCCTATATACCCCAGGAGCAGATACAAGGCTAATTCTTAGGTTCTTTATGTTACAAAATTCCAAGAACCCCAAGAAGGATAAAGAAACCAGAAGTGATGGACCCTACAGAGAAACAAGAAAAGCTGCCTCCATTTTTACTTTCTTAATAATAGCAATAACTTTATTTATGATGGGATATGGGTGAAAGTGAGGATGATGATGGTGATAATGATGCTGGTGGTGATGATGGTGTGTGCGTGTTTGCATGTGGGTGATGAATTAGGAAGTAATTATAAAATATAGAGAAATTTAGGAAAAGTACCTAGCCTGTATAAATCTGGATTTATATGTCTGGGTGTAGGCAAAACCAATTTTCAAGCCCATACGTGTAAGTGGCGTCCAATGTTGCAGTGAGCTCTGACATTCGGTGTGATGTGAATCATTTGGGTAGACAGTGACTGTTTTAGCTGATATGTTTGAGGTTCCGTTCAGGGCCCATTGAATCATTTTGAGAAAGAGTTGGCCCCAGTCAGGAACATTTATCTTTGAGTTTGTCCTGCAAACATCTTTGTGCCCTTTGGATCAAGGCTTCTTTTTGTCTTATTAATTGGAGAAATAGATGAGGCAAAAGAAAAGACCACACACTGGAAACAGGATGGCTTCTGGATTGTGATCAGTGTAAAGACCACGTACTATGAAATTTCATAGGTAGAGTCCATTGCTTCACCTGCTTTCAACAAATATTGATCTAACAGATATGTGCCAGGCACCATGCAAGGCTCAATGGATAGGCTCAACAACATCTCACCCTCAACTTGAAGGGCCTTATTAGGCTCTCGGAAGAAATGCAGCAAATAAATGGACAGTTACAAAGGATGTGATGAGTGCTTCAGTAAGGATTATCTGTGAACTCACAGAAGGAAGACTTACCCCGGCATGGGCAACCCCGTAAGGGATGTCTGAGCTGAGGCCTCCCTGTGGGAGGGGGTAAGAGAAGTCAAAGCAGAGGTACCCCATGTGCAAAGCCCCTGCCCTCTCAGAAGGTGTTCCCCAAAATGTACGATACTAGGTGGGTCTGGAGTGGAGGATGCGGGTGAGTGAAGTGTAAGACATGAGGTTGGAAGGATGATAGATCTTATCCAGCCTGGTAAGTCAGTAAGAAGTTTGGATATTCTTTTGAGGATGGTGAGGTATCCAAGAGAGTGACACGAGTCGGGTGTTTTAGAGGGATTCGTCTGTCCCACAGCACACGCTCAAAAATCATTTGTGCAATGACAGGCAGCTGTATTTTCTTCTTCCATGCTTTCAGACATGCGTGTGGTCCACAGAAGAGGCCAGCCCTGCATGTGTGATGCACAGGGAGACGTGTGGGGCTGGCTGGCCCCCAGGAGTGCCTTTTCCTCTGCAGACACCAGCCTCCCTGCCCAGTATTTCTGGGAATTACACGAACTCCAGTCCAACCACAGTCCCTCATGATGGTTTAACCAACAGGAAATCTCCATCACTTAGCAAATCAGAAGAGCAAATAAAACTCACCCCGTTTCCCTCTGGAACAACGTAGAACCAATTGCATTTTGAAGACAGAGAAGCTGCTAAACTTGCAGGAAGAGTTGTTAGCAAATGCCAACTCGTGCGGTTTCTGTGTCAGAGTAGGAGATTCAAACACAAAACCAAAAAGAGTATCTAGAAGGTAGGATGGAAACACACCTAGATAGGGGCAGCGATAAGAAGTCTCCTGCACTTCAGAGGCTTCTGAATATGAAGTGCTTTGATTGGCAGGAAAACAAATGGGGAAGAAAAGGCAAAGTAATTAACTGAAAGTTTTCGTGTGTAGTTTCAGGTTAGAACAGAGGATGAGAAACACATCGTTCCCCACGGTAGAATTTTAGGGGGGTGGGGAGGAGAAGGACAGAACTCCACCCGAGTGTGGAGTCAACCTGAGGAGCTACAATGGTAAAGATGCTTCCGGAAGCAGGTGCACTTCTTGGCTAGTTTTAATCCTTCAAAAAGCACTGCTTGGTGAGATAATTAATGTTTTGCTTCAGCCGCACCTGAAGGAGCTTTGGCGGAGAGAAGAGGCCAAGAGCTCTGGGCCCAGGGACAGAGCCCCAGCTGTTTCTCCAGTGCCCACCACGTGAGCAGAGCAGCAGACTGCCAGTGGAGAGCAGGGGTGAGGCAAGGAGGGCACAACAAACAGGAAGCCCTTAACCAGAGACACGTCGGGAAAGGAGAGTTAGAGCGAGCAGAACTCACATCTCAAGGTAAGTAACCTCCTAGAAACAAGAGTCACTGTGGCCGAGTTCACACTTTCAAGGTTAATCTTGTGCAGCGGAACGGAGGCCGTGGGTGACATGATGTAGGTAGCTTCGGCAGGAAAGGAGCTACGGAAAAAGCTGTAATTGGCTGGATGGCTGATGCTCCATGAACCTGTAAATTCAATGATGGGCACAGTGCAGGACGAGGGTGTCATTGAGGTCCTTTCTCTCAGTGTGTTTCTAGAAGAATTGTATTTGTAGTAGGTTCTGATAGCATGGTTCTTGAGAATCAGAAAATTGAGCTACTTTTACCAGTGTCTGCACCATCGGGCTTAACCTTCCTTCCTTCAAGCAAGACTAAGCAAGGATGAACTTAAGCAATCAATGCTGCTCTCTAAGTATTTATTACCCTCAGTAGGGGTTGGTGAACTTGTTCCGTCAAGGGTCACATAGTTACTATTTTCAGCTTTGTAGGCCACGTGGTCTCTTTGCAGCTACTCATCAGAGCGCAAAAACGGCCATGGACGATGTGTAAGCAAGTGAGCAAGGCCAAGTCCAATCAGACTATTGATAAAGGTCAGACAGTAGGCTGGACTCAGCCCCTGAGCCATAGTCGGCAGAACCCTGCCCTGGAGGGTCTCTACTGAAGGCAACCTGAGGTCTCTGCTTTGAATGGAAGTGAGTCCTTAACAGACGGTCCCTCGGCAGTGACTAACTCCTGGGGCGGCTCTGTGACTTGCCGAAGTCCTAAGGGCATGGCGGGCTGAGGAAGCCACGCGTCCCTTGTTGGAAAGATTCTCTTACGGAGACGCTTTGAGGCAGGGAGCGGAGCCCTAGACTATAACACTCCTGTCGAAATCTTGTCGGCACTCTGGGCCTCCCGACAACAAGAACATCCCAACATCTCAGCCAGAGACGCACAAACCTCACATCCGGGAACAAAAGGGAGGGAACAAAGGACCCCACATGCTCAAAACTCTTCTGAGCCTTAGTCCCTTCTTCTCAAAGTCTAGCACAGGCTTTGTGTTGGGCAGACCTCTTGCTCTCCAGCATTGTCAGTAGGTGTCCAAGCAAGTGTGGAACGACAGCAGAGGGGAGCGGCTTCCCCGCCACCCACGTCAGGTGTTCCTGCAGGAGATGGGGTGGGTTACCTGCGTGGGGAGTTGAGGAGAGACTACAATCCTCCCAATGATCAGAAAAGGCACAGACGTCGGCGAAAGCAGAACATACTGCAGATGGCGGAAGCAACGAGGCTGCGGAGACAGAGAAGCCTCTGCCCGTGTCGACAGCCTGAGAGAAGGAAACCACATTCTCTGGAGGTGGTCACGCCGCCCGGGTCACCCAGGAGCATGCAGTGGAAGGCGGACTTGTGAGATGAACTCATACTTATGTGGTTAGCTGGGACATGTGCGACAGGGGAGGAATCTGGTAATATTTGGATTAATGACTTCCTTGAGGATGAAGCTCTTTTATACAGAACAGCTCTATTAGAAAGAAAACCTCAAGCCAAAATTCCTTCATAAATCATGCAAAAAATGGCTCGCTACACCACAAAAATAGCTCAAGCACAGTCTCTATTTGTCTTTGGTTAGATGCTGATGAATAGGGCTCGTCCTTAGCCAGCTTGTAACGGCCAAACTCGGCCACAGGTCTTCGCCTTTCATTCGGATCCGTAGCCTCCGGGCCCCCCGACTTTAGTCACTGCAGAGTGCAAGCGCCCGTCCGCTCTCTCGGCCTCTTGACCAAGTTGGCTTTGGACGCCTTGGGAATGAAGGGGTTACTGCAGGCTATTGTCAGTTCATCCCCCTTTTCTCCTAATGCTCCCAAAGCCCTGATTCTTTGCTGCCGGGGGGCAGGGGGTGGGTGGGGATGGAATTCACTGAGGGTTGTAGGAGCCCGTGAGAGTGGATGATGCTATGTTACATCTAATGTCTTGTAGGATCCCCGGTCAGTAGGTTGTTGCACACATCTGCTGTGTCCCTTTGTCCCTCTTACCTCTCTACCTGCTCCTATACTAACCTTACCCAATCCTGACCACACACACACCATGTATGTATGTGTATATGTATATATATAGCATTAATACAAATAATGTTTTGACATTTGGTTAATAAGCACTTAGTGATTCCTTACATCGTAAATCACGTATCTGACAACTGGACTGCATTCTGTATCATCTGTTTCCACCTGTTGGAAAGTTGTGGCACAGGTGTGCGACAGGGCTCTATTCTCAGCATGTCCCGTGAGGCTCAGTGTGCGTTTGTGGCCCAGGGTGGTTGAGGGGCCACGTGATAGCAATGAATGCAAGACCAACAGCAAAATGTGGTGGTTTCTGTAACTGGAAAGACCTGAGGTGAATCTGGATTCTTGCTGTTCTTATTTAAGTGAAATCCGTACAATATAAAATTTAAGGGCACAATTGAGTGGCATTTAGTACATTCACCATGTGCTGAAAATACTGTCTTTATCAAGTTCTAACACATTTTTATCATCCCTGAAGAAAACCCCATACCTTATGCCATCACTCCCCATTTCCTCTCCTTTAAGCCCCAGACAATCATCAATCTGGTTTCTTTCTTTACAAATTTACCTATTCTGGGTATTTTATATAAATGTAATCTTGTAATTTGAGCCTCTTTGTATCTGCCTTCTTTCACTTAGCATGATGTTCTCAAGGTTCATTCATGTCACAATAGGAATCAGTATTTCATTCCTTTTCACGACTGGGTAATATTCCATTGTGTGGATATACCACAATTAGCTTATCCATTCTTCTGTTGACGGACATTTGGGTCATTTCCACTTTCCGGCTTTTGTGAATAGAGTTGCTATGGAGTTTGGTGTACAAGTATTTGAGTACTTGTTTTCCCGTTTTTGGGGGGCATAAACCCAGGTGTGAAATTGCTGGGTCATACGGTTATTGTGTTTTAACTTTTTGAGGAACAGCCAAACTGTTTTCCACGACAGCTGCGCCATTTTACATGCCTACCAGCTGTGCACAGGGAGCTCACAGCTCTACATCCTTCTCGACACTATTATTTTCCTTAGTTTTGATTATAACCATCCTAGTGGGTGGAATATGGTATCTCTGCGGTTTTCGTCTGCATTTTTCTAATGACTTGTGACGCTGAGCATCTTTTCATGTGTTTGTCATCCGCTTCTGTATCCTCTTTGGAGAAATGTGTATTCAAGTTTTTGCCTGTTCTTAAATTGGGTTCTTTGTGTTTTTGTTGTTGAGTTGTAAGAGTCTTTTATATATTCTGGATCCTAGACCCTCATCAGAAGTATGATTTGCAGAAATTTTTTCCCATTCTTTAGGTTGTCTTTTCACGTTATTAATAGTAAGAGATACTAAGTATTTTGAACGGGATAGACCATGCAGTGTCTGTCGCGAGATCATTCTAGGTACTGTGTGTGTGTGTGAAGGGACACAGGTCTGTGGCAGCACTTGGTGGGTGCAAGAGGGGAGCAGTTAGGAGGACACTTTCTTGAGGGCTTCGGGAATTCTCGGGACTGGGTCTAACTTAGGTTTTATAGCTTTATTTTCTGTCAGTACCTATCAAGAGGAAGTTCTGTAATTAATATTTGATAGATGGAATTAATTTTCTTGACTCAGATATAAATCCTCAATGCTCTTGCCATCTCAATCCATTCTCCACAGGCATCCGGGCTATCTTTCAAAAATGCAAAACTGTCCACATCACTTCCCTCTACGAGATATTTAGTGACTCTGTGTTGCTGTCAGAGTTGTGATTATTTATGCCTTAGACATGCGTCCCAGGGACTGTGCTTGGTGCTGGAGTTACAGATGTAAGCTGGATGCCGTGGCTTCTGATGGCCAGGTTTGAACTCCTCCCTGGGTGTCCAAGATACGTTCAATCTAGACCTGACATAGTTTTTGTCCCTTTCCCACCCCCTAGACCACAGTCACACCATTTCCTGAAAATGTCCTATGTTGTCACACCTTTATCTCCTTCTCCTCCTTCTCTACTTGTAAAGTGTGAGGTTGGAAAGCCCAGAACTGGTGCTTTTTTTTTTTTTTTTTTTTCCCTATGAAACCTTTCTGAATCTATTAGAATGAATTGTTCCCTCTCTGGGCTGTCATAAAACTTGTTCAAATTTGACTTCTATAGAATTATCAGGTTTTATTATAATAGACTACCTCTGCAATCTGTCTGAGCCAATATATTACTGTGTGACTTGAGGGCAGACACGAAGTCTTTCTCATACTTGCATTTCCAGGGTCTAAGCAGGATACCTGTCACAGCTCACTAATATTTTGGACAGATTAGTTTTTCTTTTTTTTAATTACTTGCAAAACAGAGATACCTCATCTGACTTCATCGCACAGCTGTTATGGGTGCAGATAATACCGTAGATGTGAAAGGTTTTGGGAAATAGAACGCTATGTAAATATAAGGTGGCAGTACACAGTACTATATGTATTCAGCAGAGTTTTGTGCTGCTGTTTCTTGCTTCTTGAAAAAGTTCCCACATGAGATACTCATGCTACGCAGTGGACACCTACTGATAGACTTTGGGACTGAATCCAGAGGTTCAGAGTTGACCTTAGGCAACATGGTCTTTAGTGATTCATGCTCCCCCTTCTTGCCAAATCTTACCCACCTTCTATTTTGACCCTCATCAGGGGCCAAATGCATTCATATAATTCCTCTCATTATAGAGGCAATAATGCATTTTTTTTTTTATACTGACATGGTGATAGGTTCCTAACGAGTTCTTAAGAAACCAAACTGAGGGGCGCCTGGGTGGCGCAGTCGGTTGGGCGTCCGACTTCAGCCAGGTCACGATCTCGCGGTTCGTGAGTTCGAGCCCCGCGTCAGGCTCTGGGCTGATGGCTCAGAGCCTGGAGCCTGTTTCCGATTCTGTGTCTCCCTCTCTCTCTGCCCCTCCCCTGTTCATGCTCTGTCTCTCTCTGTCCCAAAAATAAATAAACGTTGAAAAAAAAAAAATTAAAAAAAAAAAAAAGAAACCAAACTGATATTTTACATGAAAGGGAAGGGAACAATGATGAACTTAAAAACTCAGTCACATTTTGATATTGTACAGAATTCTGTAAGGTGTAACCCTTGGGGAAAACTGGGTCAAGCCTACCTGGATCCTCTCTGTACTATCTTTGCAAATTACTGTGACTCTATAACGATCTGAAAATAAAAAGTTAAAAAAAACACCCACAGTGGTAGATTTGTGTCTCTCCTGAGCCGCGATACTTTTGTATCTTTAGGGCCTTCCGTGGTCCCTTCGTCACCTCCAAAGCAAATGCCCGAGGTCAAAGAGGTAGAAGTGAAGGGAAGGCCAAACCCAGCAGCAGTCCACACGGGTGGAGCCTTCTAGCCTCTGGAGCCCGAGGCCCCTCCCCCTGCCCTCAGTCTCTGCTCCAATGTCAAGTTCTCAGCAAAGACTTCCTGGGCCTTCCTTTCTAAAAGGGTAACACTCCCACCCGCCTTGCCTTATCCCCACTTTCCTGCTTTGTTTTCCCTCATGCACTCGCCACCTACAACTTACATATTCTACTTTTTTATTTCAGTTTCTGTCTCCTCCCACTAGAATGTAAGTTCCAGGATGGCAAGGACTTTTTTTTTTTTTTTTTTTTTTTTTTTTAATTTACTGTTGTATCCTTATTGCCTAGAGCAGAGTTTGGCAAAGAGAACCCCCTCAGCCACTCTCTAATTTGTTCAATGAATGAATCTTTGTAGAAATTAAAAGCTTGAAAATAAGCTATTTCCCCGAGAGAGAAGTGATTCAAATCTGCTCATCCCTTGTGCGAGAGCAAACCTGACTTTGAAGCTAAGACCTTTTTCCTGTGTTACACTTCAGAAAAAGAAGACACTAGTGATAATATCTGAGAGGAAGGAAGCAGTGTATCGTGCTGGGCCTCTGCATGTAACATTATAAAAATTGTCTTTTTTTTTTTTAATAGACCAGTCTCCCAAACGGTTTCCAGAGATGGATTATCTTGCTTTCTTCTTGGCTATTGTTCACATATACAGAGGTAAAGATAATGTCTTCATTTAAAAAATTTACTTCTTTTTTAGTCTTATAGCATGACATGTTTAGAATTTACAATGCTCTTTATTCGGCTCAGATAATTTCTCACTTGGTTCAGGAAACCTACAAGTTACAAATACCTCTTATCAGTGGTGGAAACCTTTTTAGACTAAGTTAGAAACTGTTAGCCTTTAGAAACTGTTAGCCATTTGCTATCTTGCTAGGTCTTAGAAAGCTTAGAATAAGCTTTAGGGATCTATTTGGTGTTTTAATCATCAAGCCTAACTGAATAACTGTGATGTTGTGTGTTTCAGCTCTATGTGAAGAGATGTTCTGGGACACGACTGTTAAACTGGCTGAGAATATGAGTCTAGAATGCGTGTACTCATCACTGGACACCTTAACCCAGATGGAGTGGTTCAAGATCAATACCACGGACAGAGAGTCCATAGCCATATTCAGCCCCGCCTATGGTGTGATTATAAGGACACCCTATGCTGATAGGGTTTACTTCTTAAATTCTACCATGGCTCCTAATGATATGACCCTGACCTTCCATAATGTCTCTGAGGCTGATGTTGGCTACTACTCCTGTTTACTTCATACTTTCCCATATGGCCATTGGGAAAAGGTGATCCGGGTGGTTGCATCAGGTAAGTGGGCATTTTATTTACCCGTTTACCCATCTACAGCATTTGATTCCTAAAGCCCAAGTAGAAGCTATGGAATGCTTTATCATGTTTTCATGGTATTTTCCAATTTCACTTCTAGATCTTATGATATCGTTGCTCTAAAGAAATTCTGTGAATTAATTTCATCTTTGTTCATGTGCTATCATTTCTGAGTAGAATAAAACCTACAGATTTGGGTGTATTCGGGGAAAAGCTCAGGTTTTGCACAGTCTCAGCCATGACTCAAGCCTAGATTTAACTGATGTTGGCAACGTTTGGGTTCGGCAGCCGGGCACCTCCCTTCTGCACTTCTTTCCAGCAATGGGATGCGGCTTCCTTCCACCAGGCACTCCGAGCTGGCCTCAAACCCTTTCTGTAACACCAAATCTAGACTTGTTAGTGAATCTGAGCAGAGTTCATACGCTGGCGTCATTTTGAGCTTCATGCAAATTCCACAAGAGAGGACCCATCAGAAATTGTGAAGTGTCATTTCAGAAAGAATCGAGCGATCTCTTGGATATTTTCTGCTGTGTCTGTCAGGGTCTGTGGTTTGGTGCATGGTGAGTTGATCCTTCGAGTAATAGCCACATGGATTGGGTGTGCTATATGAGAAAAACGTGGGTTTCATAGTCTTTGCTTTCTCTATGACCTTATGTTAGCTGTTTGATCCCTCTGAATCTCAGGCTTCTGAATAGCAAACTGAGTTAATAATACCATTCTTTTTGTTGAATGCCTTAGGGTTCATATGGTTAAAGAACTTGGCCTATGGTAGTCAGGGAATGGTAGGTATTATTATTGTAACTATGATTATTTCCTGTGTTTTTGATACAAAATAACTATGAAATTTTCAGATGCCAGCAATAGTCTAGGGAAGGAAATAGTTTGGAACTGTGTGTTTCTTGTCTGGGGTCTCTAAAATTATATCCCAAGTGGACATTCGGCAGAACACATTATGTGACATCTGCTAGAGTGCTTTCTTTTTAAGGGATGCATATTACAAAAGAACAATTTATGATATTGTGTAAGGGATAGCAAATGGTCGGAAGGTAAGAAAATTTCCCATGTGATAGTTTTTTTTCTCTGTAGCTATAGCTAAGCTTAAAAATGGTTTCGTGTGCACGAGTGAAGCTTACAGAATGTCTATTAGCAAAATCTCTTTAGTGAGAGACTTGCCACTGAACTCATTTGCTTAGCAGTCAGGTGTGAAGTCCTGCCGGCCAGTTTTTAGTGCATCCACCACTTTTGATTAGCCGTGCAATGAGAGAGTTGGAGTAGCTCTACTCTTAAAGGAAAGGGAGCTACTGAGTACCCGGCTGGAGCCACCGAGGCCAGAACGAGATGGGATCCCCCCACCCTGCGTGTGGCAAGCTTTTGCAGTTCGGGTCCCAGATCAGGTATTCCAATTTCTGTCAAGGAATAATCAATGCAAAACAGGTAGACTAGAGGCGCCCGGGTGGCTCAATCGGTTAAGTGTCTGACTTCGGCTCAGGTCGTGATCTCAGGGTTTGTGAGTTCGAGCCCCACATCGGGCTCACTGCTGTCAGCACAGAGCCTGCTTCGGATCCTCTGTCTCTCCCTCTCTCTCTCTGCCCCTCCCCTGCTTGCTCTCTCTCTCTCTCTCTCTCTCTCTCTCTCTCTCTAAGTAAATAAACATTAAAAAAGAAAAAGGTAGAACAATGGTCACCAGGCACGGGGAGGTGGGGAAATAGGGAGCAGTTGTCAGAGGATACAAAGTTGCAGGTACGTAGGACAACTCCACCTAGAGATCTAAGGTGCCCATGAAGTTGGCAGTTAATAATATTGGACTGAATACTGGACATTTCCTAAGGCAGTAGATTTCAGGTGCTCTCACCACAGAAAATGGTAACTGTGTGAGAAGATACGTAAATTAGTTTGATTGTAGCAGTCATTGCATGCTGTTCATCTATGTTCATCCAATCACTGTGTCGCGTGTCTTAAATATATAGAATAGTAATTTGAAAAGAAAAACACCAACAGCCAGTTTGGCCTCTTCTGAAAGTTGAGGACAGAGGCCAGAGCTCAGATGTGGAGAACTAAGTTGTGATTGCCAGACCAAGACAGGGTTTTTAGTGTCTGTCATGTGTGAACACTTTTGGCAATACTTCCCACTTTTGTCATCCAGATATATCGCTCCTGTTATTTTTGTGAGGTTAGGAAAAGGCAGGTCTTTGCCTTCTCGGGCTTTTTCAAACATAATGCTAGGATTCCCAGTCAATCACTGGTGAAAGAAAGGAGTGCCCACCTATCCACCTGGTTGAATTCTTCATGATGGTTTCCTTTTTTTTTTTTTTTTTTTAATGTTTATTTATTTTGAGAGAGAGAGACAGGGAGGGAGAGAGAGAATGAGAGAGAATGAGGGATAGAGAGAGAGAGAGAGAGAGAAGCACAAGCAGGGGAAGGGCAGAGAGAGAGAATCCCGAGCAGGCCATCAGCGTGGAGCTCAACACGGGGCTTGAACTCATGAATCATGAGATTCATGACCTAAGCTGAAATCAAGAGTCGGACCCTTAACCGACTGAGCCACCCAGTCGCCCCTTCATTTTTTTTAAACTAAAAATGATAGTGAATTTAAACAATACAGTAGCCGTATTTCAAAGTTAACCTTATATGTACTTAAAGTCTTCCGTGTATGTTTTATTAACATCATATCAGGACCTACAAGTATTGCACACATGTGTAATACAAAGAGAGAGTTGATGATCTACCTAACAATACAAGGTTGGACTTGGAATCCAGAAATCCCAATTTGTAAGATAGGTTGTAAGAACTTCAAAAGGATAAAGGAATTGAACCACATGCTTTCTTTAAAAAAAAATTTTTTTTAATGTTTGTCTATTTTTGAGAGAGACAGAGTGCAGCAGGGGAGGGGCAGAGAGAGAGGGAGACACAGAACCGGAAGCAGGCTCCAGGCTCTGAGCTGTCAGCACAGAGCCGAACGCGGGGCTCGAACTCACAAGCTTCGATATCATGGCCTGAGTGGAAGTCGGATGCTTAACCAACCAACTGAGCCACCCAGGCGCCCCGAACCACATGCTTTGTGTATATACTAATTTCTTCTCTTTGCTGATCACTTGCTGTCTATGAGGAATTTGGCCAATATCTCATTTAAACCCACTGCACACTTGGATGTGGACATAACCTTGATTTTACAGGCGAGGACTTGAAAGGTGGTGAGGTCTAATATCTGCCCAACTCCTCAGACTTTGTAGTGTCCCACTGGATAAAGTTGTAGTGAGAGGACAGAAGATGATGGTTTGGGGGGTCATGGAGCCCTCTGGGCCCTCCAATGAGGAGACATCAACCATGGTACATCCTTGCTGCCCCAGCCCCCACCTGGGGCTTTCAGCCCAGAGCTGAAGAGCAAATTGGACATCTTATCTGGATAAATGGTACTGTTAATGCCAATTTGTGTTAAAATGTGTGTTAACTTCACAACAAGCATTTCTCAACTGGTAACCGACTTAGAGAATTTAATGGTAAGAATGGCTGTATTTATTTTACTACTTCAAGGGAAAAGATGCTGAGGTGGCTGGGGAGGTAACCTTTCAAAGGCATCCCTTTCACAGCAGAGTTGGTGGTGGAGGTGGGATCAAGCAGAAAATCGCTGCACGCCGTGTGTCTCTGGCCTCGCTGGTCCGTTCAAGAGAATGTAGTTACATTTATGGAAACGCACCCCCCCCAAAGGGTGGCCCTCCCCCAGTACTCCACCACCTAACTTTCATTGGGTGCCTCCTGGGTAGGAAGCAAATGCCCTCTCCTTTAATGCTCATGAGACACCATGGCAGAGGTCGTGTGTTCCCGTCCTGCAGCCGGAGAAAGTGTGGCTCCGGGTCACTCACCACCTCGAGGTTGCTGAGCGTCAGGTGGAAGCAGCTGATGTCTGTGAGGTGCCAGGAATGAGACGAGAAGGAGCTTGAGTCCAGCAGGGTGATGAGGAGGCTCAAGAATCAAGTGCTGGGCCCTGACGACTTGGAAGGATTTTTTGTAAGAGAGAGAGAGACGGGTGAGGGAAGGAGGAAAAATGGAGAGGGGGGTATCTTAGGAGTGCTGACAGCACGGAGATGGCACCGGGGGAGTTGAACACCCAGGTAGGAAGAGGGCAGGCAGCTGTTTGACCAAGTTCAGAGCCCCAGCGGGAGGTTGCTCCCGCCCTGGGCTGGCCACCCCTCGCTGCCACGAGACGTAGGCTAGAGGAAGAAACAGGGATGCCCGCACCAGCAAAGGGGCTCAGCGTGTGATGCGCTGGGGTCCCAAGTAAGGCTTTGTCCCGTAGGTTCCAAGTTGAAAAAGAGACTTGAAGCCCCCGGAGCAGCAGAATGTCAGGCAGAGCCCAGGAAGTTTGGTCAGCCCAGGTCGTGCTGTGCCTAATGGAGTCTGAACTTCATTCTGTAATGTAGACCATGGGAGGCTGCTGAACATTTTTCACAGGGAGACACATAATAAACCAGTTCTTTTTTTTTCTTTTCACCACCTGCAAGATTAAGTTAGTTGTAGCTTCTAGGAGGGGAGGAGTGTAAGGTCAGGTGAACAGGTAGTATTCTACTGATTGGAACACTTATCCGTTGCCAGTAGGAGTGTAGATTAGCATATCTATTGTATTATGAGTGTTGGTAATATTCAGGTTCTCCTGAGAAACAGAACCGACAGGATGCGTATATAGATAGAGATTTTTTGACATGGAATTGTCTCCTGTGATTATGGAGACTGGCAAGACGGAGTCCGCAGGGTGGGTCAGCAGGCTGGGGCACCAGGAGACAGAATGGTGTGGGTGAAGTCAGAAGGCTGTCTGCTGGAGATTTCCCTCTTACCTGGGGAAGTGAGTCTTTATGTTCTATTCAGGCCTTCAACTGATTGGATGATGCCCACCCGCATTATAAAAGGGAATCTGTTTACTCGGAGTTCACCAATTTAAACGTTGATCTCATCCCCAAACACCCTACAAATTAACGCATGAAATTTACTATCACATCTACTTCAGAGAATGATACAGCATTAGCTAAAGAATCCCATGTCCTATGATCTGATAATTTCACTCTGTTAGATGTCCTAGGGATTGCCCACATACAGGAGAGATGCCTGCAATGTTTGTAGTGGCAGTGATTGTAACAGCAAAAAAAGTGCATGATCACTATACTAAACTCACCAACGGAGATGAATCTTGGGAATATCTTGTTGAAAAAACAAGCAAGTAACAGCAAGTTACATAAGATATGATTTCTTTCCTGTAAAGTTTAGAAACATGCAAAAATGAACAAAATGTTACTTTCAGATATAAACATGCATGGTAGTGCTGTAAGGAAAAGCAGAACTCAAAAACATGGACAGCAAGGGGCAGAACTGGTAAGGGCCACACAGGTCTTCAAAATTCAGAGTTAAGAGGTTTTTCTTACACAGGTGTTTTATTTTGCACTTCTCTCAAAAATTTTTTTGGAAATTTCTTTATATCTATTGAGTTTCTAATATAAACAGTAGAAAAGGATGCGACTGCAATTTTTGAACAGTTCAAAGATAATTTTTTTTTTTTTTTTTTTAATTTTTGGGACAGAGAGAGACAGAGCATGAACGGGGGAGGGGCAGAGAGAGAGGGAGACACAGAATCGGAAACAGGCTCCAGGCTCCGAGCCATCAGCCCAGAGCCTGACGCGGGGCTCGAACTCACGGACCGCGAGATCGTGACCTGGCTGAAGTCGGACGCTTAACCGACTGCGCCACCCAGGCGCCCCTCAAAGATAATTAAGTTACAGAGGAGATCCTCATTCTGATTTGGTATGGAGGTCAGGAAGAGGGAAAACAATGTTTCCAAATTTTTATGATTGAGGGACTGAAAAATAATCATTTCTTTAAAAAGATGGGGAATTAGGAGACCGACTTTGCTTGGAAGAGGGGGAAAAGGTCTAGTTTCAGATGCACAGAGTTGTAAAGTAGGCTGTGACCAGCTAACAGTTGAAATCATGGAATGGCAAACCAGAAGGAAGCTTCGGATTGAAAATACCAGTTTTGGAGTCCTTTGGATGCTCAGCCGGCACATGTGAAGAAGATGGTGTCTGAAGCAAGTACTAATGGTTGCCATAGCTTTCAGGGCTGACTACGTTGAAGTGAGGGGAAGCATTCATGCTAAGAATAGAGCGGCCATGGGGAGAGGAAGGAAAGGAGGGGCAGGGAGAAGGGAGATGCCAGGTAGGTGAATTATTGTGCAAACACAGCACAGGTTTAACTGCCTTCGTTCGCATTTATAGGCGGGGTTCATTTTCTAGTGCTTAGTGTTGGCTGTATCCCCTGGTTTTCACTCTGACTTCCCACGCTCCAGCCCCTATCTCAACTTGGGCACAGTGATGTGCCTTACTCTCTCCTTTTAAGGGTTACATTTTTTCCTGGGCTATGGAGACTCCCTGTGTGTCGCCCACGCTGTCTTCAAAGACTCTGTCTCTGCTCCCTTCAAGGCCAGGTGTCCACTCAGGACCTCGAAGCGGACAGAACAGCCACACTTGTCTTGCATTCTCACATAATGTTTCGGCTAGCGGCGCTAGAGGGGAAAAGGGGCTCTTTTAATACTGGGGACCCCAGAATCCATGGCAGTACCAAGAAATTCCTAATGTGAGGGATTCTAAAGACCGAGCCAGCCTCTATTGATTGGCCTTAGGCCGACCCAGAATCATCATCAATATATCTTTCCTCTGGCTACTTGTCTGTTTTCTAACTTTGGGGTGATGTCAGGATTTAATTTTATTTACAGCTGGAAAGGGGAAGTGTCCCAGACTTGGCTTGTGTGAATGTGTGTGCTGACTTGTGGGACTGAGTTTATTTATTCTTTAGCTCACACATCAAGTCTTTATTGAGAACCTACCATACTCGTGTTAATGTCTGTGGTTTAGAAGCTAGAAGGACATGGAACTTAGCTCTAAGTAGTATGCAGAGTACTAGGGGAGATAAAAGCTATGTTTGGCAAAGTAAAGAGTGAGTGCCAATGTAGTTCAGAAGATAGAATTTACTTTTTGCCAGGAAATTCAGGATAGAGTCCCTGAAAAGGGAGCATCTGAAGTTAACCTTGAAGGCGTTAAGTTAGAATATTTGAACATGGAGGTAGGAGGAATAACATTTCAGGAAAACTGTTTTAAATATTATCTACAAAATAGATATCTTTGGCTCTACTTTGACTACTTTGCAAGGTAGTTTTCATTTTCTGAAAAAGACTCTAACAGCAATACCAGCAACAATAACAGTAACAGCCAAACCTTTCAAATTGAGCCAACATGATCGACTCTGATCAATAATTAGCACAGTTTATTCTGATTTACAATTTGTGGCTTGGTTTATTTCCACATGTTGACTTAATGCTTCGAAAGGGTTAGGAACCTACATATATGATGCAATTATATTTTATAGCCTATCCTAAGATATTTGCACACTTGGATTTCAGCTTTGGTTTTATCGATCCCAAATTCAGGAGGCAGGAAGAAAATGTATGAAAGCAGCACTATCTTGTTTATTAGTGACAGGTGCAGAGTGGTAGAGGGAAGGCTTGGTCTGAAGGTTACTTTTGCTTGTCAAAGAAGGTTCCAGACAGGGCTGAGCAGGCCACGGGAGGAGAGACTTTCTTGCTCTCCTGTGACAAGGGTCACCAGTGCTGGCCAGCATGTTTTGTCCTAGAGTGGACTGTGAGTTCTCCCAGAGAGCTTTGCCCATCAAATGCATGTCTATCACTTTGAAGCTGGTGGTTTTGTTTTGTTTTTTTAAAGGGATGGAGAAATTAAAAAAAAAAAAAGTTTCAAATCTACTCCTTAAAGAATTAAGATATGAAGTCTCTCTTAAGGTCCATTCTTACAAGCTGAGAAATAAATTATCGAAGTTTTCTTGGATACATGTACACACACACACACACATAGGGAATAAAAAAATGTTTCTTATAAACTGTTACATTTCAGCAGTTTTTCATTTAGGAAAGAAAAAAAATATATTCAATACTACCTGTAAGAAATAGTCAACTGATGAAACAGAAACATTTTAAAGGCTTAGAAATCTCCCTCCTTAATAAAATAAAATAAAATAAAACAGAACATAGAGAAACAGATGATAAAGAACATTTTTAAGACTCGCAAAAGCAAGTTATGGTCGCTGAACTTCTCAAGGGTGAAATTAATGGGAATCTGAAAGTGGAATACTTACCAGAACCCATGCCGACGTTGTTTTTGTTGATTTTCTTTCCATTTGTTAAGCCAGGGAAGACCATGCTTGGGAACACATATCACCATCCGATGCAACTTGGGCTTCTGGGGAAAAGCTCTGTATCAAAAATCAAAAAGAGAGGGGTGGGGGGAAAGGTAGGGTGGAAGAAAAACCCAACCCTGAAAACAAGACAATGCTGGATTGATAAACAATTAGATTTGACAATTGAATGGCTGAAAAAGTGTAAGATACAGGCCCAGGCGCACATTTGGGGTTTGTGAGAACACTGTCTTCTGTTTGTCCATCTCAACGCAGAGGCCTCTCTCCTCCTCTGCCCAGTCTTTTAATTTTATTTTTATCTTAGAGAGAGAGTGAGAGCATGCGAGAGAGCACACGAGTGAGGGAGAAGGGCAGAGAGAAGGGGGAAGGGAGAGAGAATCGCAAGCAAGGCTTCATGCTCAGTACAGAGCCTGACACGGCGCTCGATCCCATGACCCTGGGATCATGACCTGAGCCAAAAATCAAGAGTCGGGCACTCAACCGGCTGAGCCACCCGGGTGCCCCTGTATGCCCGGTCTTTGACACATGTCCTCTGTAGCAACGTCCAGAAGAAAACTTTTACTTTAGGCGTACTGGAAAATGTACTCAGGCAATCCAGAGCAGGGGAGTGAAAACTGGCTGTGATCTTCGCAGCTGTTTATGACATCAACTCCACCCTTCTTTGGGTAGATATTTTTATTTCCAAGATGACCGTAGGGCAGGGGCGGGTATTTGGCTGAACTGCCTGAAGGGAATGAGCTACAGCTGAAGTTTAGGAACAACTTTGCCCCGCGGCTCTCGAAGACTTTATTAGTGGAGGTGGAGGTTGTTTAGGGCTCTGGTTCCTCTTCTTTAACTTCCAGCGAGCTGGACAGCTCTCCCCTGTCTACCACCACTGCTGGCTCCCCAGCGCCCAAGGCGGTGCCACTGCAGTATCTGGACCGCGTTTCCTCTTCAGAGTGGGTGCCGGTGGGTGTGGGTGCCGGCGTCGGGCGGGGACTGTGGTTCATGTGTGAGTAAGAGCTGTCCAAGTAACTGGAACTCTCAGCCCACACATGTCGGTCGAGACTCGTTCCCTGCCCTGAACCATCTCAGCTTCTGTATTCTTTCTTAAAATTCCTCTCATCGAAGGTTGAAGGCCATAGAAATCAAGCCTTGTTCTCCAGCACTTTCTCCCCGAAACTTCTCTAGGATTAGCGGGTTTGTGTCAGTGAACCTTCCAAGAGACCTTACGGGAATTTGCCCGTTGACAGATCACAGTACGTACCGACTGAGAGGAAAATGATATTTTTGCATCTCGTAAGATAAAAATGTTGGATTTTCAGATATTTAAAAACAAAACAAAAAGAAAAGAGGACCAGGAAGAGGAAGAAGAGTAAAACTCTGAGCTGAGCAGAGGCTTGGGGGTTCCTCTGTCTTTCCCTGTGAGTGAATGCTAACCTGTGCCAGGTTTTTTTGTTTTGTTTTGGGGTTTTTTTTGAGCATTGAGAAAAGAACACTGGGTTTCCAAGCTATGCTCTCTGTTGCAGGTTTTTGTTTTTGTTTGGTTTTATGGGATTGGAGGTTGCAGGCAGGATGGCTTTTCCTTTCCTACGAGAAAATTTGTGAAGACGTTTAAGGTTTTGAAACCATTAAGAATTTTAAGACTATCAAGTCAATCCTTCAGGGATCAGTGCAAAATCACTCCCCCAGGCAATATCTCTTCCACTTACTCCACCATAGTTTTAATTAAATAACTCAGCTGATGGGGCTTTTGGCACTTCCCATGAGAGATCATTCACATTCCAATAAATCTCACTGTGAGAAAATTTCCCCTGACTTCAGCTATTTAACCAACTCACATTTTCAAAAGCAGTCTTCTTCCCAATGTGCCCAGAGAGAAAGGCCCCTGTCCCATTGAAGATTCTTACAAAGAGCTTTCTAAGGATGGAGCTCTGATATGTGATATTCACGTTTAATAGTGCTGTAAGTGGCTCACATGCGTCATACCTGCTGATTTTAGTTGGATGATGATTGTGGCCGATACGAATGAAGTCTGGGCATGAGTTCTGTGAGCATTCATGTGCACCACTTCGCTGGGAGAATACTTAAGAAACGTAATGTTCTCATTTCAGCAGACCAGCTCTTAAGAACATGTTTGTCCCCTTTCTTGGCAGGCAACATGAAATGCTGCATGCTACCAACACTGACATCTCCAGAATAGTTTAGGGAAGGAGTGTGTGTGTGTGTGTGTGTGTGTGTGTGTGTGTGTGTGTATTCTCTGTGTATAGGACAGTTTCCTTCCTGCATATAAAGAACCCAAACCTTCAGAAAGTTTTAGGTCATCCACTTAATTCATTCCACTAATGGATAGAGTACATTTACTTCTTTTTAAACTGGATGCTACAATTGGAAGCATATCATTTTTCATCTGAAGAATAGCCAAGGAATTCAACTAGTTTCTCTGAGACAGAGCTTGGGGACATTAGAGTGTGTCCCCAGATGAGACCATTATGTCTGTCCCATTGGCTTATGACATCATAGGTCTCAAAATATCTCTTTTTGGTATTACAGAAACACAGTTGCTCATGTAAATAAGTAAAAAAAGAACATTTATTTAACAGTTAAATACTATGTTACTTCTATTTTTCTTAAATCCTAGAAATGGTTCCTAAAAGAATAAACATTAAATGAGATGGAAAAATTTATAGTTGCTGGCATTGTGTTTGAGTTGATACAGTTTTTGAATTTTTATTCTTAACACAAATCTGACTTATGTTTTCAGTGAAAATAGCAGAGTTGAAGCAAAGGGCAAATTATTAAAATTTGTTGCTCATATGACACTTTGAGATATTAAAATCTGTTATTGGATGAATATTTGATGATGGTAGTTTTAAAAATTGTGTAAACCCTTTCTAAATCTATTAAATAGAGATTTACTGTATGGTATGAGGAGAAGAAATGAGTAAGGTCTTTGTTTTCGAGACACTTATAATCTAACAGGGGACGTATGTATATACATTATGGTGACTCAGTCACCCTAATGCAATGTGGAACTTGTTAAGTGGCATAGAACAATGTTTAGGGAGTTGAGAGGTGGCAGAGATGACTGCCAGTTTGGGGGTACCATGAAAGTATCCACACCAGACTGGAAATCCAGGTATGATTCTAGAAGGATAATGTGCCATAAAAATCATCACATAATGAAAATGGTCTTTGCATTTGGAGCATACGAAAAATGCTTTTGGCCACAGGCTTAGGGCAAGGAGAGTTCAGGTTTTGGACTTCACTTGGTGGCTAGTAAAGTTTTCAAGTAGTGGAAGGCATATGTCAGTCATGATTGCAGTCATGATTTGGAACCATTACTCTAGCAACTGCATATGGGATGATTTAGAGGCAGGAAAAAAAGCAAAAGGAAAGACTAGAAAATAGGCAAGACAGAGAGAAAGGGATCCTGCAGTCCTGACATAAAGCAGGGGCACCACCAGCAGTGTATGGCCAACCAATGAAATCTTCACAACCACCCCCGCCCCCATGCCTCAAGTTCCATCTTCCCATGGCCTGTCTCTTTCATTCAATAAATAATTATTGAATGTCCACTATGGGCTGTGTGGGATTGAGGGGACATAGGGGGAATGTTCCAGCCTCTGAAATCAAGGCTCATGTAGAATGCCACGTGATGCTTCCTACAAGGCAGGTGCATAGGACAGGTGTTGGTGATGTCAGGATGGTGGTGGAGATGGTATGTGTGTGTTAGAAGATGGCAGTTGACAGCGAAAGGGGGTCCTTCAGGAGGCTTCAGAGGGCAAAAGATGCTTGAGCTTACTCATGAGGGAAGATGAGAAACTTCTAGGTTGATGAATGGTTTTGCTGTTAGCAGGGTGGCATTCTTGCTCGAGGGAAACCATGCTAATGGCTCAAAAAAAAGTGAGACTGGTGTGCTAGGGAACTGCAGGATGCTGAGTAAAATGGGTGTGTAGATTCGTTGAAATGGGCAGTGGAGCCAGGTGGTGAGTTAGGAGGGGCAGATAGCAGAGACAGAGAATTTGATGTATGATCAGCAAGGGCTCCAGATTGTGGCTGACTTGGAATTATATTTGCCTAGCAAGACCTCAGTATTATTTAGGATGCATTTTCCTTGAAGTGGGGTTGGGGTGAGAGCTAAAGTCCCCTAGTTGCATTTTGATGTCACTACTGCCACCATTTTAAGGTGTTTTGACTTTATTCTTTAGGTAATGGGGAGCCATTAGGTGAATGGTTTGCAATCTAGCAAGAGAACTCCAGAGGATCCTAAGGGGGGACTGGCAGCAAGGCAAAAGAGAGGAGAGACTAGTAGGGAGGCTGTTATGGGCTGAGCCGTGTCCCCCCAGATTCATATGTTGAAGTCCAGACTCTCAGTGCCTCAGAATGTGACTGTATTTGGAAATGGGGTCTTCAAAGAGGTAACTGAATTAAAATGAGGTCATTAGAATGGGTCCCAACCTAATGTGACTGGTATCCTTGGAAGGAGAGAAGATTAGGAGACAGACACCCCCAGAGGCAAGAGCATGTGAAGACACAGGGAGAAAAGGGCCATCTGCAGGCAAGGAGAGCAGCCTCATGGAATCAACCCTGCCAACATCTTGGTCTTGGACTTCCAGATGTATGTTGCTGAAGCCCCCCAGTCTGTGAGCAAACAAATACAGAGGCCATAGTAATAGGTCAGACCAGAGAGGAAGAGGAATTCAACTAAGGCAGTGGTATTGGGGATGAAGCAGAGAGGAGATATATTCTTCCAAGGCATTTTTCATTATTCTCATTGACCCCCTCCCAAAGATTCAGAATTTATATTTAAAAACTACTACAGTGGCCAGGACTTTGGCTCAGAAATTGCTGGAGCCCTGTTCCCCTTGCCTGCTTGGTTTATTAGGACTTTGTTCATTAGCCACTCCTGGTTCTCGCAGTCTTTCTACACTCATTTGTTCTTCTCGATACACACCCTTAGCATCTCCTCCAGAATTGGCACACGTAGTTTTTCTATCATCTATGCCTGATATTCTAATATCGAAGTGGCTCTATTTCTACCATTTTTTTTTTTTCCTGCTGCCTATTATCCGTCTCATCCCTTTACATTCTTATGCTCTTGGTTCGTTTTGACTATGTGCTGCTCATAGCTCTTTATACACCATTTCTGGGAGTTCTCTGAGACTAGAATGAAGGGGTCTTCATTCACAGAGGAGGTGAGTCCTGGTGTTAGAGTAGGCAGTTAGGTTCTAACAGGGTACCTGGAGGTCAGCAACGAGGAAGTCATGGTCAGCTATCAGGAAAGTCAGAGACCTACCCTGGCAGCATACTGCAAGAAGCTGGATCAAACCAGATAGGCCCAAGATGGCGGGTTCTCTGACAGGAAATCCCTGACCAAATCAGAAGAACAAGCTAGGAACTCTGCTTCTCACCCCGAGGATTAAATTTTCCACCCCCTAGTTAACAACTGTCAATAAAAGATAGAAACCCAACCCCCTGGGCATGCAGTTCGCTCCTTCTCCTGAGCTTACCTGCTCTCGTATCCCATGAGTGTACTTTTCACTTTAATCAACTTCTCCTGCTTGTGTGACTCATCCACTGTGCTGTATCTGTCCTTGAATTCCTTCTTATGACAAGACCTTCAGTGACTCCTTTGACTCTGGCTAGGTTGAGGCCCCAGAGGCCAGGGTCTTCACAGGTCATCCAAGGACACTGGATTGCTTTAAATTTGGGCTCTTTGGAGAACCAATGCTCTAGGAACTAAGACTAAAGATCCACATGGGAACTGACTTTGTTTATAGCTCTACTCAAGGATTTTCCTTCTTTGTTTCCTTCTCCCTGAGGTGCAGGTAGGGTCAGGTTTACTTCTAGTTCATTTGTGCCCTGAGACATCTCAACAGGAGGAGGGGCTTCTCTTCACTTCCCCACCTCAGGTAGACCCTGTGCTGTATTGTGGGAGGCTCGATATCAGAGTTCAAGTTTGCTTAGCTTGACAAAGTGTGTCCAGGGCAAAAGTGGCTTGCTTCCAGGTTCTTATTTCTCACTGAAGTTTTTCCTATTGATTCCTATGTTGTCAGATATTTGATGCTCGTAATATTTTTCAAATAGTTCATCCTACATAGTTGTTTTTAATAGGAATTTTAGTGTTAATAATGGAGCCTGATATTTCATTAGAAATGGAAGTATCCACATTTCTAAAACATAAATCTACTCTTTCCCATCTGGAAAGATCACCAAATCTGCCTCTCATTTGAGTCAATAATCCCACTTCTCAAAAATATGAGTCATCCTTTATACTTTCTTTTCTCTCATTCCTCACATCTCAGTGACTCAACTTTCAAAATAAGTGTATTATTAAGTACTATAAAGTATTATAAAGTACCATTATCTCTCACCTCTCTCTATGTTTTTAAAAAAATTTTTCATCATCTAGGTGTTTTTACCTGAAAGTCTGATCTGAGTAACACAGCCCATCATCTTCCTAGAAATACAATATCTGTTGCCCTAGTTTTTTGGACTCTCTTCTGGACCTGGCAGAACTGTGCTTCCAGTTGTCTGGTGCTTTGAGTGCAGTGAAGAGATGCCTGACCTCCTTCCTTCCTACCTCCAGATGCAGAGGGAGTCAGTCTTCTCAAGCTCCAGGTTCTGGGAATTGGCTCAGACGACAGACTGTAGAGCAGGAGAGTTGAGAACTGGATAGGATTTCATTATAGACTAGGAATTGCGTATGAAGTAGAAGAAGGATTCAAGAATGGTACCAAGTTTTTACTTGGGGTCCTGGGTGGCTAGTGATGTCACTTACTGAATGGGGGGGAATGAGGTGAGAAAAAGGTCTGGAGTGACATCCTAGGGGGCTCTCTAGTAGACAGGAGGGTTTTTGAGTCAGAGCCCAAGAGAGCAACTGTGTTGGAGATGTAAACATGGTGAAGTCGTGGGTGTACGTGAGTGTGCACGGAGAGTGTTGGCTAATGATCTTTCACATACCTGACCAGTGATCGTTGAATGCTCATTACTTGGCAGCTCTGGGCAGGGTTCTAAAGGCTTTACATGGATTCTTTCATTTACTCCTCACAGTACCTCTATCGAGTACAGAGTGATATTAAGACAGAATCATAAAAATAAAACAAAGTGAGGGACAAACCATGGCGAGTGTAAGGAGGCAAAGCACTTAGCACATAAGGGTGACTTGGTAACACGGCCTTATGTGTACGTGAGAAATGAGGGGTGGAAGGGGCATTATTAGACCCCGAGATGCCTCACTGTCCACACCAGAGTCTGCAAATTGGTGGCCCCAGAGACTCATCCCATCTGACCAGGAGGTTTTCTGGAAATTGAAAATACTCATAAACATCTGGATGGACCATCAATATTGACCTGAATTTTCTGTGCAGCAGCATTTTCTAGGCTGAGTCACAGCTGCCTTTTTGCGGCTTCTGCATTCTCGAGTTCCTCACAATCCCCACTCTTCCCTACTGTTATACTTTCTGGCTTCAGGAGTTTCTGTTGTCTTCCTGGACCCTGCACATTTGCAACCCTCATCTACTCCTTACTCCGATTAAAAATGCTATTCAGGGCTGTCTAAACTCTGGTCCTGGCACACATTCCAAACTTGTCCCTTTGTGTATTCTTCTTTCAGCCAAACTGGGTTAAATTTTAGTTCCGTTGGCATCTTCCACATTCCTGAACCTGGTGTCTCTGCTTGTGCCTTTTCTTCCGTTAAGTGCTCTCTCACTCCATACGCTGCTTATTCTTCAAGGATCAGCTAAAGAAACCTTGTCTCATGCCTAAAATGAGAAACATGCCTAAAATGTCTCATGCCTAAAATGTCTCATGCCAGTGTCTCCTCTCTACTCCCCCAGAAGTGTGAGTGGCTACCTTTTAAGTGGAGATAAGTTGTTTTTCTTGTATTCCGCCTGGTGGTTACCATGTCAGTTTCTCCACTGACCACCCTCCCTCCCCAGACCCTCAGTTGAAGACAGGTCATATGCCATTACCCTCCCCATGATCCCAACGGTATTGGGCATTAAGTGCTCTGCTGTAAGAGACTTGGTGCCATAAGAGAGCAAAAGAACAGGGATAAAGGGAGGGAAGTGATACTTTCATAAAAAATCATCAGCATTAACCACTAATTAGTGCTTGGAAAGCAACTAATTCCAGATACAATTAGGTGAAACAGAACAACCCCTTATGAGTACCTTCCAGGAAGTGTAAAGTGCTTTCCTGACTAGTAACAGATGTATAGCGCATCACATGTAAAGCATAGCTTGAAGTATTTGGAGGGGGGGGTGTAGGTTTATTTCTCTAGATAGTTTAATTATTTATACGTAACTTCATTCTAAAAAATAAGTATAGCAGGACTTTTTCCCTAAATATACTCTTCCCATGGGGCATTAATTGAAATGTAGCTACCACTTTTCCTCATAGTTCATAGCTTATTGGGACACCTTGGTCATTGATCCCACTCATTTGTTACTTCATCACCCAGGATGTGGTTTGAAAGGTTTTGTTGTGAATACGTTTGCCCAGTATGTACGAATATTCAGAGTATAGCACATCCATGTTCATGGAAACATAATTCACAAGAGCCCGAAGGTGGAAACAACCCAGGTTTCCACCAAGGGATGAATGGGTCCACAAAATGTTGTACATAACATAGTGGACTATGATCTAGCCTCAAAAAGGAATGAAAAGTCCTACACATGCGACAACATGGATGAACCTTGAGGACATTATTTTAAGTGAAATAAGCCAGTCACAGAAGTACAAATACTGTATGATTCCTTTTATATGAGGCACCGAGAGTCATCAGATTCATAGAAACAGAAAGCAGAAGGGTGGTGGTCAGGAAGTTGGGGCCGGGGAATGGAGAGTTGTGTGATGGACATAGAATTTCTATTTCCCAAGATGAAAAGAGTTCTGGAGATTGGTTGTGCAATGATATGCATAGACTTAACACTACCGAGGTGTGCACTTAAAAATGGCTAAAATAGTAAATTTTATGTTATGTATATTGTGCCAAAAATAAAAATTTGACATCTATATAAATATGTATAAAATAGTGACTTTAGTCACAGGCTTAATTCATGGGAGATTTCACTGTTAACAATTTTCTATTTAGAGAAATTCCTGCTATCAATTTGTCTTCATGGCAGTAAGAAAAAAGATGTTTTTGTTGACAGAGAACTTTGAGTTCTGGTTCTGCCCTTCTAACTAGTCTTGAACCATTTGGAAAGTCCCTTCATTGTCTGAGCTTCAGTTTACTCATATACAGAGTGGGAATAATAATACGCCCCTTGGGGGCAGGCTTGAGAATGAATGGGATAATGTATGCAAGGGCCGATGTATGTGCCTAGCACATAGCAGGGACTCAGGATGTGGTGGTCCTCTTGAGTTCCCTTTCCACCTTCCTTAAGGCACTGGACATTCTCAAGTCAGTGTGAAACTTGAGGAGTATTTCCACAAACACATATTAAGCAGCTACCACTTGCCAGGCACTCCATTAGGAACTGGTGAGTGAGATGATATTTCTCCTGCCCATGTCTCTCATATAAACTAGTAGGGGGAGAGAAGTAGACATTACATCACAGTATGAAAAATGCTCTGATGGGGAGACTTGCCCACAGGAGGCTATTAGAGCCCTTGGGATGAGCATTGTCATCCTCATTGTTCAACTTGGAGAGGGAGGCAGGGCATCTGACACTAAAGGAGGAACAGGAATTGGCCCCAGAAGTAGGGTAGGCATGTCCTCTGCCTCAGGAATAGCATGCTGCACGGGTCCAGAGCAAAGAGAGTGCATGGCGTATCTGAAATGGGAGGCTGTTATCCTGAAAGGTAAGGTACAACGGGTGAAAGTGGAGAGGCAAGCAGGGGCCAAACACTGAGTGGTGTTCTGCCAGGGACTGCAAGATATTGGCAGGTTTGATAGGAGAGAGAGATCAGACTGATCGCACAAGGAAAGTGGTTGGTATGGAGCAAGACTGGAGGGAGGTTGGGCGGAGGTGCTTTTACTAGAGCAAGCAGGAGCAAACTGTCATTGGACTAGGATAGGGCACTGGGGACGGGTGGCACATGTTTGAGAGATACTGAGAAGGTAGAATTGACAAGATTCAGCAACTGACTGGATGAGTGGGTAAGGGAAGACAAGTTAAAAATGGCACTGGTTTCTAAAGAGTGGGGAGAATGGGAAGGAGCCACTTTGGAGAAGGGAAGATGGCCCTGGGGTATGTGTGACCAGGAAGTGAAGAAAAAGTATTGAACACCTAAATAAGTTATGTCCATTCGTTCTCCTTTGCCACAAGATGTATCTACTTAGGATATTCTAGGAGGTGAGTTCTTTTTCTTTGCATTGCCCATCCTAGTCTATACCTGGTGACGCACCAGGTGCTTGTATCGGTACGTGCCCCCCGTTTTCTAGACAGGAGCGAGTCTCAGTGACTTTCATTGCTTTACCTACCTAGGGCCCCCTTTTTGGAGGTGCCATTGGACAGATACCTGTCCTGAAGGAGAGCAGCCATTTGTAAATAGCAGATGCACATTTTGTCAAACAAGTGGGCTTGTGGTTACCTGCACAGCAACTTGGGTACAGCTTCCTCTTCCTCATGAGATAATTTTGTCCAGGTCCGGGTTAAGTATTCATCATTTCTTCAAAGTCACACGTTGCCTGTCTATTCTAATAGAAACATTTGGAAATTCCCTTATAGTTTCCTTCCTAAAGATAGAGCCAAATCACTCCTTAGATGTCCTTGTCATTCGCTCTTTTCATTCTCTGAAACACTTTTGTTGTGGATGCTGTTTCCAAATGCCGTAAGTTTCTCTCACTCGCTTTCTCTCTTTGATGTATTTAAAAACTTTTCAGCATTTATTTTGGAGTCCTTTGCAAGATGTTTTTCAAATACTCTTTTGGCCTAGTTACTTATTTGTACCTCTGGGCTTTCTCACTCTCCCCAGCTGAAGGGTCTTTTGTGTTTTTTTTGGTGATACCTTCATCCGACCCTGGCCCTTTGACTTTGCCAGCGTAGCCATGAGGGTTTTATTTTAAGCACCTAGCCTTTTAGATCTGCAGCATATATTTTCCCTGGACTTTCAAAAAGGTGTTTTTCAGAAGTCTTGGGGTTTCTTTTGGGATTTTTACCTTTTCAACTATATCTTTTATTTTTTTAACCAGAATATTTGCATTTTATTATCGTTTCCATTTGTAATTATGCAAGATTTCCAACGATTTTTTTTTTGACATTGCTTTCTAGTTAGAATTGCCTTTAGTTATTTTGCTCATGAAAGGTGCCTCAAAGTGCATACCATATGTGTCTATGCCATTCTACAGTGCAATAATTTCAACACAGTTTTATTTCTTGGGGATTCAAGAACCAGTTGTACGTGCAATCCAAATGTAGTGGGTCCACAGCTTTTTTAGAGGGGGAATTCACGATTGAGTACAGACAAATTTAAGGAGTGTACTGGTTTAATTTCTTAGTCTGCTCCATTTTACATGTTTCCCTCTTAATTTTACAGTATTTGCCAGAAGGTCTCCAGAGAAACCCAAGATGCTAGTGTCCACCTTATACAAACTTGAAATACCTGTAGCAGTTGTGTCTTTAGACATGATTTCTGTGTATGCCGTCCTTTATAAATGGTAGTGTATCTAGCCTCTAGAAATACATGTTTTTAGTCTGATGGCACAATACTCCATTGGTTTTTATTGATGAGTCTCTTTCCACCCTGAATCAGATGTGTCACTTCTATCAAGCTTGTCCCTTTCTTGCACGTTTTCCATCAATCTACTTAATTTTTTAGGCCTCTCGGATTTGTGGGGGTGCAGTTACAGATTTCTGTTGGTCAGTTCCCACATACGGAGTGTGAGAGAGACTTCACTAGGAAAGAGCAAATTTTTGAAGGGCAGAGCTGATGGGGCAAGATGGCATAAAAGATAATCACTTCTTTCTTAAGTTAATTATTTATTTTGAGAAAGGCAGAGATAGCATAAGTGAGGCAGAGAGAGAGAGGGAGAGAGAGAATCCCAAGCAGGCTCTGTGCTGCCAGCACATAGCCCAGTGTGGGGCTTACACTCACGAAAGCACAAGATCATGACCTGAGCCGAAACCAAGAGTCAGACGCTTAACCAACTGAGCCACCCAGGTGCCCCAAAGGGAGACACTTTGTAGCAATTGGCTGAGAGGAGACTTGGGCTGGGGTTCTCATCAGTCAAAACCGCGTTCCCCTGATTTACCTGCCCTGCCTCCTCCAGCCTCGTTTTCCATAGCCCGACCCTTCTCTCCAACACGATGCTTTATTGTGCTCTCTCATGACCATATTTCCTCCTCGGTGGCACTCAGTTGGATGCTGCTTTCACCACTTTAAACCTGTGTGGGGTGGACTTGGGTGGGCCGTGGGGGGCTCTGCTCACAGGCATGTTTTAGCACTACATGGCCTCCAAATGGCCTGGGTCTGTTTCCTGGCTTTATTCCTTGGATTAGTAGAGAGAGGACTCTAAGATTCTGTTGAATCAAACAGTGGGCACTTCAGCACGAATTGTTCCTTTTACCCTACTCTGGGTTTAGTAAGGCCTTTCTTCTTGACACTGAAATTATCTTTTATCCCTTGATATGTCTCTGTCCTGTAGTGAAAAATACAATTCATCGTTCTTACTTAGACTAAACATTTTGCACCAGATTTGCTGTATCTCCAGTGCTCTTGCAAAAACCTCTGAACATTTATTTTTCCAGCTTTATATATACCTTCGTGCTCCAATTAGTAAGTAGTAACTGGCCATTTATTATGGGGAATTTCTGATGTTTGACATAATTGGTCATAATGGGTAATAAAAACCGAGGGTTCTCAGTCTTCCCTTACGTGTTTATACAAAGACAGAGATGGGATCTTGTTTTTCAGTTACACATACGCACACATACACTCACAAAGACATGCCACCCCATCCAAACGAAAACAAAAAACCTGGAGAAAAGGAGTCTCTAGGGTAATAAGGGAATAATAGGGAATACCATGGAAGCAGATTATGCCAAAAAGCACTCGATAAAGTTTGGAGCGTGAGGGTCCAATAACGTTTGTGTCTTAAACTGTGATTGACAATTACTTAAATTGACTAATGAGCAGACAGGTCACATAAGGTCATATTCAAAAGATAAGGTAAAGTGAGGAAGGCTTCATGAGTCTCCCCACCAGGCACACGTTATGTCTGATGGGTCCACAGTGGCCCAGCCTGGAGGGGGCATTGCCGGCTTCTTAATGAAGTTGGGGTGGGAAGGTGAAAGGATCGGTGTCCTCCTATACAATAGGCTAAGAAGCCTCCCTGCCCCAGAGATGCTCACAATCTAAGGGCACAGCAAGACGTGTGACTTCTCACAGAGACATCCGGAGTGGAGAACAACAAGGTGAAAACTGGACCTTTGCGGCCAAGTTGGAGAAGGCTTCAGAAGATCGCCTTCCCGGAGGTCTTCAGGGTGAATACGAGTTTCAGGGATCCCAGCAGGCAGAACAGTCCACACAAAGACACGGAGGAGGGGATGTGAGTGGCGAACACACGGGGCCTTGAGTGGCCCGGTGAGGGTGGAGATCACAGGTTGTGGATGGACGTGGTGATGGGGTGATGAGGGCAGAGAGAGGTTGCATCAGCGTGTGTTTGTGAGAAGCCCACGGAGCCGGACGGCTTGTGGCGCAGAGGGTCACGGTCAGACTTACAGCTCCAATTCCCACACTCTCTGCACGAAGACTGAATGCATTTTGGGACAGCAGCGACTGGTTGTATGTGTTTGGAGAGAGGAAGGACAAGCACACACAGCTGGTTTTCCCTGCAAGGGAGACGACGCTTTCGTGTAAAGGGCTCCAGAATTAGCAGTTGGGAGCGGTCAGGGAAGCAGCCGTGGGGTGCTGGAGGGTGTATGGCTACTGCTCAGTAGCAGAGCAGGCTTTGGTTCTTCAGTTCAGAAACTGAATCACGTTTCTGGGTTCAAATACTGACTCTGTTTTCTCTACCATGACCTTTGTTACCGTCTCTTTAAAATGAGAGGGGCGCCTGGGTGGCTCAGTTGGTTAAGCGTCTGACTCTTTAGTTGTGGTTCGGGTCACGGTCTCCCGGTTCGTGAGTTTGAGCCCCGCATCAGCACAGAGCCTGCCTGGGATTCTCTCTCTTTCTCTCTGTCCCTCCCCCACTCATGCGCGAGCTCGCTCTTTCTCTCTCTCAAAATAAATAAACAAACTTAAAAATAAATAAATAAATAAAATGGGAATAATAGTAGTGCCTAGAATATAGGGTAATTTTGAGATTCAGTGACACCTTTTCTGGCAAGTGTTTGTTACATCTCATATCAAACTATAAATGCCTAGTGTGTATTAAATATTATTATTGTTAATTGGCCAAAATAACCATGTAAGGAAGAATGCACCAAAGTTGTTTTCTTTTGAAGAATTAGGAGTAATACTATATACTATATATATATAGTAATATATATATACATATATAGTAATATATATTATACAGTAATATATATTATACAGTAATTTTATAGTAATATATATATTATATAGTAATTATATAGTAATACCATATATATATATATATAGAGAGAGAGAGAGAGAGAAATATGGATGACATATCATCAAGAAAGTAAAAAGGAGAACAGTGAAGATTTTTCAGTTCTGAAAATGAAGACAGGAGAAGCGTCAGTGGGGACGGGAAGTGATTCTGCGTTATTAAACGGGCTGGGGTCTTCTTTTATCTTGTATCTGAGAGGACAGGTGAAAGTAACAGGAAGTATGTCTTGTCTGGAAAACTCCCGAGTTGCAGAACACTTTCACAGAACCAATGGAGGGAGATCATTTGTGGTGGATCTTCTAAGAGAGGCAAAACAGTTACAGTCCCTTCAGTTCTGCCCATTTCCTGTGCTGGGTTTGAACCAATGCGGAGGGGCTGAGAACATAAGTTGATGAAGGTAAGGGAGGAGTTCGTGTTCCTCAAGGAAACGAATGGAGTCTTTTGTGAAAAAACTTAATTTTTAAGATCCTTCCAGTGCGGTATCCGGAACCATTCAGCAGACTACCTGTCTTCTTACCAGTACTTACGTATCAGTCATGATAAACAGTTCTTTTTGTTAGACTGAATAATCCTGCCCTGAATTGTTCGGTAAAATGAGATGAAAATATGCTTTGCTGACTGCCACTTATTTCACACAGAGATAATACGCTTTTGTCTCTTCGGCGTTTATTCTTAAAACTTAGATAATCTTCTTGCCCTGTGTTCTTTCAAACAGTGGAGTCATTAGCTTTCTTTTGCTACCAGACATTGTTTGAAGGGTTTTATCTCCCTTCCAGACGATCCTTTAAATATTGTGCTAAAAATGAAATGTTTTGTCTGATGTGATAAAATTCCCTGGCTCGCGGCTTCCTTCGCAGTATTTTAGATATTCTTTGTTGCCGTGTAAAAGGTCAATTTTTTTCTCCTATGTTTGAAAAAAACACTCCCCAACAGCTTTTCTGGAATGTTCAAATTGCTCGGGTTTCTCCCACATTCCTCCTCACCTTGAGCATAGTGGAAACCGAGAGGCCTCAGCCAGTTCTTGGTGGTCCTTGAGAACCGAAGCGGCTAATTAGCTGAGATGATATCCAACGCTCATTCGAGGCCTTGAGCCCCTCCGCCAAAACATTTACCAGTTCAAGTTTTAACCCTTCTCTGTGTTTGACATTTTTCTCTCGCTTTTGCTCTCTTCTCCGGTTTTGGATCCTCCGGCAGCTACACGATTTCTCAAATGTGCCTTCACTTTTCACTTTCAAGGCTTTGGGCAGACTCTCCGTTCCCTCCCGCCTGGCCCGCCCCCCCTCCCCCCCATGTTTGCTTGTGTGTCCCTGCAGAATGCAGCATACAGTGCCACCGCCCTGCCCCAAACATCCAGTCTACAAAACCTAGCATAAGCGAATGGGCCCACGTTCCAGGCCTTCCAGTCTCCATTTCTGTCTCCAGTGAGTTCCCTGCTCCCATCGGGTGCCCTCAGGGGTGCTAGATGGTTGCGCATCTCCGTGGCTCCGCTCCACATCCAAGTAAGACGTGGCTTCTCTGCCCGAAGGTAGCTTCTCACGCTGTGTCCTTTCCCAGAGCTCACAGCCCCGTGCACGTTGTCATGATCTGCCCCACCCACGGCTTCCTTGCTGGTTCCTAAGCTCTGTGAGGAGAGAGACACATCTGTCTTACTTCCTTCTGTATCCCACATCTTTTCCAGTCCCTCTCATAGATTAGACCCTTACTATTTTTATGTGGAATTAGTGATCAAAGCAAGTGACTTTTTTGTAAGTTCCTTCAGGGCAGGGATAGGTCTTTTTATTTATTTATTTTTATTTCTTAAGAGAGAGAGAGAAAACACAGAAGGGGGAAAGGGAGAGGGAGAGAGAGAATCTCAGGCAGGCTCCGCGCCCAACAGAGCTGATGTGGGGCTCTATCTCATGACCCTTAGATCATGACCTGAGCCGACATCGAGTCAGATGCTTAACCAACTGAGCCACCCAGGCGCCCCAGGGCAGTCATAGGGCTTGCTCACCTTTATATCTCGTAAATATTGCTTCACAAATCTTTTTACAGTAGACTCTTAAGTGTTGCTTTGCTTAATAAACTCACCTCGGTGTTTAAAACTGTCTCGGGAAGTTGTTTAAGGATTATCGTTAAGTTGAAAAAAATGTAGTTTGTGAAAGTGACTGATACCCCCCTTAGTAAGAAAAAAATGCCATTATGGTATGACTGAGTGGATAAAATTTAAAATATATACTGTGATATTTCGGAGGTTGGAATTATGAGTAATTTTTCTTTTCTTCCTTTGGCTTACCTGAGTTTCCTAAATTTTCCACACTGGAAAAAAAAAAAAAACAATCTGCAAATACTCTGTAATGTATGGGACTTTCTTGGGGTGCCCTTCTTTCCCTGCATGTGGTTTCGTCTGGTGCAGTGTAGACCCCATCTGATATTGCCTTGGACAGTCAGGCTTAGCAAGGGGTTGACTCACTCTCCAGGTTTGAATTCAGGGACTCTTGGCAATGATGGCATTCGTTTTCTTCTTTTCTGAGCGAATCCAAGCTACCCATATTTTCCCTTGTAAACCTTGCCCCTGTTATCTCAAAGCATAGAAATCAATGGATCGATTGAGTAGAACCCAAGACTGATCATTTTCAATAACACTTTTCCCCAACAAGTTGGACGAGGAATTAAAGCTATGTTTGTATACAAAACCCAGAACGTAGCCATGTTCCGGGTGATAAGAGATGAAAGTGACCATTTGGGAAAGTGAACTCAAGACTACCAAGACATATTGGGTGAGAAAACACATAAATCCTTCCGTTATACTTTTTAAAAATCAATAGCCATGTGATGGTGTGTCTTAGGAGTGGCCCTATGAATGAAGAGGAAAATACAGATTAAAATATGGGAATAAAGTGAGGGGGGTCTAACCTAGTCTGAGAAGAAGTTATCTGGAAAATCTTAGTAGAAGAATCCACACCTGACTCCAAAGGTCAGGGCAGTGGGCAGCAGGGATGGAAGGAGGGATGGTGGTGAGAGAGAGAGAAAGAGACAGAGAGACAGAGAAACAGAGACAGAGAGAGAGAGAGAGGGAGAGAGGAAAGAGAGAGAAACCCAGTCTAGAGCTCAGAGGCAAGTCCGAGGGTGTCATAAGAGGAAGCTCAGAATGGAGGCAAGCAGTGCACCAGGTTGAAGCCTGGTGAAACTGGGAAGGAGTTTGAATGTTTAAATGAAGGATTTGGGGGTGCATTCAAGAATTTTCAGCTAGGGACTTACAGGGCCGGATGTGTGTTTTACAAAGACTGCTCTGGCTTTATGACAGGGAGGAATAGAAGTGAGGTGGGAATGAGTAGGGAAAACTATTTCCAGGCTGTTGCTTCAATCCAGGGGAGAGGTGACAATAAGAACCTACAGAGAGGAGTGCAGAGAAGTGGGCAGATGTAAGGCGTTGGGGGGAAAGGGTGACCGACCCTGGAGGCGAGTGAGATGAGAGGGGTGGGTGGTGGAGGAAGTGAAGCCTGGCATCTGATCACCATGAGGGAGCACGTGGGGATGGGTGTACCGGGCAGAGGTCCTCAGAAGGCTCCCACGTTGCAGAGGCTTGGCATTCGCATGCACAAAGTCATACTGTCCTATTTCAGCATCTCTCCGAGCAAAATGGATGAGAACATAGTGAATGCTTATTGGGTACCCATATTGACTAGAAAAATCTTCTCTCGTATTCTCATGTACAAAAGGCCCTAAAAGCATGGTCCATGCCCTTGGGTATGTTTATACTTCAGGTGATGAACTCTTTACTCATTATGGAAGATGAAGCGAGGTCTCAGTAGAAAATAGTATTTTGTGGTTCGATTCTTATCTAGAAGTCAAGAAAATACACTCTAGTGTTAGTCTATGAATCAAACATATCATTGTTTCTAGTTGAGATGATAAATGTTTTCAGTTATAGCTTTCTGGAAAACATTTGATTTCATGCAGATTACTCTGACAGCCTATTGTTTTGCCTTTTATTTTTAATTTTTAAAGAAGATAGATTTCATTTTCAGAGTTGAAATAATATTTGGGGAGAGGGAAAGCTGGGATGGATGAGTGGTCAACGTCATATTAAATTTTTCTCTAGAGCTAAAGTATTCTTACATTCTTTTAAATTTATTCATTTATTTTATTAAAATTTTTCAAATGTTTTATTTATTTTTGAGAGAGAGACAGAGAGAGACAGAGAGAGGATGAGTGGGGGAAGGGCAGAGAGAGAGGGGAGACACAGAATCTGAAGCAGTTTCCAGGCTCCAAGCTTTCAGCACAGAGCCTGATGTGGGGCTCAAACCCACAAACTTTTGAGATCATGACCTGAGCTGAAGTCTGATGCTTAACTGACTGAGCCACCCAGGAGCCCTTATTATTTATTTTTGAGAGAGAGTGCATGCACGTGCACAGGGAAGGGGCAGAGAGAGAGAGGGAGGCAGAGAATCCCAAGCAGCCTCCGCACTGTCAGCACAGAGCCCAACACGGGGCTCAACTCGTGAACCGTGAGATTGTGACCTGAGCTGAAATCAAGAATCAGATGCCCAACGACCTGACCCACCCAGGTGCCCCTAGAGGATTCTTAGATCCTACTCGCAATTGGTTTTGTTTTATCTTACATGATTTTATAACTATGTACTAAATTAATGTTTTCCTGAAATATGCAGTGAGGTTTTTGGTTTTATTTGTGATGTGTCATAAGCAACTCACCGATTACCGTTTTGGTGGTTCTCTGTGGTTGCTCAAGGCACCAGTGATTTATTTATATGCATCACTTAGATGCCTCATTTAAGCTTGCGAGTAAATTATTTTTGCTGTCGAATACAATGGAACCCATTGGCAGGCAGAAAAGATGCTTTATTTTCCTGTTAGTCCACACAATATACCTCTGAATTGAAATAGTTGAAGTGTGATAAACCTCCCCTTGATTAAAGCATATTAGGACATATTAGTAATCGCCACCACTGCCTCTGACACATCCTGTGATTAGACCCAGATCCCCAAATTTTATGGCTTTTTGTTTTGTTTTCTTTTAAGAGGCAAACCCATAAATGTGATAAATGTAATTCCAAGATAATGGAGTTAGGAAGCCATTACGGAAGGCAATTTTAGAGGAAAATGGAGAGTGTAAAATGATGACTTTAAAATATTTAAAATTATGGGGGTGGAAATTAAATTGCAGACTTTGGAGAGAAGTGTGTACTGTGCAGGGGAAATGGAAATCATCCCTAATTTAGAGAAAGGATTTACAGCAAGATAAAAAGCCAGAGAGAATGGCAACTGTGGAGTTTAAATATTTTTAAAGTAACCATTTCAATTAGTCTCTGCATTAAAAAAATGGCAGCAGCAATAGGACATACAAATTCCTAAGAAGCGTATTTATCTAAGTTCTTTCTGACCTTGCTTCAAACCACGTATTTGGGAACTAAACATAATCTGAAAAAGAATTTTCTTTTTTCTATTTCATCTTTGCTTTCAGTGTTTACATGTTTAATGTTGTCCTCAGATGAATTCTGGCAAGTGGAGATCTCCAGCACAAGAGAAAGCACCCAGGGGTCTCTGGTCGGTGACATTAACATTGGATTCATTTGTTAGATTAAAATACATCATATAGGCTCTTTGGCCGTTTACTGAGATGTCTACACATTTCTGTATATTTGTACTCACTCCACTACTAATATATTAAACAAGTAGCAGTGATTCTGAATCCCATCAGATCCAGTGTTCTCTTTCGTAATAAGTACTTTATAAATCGGACTATTTTGAAATTATATTCATAGATGAGGAAAACTACCTACAGAGACAATTTCAAAACATAAATATAATGCTCTAAGTGTAACTTAAGGGACAAATAGCAAGAAAGCAATTTACAGTAAGGTAGCCTGTATTTTAATTTATAAATGTTGAAACACCAGTATGTGAGAGGACAAATGTGTTCGCCTCCATTTAGGAGTCACCATGAAGCATGAGTACACATTTCTTGAAGACTTGGTCACCCTGAGTAGCCTTGTCAAAAATGATACCATATTCAAAATGAACAGCTACTAGTGAAGTTCTAATACCTCAAAGTGAAATCTTCCCTCGATTTAAACTGAACAAGAATAGAATTCCTAAAAAGGTCAGGGTAAGCTAAAATAGTTCAGAAATATTTTGTGCACATTTTCTTATACCGATTTACTTTCAGGTGAGGCAGAACCTCTTGAATTATTAATTGTAATTCCTTTGAGGATAATTAGGTTTTGGCCCCAGGACTCAAAACATTGTCTTAAATATAGTAGGTCATCAGCTGATAGTTATTTGTGTATTAGTTTCTTCAGAGCATTTCTGTTTTATTGGGGGTCACAGAATGACAGCTGAATGCATCTGAAATGGTCTTGGTTGTCATTCTCAATTAGAAGAAGGGCCAAAAGTCGAATCTGTCTTGCCCTTCCTTCTTTTTCCAATTTCTTTCAGTAGAAATGCTTTTCTAAAAGAGTGATATACAGGACCCGGCAGCACTACTGAAATCTGACGCCCCTCAGCGAGGAAACGAGACCGAGAGAGCTCTTGCCAGAAATTGTCAACCACAGGTTCAACTCAAAATCAGAAAAGAAATGTTTTTCTCTGGGTCCATGAACACCAATATATTGATGTAGGGTGTACATTGTGAGCTTCATTTCTTGTAGTAACAATGAACTTGAATTAAGCTCCTCTGGTTCTTCCCGTCATTGACAATGGCATTAATATAAGGTGGAAGGAGACCTCATCAGACTCCCCGGCTGTCTAGGGGACACAGTTGCTCTCAAGGCTTATTAGCAGGTGCGGACATAGCACACCAAGAGCCTCATGGCATGTATTGGATGGAATATTGTTGTAGAAAGGCAGGATTTCAGAACCAGAGGACTCTCACCTCCTGCCCTGATATTTATAGATCAAACTCTTGGACAGTTTTATAAATAATGGACACTTTTGATCGTTGTTCTGAAATAATGCTAAGAAAATATAGTCACAATGAGGCTGCTTTCCCAAGTTGGGAAGTGTCTCTAACAGCAGTGAGGTGTTTCCCTCAACTCACTTTGTTTCCAAAAACTTCATTAAGAGTGATAGGAATTCATTGGCATTGGTAGGCAATGCCAATTTCTTCTTCCTACACTTTGATGAGAGACCTTCCTTCTTCCCCTTCTCTTCCTGTCTATAATCTGCCAGCTCTCTTAGCTTGTCTGAGATTTCTTCTCTTTCCCTTGGGCCAGTCCCTTGTGTGATGATGTGTAGGCTGAGCATTTGACTAGGACACCTGAGCCCTGGGAGAAGCACTCTGTTCACAGCATCTCCCCCTGCCCATGAGATCTGTGCTGGCAAAGGCACCAAGACCACGTCTTTCTCAACTGCTGATGGCACTCATCCCATGCTTGAAATTTAATAGTAAATGACAGATCACTGTAAGAGCTAGATACTGGTTTACCAATTCTGCTGTGAGGTGTTCTAGTTTTTTAAAAATATTTGCACTGTAATACATAAACATAAATTAATGAGATTCTTCGTTAATTGCTTTCTAAAGTTTTCTACTTTAGAAGATAAAGTTTGTTTCCTTTTCTAGTTGTGGCCAAGCTAGTCCTTTTCCTATTTTGAGAAATGAGAAACTTCAAATGGCAAAATGATCCGATCTGTGACCTGTGACAATAATAAATCCTTTAAGCATATTTATGTCCTCAATCAAGGACTTGTTTTGTTTTCCAAGCTCTGCCAATCTATTCTCTAAAATGTTCCAAGTTCCTTTTTCTTTCTACAATATCCTTGATATTCTCCAGATCTCTCCTTTTTCCCCATGGAGGGGGGCTTGGGTGGAGGGCCAGCTCCCCCATCATAGGGTGTAGGCAGTTGGGCTGGGTCCAGAAGAGAGAACGATGCCCTGGGGCTCCAGGAACAGGTAGGATAGGCTCCTGGGACACATTGTAGATGATCTGCAGCTGCGGAGGAGCAACCCAGGATGTGTGCTGGAGCTGCATGATCAGGTTGCTGTGGCCTTGGACCTCGGCAGACATTGACTGGGGCTTCAGATTCCTTGAGGGAAGTGCACGTCGCTGCCACAGGGCCCCGATGGGACGTGCCACCATGCTGTGACTCTGAGGGGTGGGGTGTTAGAGGCGTGTGGGGAATTGGGCTTTGTTTAGTAGGTGGCTTGTGGCCTGAACCAGACTTTTTGCTGACGAGTCTGGGGTGAGGGGTTTCCAGGACTCAGGGCAGCTGGGCATTTCTCTCCCAGAGCTCCCTATCCCCCTCAGAATTCCTGAGATCCGGCTCATGGCAGCGGCCACAGCAGCAGCATCTGGGGCCTGATTCAGGTGTTCTCTGACCCACCCCTGATGCTCAGTGACTCCAAGTTCATCCTCTCCCTGCCCCTCCATAAGGATACACCTGTACTCCCCACACACTGGAAGCCACCAACTGCACCCTGCTGTCTTCCTGGGAAATTCCCCACTACACACACACACACACACACAAATTGCTTTTGGAAAGGTCATGGGGTAGAGGCAAGGAGGGTGCCCTAACAGACCCAGGTCAGATGTTGCCGGAGGACGCTGGGCCAGCCACAATGGCACATCCCCAGAGGAGCACGCACCAGCACCTGGTTGCTAGTGCTAAAGGTCTCTGCCCCCCGAGGTGAGTGTCATTTAGGTCTGGCAGTATCTTATTCTAGTTGTAAGAAACCAGCAAATTAAACTGTTAAAAAATTATTGTTTTCGAGGATTGATCTGTATGCATTTCCTCTGACTTGGAGCACCCACCAGGGGCACCTGGGTGGCTCAGTTGGTTGAACGCCTGACTTCGGCTCAGGTCATGATTTCACAGTTTGTGGGTTCAAGCCCCACACCGGGCTCTGTGCTGACAGCTCAGAGCCTGGAGCCTGCTTCAGATTCTGTGTCTCCCTCTCTCTGCCTCTTCCCTACTTGTGTGTGCTCTGTGTCTTAAAAATAAATAAACATGAAAAAATTTTTTTTAAAAAGAGCACACACTGAATGCTGAATGAATACATTATTATCTCCTTCTGTTGTCATACCTATTTTTTATTTGTATGTCCCAAATTTTCTTTTCTTTTATTATTTTTAAAAATATTTATTTATTTTGAGGGAGAGGGAGAAGAGAGACAGAGAGAGAGGGAGAGAGAGAGAGCAAGCAGGGGAGGGGCAAGAGAGAGGGAGAGAGAATCCTAAGCAGGCTCCACGCTGTCAGCACAGAGTCTGATGTGGGGCTTGAGCTCACAAACTGTGAGATCATGATCTGAGCCTAAACCAAGAGTTGGACGCTCAACTGACTGAACCACCCAGGCACCCCCCAAATGCCTCTTAAATCACAATAAATTGGGGCACCTGGGTAGCCCAATCAGTTCAGTGTCCAACTTCAGCTCAGGTCATGATCTCACAGTTCATGAGTTCAAGCCCTGTGTTGGGCTCTGGGCTGATAGCTTGGAGCCTGGATTCTGGGTCTCCCTCTCTCTCTGCCCTCCCTCCCCGACTCATGCCTCATCTGTCTTTCTCGCTCTCAAAAATAAATAAACATTAAAAAAGTTAAAAAAAAAAAAACAAAGAAATCCCAGCAAACTGACACGGACACTATGTGTTCCCTCATTCTACCAGCTCTTTGTGTCTCTGTTCTGGACTGTTTGCTTATCTGGCAAATCCCATGATTATAGCAATCCCTGTCAAGAGCCACATACACACTGGTTTTTCGGTATTGTCCCATTTTTCACTTTAACTTCATTATAGTTTGAACTAAAAAATTTCAGCCTCTCCTACCTTAGAGGTTGGGAGAAATATTGTTGATCTTGCCGTGGTGTGAAAAGCACCTGGAGCTCTTTGGAGAGAAGATATTAAAGCCGTAAATATTGCAGTGCTGGCTGGTGCTCAAGGCTTGTGCCCGGAGGAACAGGTCCTGGGGGTGCTTGTGTTTGGCAAACGTGGGAATAAAGACCCAAACTCATGTAGGATCTGGACTGGAAAATATGACTTTTAGGCTCCTGGAATCATCCACTGAATTTATAATATGGTATCATCTTCAGAGACAGGTTCTCAATTTCTTCCACAGTATTTATTGAGCAACTGAACGTACCTGGCTTTGTGATGAGATCAGATATATTGAAGACATGCCATCTTCAAGGCATTGAGAGTTTCCCAGGGCAGGGAGAAATGACAGCAAATAAAAGACAACACAATAGAAGGTATAGAAGTAAAACAGAAGAGGGAGTGGTTAGCCTACCTTAGGATGAGTCAGAAAATATTTCCTCCAAGGAAGTGGTGTCACAGTTGAGTTTTATGGGATAAGTCGTGATTTTCCTGGACTGGAGTGAAAGGAGTATATTAGGCAATCCAGAAGAGGAGATGGCTGATGTGAGATCATAAATGTGAGTCCTGTTTTGAGGGACACTAGAGTATATAGTGGATTCTAGTAGGAGATGAGACTGGGGGCAAAGGCAGGGGTAAAATCATAAAGGATTTAAGTGAAGAATGTGGACTTTGTCCTATAGCGGCAACGGGAAACCTCTGAACCTTTTAAAGCAGAGATGTGGCATGACCAGAGTTGAATTGTAGCTCCGTAGTTTTGGATGCAGTGTGCGTTGGTGGGAGAAAGGGCAAGAATCAGAGTTGGGCAGCTATTTTGATGGCCCAGATGAAGAAACATAGGGAAATACATAGTGAGTGAGCCTTGTATTTTCATTCTATTTGGTTTCAAAGTCATTCTGGGGGCACCTGGGTGGCTCTGTCGGTTAAGCATCTGACTTCGGCCCAGGTCATGATCTCACGGTCCGTGAGTTCAAGCCCCGTATCAGGCTCTGTGCGGACAGCTCAGAGCCTGGATCCTGCTTCGGATTCTGTGTCTCCCTCTCTCTCTCTGCCTCTCCCCAAGTCGCTCTCTGTCTCTCTCTGAAAAAATAAATATTCAAAGTCATTCTGTTGTGCAGATTTCTCTGCTACAATGCTTAGCCTCCTACAGATAAGATAAATGTATCAGCAAATATTTATTGATCATCGAATATGTGCAAGATATAATTTAAGGTGTTTCCAGAGATTAAAATAAGTACAGTTCATGACATGGTACAATTACCTTGAGAACTTTTGGAGCATGGGGGACTAACAAGCTACAAATGAATATTTTAAAAATTATTTCTGCCTCCAAGGAGCTCGGCATAATTGAGAGAAGCAAGGTAGAAAACACGGCAGTTCCTATTTTGTGAGTGTAGTGATTTGTTATGCACAGTTAGACGTGGGAAGAGTAAGAGCTGTGGGACCCCGTGGCCTAGGGCTGCTGTGGGCTGGTGGGGCCGATGCTGTGAGACAGGCTGGCCAGCAGGGCCTTGAAGGAAAGATGGAGTAAGAGAGAGCACTGTTACCACAGAAGTTCTGGACGCCACCTCCGGGTGCTCTGGTGTAAGTTCAAATTCTAGGTTCCAAGTAACATCGGTAAAGTTCCGGAACTGTGTCTGCTTTAGGTTGTGTTCCTCAGGAGTCCCGGAGAGGAGGATAAATGTGAAAGGGATGTGTTGGGAAGTGTTCCCAGGAAAGTCCATTAGGGGAGCCGGAACTGGACAGAAAGGAGACCAGGCAAAGTCCAGGGATGTTAACTTGAGCTCACCGGGCAGAGGCTCTGAAGACCCCCACCCCTGTCAATCACTGGGCAAGGGCCCCTCTGGGTATGTAGGTCCCAGGCCTACACTGAGCCTCACCAAGCATAGCAGCAGGTGATGGCTCTTCAGGAGGCAGCGTTGGTGTGCCCCCAAAGCAGAGGAATCCCAGGGGGTGTACATGGAACCCTGAAAGCATTTGTCAGTGTCCATGTCAAGTACCCCCGCTCTCAACCTCCCAGAGTGCCCTACATTGTTGGGCTATTGCTCAGAGAGACTCAAGCAAAGGACCTGGTCTTTTAGTTCTCCCCATTCATCACTGGCCTTTATCCCTTAACAGGCACAACAACACATCGGTTGCCTGAGAGTATAAGCCCCTCTCCCCCAGAAATCCTAGCCTTTCTTAACCACAGTCAGGACAGCATAAGATATTTTGGTAAGTAAAATCGGGCTCATATTCAGATGTTTTCAAAAGAGAACTGTAAGAGTGAATTTTGAGCTCACTTTCTCTGAATGCTGTCGCTATTGAGATTTCTGAAATGCGGGGACTAGGGTATCACACCTTCCCCTTTCCTTATATAGAACGTCTTCTGTCTCATAGGTCATGTCTTTGTCTGCAGAACTGACAGAAATTGCTTTCCAGTGTTTTAGAGTAATTTTAATTGGTTAGGAATCACAGTGGTAAAAATTATGAAACCCAATTTTGCGAGCAGCGTGTTTAAAAGCTTGTTTCTACAATTCACTTAATTTTATCATATCTTTCCTTTCTGTGGAGGTTGAAGCAGGTATGTTCTCATATATGTGTTTCTGTAATGTGTCTATGATGCATGGTGGGGGTTCCCCCCATTTTTAGCATTTTTAGCCTTGTATCAATTGCTTCTTCGTCATTTTTCATATGTCATTCATCAGAAATCCTGCTTACCTGTTCTCCACAAAACCAACCAGACCAACCGGAAATATAAATGAAACGTAATGAGGGCGATACTGTAAGAAACAGTGACATGGGCAGAAAGCGTAGAAAGAAGAAAGTCGGACATGGAGTCGATGCTTTAAATGCACAAAGCTCATTTATCTACTCGAATATCTTGTGTTTGGTCTTCCCTGCAGATTTTCTTTGGGCAAATAACTGTATTTGGTCGAGACCCTTTGACAAACCTCACTGAGCCCAGAGTCAGCCAACAGCACGGCTTTTATTTAGTTGGCTGGGAACCAAACTCACACCTTTCCATCCCAGAGTTTCTGGGGACGTGGGGCTCTGTTCGTGCAATGACCTGGTTATGTGTCTCTCCACCAACTCGGACCTTTACCTTCTTTGTCTTTACATCAATAGGATTTTTGTCGAAGGAGTGAATGAGTGAGTGAATGAGTGAACGAGTGAATGGCCAAAGAGGTAACATTTCATTGCCTCCTGTGTGTAATCTGTCTTCCTGCTCAAGTCTCCCACCCACCCCTGCCCTTGAAGACACCACCCCTGCTCCTGTGCTCCTGGGGAGCATGGTGGCCTGTGACAAGGCTGGCTCCTGGCGCCTCTCAGTCATTTCTGCCACAGCCGGTCTGTTCCTGGCCACTCGCCTGTGGGAACCTGCTTCCTTTCCTTTCACTCGGAAAGCAATCTAATGGACGATTTCACACTAATGTGCTGGTGCCTGCCAGGAGCTGAGGTTGTTATGTGCATTTTAACAAGGACAAGTAAAGAAATTGATTTCTAATTATAGGATTGAAGGCATCATAAAATAAGATATTTAGGAACAAGGGTTTCCAGGGCGGCTCTTTCGCCTCTGTGGAATCCTGCCCGGTTGCAGGTAGGAGGGAAAGCTCCATCAGGTGGAGCACCTCATCCCGATAGGGGTAGGATGGCCGCCGTGGTTTAGGGGCAGGTGCCTGAGCCTCCTCCCCGGAAGGGGCTCCCTTCTCTGCCCCCTGCTGCTGGGCGACTTACCTCGGGCTCCTCGGTGTTGGGGACTAAATGTGTCAGCACATGTCACGCCTTCAATGCTGGCACACAGTAAAGTCTCATTTGAGGTATATATTTTGCCTTTAAAATATGTTGAAGGGGCACCTGGATGGCTCAGTTGGTTAAGCATCTGACAGTTGGTTTCGGCTCAGCTTGGTGGGTTCGAGCCCCTCACTGGGCTGTGCACTGACATGGCGGAGCATGCTTGGGATTCTCTGTCTCCCTCTCTCTGCCCCTCTCCTGCTTACTCTGTATCTCTCTCTCAAAAATAAATAAAATAAAATAAAATAAAATAAAATAAAATAAAATAAAATACTTTAAAAAAATATGGTGAAAATGTTCCAAGTATCTGAAACAAAATGCTTAATGTAGTCCTTAGTGACAATTCACTAACACAATCTATTCTCTATCTAGCAGGACATGATTAGGGTTGATGTTAATCTTTTGATTCTTTTCCTGTAAAACTCTGCCATGCAGAAAGTCTTACATTAAATTTCCAAGTCAGTGAGGTCACCTGCTAACCTTTTGGTAGAAAACAAGTCAATGTTCCTGGGCTGTATTGTCATCTTTTGGTTTTACAAGACCTCCGAACTATACTATTTAAAATTCTTATACACCCATGAGTCATTTATTTTTCTGCTTGGGAGGAACTGCGGAGATGCTCAGAAGTAAAACTTTTTCATGTACCTCAACAAACCTCATGGCAGTGACTTCAAAAAAGCATAGTTCTCATGGTGTCATGACAGAGAGATTGAAATTTGCTTTTTCATGATTAAAGCCTGTGAGCAAAATTTACATATGAGGGTCCATGGTGACCCTTTAGACAGACATTCTCAATCTTCAGGTTGGTGTTGGGGGGGGGGTTTCCATGAAGCTACTGGGGGGATAGCCTGAGGTCGGGCGGTGGGTGGGGTGGTGCTTTGGCCTCAGCAGGTGCTTTGAATCCCAAAGGGATTTGAATCCCAAATCCATCCAGGCTGCAGTTGCAAGTGTTTCTTTCTTTGGTGCCCAGACAGGGGCCTCACAGCTTCCCTTTGGATGCCCTGCAAACCCGCCCTCAATATGTATCTTCTGGGCTGAATCTCTGATTTGCCACCCAGGACATGTTTGCCCAATTCTAGTTCCTTCTTTCCTTGAAACAATTAGCCTTGCTTGGCCTGACTCCAGGACAGGTTTGTCAGGTTGTGTTTTTATCTCTCAGCACAGCTTTCATTCTTTATCCGTGCTTTTCAGCCAGGCAATCTCTTAGCTTATTTTTATCTCCTTCGCTTCCTCTACCTTTTATCTGCACTTTAAATGAAGGACAGGAAATGGCAATAGTGTGGAGGGGGCTTGTGAAGATCACTGATTTCCCTCACTGGGTGGCCTTGCTGCTTCTGATAGGTCCTGGTAAGATCCAGATGATTGTATCGGAAATGCCAGCCTGATGAAGTCTTTTCCCCCCTCCCCACCTCGCCCCACCCCCGTGTTAGTTTGCTAGAAATGTCCGGACAAGAGACCGCAGGCTGGGTGGTTTGAGCAGCAGAAGTGGTCTGGAGCTGGAAGCCGGAGACTGTGTTGTCCGCAGCGGTGGCTCCTTCTGAGGCTGGCGGGGGGTGGGGAGTCTGCCCCGGGCCTCTCTCCTCACTTCTGGGGGTCTCCTGCCATCGTTGGCGTTCCTCGGTTTGTGGACACCATACTTTGATCTCTGCCTTCATCTCCAAATGAACGATGTTCTCCCTGTGTGCATTCCGGTGCGCAGTCGGCCCTTTTAGAAGGACACCTGTCATGTGGGATGAGGGGCCCGCCCCGCTGTGGTGTGACCTCATCTTAACTAATTACCTCTGCAGTGACCCCGTTCCCAAATAAGATCACATGCTGAGGTGCTGCAGTCAGGATGGCGATCTATGAATTTTTTCTGGGGGTGGGGTGGGGGGGAGACACAGTTCAACCCTTCCCCCCGCCCCGCCCCAAACATCAGCTGGGTGCATTTCCAGCTTTTTAGAGAAATGCCATCCCCACGACTCTCGTTGCCGTCTGCACTTGAAACGATCGCGGGGCGGGGAGTTTCGGGGCGGTCAGGGGTGTCCTGGGCGCAGCCTGGTCCAGGCTGATGGCTCCTGTTTCTGTTCTGCCTGAAGCTGCTCGACAGGGCAGCTCAGCGCCCACCACGTCTGCCTTTGCGGGTTTTTGTCTGTCACGGGGCAGAGCTGTGAAGGGGGCAGAGCCCCACTTGGGAACCTCAGCCCCTCTCCTGCCCCGCCTGCCCCGTGAGCTGCCAAAGTGCCATTTCTCTGCTCTCCGGACCTCTCTGCCTGCTTCAGCTGGGACTTTGTGTGTCTATTTCTTTTGCCTACTTCCCCCCGCCCCCAATTTTTCTTTATTTAAAAAAATGTATTTATGTATTATTGAGGTAAAATATAACACACTATTCATTTCAGGTGTACGACCCAACGATTTGATAGATATATGAAGAAATGATGATTTCAGTAAATCTAGTTAGCAGCTGTCACCCTACACAGTAATAAAATTTTATATTTTCTTTGAGGAGAACTTTGAGGATGTAATCCCTTAACGAGTGCTTGCAGATTTTTTAGATCTTTGTCTCAGATCACTTTAAATACTTCCTTAGTCATCAAGTAGTAGACATTTTACTTTGCACCTAATTTTTTTTTTAAGTTTATATATTTTGAGAGAGAGAGAGAGACAGAGAACACGAGCAGGGGAAGAACACAGAGAGCGGGAGAGAGAGAGAGGATCCCAAGCAGGCTCCACACTGTCGGCACAATGTCCAATGTGGGTTTCAACCTCACAAACTGAGATCATGATCTGAGCAGAAATCAAGAGTTGGACGCTTAGCCTACTGAGCCACCCAGGCGCCCCTTATGTTGCATTTAAATGGATCCTTTATAGGGGCGCCTGGGTGGCGCAGTCGGTTGGGCGTCCGACTTCAGCCAGGTCACGATCTCGCGGTCCGTGAGTTCGAGCCCCGCGTCGGGCTCTGGGCTGATGGCTCAGAGCCTGGAGCCTGTTTCCGATTCTGTGTCTCCCTCTCTCTCTGCCCCTCCCCCGTTCGTGCTCTGTCTCTCTCTGTCCCAAAAATAAATAAACGTTGAAAAAAAATTAAAAAAAATAAAAAATAAAAAAAAATAAATGGATCCTTTATATTTGAGAGTTTGTAGAAAACTTCTCTATCGAGGACATGCGTGGTCTAGGCACAGTTGGGAATATGTGAAGCTACCACTGTTACCACTTCTAATTAGCTCGAGTAATGGTAGTGCTCCTGCAGATAGCTTGGGGCAATTCTGGCTGTTTAATTTTTAGCCTATTTTAAACATCATAAGAGCAAGTTATTGTCTTGTGCTTTAGAAACCCTGGAGAGAGGTCTGACCGAGAGCAGAGGCTGTGGATTTGGACCCTGCACACAGGATGTGGTTGAAAATTGCAAGGCAGGGGATCACCAGGGATGGAGAGTGGAGAGGGACAAGTGTTGGAATCTTGGGGGAGAACAACGTTTTAAAAGACCAGCAGAGAAAAAAGGACCCTGAATAAGTCTATGGAGGAAGGTCGGAAAGGAGAGAGGACAACAGAAATGTGCAGGGTCACAGAAGGCAAAGAGTGTCCAGGAGGACGTAGCATCTAGGACTCAGGGTCAGGAACAGGCGTGGCTTGCACTGTTGGAGGATGTGCCTTGGTGTGTGGAACCAGGAGAAATGAGGCAGAGTCGGGAGCAGTGAATTCCTTCCAGAAATTTGAATGAATACAGGAGAAGAGAGGAGGATTGGACAGCACCACAGGTTCCAAACTTGGTTTTCAGGGATCGGGGAGATCCTGTTGGGAGCTGAGGAGTTTTGTGTTTGTCCTCTTTCCATGGATTGCTTGCCAAGGGGTCATTTGACATGTTTCTCTGCTCTTTGTAGTTCTGTAAATTGGTGGTTAGGTGTAGAGGCTTGAGCAGAGTCAGACTGGATTATTTGGGGGAGGTGACTGCCCCCAGTGCGGCATCATGGAGACATGAATGGTCTTTTGTGAATTTGCAGACATTGATGGTCATTGCCTGGAACAGTTAATTCATTCAGGGATTACACCTATGATTTTGAGCACATTTCTCACTATGAGAGGTTTTATGGAGGTAACTTCCCCTCCCCCCAGTCAGTAGGTACACCCTGCATATCAGCTGCAAGATGAAATTATAAGTCAGTTTCTTTATTCAAAAATTATATACTGACTTCTCTGCTCTATGCCAAGTACTGTTCTAGGTCCCAAGTATAGAGTGGTGTATAAAGGTCTATACCAAAGGTCTGGGCTTCTGAAGCTTATAGTGAGCAGAGTAAGGGTCTTGTGAAATTGATGAGTGATATTGTAGTGCTGTTCAAACTGCACACAGGGCCACTACCTACTGAGGGTGGTGAAAGAGAAGAGATTGGCGGCCGCAGATGTGATGGTGGCCCGGGGCAGTCGTACGAGGCACCAGCATACCCTGAAGTATCTGGGTACCCAGGCATCGAGTGGTACTTGGAAAAGGTGATGAAGCACTGAGATAAATTGAAAAATAATCTATCCTGTCAGAAAAATCATATACACAGTACAGAGAATCTCTCATCATATTATTTTGTGATTAAATCACATAAAAACAACACACAGATCAATTTATTAGAACAGACGAAATCCTGTGCCCTGATAACAGCCAGCGCTGGTGAGAGTGTGACAGGAAGGGAAGTCTCATTCGTTGCTGGTGGGCGTGTAAGATGGGGCAGCCACGTTAGAAGGCAGCTTGTCAGTGTCTTACCATACAATCCAGCAATCAGGCTTCTTGACATTTGCCCAGAGGAATTTAAAATTTATGTCCACACAAACTCCAGCACATGGTTGTTTACAGCAGCTTTATTCATAGTTGCCCAAACTCAGAAGCAACTAAGATGTCCTTCAGGAGGTGAATGGATAAATAAACTGTGGTCCATCCAGACGATGGGATAGGCTTCAATCCCAAAAGGAAAGGAGCTATCAAACCATGAATACACATGGAAGAATCTTAACTTTTTTTTTAACATCCATTTATTTTTGAGAGAGAGAGAGAGAGAGAGAGAGCGAGAGTAAGGGAGGGGTGGAGAGAGAGGGAGACACAGAATCCAGAATCTGAAGCAGGTTTCAGGTTCTGACCTGTCAGTGCAGAGCCCAATGCCAGGCTCGAACCCACAAACCGCGAGGTCATGACCTGAGCCAAAGTTGGATGCTTAAACGACTGAGCCACCCAGGTGCCCCAGCATGTGGGGAAATCTTAAATGCTTATTACTCTGTGAAAGAAACCAATCTGAAAAGGCTACATTCCATATGGTTCCAACTATATGACATTCTGGAAAAGGCTAAACTATGGAGGCAGTAAAACGATCAGTGGTTGCCAAGGGTTGAGGGGAAGGAGGGTTAAATAGACAGAGCACAGAGGATTTTTAGAGATGTGAAAATACTCCAGATGACATAATGGTGGACATGTGTCCTTATACATTTGTCCAAACTCACACAGGATGTACAACACCGAAAGTGAACTCCAGTATAAACTATGGACTCTAGGTGATTATGATGTGACAACATAGGTTCATATTTGGTAAAAAAATGTATCATTCTGGTAGGGGATGTTGATAATGGGGATGCGGTGTGTGGGAGGAGGGAGGAAGTATATTGGAAATCTCTACCTTTCTCTCAGTTTTATTGTAACCCTAACCCTGCTCTAAAAAAATAATCTTTTAAACAGAACAAACTGTGGTCTATTCTCGGTTTATGCTGAGAATTAATACATAACCGAATAGAAATATAAAGTTAACTGGTGTTCATTATTTTCATTTCTATTATTAAGATTTGAATCTTCCCTATTAACGACAGCATTTTGATCCCTATTTCAAGTAGACGTGCTTTCTAGTTCCAAGCACCTCAGGACGCCGGGGTCCTCTTGTGTGCGGGGTTTTCGGGTAATTGTTTTCAGGGTCATGTCCTGTCGCCTTACATGTGCCATGCTGGAGGATTAGGTGACAAGCAGC